>NC_053491.1:347133070-348546820 GCF_905171775.1 Rana temporaria
TTGTGGCCCGCGACTGGTTACCAAGTTGCTTAAGTGGCCCTCGCTCTTCAAAAGGTTGGGCACCCCTGATGTAACAGATCAAAAAACTTGCATGGTCCTTTTCCCAAAATGTAATTCACCATGTATTGTTGAACTCTTTAAAAAGAGAAGTATGGAAATAGCAAAATAGAAAAAATCATACTTGCCTAGATGGCCGCAGCACCAATCTCAGCTGCAGCTTTCACTCACCGGCTCTACCCTGAGAACTGAGCTATCAAACACCGCTGATCGCTCAGTTCTCCTCCTTGGCTCTGAGCTGAAAGTAGTGACTGTCAGTCACCAGCTCTCTGCTCTGCCCCTCCAGCGCTCGCTGGAGCGCCAGGCTGTGGAGGGGCCGGTTCAGTGTCCTAGCGGCACGTCGGGAGGCTGAGCCAGCTACCAGTCCAGGTATTTGGCCGTGTCTTTGCCAAGCTGAGTGATGTCAGTCGAAAGCGGCTTTAGCCCGCTGTGAGCTGAAAATGGGTCAGAGGAGTACAGAACAAACTGCGCTCCTGTGATCCAAAATATATTTAACTATACTTCTCATTTAAATATATAGAAAAAATATATTGTTGCTAGGTTTTGAAGGTGAATGTGTGGATGAATTCTGTACAATAAGAATGTTTTATTATCATTTTTAATGGCTAATAATAAAGTAGAATATTTTTAGCAGCGAGATAATTTGTATACACAATTTGTACCTTAAAAGTCCCAATTTTGCTTTCAAGTTTTGGTTAGATATTTAGGGCCAGATTCACAAAGAATGCCCTGGCGCAGCGTATCAGAGATACGCTACGCTGCGTATATTACCTGGCGGAATTTCGAATCCAGGAAGATTTTGCGCAGTAAGTTACGGCGGCGTAGTGTATTTCTCGGCGCGTATTTCAAATTGGGCGGGTAGGGGGCGTGATTCATTTAAATTAGCTAATTAGCATACCCGACGCGGAAAACGACGCAAACTCCACCCAGCGGGCGCCGAAGTATTGCACCTACGATCCGAAGGTGTACGAAGCCGTACGCCTGTCGGATCGAAGCCAGAAGCCGTCGTATCTTGGTTTGAGGATTCAAACTAAAGATACGACGCGGCAAATTTGAAAGTACGCCGGTGTATCAGTAGATACGCTGGCGTACTCTCACTGTGAATCTGGCCCTTAGGGTGTAATATATTTTTTTAATTAACTCTCATAATAATAATGTCAACTTGAGATTCTGAGCATACACAGGCTGTTACTGTCATGAAACTGGTACTGAAAATATTGGTGTAAACACAGCTGCTGGAGCACAAATGAGCAGTGAAGATTTAATAATCAGTGCAAAAGACAACAGCTTGTAGTTTTGTTGTGGATACCACTTTACAAATGGATTACACACACTTGTGGCACAGTGAAAATAGAGAGCCCTAAGCCCTGCGTACTGTCTCTTATTGATGAAGGATACTCTTCTCTACAGCCAGCCAAGGCTTGGCAGCCTGACAGGACATAATACCGTGGGATGAACTGTCCCTGGCATTTGTTTCCAGTGAATGAAACAAATCCACCAAAATGGAATCAAGCGTATATAATGTGGAACTACCTTCATCTAAGCACCACAAACTAATAATGCTATTTCCTTAATTTCTAATATTGAAAGCAAACTCCACCATCCATCCATGTCTCCATACTTTATTTGTTGAGAAGTCACTTTGAAAAACACCTCCCTAGCATTTCTGGTAGTGGCCATCTTGCGTAAGGGCAGATTATTCATTGTAGCATTTACTTCCTGGTGAAACAACCTACCCTTAGCTCAGGCATGCAAGCAGGAGAGGGGTGTGCTTAGCTGAGAAAGTCCCCCCTCCCCTACTTAAGACTCCTGGGATGTATGACATCATTTGCCTAGACATGGTGTAGTGGATATGATCAAAATGGTTAAAGTAAGATGATAAAATGCCTATTTCAATGCGCAAACACGTGCTTTATATCCTATATGCATATATGTTATTGTTATGTTATTGATTGCTATTGATTGATTGCTATTATTTGCTATCATATACATAATTAGATACATAATCCTTGCTCAAAACATGCTATCAGACCAGGAAGTAACTGCAGAAATGTAAAAGAAAAGTTTAAAACAAGCAAAAAGATATACTTTTCCTATGTATTTACTAATGCTAGCAGCATAAAGCGTAAAACAAGTCATGTTTTTTTTCTAAATTCTATATTTTATTGTTTTTTAATCGATTTTATACAAACAAACACACTTCAATTGCATACGTATCACATATATAACATATCTCAAATCGATTCTGCAATAGAAGGAATTTACAGAGCATTTCAGTTCCAAATTTTTTCCTTTTCTAGATATACTGACGGTATAGATAATCTTCATCATCCTTCCTATTTATCAAACCAGCACAACAAAAAACAAAAACAGAACAAAAACAAACCAAAAAAAAAAAAAAAGAAGAAGAAAAAATAAATATTCCTCTATTCCGCCTCCGCCAGCGCACAGCCATATTCTCTAGAGCAGACATACGCTGACCAGAGATGCCGATGCGCGTGCCTGGCGGTCGCGATGTCCGGCAGGCACTCGGGATCGGCGGCTACAGGCACAAAACGTGGAGCTCTGTGTGTAAACACAGAGCTCCACGTCCTGTCAGGGGAGAGAGGAGACCGATCTGTGTCCCTTGTACATAGGGACATAGATCGGTCACCTCCCCCAGTCACCCCCCCTCCACACACAGTGAGAACACAATACAGGCACACATTTAACCCCTTCCTCACCCCCTAGTGTTAACCCCTTGAATGCCAGTCACATTTATACAGTAATTAGTGCATATTTATCGCACTGATCGCTGTATAAATGTGAATGGCGCCAAAAATGTGTCAAAAGAGTCCGATGTGTCCGCCATAATGTCGCAGTCACAATAAAAAAAATCGCAGATCGCCGCCATTACTAGTAAAAAAAAAAAAATAAAAAAAATAATAATAATAATTATAATTCTGTCCCATATTTTGTAAGCGCTTATTGCGATTTTTTTTTTTTTTTTTTTACCAAAAATATGTAGAAGAATACGTATCGGCCTAAACTGAGAAAAAACAATTTTTGAAAAAAAAATTGGGCTATTTATTATAGCAACAAGTAAAAAATATTTTTTTTTTTTTTCAAAATTGTTGCTTTTTTTTGTTTATAGCGCAAAAAATAAAAACCGCAGAGGTGATCAAATACCACCAAAATAAAGCTCTATTTGTGGGGAAAAAAGGACGTCAATTTGTTTGGGAGCCACGTCGCACGACCGCGCAATTGTCAGTTAAAGCGACGCAGTGCCGGAAGCTGAAATTTCACCTGGGCAGGAGGGGGGTATATGTGCCCGGTAAGCAAGTGGTTAAACTTCTCTTCTCTGCCTTGAATAGTAGCACTACCTCTTTCCATAGTATATATTTCAGCAATTTTTTTAAGCCACTGCGAGACAGAGGGAGATGATTCCCGCTTCCAGAGAGCTGATACACATGGACTTGGCTGCATTCAGAAGGTGAACGGTCATCGAATTACTATATTTACGCCTAGAAAGCTCTGAAAGATGGGAGCAAGTATCTGGCTGGTTCAGAACCCAGGTCCTGACCTGTCAGCTGTCTTATCATATCTCGGACCTTGGCCCAGAATGCCTGCAGTTTTTGACACGACCCAAAATAGTCAATGTTGATTAAAAGAGTTAAATTCCACTTTAACATAGGTTATACACAGCCTTACCCAAACTTTCACATTTTATGGGTTAAAGAAATGCTTAAAGTGGAGGTTCACACAAAAGTGAACCTCTGCTTTTTGGATCCCTCCCCCCCTCCGTTTGTCACATTTGGCACCTTTTAGGGGGGAGGGGGGGTGCAGATACCTGTCTGAGACAGGTACTTGCACCACTTCTGGGTTCTGACTCCCGCGGGAGTCCAGCCTCATGACGTCATCACCCCCCCCCCGCTGTCTTCTGGGAAACACTGTTCCCAAGAGAGTGGGGACCAGTGACGGAGCGCCGTGATTCCTCGCGCATTGCGCAGTAAGGAATCGGGCAGTGAAGCCGCAAGGCTTCCCTTCTTGATTCCCTCACCAAGGATGGCGGCGGAAGCAGCCGAAGACCGAGCGATTTCTCTGCCTCGGTCTGCTGACATCGCGGGCGCGCTGGACAGGTAAGTGTCCATTTTTTAAAAGTCAGCAGCTGCAGTATTTGTAGCTGCTGGCTTTTGAAAAAAAAAAAAAAAACAGATGGACCTCCGCTTTAACTAAAAAAAAAAAAATGTAATATATATGTGATGTTTACAGAAAATCAAGTATTTCTCACAGAAAAGTATTTGCAGTAACACATGTTTTGCTATATATATGTTTATTCCCTGTGTGTTTTGGAACAAAACAAAAAAAGGGAGAAAAAAAGGCAAATTGGACATAATGGCACACAAACTCCAAATGGGCTGGTCAAAATTCCTTGCCACCCTATCAAAATTGTGGATAAATAAGAGTGTTTTCTAGCATGTGATGCTCCTTTAAACTCACCTGGGGCAAGTAACAGGTGAGGGGTAATATAAAAATCACACCTGAAAGCAGGATAAAAAGGAGGAGAAGTTCACTTATGCCACATACACACGATCCGTATAGTGTTATAAAAAATGTCGTCTCCAAGGAATAATCGTCTGATAATCGGATCGTTAGTACAGGTCTTCCCGTAAGCCGATCATGACAGTTCATCCGAATTATTTTATCGGACATGCACGAAAATTTTCCTCGTACGATACCAGATCGTACGATTTTCGTTTGGTTAGTACAGTTGTCGGTCCGAAAATACAATACAAATACATTACAACACATGACTATCACTTCCAATTTTTTTTTCTGTCGTACGAGAATTTTCGTGACTTTAGCAACCTATTCAATTTCTACTTGCGACTAGTAAATGGAAAAAGGTCGGACGATCTGTGGTCCGATTTTCGGATCGTGTGTACGTGGCATTAGTCTTTGCATTGTGTGTCTGTGTGTGCCAGACTAAGCATGGACAACAGAAAGAGGAGAAGAGAACTGTCTGAGGACTTGAGAACCAAAATTGTACAAAAATTTCAACATCTCAGGTTACAAGTCCATCTCCAGAGATTAGATTTGCCTCGTCCACAGTGCGCAACATTATCAAGACGTTTGCAACCCATGGCACTGTAGTACCATCTCTCTCTGTGCGTGGACGGAAGAGAAAAATTGATGAAAGGTTGCAACACAGGATAGTCCGGATGGTGGATAAGCAGCCACAAACAAGTTCCAAAGAAATTCAAGCTGTCCTGCAGGCTCAGGAGCATCAGTGTCAGCGCGAACTATCCGTCGACAAATTAAATGGTCTGACCAATTGTTTGAGGGAGTGTTAAAATGGGTGATTTTTGGTTATGTGGCTACTTTTGGGGTATGTTTTTGTGGGCGTGGTTAAGACTTGAGCATAGTCAGCATGGTGTTCGGTTTTCCTTTTAAAATCTGGTCACCTTATTAGAAAATAGAATGGCTCTTGGCTTGCTGAGAAGCAGTAGTGAGACCAAGCAAGGAGGAGACGAGAATCACATTGAATTGGAGACAGATTACTCATTGCTATCACATTAGTTACGGCACACAGTATGAGCATGAGAACATCTGGTATAATCGTTCCCTGAAAATCATTTCCCGAAAGCTGGATATAAACCACTCACTCTTCTCTTATTCTTTTTTATAAAGGCTGTTTAACATCAATGCTACTAATGGCTTCACCCTGTTAAAAGGAAAAGAAGTACAGGTTCGTACCTCATCAGGACTTGTATGAACAGATGGTACTAGCTCGGCCTCTTGGATTCCCTTGTTCCAGCTGTATGTGTCATTTAATATTTTTTCCACTTCTCACTTTCTAAATGTAAACTTTTATTCCCAATATATTTGCTTAATAGGTGAAATGTCAGCTTGTGATTTTGTAAAGTGCCAAGAAAGAGAACGGAAACGTGCTAGAGTCTAATTTTAACTACTTGTCTACCACCTGCAGTAAATCAGAGACAGAAAATAAAGCGGAAATAAAATACACTGTAAACAAGATCATAGGCAGCTAAAAGGTACTTTCTTAAAGTGGGAACGTCACTCTCTCTCTATCAACATTGACTATTTTAAACCTTATGCTGCTAGAATTAGTAAATAAATAGGAAAACATATTATATTTACTTGTTTCAACTTTTTTTTTCTAATTTCTTTAGTTACTTCCTGGTTTCTTGCCTAGGCAAATGAGGTCATATATCCCAGGAGTCTTCAGGAGAGGAGGAGGGCTTTTTGCAGCTAAGCAAAAACCCTCATGCTTGCATTCTTGAGCTGTGCGCAGATGGATCCTAGAAGTAAATGCTATATAACTCAACTTCTCTTACTCAAGTTGGCCACAGCTAGAAATGCTAAAGGGTGTTTTTCAAAGTCAGCAAAATAAACCATGAAGACATAGATGGATGGGGGAGTTTGCTTTGATTTGCAACATTCAATTAAATAGCGTTTTGGGTTTGTGGTGCTCATATACAATGTAGTTCCACTTTAACCACTTAAGGACCCCTTCACGCCGATATATGGCAGAATCGCACGGCTGGGCACAATAACATACCTGTACGTGTCTCTTTAAGCCCAGCCATGGGGTTGCGAACTTTCCTGTGAAAGTTGTACAGCATACCCTGGTTAGGTATCTACAGGCAACTCAAACCTCAGGGCAGAAAGAAATCGGGCACCAGCTATTTTAGAATGTTCAAAAAGTTTACTAGCCACAATTAACTCAATGGGGGGAAAGTGGGGGGGTTAGGGCACATGATACCCAACAAAAGTGTCAAAAACACAACTCTAGGCAATTCCTCCAGTAGTAGTCAATATAGGCAATGGACCTTTAAAGAATTAGTTCACTTTCCTTCAAAAACTGCCTATGCATGTATGGGGCACCTGTAGATAAAAAGCTTTTGTTCAGAGAGGGTGCACATAGGCAGGGATCTGAATCAGAATGCTTGCTCAATCATGGGGGTGAGCAGTAATGTCCTGGCAACAAGGCAGGATGGGGGGAGGCCAACTCTGAGAGTTTTTCAGCCAGACTTTTGGAGGTACATAAATGGCTTACACCCTACAACAGGGGCAATATTCAACTTTAATCAAAGCTGAACAGTTGTTTTCATCTACAGTCCGCCCCTTTCCTGCATAGGCAGTTTTTGGGGGAAGGTGAACTAACCCTTTGAGCTGGCACCAGCCAACTACTTTTCAGACTGTTGAGCAGTTTTAGGCAGTTTTTTTTTTTAAACATGTCCCTTTAAGAAAAAAACGAAAAAAAAAAATGGTCCTTATGTGCACTGTGCCCGGCGCCGGGCACAGTAAAGTGCGGTAGCGCCACGTCTGTGCAATCACAAGATTGCAGGCGAGGCGCTACATTGGAAGGCAAAAAATGCCTTTGTGGCGTTCTCCATCGCGCCACAATTTCCGGCGCGATGGACTTTATTATTATGGCCGAGCGGGTGCACGCGCTATTGATCCAAGTCCGACGTCACTCGAGGTACAGGAAGTGACGTCGGCACACTCTGCAGCTCAGCGCCCGTGTGGTCCCGACTCCCGGGACATTAAGGTATGCAGCAGCATCCCCTCCACCTCTTATCTTTACTCCCCCCTCAGGACTAATTACATTACTGAGTCACGAAAAAGTAGCTGCCAGTGCCACGATCCCCCTGCCCCCCCCCCGTCCTCGTTATTGCCCGTTTGTCTTTCAGTACATTCCTCTCTGCTCACTAATCCTATATGCTGCCGAAATAGCGTCCGTCACCCCCCTCACCCCCCCCCCGCTTATTAACTAAATGTCTTTTACAGTAAAATACATTTAGTTAATAAGCGGGGGGGGGGGGTGAGGGGGGTGACGGACGCTATTTCGGCAGCACATAGGATTAGTGAGCAGAGAGGAATGTACTGAAAGACAAACAGGCAAAAACGAGGAGGAGAAGCAGAGGGGAATGTACATGTTACATGTACATGCTCCTCTGCTCATTAATCGTATGTGCTGCCGAAATAGCATCCGTCACCCCCCTAGACATCTAGTTAATAAGGGGGGGGGGGGGTAGGTAGGTGACGGATGCTATTTCGGCAGCACATACGATTAATGAGCAGAGGGGAATGTACATGTAACATGTACATTCCCCTCTGCTCTTCTGCTCATTATTCTAATGTGCCGCCGAAATAGCATCTGTCACCCCCTCCCCCACCTACCCCCCCCTTATTAACTAAATGTCTTTTATTTTAAATGTACATGTCTTCCAAAATTATAGCCGTCACTACCACCCCCCCCCCCCTTATTAACCAAATGTCATTTATTTTAAATGTACATTTCTGCCAAAATAGCGGCCATCTCCACCCACCCCCCAACCCCCCACGCTTATTTACCGGATTTTATTTACATTTCTGCCAAAATAGCAGCCTTCAGTCCCCCCCCATGCCCACTTATTTATAAAATTTATTTTACATGTACATTTCTGCAAAAATACCAACCTTCATCCCCTACACAAAGTCTTTCATTAGGGCCACAATTCACAGAATTACGGGTTCTCTAATGCAGTATGTCTGCAGTCTCTGATAATCTTGTGCAGTATGTCCGCAGTATCTGGTAATCTAATGCAGTATGTCCGCAGTCTCTGGTAATCTAATGCAGTATGTCCGCAGTCTCTGGTAATCTTGTGCAGTATCTCTGCAGTCACTGGTAATCTAGTGCAGTATGTTCGCAGTCTCTGGTAATCTAATGCAGTATGTTCGCAGTCTCTGGTAATCTAATGCAGTATGTCCGCAGTCTCTGGTAATCTTGTGCATTATCTCCGCAGTATCTGGTAATCTTGTGCAGTATATCCGCAGTCTCTGGTAATCTTGTGCAGTATATCCGCAGTCTCTGGTAATCTTGTGCAGTATATCCGCAGTATCTGGTAATCTTGTGCAGTATGTCCACAGTCTCTGGTAATCTTGTGCAGTATGTCCGCAGTCTCTGGTAATCTCATGCAGTATGTCCGCAGTCTCTGGTAATCTAATGCAGTATGTCCGCAGTCTCTGGTAATCTAATGCAGTATGTCCGCAGTCTCTGGTAATCTTGTGCAGTATCTCTGCAGTCTCTGATAATCTTGTGCAGTATGTCCGCAGTATCTGGTAATCTAATGCAGTATGTCCGCAGTCTCTGGTAATCTAATGCAGTATGTCCGCAGTCACTGGTAATCTAATGCAGTATGTCCGCAGTCTCTGGTAATCTTGTGCAGTATCTCTGCAGTCTCTGGTAATCTAGTGCAGTATGTTCGCAGTCTCTGGTAATCTAATGCAGTATGTTCGCAGTCTCTGGTAATCTAATGCAGTATGTCCGCAGTCTCTGGTAATCTTGTGCATTATCTCCGCAGTATCTGGTAATCTTGTGCAGTATATCCGCAGTCTCTGGTAATCTTGTGCAGTATATCCGCAGTCTCTGGTAATCTTGTGCAGTATATCCGCAGTATCTGGTAATCTCGTGCAGTATGTCCGCAGTCTCTGGTAATTTTGTGCAGTATATCCACAGTCCCTGGTAATCTCCTGCAGTATGTCTGCAGTTTCTGGTAATCTAATGCAGTATGTCGCAGTCTCTGGTAATCTCCTGCAGTATGTCGCAGTCTCTGGTAATCTCCTGCAGTATGTCCGCAGTCTCTGGTAATCTCCTGCAGTATGTCCGCAGTCTCTGGTAATCTCCTGCAGTATGTCCGCAGTCTCTGGTAATCTAATGCAGTATGTCCGCAGTCTCTGGTAATCTAATGCAGTATGTCCGCAGTCTCTGGTAATCTCCTGCCTATTTAGAGTCCTTCATTACTAACAGTGTAATTTTTTAGTTTGTTTGCGCCGATCTGTAAGGCTGCGCTATATACCATGATTTGTGATGCTGGGGCTATATACTCTGTCCTGTGATGCTGAGCTGTATACTCCTGACACTATGAGTGGAAGCAAGTGGAATACAGGGGACGGAGTGGGTGGATTCTATAATGGGTGTGGCTTATTAGAAGTGGGAGGGACCACCGTGGAGGGGCGGAGTCTTGCGCCCCCCCATCCAAAAACTTCACCAGCCGCCACTGCTTTGGAGCATATAGACAAGACTTCCCTGCAATCATACCTCCCAACAATCCCTCATTTTCATCTTAGTCCCATGGTCCATGCATAGGGCATCACTGTTCTTTGCTGTCTAATCATAGATGCAGGTCCCTTCCCTGTATGTTCCCCGCACTGGGCAGAGTTGTGTAGCACCCTCCTAGGTAAGTGCTAGAGTGATTGTATTTGTATATGTTTTTTTGTTTCTCTGATTAACATGGAGACAGCTAGGCAAAGTTATGTGCTGTCTGCTTAACAGAGAGCTGTGATTGATTGATAGAGTCTGCTCAGTGTTCTGGTGCTGTTCATGCTGTATTGAAAGTTTCACACTGATCCACTGGCTATAGAGTATATTGGATAGTGAGAGGAAACCTGGCAGATGAGAGCATGGATACCTATACAGCCCTGGACAATTATATCAGTGCTAAAAATATGCACTGTCACTGTACTAAAGACACTGGCTGTGAAGGGGTTAACATCAGGGGCAATCAAAGGGTTAACTGTATGCCTAGCTAGTGTTTCTGTGTACTATGGGAGGTGCTTTTACTAGGGGGAGGCATGGATCCATGTCCCTGCTTTGCAGTAACACAAGATCAATGCCTTCACTACTGACAGAAAGGCAATCTGCTTTGTCTACATAGGCAGACTGCTGTTCTGCCTGTGTAAGGAATGATCGGCGGGTGCCGACAGACATCTGCTGTACCCCCTAATTGGCTCTCGCATGCGTGCCTCCTACCCGGAAGAGCCAGATCATGTATATATACATATATATATATACAGTATATATATATATATATATATATATATATATATATATGTGTGTGTGATGTGGCGCACAGCTGCCACCCTGTAGCAGTAAAACTGCTATGGGGTGGGCAGCAAGCAGTTAACCCTTGATGCAGCACACTAGTTCAGTTACAAAACTTTACTTTATAGAACAACATTTAGGCTGGGTTCACACTGATGCGAATTGGACCCAATTCTCATGACAGGAGAGTGTGCCCAGCTCTCAATGGCTCCGTCTCAGGTCTGAATTCAGGCAAAAATTCAGGCCTGATTCGTCCCTGGAACAGAGAACAGGGACGCACCAGACCCCTGCTGTGAGCCGCATTTAAGTGTGAACCCAGCCTTACTGTATATGTAGACTAAGGCCTCGTACACACGATAGGTTAACCAGAAGACAACGGTCTGAAGGACCGTTTTCATTGGTCAAAACCGATCGTGTGTGGGCCCCATAGGTTATTTAACCATAGGTTAAAAAAAAAGCCAACTTGCTTTAAAATTAACCTATGGATTCCTAACCGATAGGTCAAAACCGATCGTTAGTAGGCACGACCATCGCATAAAAATCCACGCATGCTCAGAATCAAGTCGACGCATGCTTGGAAGCATTGAACTTCGTTTTTTTCAGCACGTCATTGTGTTTTACGTCACCACGTTCAGACACGATCGTTTTTTTAACCTATCTATGGTGTGTAGGCGTGACGGACCATCAGTCAGCCGTGATATTCTCCATAGAGTAAACTTAATTAATTTTAGTAAACCACATGGAGAGTGATAGGGAAGTATCCTGCTTCCAGAGAGGTGGCATGCATGTCCGGGTAGCATTCACCAAGTGGATCACCAGAGAATTTGTATATCGTTTCCTAGATAGGTTAGAGTGGTGCAGAAGATACCTGGCTGGGTCACCTCCCAAATCAACACCCGTCAACTGTTTAGTCCCTCATAACTTGAGCTGAGAAGTTAGTCAGCTTACTACATGACCAGAATATATGTAAGATTGATCCTTCCTCCTCCTTGCAACATCAGCAAGTATTAGTCGATGCAGGGTAGAGCTTTCCCAAAAGGAATAGAAGCCTGTACCACTGGGTAAATATTTTATACCCCAATTCTTGGTATTTGCTTGCCCAGGAGGAGTGGTGAGCAAAGTACATAATATGGTCACGCTGTTCTTTGCCAAAAACTCCCTGCCCAAATCTTGTTCCCACTTTAGTAGATAAGGAGGTACAAAAGAGTCAACCGGTCGGCTTAGAAGTTTATAGGTATCAGAAACCGCATGGGATGTGGGGTCAGGGATCAAACAAAGATCCTCAAAAGAAGTATTAGGGCGGTTGTCGATTCTATGAGGAGATAGAGTATTGAGAAAGTGAACAAGCTGCTGTAGCCACCAAATTGTCTAATAGTGGCGAGAACATATCTCGAATAACCGACTGAGCTTTTGTCTACCCCCTCGGACATAAAATCGCAAAGTCGGTAGATGCCACAGAGAATCAGTTGATTAAATCTCACATCTGTTAAACTAGGGTTCCCAATAACTGGATATAGGCGGGAAGGGGTGGAGTCTGTAATAGTGGCAATTCTTCACTATTTTAGAACCCCCAGAGTAGCCCCTATCAAAGGATGATTATTAAGATCCCACAAATTGGAGAGTCCAAACCATGGAAGGAATTGTAGTGGGACAGCAGTGGAACACTGTTTGAGATCAAACCATTGTTTGAGTCCTTTGTCTCTACACCAGGAGAGTGCTCTAGCCAAATGAACCACGTAGAAATAGCGAAGAGGATCTGGAAAGGCCATTCCTCCATATATCTTCAACAGGGATAGGTAAGAATGTGAGAGACGAGGGTGGGATTTATCCCATACAAATTGGATGAAGGTACTCCGTACTTTTTTAAGAAAATACAATATATAGGAATCGCAATAGATAGTGTCTGGAATAGGTATAGAAGTCAGGGCATGATGTTAATCTTGAAAATTGAATTTCTGCCCATCCAAGAGTGAGAGTTGTTAGTCCATTTACACAGGTCTTCTATTATTTGGCGTAAGATGGGGAGGAAGTTCGACTCGAAAATCGTATCCAGGTTGGAGGTAATTTTAGTGCCCAAATAAGTGATAGAAGAAATAGCACATGGGAAAGGAAAGGAAGAACAAAGGGCATTGGCTCTTGACGTGGACAAGGAGGCATTCAAAAGCTCTGATTTATGCATATTAATTTTGAAGTTCAAGAGAGCACCATAGCCTTGAAATTCTTCCAAAGGTTCGGGAGGGTGGTCTCTTGGTAAGTAACAAAAAACATCAGGTCGTCAGCAAAAGCTGACACCTTTTGTTCTACTGGACCCCCCTGGATACCCCTCACATCTTGATTCTGGCATATACAACGCAAGAAATGCTCTAAGGACAGGATGAATGTAAGGGGCAATAGGGGAAACCCCTGGCAGGTGCCATTAGACAGAAGAAAATATGTGGAGGTCACCTCAGTACACGCGGCGGCTGTCGGGTTGGAATAAATTGCCTCGATTCAGGTAAGAAAGCTAAAACACACTCCTATGTGGCTAATTGTCTCCTTCAGGAAAAGCAAGTCCACCCTATCAAAAGCCTTTTCAGCATCTGTGGAGAGCAGACATAAGGGAATATTCCATGTATGGGCCAGGTGACCAACATTCAGTACCCTAGTAGTATTGTCCTTGGCTTCCTTGGAAGACATAAAACCCACTTGATCAGGGTGGACGATTTCCTGGAGGAGAGGCAACAAACAAAGGGATAGGATTTTGGTGAAAATCTTTAGATCCGTATTTAACAACAAGATAATGATTTATGCATTGGGAGGGGTCTTTGCCATCCTTCGGAATAACCGAAATATGAGCTCTCAAAGAGTGTAATGGAAGATTATGTCCATCAAGGATCGAATTAAAGCCTGAAATGAACCTGGGAGCTAGAATCAGGGCATAGGTCTTATATTATGCCCCAGTAAAGCCATCCGGCCCCAGGTCTTGTGTGATTTAAGAGATTTAACTGCCATTTAAAAGTTACCAGTGGTCAATGGGACATTAAGCTGGCCTGTTTGGTCAGATGACAACAAAGGAAGCCCCGAATCGGTAAGATATGAGCGAATTCGGTGTTGTCGACTACTGGTTTGGGTAGAGGTCATGGGAGCATTGAGATGATACATAATAAGAACGAAACGTATCCACAATTTCCTGAGAGGTGTGACAGCATTGGCCTGACCCTTTGTCAACAAAGAGAAGTTAGTTCCTAAGGGAGAGTTCCCGAAGAGAGTGAGCCAATAGCATTATAGTAATTATAAATGAAGCTTCAACTGGGTTTTAAAGCCTACACAATGTAATAATTTCCTGTCTGTAGCCCATATATTTTCAAGACTGACATTCTTGCATTAGCACTATTTATAAAGCTGATGGTAGTACTAAAATGCTACTAAAGCTTCGTACACACGAATGGTTTTCCTGACGGGAAAACTGCGAGGAGAGCTTTTGGCCGGGAATCCCGGCCGTGTGTATGCTCCTTGCAATTTTTTAGACGGGAAAACTGCCCAAAAACCGCCGGACAAAAAAGAGAACCAGCTCTCTTTTTTCCCACTAGAAAAACCAGCGGACTTTTGCCCGGCGGTTTTCCTATGGGAAAAACTGCCATGGAGCATACACACGCCCGGGATTCCCGACCAAAGCTCCATCGCAGTTTTCCCATTGGGACAACCGGCCGTGTGTAGGGGAAAGACTGCCCAAGCAAGTTCTCTTGTTCTCCCTGAGGATTTCCAACGGGAACTTTTCCGTCGGAAATTCTGCACGTGTGTACGGGGCATAAGAGGTCTCAGGCTTGCTGATTTTTAAAGGTTTCCAGGTTTAATGATGCTCAATTGTGGCCTGTTATACAGACTTGTTAAAAATTGGCTATGAAAGGGAATGGAAGACAGTGGAATATATGTAGGGATAGGTCGTAAGAAATGTTGTTTTAATGGTAATGTCATTTATGGATATTAATCAAGACTCTGTATAAGGACTAGGAACAGATACATAATGTAATAGAATCTTGATTAAATTAAAACTTTTTGAATTTAGGAAAAAGACTAATAAAAATAAATTGAAAACGAAAATTGTCTATAACAATATATAACATACAATGTATGCTCTAAAAGAAAAATTGTGCATTTAGCAGGATTAGCATGTTTTTAATAATTATCCGACAAGTCTGTTGGAGCAATTCGTGAACTTTTTTATTAAATTATTGCATCACATCTCCAGCAGGTTGGAGTTAAAATCTGAGCATAATTAATATATTTTCTTCGCTGCTCCAACTTTTCATGGAATTTGGCGCAAATAGTTACTGCTGTGGAGGAATCAGCCAGATACACTGGATTTTATTTGCACAGAGGCTGTGAGAGTGGAAAAAAAACATCCAGGTCATGACACTGTCAAAGATCAGTTCAATGTGGAAAGACAAGATGACCTGAACCTCACATTTTAAGTAGCTTTCATAGGAGGAATGAAGAATGTAAACTCTGTGGACCAGACTTTCAGCTAAGAGCCAGACCTGTTGCTAGAAAAGATTTTAAAAATAGTCCTTTTTGGCAGGTAAAGTATATCAGAAGCTTTCACACCTTTTACAGTTTGCGTAAAAGGAAACCTGTTTAGAAATATGCAGGCTTCCATTACATACCTTCTTCTAAAAATGTCATCTGTCATTGCTTTTTTGTGGGACAAACACAAGTAGCCAGTGAGTTCAGGAGTTCCAATCTGTATAATTGCTTCAAAATAGTGACTTACAATTTACTCAATATTTTTTACAGGCAGGCAGCTGGTATTTTTTAAAGGTTGTTTAAAATTGACAGCCTTCTCATATCTCCCTGGATCAATCCTCTTTAAAATGATGCTGCAACCAATATTATCTTAAAAGGAAATCTAGAATATAAAGAATTTTGCCACACAAGCTTACTGCAAAAAACATCTTGTAATGGCACAGATTATGGGTGGGAAAAGCCTCTCAGGCCCCGTACACACGGCCGAGGAACTCGACGTGCCAAGCACGTCGAGTTCCTCGTCGAGTTCTGGGATGAAGCCGCCGAGGAGCTCGGCGGGCCGCCTTCTCCCATAGAACAACGAGAAAATAGAGAACATGTTCTCTATTTTCTCGTCGAGCTCCTCGGCGGCTCCATCGAGCCAAAACTGTACAGACGACAGAGTTTCTCGGCAGAATCCGGGTTTTGACCGAGTTTCTCAGTGAATTCTGCCGAGAAACTCTGTCGTGTGTACGGGGCCTCACACTTATAGGAACAGGCAGAATGTGCCTAACGGTAAGGTATACTGTATATATATTTGTATATATAGTATACATTTTTGGGGGAAAGTTAGACAATATACTTACCTTGCTTTCATCCACAGTACCAGGGAGATCCCAGGAACTATAAGGATCCCAAATCTTGCATGTAGTAATGGCCAGGGTTGTCAACCGTCAGTATTTTTACTGGCAGCCAGTAAAAAACAGGCACCTTTCTCCTGCCAGTAAATGCCAGTGATAGGAAAAGGTTGCCAGTAAAAAATATGTCTGTAATGCTCAGGTCCCGGAGCTGGCTGAGACCATCTGAGTGCCTGCTACAGACTGTTTGGGTGGTGGGTCATGTGGATGCGGTGCCTGAGTGTGCTGTCTGATGTCATGGCGCAAGGAAGCCAAGTGGAGTGACCAGTGCCTCATGTGGGGGTCTGAGGGATAGGAGCAAGGCAAGCCGGGAGAGGGACTGTCAGTGCTGTTTGGACTGGAGTGGACTAGTGTGGAAAGAGACTGTCACTGTGACTTAGTTGGGGATGTGTCGTGTTGGTGAGGTGTCATCATCTGTGCTGCTGCACATTGAGGTCAGTGTCACTGTGAGCCCTGTCCTTGAGCTACTTACTTACTATATCGAAAAAAATAAGAAATATGATTTTTGCCTTAAAGGGGTTGTAAAGGTTTATATTTTTTAAATAACAAACATGTCATACTTACCTCCAATGTGCAATTAGTTTTGCACAGAGTGGCCCGATCATCCTGTTCAGGGGTCCTTCGGGGGCTGTCTCGGCTCCTACCCACAATAGCTAACCCCCTCTGTGAAGCTCTATCCCGAGGGGGTTAGCTTGCAAGTGTGCTCCCTATCATACACGCTGCCTCCATAGACACAGAGGGCCAGATTCAGAAAGATCAGCGGATCTTTCTGCTGGCGTAACGTAACTCATTTACGTTTTTCAGGCAAGTGCTGTATTCACAAAGCACTTGCCTGTAAAGTTGCGGCGGTGTAGCGTAAATCCACCCGGCGGAATTCAAATTCGGCGGGTAGGGGGGCGTGTATCATTTAAATAATGCGCGTCCCCGCGCCGAACGAACTGCGCATGCGCCGGCCGCGACTGAATCCCAGTGCGCATGCTCCAAATTATGTCGGCAACTCGTCATGCTTTCGTCGTGAACGTAAATTATGTCCAGCCGTATTCGCGAACGACTTACGCAAACAACGTAAAAAATTTAAAACTCGGCGCGGGAACGACGGCTATACTTAACATTAGCTACTCCTCGTATAGCAGGGGTAACTATACGCCGGAAAAAGCCGAACGCAAACGACGTAAAAAAAAAACGCCGGGCGGTCGTTCGTTTCTGAATCGGCGTAAATCTGCATTTGCATATTCCTTGCGTAATGATACTGAAGCGCTACCTAGCGGCCGGCCTGGAATTGCAGCCTAAGATCCGACGGTGTAAGTCACTTACACCTGTCGGATCTTAGGGATATCTATGCGTAACCTGATTCCATGAATCAGGCGCATAGATACGACGGCCGGACTCAGAGATACGCCGTCGTATCTCGTTTCTGAATCCGGCCCAGAGTGTTTGACTCAGTCCTGCCCCCCGGTGGCCGCGTCATTGTATGTGACTGACAGCAGCAGGAGCCAATGGCTGCGCTGCTATCAATCTATTCAATCAACGGCCAGACTCTGTGGAGAAGAGGACGCCGGGGGACACGCACAGCAGGTGAACGGGCTCAGGTAAGTAAAATAGGGGGTCTTGGGGGCCGGTAATCGCCAGAAGTTTTTTCACCTTCATGCATAGGATGCATTAACCACTTAAGACGCGGACCATGCCCCTTTTTGCGATTCGGCACTGCGTCGCTTTAACTGACAATTGCGCGATCGTGCGACGTGGTTCCCAAACAAAATTTGTGTCCTTTTTTTCCCACAAATAGAGCTTTCATTTGGTGGTATTTGATCACCTCTGCAGTTTTTATTTTTTGCTCTATAGACAAAAATAGAGCGACAATTTTGAAAAAATTTTTTTTTTACTTTTTGCTATAATAAATATCCCCAAAAAATATATAAAAACAATTTTTCACCTCAGTTTAGGCCGATACGTATTCTTCTACCTATTTTTGGTAAAAAAAAAACGCAATAAGCGTTTATCGATTGGTTTGCGCAAAATTTATAGCATTTACAAAATAGAGAATAGTTTTATTGCATTTTTATTAATATCTTAGTTTTTTACTAGTAATAGCAGCGATCAGCGTTTTTTTCATGACTGCGACATTATGGCGGACACATTGGACACTTTTGACACATTTTTGGGACCATTGTCATTTTCACAGCGAAAAGTGCTATAAAATGCACTATTACTGTGAAAATGACAATGGCACTGGCAGTGAAGGGGTTAACCACTAGAGGGCGCTAAGGGGTTAAGTGTGCCCTAAGGGAGTGATTCTTACTGTAGGGGGGCGTGGCTGTAGGTGTGATGTCACTGATCGTTGTTCCCTATATCAGGGAACAGACGATCAGTGTCACTGCCACACACACCTCTCCCCGTTCTTCAGCTCCTGTGACCGATCGTGGGAAACCGGCGGCGATCGGGTCAGCGGGTCCCGCGGGCACGGTCACGGAGCTTCGGAACGGGTCGCGAGCGCGCCAGCCTGTGCCCAGCCGTGCCCTTCTGCCGACGTATATCAGTGTGAAGGGGTCCTTAAGTGGTTAAAGCAGGGGTTTACCCGAAAAACAAGTATATACCATTCAATCCAGCATACTGCCGACATGTACAGTATGCTGTTTTTTTTTTGGTTTACATACCGTAGTATAGGTATTTTCCCCCCGGCTTCCGGGTAGTGAATCCCGCGGGAGTGGGCGTTCCTATTCAGAGACTAAGTGATTGACATATGACAAAAGCTTCCCCCCGGCACAAAAGGCGCGTCACCAGTTTTCGAAAAAAGCCCAACGTCAGTGCGCAGGCGCCGTATAGAGCCGACTCGTATTTCGGCTTCTTTCGGAAACTGGTGACGCGCATTATGCACCAGCGGGGGGGGGGTGGGGGGTGTGAGCTTTTGTCATACGTCAATCACTTAGTCTCTGAATAGGAACGCCCACTCCTGCGGGATTCACTACCCGGAAGCCGGGGGGGGAAAATACCTATACTACAGTATGTAAACCAAAAAGAAAAAAAAACAGCATACTGTACATGTCGGCAGTATGCTGGATTGAATGGTATATACTTGTTTTTAGGGTGAACCTCTGCTTTAAGGTGAAAAAGCACAAGCCTTTACAACCCCCTTTAAAAGGGTTGTAAACCTACGTGTTTTTTCACCTTAATGCATCCTTTGCATTAATGTGAAAAAACACCTAGCAGTGTCCGGCCCCCCAGCCTCCCTTTTTACTTACCTGAGCACCGAATTACTGTGGGCGCGTCCCCGCCGTCCTTCTCGCCACGGAGTCCTGGCTTTGAATGGATAGATTGATAGCAGCGCAGCCATTGGCTCCCCCTGCTGTCAATCAAATCCAATGACGCAGGAATCGGGGGCGAATCGGCTCTGGCATCCTGCCGCAGGCTTGTGTGCATGCTCCTTATAGCGCTTAAAGCGGCTGCCATACAGCTATGGCAATTCGCGCAGGGAAGCCAACCTGTTGCCGTATAACGTCGGCGGCTGGTCGGCAACTAGTTAAGGCTGGGTTAACACTAGACCACGGAGAGGCTCACAGCAGGGGTCGGATGCGCTCCCATTCACGGTTTCAGGTCCGATTTCACTGCAAATTTTGGACCAAATTGGGGGCCTGAAATGGACCAAAAGACGCACAGGGATGTTGGTTCAGGTATGACACAGCAATGTATATCCTGGTGTCTGAGCAGTTTTGGGGTATTTTTACAAACATCTGACACAGCTCAGCCCCTGCTGCAGCCTGATTTGCAATAAGGTTAGTGTTGCAGCAGACTAATGAAATGACATAATCACAGACTAGGTAAAGTCACTAGAGTGGAGCTCAAGGATACATTTATAAAAGGCAGAAACCGTTTGAAAGATATGCTCTTGCTGCATATTGTGACATGTCAGGAATTTATTCATACAGACTTTAAAATTACTTGAGGGTCACTTTAAGTTAGCTAATTAAGGGTATAATTTAAACTCCACACACACCTCTCCCCGTTCTTCAGCTCCTGTGACCGATCGTGGGAAACCGGCGGCGATCGGGTCAGCGGGTCCCGCGGGCACGGTCAAGGAGCTTCGGAACGGGTCGCGAGCGCGCCAGCCTGTGCCCAGCCGTGCCCTTCTGCCGACGTATATCAGTGTGAAGGGGTCCTTAAAGCGGTGGTTCCCCTAAAAATAAAATGTTGACATCGCATTTAGCAAATAAATTACAGTTAGAATCGGCTTGTTTTATTTAAAAAATACCTCCGTACGTATCGTTTCCATTATTCGGTCCCACCGCCACTTCCGGGTACGATGCAGGCGGTGGGCGTTCCTAATTGATTGACAGGCATCCGAACGACGCATCCATCGCGTCACGAGATGCCGAAAAAAGCCGAACGTCGGTGCGCATGCGCCGTATAGAGCCGCACCGACGTTCGGCTTTTTTCGGCATCTCGTGACGCGATGGATGCGTCGTTCGGATGCCTGTCAATCAATTAGGAACGCCCACCGCCTGCATCGTACCCGGAAGTGGCGGTGGGACCGAATAATGGAAACGATACGTACGGAGGTATTTTTTAAATAAAACAAGCCGATTCTAACTGTAATTTATTTGCTAAATGCGATGTCAACATTTTATTTTTAGGGGAACCACCGCTTTAAGTGGTTAAAGCGGAGGTTCACCCGAAAAACAAGTAAATACCATTCAATCCAGCATACTGCCGACATGTACAGTATGCTGTTTTTTTTTGGGTTTACATACCGTAGTATAGGTATTTCCCCCCCGGCTTCCGGGTAGTGAATCCCGCGGGAGTGGGCGTTCCTATTCAGAGACTAAGTGATTGACATATGACAAAAGCTTCCCCCCGGCACAAAAGGCGCGTCACCAGTTTTCGAAAAAAGCGCAACGTCAGTGCGCAGGCGCCGTATAGAGCCGACTCGTATTTCGGCTTCTTTCGGAAACTGGTGACGTGCATTATGCTCCGGCGGGGGGGGGGGGGTGGGAGCTTTTGTCATACGTCAATCACTTAGTCTCTGAATAGGAACGCCCACTCCCGCGGGATTCACTACCCGGAAGCCGGGGGGGAAAATACCTATACTACAGTATGTAAACCAAAAAGAAAAAAAAACAGCATACTGTACATGTCGGCAGTATGCTGGATTGAATGGTATATACTTGTTTTTAGGGTGAACCTCTGCTTTAAGGTGAAAAAGCACAAGCCTTTACAACCCCCTTTAAAAGGGTTGTAAACCTACGTGTTTTTTCACCTTAATGCATCCTTTGCATTAATGTGAAAAAACACCTAGCAGTGTCCGGCCCCCCAGCCTCCCTTTTTACTTACCTGAGCACCGAATTACTGTGGGCGCGTCCCCGCCGTCCTTCTCGCCACGGAGTCCTGGCTTTGAATGGATAGATTGATAGCAGCGCAGCCATTGGCTCCCCCTGCTGTCAATCAAATCCAATGACGCAGGAATCGGGGGCGAATCGGCTCTGGCATCCTGCCGCAGGCTTGTGTGCATGCTCCTTATAGCGCTTAAAGCGGCTGCCATACAGCTATGGCAATTCGCGCAGGGAAGCCAACCTGTTGCCGTATAACGTCGGCGGCTGGTCGGCAACTAGTTAAGGCTGGGTTAACACTAGACCACAGAGAGGCTCACAGCAGGGGTCGGATGCGCTCCCATTCACTGTTTCAGGTCCGATTTCACTGCAAATTTTGGACCAAATTCGGGGCCTGAAATGGACCAAAAGACGCACAGGGATGTTGGTTCAGGTATGACACAGCAATGTATATCCTGGTGTCTGAGCAGTTTTGGGGTATTTTTACAAACATCTGACACAGCTCAGCCCCTGCTGCAGCCTGATTTGCAATAAGGTTAGTGTTGCAGCAGACTAATGAAATGACATAATCACAGACTAGGTAAAGTCACTAGAGTGGAGCTCAAGGATACATTTATAAAAGGCAGAAACCGTTTGAAAGATATGCTCTTGCTGCATATTGTGACATGTCAGGAATTTATTCATACAGACTTTAAAATTACTTGAGGATCACTTTAAGTTAGCTAATTAAGGGTATAATTTAAACTCCAAATTTACTTCTATGCTGATTGTAATAAACCAACAAATAAAGTTGTCGTCTACTACTGAGGCCACTAGAGGGAGCCCACAGCACAAATCCCAGTTGTTAAGCCAAGACATGATTCCTAATTTCTAGCCGGTTGCAATCTTTTCAGATTCATGTAAGTGGATAAAAGTGATCTGTGTGTTACTTTTTAACAGTTGCAATGGGATTAATTATAGGAATACGTAAAAATGCTCTCGGAGCACAGTGTTATCTAAGAATACTAAAAACACATCCGCAAGCTATCCGCACTGCATATATTAAAAGACTGACCTTTGGAAGGATTTATGAGGGGGTAAATTTAACTTCTACATTTTACACCACTTTATAATCTCTAAAGTACTGTTTCCATGAACAACAAATTAGCTATTACACAAAATGCATTTTTTTTCAGAAGTAAACTATTCACTGCCCAGAACTAGAGACTTTCATGAATATACCAAATTATCATAGGTGTGCGCAGCCTTTTGCATTAGGGCGTGCACCCCAAATGAATTAAAACATAGATGGTGTCAGTAGGGCAGTGGACTGTGTCAGTAGAGCAGTGGACCTGTCAGTAGGGCAGTGGTTGGTGTCAGTGGGCAGTAGACGGTGTCAGTAGTTTTTTATTTTTATTAATATTATTTATTTTTTAGAAGCCCCGTTTGAGCGCTTTGGGGAAATATCAGCATTGGGAATCTGTGCCACACGGGGTGATTGGGGTGTGCCTGGAACACCCATTGCGCACGCCTATGGAAATTATATAAATATTTTCTAGTAGTGCTTCTATATAAATAAATCAGCTCGGATCACCCTTGTATAAATCATATGTAAAATACAAAAAAATCCCACTCACTCCGCGCTACCAATACAAAAATAACAATAAGATAGCAGTCAGCAATGATTTGTTGATTACAAATAGAAAATATAAAAGTCCAGAAATGCAGAGCTAGTTCCCAATATAAAATGACATTCAAATCACATATGATAGCAGTAAATGTCCATGATATGAGTATTAAAAGGACAGATGAAAGGCCCCACACCAGCTTCAGTGCTATAGGAACTACACACCACACCACAGTGTTTCCAGCAAGTCTGCTTAACAGAAAGGTGGTCAAAATAAGCATGTATCATATGTGAATTCCACGATTCAGCACCAAGCAGGCAACCAACATCAATGGACTGTGCATGTAGATTCGAACAGGCAGCTCCACGAACGGTAAGGATATGCCAGCTTCTCATTGGCTTAGGGCTTACCAAAATAACAAACAAAGAACTCCCATTGTGATGTATGTAGAAATAAGTTCAAGGCTTTATTAAAACTTGTACTTATAAGGACTGATTAAATCGGGCATCAAAACAATCCAACAAAATGGCCACGGCTAGTGGCATGCTTGCGTCATGCGTCAGTTCCCTCCTAACACGTTTTTTAATTAGTGGACATCATCAGAGGCGTGGCCTGCTGACACAAGCATGCTCATAAATACATAACAGCCGGAAATGAAAAAAAACAGTAGTGCGCACTTGGAAATGTCTGGAACTCTCGGGTGTGCTCCAACCAGCGGAAATAGCCAAAGGCTGGTAAACAGGATGTGCACACCCGAAAGCGATCAAAATTCTCAGAAATGCGCTCCATGTGCCATGATGCATGTGAATGCATCATGGCAGAGGCGTAACAAGAACCTTCATGATCCCAGTTCTAGAAAGTAAAAACCATAAAGGCCCCCCCTGAAACCCCAGCTGGCCCCTCCCAAAGTGGCGGAACTCCAGGGTCCGGTTGCAAGTGCGACCTTTGCGATGCTGGCAGTTCTGCCACTGCCTCATGGTCTCAATGAGATATATGCAAACATCCAACGTATATTAAATAAAAAGACATGCAAGTGTATAAAACGATCTTCAGTAGTGCTAGTGTGTCTGCTACAACCCACCAGTGGTAATTTTGAACACAAAAATCACCACTTGTAGTATTCCATCACAAGTGGTAACAGCACCATCTAGAGGAAAGCAAACAAACTAACATAAAATATCATACAGCATGTTCGACAAATAATCATACATAGCAGCATAAAATTGTTGAGCCTAAAAAAGAGATAGGTGAAACAGTACAATGTCATACAGCATGTTATGCAAATCGAACATTAGTAGCAGCATAAAAATGCCGAACCCAAAAAAGATACAGCACATATGTAAATATATGATAAAACCATAACTCCATTACTATGAAAACCAATCCACAGTGCGCCCAACAATGTTACGCAGACCCACTGTAAACAGCAGTGACCCACACTCTCATGGAATGGGCACAACATGCAGGTCCACACAGCAAAACATAAACTAAAATAAAACAAAAAAAGGCCTGAATATATATGACAAGCCCAACAAAACACGAACATGGACAAATTTATGAAACCCCTGTGGAAATATTTCAGGCATTATTGATAAAATTGTTCACGTCACAATCGACATTATATGGTTGGAGAGTTCGGGCATTTCTGGGTGCACGCTTCCAATATGTGATTTGAATGTAATTTTAGACTGGGAACAAGCTCTGTATTTCTGGAATTTTATATCAATTATATGTACCCCTCATTACAAGGATGATCTGATCCCCCTATAGATAAGTGGTAGTGGGCAGCCGACCTACTAAAGCCTGGCACACACTATGAGTTTTTTTCTTTCAACCCAGCGGGCATACACACTGGCCGACTGTTGGCCTTTTTTTTTTTTTAATTGGTGGATGTCTCCCAACAATCGTCCCATGTTTTCGGGGTTTTAAAGCGGAGTTCCACCCTAAAAATGAAGGCCTCTTGAGCCCCCCTAGGGAAAGAGAGCCTTGACTGATGGGGGCATGACCAGGTACTGGACAAGGCGGTGGTCATGGTGGGATTGGCTACTTGGGGGGATGGGTTGGGCCGGAGCTCCGATAAAAGGGATCGCCCCAGGGAATTCTGGGTCCTTGGGAAGCGCGCTGGGAAGAGCTATTAATTTCTATTCTATTAATAGCTTGCCTTTAAAAAATGTTTTACTCACTTCTATCTGGCTGTTGCTAGGCAGATTTCGTAATCTGCCTAGTTCCTGGTCATAGGTGGTTCAACTTCCTGTCCTCGTACACACGACCGAGTTTCTCGGCAAAAAACAGCAAGAAACTTGCTGGGTTTCTTTTTTTGCCGAGGAAACCTGTCGTGTGTACACTTTTCGACGAGGAATTGTCGAGGATCTCGTCGAGCCAACAAGAGAGCATGTCTTCTTTTTCCTCGACGGGAATGGGGAAATTTGGCTCGCCGAGATCCTCGACAGCCTAACAAGGAACTCGACAGGCAAAACGATGTGTTTCACCCATCGAGTTTCTCAGTCGTGTGTACGAGGCTTAAGACCCCAGTTCCTTTTTCTTCCTGGTTTTCAGGGAGAGGTGCATTCTGGGCGATTTTTAGGCACAGTAATGCCCAGAGACTCCTGGGAAATGGGTGTCATCATTTCCCAGGTGTCTCTGGGCATTACTGTGCCTAAAAAGCGCCCAGAATGCACCTCACCCTGAAAACCAGGAAGAAAAAGTAACTGGGCTTTACATGCTCTCACATATGATGGATACGGCCACAAGATGAGCTGGAGGATATAAGGCAAGTGTGCAATGAGTTCTGGAATGATTGGGGAGCTATTAATATGTTTTAGGGACTATTTATTGTGATTAATTTTAGCTTGCAAAAAAAATTTAAATTATGCCCGGAACTCCGCTTTAACACAATGCAGGATTTGAATTTTGTTGATGACCCATAATTAAGGCAGCGGTAAGATACAATTGCAGAAATAATTAAATGTAATACTCACTACTGTATGTTATCAGCAGTGGCCATGCCAAAGGGAGGTTGGGTGTGCTATAGCACCTCCAAAATGTAATCTAGCTCCACCATCAGCAGCCACCATTAGGCTCCCCTGCTGCCTTAGCAAAAAAAAAAAAGTGCCAGTGACACCATGCATTCCAGCACACTGTGTGTGGTGGAGCAATTTCCTGCCAGACAGGTAAATTCTAGTTCTGCCATTTGCGTGGGAGAGAGGCAGCTTTGCTGGAGTGGGTACTCGTGTAAGTAAAACTACACAACACCAATGTTGGGGGATATTGCTGGGGTTTATTTTTGGGGTTAATAGCCGGGGGTTATTGCTTTCCCTGATACTTGCTGGGGTTTGTTGATGAGGGTTGTTGGGGCTAATTTCCTGTCCTGACAGACACTTGCTGGGGGGTTTCATTGCTGGTCCTGACACTTGCTGGAGGTCATCAGTGTTGGCACTGTCACCAGTGCTTGGGGGTTATTACTAGCCATGAGACATGCTGGGGGTTTAAATTACTGACTCTGACACCAACAATTGGGCTTACTTTACGCCCATTATCCCTTTAGTGTACCCCCTAGCCATTTTTTAGCCAACCATAGCAAAGAAAAGATAAAATGTTGGCATACTACAAGCCAGGTGGCTACATGGGTGTTCTTATTACTATATGTCTATTTAACATTGTATCTTTTATGGCTAAGCATTTCTCATTATGGTATGTTTGCTTTTATTATAATAAGGGTTCAGTGAATTAGTTCCCCCACTTAAACTCCCGGCACCAAGAAAGTACCAACATAAGAATTTGTCTCGAGCCACCTGTGGTTATCAGTTTCATCTCTGCAGAGCTCATCCCCACATCTCTCTTATCAAATTATTAATGGTTCTCGTTTCATCTGCAACCTTGGAACCAGCCCCATCATTTATCGTTGAAGTCAGTGATCCCTGACTCCAGACTGCATGTCTGCTTCTCCAAAATAGAGTGAATGTTTGTCACAAGTCCTAAATGGGTATGTAGCGCTACCCCAGGAGGAGTCGCTGATTAGATTTGGGATTAGCTTTTTTAAGTTACCTCTATACTGTGTCTAGGGGTGATGGTAGTGCTGAGAGCAATAATAGAATGTCCAGGATCCTTGGTTTCAAATGCTTTATTTTCCCAGTCAAACACGACCAACATGTAAACTTGAGGTAGACAGGATAGGTTGGTGAAAGAAGAGCAACTTCACAGTATTAGGCTTTGGATAGTAAAGGCAGTCCTGCCCTTTAGCAATGGTTTTTGTCTACATCGCCACTCCAGCCGGAGTGGGTAAAAGTGCCCCTGGACAGACCTCTCTCACAGGCCTGGCAGCCAGAGCGCCACTTAGAATCTCTGGGAGGAACAAATCTCTGCCACCGACTTGGCTCTAATTAAGTTGAGATGTTAGGCCTAGTGCTGAAATTGTAAATGATAGAGCGAATCCTCCCAGTATGTCTCTTGGGGTTACCGACTGACAGGTTAAATGTGACCTGTCAGTGTCCGGTCACCCAGATCCCCGATGGTTTGTTCAAGCCTTGTTGGATCACCTGCCTCCGGGTTCTCCTCAGAACGATCCCCCATCGAACAGCACACAGCTTGGGATCTTCTCAATAGAAGTGGGGACCCAGTAAGTCACTGGGGCCCCTTTGCAGCATCAGTTGCTCCGGGCTATAAGAGCCCAGAGCCAGGAACTCCGCGTAGCACGCGACCCCAGCCAGGTAGGCCATAGTGGTGGGGCCCGTGATGTGCGCACAACCTAAAGGTGGGTGCCGCACCCGGAACCCGCGAAGAACCTGAACAAGGGACTCCGCCACATAAATACCCCTCCCCAGCATGCCCCGCGAGGGAAAACTCCTCCAATTGGCTGCTGGGAAGAAGCGGCTTCGCCTGGACCCTTCTGGTGCCACCTGCCGCCCAGAGATGAGACTGCACCTCTGGGGCACAGACTGACCCACAGGACAATCCAGATTTGGCGACAGCCAAATTTGTCAAATCAAAGAGTAACATAACTCTCTCATTCTCCCACTAAATTTGAACATAGCACCTGTACGAAAGTACACAGGCGCTACAGGTAGAACTTTTAACAGCCCCACAAAGCCTTGACTCTCACCAGTTAAAGTGACGCTCATTTAATTGATTCAGTCTGTTTAGAATGCAGTAGTGTAGAAAAGTTTCTGGAAGTAATCTTATCAGAACAATTTCTCTTAAATGCTGCACTAATTTATATTTTTAAAGCTGTCACTGACCTTTTGACAAGCATACAGGATTAAAAAATTTAGACATCACAGTCTTTCTCAGGGCCGCTATCAGGGGGGTACAGGCAGGGCCGCTGATAAGCCAGTATACCTGACCCTGTTGTACAGGGCCGGGCCAGCAGGGGGGCCTGGCAATCAGAGAATAAAAGAAAGCAGAAAAAAAAGTAATACCCCCCCCCCTCCCAACTCCCCCCTCACCCCTGACTTATCTGAGTTTTTTTTTCTTCTTTCTGTATACCTCCTTATTGATGTTCTTGTGGGTGTGTGGGAGGGACTATTTGTTCTATTTCGGGTGCATGTCACTTCCAAGCCTGCTCCGCATGCTGGCTCAAGTCCCAGCCTGCATATTCCCTTCCCTGGCGGAGTGATTCATCTCCCTCCACTCATGGCAGTAGCAGACATATACGGCACACAGTAGTAGCCATTGGGACTGGGCACCACGCTGCAGGGGACCCTTGTGCCCTTTCCCCCATGCCTGAATTGTTATAAAGGTGGCTGCCCGATACTCAGCTAGTATTTAAATCGTCAGTGCAGAGACACTCGAGCTCACACTGAAAGTGAAAGCAAAGGGAGAGGTGTCTTGCATAGTGTGTGCTCTTTGCCTCCCCCTACAGCGCAGTACCCCAACATGGAGAGTGAAGGTACAGTGCTGCTGCTGTCATTTAAAAAAAAAAGCAATATGTATATGTTTGTAACTTTGTATGCATGTATGTGTTCAGAATTAGGGGGCAGAGAAGAAAAGGCATATAACAGACTATAGTAGATGGTGAATTCTCACAGTATCCCTCAGGAGAGGAGTCCATAGACACTTAAAATACATGTATTTTGGATGTACAGTAGAAGTGAGGGACCTATTCTGTTGAGAAAGCATGGCCAGAAATCTGTCATTTTTGTTCCCTGTTATGTATATTTTTCCTCATGCCATGTGTAACTGCAGGTCCCTCCCTTAGCAGACAGCTACTGTTTAAGAGGTGTGTCTGTGTGCATGTTTGTGTGAATATTTATATATGTGCGTACATGTGTTTGCATGCTTGTGTGTGTATACACACACGTTACTTTTAAACCCGACACCCTTTTTCTGTACGATCAGAGCGGGTCATAATTACGATCATAATACCAACAAGAAAATAGCATTCCTCTGAAAAGCAATCCAGACTCGGATCGCTTTTCAGAGGCAGTTGACAGGCAGTGAAAAGGGAATATATTTTGCCATGACTGGTAAAATGTTGAGAAATACTGATCTAGAGGAACCGGTCTCTAATTTCCTTCTGCAGCCACTGAAAGCCTGGAAGGGGCTAGGGGTGGGGCCGAACGAGGAACCAGGGATAGGGCCAAAGGGGGCCCCGTCAGATAGGCTGTAGCATTACACCTGTAAGGGGCCCGATGGTCCCCAGGGGCCCGGGCGCCCCCCCCCCCCCCCTTCTTTTTTTTTTAAATTTATTTTATTTTTCCGTCTGACCCCCCCCCCCCCCCCACCTTTAACTCACGGCAGGAGAGAGAAGACTTGACTTTGTCTTGTTTGTCAGCACCAACGGGCCCCCCCCCCCCCCCATGGCAGGAGAGAGAAGAGATGACACTTACCACAACCCCCCCCACTTATCATCTCTTGATTCTCTGCTCCTGGGGGGCCCTGCCCAAAGGCCCCAGAATTTGTGATTGATGCCCTGGTCTTTCTGCTTGTTCCAGGTCAGTGAATCACTAGGTAGTGAAGGAAGTAGGGTTGTCCAGATACTGATACCAGTATCGGTATCGGGACCGATACCGAGTATTTGCGCTAGTACTCGTACTCGCGCAAATACTCCCGATACCAAAATAGAATACTTTTTTTTTTGTGACATCGAACACAAATTGGATGGCACCATTGGATGGCACTGATAGGTGGCACTGGCATTGATTGAATTGCACTCATAAATGGATGGCACTGATAGGTGGCACTGGCATTGATTGGGTGGCACTTATGAGATGCACTAATAAGCTGCCTCCCTGCACTGATGCACTAATGGGCACTGATCTGCACTGATAGGTGGCACTGGCTAGCTGCACTTTTGGGCACTGGCACCGATGAGCTGCACTGACAGTGATCACTACTTCAATGATATGTAGTTTTCCAGTACCGTATGCTAAAAAACAGCCCCACACCATGATGTACCAGTTCTTCATAATTCTAAAGAAAATATCTTTGGTCTGTATTGTGGTTTGAAAACGGTCACATGACATTAAAAAAAAGTATCGGTATTCGGTATCGGCGACTACTTGAAAAAAAGTATCGGTACTTGTACTCGGTCCTAAAAAAGTGGTATCGGGACAACCCTAGAAGGAAGGATCAGGTCGAAAGCCCAGGAACCACCCAGCAGAGAAGCCCTTGAACCATTTTGGGTGGATGTTTTCAAACAGCACTGAAAAAATTAGATATTTTATAACTGAAGAAATTAGCTTTTCTTTCCGTTCAAATGGTTAGCCATTACAAAATATATTGTCAGTTAAAGCGGTGCGGTGCAGTGTCTTATCACAAAAAATGTCCTGGTCAGGAAGTGGGTAAATACTTCACGGGCTGACGTGGTTAAAACAAACCTCCTATGAATGTCCTTATTCAGACCCTGCCTGTTATGGTGTGATGACAAGCATCTACTAATTGTGTTTCTACATTGTCACCCAATCACATGGGTTTGTGCTCACACAGGCTAGCGTTGCCACCTGTCAAGGATTCACCCGGACAGTTTGGGTTTGGAATCATGCGTCCAGGTTTCAGACTGCCTGAAACCCCGAACACATTATTCAGAATGGACTATGGCTTCCCAGCAGGGTTGCTGGCTGCAGTTGTCTAAGCTGAGAGTGTTTGTTACACTCCTTCACACTGCCCAAAGCCAGCACAAACAGTCCCCCCCAAACAACCACACAGATGGGAGAGGAGAGAGGGCTAGATCTGCTCCTCTTCCTCCCTTCCCTTCCCTTCCCTCCCCTAATCCTCTGCGTCTGCCCACACTCCAATCCCCAGCCCTGTGCCTTTAGAAAAGGAAAGTTGGGGCTGGAAATTTGAAGTCCAGCAGCCTCAGATACATCTGGATGAGAGGTGCTGACTGGATGGATGGTGAGTGAGCTCACCATCCATCCCTGTCTCTTACTGAAGTTCCCCCCCCCCTTCTCTCTCCTACCGCTGAGTAAGTACACTAAGGCAAATTAGGGCCCTCAGAGCACCCTTTACACCAGAGGCCACAGTGTTTCCACTTACATCAGTGTCTTCTCTGTACATCAGAGTCCTCTCCGTACATCCGTTCTCAGTGTTCAACCTTAAATCAGGGTACCCAGAGCATCCCTTATGTCAGAGGCCCCAGTGTTCTCCCTTACATCAGAATCTGCAGAGTCCCCCCTTACAGTGAAAGGGAACTCTGCAAGTTCAAAGGTAAAAGGGGAACTCTGCGTATTCAGATGTAAAAGGGGAACTTTGTGGACTCTGATGTAAAGGGAAACTCTTGTTATTAACTTCATATGATTAGAAATGTTATTTAATAGCAAAATATATGTATAGTTTACACAATAAAATAATTTGCTGTGCGCCGATAAAGTGTTCGGGAAAAAGTGGCAACCCTGACACAGGCATGCTTCTCTGGTGTCACCATCAGGAAGCTGGTCCAGAGGAATGATGTTCAACTGTTGGTGGAGTGAGTGACTGTAGATAGGAAGCGCCTGAAAAAAACTTGATCACCTGCACTGCGATGCAACAAAAGGATGCAGATCCTGCGATAATTATATTCTATGTAAAAAAATAAATAAAAAATAAACACATTTTTTTAACTATCTGTGGGACAATGATGAATGATCAAAACATTCGATGACCTTGAAATTTTAGTGATAATTTGTAGAGTTTGGCTTCATACATTGGTGTATTGGCCAACGGGGAGGGCAAAATGAAAGTGATTGTAAAGTCTACTTTTTTATTTATTTTTTGTTAACAATAACAAACATGTTATACTTACCTGCAAATCTATTGCACAGAGCAGCCCAGATCATCCTCTTCTCGGGTCCCTCTTTGGTGCTCCTGGCCCCTCCCTTCTGGCCCATGGTGCCATGCTGTTGCCAATGAGAAAGGGAGTCCTGGGCAGCTGAGACACTGCTGCAACATCGCTGGATCTGGAGGGACTTTGGGTAAGTATTAAGGGGGCTTCTTCCTTTATAACTACTTTAGGGATTTTTTTTGGTGTTTTTTGAAGGGTGCAATGGGCTTTAAATAGACCCTAATGCCGCGTACATACGATCGGAAATTCCGACAAGAAAATTTTGATGTGAGCTGTTGGTTGCAAATTCCGACCGTGTGTAGGCTCCACCTGACCTTTTCTGTCGGAGCTGGTTCTCAATTTTTCTGACAAGAATTTTTTTTGTCTGAAATTCGGATTGTCTGTATGCAATTCCGACGCGCAAAAAACCACACATGCTCAGAATCAATTCGACGAATGCTCAGAATCATGGAACTTAATTTTTCTCGGCTCGTTGTAGTGTTGTACGTCACCTTGTTCTTGACGGTCGAAATTTTGTGTGACCGTGTGTATGCAACACAAGTTTGAGCCAAAATTCCATCGGAAAAAAATCTACGTTTTTCTTGTCGGAATTTCCGATCATGTGTATGCGGCATAAGGATTACAGAGACTTGTTTGAACTGTTTCTGTGGCTAAAAGAATGGCCCATCATTAGCCCCCCCCCTTTTTTTTTTTTGTAAAAAAAATTGCAATGAAAAGAAAGTGAAAAATGTAAATAAAATAAAAGCAGCATTACACAGAGGGTGAGTAATACTCACACAAAAAAAAAAACAAACACAAAAAAAAGGCGAATACAAGATACACTAAATGAAATAAACTACTGTAAATACACCCTCTGAATAAAAAAATAATGATAATAAAAAAAGAGTAGATTATTTTTTAACCACTTGAGATCCGCGCTAAAGATGATTCCGAAAGACGTCCACAGCGCGGCTCTCAAGTGCCAAGTGGACGTCCCTGGACGTCCTGTTGTTGACATTCTCCGTGCGCGCCGCTAGGGGAGCGCAGCGGGGAAACAACATGCCCGGCGCATCGCTGGGAAGCTGATGCGTGTGCCTGGGGCCGCGATGTCCGGCAGGTACCCGCGATCGGCGGTGACAGCAGGGACATGGAGCTCTGTGTGTAAACACAGAGCTCCACGTCCTGTCAGGGAGAGAGGAGACCGATCTGTGTCCCTTGTACATAGGGACACAGCATCGGTCACCTCCCCCAGTCAGTCCCCTCCCCCCACACAGTTAGAACACACCCAGGATACACATTTAACCCCTTCCTCACCCCCTAGTGTTAACCCCTTCACTGCCAGTCACATTTATACAGTAATTAGTGCATCTTTATAGCACTGATCGCTGTATAAATGTGAATGGTCCCAAAATTGTGTCAAAAGTGTCTGATACGTCCGCCGCAATATCGCAGGCCTGACCAAAAAAACGCAGATCGCCACCATTACTAGTAAAAAAAAAAAATCATAAATCTATCCACTATTTTGTAGGCGCTATAACTTTTGCGCAAACCACTCAATCAATATACGCTTATTGCAAATTTTTTTAACAAAAATATGTAGAAGAATACGTATCGGCCTAAACCGAGGGAATTTTTTTTTTTTTTTTTAAATTGGGATATTATTATAACAAAAAGTAAAAAATATTGTGTTTTTTTTCTAAATTTTCTGTCTTTTTTTGTTTATAGCGCAAAAAAAAAAATCGCAGAGATGATCAAATACCACCAAAAGAAAGCTCTATTTGTGGGGAAAAAATGATAAAAATATAATTTGGGTACAGTGTTGTATGACCGCGCAATTGTCATTCAAAATGCGTCAGCGCTAAAAGCTGAAAATTGGACTGGGCACGAAGGGGGTTTAAGTGCCCAGTAATGAAGTGGTTAAACAAATGTCACCTAAATAGTTAATAAATACTACTGCCAAGGTAGAAGTCATACTGGCTTTAGATTTTAAATAAACTTGATTTTGTTTATTTATATGCATTATTTTTTTTTTCCTTTTCGTACGTCATTCTATCTATATATTCATTGAACAGAGACCTCCAATTATGAAACCACTGCAACTTTTCACCACAGTCTTTGAACAAGATTAGGAATAATATTACACGGTTCAAAAACTTGTGAACAAGTCTTGCACGCTACTGCCGTCAGCATCTTGCCTCTCTCTGCAGATACGTTTTCATTAAAACAGAAAATTTGTTTAAAGTAATCCAATTAAGCGGGCATATTAGAGCATATGGGTTTTTTATTATAGTGCATGCTCTGGTATTAGCCTGTCTTGCACGCAACCTGCTATGTCACCGTAATGTAGAAATATACCATTACTATAAAATAATGATATGAAAATAAACAAAAACATACCTATGAATTCAGCTTGTTTACCCTTGCAATTTCAACAGGTGCCATATTGGCCTGATAATTAGGGCAAAGTGCATTAACCCGTGGTAACTCTATATCTTTATTTGTTGCAAGTGTTTGGTTGCTATGGGTTACTGCAGTTTGCACACAGCACCATGGATTGTTTGGAATATTATTACAGCAATGCAAAATGAACATGAATTGGGTCTCCTATTCCAAATACATATAGGTTGGACATTAATACTGGCATGCATTATATAGATACTGTAATATTGTGATTGTACCTACCATGCTATCAGATTCCTGTGCTGCAGGCTGGATTCTCTATATGTTGCAGTGTGCTGTGTCAGGATCCTGGATGGGGTTTTATTGCAGGAAGAATATTTAGGGGGTGGAGTTTTACACGATGCAGTTAAATGCAGCATTAAAGCCTGTGTAGAAATGCAGAATGTATTGAACGTTTACTCTCTGCTGCTTCTCTCTGATCCTCAGGTAGATCACTTTGGCCAGGCTATAGCTGCAATCTAGAATTTGGCTCATAATTTATTGACTAAGGAAAAGCTGAATGCAGCGATATGATGGATTCAATTAAGGCTGACGTCACTTGAGTTGATGTAACGTTCGGTAAAATGTGCATTTTACTGAGTTGCCAAAATTGCTGCAATAATAACTTTTTTGCATCACAATAAATGGATTGCCTTAATGCAGCACACCTGAATATTCATGCATTCATTTTAGGATGCAAAGTGTAAAGGGGCCCTAAATGAAATAAGCAAGTAGGGCTGTTTGCAAAATATGAGTGCAGAACATGAAACATTTTAGCTATGCTGTGTTTATAGGAACACAGAATAAACAAAGAGTTGGGTTTTTCAAATGCAAAGCTGGAAATACACTTTAAGGGTCCCTCCACATCTACCTATTCCATTGTGGTGCATTAATGCACCTATGTTACCAGTAGTGTATTTAGGTTTTGTGCTGCCCTAGGCCTGACTCAACTCGTACACCCCTAATTTAAATATGATCCACCCCTTTCTGCCAAGGCCACACCCCTTGCAGTTTAAGACCCGCCTTGAAATTTTCCAGTGGGGACACTAGTTCTTAGGGGGGGGGGGGGCAATGAATTCCCTTTATTTGCATAGATTTCTTCTCGCGTCCTGTTTGACTATGGGGCAGGAAGTGAAGGGAAATATCTGCAATAGGACAGGGATGATAAAAATAAACTGACCCCCACAGTTGCAGAATGCCGACCACCCGCATACCATGCTTTATGGGGGCACTAGACTAATTTGCCTCTCAGCCCAGTTCGCCCCAAAGGACTGGTGCTACACTAACAAAAAAAGTGGGTAACTAAAGCGCTAGCCAACAGTGAAAATGATAAGTGACCAAAAACTCAAAATGCTGCTCAAATCTAAAATGTGCTAACAACAAATATAGGGTATAAAGTGGAAGTGATAAGCGCAAACTGAGAGTGAATATAAAGACAGTCAAAGACTGATGACATCTATAGATCAACAAAAATTGACAAAACATAAACCATAAATAAAGTCCAAAACTTAGAACCAAAAAACTATTAATGTGTCAAACGTATGAATAAAGTCCAGTGTATATAAATCAAGTGAATCAAATAGTAAAAAACTTCTGCCCTTGGACATCAATGTGGACAATCTGTATGGAACTTCACAATGATTGAGCTCACAGAGCGCTTACCTCCATTTAGAGGATAATGCGTGTCAACGAAATCCTCGAGATATTGTGATGGTTTCCCAGGGGAATCCCCTCCAGTCAAAGGATGATGCCTGTCCCCGAAATCCTCCTATTGCTGGGTTGAACTCCAGGAGCGTTCTCTGTGTACACTACTGGTGTAGGTCTCGATGAGGTGGAATCAACTCACAGGTGGCTACAAGTATTAGCAGGAGCAAAATGAAGATAAGAAAACTCTCATCGTGAAGTAAGTAAGCACTTAAAGAAATGTATTGTAGATAAAATGTGCTTACATCAAATAAAACGAATAAAACGCCAAAAACAGCAGCACTTCCGGTGGACGGTCAGGGTATCGCGTCACTTCCGGTCACGTCTACCTTACGCGTTGCGTCACGTCAAGTGACTTCATCAGAGGTTACTGAATGGCTGCTGGATACTGCCTTATAAAGATACAAAGCGGAAATGGGTCCGCGGCCATTTTATATTAAAAAACGGCATTCAAACTAAACTATCTTGCGGCCATTTTACAAAAGGGCAAAGAAGAGGGAAATAACATAAACCAGTATCTATAATTCTATATGCGGACTGGAATATGTACCGTGAAAGAACAGAAATTTAAGTATAGTTGCTCACTTTACAGATAAAATTCTCAAAAATGCCCTAAAAAAGGGATAAAATAATAATAAAACTTGTCAAAAATAAAGATGACAAGATAAAAAGCCAACAGCATCTGCGACAAATTAATAAATTTATCAGAATGATGTCAAAAGTGTGCTTAACCACTTAAGCCCCGGACCAATATGCAGCCTAAAGACCCAAGGTGTTTTTACAGTTCGGGACTGCGTCGCTTTAACAGACAATTGCGCGGTCGTGCGACGTGGCTCCCAAACAAAATTGGCGTCCTTTTTTCCCCACAAATAGAGCTTTCTTTTATTGGTATTTGATCACATCTGCGGTTTTTATTTTTTGCGCTATAAACAAAAATAGAGCGACAATTTTGAAAAAAAAGCAATATTTTTTACTTTTTGCTGTAATAAATATCCCCCAAAAACATATATAAAAACATTTTTTTTCCTCAGTTTAGGCCGATACGTATTCTTCTACCTATTTTTAGTAAAAAAAATCGCAATAAGCGTTTATCGATTGGTTTGCGCAAAATTTATAGTGTTTACAAAATAGGGGATAGTTTTATTGCATTTTTATTATTTTTTTTTTTTTACTACTAATGGCGGCGATCAGCAATTTTTTTCGTGACTGCGACATTATGGCGGACACTTCGGACAATTTTGACACATTTTTGGGACCATTGTCATTTTCACAGCAAAAAATGCATTTAAATTGCATTCTTTATTGTGAAAATGACAGTTGCAGTTTGGGAGTTAAACACAGGGGGCGCTGTAGGAGTTAGGGTGCACCTAGTATGTGTTTACAACTGTTTGGGGGTGTGGCTGTAGGAATGACGTCATTGATCGTGTCTTCCCTATAAAGGGAATGACGCGATCGATGCGCCGCCATAGTGAAGGACGGGGAAGCCGTGTTTACACAAGGCTCTCCCCGTTCTTCAGCTCCGGGGAGCGATCGCGACGGAGCGGCTATAAACAAATAGCCGCGCCGTGGTCCCGGATCGCTCCCCGAGCGGACCCGACCTCCGCATGTAGCGGGGGGGGGGTCCCGATCGGACCCCCGACCCGCTAATAGTCTGAAATTTTTTAGCCTGAGTCAGAAAATCTGTATTATTTGTACAATTTCGTTTAATGCGAACCAACTGACCCTTAGGTATATTTAACAACCATGATTTATGATGACAGCTATTTAATGACAAATAGCTATTTGTATCCACACTTTCAAAGTGTGTTTTGGTAATAAGCTTGTTGAGTGATATAGTGATATCAAGGTCAAGGAAATTGACCGATTTGTCACTAATATTAAACACTAAATTAATATTTTGATCATTAGTGTTTAATCCTGTACAGAAATTCTCAAATGTTTCCTTGGTACCTTTCCAAACCATGAGTACATCGTCGATGTATCTTTTGTAGAATACTAATTGGGTGGGGGTGGCTGAGTAAATAACACTCTCTTCCCACTGTGCCATAAAGGCATTAGCAACGGAGGGCGCAAATTTTGCGCCCATGGCAATGCCGGTACTCTGGTTATAGTATATTTGATTGTACCAGAAATAATTCGATTTTAAACATAATTCCAAACATTTAATAAGAAACTTACGCTGCTTACAAATGAGCATAGTATAGTTTCTTAAAAGCCACTTAGTGGCACTGCAAGCTTGATGATGTTGAACTATTGTATATAGAGAGGATACATCTGCCGTGGCAATCCAAGTCTGTCCTTCCACAACAGGTACCTCTTCTAATAGCTGCAAGACATGTTTTGTGTCTCTTAAATATGCCTTGGTTTGTTGAATGGCTGGTTGCAAAAAATGGTCAAGGTATTGGCCCATCCTCGCTGTGAGCGAGTCAATACCATTGACTATGGGTCTACCTGGTGGGTTATCTTTGTCCTTGTGTATTTTCGGAATGGTGTATATAACCGGTATTCTACACACTTCAGGTAATAGAAAAACAGATTCCTTTTTATTTAGGATATCCTTTTTAACTCCCAAATGAATGAGTTGTTTCAGTTGTTCTTTATATTTGGAAGTAGGATTTCCTGCTAATTTAGTATAGGTCTCAACATCTTCCAGTTGTCTCAGGAGTTCCGTATTGTATTGTTCTTTAGATTGAACCACAACACCTCCTCCCTTATCGGCAGGTCTGATTACAATGTCTTTACGTTTTTTCAGGGAATAAATCCCCTTTTTTAGATGTATGGGATCACTCGCTTTTTTCAATTTTAACCCATCCAGGTCCTGCAAAACTAGTTTTTTAAAAACTTCAATATTTGGATTATTGCTGACTTATTGCGAAGTGTACTATGTTGAATGGGATCTGTGGATAACGATGTGGAAAATCCATGTTTGATAGGGTTACCTAGAAAGTACTTTTTGATATTCATCTTCCTGGTGTATTTTTGTATGCCAATAAAGGTTTCAAATTTATTTAAGTTCTTCACAGGTGCATGCTTAAGTCCACCTTCTAATACCATTAATTCGTCTTGAGTGAGAACTTTGCCACTTAGGTTGAAGACTCCCTCCCCTTTTCCACTCTTTTCCTTTTTGGATCTCTTTCCTCCTCTACAACCCCGTTTTCTTTTTGAATTCGGGTTTCCTTTTCGTTGTGAGGTCTTCTTGGGGATCTTTGATGTTCCCTTGATCTTCTTGGAGATTGATCCTCCCGTGTTTGCCTCCTTGGGGATGGATAGGGATCTTGTGGGTATCGTCTCGGAGAGTAATCTCTCCGGTCCCTGTCTAAAAAAGACCCATGAGAATTGTACCCATAATAGGGTGCATGGTAAGGGTGGTGGTCTTGATATTGGCGTAAAGGTTCAAATCGGTTATATGTGGATATAGGGCTCCGTTGCGGGTAATTATAATATTGGGGATAGTGAGGGTTAGGGTTAGGGGGTGGTTGATGATACATAGAACCCCTATTGTCCCTATAATCCCTCTCAGAGTTTCGACGATTCCAATACGGTTTCTTGAAAGGTTTCATAAAAGGTTTTTTGGGCGTATATTTTGAGGTGTTTGGTGATGTTGTCCTTCACCATTATTCTGTTCTTGACCTCCTCTCGGAGGTGGAGGGACTTGATTTTGCCATCCTAGATGCTTGTCAGGTCTACTTGTCCCTACATCTTCAATGTACTCTTCTTTCTCAGGTGTTGAATATGTTGAAGTAGGTAATGGAGGCGTATGTTTAGCCTGCCATTTGAACACCTGGTCAGCTTTGTAATCTGATGTATCTCGTTGGTATTTCTTCGTTTTTCTTTGCTGGACTTCACGGTCCTTAGTGGCTAACGTTTTGTTTAATTGGGTGGATAATTTTTTAAAATCATTTGAGTCTTTATATGGTTCCAAAATATGTTTGGTTTCTTCTATTATGTTGTCCATGGCCCGCATTTTCTTTTGTTTTCGTTTGAGAAGAAAATGGATGGCCTCCAAACTTTTATCATTATAAAAGTGGAACCATTCATCTATAGATTGTTTGTCCAGAAGGCCATCATTGGGGGAAACATCCCACCTAAGTCTTCTCGGAACAATTTTTTCTTTTATATATCGGTCAAATGTATGAATATCCCACCACAAATTGACCTTCCTCTCCATAGTGTGTGCCAAAACTCTAAATTGGCTATTGAGGTCAGTTTTCCTAGTGATATGGGTATCATTAAACACTTCATCAAGATTCACATTGCGATGTTCCATACAGGAAAACACTTCCATGGCAGCAAGCTTTAGTGGTGTTAGTGTATAGTGAAGCAAAAAAAGTGGGTAACTAAAGCGCTAGCCAACAGTGAAAATGATAAGTGACCAAAAACTCAAAATGCTGCTCAAATCTAAAATGTGCTAACAACAAATATAGGGTATAAAGTGGAAGTGATGAGCGCAAACTGAGAGTGAATATAAAGACAGTCAAAGACTGATGACATCTATAGATCAACAAAAATTGACAAAACATAAACCATAAATAAAGTCCAAAACTTAGAACCAAAAAACTATTAATGTGTCAAACGTATGAATAAAGTCCAGTGTATATAAATCAAGTGAATCAAATAGTAAAAAACTTCTGCCCTTGGACATCAATGTGGACAATCTGTATGGAACTTCACAATGATTGAGCTCACAGAGCGCTTACCTCCATTTAGAGGATAATGCGTGTCAACGAAATCCTTGAGATATTGTGATGGTTTCCCAGGGGAATCCCCTCCAGTCAAAGGATGATGCCTGTCCCCGAAATCCTCCTATTGCTGGGTTGAACTCCAGGAGCGTTCTCTGTGTACACTACTGGTGTAGGTCTCGATGAGGTGGAATCAACTCACAGGTGGCCACAAGTATTAGCAGGAGCAAAATGAAGATAAGAAAACTCTCATCGTGAAGTAAGTAAGCACTTAAAGAAATTTAATGTAGATAAAATGTGCTTACATCAAAGAAAACGAATAAAACGCCAAAAACAGCGGCACTTCCGGTGGACGGTCAGGGTATCGCGTCACTTCCGGTCACGTCTACCTTACTAACAGTGTAGAGCAAGCCGGCGGGGACTCCTTCTGTGCTTCCCCCTGCAAAGTGCTGCCCTAGGCCTGGGCCTTGTTGGCCTAGGCCAGGATACAGCTTTGTATGTTACACAATTACATAGTTAGTCAGGTTGAAAAAAGTCCATTCAATAAAAACAAAAAACAAATATACACAAATAGAAAACCTCCATATACAAAATCCTAAACCCACAGTTGATCCACAGAGGAAGGCAAAAAATCGAGTGCTTCCATAGCAAGGGACTTATTATGGGGGCACTTGGAATTGAGGAGTAGCCGAGAATGCCAGCGGGGGACCCCAAAAGAGGAGGTTCTTTGCCATTCTGTGCAAAACAATTACACAGAGCATGTAAGTATACTTTTCTTTATCATTTTAATAAAAATAAATATTTACAATCACTTTAAGTCTACCATTTACCTGAACACCCATATCCTTCTCTATCATTGATTGCCCCTTGTACTCCCTCTAGTAGTTTGTACTGTATGATGCATGTGTAGTACAGACCACATAGGAGTTGCAGATGAACAGGAATCCCCCACATGCACCCAAATCCTCACAGGCACTCAAAGTCAAACAGTAGATTTGTTTTTGTTGTTTATTGGGGGATGGGGATAGGGAGTTTTATAGGATGCCCACTTGACTTGAACAAAACTTCATGGACAGCTTCCTATATACAGATTTATCTTCAGCTTTCCTCCTGCACACACTTTGTTCTTTTCTTGCACAACTTCTGCTGATTGACTCCAAATGGAACTGACAGACTCCTGACGTGGCGTTAAACAGTGTGTAACCTTTCCTTCAGCTTCCCCTGTGGCCACTGATCCCAGCACCACTTCTTCAGGCAGTGATAGCCCACAGAGCTGCAGCTGCCTTTTCACCAGCCCACCCGGCTGACTCGTCACCAGCCCACCACGGCTTACTCTCTGGAGATCTCTTATGGAAAAGGTAGAAGACTTAAGCCCACCACTGTCTTCAAGGGAGACTGGCTACATAAATATTTACGGCTGCTCCTCCTAACCCCCGCCCTCTAGTTCTAGAAGATTCTCCAACCTTCTAGACACCACAGGGAGGCACCAGAGAGCTGCCAGGAGGAGTCATCCAGCCCTAAACTCTAATAACCCTGACCAAATTAAGACTCAAAAATTTACAGCACGAGTCAGTTTGATTTTACTACTCTACATTACTTGTAGCACACACTAGAGGGTGCTATACATGCATGTTTTTTAGCCCCTAAGTGCATAACCTTACATTGATCAACATTAAACCTTATTTGCCAAATTAAACAGTGCATTGAGGTCTACTGGTAAGTTGGAGACATCCTGTAAGGACGTTATTCCACTGCATATATTGGTGTCATCTGCAATAACTGAAATGGTACTTTCAATCCCAAACTCTATATGATTTATAAATGTACTAAAAAGTAAGGGTCCCAACACTGAACCTTGGGGTACACTACTAATATTCTTAGACTATTTTGAGAATGAATCTCTGAATATGGTCTCTGGTTTTCTATCCATTTACAAACTGAATCTTCCAAGCCTATAGTTTTTAACTTATACATTACCCATGTGTGGGGAACTGTGGCAAATGCTTTTCCCGAAAGCCAAGTATACTTTATTCACAGCCACTCATTTATTTGCTTACTTCCTCAAAAATAAATCAGATTTTTTGACAACTTTTGCCATTTGTGAATCCATGCTGTCTATTATCTAAAAAAAAATTCTTCTAGCAAAAACTATGGGCCAGATTCATAAAGAACTGCGGCAGCGTAACGTATCGTCTTTACGTTACACCGCCGCAAGTTTTCAGCGCAAGTGCCTGATTCACCAAGCACTTGCGTGTAAACTTACGGCGGTGTAACGTAAAGCCATCTAGCGCAAGCCCGCCTAATTCAAATGGGGCGTGTACCATTTAAATTAGGCGCGTTCCCGTGCAGAACGTTCTGCGCATGCTCCGTGTAAAAATTTCCCGACGTGCATTGCGTGAAATTACGTCGCCCGACGTAATGTTTTGAATGGCGACATGCGTAACGTACTTTCGAATACTTTAACATGGCTTGTCTAAAGTTAAAGGGTCACTAAAGGAATTTTTTTTTTTAGCTAAATAGCTTCCTTTACCTTACTGCAGTACTGGTTTCATGTCCTCAGTGTTCGTTATTGCTTTGAAGTAGTTGTAATTCTGCTGTGATCTCCACACTTCCTGGTTGCCTGTTTCCTTATAACCATGGTACTGGGAGATTTTCACGGTGGTCTAAGCTGTCATTACTGTGTGTCTAAAACGCCTCAGAACCAATCAGATTCATTTTAAAAACAAAACACTGCCCTGGATTTGTTTGTTTTTGTTCTGTGAGTCTTCCCGACTCACCTCTCACCCGGAACTTCATGTATGTACCTTTAAAACCGAAAGTGAAACTAGAGGCACATTATATGATAGATTAAATTCAATTTTTAATAATTTTTAAAAGGAATCAGTTAACTTTTATGTCTCTATACTCAATAAACAGTCATTTCAGCAAAACATTTTTTTTCCTTTAGTGACCCTTTAAGCCATGAAAAAGCAGGCCTAACTTTGCGACGGGAAAAACCGACTAGTGACGACGTAACGAACGCGCGTACCTTCGTGGATCGCCGTAAAAGCTAATTTGCATACCCGACGCTGGAAAACGACGCGAACTCTACCCAGCGCTGGCCGAAGTATTGCATCCTAAGATCCGAAGGCGTACGAAGCTGTAAGCCTGTCGGATCTTAGCCAAAAGCCATCGTATCTTTTTTGTGAATTACAAATAAAGATACGACGCGGCAAATTTGAAAATACGCCGGAGTATCAGTAGATACTCCGGCGTATTTCCTCTGTGAATCTGGCCCTATGGTCTTTTACTCAACAGTATCTTCCCAACTATAAAAGTTAAACTAACTGGTATGTAGTTACTTGGTAAAAACTTGGATCTTTTTTAAACTATAGGCATTGCATTAGCTATACACCAATCCAGTGGTACTATGCCAGTCATTGAACAATCCCTAAACATTAGAAACAATGGATTTGAAATAACAAAGCACAACTCTTTTAGGACATGTGGGTGTATGCCATCTGGTCCTTTATTTACCTTTAATTTGTTAAAAAAATTCTGGACCATATCAATTTTGAACCATAGTGGTTCATCTGGGGCTTTATCAGCACTATTCGCATTATGGACTTGAGCTCCCTCATACTTCTTTGTGTACACAAAGCTGAAGAAGGTATTTAATAAATTAGCCTTATCTTTGTCCCCAATCACCAATTCTAAGTTATTTTGTAAAGCTCCTACATGCGTAGACCTGACCCTTTTACTGTTAATATATTTGAAGATTTTTTGGGGGTTAGTCCTATTCTCTTTGCAGCCTGTCATTCATTTTGAATTTTTGCAGTCTTAATTTCCTTTTTACATATCATCTTATGTTCATTATTTAAAGTTTTTTTTAACTTTGCCTGTGAGCCATACAGGTTTTATTTTTAGTCCTATTAAATGTATTGCCCGTGGGAATATATTTTGCAGTGAGTTTGCATACAGTCATTTTGAAGTATTTCCATTTCTGCTCTGTGTTTTTCAATGACAATATTCCCTCCCAGTCTAAATCTTCTAGAGCAGCCCTCAGTCCTGCAAAATGTACTCTAAAAGTGTTTCAATCTTTCTAGTATATGCTTGTTTCTTACAGCTAACAATAAATGAAATAATGGTATGGTCAATGCTACCCCTTTTTTTTTTTAATATGAACATTAGTAACATTCTCTGTATGGTTTGAGATGAACAAGTCCAGCAGAGCATAATTTTTGGATTGGGCTTCTATCATCTGTACCATAAAATTGTCTTGTAATAGGTTTGTAAATGTCTTCCCTTATTCTACAAGGGACATTACTCCAACCAATTTCAGGGTAGTTAAAATCCCCCATTATCACTACTGTCCCAGCCCTTGCAGCCCTTTCTATCTGTGCAAAAAATGACTCTCCACCTTCTCATCAACTTCTCATTAACACTGAGTGGCCTTAAAACAAACTCCAATAATTATCTTTCAAGTAAGCACACCAATTTGCAGTTCCACCCATAATGCTTCAGCACCATCACACTTTCCATCAACAAGGTCCTCTTTCACACTTGCTTTGATACCACTTCTCTAAATAGAGATAAACACCACTTTTAAGTTTTATCATGTCTCTCCGAAAGAGAGCATAGTCAGAAATATTTTAAAGCCCAGTCATAAAGAATGAAGCCAAGACTCAGCAATACCAATTAAATCATAATTCTCTCCATGCACCAAAGCTACCAACGCTCTTATTTTGCTTGGCAGACATTTGGCATTGGTGAGCAAACACTTTAATTAATTGTCACATTTTACACTTGTGTTTTTTTTATTTATTGTACAATTAGTACAATGGTTCCAATGGTTGTTTGTAACATGGGAACCTTCTATCACCTACCATGACACCGGCCACCTGCCATCGCTCATGACAGAGTGAGAACCGGGATCTGTGTGTGTAAACACACAAACCCTGGTTCTCTCAGGGGAAGGGAGATAGATTGTGTGTTCATACCAAGTATGAACACAGATCAGTCTCCTCCCCTAGTAAGTCTCATCCCCCCACAGTTAGAACACACCTAGAGGACACAGTTAACACCCTTGATTGCCCTCTAATGTTAACCCCTTCCCTGCTAATGACATTTATACAGTAATCAGAACATTTTTATAGCACTGATAAATGTCAATGGTCCCAAAAATATGCCAAAAGAAAGCTCTAGTTGTGAGAAAAAAAGGATGTAAATTTTGTTTGGGTACATCGATGCACGACCGCACAATTGTCATTTAAAACAACGCAGTGCCATATCGCAAAAAATGGCCTGGTCAGGAAGGGGGTAAATTCTTCCGGGGCTGAAGTGGTTAAAATACAAATGAAAGGTAAATTAGCTAGAAAACTGACCACACTAGGATGATGTGCATCCATGTTTAATGTGGTGAGTTTGAAATTGGAAAGCAGGGAGACTGGCAGGAACACCAGGTATTTCATACAAAGGAAGGAATACTAATAGAAAATGATACTTAGTACATAGTAGTACATTCTAGAACAGGCACATATTAGGCATATAAAAAATATTGGGGTAACATTCTTTAACTGGAAAAGTCTGGTTATTTCTAGTTAAGTCTCTTTTGCATTTTCTCTCATTTTCTATATCACAGTCATACCATCTTTGACTTGTCAGAGATATTTAAATGTGACATTAAGTACCATAATGCGTTCCTGAAGTAACTGTCAAGCATGTCAGTATCTGTCAATAGTGCACTTACAGTATTCATTGACTGTAAAAGTGAAATTCTGTTGGGTTGTTTTTTTGCAGAGAAAAAAAAATCCCCTTTTGTATAACAATACTGAAATATATTCTGTGAATTGTAATAAGCTTTATGATAAGTTCTAATTTACCTTGGGATAGTCATGTAATACTATTACTATATCCCTTCTCAAACGAACTGATAACTGGAAGGGTCTGCCTTCATTATCACCATCTGATTTCAGGCTCAGGCAAAAGAGAAAATGCCCAGGCATTTGCCCAAATGATCTCAGCTAAACAAACTTTGGGCTTATTTTCTGACAAAACTATTGCAGCTCTGATTTGCTTAGTTTATACAACCAGGCGCGACCCATCCATTAGGGGTGCCTGGGCGCCATTTATTGGCTTCATGTTTTGGCAGTTTTTCTTTGTCTTCCCAGGATGTTGGTTCAAGTACACTGTGTGTTTTAAAAGAGTATGCCAGCTTGCCGGGTGGTATCTCTTTACCAATGCATTTAGCTGGCTAGAACTTTGACAAAGTGAAAGTTGGACTAATGGGGCATACACACGATCGGAATTTCCGATGGAAAAAGTCAGACAGACTTTTTCCATCGGAAATTCCGACCGTATGTATGCCCTATCAGGGTAATTTCATCGGAAATTCCGATGAATTCCATCAGCGTTTACATGGAGAACATGTTCTCTTTTCCTCCGATGGAATTGTGAATTTGGTCGGACAAAGGTCCGATCGTGTGTACAGGGCATAAGTGGTGAGATAAAAACAGGAGTTGTGCTTTTTACTGCTGTTGATTGCTTATGGTTTGTTTTAAGTGTTTTATCTTCTTGTTTGGGAACTTTTCTAGAAGCTTTTAAAACACTATTTCTGTCACTGTGCTACTATACTACGTATAGGTATAGGTACTATAAAGCTTTCTATAAAGCTTTCTGTAGAGCTCACATTTTGCTGGCTGGAACTTTGGAATTTTGACGAAGTGGAAGTTTAACTGAGTGACAAGTTAAAAACAGAAGTTGAAAACCTGTAAGTAGCATCCTAAGTTTCCTAATAGTATTAATATTGTAACTGGAATAATGAATGCTTGTTGAATGTTTTGCACAGTGCAGTGTGCTGGATGTATACAGAAATGGAGCAACAGCTGTGTTTACAAGTTAAAAAAACGTTTTTTTTATTATTGTGAAAGATAATGTTGGGCTGAGTAAATTGATTCCCAACATGTCACGCTTCAAAATTGCGCCCGGTCGTGAAATGACGACAAATATTTTCTCTTAAAATTCTCCATAGGCAACGTTTAAAAAATTCTACAGGTTGCATGTTTTGAGTTACAGAGAAGGTCTGGGGCTAGAATTATTTATCTTGCTCTAACGATTGCGGTGATGTCTCATATGTGTGGTTTGAACACAGTTTTAGTATGCAGGTGCTGCTCGTGTATGCGTTCGCCTCTGCGTGCGAGCTTGGCGGGACAGGTGCGTTTTAATTTCATTTATTTTACCTTTTATTTTTTACACTGTTCTTTTTTTAAAAAAAAAATGGTGTCACTTTTATTCCTATTACAAAGAATGTAAACATCCCTTGTAATAGAAAAAAGAAACATGACAGAACCTCTTAAATATGAGATCTGGGGTCAAAAAGACCTAAGATCTCATATTTACATAAAAATTAAAAAAAAAAAATTGCATTGGTATGGAGACGGGTGGGGGCCATCTTCCCCTCATCTCCATACGTCTCCTTCGGACCCATATTGTCTCCGCTACTACCGATGGCTCCGGTAAGCAGCGGAGGGCACGGGAGCACCGCGGGAGGGGGCCCCCCTCCCGCCCCTGATAAAAGTGATCTTGCGGCAAATCCACCGCAGAGACCACTTTTATCTGAAAGCGGACCACCCACTCTTGAAGAGGATACTGGGGTTATGGTAGCTAACTGCTGCCATAACAATGATACCCCTCTTCAAAGTACTGATGTATAACGACCAACATATTACCTTTATTCTAAGACAGATGATTGATCATACAAGGGGGTGTCTCAATGGGAATGGTTTCATTGGAACTCAGTAGCGGCCACTAATCTACATGCAGGGAACCGCACGCATGGATTTAATTTTTTTTTCACATCTCAACCCCCTTTCACATCACAGTCCCCTTCACAACACAGTCCCCCTTGCAATCACAGATCCCCCTCACATCACATATCCCCCTCACATCACAGTCCTTGCAGTTACAACCCCTCTTCTCACATCACAGCCCCCCTACAATCACAGCTCCCTCTCCTCACATCACAGCCCCCTTACAATCACAGCTCCGTCTCCTCACATCACAGCCCCCTTGCAATCACAGCTCCCTCTCCTCACATCACAGCCCCCTTGCAAGTACAGCTCGCTCTCCTCACATCACAGCCCCCTTGCAATCAAAGCTCACTCTCCTCACATCACAGCCCCCTTGCAATCACAGCTCCCTTTCCTCACATCACAGCCCCCTTAAAATAATAGCTCCCTCTCCTCACATCACAGCCCCTTGCAATCACAGCTCGCTCTCCTCACATCACAGCCCCCTTACAATCACAGCTCGCTCTGCTCACATCACAGCCCCTTTACAATCACAGCTCCCTCTCCTCACATCACAGCCCCCTTGCAATCACAGTTCCCTCTCCTCACATTACAGCCCCCTTGCAATCACAGCTCCCTCTCCTCACATCAAAGCCCCCTTACAATCACAGCTCCCTCTCCTCCCATCACAGCCCCCTTGCAATCACAGTTCCCTCTCCTCACATCACATCCCCCTTGCAATCACAGCTCCCTCTCCTCACATTACAGCCCCCTTATAATCACAGCTCGCTCTCCTCACATCACAGCCCCCTTGCAATCACAGCTCCCTCTCCTCACATCACAGCCCCCTTGCAATCACAGCTCCCTCTCCTCACATCACAGCCCCCTTGCAATCACAGCTCCCTCTCCTCACATCACAGCCCCCTTACAATCACAGCTCCGTCTCCTCACATCACAGCCCCCTTGCAATCACAGCTCGCTCTCCTCACATCACAGCCCCCTTGCAATCACAGCTCCCTCTCCTCACATCACAGCCCCCTTGCAATCACAGCTTCCTCTCCTCACATCACAGCCCCCTTGCAATCACAGCTCGCTCTCCTCACATCATAGCCCCCTTGCAATCAAAGCTCGCTCTTCTCACATCACAGCCCCCTTGCAATCACAGCTCCATTTCCTCAAATCACAGCCCCCTTGCAATCACAGCTCCCTCTCCTCACATCACAGCCCCCTTGAAATCACAGCTCGCTCTCCTCACATCACAGCCCCCGTTCAATCAAAGCTCCCTCTCCTCACATCACAGCCCCCTTACAATTACAGCTCCCTCTCCTCACATCACAGCCCCCTTGCAATCATAGTTCCCTCTCCTCACATCACAGCCCCCTTGCAATCACAGCTCCCTCTCCTCACATCACAGTCCCCTTACAATCACAGCTCCCTCTCCTCACATCACAGCCCCCTTACAATCACAGCTCGCTCTCCTCACATCACAGCCCCCTTGCAATCACAGCTCGCTCTCCTCACATCACAGTGGTTTCACTGGGACTCAGTGGCGGCCACTAATCTACATGCAGGGAGCGGGACGCATGGATTTAAAATTTTTTTTCTTCACATCTCAACCCCCTTTCACATCACAGTCCCCTTCACAACACAGTCCCCCTTGCAATCACAGATCCCCCTCACATAACAGCCCTTCTTCCTCACATCACAGTCCTTGCAGTTACAACCCCCCTTCTCACATCACAGCCCCCCTACAATCACAGCTCCCTCTCCTCACATCACAGCCCCCTTACAATCACAGCTCCGTCTCCTCACATCACAGCCCCCTTGCAATCACAGCTCGCTCTCCTCACATCACATCCCCATTGCAATCACTGCTCCCTCTCCTCACATCACAGCCCCCTTGCAGTCACAGCTCGCTCTCCTCACATCACAGTCCCCTTGCAATCAAAGCTCCCTCTCCTCACATCACAGCCCTCTTGCGATCACAGTTCGCTCTCCTCACATCACAGCCCCCTTACAATCACAACTCCCTCTCCTCACATCACAGCCCCCTTACAATCACAGCTCCCTCTCCTCACATCACAGCCCCCTTGCAATCACAGCTCCCTCTCCTCACATCACAGCCCCCTTGCAATCACAGCTCCCTCTCCTCATATCACAGCCCCCTTACAATCACAGCTCCCTCTCCTCACATCACAGCCCCCTTACAATCACAGCTCACTCTCCTCACATCACAGCCCCCTTTGCAATTACAACCTCCCTCCTCACATCACAGCCCCCCCTTGAAATCACAGCTCCCCCTCACATCTTAGCCCCCCTTACATCACAGTCCTCACTGCAATCACCACCCCCCCCCCCACATCACAGCCTTCCATAACATCATTGCCCATTTGTAATCACAGCCCCCACCATAATATCACAGCCCCCCCTGCCTCACATCACAGTCCCCCTTGAAATTACAAGGCCCCCCTTACATCATAGTCCCCATTGTAATCATCTCCCTCCACACATCACAGCCTCCGCCCACATCACAGCTCCTCCCTCATATTACAGCCCCCTTTGCAATAGCAGACCGCCCCCATTCCATTTCACAGCTCCCCCCAAACACTCCCCCCTTGCAATTACATTTATGTAATTCCACAACTGCCAATACCAGTGGGAAGATTTACACTCACTTCCTGGCAGGGTGGATAAAAATCAATGGTTTAAAAAAAAAAAAAGTTTTTTTTTTTTAATTTAAATCGTTTATTTTTTATTTTTATCAAACTTATTTTAATAAAATGCTTTTGGAGTAAAAATCTATCTAAAGATAATTCTTTATTTAGGATACAATAAAAGTTTTGTTTATTCAGCATGAAATTGAGCTTAGTTATGTAGCGTGAGGTTGTATATTCTGCAGTATTTTAATTTTTGGTAAACTCATTCAATGAAAATTCCTTTATCCCATTGTTTTGCAAATCTATGTATACTACAAACTGTATGATTGAATCGGTTCTGACATCGCTTTTTTACTAACCTGACAGCTTATTATTCTAAATAGAAAACCTTCATATTGTTGGCAAATTTTAAAGATTCTAACTACCAGCAAGAATAAGTCCAGAGCACCTGTCATTTCAGATCCATCATGGCAGTGCCTGTTAGTTGGCATCCACTCACCTACTGCCGCCACACCTCTCACCTTGTGTCACTGCTGCATCACCAGCCGTCTCATTGAAGTGAATGGGACTGTCGGTGAGTCAACAGCGGGTCAGAAGAGAAGCTGCTGTGGGACAGAGATGACAGTTGCTTAAAATCAAGCATTTTTACTAGTGATTTATGTCAAATCCACCCTGCTTCCTGGACATACTGCCTGTCATATCCTCTGCACTCCTCTCTTGTACCTTATACTGCCTGTTATACTCTTTACACTGCTCTCTTCCACATACCGCCTGCTGTCATAATCTCCTTACTTCTCTCCTCCACATACTGCCCATTATCATACCCACCCTACTACTCTTTTTCACATACTGCCCGCTGTCATACTCTTCCTACTCCTCTACTTTACTCTGCCTGTTGTTATAGCATCCCTAATTTTCACCTTCACATACTGCCCACTATCACCCCCTACCTTCTCTTCTCCTCCACATACTGCCTGTTGTCATACCCACCCTACTTTTCTCCTATGCATACTGCCTGTGGTCATACCCTCCTTTCTTATCTCCTCCACCTACTGCCTGTTGTCATACCCTCCTTACTTATCTCCTCCACCTACTGCTTGTTGTGATACCCTCCTTACTTCTCTCCTCCACATACTGCCTGTTGCCATATCCTCCCTACTCTTCCCCTTCACATGCTGCCTGTTGTCACACCCTCTCTATTCCTCTCCTTCACATACTGCTATTTGTCATATCTTCCCTACTCCTCTCCTCCACATACTGCTATTTGTCATATCATCCCTACTCATCTCCTCCACATCACATACTGCCCAGTGTCATACTCTTCCTACTCCTCAACTCTACATACTGCCTGTTGTCATACCATCCCTACATTTCATCTTCAGCTACTGCCCACTATCATCCCCTACCTTATTTTCTCCTCCACATACAGTACTGCCTGTTGTCACACCCTCCCCACTTTTCTCCTCTGTATTCTACCTGCTTTCACTACTGTTCTCCTTTACATGCTGCCTGTTGTCATACCCTCCCTACTTCTCTCCTCTGCATACTGCCTGTTGTCATACCCTCCCTACTTCTCTCCTCCACATACTGCCTGTTTTTATATCCTCCCTACTTTTCTCCTCCACGTGCTACCCGTTGTCATATTCTCTCTACTCATCTCCTCCACACACTGCCTGTTGCAGCACCCTACCTTCTTCTCTCCTCCGCATACTGCCCATTGTCATATTCTCCCAATTCCTCTTCTCCACATACTTCCTGCTGTCATACCCTCCCTATTCCTCTCCTTCACAATATTGTCTGCTGTCATACCCTCCCTACTCATCGTCTCTACATACTGCCCAGTGCCCAACATCATACCCTCCACAGTTTTCGTCTTCACATACTGCCCCCTGTCATACCCTCTACACCCCTCTTCTGCACATGCTGTTCACTTAAACATCTCCTTCGCATTTTATGTATTATGCCTAATCCTGCCCATTCTAGACCAGGCACACCTTTGCTAATATATAAATTATGAAGCCTTGACTGCCATTCTTTTAACGAAGAGGAAATATCGAAGTATACAGTGTCCTCTGGCTGTTCAACCACCAGATGACACCCTCTCCCTGTTCATCTTTCTTTGTATCAGGGAGATACTTAGAAATACCTCCAGAGGATTTAATGATATTAAACCACTCTGCAGTGTAAGACGTTGAAGCAATGTGCTGATGTAGTCACCGGATTTTAGCAACCACATTTCCAATGGCATAGAAGAACATGCAGACTCATGTGGCTGTAAGTAGCTTGGGGAACGGGGGGTTGTCATTACATGGTTTACATAGCAGTTCATATTATGTCACGACTCTAATGGCAAAGCAATCAGCATTTTTACCTTAAGGTGCCAGCTCACATCGTCTACATAGAGTTTGCAAGTTTTTCTCCTGTTTGCATGGTCTTCCTCCCCCCCCAATCATATTAGCATGTTGCAAGTAACCAGCAATGGGAGAAAAGTGTAGGAAATAATTTTTGATCTTTCCATTTGAAAATGGTAGACCCCATGACATGCTAATTCATTGACTTAAGTCATTTCCGAAGTGGAAAAGTATGCAAATTGGGAGTGATCATCCAATAGCCCACTTTCTTGCTGAATGGCGGTGGCTCAGACAGCACTGTTGCCAAAGTACAGTACAGGGTTCCTTTAAATTACTTCCTATGTTCATTGTATTGTGTGTGTGGACGACCCTACATTCCTTGGACTGAAACTCCCTTTGGACGCAAAGATTCATCAATTTATTTCTGTAAACCTTCCTGGAAAAAAGGTCAAGGCCATATAAATAAGTCAAATAAATGAATATTTTTATTATACACTTGCACATTTTTATTAGTCAACAGATGGCTGATAATAATATGGGCTACATAAAGACAATCAACACAGCACAACAGGTCTGCATTGTATATTGTGTATAGATGGATAAATACTGTTTGCGTTTTGCAGAATGAAAACAGTATTAACAATGTAATTCTTGCACAATAATTAACAGTTCGTTCTGTAAATACCAGTAGAAAAAAAATGGCATGTGCTGCTAAACAATAGTTACAAGCATTACCTATTTGAACTAAGCATTAATTGTAACCCTTTCCTGGAATCAATACTCCTTTGAGAGAGCATGGGAGTGGGCTTTGTAGGTGTGCTGCCACATACAGTAAAACCTTGATTTGAGAGTAACCTGGTTTGAGAGCGTTTTGCAAGACAAGCAAAATGTTTTAATACATTTTGCCTTGATATACAAGCGATGTCTTGATATAAGAGTAGCGTCATGTCACAACTGAGTATAAAAAAGAAGAGAAGAGCCTCTAAGTGTAGCAATATGGTTACATTTAGGCCCCTTTCACACTGGGGCGTTTTTTAGCGTTTTTTGAGCGTTATTACAGCGTTTTTCGACCGTTATTACAACGTTATTCAAGCGTTATTCGAGCAAAGCCTCATCTGCATTCCCAATGTGCTGGTAAAGCACTGCTAAGACCCTAACGTTTTAGGGCGTTTTTGCAGTGCCTCAGTGTGAAAGGGTAAGGCGTTTTTACAGCGCTTTTCAATTCATTTCAATGGAGATAGGCGTTTTTGGAGCGCTTTTTTCAGCGCCCAAAAGTTGATCCAAAGATGATGCTTTCAGGACTCAGTGTGAAAGGGTTCATTGAGATGCATGGAGAGCGTTTTAAGAGCGCTATTTTTAACGCTAAAACGCTGTAAAAACGCTTCCGTATGAAAGGGGTCTTAATGAAGATACAACATTTAGCAACTTATTGCTACACTTAGATGTGCCTCTGTTCTCTTTTATACCCTGTAAAAAAATGCTTTGATATACAAGTGCTTTTGGATTACAAGCATGTTTCTAGAACGAATTATGCTCACAAACCAAGGTTTTACTGTACTGTATAAGCGCATAGTCGGCATCCCTGTTTTCTGATAAAGCACGCTCAACGGTGCACCCCTAGTACTGTGAAAAAGCTGTCATCAACAGCTCTGTCACTGTCTACCATCGAGAGTTGGCAGGAGATGTGCCTGATTACATGATCACTGTGATAGCCACATGAACTAAAAGCCACAGAAATAGGATCCTCTAAAAGGGACGGCTCTCACCAGCAGAAACTAAATAATAAAGGAAGTCTTGTAGGGAATTTATTCACAATTTTTAGTTACTTATGTAATTTTTCCTACAAATGGAATCACTGAAAAGCACTATAACACGTGCACGCAACCGCAGTGTATTGCCATGCCGTTCAACCTAAATGGCACTGGTGGCAATCAAATGCAGTGACATGGGAGCCGGGAGCTGGTGGCGGGGCCGAGTCCTGCTGTCTGTGTCAATGGACGCAGCAGTAGGACTCAGGAGCGTGCGTGAACGTGTGCCCCATGGAAAGAGTCTCTCCGTGGGGGCACCCAATGACAGTGTTGCCAACCGTCCGTATTTTTATGGACAGTTCGTAAAAACCGGCCCTTCTTTCCCCGTTCGTAAATGTCCGTGGTTGCGAGAATGTGCCAGTAAAAATAGCCGAGATCGGTTCGGCTTGGAACTGCGCATGGAGATTGGAGGCAGGGGGTGATGGTGGCTACGGTGGCACCGCAGAGGGGGGTGGAGGCAGGGGGCAATGGAGGCAGGGGGAGGCTGGAGGCATGGGGAGATTGGAGGCAGGGGGTGATTGGAGGTAGGGGGTGTTGGTGGCACCGCAGTTGCTCCAGAGCTTAGTAAATAAGCGGAAACTCTGCTGACTTTTATCATCCAGTCACATTCTTATTTAAAGGGGTTGTAAAGGTATGTTTTTTTATTTTCTAAATAGATTCCTTTAAGCTAGTGTATTGTTGGTTCACTTACCTTTTCCTTCGATTTCCCATCTAAATGTTTTTTTCTTTGTCTGAAATTCTCACTTCCTGTTCCTACTCAGTAAGCTGTTGTGGCTGACTAACCCCCAGCCAGAACGGCTCGGATGATGGGGGCAAGCTTACTGAGGACGAACAGGAAGTGAGAAATTCAGACAAAGAAAAAAAACATTTAGAAGGTAATCTAAGGAAAAGTAAACCAATAATGCACTAGATTAAAGGAACCTATCTAGAAAATGAAAAACCCCTTTAATATGCTCTGGAGCAACTTCATCCAATTTGCATAGCAGGAGAATGTGACTGGCTCTCTATGGAGCCGGTTCACATATCTCTGCAGCAGGTCCGGTGCAAATTTCTGAAAAAACGTGTGCCTTTTTTGGTCCGTTTCAGGTCTGAATTCAGCCCCAAATTTGGGCTGAAATTGGACCTGAAACGGCTAACCAGCACGCATCAAATGAGGGACAGAGGGACATTGCTCCAAATCAGGGACAGTCCCTCAAAACCAGGGACAATTCACACCAGTATGAACACAGCCTTAAATGGGTTTCCACTTTTGTTACAAAAAAAGTTAAAGGTTTTTAAGAATTTGTTCAGAAAAGATTTGACCCACGTTCACATTGGGACGATTTGCCATGTCAAATCGCATGCCAAATCGGAGCCTATTGCCGGCACCGTCCAAATCTGTGCGATGTCGACTTTGCGGCGCCGCACCGATTCCCAAAAGTAGTCCCTGCACTACTTTTGGTGACTTCGGGGCAATTTCAATAGACATCTGTGCACGAACCCACACAGATGTCTCTCAAATCGCCCCCGAAGTCGGACTGAAATGGTGAGAGTTCAGCTGAACCCTCATTCAGTGTGAACCTAGGCTCAGTGATATTTCTAATTTGGGATCTTCCTCTCATATAAGTGTGAGAGAGTTGTAGGCAAAACTGAAAAGCTGTTTTTGTCTCTCCTCCGGGGAATGCCTTTCCTCTGTGACTTGTCTGCATCTGTGGTTATGTTGTTGCTCATCACACATGGGAACAGCAGGTGTCTGATTTCTGCATTATTTGCTGATGTCTCCGTGATTCTTGTATTTCTGAAAATAACTATAAATATGACTAATGTGTAATTCCCCACTGGAGGTTTTTAATGAGACGAAGATCTGCTCTATCTGTTCAATGTGCTTAAAAAGCAGCTCCTGGCAAAAAAGCCAAGCCAAATGGCGAACTGCTAACGCTATAACAGAGAGCACTGCAGTTGTGCTAAAGTCAGCTCATTGACCATAATGGTTAAAAAAAAAAAAAAAAATGCAGCTGTATTTAGCAAGTTTTTTTTTATAAGGATACTCTTACTGTTTGACGCTGCAGTTTTTTGTCATGTGATTCACTCTGTGTACAGATGATGCATGAGGGAGAGGGCAGTGCTTGAAACAGTGAACATGCTACCTTGCATTTTTGCAAATCTACAGCTATCTAAATTGGAATTGTGGACAGCATTTGTAACGTTTTTATAATTTTTTTCCCTATAAAAAAGTTTTATTACGTGTTACTACTGCTAGTCAATCCATTATTGTTACACTTGCATTAGCAGGGTGACAACATGCTGCAGTGTAACTGTGCGACAGTGTTGTTACCCTATTGGACAACGTCGTTTTAGAAGATTTTAGAGGTGTAGCTTTAAAAAAGCAAACAACAAATACAATCTGACTCTAGGTGACACTTTTTAATCAGTTACAGCAACAGTTTTTTTAACTTTTCTAAAAGAGTTTAACCACCTCAATACCAGGCCTATTCTGGCACTTCTCTCCTTCATCTAAAAATCATATTTTTTTTGCTATAAAATTACTCAGAACCCCCAATCATTATATATATATATATATTTAACAGACACCCTAGGGAATAAAGTGGTGGTCATTGCAACTTTTAATCTTGCACGGTATTTGCGCAATACATTTTTCAAACACCTTTTTTATTTTTTTTAATACGGTTTTATGAATTAAAAAATAACAAAACAGTTAAGTTAGCCCAATTTTTTAGTAAAATGTGAAAAATGTTGTTACACTGAGTAAATAGATACCTAACTTGTCACGCTTGAAAATTGCGCACACTCATGGAATGGCGCCAAACTTTGGTACTTATAAATCTCCATAGGCCACGCTTAATTTTATTTTATAGGTTACCAGTTTAGAGTTACAGAGGAGGTCAAGTGCTAGAATTGTTGCACATGCTCCAACGCACGCGGCGATATCTCACATGTGTGGTTTGAACAGCGTGTGTGTTCGATTCTGAGCACGAGCTACCGGGGACAGGGGCGTTTTACATTTCTTTTTCTACTTATTTTTTTATTTTTTTTTACACCTTTTTTTACATTTTCTTTTATCACTTTTATTCCTATTAAAAGGAATGTAAAAATCACTGGTAATAGGAATCACTGTGACAGGTCCTCTTTATGGAGAGATGCGGGGTCAATAAGACCTGCATCTCTCCTCCAGGCTTGAAAACATGAGATTGTGAAAAACATTTACCGATCTCATGCCGACAGCCGCGATTGCAGCTTTGTTTACTTCCGGGTAACCGGGCTTGACGCCATAACTTTGCGTCCAGGCCTCCGACGGTCATAGAGATGACCGGTGACCATCTGGTCACCGGTCATCTCTATCGTCGTGAGCCGACGCCGACCTATACCTTCTCCTGGCCCCTGATGGCATGGGAGATCCTCGAGAAGAGTCCCGCCGCCTATAAGAACGATCAAGCTTTGGAACTGCCACTATGATCATTCTTATGGTGCGCAGAATCGACGGCTAAAAAGAAGGATATCTGAATAATGCCTGTAGCTGCAGACATCAGTCAGATATCATCACCTCAATACCAGAATGTCATATGACGATGTGCGATATTGAGATGGTTAGACAACATGAAAAAACTGATTGTTGTAAGCACAATGAGTTTTTTTTGTGTTATATAGTCCCAACCCTTGTAACTGTCACTTTTGCTGGAGAGCTTGCTCTGCATGTAAATGTAAAAAAAAAGGAATTCGTATGCTAAAACACTATTATCAGAATACAATGTGCCAAGGTGCCCTATAAACTAGTGATAGAGGGGTCAATTCACGAAGCGTTAAATAACCCCCAGCTGTTTTTTTTTTCATAATTTTAAATTGCCGGCATGTTTTTTTTACATTCAGCTGTCAGCTGGGAACCCTGCTGACAGTTGATGAGTCGCCCATTGTTAAGGACTCGGCGGCCGGCTTCCCAGCCCGCTCCTTAACCACCATCTATTGGGGGGGGCCCCCAGGCTGCATGTTATACCGCCAGGAAAACCCTTGTGATAAATATTGCATTTTTTTTACATTCTGTTTTGTTTGTGAATTAGACTTAAAGGAGTTCTCTGACCTAAAACTTTTAACCCCCGCTGTGCCCGGGCTGTAAAAATATACAAAATAAACTTTCACTTACCTGCCTACGATCCCCCGTTGTTCCGATATCGCCGTCCCGTTATCCGGTCCCGGTCTCTTCCGCTTCCTGTGTGTCGGTGACTCATAGTGCGCTCAGCCTATCAGCGGCCGCGACGGGACATTGCTGCGGCCGCTGATAGGCTGAGCGCACTATGAGTCACCGACACACAGGAAGCGGAAGGGGACCGGAGAACGGGACGGCGATATCGGAACAACGGGGGATCGTAGGCAGGTAAGTGAAAGTTTATTTTGTATATTTTTACAGCCCGGGCACAGCGGGGGTTAAAAGTTTTAGGTCAGAGAACTCCTTTAAGAGCTGTGTGTTTCTCTGTGCCCCTGGGTTGAGTAAGTTTAATGGGAGTGGTTGCATAATTATCAGCCAGCTGCTGCACCTGCAGGGCTCTAATGAGGAAAGTTACATGGTCTACATGCCTTTAGATGTAATTTCCTATTGGGAGTAGCAAATCACAGCACAGATGGGGCGGAAGGTGTGCGCGCCCCCTACCCACAAATGCCAGATCACATACATGTTTGTGATGCACCACAGAGCGGCTGCCCCATAGCAATATATGTGCATGTGGTGATCCTCAAGAGGTTAAGCAGCAAAAAAAAATTCTTAACCACTTCCCTACCAGCCCATAGATATATGACGTCCACAGATGGGATGTCCCATCCTAGGTTTACATCATATGACGTCATGGGCTTTCCGGCCGTCGCTCGGGAGCCTGTGCACGTGCCCGGTGGCCGCAATGCCCGGCGGGCACCCACGATTGCCCGCAATCAGGGTAAGGCTGTGGATCTGTGTGTGTAAACACACAGATCCACATCCTGTCAGAGGTGAGGAGACCGATGTTGTGTTCCTAGTACAGAGGAACACACATCGGTCTCCTCCCCTTGTGAGTCCCCTCCCCCTATAGTTAGAATCACACACTAGGGAACATATTTAACCACTTTAGCCCCCCTAGTATTAACCCCTTCCCTGCCAGTCATCAGTAATCCGTGCAGTTTTATAGCACTAATCGCTGTATAAATGTGAATGGTCCCAAAAATGTGTCATAAGTGTCCGATATGTCCGTTGCAATGTCACGGTCACAATAAAAATCGCAAATCGCCGCCATCACTAGTAAAAAAATTAAATTGCAATAAATCTATCCCCTATTTAGTTGACGCTATAACTTTTGCACAAACCAATCAATATACGCTTATTGCGATTTTTTTACCAAGAATATGTAGAAGAATACATATTGGCCTTAACTGAGGAAATTTTTTTTTTTTATATATAGATTTTTTGGGGATATTTATTATAGCAAAAAGTTAAAAATATTACATTTTTTTCAAAATTGACGCTCTATTTTTGTTTATAGCACAAAAAATAAAAACCACAGAGGTGATCAAGTAACACCAAAAGAAAGCTCTATTTGTGGGAAAAAAAGTACATCAATTTTGTTTGGAAGCCACGTTGAACGACCGCGCAATTGTCATTTAAAATGACGCAGTGCCGAATCGCAAAAAGTGGTAAGGAAGAGGGTTAATTCTTCCGGGGCTGAAGTGGTTAAAAAAAAGCTAATAAACGCAAAAAAACGCAAAAAAAACACTATTGCAAAAACATTTTAAAAAGTTGAAAAACTCACTACAAAGCTACTGGAGTTTTTTTAACGTTATTTTAATGTCCAGTGTGCATGAGGCCTAAAAATTAAAGCGGTGGTTCCCCTAAAAATAAAATGTTAACATTGCCTTTCCCAAATAAATTACGATTAGAATCGGCCGGTTTTATTAAAAAAAAAGGTCCGTACATACCGTTTGTTAGATTCGTTCCCACCGCCACTTCCGGGTACGATGCTGGCGGTGGGCATTCCTAATTGATGGACAGGCATTCCGACCGACGCATACATCGCGTCACGAGATGCCGAAAGAAGCCGAACGTCGGTGCGCATGCGCCGTATAGAGCCGCACCGACATTCAGCTTCTTTCGGCATCTCGTGACGCGATGTATGCGTCGGTCGGAATGCCTGTCCATCAATTAGGAATGCCCACCGCCAGCATCGTACCCGGAAGTGGCGGTGGGAACGAATCTAACAAACGGTATGTACGGACCTTTTTTTTTAATAAAACCGGCCGATTCTAATCGTAATTTATTTGGGAAAGGCAATGTTAACATTTTATTTTTAGGGGAACCACCGCTTTAAGAAAGAAAATAAGAAAATCCTTTTTTTTTATCAATTTTGCAATCATTTTTATTAGTTTTTAAACATTTCTTTTACAGTACCAAAAATCCTGCAATCTAATCTCTAAGTTGCAATTACATCTCAATACAATTATAAACCTTCAAGAAATGTAATTATCCAAATAACATCTTAAATCATTCTTATACAAGAACAAAGAAAAAATCCAATATTAATATACTAAACACACGAAAAAAAAAAAAAAAAACATTCATTGCCTTGCCTTCTAAATCCAACATATATTTAATACAGCCATAAACAATATAATAACTGGCTTATCATCATGAATACCAAAGTACCCTCCAATATAGGAGGGTACTTTGCCCTCTTTAAATAAAATAATCTATTGAGAATTAATAAAATCGGAACTAAACACTGGGTAACAAGCGACCTATTACAAAAAAAAAAATCGAATTTATTTGAAAAGTTTCTGTGTTGGTATATTAGCTTTTATTTAGATAAAGTATGATTTATCTGTGTTTTCAATTCCTCCAGGGTGGGGGAATAGGGGGATAACTATGTTTGAGCAATTCATTTGTGGGCTTGAAATAACTCGAGTGATGCTTTCTTGTAAAGTAACCTCGTTCAACATGTTCAATACACATATCCCTGGATCTTCTGCTGAAGTAACCTGAAAAACAAATCCTATAGTAGTCAGAACCCTTTTACAGTATCTATAACGATTAGGACATCTCCACATCGTGTGGATCAGAGTGGCAGGGCCACTGTTACATTTAGGATAAAAGGGATTCTCTCTGCCAGTTTGGGAAAAGCCTTTTTCTTCATTTATTTTCTTTTAGCAGCTTAGTAAATGCCCCCTACATATTCTTACCTTATACACTCAAATATAAGCCGACCCGAATATAAGCCGAGGCACCTAATTTTACCACAAAAAAATGGGAAAATGTATTGACTCGAGTATAAGCCTATGGTGTCCATCTGCATGCCTCACTGTGCCTTACTTTTCCATACTGTGTTCATGCCTCACTGTGCCCATGCCTCACTGTGCCCATGCCTCACTGTGCCCATGCCTCACTGTGTCCATGACTAGACTGACGTTTAACATGGGAGTCTATGGAAGGGGTTCCCGGCTTTGAAAAATCGGTGCTCCCAGCCGTAGGTTCCCCAGACAACAAACTTTGCACACTTGTAGAGCAGAAATGGGGCTACATGTGTGCCAAGTTCCGGGTCCAGAGGACCTACGACCGGCTGGTACCGGGTCCCCAAAATCCGGGAGATCAGGCGCAAAAGGTGACTCGAGTATAAGCTGAGGGGGGCATTTTCAGCACAAAAAAATGTGCTGAAATCTCGGCTTATACTCGAGTATATACGATATGTGGTAGTGCAGTGCTAATTTTCACGTCAAATTTAGATTTAGTCTTTTTACTAAAATGTAATTTATGTTTTAGTTGTATTTTAGTCTTTTGGCTAAAATGTCATTTAAGTTTTAGTCGTATTTTAGTTTTTTGGCTAAAATGTCATTTAAGTTTTAGTCGTAATTTAGTCTTTTGGCTAAAATACCATTTACATTTTAGTCGTATTTTAGTCTTTTGGCTAAAATGCCATTTTAGCATTCGTCGTATTTTAGTCATCTGAACTGTTTTAATTTTAGTCGTATTTTAGTTGACTAAAATAGTGTTATTTTAGTAGGCGGAAATATTTTACTGATGAAATTAACACTGCTGAACGCTTGCCAGGTGCTGCTATTCAGAGGGCAGTAAGAATTACTGCCTGTCTAAAAGAGCCCTAAAACAAAACATTATAAATGTGACACTAAATGTGACACTTTCAGTGCTGCTCCCTCACGGAATTCTAGAGGTTGCCTACAATACCCTTTATGAGTTTCTCGGTATGAGTTCACTTTTTATTGTAATTGTAATTCTCCTTTAAAAAAATGAAGACTGAGTATTTGCCAACATCTCAGATGTTTCTTAAGATATAAAATCAGCTGAAACGTCTGACACCCAAATGCCTCAGTGCATACTAAAGAGGTTTTATTGCTGAGCGCTGTAAAACTAATGCACCTGTCCTGCTCTTGAAGGAACTCACATGGGATGATTAAGATGCCTGTGTAAGACAGCATGTTTCCGGCTGTGTAATGCCTACATTTTAATATTCTTTCCTCTCTCTTCTGAGAAATAGCTTAACCCTGTGCTCCACTGATGCTGTCTAATGCAACTAAAATGTAACATAATAGAACCTGAAATAACAGTAACAACGTTGCATTATGTTGTTTTAGGTGAAAAATATATATAAAAAAAAAATATATATGAAAATACCTGAATGCAAAAAATTCTTATTAATTTATTTAAAATAATATATTTATAACAAATAAGTAGAAACGACCACTACAACTACTACTACTACTACTACTACTACTACTACTACTAATAATAATAATAATAATAATAATAAGAAGAAGAAGAAGAAGAAGAAGAAGAAGAAGAATAGTACTATTATTATTATTATTATTTTTAAGTTACAAATTAGTAATAAATAAAAATCTATAGAGAACACTTAGACGCGTACACACGGTCGGTCCAAACCGATGAAAACGGACTGAAGGACCTTTTCATCGGTCCAAACCGATCGTGTGTGGGCCCCATCAGTCAGTTATCCTTCGGTCAAAAATTTTAGAACTTGCTTTAAAATTGAACCGATGGATGCCTAACCGATAGGTCAAAACCGATGGTTAGTCTGCAAAAGCATCGGTTAAAAACCCGCGCATGCTCAGAATTACGTCGACACATGCTTGAAAGCATTGAACTTCATTTTTCTCTGCACGTCGTTGTGTTTTATGTCACCACGTTGGACTTGATCATTTTTTTAACTGATGGTGTGTAGGCACATCAGACCATCAGTCAGCTTCATCGGTTAACCGATGACAACGGTCCTTCAGACCGTTGTCATCGGATGGACTGTGTAGCCGGCCTTAAAGTGGTTCTAAAGCCTAAACATTTTTTTTTACCTTAATGCATTCCCTGCATTCTGAAATATGTGTGTAGCGCCTGTGTACTTTCAGTCCAGGTGCTATTTTAAATTTAGAGGGGGATGAGAGAGTTAGGTAATTCTCATCCAGGTGATTTGTGTAAATTAGGCCTCTGTTCTAGCTGGGCTGTGCTGTCGGTTCATTCTGTGATCCTGAGGTGCTTTTCCACCCCGGGGGGACAGGTGGCAGCAGTGGAGTTCAGTCAGGAGCGCCTCTTGCCAGCAGCCAATCAGGAGGGGTTTTCCCTCGCAGGGCATGCTGGGGGAGGGTACTTCTTGAGCGGACGCCATTTTTTGTGGGGTTCGTCTCCTGGTGCTGGTTCCGGGTGCGGCACCCACCTTCAGGGTGTGCACACATTGCGGCCCCCTGCGATATGGCCTACCAGGCCGGGGCACGCGTGCTATGAGGTGTCCTTGGTTCCGGGACCATGTTGGCCTGGAGCAACTGAAGTTATGGCAGTGATCTACTGGGTTCCCCAAACTTTGAGAGAAGATCCCAAGCGAGTTGTGCTGTTCGGTGGGGAGTCAGTCTGAGGAGAGCCCGGAGGCAGGCAATCCAACAGGGCCTGGACGATCCACCGGGGATCAAGGTGACCAGACATTGAGAGTTTGTCTGTTGGCAACCTGTCAGTCGGCGACCAGTTGAGGAAAACTACCTGAGGGAGATTCAGGCATTAAATTCACTGAGGAAGATTCATTTCATAATTCTACGTTCAGGGGAAGGGCCTGTGGCAGAGGTTCTTCCCTGATATTCATTTGCACCAGGTCTGTGGCAGAGACTTGTTCTTCTTCTCAGTGCTCCGAGTGATACCCTGGCTGCCAGGTCAGTGTGAGAGGCCTGTCCAGGTACACTATACCCCCTCGGCTGAGGGGCGACGAAAGTAGAGTGTCGTTTTGAAGCGATTGCTTCTGTACTGTTCAAGCCTGAATCTGCAATTCTCCTTTTCACCCATCTTTTCCTATCTACCTCAAGTTCACTGTTTTGCCGTGTTGGGTGAAATAAAGCTACAAGAAAAGACACCTGCTGCTTGGACATTTCGTCATTGCTCTCATCATTTCATCATCATCATTACCCCTAGACGCTCACAGAGGTAACATGTCATCCCTATTCTAACCAGCGGCTCCTGCGGGGGTGAGCGCTACATGTGTGTTGGCTGCGCCTATCCTATTCCAACAAATAAATCAAGGTATACCATAGTGCATGAACAGTGCAATAAAATAAAATAAAAATTCAGTGACCTAAATTGTTCATGCATAAAATAAACATCCAAAGTTCATTGAATTAAATATATACAGTTTGTTAGGTTAATATGCAATATATACAGTATGCAATACATCAATCTTCCATCCAAATAATAGCCTTTCTAAACATGCTCCTTGTGCCACTGTTCCTTTAGCTGTCACTTTTGTGAATCTTTAAAACATTAATGTGCGGTGTCGCCTACCACCCTTCACCACTACACTCACCTCCAGTATAGACCTGTTTTGAGGTCTAAAAACACCTTCCCCGACCAGAGTGTGTATCCAGGCTGCTCAGCTGGTAAATCTTCTTCCATCCTCCTCTGCCTCACTGGATTGAACTTCTATGGGTAAACCTTGTATGTGCCTCTAAAATGTACTCATCTCTCATCCTCCATTACCTCAGTTAAAAAAATAGGCTTCCATGGTGTAGTATTTAAAACTTTTGCATTTATTAAAATAACATCCACTTACTTTTAAAACAGAGACAATGCGCTTTGGTGTAAATCATCCAATGGGGCCGTAGCACCTGAGTACCTAATGATTCACTATGTTATGCCACACGGCTCCACCCAGCGGGTATCGTCACATCCTCAGGGGTCCCTGATTCCGTGCATTAGGGTAAAAAAAAATTAAATAACAGTATCGACCCCTCACCCCCTTACAATTACCTGAGTTCTTACTCAATCCAGCACTGTGCCCATCTGTAGTGGCCTTCTCTCACTCCCTGCTCTCACAGGCTTTTCGTGAGACAGCAGGAGCCATTGGCCATCTACTGTCAGTCAAATCCTGTGATGAGGAAGCCTGGGACCAGGGCTCAGGTGTCAGGGCTCAGCTTGCTATGGGGGCACACTCAGAAGAGAAGGAGCCAGGAGCGCCGGTGGGGGATCCAAGAAGAGGTGGTTTGGGGCTGCTCTGTGCAACTCCATTGCACAGAACAGATAAGTATGTTATGTTTGTATTTTTAAAAGAAAATTACTTTAAAATCATTTTAAAGTTGAAAAGTACCAAATACTTAAACTTGAAATAATAATAAAACAGAGAATGCACAAATAAATAACAAGGTAAAGAAAATATAAAAAATACTTTATTCAAAATTTAAATAATATTATTAAATCATGTATAAAATAATATTTAATATAAAAAAAAACATTATTATATATCAAATATAAAATAATATTGAAATTTGAATGATTATTATGATTACTTTTATTGTTATTATTATTATTATAAGTATGACATGTTATCAGCTAGAGTAGAACAATGGACAAACAAATACACATTTATATAACTATAATTTTTTTTATACCAAAACAATTAGAAAATAAATAACAATACTAATAATTTTCAAAATTCCACCCAAATATTTTTTTTTCTCTTTCTTTAGAGGCATAGGACTGGCAGTATAGGTGTCAGCAGTATAATGATGCTCACTCATAATCCAGTGACCAGGCAGGTGTCATAGGTAACTGCAGAGTTGGGTTAGTAAATAGTGTGGTTATCTGCATGGCTGTGCATTGTGGCAGAGGTGTGTGTACCCCGAAAGATGCTTAGCAGAACTACAAATATTATGACAGATAAAGTAGTCTTTGTATAAGTGTTTAAACTGCATAAATAGCTGAATTTTACTTTTATGAGCAGCTCTTGACAATAAACGTATTTACTGAAGTTGTAACAGTATCCAGGAAATACTGTAGCTGTAAAGTGAAAAAGTATACCCAGTTTCCTAAAATCTTAATTTTAGATCCTTTTTGGGGCTACAGTCATTATGTTGAATTTTAAGAGGTTATAAATAACATGTGGAGTTTTGGGTGGGTGTTTTATTAAAATACCCCAGTCACTTGGAGACAGCACCATTGGATGGGGCAAACTGGTGGGGATGGTTCTGTGCTACAGCTGCTATAAGGTACCATCTTTAATATAACAGCCACACTGTCACTATACCCATTCAGGGAAAAGGTAGAATGACTGTAGAAAGGCTTCCCCTGACATACTAATACCCCCTCTTCTGCAATCCACTGATGCTCCTTCCATCGCAGCTGGCACAAAAAATACCCATGATCAGCTGATGCTAGAGCCTAGAATGAGGCATCACCCCCTCTTGTGTCAGGTTATTGTCTGCTAGACCTAAGCAGTGTCACATGGCCAAAGGTCACATGCATCCCCATACCATGAAGCGCCAGTAATTTGTGCTGCTAAAGGCAGGAGTGACAGTTTATTGCTGGAGAGGGATCAATGGGTCAAGGATTGGAGTGGGGTTGTCAATTTTACAGCCACTGTCACTTTGCCCTGAATAGGCTAATTAACAGGTAGGCTAATAATCAAATTCCCTAATATACAGATGCCGCTCTAGGAAGCATTTAAAAAATTCAATTAAATAATTTAAAAAAATGAAAAATCAAGTAAGGGTCCTTTCACACTTGCGGAACGTTTTTTAGATCAGTTTTTTATCATCAGTTGATCCGTTTTTTCATCCGTTTTACATCTGTTTTTCATCAGTTGTCATCCGTTTTTCATCCGTTTTTTCATCCGTTTTTTTTTTTTGTTAGAACTTTATTTTTATTACATATTTTGATGAAAAACAGATGTTAGCGGATCGGATGTTAAACAGATCGTCCGCTAACATCGGTTTTTCGTCCGTTCCATTTTTTTTGACGGAAGAAAAATAGGGTTTTCTTCCGTTCAAAAAAACGGAGCTTAACGGAGACGGATGTTAACGGACGTTGCTCATCCGCTAACGTACGCTATCCCATTGGAAAGCATTGCAGTCCGTAAACGGACATATGAAAAAACGGACGAACGGTCCGCACGTGTGAAAGGACCCTTAGTTAAAATGTTATACTCACATCAAAATAGATTTATTATTATAGTTGCAACTGAATGTGACCAGTAACCACAAATATACAAGAGTTTCCCTTTAAATCTTTCATTGTAAGCTGCTTTGAGTTTTAAAGTAATAATTTCCACGTCAACTAGAACCAAGCAGAAATTATGTGCTGCACATCACTTTAATGCACAAGTAATGGCTTTTGAGGTAAAGTCTGCTTATTAAATAGTTAATTTATGCACAAGTGCAAGTTTCAGATGAATTATTACTTCGACTGCGGAATCAATGTCAGGGCCCGGGGGGTGGGGGACGTAATACATAAGGGAGAGAGCAAATGTACGAGATGAAAGCACTTATTTTGGACAAAGGCTGGATCCATCCGTCCAGCCAGGACCAAAGACACAACTATAGGACCCCACTGAGGTCAGTCCCAGAGGGAATAACTCAGAGTATAACAAACTTAATTTAGTAAATCAACGCTTGTAAAAAGAAGCCTAAATGTATAAAGCTTAAAGGGAAACTTAAGTCAAAACGGAATACCTATTAGTCATTTTAAACATTTATTAAAAGCCCTGCTTAAAGCCCATCTCTAGACAAAGCTCTTTTTTCTTACCTAACTCCTTCGAAGTGTGCCCCTTACTGGTGCCTCTTCCACTATTGGATACCAGTGACTTAGTGGCCTGCTGTCAGCTGGTCTTGTTACCACCCCGCTTTTTAATGTCATCATACCTCTGCTAAAGTATTCAGAATCTGTGAGAACCTGCCAATGAACAGGCAATGAGAAGTGCCCATATCACCAGGTAGCGGCAAGGACACCCAAATAGAGACCCTCCCACTCCGTAGCAAGGAAAAAGACTCAAGACCTGATGGGACACGTTCATGGATTTGGTTGAGTATTTAAGGTGTTTAGGTTTTCTAAATACCAGTAAATGTTAGAGCAAGTATTTAGAGAAGGGGTGGGGGGTCCTGGGGGTGGGATCAGCAAGAATACATCATAGCTGCCCTAGGATTACACAGCCTGCTTTTATTTAGTTTACCTGTTATAAGCCCTGTACACACGACCGGGATTCCCGGCGGTATAAAGTCCGCCGGGAATCCCGCCGGGAAACCCGAGAACCTGCTTGGAAAGTTTCCCCATGTACACACGAGAGGTTTTCCTGTCGGGAAAACTGCGGGAGAGCTTTGGTCATGAATCCCGGCCGTGTGTATGCTCCCTCGCAGTGTTTCCCTATAGGAAAACTGCTGGGTTTAAAACCGCAGAGAATCCCGGCGGGAAAATAGAGAGCAGGTTCTCTATTTTCCCGCCGGGACTTCCGTCAGTTTTCCTGTCGGGAAAAATGCGAGGAAGCATACACACGGACGGTTTTCCCGGCCAAAAGCTCCCCCTGCATTTTTCCTGGCAGGAAAAACGGTTGTGTGTACGAGGCTATAGAGTTCACTTTCCAAAATTAAGTATTTTCAAAATGTATAAAATACTGTTAAAACGGTTTAATTTTTTCTTCTCAGAGCCCCTAGTTCTGTTCACGTCTGACCTTTTATTGACTGTCATTGTTAAATGTTATGACCAGATGAATTTATATGTAGTGCAATTAGCACCGACCAATAAGAATTAATTTTCAAATAACTTATAGCTCACAATAACTATTTCCCAAACACACCTATATAGCAATAAGGCTTCAGGTACTTTCAGTCTAACATGAGGTTCTTCTCCAGCTTGTCTAATAACGCCAGTCACTTATGTGGAAATACACTGTAAAGCGATTGATTAACAGAGAAAAAGAGTGAAGAACAAATCAGGCCAAATAGGAGATGGTCTCAATCACCACACTGGTCTCTATATTCCTCTTCAACAGCTATTTCTCTGTATTTATCCACAGTCTCTGTATTTATCTAGTCTGATTCCACAGACTCAGAGGACCAGTTATCTCTTTAAATGATGCTCCTTGGTATCTTGATTATAGACTTTTAAGGCAGGAGAGCTAAGAATGGTCTTGTAATATGTAAGGCAGGGACCCAGCTTGTTTCGATGAGGCTGACATGCACAGTTAGGCCTTATCTATGCATACAAGGTCTCAGAGCATCACGCTTGTGTTCCACCCAAACCCACATACTGTTCACATTCACAGATGCCGGCCCTAGACCTCCCCTCCAACTCCTCCTGTTAACTGCACACATTAACCCCTTAATGCCTGAAGATCTCTCACATGTATTCCGTAGTCCAGAGAGAAGCTCCAGAAGTCCCACTGACCAATGGAGCCCATGAGACAAGGGGGCCCAGGTCACCTGACACATGTTACATGTTATCGTCAAGCACAGGACCTCGTTTCCACTATCACCCCTAATTCCAGAGCCAACTAGATTTGCAGCAATAAAATCACATAACTCTTCATTCACCCCAGGCATTGACTTAACACATTGGCATTGGCATCGATGGACCGTGGAACAGGCAAGTGTCTGTTTATTAAAAGTCAGCTGCTACACTTTTTGTAGCTGCTGACTTTTAATAAACATAAAAAGCCTGGAACTCCACTTTAACCAGTTCCCGACCCCCGCATGTACATATACGTCCACAATATGGCACGTACAGGCACATGGGCGTACATGTACGTCCCCGCCTTACCCGGGTTCGGGGGTCCGATCGGGACCCCCTCCGGTACATGCGAGGGCCGGGAACGGTGTACGGGAGGTCCGGGAGGAGGGGGCGGCTATTGGTTTCCAGCCGTCCCCTCTCGATCTCCCTCCGCGAATCAGCTTCCACCTGAGCCCTCCCTGCCTGTGTAACTGTAAACACAGGCAGGGAGGAAGTGACGTTTTCTCCCCTCTGGCGGTCTTTTCGTCCGGTTCCAGAGGAGAGAAGACGTCAGTACTGTGAGTTGCACCAACAGCACACTGACACAGCACACATAGGCACAAAACCCCCCCCGATCACCCCCCCAGCACCCCCAGATCACCCCCTTTCACAGTGTCACTGATTGCAGTGATCATTTATTTTCTGATCACTGCTTTTAGTGTCAGTGTGACAGAAAAAAGTGTCAGGGCAGTTAGGTTTAGGCCCCTTTAGGTCCAGGGTAGCCCCCTACCCCCCCCAATAAAGGTTTAACCCCTGATTGCCCCTAGAGTTAACCCTTTCACCCCTATTGCCAGTGTCACTAAGCGATCGGTTTCTGATCGCTGTATTAGTGTCACTGTTGCCGCTAGGCAGTTAGTTTTTTTTGAGGTTCGCCGCCAGGTTTATATAGCGTTAGGTACCCCCATAAATAAAGGTTTTAACCCCTGATTGCCCCTAGAGTTAACCCTTTCACCCCTATTGCCAGTGTCACTAAGCGATCGGTTTCTGATCGCTGTATTAGTGTCACTGTTGCCGCTAGGCAGTTAGTTTTTTTTGAGGTTCGCCGCCAGGTTTATATAGCGTTAGGTACCCCCATAAATAAAGGTTTTAACCCCTGATTGCCCCTAGAGTTAACCCTTTCACCACTGATCACTGTATAAGTGTCACTGGTGACGTGGTTAGCCAGTTAGTTATTTAGTTATTTTAGGTTCGCCACCAGGTTTTTAGAAAGCGTCAGGTACCCCCATATATTACCGAATAAAGGTTTTAACCCCCTGATTGCCCCCTAGTTAACCCTTTCACCAGTGATCACTGTATAAGTGTTACGGTTGACGCTGGTTGGTTAGTTTGCTGTTTATAGCATCAGAGCACCCGCCGTATATAACCCAATAGTGATGTGGACTCATTACTTAAATTCTCAGGGTTATCCATACTACCGGATGATTTCAAAAAGCTAAAGTGAGAAAATGTAATCTATGAACAGAATAAAAACAGACCACATGCTCACCTTCCAATGTTTCAACGGCCAAGAGAATGGCTGCTGTATGAGCAGCTGCCTTTATTTTTAGCATACAAGCACAAAATGCATTTTCATTGGTTCACAATTAAACAGAAACACCCACCAATCCTCAATACCACCCACTGATTACTCCCATTCAGTCTCTTTTTACACTATTCAGAGTTCCTTCAATAATCCCAAAGCAAGGATTTCCTTCATCGTGTCTGAGTGCAGAGGAGGGGAAGACAGGAAATGGCCAACTTCCTCTTGAAAATCCACGTGACATAAACGTTCTCTCATTAAAGCAGACCAGTTTACATAGAATTTCTTTTGGGGTCTGTAAAGACAGGAGCATGGGGGGAAGGGCATTTCCTTTGAAAAGTCCAGGAATGCAGGGGAGTGAATAGAGACACACATGTAATGGAGGATAGCAGGATCTGTTCTTGTATAATGCTGGATTCATAACTTTAGGACAAAATCGGAAGAACCATCTCAAGGAAAATATACACTTCATTTCAGTGGTTCTAATCATAACACAATAAAATATTCATTTTATTTCATATCTAACACAGTCCATCACAGCCCCCCCTTGAAATGAATATTTTATCAGTTCACTCTCTTTGTTATTTCTTAACAGACAAGGACGGTAATGGAGGACATGGTCAATATAACAAAACATTATCATAACCAATATAAACAGAGACAAAATTGCTATACTTGAGCACAAATGTGTTATCACCCAAAATATTGTCCGCAGGTGACATTCTAAATGCCCCCCCTTGTTCACCTAATATCCTGTATAAGGCCATAATCTTATACAAAGTCATTTGTGAAGTGGCCTCTAGGTGTTCAGTAATATACTGGAATGCATCCTTGTTTATAGTTAACAAACCTCTATTGACCATAGCAACCAGAATTTATCCAATCTACATTTACATTACTAAGTTAAATTTCATAAAAGCATCCGTTCCCACCAAATTACTATATTTCCCTTCATTAGCATTTTAATTTTATATTGGGCTCTGTCCTAAATATTTTATTTCCTAAAGAAACTTTATTACATTACACTAGTTTTCAGGACTGATCATGCAGCATGAATATTCTTGTCGCATGTCTGTTTAAACAAACATAGCAGCCTTTGGTTCAGTCTTAAAGATTCACTGTATCTCATAGGGATCCTTCTACAAAACACAACTTCCCTCTCTGACTGAACACCTTTTTCACTCCAAAACCTGGAAGATGACCCTTTAATCCATAAATATGGCTGTATCATACCGCATCATCTATCCATATTTGTATTTTTATTTTTAAACTATTTTAACTGACTTTCTTAAGCTATGCAGATTAACACCATTATCATTCTCTTTAAAATGACACCCTCAAAGTAAGGTATTCTTCAAACCAAATGGTGCAAAAACCCACAGTTTAGTAACATATGAGAGAAAGAAAGAATGAGAGAGAAAGAAAGAAAGAAAGAAAGAGCAAAAGAAAGAGTGAGAGAGAGAAAAAGAAAGAAAGGAAAAGAAAGAGAAAAATAATACTTTATTAATAAGGGCTTTCTTTCAGATCTTCTAATGATTGTGTACAAATTACCTTTTATCATTAAAGAAAGATTTACCCTATAATAGGCTTTGTAGTCTACTTAACATAAACTCTGATATTTATTTATTTTTTCCCTTCAAACTTGCAAAGAGCCATTTAAATCACAGCAGCTGAGGTGTCTGGTTTCAACGCTAGCACTCACTCCAGATAGAAGGGTAATTCACCACAGCCTGTAACCTGATCTGCTGTTAATGACCTCTAAGGGAAAACATCTGTTCCCCCCCCATGCTTGGAGCAGATTGTACAAGTTTTAGACCATATACAATCCAATCGAATTGCATCGTTTTTCTCATTTTTAACTCTTTTTCAAAAATTTTAAAACATATTTGGTTTGTACATCTGCCAAAAATCATGTACATCACATTATACAACGACATTTCCCAACTATAATAACGAAAAAAAAATCGCTTAGAGGACAAATCTCATGAAATCCACTGACCAGTCCCTGCGCAAGAACCGACCATTGTTTTCTTTCGATAATGTCACTCATATTTACTCACAATCTATATTTTATCAGAAATGTCATTTTATAATAACTTTTAACACTTGTTTATTTTTTAATTTTATTTTTACAATTTTTATAATAATATTTTTTTATAAAGTTTTTAGATTGAACATAACTTTCATATTTTAATATTTTTCCTGGGGAACCTTATAATAAACCAAACCCAAGTTTAGAATCTGTTGTAAACATTGCTCAAACCTCTACTTATTAATTCTTACAACCAGATCTGTAGGATTTCAGTTAAATATAAAATACCATGTTGTTTACCATTGACTGAATTGTATACAATTCTTCACACAATCTCAATCAACAATTTTCCCATTAAACCTTTGTTCTAATCCCATGTTTATGCTTTGACATGTCATAATACATTTTCAGTTGTTGGGGTAAACATATTCATAAACATTTACAGGCAGAATTAAACTTAATTATCTCATTAGAGAACTTCTTTACACTCTGACATTAATTAACTAATTACCCCATATAACCGGGACCCCCCTTTGAGATATTCCAACCCACAAACCCCAGTGGTCACAATCCCATGTATTTGAAAAAAGATATATAATTTCATTCAGATTTGGGCGGCACAATCCATAATATCACTCATCTTCCAGAGAATATTTTCGAAGGAACCTCTTAATCATCACCCAGGGGATATTGGTAATTATCGGTACCTACATCAGGAATGCGAGAAAAAACTCGTACACGAATATTAGTTACCTATTTTCAAAAGCGGTCACATAATCATAGCTCATAACAATCTAATCTAGAGACTGTCTCAAACAAGATTTCAGAAAGGGATAATGTATTGAATGCTCCCCCCTTGGGGCCACTTACCCACTTAACCCTGAGGATGGCATGGCACAGCATGTGGAATAAAACCATTTAAATGTACTATGTAAAATGTTCTACTGTTCCAATGTGATACCCAGAATCTCCTCATCCCTCATTTGTGACTTGTGAACACAGCTTCTGTAGTCATGAACGCCAGGATTTACACACTCTCTCTACCGCTTTTGGGCACCCCATGAGGTCAAGGCATTGAGGTCGGGGCACACAGGACAGCATATGAGCGGATTCTACCTTCAGGTAGGTCTGCCACTCCCATCTACATCATTCTCCTCCCTTACGTGTCTGTCCAGCGAAGTGGCATTGTAGTTACCCCCCCCTGGACAGACTAAGGAGGGCATGAAGAAGAAGGCCCGTGGGCCGGAGGGCACAGAATCCAGTATGGGCAGCGGGCAGGAGGCGACACCATCTGCGTTCAGAACGAGGCAAAGCCTTCAGCAGGGAAGAGCATCCGGGCAGGCCCATGCTTCCTCCAGCCGGGCATACAGTTGGGCAGAACGTGAGGGGAAGGAAGGGGCACGGCCTCAAGCAGTCGGGCAGGGCCCATGCTTCCAGCAGGGAACAGCATTCGGGCGTGGCCCATGTCGGAGCATCATGGGCAGAACATGAGGAAAATGAAAAGACAATAACAGGCCCTGGGTATCACATTACAACAACCAAACTGGCAAAAAGCCCTCTATGTATCAAGTCAAAATACAGTGCATGGCATCGTCAGTGTAAGTGTAAGTGGGCAACCCAGATGGGACAGGTCCCCACAGAACACGCATTCAATGTATCCGATTAAAAGGATAAAAAACAGGACGGGCTGCTAAACTAAGCCCAGCACCACCCAGCAATAAGATTTTAACTGTAAAATAAAGACTTAACAATTGCTTATTATGTGCATCCAATGTCTTTTCCATAGTTGTTAAACCTCAGGAGAAATATCCTATTAGTTTTTATTACTGTTTATTAATTGCGACAAAGCAACTGAAATCGTATTATCCGATAAATCAGCGTACAGTCCAACAGACATATACAGACCAATTTAAATTGTACAGAAACAGTTGCAATATCCCAATTCAACCTTTTGTTAAAAAAAACTCTGTGTTACAAAAAAAACTGTCTCCTAGGTTGTCGTCCCTGGGGGGGGGGGAAGAGGGGGGCTATCCTCCAACTTGCAAATGTGGCAGAGCTCACAGCGGGCAGGATGCGGGGGTCCGGACCTCCCACATTCCTCACACACCCAGTTCTATCCCCCCACCAGGGAGGGGGGCAGGAGTATATATTATATCAGGGAGGCATCCCAGAAGTATATATAAAAAAAACAGCAAAAATAACAATAAGCCCCATTGTACACATAGATTCGGATATAAAAATAGTCTGCGTTATCCCAAAAACCTCAAAGGTCTGTGAATCAAAAAGATACATCAGCAGCTGCTGAGAACACCAGACCCATGTGTTTTGTTTAAAAAAACTATTTCACTATGTTTTTCTGTTTTTCTGAAATCAATAAAGGCAAGTTACCATTATCTATCAAAGAAACAGAAACACAAAAAAAACTGTCAGCTACACTCTCGGCTGTTATCACACAGCCAGCTTACGCTGCAAAGGAGGGGGGGGAGGGTAGGGGCCATCACTGCCTGCGTTACTCCAGCAGAGAAATCTGAAACTCCAAAAAAAAAGTCTGCTGATAGAACTCCACACAGCCTGGAGAGGGGAGGGGGGGGGGAAGGTAAAAAAATTGGCTGCAGAGCGTGTGTGCTCGTCTCCCATTTAAAGTGGGCTGCTAACAGCCCTCAGAACAAGAATGCATGTAAAAAAAACGCACGGACAGACAATAAAACAACACAAAACACACAAAATACACGGCTCTTTCAGCCCCTAATTCTTAACCCCTAACCCCAAAAATGTAACCCCAATTTAGCTTAATCCCATAAAGTTTAACCACTAACCCCAAAAATGTAAAACCCTCAGTGCCCCCCCCAAAAGAAGGCAAAACGAACCCCAATCTTCTAATTTCGACTAGAGAGATTTGGTACACATATGGCACAAGCCATATGCATAGCAAACCCATAAAGATCCAACTTCCTTAGTGGCTATCTTTATTCCGTTTTGACTAAAGAGATTTGGTATACATATGGCACAAGCCATATGCATAGCAAACCCATAAAGATCCAACTTCCTTAGTGGCTATCTTTATTCCGTTTCGACTACCCAAGCCACCACCTTGAACTAACTTCAGTCAAGGAAAAACTCAGTCCGCTCGTCTTAGCGACTATCGAACCCCCAAATCCTCTTCTTTCAGACCAGACATATTGACATGTGCATACTACCTCACTTCCCGGGACAGACATGCACACATAAACATCTCCACCCCAAGACACGCTTACCATGCGTCACCGGCTCAGGACCCCTGAAAGAAAAATACTGTCCGCCACCGCCTACAGACATAGACCCCCGAAACAGTCACATTCAAACTAACACAACACTTAAACATAAAAACACAGATATCAAAGACATAAAACAGACAAAAAGTCAAACCGGCAGAAAAGAACGATGGGTTAAATATTTTTGCTCAAGAAATCTTTTCCCCCCATCTTTGATTGGGTGAGGCGCAGCACGACCAAAAGAATGAAGTGCGTCTGCACGGAAGTAGACCGCTGCAAAAAAAACGCAGCCATGGAGGTGATCAGTCACCATCCGTACAGACGTACCCCACCACATCCCGGGGTGCTGCATCTTCCCAATAGAGCAAAACAAACGTTGGGCGGCCAACTGATGTGGACTCATTACTTAAATTCTCAGGGTTATCCATACTACCGGATGATTTCAAAAAGCTAAAGTGAGAAAATGTAATCTATGAACAGAATAAAAACAGACCACATGCTCACCTTCCAATGTTTCAACGGCCAAGAGAATGGCTGCTGTATGAGCAGCTGCCTTTATTTTTAGCATACAAGCACAAAATGCATTTTCATTGGTTCACAATTAAACAGAAACACCCACCAATCCTCAATACCACCCACTGATTACTCCCATTCAGTCTCTTTTTACACTATTCAGAGTTCCTTCAATAATCCCAAAGCAAGGATTTCCTTCATCGTGTCTGAGTGCAGAGGAGGGGAAGACAGGAAATGGCCAACTTCCTCTTGAAAATCCACGTGACATAAACGTTCTCTCATTAAAGCAGACCAGTTTACATAGAATTTCTTTTGGGGTCTGTAAAGACAGGAGCATGGGGGGAAGGGCATTTCCTTTGAAAAGTCCAGGAATGCAGGGGAGTGAATAGAGACACACATGTAATGGAGGATAGCAGGATCTGTTCTTGTATAATGCTGGATTCATAACTTTAGGACAAAATCGGAAGAACCATCTCAAGGAAAATATACACTTCATTTCAGTGGTTCTAATCATAACACAATAAAATATTCATTTTATTTCATATCTAACACAGTCCATCACAATAGGTTTAACCCCCTGATCACCCGGCGGGTGATATAAATTTAATTTTAGCGCCAGTCAGGGTCTGCGTCGCCCCAGGCAGCGTTAGGTTAGAGCCAGTACCGCTTACACCCACTCGCTAAGCATACACCCCCCTTAGTGGTATAGGATCTGAACGGATCGATACCTGATCTGATCAGATCTATACTAGCGTACCCAGCAGTTTAGGGTACCCAAAAACGCATTGTTAGCGGAATCAGCCCAGATACCCGCTAGCACCTGCGTTTTCCCCCTCTGCCCAGCCCAACCCACCCAAGTGCAGTATCGATCGATCACTGTCACTTACAAAACACAAGACACATAACTGCAGCGTTCGCAGAGACAGGCCTGATCCCTGCGATCGCTTACAGTTTTTTTTTAAGCGTTTTCTACATTTGCTTTTCTATAGTCAGGTGCTTTTTTTACCTGTGAATCCTTACCATTGTACCACTAAATTTAGAGTCCAAAATGGCAAACCGAAGGTACAATGATAAGCAGGCCTTGGAGTTCATGTGCATGTCAGATAGTGAAGAGGAGGAGGTCACGCATCTGACAGATTCTGGCTCAGAATATGAACCCATTTACGACAGCGGCTCCATGTCAGATAGCTCGCACGACGAAGTTGAGGTCCCTGCTAAGGCCAGGCGTACCCGATCCCATTCTGATGTTGTTGAGCAGCAAGAACCGCAGGACCCTCGTATGGAGCAGAGATCCAGTACTAGCGCCGCTATTCCTTCTGGTGGATTGGCAAGCACCAGCGGCCTAGTACACCCTGGTCGTTTATCCAGCACTGCAGTAACACTTGGTGACGTGGCGAGTCCCATAAGTGCAGTTCAAGCTGGCGATGTGGCAAGCACAAGTAGTGTCCCGCTGCCACCAAGAAGAAGACAGAGACAGGCCCGTCGTGCCCATAGTGCCCTTCCTGTAGAATTTGCCTATCCTGATTGGGTCCCCACCACTTCTACAGCACCTGTACTTCCCCCATTCACTGGCCAACCCGGTATTCAGGTGGATACAGCGAACTTTACGTCACTTGATTTTTATTCACTGTATTTCACGGAAGATCTCTATAGATCTATTGTGGACCAGACTAATTTATATGCTGGTACCTACATCGCCGCTAACCCCCAGTCTCGCCTTGCCAAAGAATGGAAACCTCTCGAGGTTTCCGAATTTAAGACCTTTCTGGGCCTTACCCTCAACATGGGCATACACAAATTTCCGTCATTGCGGATGTATTGGTCCACACATCCCATCGACCATATGCCCGTTTTCTCTGCTCACATGGCCAGGAAACGATACGAGGCGATCCTGCGGTTCCTGCATTTCAGTGACAATGCACTTTGTCGTCCACGTGGAGACCCTGAATTTGACCGGCTCTACAAAATTCGGCCCCTCGTAAACCATTTCAACGAACGTTTTGCAGCCTTGTTTAATCCCCAGCAGGTTGTATGCGTTGATGAGTCCCTGATTAAATTTGCTGGCCGCTTGTCTTTCAAACAGTACCTTCCCAGCAAGCGTGCCAGATACGGGGTCAAGCTCTATAAGCTCTGTGACAGGGCCACAGGCTACACATGGAGCTTTAGGGTTTACGAGGGAAAAGATAGTCAGGTAGAGCCGGAAGGATGCCCAGATTACATGGGGAGCGCTGGCAAGATTGTTTGGGACTTGGTGTCACCCTTATTCGGAAAGGGGTACCATTTGTATGTGGACAATTTTTACAGCAGCGTGCCACTTTTTAGCCACTTATTTGATCAACAGATTGGAGCATGTGGCACCGTGCGACCTAATCGCCGGGGCTTCCCCCAGCGGCTTGTAGATGCCCGTATTAGGCCGGGGGCGAGAGCCTGCTGCAGATGTAAAAATTTGCTCGCTGTGAAGTGGCGGGACAATAGGAATGTTTTCGTTCTTACCACCCTTCACGCAGACACGACAGTCCAAATTCATACGGCGACTGGTGTTGTGGAGAAACCCCTCTGTGTCCACGAATATAACCTTAATATGGGAGGGGTGGACCTCAACGACCAGTTAATGGCGCCGTATCATATTGCCCGTAAGACGAGACGCTGGTACAAAAAAGTGTCTCTACATTTATTTCAATTGGCTCTACTGAATGCTCATGTCGTATACAGAGCTTCAGGACGGAATGAATCCTTCCTTCAATTCCAGAGGGATATCATCACAGAACTCCTGTATCCAGGCGGTACTGTACCTCACCAGCCCCTACCAAATGCAGTAAGCCGACTGCATGAGAGGCATTTTTCTTATGTCCTCGAGAGTACCCCTACCCAACGAGCCCCCCAAAGAAAATGTCGTGTCTGTACCAAGCGCGGATTTAGGCGTGACACCCGTTATTTTTGTCCCAAATGTCCTGCCAATCCTGGTCTTTGTATTGGTGAATGTTTTGAACGCTTCCACACACGAGTTAATTATTAGTGTAGGGTGAAACATTTCACAGGCTAGGCTCACTTACACAGGGTCTCCCAAGATGCCATCGCATTTTGAGAGACCCAAACCTGGAACCGAAAAGTTGAAGTTACAGTTCACAGTTACAAAAAAAAGTGTTAAAAAAAAAAAAAAAAAAAGTAAAAAATAAAAACACACAAAAAAATATAAAATAAAAAAACCAAAAATAGTTGTCGTTTTATTGTTCTCTCCCTCTCTATTCTCTCTCTATTGTTCTGCTCTTTTTTACTGTATTCTATTCTGCAAAGTTTTATTGTTGTTATGTTTTTTCATGCTTGCTTTTCAGGTATGTAATTTATTTTACTGTTTTCAGGTACGCCATTCAGCTGTTGCGCGGACTTATTTATCTTGACAGCAACAGCGTTTGCTCCCACGATATATAAAGCCGCGACTCCAGTGCTGTAGGAGGTGATTTCACCACCACAGTTAAAAAAAAGAGCATATATGCCGAAGCATGGGGGCAGCAGGGGCGGAGGAGCGATTTTGCTCCTAATGCCGCGTACATACGGTTGACATTCCTACGGAGGCTTTCCCGTGGAAAAGTCTGACCATGTGTACACGGCATAGAAAAGTCCGACCGTGTGTACGCGGCATAGAAAAGTCCGACCGTACGCGGCATAGAAAAGTCCGACCGTACGCGGCATAACTTTTTTGCGGGAGGATGCCCCTATGCTTCGGCATATATATATTTTAGGCACAGGTTGCGTTAAAAAATGTTTTATTTTTTACTATGTTTTTTTATAGGTATTTGCTTTGCAGGTATGGTATGATCTTACTGTTATACTGGAATGTTACTTTGTTTTAATGTTAACCATCATTTGCTTAGCAGGTACGCCATTCAGTTGCAGTGCGGATTTATTTAGCGTGACAGCAACAGCGTTTGCTCCCACGATATATAAAGCCGCGACTCCAATGCTGTAGGAGGTGATTTCACCACTACAGTTCAAAAAAGAGCATATATGCCGGAGCATGGGGGCATTAGGGGCGGAGGAGCGATTTTGCTCCTAATGCCGCGTACATACGGTTGACATTCCTACGGAGGCTTTCCTGTGGAAAAGTCTGACCATGTGTACACGGCATAGAAAAGTCCGACCGTGTGTACGCGGCATAGAAAAGTCCGACCGTACGCGGCATAACTTTTTTGCGGGAGGATGCCCCCATGCTTCGGCATATATAAATGGTGCATGTATGCCCATCATTAGAAGTGGGTGGATGAAGGGAGGTATTCTAATGGTGGGCATACCCACCGATCAATCTTTTTTTTGTTCAGCCAACAGGCTGCATGAAAAAAAAAAAAGATTACAATACATGTCCAACAAGAACCATCAACGTACTGGTATGTTGCTGGACTTTGAATGGTTATACCAGAATGATGCCTGCGGGTTTAGGCATCATCTTGGTATCATTCTTTTCAGCCAGCGGTCGGCTTTCATGTAAAAGCAGTCCTAACGGCTAATTAGCCTCTAGACTGCTTTTACATTCAGTGGGAGGGAATGTCCCCCCCCCAGATATAAACGGCGCCATTGAGAATATGGGAAAGCATTTTATCACACCGATCTTGGTGTGGTCAGATGCTTTGAGGGCAGAGGAAAGATCTAGGGTCTAATAGACCCCATTTAAAAAAAAAAGAGTACCTGTCACTAACTATTGCTATCATAAGGGATATTTACATTCCCTGAGATAACAATAAAAATGGTAAAAAAATAAATAAATGGAAGGAACAGTTAACAAATAAAATAAAAAAGCGAAATAAATATATAAAAAAATAAAAAAAAGCATCCCTGTCCCCCCCTGCTCTTGCGCAAAGGCGAACGCAAGCGTCGGTCTGGAGTCATATGTAAACAGCAATTGCACCATGCATGTGAGGTATCACCGCGAAGGGCAGATCGAGGGCAGTCATTTTAGCAGTAGACCTACTCTGTAAATCTAATGTGGTAACCTGTAAAGGCTTTTAAAGGCTTTTAAAAATGTATGTAGTTTGTCGCCACTGCGCGTTTGTGCGCAATTTTAAAGTATGTCGTGTTTGGTATCCATGTACTCGGCCTAAGATCATAATTTTTATTTCATCAATAATTTGGGCAATATAGTGTGTTTTAGTGCTTTAAAATAAAAAAAAGTGTATTTTTTCCCCAAAAAATGCGTTTGAAAAAACGCTGCGCAAATACTGTGTGGAAAAAAAATTTGCAACACCCACCATTTTAATCTGTAGGGCCTTTGCTTTAAAAAAATATATAATGTTTGGGGGTTCAACTTAACTTTCTTGCAAAAAAATAATATGTTTTTATGTAAACAAACAGTGTCAGAAAGGGCTTTTTCTTCAAGTGGTTAGAAGAGTGGGTGATGTGTGACATAAGCTTCTAATTGTTGTGCATAAAATGCCAGGACAATTGAAAACCCCCCCAAATGACCCCATTTTGGAAAGTAGACACCCCAAGCTATTTGCTGAGAGGCATCTTAAGTCCATGGAATATTTTAGATTTTGACCCAAGTTGCGGGAAATATAAATATATATATATATATTTTTTTGCGCAAAGTTGTCACTAAATGATATATTGCTCAAACATGCCATGGGCATATGTGGAATTACACCCCAAAATACATTCTGCTGCTTCTCCTGAGTACGGGGATACCACATGTGTGAGACTTTTTGGGAGCCTAGCCGCGTACGGGACCCCAAAAACCAATCACCGCCTTCAGGCTTTCTAAGGGTGTAAATTTTTGATTTCACTCCTCACTACCTATCACAGTTTCGAAGGCCATAAAATGCCAAAATAGCACAAAAAAAAACCAAATGACCCCATTTTGGAAAGAAGACACCCCAAGGAAACTGCTGAGAGGCATGTTGAGTCCATTGATTTTTTTTTTTTTTTGTACATTCTGCTGCTTCTCCTGAGTACGGGGATACCACATGTTTGGGACTTTTTGGGAGCCTAGCCGCGTACGGGACCCCGAAAACCAAGCACCGCCTTTAGCATTTCTAAGGGCGCAAATTTTTGATTTCACTCCTCACTACCTATCACAGTTTCGAAGGCCATAAAATGCCAAAATAGCACAAAACCCCCCCAAATGACCCCATTTTGGAAAGTAGACACCCCAAGCTATTTGCTGAGAGGCATGTTGAGTCCATGGAATATTTAATTTTTTTTGCCCCAAGTGATTGAATCATGACCAAAAAAAATAAAAAATGTACAAAACATTGTCACTAAATGATATATTTCTCACACATGCCATGGTTATATGTGGAATTGCACCCCAAAATACATTCTGCTGCTTCTCCTGAGTACGGGGATACCACATGTGTGGGACTTTTTGGGAGCCTAGCCGCGTATGAGACCCCGAAAACCAAGCACCGCCTTCAAGATTTCTAAGGACATAAATTTTTGATTTCACTCACACAAATCTTGAAGGCAGTGCTTGGTTTTCGGGGCCCCGTACGCGGCTAGGCTCCCAAAAAGTCCCACACATGTGGTATCCCCGTACTCAGGAGAAGCAGCAGAATGTATTTTGGGGTGCAATTCCACATATAACCGTGGCATGTGTGAGAAATATATCATTTAGTGACAACGTTTTGTAATTTTTTTTTTTTGGTCATTATTCAGTGACTTGTGGCAAAAAAATTAAATATTCCATGGACTCAACATCCCTCTCAGCAAATAGCTTGGGGTGTCTACTTTCCAAAATGGGGTCATTTGGGGGGGTTTTGTGCTGTTTTAGCATTTTATTGCCTTCGAAACTGTGATAGGTAGTGAGGAGTGAAATCAAAAATTTATGCCCTTAGAAATCCTGAAGGCAGTGCTTGGTTTTCGGGGCCCCGTACGCGGCTAGGCTCCCAAAAAGTCCCACACATGTGGTATCCCCATACTCAGGAGAAGCAGCAGAATGTATTTTGGGGTGCAATTCCACATATGCCCATGGCATATGTGAGAAATATATCATTTAGTGACAACGTTTTGTAAAATTTTTTTTTTTTTTGGTCATTATTCAATCACTTGGGGCCATAAAATTAAATATTCCATGGACTCAACATGCCTCTCAGCAAATAGCTTGGGGTGTCTTCTTTCCAAAATGGGGTCATTTGGGGGGGTTGTGTGACATCTTGGCATTTTATGGCCTTCAAAACTGTGATAGGTAGTGATAGGTAGTGAGGAGTGAAATCAAAAATGTATGCCCTTAGAAATCTTGAAGGTGGTGATTGGTTTTCGGGGTCCCGTACGCGGCTAGGCTCACAAAAAGTCCCACATATGTGGTATCCCCGTACTCGGGAGAAGCAGCAGAATGTATTTTGGGGTGCAATTCCACATATAACTATGGCATGTGTGAGCAATATATCATTTAGTGACAACTTTGTGCAAAAAAAAATCAGTTTGTCATATTCCCGCAACTTGTGTCAAAATATAAAATATTCCATGGACTCGACATGCCTCTCAGCAAATAGCTTAGGGTGTCTACTTTCCAAAATGGGGTCATTTGGTTTTTTTTTTTGCTATTTTGGCATTTTATGGCCTTCGAAACCTTGATAGGTAGTGAGGAGTGAAATCAAAAATTTGTGCCCTTAGAAATGCTGAAGGCGGTGCTTGGGTTTTGGGGCCCCGTATGCGGCTAGGCTCCCAAAAAGTCCCACACATGTGGTATCCCCGTACTCAGGAGAAGCAGCAGAATGTATTTTGGGGTGCAATTCCACATATAACCATGGCATGTGTGAGAAATATATAATTTAGTGACAACTTTTTGTAAACATTTTTTATTTTTTTTGTCATTATTCAATCACTTGGGACAAAAAAATTAAATATTCAATGGACTCAACATGCCTCTCAGCAGTTTCCTTGGGGTGTCTACTTTCCAAAATGGGGTCATTTGGGGGGGTTTTGTACTGCCCTGCCATTTTAGCACCTCAAGAAATGAGATAGGCAGTCATAAAATAAAAGCTGTGTAAATTCCAGAAAATGTACCCTAGTTTGTAGACGCTATAACTTTTGCGAAAACCAATAAATATACGCTTATTGCGATTTCTTTTACTAAAGACATGTGGCTGAATACATTTTGGCCTAAATGTTTGACTAAAATTTAGTTTATTCGATATTTTTTACTTTTTGTTGTAAGAAAAATATATTTTTTTCAAAATTTACGGTCTTTTTGCGTTTATATCGCAAAAAATAAAAATCGCAGAGGCGATCAAATACCATCAAAATAAAGCTCTATTTGTGGGAAGAAAAGGACGCAAGTTTTGTTTCGGTACAACATTGCATGACCGCGCAATTACCAGTTAAAGCAGCGCATTGCCAAATTGTAAAAACACCTTGGGTCTTTAGACAGCGTATTGGTCCGGGGCTTAAGTGGTTAATGTGCATGGACACATAGGATTGAGCTGCTTCTACAGGCAAAACACAAAACTCCTGTAGAAGCAGTGTTTTTTAAGCAAGTGTGCATGGAGCCCTTAGCGTCTATATCAGCCCCTTCCCCAAAAAGGAGAGCACACCAAAACCCTCTCTGATCCTCTCTCCTTTAAGGCTCCAGGCAATCACTCTTGATCCAGGCACCTCCCACCTAAAAAAAGGACACCCCAATGTCACAACCCCTTTAAACACAGCTTCAGACACAATTGACATTTTGAAGATTAGCTCTGACTTTCTGTTCCCTCCACAAAAAAACACTAGGGGCACAGGTGTCACTGGGGCAGGAAGATATTGACAACAGTAAAACACCTATCAGAGGCTCAAAACCTTTTTTTGCTCTACTGGAAAAGGGATTTTTGTTGTTCTTTTCTCTTTTGGAGAGATTTCCCCCTACTACCTGTCACTTGGACACCTATCACCATACCAGGAACCCAAACTGGAAGATAGAGACAATAATAAGAAAATAAATCCAATATGTCTCTTCTCTATGTAAAGACATAAATTTTGGCTGCGGTTGGGCATTAAAGTACAACTTCAGTCCCCTTTGTTTGCTCTTCCCCAATGCAGCACCAATTGAAAAAAAGGAAAGTGAAACTTTTCATCTATGTGTCTTTGGTTTGGTCAAGTGATGTCACAGGTCCTCTCCATCCTCTTTACCCCATCTTCTTTCAGTGGTGTGCAGATCCTAAATGCTGCAATGTGGCACCACATAATGTTGGGTCACTGCTCTTTATTTTTCTGTGAGGCACACATTTTTGCAGAAACAAACAAAACCTATTTATTATGATCACTATTATTGCTGTCACAAGGAATGTAAACATCCTTGTGACAGCAATAAGACCCCAAATCGCTCCTTTGAACTTGAAAGCATTCAAAACGGCAAGATTTTTAAAAAAATGGGGTCCTGACATCCAGGTAAACTGGAAGTGATGTCATGTCATCGCTTCCAGGTTACCATATCTGAGACCCATTCAGGCTTTGTATGGGTCTCTGACTAGCTGACGGACGTGCCAGCTAATAGATTCGGATCTCTGGGTAGCACAGGAGAGCCCGAGAGAGCCATGGAAGGTGGCGGGAGGGGGGGACATTCCCTCCCACTGCTTGTAATTGCAATCGAGTAGCTAGTTAGCCAATCCGATTGCTATTACAAGAGAGGCGCCGGTCGGCTCTAAAAAACAGTTCTGTTGTGATGCCTGCACCTGCAGGCATCATCCCGGTACAACCACTTGAAGTCAAATGATGTACCAAGTACGTGATTTGGTGGCAAGTGGTTAAATGATCCTGAGTGTTATTTAACCTGATAGAGGAGCACTGATGGATTTTTAAAAGGGTCCAAGGGGGACAATGTCAGAGATTGAGTGAGCTGTTTTTCTGATTTTAAATGATGCTGGAAGCTCACATTTTTCTCTTTGTGCTGGGCTTAAATGAAGGAATAAAATGTAATCTTCACATTCCCCTCATCTCTCTCTATGACTGGAATATTTATTTATTCATACTCTTCTATTGATTGGGGTATTTACTCCAGGAATCCTGAGATACTGGTGGTAAAGGTTGCCGTGGCGAGGACAGAAGTGATGTAATCCTCGTGTCCCTTCACCATACACAAGGCCTTTTAGTAAAATGGACGGAAGGTGCTGGCTGAGCATGAATTGTTTCATGAGTAATTTATCCACATACCTTCAAGGAGTCTCTTATTGATCGCAACTGCATTAGATTCACAAATAATTGCATCAGGAATATAAAGCACATTAACCTGGCCTAGTGATGTTACCACAACACTCCCAGCATAGGCTTTGGCCTGCATGCTTTTTTTTCTCTTTTCCTATGCCTGATTAAAGGAAAACTCTGCTTTTACATCTATTTCCATTAGAAAACTTCAGCTAAGAATGCCAAGATGAAATGAAAAGACTGTTAAAAGTTAAAGATAAACAACAAAAGCAGCATTGTTAACAATATTCACTTTCAATCCAGAGATTTCAACTGCAGTCCTTTTTTCTGCCACAAGATGTCCTCAGTCTGATGACCAGTATCATTCAACTCACTTCCTCTGAGCGCAAGTCATCCTGGACCCTCCGCTGCCTGAGATTGGACAGTAAAAGCTAGAGTAGTTCCTCTGAACTGGCTTCCTGATTGTGACAACAGTGGACTATGAATACTTTCCACCTGCTCCTCCCTCATTTTAACTGAACATGCCTGGTTGAGCCGTGGAAATTGTTTTCAGGAAAGGTGAAGCTTGTCCTAATTTTTTAAATCAGGTGAGCCCCACGGTGACGGAAGTGGTTATTATATACCACCAAAGGAAAGCTCTATCGTTCTTAAGACATTTATATAAAATTAATTTAGGTACAGTGTTGCGTGACTGAGTAATTGTCAGTCACAATATTGCAGCACTGAAAAATGCCTGCCGTTCATATCCTGCTGTATTGGGTTGTCTTTTGGAATGCTTGATAGCTGGAACTCCAATATCTTATAATAAAACACACTATTTAAAACTGGCTTTACATTGGAGATATGTGTTTTCTATTTTCCGGTATCATACCATCACTGACTGCTAAGTGAGGATTGTTCCCTCTAGAGGAGGCCAAGCTTAACCACTTCAGCACCGGAAGAATTGGTTGCTGAATGACCAGGCCATTTTTTGCGATTCAGCACTGCGTCGCTTTAACTGACAATTGCGCGGTCATGCGGCGATGTACCCAAACAAAATTGACGTCCTTTTTTCCCCACAAATAGAGCTTTCTTTTGGTGGTATTTGATCATTATTATTATTTTTTTTTGCGCTATAAACAAAAAAAGAACAATTAAAAAAAAAAAAAACACAATATTTTGTACTTTTTTTTTTTAAAAGCCATTTTTTTTTTCTCAGTTTAGGCTGATATGTATTTTTCTACATACTTTTGGTAATAAAAATCGCAATAAGCGTATATTGATTGGTTTGCGCAAAACTTATAGTGTCTACAAAATAGGGGATAGATTTATGGCATTTGCGACATTATGGCAGACACTTTTGACACTATTTTGGGACTAATTACTGAAAATTACTGACTAATTGCTTAAAATGACACTGGCAGGGAAGGGGTTAAACACTAGGGGGCGATGAAGGGGTTAAGTGGAGGGGATGGGCTACAAGTGACATTACAGAGATCACTGCTCATGAAGACAGGGAGCAGTGGATCTCTGTCCTGTCACTAGGCAGAACAGGGAAATGCCTTGTTTACATAGGTATCTCCCCATTCTGCCTCTCTGTGACATGATCGCGGGCTATCGGCGAACATTGAGTTTGCGGGGGCCCGCGGGCATGGTCACGGAGAGTGTGGCAAAAAGATGATTTTTATTTTATTTTATTTTTAAAAAGGAGACCTTTAACCACTTACCCTTATTCTTTGACGTAGAATACCAGGGTTATGGCAGCAAATAGCTGCCATAACCCCACTATTTTCTGAAATGACGAGGGAATGATGGCCCCCACTCGACTCAATGACGTTGGATGATGCCCAAAGCCTTATACGCGAAAAATTATTTGATTGAAAATATATATATATATTTTTTTATTGTATTTAAGTGTAAATGTGAAATCTGAGACCCCAGATCTCACATTAAAGAGGTCCTGTCATGCTTTTTTTTGTACTATAAGGTATGTTTACATTTTTTAAAGGGACCAGTGTAAAAATAAAAAATAAAATAAATAAGAAAAAAATTAAAAGTTCAAGCAGAAGTGAACGCATACGTAAATCGCACCCGCATATGTAATCAGTGTTCAAACCACACATGTGAGGTATCACCGTGATTATTAGCACGAGAGCAATAATTCTGCAGGCATCATCCCGGTACCGTCTTTTAGAGCGGGCGGTCGGCTCTTCAGGGATAACAACCGGCTGTTATCCCGAGAAGCGAGAGGGACGTCCCCACCACCACCTTCCACCGCTCTTCCCGGGTCTCCCGTCCCACCGGGAGACCCGATCCCCAAACCAGCACTTCTGACGGCTAGAGTGAGACTGGAAGGAAGCCGGAACGTCTTTGATACAGTCTCCTTAGTGTAAACACTGAAGCGACGTCACAAGATCACTTCCGGTTTACTCAGCTGCCGATGGCGCTGTTTAAAAAAAAAAAATACAGTATTCAGAATCAGAATCTGAAAACTTTGAAGTGCAAAGGTGGGATTTGGGGTCTTTTAGACTCCTGATCCCTTCATAAAGAGTACCTGTCAAGGGATGTGTACTTTCCTTGTGACAGCAATAAAAGTGATACCATTTTTTTTTAAAGTGAAAATGTAAAAAAATAAAAATAAATCAAATAAATAAGAATTTTTTTTTTAAAGCGCCCCTGTCCTCGGGAGCTCGCGCAGCAAAGAAAACGCACACATAAGTCACGCCAGCATATGTAAACGGTGTTCAAATCAAACATGTGAGGTATCGCCGCAATTGTCAGAGCGAGAGCAATACTTCCAGCACTAGACCTCCTCTGTTAAGCCGTGTACACACGATCGGTTTGTTTTCATGTGGTCCCCATCGGTTTTATTTCCATTGGTGTAAAAAAAATAGAACATGTTTTAAATTTTTCCTATGGATAAAAAAACGATAGAAAAATCTGATTGTCTGTGTGGAACTCCATCGGACAAAAATCCATGCATACTCAGACTGAATTAGGAGACGGGAGCGCTCGTTCTGGTAAAACTAGAGTTCGTAATGGAGATAGCACATTCATCATGCTGTAATGGACTGAAAAGCACAAGGCTGAAAAGCGCAAATCGGCTCTCACCAAACTTTTACTAACACGCAGTAACACAAAATCAGCAAAAGCAGCTCAAAGGGTGACGCCGTTGGATTTGAACTTCCCCTTTATAGTGCCGTCGTACATGTTGTTCGTCACCGCGTTTTAGCACGGTCGGATTTTTGACTGATGGTGTGTAGGCAAGACTGATGAAAGTCAGCTCCATCGGATTAGATTCCATCAGATATCCGATCATGTGTACAGGGCTTAACTCTAACCTGGTAACTGTTATTTTTTTTAAAGTGCCACCTATGGAGATTTTTAGGTACCGTAGTTTGTTGCCATTCCATGAGTATGCTCAATTTCAAAGCATGACATGTTAGGTATCTATTTACTTGGCGTAACATAATTTTTCACATTATACAAAACAATTGGGCTAACTTTACTGTTTCATTTTTTTTTATTCATAAAAGTGTGTTTTTCCCCAAAAATTTTGTTTAAAAGACCGCTGCGCAAATGCAGTGTGACATAACATTTTGCAAAAATCGCCATTTTAATCTATAGATTCTCTGCTAAAATATATATATATATATATATATATATATATATATATATATATATATATATATACAGGGCTCAAAATTTCAAGTCCTGAGCTACTAGCCAGGCCTCAAGAGTTACTCGCCACCAGTTGCCCCACCTAATTCATACACTGCCCTGCGCCTAATTGCACCCGTAAACACGCCCTCGTAGATTATCTCATGGAATGACACTGTTAAATGTTTTATGCAGAATCAAGTTGCAAAATTAAATATTACCAACAACAACTTTAACAAAATGGGACAGGGCACTGGGGGCAGACCAGAGGGACAGGGCACTGGGGGCAGACCAGAGGGACAGGGCACTGGGGGCAGACCATCCATCCTCTCTCTCTCTCCCATTCATCTCATTATCAGGAGCCTGTGTGTGCGGCTCCACGCTTGCATGTCCCCACTTCCCCCTTTTATTCAGGCTGGCAGAGAGGAGAGGAGCTGCAGCACAGCGGGAGGGAGTACAATCCAGCGCTGAGATCCACACAACTGCACAGCCATTGACACCATAGCACAGCACACATTGAGACCAGTCTGTTCACAGTGCTCAGGCTGAACTGCTGGACACTTACATAGAGCACAAGGAGAAGAAAACTGTACAAACTGGAAGGCTGCCACTCCCATGTCAGGGCAACTTTCAGTGGGCGCTGCACCCGAGTGGTAATCTTTGCAATCCTCCACCTCACTCATTACTTTCTGTTCTCCAGCTACATTGGTCGGGGCCCGGGGGAGTGGGGCAGGCTCAGAGAGGTCATACTGTTGGATCCCATGGCTTAATGAGAATTGTAAGTAGAGCACCTGTGTACTGCTCTGCCTGTGCGCGGCTCACCAGACTACTTTTCCCGAGCATGCACCTTTCCTCTTCGGCCGCCAATCTCATCGGGACTCTAAGTGGAGGGAGATTGGTCATGCAGCCCTGTCATCACTCGCCCCCAGCTTAAATCCACTCGCCAAATGCTAGTAGGCGAGTGGAAATTTTGAGGGCTGTATATATATATATATATATACAAACAAAATGACTAGCCCTTCCTAAAATCAAAGCTCTTGTGGAAGAGAGGAGAGAAACTAAATGAAAATACACAGAGGGACTATAATCACCTCCCTCTGGGACAATATAAAAAAACAGTGATGGTAAAAAGCTGCCACCTTATCCCATCTACTGATAGGCAAATTTATAGCAATACATCATACATGCATTAACAACACATTACATATCAAGGCGGCGCTACCTAAAAACATATCTATATATGTAGCGCCCCCTTTACGTTCAGTAAGGGCACTACGCTAAAGTTAGTAGGAGAATGAGAGAGGTAAGTTGCTCTCATTCTTGATTGTGTTAAATTTGGCTGTCGCCAAATCTGGATTTGCTTCCTGGGTCAGACTGCGTTCTAGGGATGCAGTACCATCCCTGGGTGGCAGGTGGTGCCAGAGGGGATCCAGGCGGAGCCGTTTCTTCCCAGCAGCCAATGAGTGGAGTTGGGCCTCGCTGTGCATGCTGGGAGGGGGTATTTCTGGGGCGGAAGCCGTTGTTCTTGGTTCTTCGCGGGTTCCTGGTTCCAGGTGCGGCACCCACCTTTAGGGTGTGCACACATCGCGGGCCCCACCACTATGGCCTACCTGGCCTGGGGTCGCGCGCAACGCAGAGTTCCAGACTCTGGGCCCTCCTGGCCTGGAGCAACTGATGCCACAAAGGGGCCCCAGTGACTTACTGGGTCCCCCTTCTACTGAGGAGATCCCAGGCTGTATGCCGCTCGGTGGGGGATCGGCTTGAGGAAAACCCGGAGGCAGGTTATCCAAAAGGGCTTGAACGAACCATCAGGGATCTGGTGACAGGTTACTGACAGGTACGCTGGAATTGTCAGACCGGTGACCCTAGCACAATTTACTGGGAGGATAAGCTTAACCATTTAGCTCATCCAAGTTCTAGGCCTGTGGCAGAGGCCCCATCGGAGCCAGGTCTGTGGCAGATACCTGTTCCTCCCAGCATCCTTAAAGTGACGCTTCGGCTGCCAGGCCTGTGGCAGGGGTCTGTCCGGAGGCACTTCGCCCACTCTGGCTGGAGTGGCGACGAACTGTACTACTAATGCTGAAAGCAGGATTGCTTTCTTTTCATCCAAGCCTGATACCGCAAAGTTCCTTTACTTCATCAACCTTTTCTGTCTACCTCACGTTGATGTTGGTCGTGTTGGGCCAAGAAATAAAGCATTCAGAAAACCTTATCTACTAACTGGACATTCGTTTATTGCTTTACTCACTACCTGCACCCCTAGACAACACTTAGAAGTAACTTAATACGCCGATCCCAAAACAATTAGCGGCTCCTGAGGGGGTAGCGCTATATATATATATATATATATATTTTTTTTTTTTTTTTTTTTTTCTAATAAATAAACACTATATCTGAAAAAGTGAAGGTAAAGGTCATTAACAGGTAAGAAACAGTAGAGACAAGAGTCCGTGTTCAAAGAAAAGCAAAAGAGATCTCAACGGCTTGAAATGCTCCATCCTCTTCCACCAGACCCACCACTCGTGAAGATATTTTGGGGTCTAAATACACCCCTGTTGTAATTGCTCTTACCAAAAGGTACTGTATATACAGCGTTGTATGAACTCAAAAATGCCTCTCCACTTCTCCAGATTCAAAAGGGTACATAAACGCATCCAGCGACTGGTGCTCAAATATAGAGGTAAAAAAAGCCACAATAGTGTAATACTGTATAAACTTTATTTTTAAAACCTCTCCCCTTTAAAATTGCACTTACAATATATAAAAAATTCAAAGGCAATACATCACATCACGTTGGTGCAGCGGGAGCATATCCAGGGCAATGTATACATTTGAGTGGTGTCTGCCATACATGTGCGACTGTTTAGTGCCTCCTTTTTTCGTTGTCCCTGTTGAAATGTCTCTACCAATATATGGTTTGTTTTTCTACCCTAATATCCAATGTGTGATTGGTGACCATTTAAGTCAGGGTTTATTGCTTCATCCGATTGGTTGCACATGAGAGTCATGGGTCATGTATGTCACGTGACTTGTTTCTTCCAATCACACACACTTACTGCTAGGCTTGCTTGATTGGTTCGCTTATTCAGTCTAATTAAGAATTTGTACTATATAGATGTGGCAATATGGGGGTGAAGGTAGATGCCCCAGTTGAAGTCCATTTGGACGAAACGCGTCGGGCTTGCTATACCTGCTCCCCATATTGCTTTTACTACTTTTTTATGCTACAGTGATCACTTTTATGTTATTTGGTTTTACTACAATAAAACCGTATCCTCTTTTACCTGCACCATCCGGAGCATTGTTTTTTCTTTCTCCTGCATGACCTGTTTGGATACAAAGTTTTTTCATACTCCATGATTGTGCCTACCCGCCTTTAAGTGGATACCACTTTTTGCACCACTGATTGTCGCTTTGGAACAAGCTGATCTTCTTTTTCTGCTGGGAATCTGAGTCTGAGCGAATTTACCCACGGTGAGGTTCCAGTCCAGGACTACAGCCATTCATCTGGATATCCTGTGTGGAAGTCTACCATCGGGCCCTCGTCCAGCTGAGCAGATTCGAGTGGAGTCCTTCCATGCGCTTATGATCTGTTGTCGCTGACAAGCAGATCCACGCTATCCGGTAAGAGTATTCCATCTACTCCTGTTTTATCGTGCAGAATGTCCCCTCCATGACGATGATGTGGTCATATGCTTTCTACTGATGGACTTTTTTCTGTGTTTCTATTATTTAATGGACACTCATTTACAGATTACTGTGGTTTAATTGCATTTATCCATGGTTCTATATGCACTTCCTTAAGTGTTTTTCACTAGCGCTACATGTTTCTTCACTATATCAGAGCGATGTTTCCGTGCCTCCGTAGTCCAGCCAAACCACCTAACAAACACACTTCCGTGTATCGCAATCTGCGTGATGACGTCACCTAACTGACAGCTACTACAACCAGCCCAGACGCGTTTCGTTGGTCATCGATATCATCTGTGGGCATGGTTTAGTAGCGTTCACTGTCATGTTTATATGGGTCTTTACGCATAGCCAATCAACTAAGAGAGAGGTGGACATTGGCCCTGATATCTCCCATTGACTCATATATGGCTAAACAACAGTTATACCTTTACATACCCCTTATTGGAGCAACTTAGAACTGCAGTCAGCACATTCTCATAATGTTAACTCAGCAAAATCTTAGCTCATAACTTTTAATCTAATTTGCATATTATGCAAAACTGACTGAATGGGATATCAAATATTAACGAAATACATACAAACCAACAACCAGAGATTATATGGTAATCAACAATGAGTGGATAATAAAAAAACAATAAAAATAAAGTAATAAAAATGAAGTAAAACACACTACATTAAAATACTGACTAATTAAAATAAAGTAAGATTAACACCATAGTTTATGCATCTCCCTCTTGCCATACCATGTGCGTCTCTCAACAATATAACATAGCAACCAATTTCATTATATTGTAGCAGCAAATATTAGTAATTTTTTAGTAATTTTTGTGATCTTAGTCATTTTTAGTAATCACGTATAAAACAATTCACGTTTAATTCGACGTTCATACCCCTGGGCACTAATGTATCCATGTGAAATATCCAGCATGTCTCTCGCTTGGATATTTCACGCACCAGATTTGAACCTCTCCAGTTGGGAAGTACACAGTCAACTCCCCAAAATTTTAAACAAGAGGGGTCCTGATTATGAAATTTCTTAAAGTGCAAGGACACATTGTGGTATCTAAAACCGATTTCTATATTATGTATGTGTTCAGCAATCCTAATTTTTTACTTTCTTTTAGTACGGCCCACATTCATAAGATTACAAGGACACTGTAACACATATACCACATGTGTGAAATTACATGTGATAAACTCAGAGATGTTACAAGGGTTATTATTGGACAGGAAAAATATAGTTATATGGCCAGCCGATAAGGGTGGAGGGGTGGTCATAATGGACAAGCTGTATTATGACACCCAACTGTCCAATATGCTGTCTGATGAGACCACTTATGTTAAGCTAAGAACTAATCCTACTAATGCATACCACGCCAATTTACAGAAATTGGTTCATATGGGTAGAGATAAGAAAGTTTTAAATAAAAAATAACATAAGTACTTGTAGTCAGTGTCTTCGAGTAAGAACTGCGATGACCCCAACAACCAAGGCCTGAGGTGTGCCTTGGCCTAGCTGGTCGTTATGCCTGAGAAGAGGGCAAAAGATACCTATTTAGGTGAAGAAGACATGACAAAGTACAATGAGACATGATGACCAACGAACGAAAACCACACCATGACAGACGCTATGACCGACATGCTGGGGCAGAAATGACAGAAACGTGAGACTGGGGCAGAAATGACAGAAACGCAGAGACTGGAACGCTGGGCCAGAAACACAGATACTGGAACGCTGGGCCAGAAACGCAGAGACTGGAACGCTGGGCCAGAAACGCAGAGACTGGAGCACTGGGCCAGACACGCATGCCAGAAAAACTGGGCTAGAAACGCATGACAAATGCTGGGCCAGAAATGCTGCGAATGAACACTGAGGGGGAAATGATGGGACAGAACGCAGAGCCAGAAATGCTGGGCCAGAACGCAGAGCCAGAAATGCTGGGCCAGAACGCAGTGCTAGAAATGCCAGGGAAGAAACGCAGAGACAGAATGCTGCGACTGAACGCCGAGATGGAGACGCATGACAGAACTGCTGGGCCGGAATCGCAGAGACAGAAATGCTGCGACTGAAAGCAGAGACAGAAACGTATGACAGAAATGCTGGGCCAGCAACGCAGACAGAAATGCTGGGCCAGCAACGCAGACAGAAATGCTGGGCCAGCAACGCAGACAGAAAAGATGGGCCAGCAACGCAGACAGAAATGCTGGGCCAGAAACGCAGAGACAGAAATGCTGGGCCAGAAATGCTGGGCCAGAAATGCAGAGACAGAAATGCCGGGGCAGAACTACTGTGACGCAGTAAGAGCGAGAGAGACTGAAAACGCAGAGAGAGAGAGAGGCTGAAACGCAGAGAGAGAGAGAGACTGAAACGCAGAGAGAGAGACTGAAACGCAGAGAGAGAGAAAGACTGAAGCGCAGAGAGAGAGAGAGACTGAAATGCAGAGAGAGACTGAAACACAGAGAGAGGGAATGACTGTAAAACGTAGAGAGACAGACTGAAACGCAGAGAGAGAGAGAGAGACTGAAAACGCAGAGAGAGACACTGAAAACGCAGAGAGAGAGACTGAAACGCAGAGAGAGAGTCTGAAACGCAGAGAGAGAGACTGAAACGCAGAGAGACTGAAACGCAGAGAGACTGAAACGCAGAGAGAGACTGAAAACGCAGAGGATGCTGATACGACTGCAGGCCAACATGACCCGTGGGTGGACACCGCCCCCCCAGCCGGGCCCAAGGACTGAACCACCCCCCCCCCCTGCACCTACCAGGAGCTGTGACGGAAACCCCTGGGGCAGAAACGCTGTGACGGAAACCCCTGGGGCAGAAACGCTGTGACGGAACCTTTGGCCGTGATGCTGACAGAGGGGGGACAACTAAATGCTGGAAATGCCTTGCCGAGGATCCATGGCATCTGGAACACTGGACCCAATGAGTGAAACCCCCTCCCCCAGCACCTACCAGGACTAAGTTGTTACACAAACACAGGGGCAGAAACACTGTGACAGCAACGCAGGGGCAGAAACGCTATGACAGCAACGCAGGGGCAGAAACGCTATGACAGAAACGCAGGGGCAGAAACGCTATGACAGAAACGTAGGGGCAAAAACGCTATGACAGAAACACAGGGGCAGAAACGCAGGGGCAGAAATGCTAAGACAGAAACGCAGGGGCAGAAACGCTAAGACAGAAACCCCTGGGGCAGAAACGCTAAGACAGAAACCCCTGGGGCAGAAACGCTAAGACAGAAACCCCTGGGGCAGACTCTAAGACAGAAACCCCTGGGGCAGAAACGCTAAGACAGAAACCCCTGGGGCAGAAACGCTAAGACAGAAACCCCTGGGGAAGAAATGCAAGACAGAAACCCCTGGGGCGGAAATGCTAAGACAGCAACGCAGGGGCAGAATGCTAAGACAGCAACGCAGGGGCAGAATGCTAAGACAGCAACACAGGGGTGGAAACGCTAAGACAGCAACGCAAAATGCTAACGCTAAGATAGAAAATGCATCGGCTGGAAACATAGCGACAGAAAAACGCAAAGACACAATGGGGCTGATTTACCAAGCCTTTACTCCATGACTCATGGAGTAAAAGCAGGAGTAGCAGCCGTTTTGACATTTACTAAAGAAATACGCTGCTAGTGCAGTGTATTTCCCTAGTTACTAATGTGCTCCGTGCGCCCAGGAGAGGGTGCATTGTGCACCAGTACAGACCTGGCGCACGGCACATTGAAATGTAAATTGCGGGGGTTTGGGCGGGAGTTTATTAGGGGGGAGGTGGGGGGATGCAGGGGAAGTGAAGTGACATGTGTTTGAATGTGTTTGGCGGGCCGAATTGAAAGGGAAAGTGTTTTTTGAAAACAGATCCCCGTACGCTTGCACAGTGCGCCTGAACCTCGGGAGGTTCATTTGCATACTGGGCATGCGCAGAGAGAAATTTCGGCGCTTCCCGTGCGCCTTGTCAGTACGCCGTGAAAATCTTGGTAAATACCAAGCGGCGTACCCGTGAATGCGCTGCGTGACGCGGCGCACGGGAATCTCCGAGCTGTTTTCAGCCATGAAGGGGAACTCCGCGCCAAATTTCAAACTTGAAATCGGCGCGGGTCCCCCTTCAGGGCTACATTAGGCTCTTAGGCTTGGTCCGGAACGTGAGGGGTTAAACCCGCGCCGATTCGGCGCGGGGGTCCCCCCAGATCCAAACCAAGCCCTCATCCCAAGCACGCAGTCTGGCCCGGACAGGAATGGGGGTGGGGACGAGCGAGCGCCCCCCCCCCTCCTGAGCCGTACCAGACCGCATGCCCTCGACATGGGGGAGTGTGTGCTGTGGGGGAGGGGGGCACTGCCCCCCCACCCCACAGCACTCTTGCCCCCATGTCGATAGGGACAAGAGCCTCTTTCTGACAACCCTTGCCATTGGTTGTCGGGGTATGCGGGCGGGGCTAATCGGAATCTGCGAGCTCCCTTTAATAAGGGGGCCCCCAGATGCCGGCCCCCCACCCTATGTGAATGAGTATGGGGTACATCGTACCTCTACCCATTCACATGGGGGAAAGTGTAAAGTAAAATAAAACACCACACAATAAAATATTTTATTAATCTGCTCCGGAGCCCCCCCTTTCTTCTTTAGCTCTCTTACAAGGGGGGGTTTCTTCTCTCCCGATCTTCTGCCGGGACCCTGGGCTTCGGTGATTTCTGCCGGGGGAGGGCGCCATCCCTCGGTCCTCTCCGGAGCCTTCCGCCGGATGCCCCCACCCCATTTAAGCTCTTTTACATTAGGGGGGGGCATCCGGACTTCGGGGTCTTCTGCCGGGGGATGGCGCCTATCCCCCGGTCTTTCCGGTGCCTTCCGCCAGGGTTCCGGTCTTCCTGGTCTTCTGCCGGGGGTGCGCCAACTCCCTGGTCTTTTCTCTTCTGTCTTCTCTGCTCCCTCTTCTGCCTGGCTCCCCCGCGGAGCCAGGGCTTTCTTCCGTCTTCTTTCTTCTCTCTTCCTTCTTCTGCCTGTCTCCTCCGGGAGCACAGGGCTTGTCTGCGCTGTCCTCTCGCTTCTCTTCCATTGGATGTTGACACGACGAGGTTCCGCGCTGACATGCCGTGTCAGCGGCGGGCATGGACTTATATAGGGTAATGCCACCATGTGACCTCAACCCATGTGACATCACATTCCCTGGGCATGATGGGAATGTGATGTCACATGGGTTGAGGTCACATGGTGGCATTGCCCTATATAAGTCCATGCCCGCTGCTCAGACGGCATTCCAGCGCCGGACCTCGTCGTGTCAACATCGAATGGAAGAGAAGGGAGAAGACAGCGAAGACAAGCCCTGTGCTCCGCGGAGGAGACAGGCAGAAGCGGAAGGCATCGCAGAAGCCCGCGGGTGTCGCCCCCCGGCGGAAAACACCGTAGAAGCCCGGGCAGGAGCTTTACATATACGGTGTTTACATATGTGGGCGGGACTTACGCAAGTCCCGCCCACATATATAAACATCGTTCAAACCACACATGTGAGGTATTGACGCGTGCGTTAGAGCGAGAGCAATACTTTTACCACTAGACCTTCTTTGTAACTATAAACTGGTAACCTGGAAAAAAAAGAAAAAGGTCGCCTATGGGGATATTCACGGAATTAATTTTGGCCCCATTGCAGGAGTGTTTCCAATAGTAAAGCGTGACATGTAAGGTATCTATTTACTCGGTGTAACATCATCTTTCACATTATCCCCAAAAATTGGGCTAACTTTTGTGTTTTGTTAATTTTTAACCACTTGAGCCCTGGACCATATTGCTGGTCAATGACCGGGCCTGGCTGGAAAGCATGAGATCAGGGGGGAAAAAAAAAAAAACTCTCATGCCATTGCAGCTTGGTTCCTACATGTGTGATGAACTGAGTCTGCTCAAACACTTAGAAAAAAATCCTTTCTTTTTAAAAGGTGAAAATCACTTGGATGGTCATAGAGCGTGGGTTGGGTTAATTAACCAGGTGTAAGCTCACCCACACTAGAGACTGCAATTTGTTCATATGATTTCAATTGCTTCATTACTAGCACATGTTATAAAAACCATGCATCGATCATTCCTCAGCTGCCCTCATAGGGGCAGGCAGAAATGCTGTTGTGGAACACAAATGTGGTTTGTTGCATGGGTTTTTATTTTGCCAATGGTTTTTGTTTATTTTTAAATGATGTTCACTTTGATGTATTTGTCTCTGCTGCCTTATTTTATGAAAAAATTGTGAAGATGTTGCGACTTTAAATCTGTTTATTTTGAGTTTTGAAATGTATTTTTGTTTGTGTGTGTTTGTTTGTTTTTTTTCTTTCCTTGTTTTTTCTTTCCTTTGTTGACCAATAAAAATTACTTTAAAATTTTGAAGTTTGTTTTTTGTTACTTTTTCATGCTACATATTTTGACAGCTGCAGCTGAAATAGGTTTGGGCCTAACAAATTAGGTGTGATTTTTGTCTAAGCTTCTTTCCTGGTGTGTTATCATGAAATGTTTGCCATGTTTATTCCCCATGACTTTAAAGCCAAACTGGTAAGTATTTTCTTTTAACTGTAGTGGTCCTCAGCCCTCAAGTACCCCCGACAGGACATGTTTTGTGGATTTCTCTTATCAAGAATTGCTGTCCAGACTGTCTTTTAAAGCACATGTGCAAGATGAAGGAAAACCTGCAAACATGGCCTGTGGGGGGGGGGGGGTTGCTATTGGTGGACAGGCTTGAAGTGCTGATTTACAGCACTGTGCTTAAATCTAGGGCAAGGCAATCCTATTCTAATTGTGGGTGTTTGAGGGAAGCCAAGTGAGTGTTAGAACCCCTGCTTGTGGTTTTTTTTTTTTGGGTTGAGCTTTGTGTCCCTTTTCTTAAAATTGGCTTCACTTCCTGTCACACAGATGAACAGGAAGTGAGGTTAAAACCCTACCAGTGTCTTTTCTTGGGGACACAGGTCAATCTAACTAGTGTCCCCATTAAGCAAATTGCACTCCAGCACTGCTGTGTACACCCCAAATCATGGGTCTTCAAACTACGGCCCTCCAGTTGTTCAGGAACTACAATTCCCATCATGCCTAGTCATGTCTGTGAATGTCAGTGCATTACAAGACATCATGGGATGTGTAGTTCTACAACAGCTGGAGGGCCGTAGTTTGAGGATCCCTGCCCCAAATGATTATTTAGTTTGGGGTTTAGTAAAGGCAAAGCCACTCTGCAGTACAAGCATAGTTGCTGAAAATCAGAGAGGAAGCACTGATGGTTTTAACATCCAATCCTGTAGAAGCAAAGTTGTTTTGTTTTCTTCCTTGCTTTGCACTTGTAGGAGTGGATTTGCCTTTAGTAAATGGACCCCAAGATCCCTAATAATTTGGGGTGTACACAGCAAAATGCTAGAGTGCAATTTACATAATTGGAAACTATTTAGATTGATCTCTGTGTCCCCAAGAAAAGATATTAGTAAGGTTTTACCCTCACTTCCTGTTTGGCTATGTGACAGGAAGTGAATGAATTAGAAAGGGTGAAGACACCTCACAAATGTTGTCACTATCAGGGGTGCAGACATCCCCAAAAAATGAGCAGATAATACTTATTTGCAAATTAATAATTTTTTAGTTAACATTGGGTGGGGTGCTCTAACACACACATTCATACATATTAGCCACGCTGTATCCTGGCCTATTGGCATGGTTATATTTTCTTAGGCCTCTCAATAAAACTCTATGAAATTTGTGCTTAAACTAGAACCAGGGGCGGACTGACAACTCATGGGGCCCCCGGGCAATAGAAGAGTATGGGGCCCCTCTGGCTTACAGATGGCCACCACGCCAGGAGGTAGTGCAGAGGCGGGCAGCTAAAATCTTGGGATATTCACATTAAAAGCATGTCATTTTTGGACATATCAGGGACAGATCTAAAAAAACACAGATTTTTACATACTGTCCCTGGTTTTACTGAGCCTGGCAACCTGGATGGGGCCCCCTAGTGGCATGGGGCCCTCGGGCAGTGCCCGAGTGACTCAATGGTCAGTCCGCCCCTGACTAGAACTATAATCAACACTTTTTATTTTCTTTAATTTTGGATAGAGTGAGGGAGGGTTATAGGCCCTGTCAGTTTATTTTGTATTATCTGTGTCCAATTGGGGAGATTTGCCTTCACTTCCTGCCCCATAGCCAAACAGGAAGTGAGAGAAAAACTATGCAAATTAAGGGAGTCCAGTAACCCCCTCCCCCCCCCCCCAGAACTAGTGTGTGTGTGTGCCCTGAAAATTCCTGGGCGGGTGATACAAAAACAGGGTGTGGCTTTGACAGGAAGGGGTGGGTCATTTTTCTATTAGGAGGTGCAGAAATGTAGTCAGGCCTAGGGCAGCACAAAACCTAAATATACTACTGCATATTAGGGCTTATTTAGACCGGATTCGATGTGCAGCATGTTTTTATAGTGTGGGAGGAAACCCACGCAGGCACAGGGAGAACATGCAAACTCCATGCAGATGGTGTCACGGGCAGGATTCGAACCAGCGACCCTTTTGCTGCTAGGTCAAAGTGCTATACACTACACCACTGTGCTGAACGAACATGATTGCAGCTGAAAGCATGAGATCTTTTTTTTATTTCCAATACCATGCTTTCCAGCCTTATTGACCCCGCCTCTCTCCATAAAGAGGACCTGTCACACACTAGTCCTATTACAAAGGATGTTTACATTCCTTGTAATAGGAAGAAAAGTGATCCGAAATAAAAAAAAGTGACAAAAAAGTGAAAGAAGAAAAATATGAGCTAAAAAACACAAAAAAATAAACGGCCCTGTCCCTAGAAGCTCGCACTCAGAAGCGAATATGCATGTAAGTCCCCACATATGTAAACACCATTCAAACCACACATGTGAGGTATTGACGCATGCGTTAGAGCGAGAGCAATAATTCTAGCCCTAGACCTCCTCTGTAACTCTGAACTGGTCACCTGTAAAAAAAAAAAAACAAGCATCGCCTATGGATATTTTTATGTCCCGAAGTTTGGCGCCATTCCATGATTGTGTGACAAGTCGGTATCTATTTACTCGGTGTAACATCATCTTTCACATTATCCATAAAAATTGGGCTAACTTTACTGTTTGGTTATTTTTAAATTCATGGACCGTGGGTTTTTTTTGGGCAAAAAAAAATGGCGTTAGAATAATTATTGCACAAATGCCGTTGGAAATCAAATAAAAAATGTCCGCCACTTTATTCCCTAGGGTGTCTGCTAAAAAATTATATATAATGTTTGGGGGTCCTGAGTAATTTCCCAGGAACAAAATATAATTTTTACATGAAGGAGAGAAGTGCCAGAATAGGCGCGGTATGGAAGTGGTTAAAGTGAAATAATAAAAGTAAAATTTTCCTTTAAATTTCATACAGGGGGGGAGGGGGGTACACGCATGTTTCCCGTGCTTAGAACTGTCCCTGTACAAGATGTCATTTCTGAAGTGAAAAAAAAGTAAGTTTAAAGTACTCATGGCTATAAAGAATACAGGCGTTGCTCATTAAAACTAAAAAAAAAAAAAAAATGTATGGGGGTCCCCCCAAATTAAATTACCAGGCCCTTCAGGTCTGGAATGGATATTAAGGGGAACCCCGCCGTAAAAACCAAAAAAAAATGGCGTGGGGTCCCCCCAAATATCCATACCAGGCCCTTCAGGTCTGGTGTGGATTTTAAGGGGAACTCCACCCCAAATTTAAAAAAAAAATGGCGTGGAGTCCCCCTAAAAATCCACAAAAATGACAGGCCGACGGAAGGAGAAAAAGATAGGAGAAGACACCGGGCAGACGAGAAGGCTGAAGGACGGACGGAGAAGACAGGAGAAGACACCGGGCAGACGAGAAGGCTGAAGGACGGACGGAGAAGATAGAAGAACACGTCGGGCAAGATGTAGACGAGAAGACCCAAGAAAGAAGCAGCGGAAGAAACCCGAATGGAAGAAGAAAAGAAGATTTTGATAAAAGATTTGTCAAAAACCGGCTACTGTCATTTTTAACACTTTCACATAGGGGGGGGGGGCCAGGATCTGGAGGTCCCCTTTGTTAAAGGGGTCTTCCAGGGGTCTTCCAGATTCTGATAAGCCCCCCACCCGCAGACCCCCACAACCACCGGGCAAGGGTTGTGGGGATGAGGCCCTTGTCCCCATCAACATGGGGACATCCTCCCCATGTTGAGGGCATGTGGCCTGGTGCGGTTCAGGAGAGAGGGGGGGCCGCACTCTGTCCCCCCCTCTTTTCTGCGGCCGGCCAGGTCAACGTGCTCGGATAAGGGTCTGGTGTGGATTTTTAGGGGGACTCCACGCCATTTTTTTTTTAAATTTGGGGTGGAGTTCCCCTTAAAATCCACACCAGACCTGAAGGGCCTGGTATGGATATTTGCCGGGAACCGCGCGTCTTTTTTTTTTTTTTTACGGCGGGGTTCCCCTTAATATCCATATCAGACCTGAAGGGCCTGGTAATTTAATTTGGGGGAACCCCTACACATTTTTTTTTTGTTTTATGAATTAATCCTGTCAGAATTGTCAGAGCCGACAATTCATTATAGCCGCGTGTGAATTTTAAATGGCTTTTTTTTCCTTCTGAATGTCACTTTGTGCAGGGGCAGTTCTAAGTGCGGTAAAAATGCACTATTTCACATGCTGACATTACACCCCCCCTAGGTACGAAATTTAAAGGAATATTTCACTTTTATTGTTTCACTTTAAGAATTATTAATTTCACTGCTCCCGAAAAAACGGCCGTTTAAAAAAAAAAAAAAACATTGATACATGTTTCCTGGGACAGGACTGAGGTCCCCAAACACTTTTTAGGACAAAACTTGCAGATTAGCCTTTAATATGAACACTTTTGATTTTTCCCATAGACTTCTATAGGGAGATCGGCGCGGCTTTACATATTACTTTCAATGCACCGGCTGCTAAGCTGGTTCATGCGCCTAATTAAGGCTTCACCCGGAGTACTAATTGAACCAGCGCAGCGCACAGAGCATAGTAAATCAGCCCCATTGTGTTTAGATAAAGATTTACATAATTCATTGCCGACACTTCCACCATTTATCTATCGTAAAGCGCCCAATTTCGGAGATAAAGTGGTACAGAAGGTATTGGATCCTCCTGTGCGAAGGAGTATGTGTTGGCAATTGAAAGGGTTTTGTTTAGTGGTTAATAACCCCATTAGGAGGTTAACAGAATTCGTATCCTCAGGCAATATTAACCCTTGTAACATCTCTGAGTTTATCACATGTAATTCCACTCATGTGGTATATGTGTTACAGTCAGTTAGGTGATGTCATCACACAGATCGCGATACACGGAAGTGTGTTTGTTTGGTGGTTTGGCTGGACTACGGAGGCACGGAAACATCGCCCTGATATGCTCCCGCTGCACCAACGTGATGTGATGTATTGCCTTTGAATTTTTTATATATTGTAAGTGCAATTTTAAAGGGGAGAGGTTTTAAATAAAAAGTTTATACGGTATTACACTATTGTGGCTTTTTTTACCTCTATATTTGAGCACCAGGCGCTGGATGCGTTTATGTACCCTTTTGAATCTGGAGAAGTGGAGAGGCATTTTTGAGTTCATACAACGCTGTATATACAGTACCTTTTGGTAAGAGCAATTACAACAGGGGTGTATTTAGACCCAGAATTATCTTCACGAGTGGTGGTTCTGGTGGAAGAGGATGAGCATTTCAAGCCGTTGAGATCTCTTTTGCTTTTCTTTGAACACGGACTTTCTTACCTGTTAATGACCTTCACTTTTTCAGATACAGTGTTTATTTATTAGTAAATATATATATATATATATAGATATATGTTTTTAGGTAGCGCTGCCTTGATATGTAATGTGGTGTTAATGCATTGTATGTTGTATTGCTATATATATATATATATATATATATATATATATATATATATATATATATATATATATACAATGTTTGGGGGTTCAATTTTATAGCAAAAAATACGGATTTTAACTTGTAAGCAACAAATTTCAGAAATAGGCGTTGTCATGAAAGGGTTAATATCACTAAAGATAGTAACCCCATAATGTTTCCATATGGAATACAATATTTTTTGCTGTAATGGGCCTTTAATAAAACCCTGCGTTTTCCTCGAGCATCCTCACCAGTCTGCTTGCTGTTTTCCAGGCTGTGGGAATCTGTTGTCGCTCTGGACTTTATTTGAAGTCCCATCTTGGGAACGGCTGTCGCAAGGAATTGCTGTGCACTGTCTACTGCCTTGGTAACACATAAACACTATCTGGGAACTGTCAGTGTTACATTAGTGAGCTATGTTACACTGATACAAGAGATAAAAGTCATGTTGCCGTCAAATTTATTGATATAACAAAAAAAAGCTAAACTAAGACGATTTCAGATAAATCATAATTTTTAAATAGGATTATTTGTTCTTTCCCTGCGCCAACTGATCCCCTTTAAAGTAAACCTGTCATGTCTTTCTCAGTTTAGTAATTCACAATATAAATCATATTAAGCCAGAAAGTGATAATGTCCTGGAAATATTCCTGTCATTGACTTTATCCATTCACCATGGCCATACACTTATATGTGGCAGTATGACGGTGGTCTTTTGTAAACCTCAGACATGAAATATAAACAAAGCATATCCCTCTATAGCAGAGGTCTCAAACTGGTGGCCCTGGTGGCAAACTGGTGTTGCGAAACTACAAGTCCCATGAGACATTGCAAGGCTGACAGTTACAAGCATGACTCCCACAGGCAGAGGCATGATGGGACGTGTAGTTTCGCAACAGCTGGAGGGCCACCATTTTGAGACCCCTGCTCTATAGTGTGTAGTTGTCTCAATTAAAAGCACTAAGGGCCAGATTCAGGTAGAAGTGCGGCGGCATAACGTATCGTAGATACGTTACACCGCCGCAAGTTTTCATCGCAAGTGCCTGATTCACAAAGCACTTGCGATGAAAACTACGCCGGCGGCCTCCGGCGTAAGCCCGCGTAATTTAAATGGGCGTGTGCCATTTAAATTAGGTGCGCTCCCGCGCCGGACCTACTGCGCATGCTCCGTTTCGTAACTCCCGCCGTGCTTTTGCGCGAAGTGACGTCATTTTTTCGAACGGCGACGCGTGTAGCGTAATCCCGTATTCCCGGACGGCTTACGCAAACGACGTGAATTTTTAAATTTCGACGCAGGAACGACGGCCATACTTTAGACAGCAATACGTTTGCTGTCTAAAGTTAAGGCACCCAAAACGACGACTAACTTTGAGACGGGAATCTAGACTAGCGGCGACGTAGCGAACGCGAAAAACCGTTGTGGATCGCCGTAACTCCTAATTTGCATACCCGACGCTGGTTTACGACGCGAACTCCCCCCAGCGGCGGCCGCGGTACTGCATCCTAAGATCCAACAGTGTAAAACAATTACACCTGTCGGATCTTAGGGATATCTATGCGTAACTGGTTCTATGAATCAGTCGACAAAGTATCTGAGATACTCCGTCGTATCTCCTTTGTGAATCTGGCCCTAAGTGCCCTTTCTGTCTTCTGCTTCTTTCCTCTGCTATCAGCACAAATCACTTCTGACAATTTCTTCTGACACCAAGAGAAAAATGGTTACAGGGAAGGAACCTCTAGCAGACTGACATCCTCAGCTCTGTTTCTGTGTGCTATGTGAAGGGGGTGTGTCTCTTTTCTCCAATCAGCTCTCAAAACTCTCTTTACTGAACTGTGCAGAGTGTAACTTCAGCTCTCCGCACTTTGAAGGGATGAGAAGAAACAGCAGATAAACAGGTACAACTTATGTAGAAGGATTTGTTTCATTTCTGTGTATCACCCGGGGACTGTCCCTTCACTGGGTATATGTAAGGGTTTACAACCACTTTAATGTCAAACTGTTAAATATATGCATACAGTCTGTGTCCCTTGTATGTGCTGGGGGCGTGCTACTCAGTGTGACTGCACTGTCAGTTCCTGGTCACTGTTTAAGATTGGAAGCCAGTGGACTGGACTATCAATCATGTGATCAGTATGAAAGCCAAGCTCAGTAATCACATGGCCAGGAAGCCCATGTAACCCTGACATTTTGAACATTGAAAGGGCCAGCTGGAGAGGGTCAAGATCTGATTCATACATAAGAGTTTCATTGCGGCAAGTGTTAAGGTAGCCCATTCATTTTGAATTATGACAAAACAAATATGGCCCATTAATTTTTAACAGAGCACACCACGGCAGTGTGTTGTGCCTTGCTGTCTACTGTACTATGCATTCATGTGCCATTCATAATGAATGGAATGCAATGCACTGCACATGGGCACAAGCAGGTGTGGTGTTGTGTGCTGTTGTATAATGCGCGGTAATAAAACACAAGTGTGAATTGACTCCTAACGTGTCATTAAGCCCACATCATAAAAAACTATCAATAAATAGTGTATTACATGCTGTTCATACTCACTCAGTCACTATGACCTCCTCCTCCATGCCCACAGCTAAACACAATGGGGGTGGGATATTACATGTAGATTGATGGAGGCTTCACCTCCCTCTTAGTCTAAGACACAGGCAGGATGGGCGTGACTGCCAAAAATCTGCCCACACCATGTTATTTCCACAAAATAATAACAAATAATGCAAAATCCCTTCTTGCTCATATGCTCTGACTAGTGACTTACATGATAGTGAAGTCAGAATACGGATAAGAGCCATGGAGTCCTCAGCTTCAAAAATAAAATCAGCAGCACAAGGTTCCATGTCATCACCAATTCCCCATAAATATGAGAAGACTCTTGCTGGGCTCTTCTTTAACCACTTCCCGACCGCCGCATGTACATATACGTCGGCAGAATGGCACGTACAGGCACATTGGCGTACCTGTACGTCCCTGCCTAGACGTGGGTCAGGGGTCCGATCGGGACCCCCCCCCCGCTACACGCGGCGGTCGGTTTCCCTTGGGGAGCGATCCGGGACGACGGCGCGGCTATTTGTTTATAGCCGCTCCGTCGCGATCGCTTCCCGGAGCTGAAGAACGGGGAGAGCCGTATTTGTAAACACGGCTTCCCCGTGCTTCACTATGGCGCTGCATCGATCGAGTGATCCCTTATATAGGGAGCCTCGATCGATGACGTCATTCCTACAGCCACACCCCCCTACAGTTGTAAACACACACTAAGTGAACACTAAATCCTACAGCGCCCCCTGTGGTTAACTCCCAACTGTCAGTTTCACAATAAAGAATGCAATTTAAATGCATTTTTTGCTGTGAAAATGACAATGGTCCCAAAAATGTGTCAAAATTGTCCGAAGTGTCCGCCATAATGTCGCAGTCACGAAAAAAATCACTGATCGCCGCCATTAGTAGTAAAAAAAAATAATTAATAAAAATGCAATAAAACTATCCCCTATTTTGTAAACGCTATAAATTTTACCCACACATGAACTTTAATGGCATCCCAGTCTTAGTCCGTAGGGTTTAATATTGCGTTGGCCCACCCTTTGCAGCTATAACAGCTACGACTCTTCTGGGAAGGCTGTCCACAAGGTTTAGGAGTGTGTCTATGGGAATGTTTGACCATTCTACCAGAAGCACATTTGTGAGGTCAGGCACTGATGTTGAACAAGAAGGCCTGGCCCGCAGTCTCTGCTCTAATTTATTCCAAAGGTATTCTGTCGGTTGAGTGCAGGCCAGTCAAGTTCCTCTACCCCAAACTCGTTCATCCATGTCTTTGTGGACCTTGCTCTGTGCATTGGTCCAAATCATTAGGTGGAGGGGGGATTGTTTTTCAGGGGTTGGCCTTGGCCCCCTAGTTCCAGTGACGGGAACGCTTAAGGTGTCAACATATCAAGACATTTTGGACAATTTAATGCTTCCAACTTCGTGGGAACAGTTTGGGGATGGTACCTTCCTGTTCCAACATGACGGCACACCAGTGCACTATATATATATATATATATGTAGCACTACCCCCGCAGGAGCCACTGGATAGAATAGGGATGGCGTGTTACCTTTGTGAGCGTCTAGGGGTATGATGATGATGAGAGCAATAATAGAATGTCCAAACAGCAGGGTGTGGTTTTCTGTGCTTTTATTCTTGCCCAACACGGCAAACAGTGAACTTGAGGTAGATAGAGAAAGATGGGTGAAGAGGAGAAGTTGCAGATTCAGGCTTGGATAGAACAGAAGCAGCCTGCTTCAAATAGCACTCACACTTTCGTCGCCCCTCAGACACGGGGGGAATAGTGTACCTGGACAGGCCGCTACCACCGACCTGGCAGCCAGGGTATCACTCGGAACTTGAGGAGAAAATAAGTCTCTGCCACAGACTTAATAGAACTGACAAGTCAGAACGGGACCTCTGCCACCGGTCCCTTCTCCAGAACATAGGTAGTGGGGTAAATCCTCCTTGATAAATTAGTGCCCAAATCTCCCTCAGGTAGTCTCTCAAATGGTCACCGACTGACAGGTTGCCATATGAACAAACTGTCAATGTACCGGTCACCTTGATCCCCGATGGATTGTCTAGGCCCTATTGGATTGCCTGCCTCCGGGCTCTCCTCAGACTGACTCCCCACCAAACAGCACAACTCGCTTGGGATCTTCCTCACAGAAAGGGGGGACCCAGTCGATCACTGGGGCCCCTTTACAGCTTTAGTTGCTCCGGGCCAACATGGCCCAGAACTGGAACCACCGCGTAGCACATGCACCCCGGCCTGGTAGGCCATATCGCCGGGGCCCGTGATGTGCGCACACCCTGAATGTGGTTGCCGCACCCGGAACCAGAACAGAACAGCCCCAAAAATGGCATCTGCCCTAGAAGTACCCTCCCCCAGCATGCCCCGCGAGGGAGAAACTCCTCTGATTGGCTGCTGGCAGAAAGGCGCCTCAGACTGAACTCCACTGCTGCCACCTGTCGTCCAGAGATGGAAAGGTATCTCTGGAACACAGAATGAACTGGCAGTACAGCCCAGTTCGGCAGAGACCCAATTTACACAGATCAACTGGATGAGAGCAAAGTAACTCTCTCATCCCCCTTCTAAATGTAACATAGCACCTGGACTGAACGTACACAGGCACTACACAAACATATATATATATATATATATATATATATATATATATATATATATATATATATATATTAAACAAATTCTTCAAACTACATTCTAATGGGATGCCCTAAAGCTGTATGTGGTTTTACAGGACTAATTATTACAATTCCAAAGGACAGCATCAGCAACACTGTACCGTGACATCACATAAATTGCATGTGACATCGTTTAGTTTACTTTTACATTATTCATTGGCTTACATACAGGAGCAACAACCCAATATGGTTGATTTCCAAAAAAAAGGTTCTATAAGGTCGTTTTTTCAAAGACAACCATAGTATGGCTTAGTAGTGTGATTGACCATAATGGAGCACTGGAAATAGCAGGGACAATATAGCTAAAATCTATCACAAAGTATATACTTTGAAAAAATGTAAAGCTAACACTAGCAACTACATGTAAATTGCCAAACAGTATCAAAACAAATCACATAGTATATGTGATCTTATTTTCAGTGCCACACTTTGTTGTGTACAAAATTAAACAAAATGTCAACACAGAGTACATAAAAACACCTCAAAACCACAGTCCTACATTCCAGAGATCAGTCAATTGTTAAAGGGGTTGTAAAGGTTCGTTTTTTCTTTTCTAAATAGGTTCCTTTAAGCTAGTGCATTGTTGGTTACCTTTTCCTTAAATTTCCCATCTAAATGTTTTTTTTCTTTGTTTTCTTTGTCTGAATTTCTCACTTCCTGTTTCTCCTTGGTAAGGTGTTCAGTAAGCTGTTCTAAATGACTTTCCACCGCTTGGATGATGGTGGAAAGCTTACTGAGGACAAACAGGAAGTGAGAAATTCAAACAAAGAAAAAAAAACATTTAGAAGGGAAATCGAAATAAAAAGGTTAGTGAACCAACAATGCACTAGCTTACAGGAACCTATTTAGAAAATAATAGACAAATCTTTACAACCCCTTTAAGGTAAGGTTAAAGCGGGAGTTCACCCATTTGTAAAAAAAAAAAATTTCTCCCCTTAGCTTCCTGCTCGTTCGGTCTAGGGGAATCGGCTATTTGTATTAAAATATGAGCAGTACTTACCCGTTTTCGAGCTGCATCTTCTTCCGTCGCTTCCGGGTATGGGTCTTCGGGAGCGGGCGTTCCTTCTTGATTGACAGCCTTCCGAGAGGCTTCCGACGGTCGCATCCATCGCGTCACTCGTAGCCGAAAGAAGCCGAACGTCGGTGCGGCTCTATACTGCGCCTGCGCACCGACGTTCGGCTTCTTTCGGAAAATCGTGACGCGACGGATGCGACCGTCGGAAGCCTCTCGGAAGCCTGTCAATCAAGAAGGAACGCCCATTCCCGAAGCCCATACCCGGAAGCGACGGAGAGGATGCATCTCGTAAACGGGTAAGTACTGCACATATTTTAAAATAAATAGCCGATTCCCCTAGTAAAAACGAGCAGGAATCTAAGGGGGAAAAGTGCCCTCTAAGGGTGAACCCCCGCTTTAAGTAAAAAAAGACTTACAGTGCTATGTTTTATAAACAACAGCCAAGCATACAGCATAGTGGCTGGGGAATATGTAAGTAGATTGATTGAAGCTTTGGGAAGTATGATATTACAAAGACAGTGTCCATAATAATGTAAACACTTGCTGCACATTATGCAAGCATTTTTAGTTTTGGGCGGAGCCTGTGATGTCTCTTATCGTATTTGCAGTATACGGAAGTGCAGTGAGGAGATGACCCGTTCTATAGTTTCCTTCCTAAAACTGATGTCAATAAATTAAAATGTAAGCAGATATTATTACATTTTTTAATAATTTTGGCAATATTGCACGATGGTCTGTTTTTAATCTCTCTGAGTGGTTGCAGATCTGAACAGTCTGTGGAGACAACAAGTGTGGAACCTAGCAGATACTCCGTGGATCTTTAAAAGCTGTGTTTGATCTTATGGTGGTCAGTCCTGGAGGTGCGAGGCCATTTCACTTGTTGGTGTTGGAGGATGCAAGTTTATCTCACTGTACATTTTAAACCCCTGTTCTTGCATGTTTTTGGACATTTATTATCACTTTTTTTGCACATCTAATATCACTAATTATGTAATCACGATATTTGGATTGATTGTGTTTTTTTTTTTTCATGCAGCTTTTTATTGTGCCTTATTAATAATTTTGTATGAATGGTTGAGTATTTATTTTTAGCATTTATCACCATACACTGCTACATTTGTCATTACCCCATTCTTTTATGCAATTATTGAATTTATCATTTAGAATAAGCGCACAATTATACACTTTTATATTTACCTTGATTAGTGTTTGAGATCACTATTGAATGGTAACAGCTGTTCTCTATTTATATTTTTTACTTGATTAGATGCAATTTTTTTTCACATATATATTTATATTTTTTCACTATAACAATTAGTGTAATTTAAAGGTATATAGCAGCACATAAGTATACGTTAAATATTTTTAGTTAGCCATTATGATATATTAATAGATGTCATTCTGAAAAAAAATTATATTTGTTATGTCACAGTCAAGACCCAAAAATATTTCAAGGACACACTGCTCACCATGTAAGCAACTTTACTAGGCCACCATGGAAGATGGAGAGACTTACCAGATGTTATCTGTAACTAAAGCTGGCCATATACTGTACTAATGTAGTTTCAGTAATACAGTGCTCACAGATCAAATTATTTGCATACAGTATATGAAACAAAAAAAACAAAACAAATGTAAACAAAATCAAAGTCTTTCCAAAAATCGTCATATAAAGTGCTCAGTGCAATACAAAAAAAAAGAGATTTGGATTATTTCAGCAAGAAATATTACCTAAATGTATTTTGTTTCAGACACAGGTTTCAAAAGTTGCACATATTTGCAAAATGTGTCTCATAATTTTTCATAGAAGGCACATTTGGAGACAGAAATATGAACAACAGATGTATTTTCCAGAGAGACGCTTTATGAAAATGATGGATTAACTAAAAAGAATCTCATCAGTACAGATTTGCTTAGCAGAATCCTAACCTTTTTCATAGGATACTATTTGGGAGGCACAGTGTTGTCATATTTCAGCCTCGAATTTTAAATCATACTGTATTATTTCTAAGCATTTTATAAAACAAATGCATGTTTTGCTGAATAAAATAACATTCTTTATGATATGAGGATGTTTTGAAGGCAGAGAAGGCATAGTTCAGGGAGAAATATCAAGTGAAACATTTCTTATCCAGAGACATTGTATAAACACTGGGGTAGATTCAGAGAGCAATTACGCCGGTGTATCCATAGATACGCCGCGTAATTGCTAAGTTGCGCGGCGTATCTACTTTCTGTATTCATAAAGCTAGATACGCTGTCTGTAGCCTAAGATACGACTGGCATAAGTCTCTTACGCCATCGTATCTTAGGGTGCATTCTGCCGCTGGCCGCTAGGTGGCGCTCCCGTAGTTGTATGCAAATTGCATACTTAGAGTATGCAAATTGCATACTTACGCCGATTCACAAACGTACGTGCGCCCGGCGGTAGTTTTTTACGTCATTTGCGTAAGTCGGTTTTGTCGTAACGTTGCTCCTGCTATTAGGAGGCGCAGCCAATGTTAAGTATGGACGTCGTTCCCGCGCCGAGTTTTGAATTTTTACGTTGTTTTGCGTAAGTCGGTCGCGAATACGGATGGCCGTAATTTACGTTCACGCCGAAAGCAATGACGTCCTAGCGACGTCATTTGGAGCATGCGCACTGGGAAATTTTGCCGGCGGCGCATGCGCAGTTAAATCGGCGCGGAGACGCGCCTGATTTAAATTGTACACTCCCCCAAGCCGCGGAATTTGAATTCCGCCGGGGGAGTTACGATCCGCCGGCGCAAGTTTGGAGGTAAGTGCTTTCTGAATACTGCACTAGCCTCTCAAATTTGCGCCAGGGGATCGTAAATCAGATAGATTTACGCGGATCTAAAGATCCGCAAATCTATCTGAATCTATCCCACTGTTCACATTTGAAGCACGGAATCGAACTCTTTTAATTGAAAGCAATTTGGGAAGCAGGGAATAGACGTTTATCAGGCAGAAGTTATATTTTAGCTATAAATAAGCAAAAGTGCTGTGCTGCACCGAATACAATTATAAAGATGTTATTTAATATGGTATGATACAACATAATACAAAATAATATAATAAAACAGAAACAAATTATGTTAAGTAAAGAAAAAAAAAGGTATCATTTGAACTACAGAAGGGAGAAGAGGGAAATGGTACATTATAAAGAGAGAGTAAGGAAGTAGGAGATATTGCGGATAGGAGAGGTCAGAATTTAGGGGGGGGGGGTAGGGGGAGGATTGGGTTTATATATATATATTTATATTGATATTTATATTAATAATTTTATTTTTGAAGTGTAATGTATTAAAGTTATATTGATGGGTTTATATAGAAAACTAATCGATATTTAAAGCGGTGTTTCACCCTGCAGAACAACTTTTTAGCATAAAATTAGGCATAGTAGCGCGAGCTACAGTATGCCTGTCTTAATTTTTTTATCCCCGTACTCACTGTGTAATCGTACATAGAAGATTCCGACTGCCCGCGGAGAATGGGCGTTCCTTTCAAGAGGGAGGGTGATTGACGGCCGGCTCTGGCACGTCACGCTCCCCGAAGACAGCCGGAGTAGGTCTCGGCTCTTCACGGCGCCTGCGCACAGACTATGCGCAGGCGTCGTGAAGAGCCAAGCCTATTTCGGCTATTTCCGGAGAAACGTGACGTGCCAGAGCCGGCCGTCAATCACCTTCCGTCTGGATTGGAACGCCCATTCCCCGTGGGCAGTCGGAATCTTCTATGTACAATTACACAGTGAGTACGGGGATAAAAAAATTAAGACAGGCATACTGTAGCTCGCGCTACTATGCCTAATTTTATGCTAGAAGAAAAAAAAAAAATTTTTTTAGGGTGAACCCCCGCTTTAAAAAAAATAATAAAGATTTTTTTTGCACAGAATATTATCTATTTGAATAGGATTATGTTTTGGAAGCATAGAGAAGAGTAAAATATTAAATTGTATAGTTCATTTTTTCAGGTACATAATTTATAAATCATACAAATCAGCTGCACAAAATATAATTATTTTCCATAGGAGGCAATTGAAGAAAGAGAGAGAGAAGGCAGACACCTGCTTTACTTTAAAGGATCACTAAAGGATTTTTTTTTTAGCTAAATAGCTTCCTTTACCTTACTGCAGTACTGGTTTCATGTCCTTATTGTTCGTTTTTGCTTTGAAGTGGCTGTAATTCTGCTCTGATCTCCACACTTCCTGGTTGTCTTTTTCATACTGGGAGCTTTTCACTGTAGGTCTAAGCTGTCATTACTGTGTGTCTAAAACTTAACAGAACCAATCAGATTAATTTTAAAAACAAAACACTGCCCTGGATTTGTTTGTTTTTGTTCTCTGTGTCTCTCTAGTTCACAGGAACATGAAAACAGTTTAAAAGTGAAACTAACCTACAGGCACATTATATGATTGATTTTTTATCTATTTGTAATCATTTTTAAAAGGAATCAGTTAACTTTTATGTCTCTATACCCTGTAAACAGTCATTTCAGCAAAAAAATGTTTTTCCTTTAGTGACCCTTTAATGTCCAAAAGGAGAAAAAAATCTGTACAAATTAACTGCGAAAGTGTAAAGTATATTTTTTTTGCCGATTTGCAGATTGATGAAATAAGAATGGGTGGTTTCTATTTACAGAATCACTGTTAGGCTACACATCTTTAACCACTTGAAGTCAATTTTTCACACACACATGTTAAAGTTTGCATTTATACATGACATTGTATTCAGATTTAAAAGCCTTTACAGGTTGTCAATTTAGATTTAACTATAATTTATAGACTTAGAAGTATTGCTCTACTTATCACATGGGTGTCATAATTGCTGTTAGCATATGCCCTAGGCTTGTGTTTGCATTTGCAAGTGTCCATCAGACAACAGGGTTTTTTTATTCTTTTATTTGTATTAATATATTTTATTATAATTAAAATGTTTGCTTTTTTCATTGACCTTTTTTTGCTATCACAAGGAGATGACAGATGACAGGTTCTCTTTATCCATTAGATCCCATATGTCTCCCCTGCCCTCCACTGTAGCTAATTAAGCACCGCTCATGCTTGATTAGCTGCTCCCCTGACCCGAGTAGCCAGGGAATGAATGAACTCACACTGGAGGAACACGGGGAACAGGGAACCACCTCAGGGGGGATACCATTCTTAGTACCATAAAAGTGATTGGCGACTGTAGAGACACCCAGATCAGATTTTACTGAAAAGGCCTGTGCATGATCGAAAAAAATGGTACCAAGGTCATGGATGTAGATGCTTGAAGTGCAGGCCATTTCTAAAGGACCTTATGAATGTCAAGTGGTTAAAAAGTGTATACCTAATTTAAATCCAGTACCAGTGTACTAAAGTATGGTCAAAAGAGTGATCAACACAGTGTAATATAGCCAGTGTGAAATCACAGAAATGTTCAAAACTAAGTCACTTAATGATGATGCCCTGTGATAAAATGCAAACATTAATGGTCAACGCTCTTGTTACCCAGACAAAAAATACGTACACAGTTTTATTTTTGGGGGCCAGCTGTTACATTGTATGATTGGTGCCAGCAGACAACACAGGATGTTACCCACTGAAAATGCTTTAATTTTTTGCAGTGAAACATCTTTGTTTAGGGGGTTTTTGGTAAAAGAAAAAAACACTGTAACCCACACAAAATATTTGCAGTGCACAGGATAATACTTGGGCAAAAAATGTAATTCTTTGCAACCCCAAAACAGCTGGTTGTGTCAAAGTAAAAATGCTGTTTCAGTGAACAACATCAATAGGCCCAAAATTAAATGGTAATGATAGTGGGCCTACAGCGGCCTACAGCGGTGGTAGTGCCAGGCCAGCAGTGGTGGAAGAAAGTGTTAAAGGAGAAGTTCACCTTTTTAAGAAAAAATAACAAATGCAAATATGTTTGCATAAAAAAGTTTATTATTTTTTCCTTCAGGAGCCTGGAAAGGATTGCACTTCTGCAGACAAGCCCTCATCAGCAGATGATCTCCCAGTTCATTCAGAACTGCAGGCCATCAGCTGTTGTGGCTGATAGTAGTTGTAGTCTATCCATTCACAGGAAACTGTGAATGAATGTCACCCACGCGACCGCAACGTTTTAAATTGTGATAGCAGGTGCGAAGTTAAGATCCCCCACCTGCTGTCACAATGAGGCAGGGAGCAGAGGGAGAGCTGCAGGAGCTGGAACATGTTACACGTTCCACCCTAAATATGGGTGGAACATGGAACATGATTTGAAAAGTGAATTTGTCCTTTAATAGTGGCAGGGTGTATTCATGGAGGCTGGAGGTGGGATTTACTTCAGGCGTGCAGAGAAGAAAGGAGAGGTGTAGGCTGTACAAAAAAAAAAAAAAACTTTGGATAGCAGAAGACCAGAATTGGTTAATTTCATTAAGTGTCAGATGGTCAACTGTGTCTGGGTGTAGACAAACTCTTTTGCCTATCACTAAGCCCCCTGCATCACTAACTGTATGCTCAGCTAGGACGCTGGCTTGATGCAGCCTAGCAGATCAATTGCATACTGGGCAAGCTCTGGTCAGTGGTCCATCCTGTTTACCCAGACATCAAGTAGGTCCTCACTTGTAAGGGTGTCAACATTTGCCCTTGACCCCATGTGGCAGTTCTGGGCACTGGTTAGAGATTTTTTTTAAGTGCCTTGCTTAAGCTGGCCATACATAGAGTGGGGATCGAAAGTTTGGGCACCCCAGGTAAAAATTTGTATTAATGTGCATAACGAAGCCAAGGAAAGATGGAAAAATCTCCAAAAGGCATCAATTTACAGATTAGACATTCTTATAATATGTCAAAAAAAGTTAGATTTTATTTCCATCATTTACACTTTCAAAATTACAGAAAAAGAAAAAATGGCGTCTGCAAAAGTTTTGGCAGAGTTAATATCTTGCACTGCCCCCTTTGGCAAGTATCACAGCTTGTAAATGCTTTTTGTAGCCAGCCAAGAGTCTTTCAATTCTTGTTTGAGGTATCTTTGCTCATTCTTCCTTACAAAAGTCTTCCAGTTCTTTGAGATTTCTGGGCTGTCTGTCACGCACTGCTCTTTTAAGGTCTATCCATAGATTTTCAATTATGTTGAGGTCAGGAGATTGTGAAGGCCATGGCAAAACCTTCAGTTTACGCCTCTTGATGTAACCTCCCGTGAATTTTGAGGTGTGTCTAGGATATAATATCACATCTAACAGCAGACCCACTAAAAAAGGTGGGGGGGTGGCATTGGTCCATCGGGAGGAGCTTACCTGTACTGTGATCCCCTCACATACTATACCATCTTTTGAACATCTGACGATTAAATGCAATACAAAGGTTACAAATTCCATGTTAGTAATTATCATATACCGTCCACCAGGCTATGATTCCCGCTTTATTAGCGAGTTCATGACCCTTATTACCGACTGTGCTACTAAATACCCTTCATTAATTGTCATGGGTGACTTCAACCTTTGGTTTGAGGACCCTCTCGATCTATCAGCTCAAGAGATTTTAGCAGACATGGACAGCCTAGGCCTCCAACAGATAGTAAGGGAACATACACATGAAAAGGGGCATCTGCTTGATGCAGTATTCTCGGTAGTGGGAGAATCCACCGTTCCCACAATCAAGCAAGTGGTCTGGTCTGATCATTACCTAGTGCAATTTCAAATTCTTACCCTAAACACCACGGATAAACCAAAAGGAGCCCTTATGCAACCCTCCCTCCCGTACAGAAATTTGAAAAAAATCACACCTGATTTATTCCACAATACTTATTCGAACCTCGAATCCTACACAAACCCTCTTGAGAAAGACAGCTATGAGGCTTTACCTGACGACTTCGAGGAAAGCATCAAGCAGTTAAATGAGAAACTCAATGCTTTTGATGGTAAACTTAAGGCCACGCTGGACATAGTGGCACCCTTCACCCAATCGAACTTTAGGCCAAAAATTTACAAATCCAATCGTTGGTACACCCCCAAATTAGCCACCTTCAAAAATAACTGCCGGAAGCTAGAAGGGAAATGGCAAAAAAACAAAACTAAGGCTAATAAAATCCTCTATAGAATACAGGCCCGTGCTTACTTCCAGTTAGTAAGGAAGCATAAGAGAATAGCCCTAGCATCCCGCATCGAATTAGCGGCCAATAGCCAAGCGGAACTATTTAAAATCAGTAAGGAGCTGTTTAATCCACCACTGGCCTCCCAACAAATTGTCCATTCTCAAGCTCTATGTGACAATCTACTTGAGGCCTTTGTCAAAAAAGTTTGTGACATCCAAGCTGGCCTAGGTCCCCCAGTCCTTGTTCCCTCAGCAAACCTCACTATTAAGATCGACCGGCCCAATCACATCATTCCCTTTTGCTCCTTTCAGCCAGTAACGAAATCTCAGCTCTTCAGCTCCATTAAACATCTAAAACCCTCTTATTATGCCGATGACACGTGCCCAGCATGGTTGCTTAAGGATAACATCAACACAGTCATCGATGAGATTCTGATCATGGTTAACCTCTCTTTGACAACTGGAGAGTTTCCAGATAACTGGAAACATGCCCTGGTCACACCAATTTTGAAAAAAAGCACGCTGGATGCCAAAGTTATGTCCAACTACCGCCCCATTTCAGGACTATGCTTTCTGGCTAAGCTGGTGGAACATGAGGCTCTTATGCAACTTCAAGCACATTGTGAATTACAAAATCTCTTTCACGATGCTCAATCGGGGTTTAGGCCCAAAAGAGGGATCGAGCTATCCATCCTGGCCACTAGAGAAAGGCTGCTGGAGTCGAGAGACGCGGGGGGGTCGGCGGCCTTGGTACTGCTTGACCTCTCCGCGGCTTTCGATACTGTCAGCCACAAGATCCTCCTGGCTCGGCTGCAGGACGAGTTCTATATTACAGGCCTACCCCTTACTTGGATACGCAATTTCCTGACAGGCAGAACATTCCAAGTAATATTGGGCTCATTTAGGTCAGCGAGGGTGCCCCTTCTCTGCGGGGTCCCTCAGGGCTCGGCAATTTCACCGTGGCTGTTTAATTGCTATGTGAGGCCCGTGGTAGATATCATCTCTTCATGGGGATTGGCCACTCAGGTATACGCTGATGACATACAAATTGTGGCCAGTGATGCTCTTAACCCCACGGCAGCCCACCTTCTTTCCTGTTGCCTCTCATCTATCCAGACATGGATGAAGGACAATCGTTTGGCCCTGAACGTATCCAAAACTGAGGTACTTCTTACAGGTCCAACACAAAGTTTAAACCTGCTTGCAGAGTGGCCCGTATCAATGGGCCCGTGCCCCACTCCATCCAGCCAAGTAAGAAACCTGGGTGTCATATTTGACAATAAACTTTCATGGATTCCACAGGTGAGGAACTGTACCAAGAATGCCCTTTACTATCTTCGGATGCTGCGACGGGTAAAACATCTGCTCTCTCAAACACACAGAAATACACTAGTACAGGCCTTAGTCATCTCACGCCTTGACTTTTGCAATGTGGTATACCTTGGACTCCCTATTAAATGGCTCTCCAAGCTGCAGCTGGTGCAGAACCAGGCAGCTAGGTTGATTACGGGGACCTCAAGATGGGACCATATATCACCCGTTCTCAGACTACTTCATTGGCTCCCATGCGCAAGGAGGATCGAATTCAAGGCTTTGTGTGTTATGTTCAGGGCCTTCAAACAACATGGCCCACTGTTCATTAATAACATGGCCATACATTACCACCCCCCCAGGGCACTGAGATCGGCCGATCAGGACTTTGCTGTCATCCCTCTAGTAAGGTTGATTTCGTTCGGTGGCCGATCCTTCAGAGCCAGAGCCGCCTCGCTTTGGAACCTTCTCCCGTTGCCTTTGAGGAAGTCCACTGTTCTTATTACCTTCAGAAAGGCTCTGAAAACCTTCCTCTTTGGGGCAAGTTGATTATGACCACGCCTATTAAACTGACCTGGCCCCTCCTCCCCTCACCCTATGTCCCCCTCACTCCAAACCCCCTTGCTACCGTTTGTTTTTATTGTTGATATTTTATATGGTTTCTCTTTCTTTTATGTACACGAGCCATCAGTTCGTCTACGAAGTCTTTTTTCTTTTTTCTCTTGGATTGCTTTTTGGTCCAGAATAGACCAGCGGACCTCCTTCCAGCGCTTAGACACACCCTTCAGGGTGTATGTGGCGCTGTAAAGAAATATTAAAATCAATCAATCAATCAATCAATCAGGATCATTATCCATTTGTAGCCATCCTCTCTTTAACTTCAGCTTTTTCACAGATGGCATCAAGTTACCATCCCAAATTTGCTGAAATTTTATTGAATCCATTTTTCCTTCTACTCGTGAAATGTTCCCTGTGCCACTGGCTGCAATACAACCCCAAAGCATGATAGATCCACCCCAATGCTTAACAGTTGGACAGAGGTTCTTTTTATTAAATTATGTGCCCTTTCTTATCCAAACATACCTTTGCTCATTCCGGCCAAAAAGTTCTATTTTAACCTCATCGGTCCACAGAACTTGTTTCCAAAATGCATCAGGCTTGTCTTGTTCATTTGCAAAGTTCAAACGCTGATTTTTGTGGTGAGGATGTAGAAGAGGTTTTCTTCTGAAGACTCTTCCATGAAGACCATATTTGTACAAGTATCTCTTTATAGTGGAATAGTGTACCACAACTCCAGTGTCTGCCAGATCTTTCTGGAGGGATCGTACAGTCAAACGTGGGTTTTGAATTGCTTTTCTCACAATCCTGCGAGCTGTTCTGTCTGATATTTTCTTGGTCTTCCAGATCTTGCTTTAACTTCCACTGTTCCTGATGACTGCCATTTCTTAATTACATTCCGAACAGAGGATATTGACATCTGAAAACGCTTTGCTATCTTCTTATAGCCTTCTTCAGCTTTGTGAGTGTCAACTATTTTCAGTTTCAGTTTTCTAGACAACTGCTTAGAAGAACCCATGGTGCTAATTGTTGGGGCAAGGTCAGATGAGTCTGGGCATTTAAAACCTTTGAGATTGACATCACCTGGTCTTCCCAGACGATGATTGAGAACAATCCATGACACTGGCAGGTCCCAGCTTTGCAAAGGGGGCAGTGCATGCTATAAATTCTGCAGGGTGCCCAAACTTTAGCAGACCCCATTTTATTGTTTTCTGTAATTTTGAAAGTGTAAATGATGGAAATAAAATCTAACTTTTTTTGACATATTATAAGAATGTCTAATCTATAATTTGATGCCTTTTGGAGATTTTTCCATCTTTCGTTGGCTTTGTTATGCACATTAATACTAAGTTTTACCTGGGGTGCCCAAACTTTCGATCCCCACTGTAGATTGAAATTTGGGCAGTTCAGCAGGAACCACCAAAATGATGATGCATTTATGGGCACTGTGGTTGTCAATCTACCAATGGACTTTTGTACAACTGCTGTTTGATTTTCCCTACTCAATGTATTCTTATGGTGGGGACGTCTCCCAGCTGTAAGATTACAATAGCTCAGTGGTGAGGATTGTTGAGGTGGGTATGGGAATCAGGTTAGTTTTTTTTTGTTCAACCCGATGGTTAAAAAAAAAACTGACAAATGTATGGGTTGCCTTTTGACAGCCACTCCCACCGCTACACCTCTCTTTCAACAACAACTGGATCTAAGCCCCATTGTCCATGAGACAATATACTGCCAGCCTCTGGAAAGATGGTAGTTCCTTCGAAGCATGCCCTCCAAAAAGCTTTTTGTGGTGTCTCTAACAACCTTACTCTGTTGATGCTGCTGAGAAGGGAAGGAAGGCTAACAAAATTAAATATCAATAAAATAGAGCTGATGGACAAAAAAAGGAAAGTAACCAAAAATAAATCCTTAACTCTAAAACATTACAAGAAAATTAACACCCTTCCCCCTTTTTTAAATGAAGAAAAACATTTAAATACTACAACACAATAAAAGACAAAACAATTAAATAAACACCAGAGGTCAGGTGCAAGACTTTGACCAATGACAGTTGTTTGCAATTCCTGTCGGATATCCCAATAAAGTTTGGATTCTATCATTCTATCTATCTATCTATCTATCTATCTATCTATCTATCTATCTATCTATCTATCTATCTATCTATCTATCTATCCCTAAACTATAATGTAACATTGACAATTATAACTTCAAAGAGTATCACAAATAAATTACCACACCAATTAAATTGATATTACATAGAAAATAGTTTGGGCTTAAATTAAACACACAAAATAGTCTGCTAGAAAAACGTATATCACCTAAATGTGTGCACCAAGCACAACTGATCCCTGAACTGATTTTAAAGCATGAGTAACGAGAAGCATTTCAAGTAGAATCATTAAACAGCATCTGAAGAATTGCAGCCTCGTCCTAACAGCTTTCTGTTTTTTGAGGCAGTAGATTACTCCTGGCACACAGTTAGCAGCTTGCCAGATTGGCGTAACACCATTGACCTTGGAAACTGATGCATTTGCAGAATGTAGGGGATTTGTTTGGAGCTCTGAATGTTACAGTATGCAATATGAATAACCTTCTCAAAGCCCAAGTTCACCGTTTCCTATCCACCGTGTAACATCCAGCTGCCTAAGCGTTGTGGTTTTGCATACTCAGCTGTATTTAATAGCCTTTTTCCATCTTTTTCAGGATCTTCTTCATCCTACATCCTCCTGGCTTTGTCTGGCTTTAAACTATTCAATTGGTGTTCCAGGCATAAGGATCACTAGATCATCTAAAGGCTAGAGTTACAGGGTCAACTTGTGATCGTACAATCATGCAGCTAAAATAACATTCAAGTGATCCCCAGATCTGGAGCATGTTACTGTACTTTTTTAAATTTATGACACACGATATTAGCACAATCCTCCCAACTGGTTGCATGGTGAGTAGTACTAGATTTTTAATTAATCTTTAGAATGAGGAACTGAAATATGACACATATGGATTCTTCTTTCCATAACTTTGTGCAAGTGTAACCATGTTAAAGTGTATTCGTACAGTTTGTACTCCTGCGCTGACCTTAAAATATAAATGAATATGTATATATCCGTGACATTCATACACCAGCTCTTGTGAATTGTTATCTCTAAATCTGTGATACATTCACATATATAGAAACAAAATGTAAAAATTATATAAAACACAAAATATATGAACCCCTTCTCCCCTGCAAACTCTTAAGCGCGTTTGCGCTATTAATCAAAATACGGAACTATAAATACACTAAATAGTCCAGTGCAATCGTGCATTAATACAATGTCCTCAAAAAGTGTGCCTCCAGTAAGTGCAGGAATTTGTACCTTGCTGCAAAAAAAATTGCGCTATGCTCTCACCAGATTCAAAAAGGTAAACTGCATATAATCATATGGTGTACGGTTTCCTCTTCTGGTTCCCGAATCTCTGCGCTCCAACTCTCTATGGGTTCTCTTATACTCCCAAGAAGAAAAAAGGCCCATATGGTGTAGTACGTTTTAACAAGTTTTATTCATGAAACATTAAAAACGAATTTTACACTCACATGTTCCTGTGCCCAAGCCAGCACTAGCCTGTCCAGCGTCACTGCTACCTTCCCGGCGTGCGTTCCAAGCCTTAACCGTGGTGCGTTCCAGCGGACGAAAATGCCTGTGCGGTATCGTTCCAGGGGTCAAGAATCGTGTGGCGTGAAAAAGATGTGTGGTACCCCCGCGCCTCGACGCGTTTCGAATACTTAGATTCGTCCTCAGGAAGCTTCCTGAGGACGAATCTAAGTATTCGAAACGCGTTGTTTATCGCTTGCAAAACGCTCTCAAACCAAGTTACGCGTCGTTTATCGCTTGCAAAACGCTCTCAAACCAAGTTACTCTCAAACCAAGGTTTTACTGTATTCAATATTTTCTCGAAATGCCCTTTTATAAGTTAGACAAAGAGCAATGCTTTGCAATAACTCATAATTCTTAGGATAATCTCCCACCCTGAACCTCTTCCAGGGCAGTTAGGAGGGGTTCTGCTATCAGCTTTGAATTTTTTATTTTATTTTGTACTGTAAAATAAAAAAGCATGAGGAATAGTTAAAACCCAGAACTTCAAGGAAGCGGAAACTCAGGACAAAGATGAGTGAACAATAGCTAAAATCTGTACTTACTCTGCTGAGTGAGTATTTGAAGCGGAGTTCCACACAACAATAGAACTTCTGCTTTTTGGAATCCCCCCCCCCTCTGGTGTCACATTTGGCACCTTTCAGGGGGAGGGGGAGCAGATACCTGTCTAAGCCAGGTATTTATTCCCATTTCCGAGCATAGATAGCCACAGTAGCTGCGGATATCTACGTCATGTCCAGACCCTCCTCCGTTCCCCCCGTTGTCTTCCACATAGGTCACAGAAAACAGCAGGGACCAGTGAGAGCGTGCAGCGCGACTCGCGCATGTGCAATAGGGAGCCAGGGAGTCCTGATTCCCTTACCGAAGATGGCGGCGCCTCCACCCGAGAGCCGAGGGACAGATCGGATGAGGACATCCTGGGCGCACTGAACAGGTAAGTGTCCATATTTTTAAAGTCAGCAGCTGCAGAATTTGTAGCTGCTGACTTAAAAAAAAAAAATCAGCGGAACTCCGTTTTAATATGCTAAGTTTATCAGTAAACAACTAAAACATGTTCCAAACAATTTAACAGTTTACCAGACAGTAACCAGGAACCAGAACACAATGGCACTTGATCGGCAGACTCCAGCAGAGCCAGGACACAATCCAGAAGGTTAACAATTTTCAGCTTTTGCATACAGTTTATGCTGTCTTAAATGTCCAAGTACCTTCTTAACATGTTCACAGTGCACCTCTATAGATTTTGAGAAGACGAGAATATCATCAAGGTACACGATCATGATGAGATTAAAAAAGTCTCTGAAAATATAGTTTACGAAATGTTGAAAGGTTGTTGGTGAATTACGCAACCCAAAGGACACGACTAGATACTCCAAGTGGGCAAATCTAATGCGAATAACTGTCTTCCATTTGTTTCCTTCACGAATCCGTACCAAGTTTCTCCCCCCTTGTAAGTCAAGTTTTGTGAGAATATTAACAGTTCTAAAATGCTGAAAGAGCTCTGGAACTAGGGGCAATGGATATGTGTTTTTGATGGCTATTTTATTCAATTCCTTTAATGAACACAAGGACGCAGAGAATGATCCGTCTTTTCCATGAAGAATATTCTGGTTCTTGTAGGGGATGTTGAATGTCAAATTAAACCTTTCTCTATATTCTCAACAATGCATTGGTGTAAGGCTTTGAGATCTAGTTCAGACAGGAAAAAAATGTGCCCAAAATGTATTTTCAGCTCCTGTCCAGCCATTTTTTGATCAAAAACATCCAGAAACTCATGGTACACTGGAGGAACAAGCTATGATACAGAAGGATCAGAGTGCAGGCCAAGAAGGGGTGAAGGTTCAATGGACGTAGACTAGAAGCAATGCTGTCAGCAGTAAACAGAAAAAAATGTCACTTTCCCTGATCCCCAATTTATCTAAGGGTTGTGTGCTTGTAACCAGGGAATGCTCAGGATGACAGGGAACAGGGGACACAAATCTAAAATATTATCCATAACTGGTATCAGATAAAGTTTCTAGAGTTATTGTTCTAGACTTAAGGTGAGATCTGTCTGCCAGGTGGATGGATAATTGTTGATGCTTAGCTTGCAGGGGAATCTGGGACTACTGAGCAAAGCTGATGTCCATGAAACAGCTGAAGGCTACAGAATCAATGATAGCTGGAACCTGGATTTTCTTTCTGGAAATTTGCAGTGAGAGAGATAAGGTAATGTTAGTAAACTGACTTCCCACAGAGCAGTTGGCAAAATAAGTAGAGGGAACAGACTTAGACTTACTGGGTCTCACAGGACAGTTTTGAAGTTAGTGGCCTGCTTCCCCACAGTAAAGGAACAGGTTATTCTGGTGTTAACGCAGTCTTTTCTTACTAGTTTGTGGTGAATGTATGAGTACTAGTTGGCAACTTGGCGACATCAGAAGACTTGGGTACATTGACAGGTAGTGGAGGTATGGGAGCAGACGACTTTCGTGGCAACATCCAGGTAGGTCTGGCCCTACCGAATATTGCTGTTCACCTCTCCCTGAGTCTGCAGTCAAGCTGGATAGCAAGACTTATGAGGCCATTAAGAGAACTGGTAACCCCCATTTTAGCATGTTCGTTCTTAAGGCCTTCAGAGAGGCCCAAATGGAAATGATGCTGAAGTGCTGCATCGTTCCAGCCAGTGTCAGAGCTCTACTTGCAAAATTTGGTGACACAATCTTCAACAGGTCTGTGATTTGCCGGAGCCCGTGTAGAGTGGATTTAGTAGTAACAAATTACTGTGGATCATTATAGAGCTGAGCCATAGCTTCAAAGAATGTGCGATAGTGTTCAAGACAGGACTGTCCTGTTTCAAAAGGTGATGAGCCCAGGAACGTGGGACCCTGAGAAGTAGTGAGATGGCAAATCCCACTTTAGTAGACTCAGGAGAAAAAGTATGTGGCTACAGGACAAAATACAGCTGACAAGCATTCCTAAATGCCTGAAACTTGTGCCGATCACCTGAGAGGTCTCTGAGATCTTGCTGAGTGGTACTGTCACGTACCTAATGGAGATTGAGCTGGAGAGGGGGCTTCTCTTGCACTTATATTGTCCAACACCCCCGGTAGTGATGACAGGATGTGTGAGGACACAGAATGCTATGAGGGCCAGTGTAGCAGAGTGTGTCAGCTGGTGTCTGCAGGATGCAGATGACTGTGGTTAATTAGACAGTAACCGGGAGCCAGAACACAGTGACACTTGATTGGCAGACAGGAGCACAGCTAGGAGACTAATCAGAATGTCAACAACAGCTGGGCAGCAAGGTACAGGAACAATAGGCAGAGGCAGAGTCAGGATACAAGCCACTATCAGTATACAGCTGGGCAGCAAATTGCAGGAACGAAGGGCAGAAGCAGAGTCAGGGTACAAGGCGAGGTCACAACAGAGGGAGCAAGCCGGGTTGTGCATGGGAAGGTAAATATAGCAGGTTACATCGTAGGCAAGGCAGGAACTAACTCAGCAATCTGTTCATGTCATAGGTTTAGCTTAAATAGGCTGTTTGGCTTAAATGCCAATGGCGGGCACGTTCCCTCTTGTGCGCACGCTAATAATTTTGCACATGCGTGCCAATGTCCTCTTGCAATGAGCCTTTGCTCAGAATTATGAGCATGCAGTAGTCTTCTAGTTTCAATACGTACAGGGGTTTTCTTACAGAATCACAGTTCTAATGTCACAGTGTTGATGGAACAAGAGTCCCAACCCTGCAAAGTCATTGATTTATTTAGGTAGCTGTGTAGGACTTACAGTAGGTGAACCTGGCTAGACATGTGCACAGAAAAAAAATTCTCATTTTTTTTGTTCTGTTTCGTATTGTTCCGTAGGTTCGTTTCCGTTCCTTTTTCGTAAGACGCCCGTTTTCCTGTTCGTTCCTGTTCGTTTTTCGTACGACGAGATTCCGATCGTTTCGTATTTTCGTTACCGTTTTATTTTCGTACATGCGGGATGGTTCGCTATTCTGTTTAATTCATGTTCGTTACTTGTTAGACAATAATTTTCGGGAATTTTCGTCAATGATTTGCATTCTGTGTTTTGGATTCCTTTTTCTGTTCGTGTTTTCGGTCGTGTGTTCGTGTGACATCTATGACAATTTGTTGTGGATGTCATGTGGGAATGCGACTGAAGATACGAACAGAAAAAGGATTTTCGTCATTTTGTACTTTCGTAAATATATTGCGGGATTCGCGGCACTTTCAGCACGCGGCTCATCCATATTAACGATTGTTAAGCCCCATACACTTGGTCAGACTTTTTTAACAACAAACATAAAAACGATCGTTTTCCGTTCGTTCTCAGAAAATTTGTTCGTTTTTAAACTCCATCAGAAAACCATTTTTGGGTTCAAAAGTCTGGCCAACTGATCTCCCTTCAGATGAAAATCCACAGAAAAGTTTATTTGGCTTTACTGTACTACTCAGCACAAAAGAGAAGCTGCTTTACTAACTACACTCACTGCCCATTCAAAAAAACTAAAATTACATCTGTGGCAAGGGATTTTCATTCTGTGTTTTGGGTCCTTTTTCTTTTGGTGTTTTCGGTCGTGTGTTCGTGTGACATCTGTGGCAAAAGATTTGCATTCTGTTGAATCCAAAATACGAACAGAAAAAAGGAATTCAAAATACATGGTGCGGGTCTTTTGTTGTGGATGTCGTGTGAGCATACGACTGAGGGTGCGAACAGAGAAGGGATTCAAACAAGATACAGAGTGCAAATCTTTTGTTGTGGATGTCGTGTGAACATACGGCTGAGGATACGAGCAGAGAGGGGATTCAAACAGGATACAGAATGCAAATCTTTTGTTGTGGGTGTCGTGTGAGCATGCGACTGGGGATGCGGACAGGGAAATGATTCAAACAAAATGCAGAGTGCGGGTCTTTTGTTGTGGATGTCATATGAGCATACGACTGAGGGTGCGAACAGAGAGGGGATTCAAACAAGATACAGAGTGCAAATCTTTTGTTGTGGATGTCGTGTGGACATGCGGCTGAGGATACGAGCAGAGAGGGGATTCAAACAGGATACAGAATGCAAATCTTTTGTTGTGGATGTCGTGTGGACATGCGGCTGAGGATACGAGCAGAGAAGGGATTCAAACAAAATACAGAATGCAAATCTTTTGTTGTGGATGTCGTGTGGACATGCGGCTGAGGATACGAGCAGAGAGGGGATTCAAACAGGATACAGAATGCAAATCTTTTGTTATAGATTTAATTTTCGTTCTTTTGCCGTTTTCGTTTTGTCGTATTTTCGTCAGATCGTTCGTTCGTATTTGCGGTTGTTCGTTATGCGGCTCATTCGTAATCCCGTTGTTTTCGTATTTTGGTGCTTTAATTTTTTCGTATGTACACATTATTCTGCGGGTACGAAAATGATAATTTTCGTAATGAAATAACATTCGTACGAACGGGAATGCACATATCTAATAACCAGGAATTATAGTACGGTACTTCCTTATTAGTGCAGTAATGTAACACGGGAGATTCTTTCGGAGCTCAGGCTCACAGGTCTTCCACTATGTCCTAGCTTTGGAAAGTGAACAGATAGTTGATCCTTTTTACCAGTAAACCAGCCCATACACAGCTTATGGATCAGCTTATGTGCCTAAACATACTCTCATAGGGCCAGATTCACAAAAGAGATACGCCAGAGTATCTACTGATACTCCGGTGTATTTTCAAATTTGCCGCGTCATATCCTAATTTGTGATTCACAAACAAGATACGACGGCTTTTGGCTAAGATCCGACAGGCTTACGGCTTCGTACGCCTTCGGATTTTAGGCTGCAATACTTCGGCCGCTGGGTGGAGTTTGCTTCGTTTTCCAGCGTCGGGTATGTAAATTAGCTTTTACGGCGATCCACGAAGCTACTCGCGTGCGTTACGTCGTCGCAATTCATTTTTTCCCGTCGCAAAGTTAAGGCTGCTTTTTCATGCCTAAACTTTACACCAGCCATGTTAAAGTATGGCCGTCCTTCCCGCGTCGAATTAAAAAAAAAAAATTCCGGCATAAGTACGTTACGCACGTCGCCATTCACAAACACGTCGGGGCGCAGTAATTTTGCGCAAAGCACGTTGGGAAATTTACTAACGGAGCATGCACAGAACGTTTGGCGCGGGAGCGCGCCTAATTTAAATGGTACAAAACAGATTATAGCGCACACATGCAAAAATGACATTTATCCTGCAAGGCTAGTTAAAAACACCTGAACATATTCAAAAATACGGGGGTTTGGTCACACTATATAGTCATATAGTGCTAAGCCCACTTACTGCGACAAAGTACCCCGAATTAGTGGATCCTACCCTAGTAATAGAATGAAAGAACCTGGGTCTCAACCATGGGAGATATACTCCTCTATATGGGAGAACTGAAGGGATTCTTCCTATACAATGGTGGCCACTAATGTGAGGTAATGAAGAGGGGGAGGGGTGCTCCAGCCAAGAGACCTGGTCAGGGTCTATACAAAATACAGAAAGATACTTGGTGGGCACACCCTAAAAATGCTATACATCTAAGCTGGTGCTGCTATAAGACCAAATATAGTACAAAACAGATTATAGCGCACACATGCAAAAATGACATTTATCCTGCAAGGCTAGTTAAAAACACCTGAACATATTCAAAAATACGGGGGTTTGGTCACACTATATAGTCATATAGTGCTAAGCCCACTTACTGCGACAAAGTACCCCGAATTAGTGGGTCCTACCCTAGTAATAGAATGAAAGAACCTGGGTCTCAACCATGGGAGATATACTCCTCTATATGGGAGAACTGAAGGGATTCTTCCTATACAATGGTGGCCACTAATGTGAGGTAATGAAGAGGGGGAGGGGTGCTCCAGCCAAGAGACCTGGTCAGGGTCTATACAAAATACAGAAAGATACTTGGTGGGCACACCCTAAAAATGCTATACATCTAAGCTGGTGCTGCTATAAGACCAAATATAGTACAAAACAGATTATAGCGCACACATGCAAAAATGACATTTATCCTGCAAGGCTAGTTAAAAACACCTGAACATATTCAAAAATACGGGGGTTTGGTCACACTATATAGTCATATAGTGCTAAGCCCACTTACTGCGACAAAGTACCCCGAATTAGTGGGTCCTACCCTAGTAATAGAATGAAAGAACCTGGGTCTCAACCATGGGAGATATACTCCTCTATATGGGAGAACTGAAGGGATTCTTCCTATACAATGGTGGCCACTAATGTGAGGTAATGAAGAGGGGGAGGGGTGCTCCAGCCAAGAGACCTGGTCAGGGTCTATACAAAATACAGAAAGATACTTGGTGGGCACACCCTAAAAATGCTATACATCTAAGCTGGTGCTGCTATAAGACCAAATATAGTACAAAACAGATTATAGCGCACACATGCAAAAATGACATTTATCCTGCAAGGCTAGTTAAAAACACCTGAACATATTCAAAAATACGGGGGTTTGATCACACTATATAGTCATATAGTGCTAAGCCCACTTACTGCGACAAAGTACCCCGAATTAGTGGGTCCTACCCTAGTAATAGAATGAAAGAACCTGGGTCTCAACCATGGGAGATATACTCCTCTATATGGGAGAACTGAAGGGATTCTTCCTATACAATGGTGGCCACTAATGTGAGGTATGTTCAGGTGTTTTTAACTAGCCTTGCAGGATAAATGTCATTTTTGCATGTGTGCGCTATAATCTGTTTTGTACTATATTTGGTCTTATAGCAGCACCAGCTTAGATGTATAGCATTTTTAGGGTGTGCCCACCAAGTATCTTTCTGTATTTTGTATAGACCCTGACCAGGTCTCTTGGCTGGAGCACCCCTCCCCCTCTTCATTACCTCACATTAGTGGCCACCATTGTATAGGAAGAATCCCTTCAGTTCTCCCATATAGAGGAGTATATCTCCCATGGTTGAGACCCAGGTTCTTTCATTCTATTACTAGGGTAGGACCCACTAATTCGGGGGTACTTTGTCGCAGTAAGTGGGCTTAGCACTATATGACTATATAGTGTGACCAAACCCCCGTATTTTTGAATATGTTCAGGTGTTTTTAACTAGCCTTGCAGGATAAATGTCATTTTTGCATGTGTGCGCTATAATCTGTTTTGTACTATATTTGGTCTTATAGCAGCACCAGCTTAGATGTATAGCATTTTTAGGGTGTGCCCACCAAGTATCTTTCTGTATTTTGTATAGACCCTGACCAGGTCTCTTGGCTGGAGCACCCCTCCCCCTCTTCATTACCTCACATTAGTGGCCACCATTGTATAGGAAGAATCCCTTCAGTTCTCCCATATAGAGGAGTATATCTCCCATGGTTGAGACCCAGGTTCTTTCATTCTATTACTAGGGTAGGACCCACTAATTCGGGGTACTTTGTCGCAGTAAGTGGGCTTAGCACTATATGACTATATAGTGTGACCAAACCCCCGTATTTTTGAATATGTTCAGGTGTTTTTAACTAGCCTTGCAGGATAAATGTCATTTTTGCATGTGTGCGCTATAATCTGTTTTGTACTATATTTGGTCTTATAGCAGCACCAGCTTAGATGTATAGCATTTTTAGGGTGTGCCCACCAAGTATCTTTCTGTATTTTGTATAGACCCTGACCAGGTCTCTTGGCTGGAGCACCCCTCCCCCTCTTCATTACCTCACATTAGTGGCCACCATTGTATAGGAAGAATCCCTTCAGTTCTCCCATATAGAGGAGTATATCTCCCATGGTTGAGACCCAGGTTCTTTCATTCTATTACTAGGGTAGGACCCACTAATTCGGGGTACTTTGTCGCAGTAAGTGGGCTTAGCACTATATGACTATATAGTGTGACCAAACCCCCGTATTTTTGAATATGTTCAGGTGTTTTTAACTAGCCTTGCAGGATAAATGTCATTTTTGCATGTGTGCGCTATGATCTGTTTTGTACTATATTTGGTCTTATAGCAGCACCAGCTTAGATGTATAGCATTTTTAGGGTGTGCCCACCAAGTATCTTTCTGTAATTTAAATGGTACACGCCCCATTTGAATTAGGCGGGCTTGCGCCGGACGGCTTTACGTTACACCGCCGCAAGTTTACAGGTAAGTGCTTTGTGAATAAGGCACTTACGCTGAAAACTTGCGGTGGTGTAATGTAAAGACGATACGTTACGCGGCCGCGATTCTTTCTGAATCTGGCCCATAGTGAATACTGCCTGCCATCTCTACTGCTGGGGTCTAACAGATAGAAGAAGCCACTGAGTGACTCACCTCACTAGACTCTACTTTTAACTAAAATACCAATTTTAGGTCAGCCAAATCTTCTAAAACTTGCAGTCTTTTCGAAATTAAATTACCATTCTTCTGTTTGAACTGAATTATTTTTGCTTAAAATTGAAGTCTCGCACCTTTTTATCTCTATAAAGTCCTGTTACCCTCCATGTTATAATTTGTGACAGATTTTTCCAAGGAATGCTTAAAAATACCTTTTTCTCTCAGTAAAATATATGGATTCGTTCCTGCAGTGCTCAGCTATGGTAGCACACTACCATAGCTGAGTAACAACTACACCCCTCAGAACAAATGTCTTATCATAGGCTTACATAGTCACATGTAGTCACATATAGTTACATAGTTAGTCTGGTATAAAGTCCTGTAACCCTCCATGTTATAATTTGTGAAAGATTTTTCCAAGGAATGCTTAGAAATACCTTTTTCTCTCAGTAAAATATACGGATTCGTTCCTGCAGTGCTCAGCTATGGTAGCACACTACCATAGCTGAGTAACAAATACACGGCTCAGAACAAATGTCTTATCATAGGCTTACATAGTCACATGTAGTCACATATAGTTACATAGTTAGTCTGGTATAAAGTCCTGTAACCCTCCATGTTATAATTTGTGACAGATTTTTCCAAGGAATGCTTAGAAATACCTTTTTCTCTCAGTAAAATATACGGATTTGTTCCTGCAGTGCTCAGCTATGGTAGTACACTACCATAACTGAGTAACAACTACACCCCTCAGAACAAATGTCTTACCATAGGCTTACATAGTCACATGTAGTCACATATAGTTACATAGTTACTCTGGTTGAAAAAAAGACACAAGCCCATGTAGTTTAACTAATAAAAGGGGAAATAATCATACAATCCTAAACACACAGTTGATCCAGAGGAAGGCAAAAGACCCAGTAAAACATGATCCAATTTGCTCCAGCAGGGGAAAAAATTCCTTCCCGATCCCCTGAGAGGCAATTGGATATTACCTGGATCAACTTTACCTATAAATGTTAGTATCCAGTTATATCATGTATACATGATATAACTGGATACTAACATTTATAGGTAAAGTTGATCCAGGTAATATATTTCAGAAATAATCCAGGTCTTTTATAAAGCAAGCTACTGTGCTGGCCAGAACCAGCTCTTGAGGGAGGCCATTCCACATTTTCTCTGCTCCTACTGTAAAGAAACCTTTGCATGTTTGGAGATTGCAGTAAATCTCTTTTCCTCTAGACGTAAAGAATAACTCAATACCAGAACCAAATTTCACTATATGGGCCATGTATTTATACATGTTGATCATATCCCCCCTAATCTCCTCTTCTCAAGAGAAAATATTTTCAGTTCCTCTCGTCTTTCCTTAAAGCTGAGCTCCTCAGTATCTCTTTCTAGTTTGGTTGCCCTTCTCTGCACTTTTCCCAGTTCCCCGATATCCTTTTTTGTGAGATGGTGCCCAAAACTGAACTGCATGAGGAAGAAAAGGGAGTGCACATTACAGAAAACACTGGGTCACATTCTTTTTTGCAGCTCTGGCTGCAATACTTTCCTCCTGTCTGACGCTGTCCACAGTAAGTAATCTCTTTCTGCCACTGAGGACCTCCTGTTACTGAAAGATGTCATTCACCCCCTCCACGATGCCCTGCTCTCACAATGTAATAATGCAGGGAGCAAAGCTGACATCATCCTGTTGGTACACTCTCTGAATTATATCGGATCACCCACCACCAGCACAAGAGAATGCCACATATAATGTGACTGGCCTGAAGAAATCTGAAAAAGATATGTATAAAAACCCCAAAAAATACATTTCTGGGGCCTTCAGAATGGGGATGGTGCTGGAGAGAGGGAAAGTAGTCCCCTGCTACTATAGATTAGGTTGCTAAACTTTTTCCTAACACCTAACCACTTGTCTCCTGGACCTATTCCCTCTCAAGTACTGTGGTCACCCTCTGGCTTTATCCTACACTTTCCAACTCATATCGTCAATCTTTCCCTCTCTTCTGACATCTTCCCCAACTCTCTAAAACATGCACTAGTCACAAAGCCATCCTTGGACCTGAACAATTTTAACAACCTGCACCCCATCTCCTTGCTCCCCTTTTCCTCTAAACCCCTTGAACACCTGAACTACAACCTATCCCACCGCACCTTCAGTGTCACTTACAATTCTATTTCCCTGTTTCCTCTTCTCTGTCAGGGTTCCCCAAGGTTCTGTTCTTGGACCTGCCCTAATCTCAATCTTTACCTCCTCCCTGGGTCCCTGAAAACGTTTCTCTTCAAAAAAGCCTATCCCGATTCCACATAACAACTGCACGTTTATTTTCTCAATTAGCACATCCCCCATTGATATTACCTTTTGGATCACTTGATCCTCCACCTTTAGATTGTAAGCTTTAATGAGCAGAGCCCTCTGATTCGCCCTGTATTGAATTGTATTGTAATTGTACTGTCTGCCCTCACAATGTAAAGCGCTCTGCAAATATATAAATCCTGTATAATAATAATAATAATAATAACAATGCGCAAGATAAATGAGTTTGGCTTTAATGAACAGCCTTCTCACTGTTTTGTCTCTTATGCTTATTTTCAGGAACACGGGAAAGTGTTTTGGGGATAGCAGTGATTCAGCATTCCGTACACTGTGTCTTGTCTTTCTCTCTCTCTGTTATAAAATGCTGAACACAACGAATACGAAACAGCTTAACTTGTGACTTCCACTGCTGCATGTTCTGCTCTGCAGGTGTACTGCGAGAGGACAAATGGGGCCACCCATACAATTAAAACACTCTTTATATACAATGCCATCAATGATAAAGTACCTTTTTAGAAAGTTGGTAAAATGATTAAGGATGGTGTGTAGTATTAATGTATGGAATAGATAGCGAAGGTACAACTCCCCGATTTAAACTACCCCAGTCACTAAAGAAGTGTCATTATTAATGAAATGCTAAACTACAAATAAACTTTAACTTCATTCATGCACTCACAATTTAGTTAAAGCATTTGTTACCCCAACACTTCATATTTCAGATATATGCCTGCTGTACCATGTAATTGACAAAAAGTGGAGTTGCGCTAAAAAAGGAATATGCCTTCACAGGTCATATAAACATAAGTGAAGGACCAGATATATATAAAAAATTAGTCCAATGAGTGACAAAAATTATGAATAAATAAAGTCCAACAGTGTATCAAATCTGTGTAGTAGCGCACTACTACGCAGGTGAAGACAAAGATCTGCAATCACAGCTCACTGATAATGCTGACCCATACCGAAATGAAAGATCCTACCGGATCAGAAAGAGTAAGTAACCAAACACATGGACTGCAAAGGAGGCCTGGATCTTGATGCGATCATCCCAGGAGTCCACCAGCGAAGAAACCAGAAAAAACAAAACTAATATAGTGTGATACTGTATGGTGATCAATACACACACAGGACATCCCCCAAAAGATTACCTGCTGTCTTAGTAGTGCAGTGGTCCACAGAGTAGAGCATCGGTCCAGGTAGCAGGCAGATGTGGTCAGCAGCAGCGAAAGGATCGTCCATGCAGCAGGCAGGAATACTGTCCATAGTACATGCAGAGATATGGTTAGTGCAGCCAAAGTATTGGTCCAGGCAGCAGGCAGGACCATCAAGTTTAGGGCCTCAGTCAGGAAAGTAGAGGCTTCTCCCACCCAAATCGCTTTGAAGCCTCCGGGCAACCAGACCCTGGTATGGGAATACAAAAACCAAAAACTGGTTTTCTGAACTCCGAACACTATTCTGGAGCCCCTCACATATGTGAGACCCCTGTGTGGCAGGGTGCAAGATCAGTCCAAGGGGCAGGCAAAAACATGGTCAACAAGCCGAGGTCAGTGCAGGTAAAAGGCAGAAATAGGCGGTAGGCAGAGGAATAGTCGATACAGTCCAGGGTCAGTTCATGTGAAAGGCAGAAACATGGCGGATAAACAATGCAGACGGCAGGCAGAGGCATAGTCGAGAAGCAGTCCAGGGTCAGTTCACGTGAAAGGCAGAAACATGGCGGATAAACAATGCAGACGGCAGGCAGAGGCATAGTCGATAAACAGGCCAGGGTCAGTTGAGTTGAGGCACTAGGTTGGTTCGTTGAGGCAGCAGGGAAATCAGCACAGAAATTGAAAACAGGGCTAGTGGCAGTCTATTAGGAATTTGGGTTAATAATTTTCGAAAGAGTGATATAGCTTGAAGCATGGTGTCATACATAGGCCAGGTTGGGAGGGACAGTCGGGGCAATAGCAACTGGTGTCTTTCCTAATTCCATGTTTGCTGCACACCCGACATCTTTTTTGGCGTCTTCTTCCAGTTGCTGATGGTGGAATATTGTCAGGATAATGGCGCTCGTGCAGTCTGCTGACACAATCGGAGCGAATTGTTTGTGGGTGTGCTGCCCCAATAGGGGCATAGAATATGAGATGCATAGCCTCAGTTAATATTAGCATTGTTATATAGATTAGAGTTTATATAGTGTGGTTTGCCTACTATTTTCTCATAGCTAAATCTATGTGTTATCCTATGCTGCCATCTAGTGGCCTTTGTTGCAATGCACATGTTTTTATGTGATTCTTTGAGTTACCACATATTTTCAATGTATGTATGCCCCTCCCTGCTTCCTGTGTGGAGTACTTCCTGTGTCATCTCTTCAGCCAGCAAGCCACATGTAGAAGGACACTCATGTACTCTGCTCAGTAGGTAGGAAAGGCATCATCTTTTGACCGCACAATACTATCACCATTCATCTGCTGTTCCTGTTATCTGCTGTAACCCCTGAAGTTTAAAGAATAAACACCTCTTTTGAATGAATCGGTATTGACGAGTTCAGCTGTCTGACAAGGATTGTCCGCAGTGAGTATATCTGCTTATACAGGCCAGGCATAGAGGTCTCAGCAAGGGATATATCGCTATCACAACAATCGGAGTCAGAATAGTCAAAAGATGCATAGAATTCTTACAGCATGCTGGGTATATGTGTGTGCCTAATCTGCAATCAAGCTCAGTGCCAGCCGCCATCTTGTGAAAGCACATGGTCGCACAAGCTTAATGCGCTTCATGTGAATGTTGAAAGCGGTTTCTCTAATTGAACTGTGTTACCCCACCTGTCTAAGCTGCTGTTCGTCTTCTTAAAGAGACAGTACCATTTTTTACAAAACCGTGAGAAATGTCTAGACAAGGCTCTGAACACTCTTTTACGGCTGAACCAACGCAGATTCATCATGCCTCTGAACCCGCAGACGTACAGGGAGCAGTCTCTGCAGATATTGCTGAACAGAGTGTAAGACCCAAGCGTACAATAAAACCAATACAGAAACTCAGAGAAAACTATGAATACACTAGAGATAAGTTCTCCAGCAAGCTATCGGACTTCTGGGACAGAACTTCACACTGCATGTCAGTTTTGCCACACTTTAATGATCAACCGGCTGAACTAGGAGATTCTATAGTTCGCCTATCTGCTGCGTATGAACACTACCAACGGCTGTCTGCAAAATACACTGCTTTCTTGCAAGACTGTAATATAGAGGACTCTTCAGCAGAACTGACCAAGACTGATGCACTGAACCAACAAAGGGATCTCTTAGTGCAAAATGCTCAGTGTAAGGCAGAACTCCGCATTGCTCAACTGCAAGAGACCAGATCTCACAGATCAACATCAACCAAGCACACTGCACGTTCTTCTAGATCCTCTCGCTCCAGAAGTTCAACATTAAGCGACAAGCTAATAGAGGCCCGCGCTGATGCTGAATCCAAAAAAGCGCAAAGCTCCATTGCTAAGAAAGAAGCAGAGATGAAGGCCCAAAGCAAAGCTCTTGAAGCAGAGATGGAAGCCCAAAGCAAAGCTCTTGAAGCCCAAAGCAAAGCTCGCCAAGCAGAGATGGAAGCCCAGAGCAAAACTCGCCAAGCAGAAATGGAATCCCAAATAAAGATTCTGCAAATAGAGAAAGAGGAAGCAGGTGCGCTAGCAAGGCTGAAAGTCCTTGAACAAGCAATGGGTCAAAGTACTAATTCAGACTGTCTTATCCCAGCAGAACTGGAAGATCCAATTGATCGCACCAGTGATTATGTGCTAAAGCATAATGTTTACAAAGATACAGAGTCATCTCCTGTACCTCCTACTAACAACACTGTTCTGACTCTCAACTCAGGGACCTCCCAGCTCAAAATGCCTGAGTCTCCTCAAGTCCACAACGCCAGAGCATCTACGCAGCAAACCATATCAACTCCTGCCATCAACAAGGTGACTTCCAGCGACAAGCCGCAGCTCCAGCCACAGCCAGCAGAAGCCTTAAAGACTACACCAAAGTTAAGCGCTCATGCAACATCATTTCATCCTGGTAAACCTCACCTTTCTTCACCAGAGAACTTTCACACCCAAGGGGTTCCACAGATTACTTTGGCACCAAAGAGTGAGAGATCAGACTTGAATGACTTAGCCAGCTATATGGCACGCCGTGAGCTCATTATCACCAGCCTCTCAAGGTTTGATGACTGTCCAGAGAGCTACAGGGCCTGGAGATCAACCTTCAAGGCTGCTATTGCTAATTTCAACCTTAATAGCAAGGACGAACTTGATTTGCTCATAAGGTGGCTGGGGCCAGAATCTGCAAATCGTGTTAAAAGACTGAGGACAGTACATGTTGACCACCCAGATGCAGGTCTTGTTGCCACATGGGCAAGACTTGAGCAAGCCTATGGTAGCTCAGAAGCCATAGAAAGCGCTCTATTCAAGAGACTGCAAAACTTCCCAAAAATAGGGAACAAAGACTATCGCAAGCTCCAAGATCTAAGTGACCTCCTCATGGAGTTAGAGTTGGCAAAGACAGACCCACGTCTACCTGGTCTAAGCTTCCTGGACACTGCTCATGGTGTCAATCCAGTGGTGTCTAAACTGCCATACGGCCTGCAGGAGAGATGGGCGCAGCAGGGCTCAAGGTACAAAAGAGACTATAACGTATCCTTTCCTCCATTCTCATATTTTTCCAGGTTCATCAGTGAACAAGCCTGGATGAGAAATGATCCCAGCTTCAGCTTCAGTGAACCCAACTTGCCTGCTTCACCATCTCCAAGGTATGACAACACAGCAGCTAAACACAGAGACTTTCATAGAGCAATATCTGTTAAAAGGACAGACATCTCACCACCCGTATCCTCTCATGCATACCAGAGTGATTCGGGTGATAAAGATAAAGATCCTAATCGTCAGTGCCCTATTCACAAGAAGCCTCACCCTCTTAAGAATTGCCGAGAGCTGAGAGCAAAGACTTTACAAGAGCGCAGGGAGATTCTCCAGAAACTTGGAGTATGCTACAGGTGCTGTGCTTCTTATAGTCATTTTGCCAAGGACTGTAAAGTTGTCATCAAGTGCACAGAATGCAGCAGCGAAAGACACGTGACAGCTATGCATCCTACCCCACTTACAGACAGCCCACAGCAGCTACCTACCTCCACACCTCTCTCAAATCATGGCGGGGAGCAACGAAGCCACGCTCTAGCCCAGGAGAATGTTTCTTCTTCATGCACAGAAGTCTGTGGAGAAGGTTTAGATCACAAGTGCTGTGCCAAGATATGCCTTGTTAAGGTATACCCAGAGGGTCAACCTGAAAAAGCTGCCAGGATGTATGCCATAATAGATGAACAGAGCAACAGATCCCTGGTCAAGCCTAAATTCTTTGAGATCTTTGGCATTGAGGGTCATGCCACACCGTATACTCTCAGAACCTGTTCTGGTCGCGTAGAGACTTTCGGCAGAAGGGTCGATGGGTTCATGGTGTCTCATATCGAAGGGAAAGAGGGCATACTCCTACCAACATTAGTCGAGTGTGACCAGATACCAGATGAAAGAGAAGAGATTCCTACTCCAGAGGTTGCATATCACCATCCTCACTTAAGGCACCTTGCTGATGAGATTCCCGCAATGGACATGAATGCTGAAATCTTAGTCTTGCTAGGAAGAGACATTCTTAGAGTACATAAGGTACGTGAGCAGTGTGATGGACCTGAGGATGCCCCTTATGCACAAAGACTTGATCTAGGCTGGGTAATAGTGGGCGATTCATGCTTGGATAGAATGTGTACGTCATCTGAGATCCGCTCCTTCAAAACGTACATGTTAGGAAATGGACGTGCATCCCACTTCAAAAAGTGCCCTCACCATCATGAAATAAAGGAGAAGCCTCTTGACATCATCCAAGTACCTGATGTCACTCCTATCCTTTGTGATGACAACCTAGGTACCACAGTGTTTTGTACCACAAGTGACGACAACAAAATAGCCTTGTCAGTTGAAGACAGAGAGTTCATCAAAATAATGGACAAAGAATTCTTCAAGGATGAGTCTAACAGCTGGGTTGCACCATTGCCTCTTCGTGCTGCAAAGGTCAAACTGCCAAACAATCGGGAACAGGCTTTATCCAGATTCAACTCACTTCAACGAACATTAAAGAACAGGCCTGAAATGAAGGACCATTTCATTACCTTTATGAAGAGGATCTTTGACAATGAGCACGCTGAGCCAGCTCCACCTCTTCAAATACACGATGAGTGCTGGTACCTACCTTTCTTCGGAGTGTACCATCCACGTCCTGAATTCTTGTTGGCTGATCCAGAAGAAACCACGGCTGACGTCTTCAGTCTTCTAGAACCCGACAAAGATCCAGAGGTTCGTCCTGAAGTTAAAACCCTTGTCACCAGAACTGAACGAAGACGTGCCTTGGGCTGTCAACGCTTTGAACGTTTCTCCAAGTGGACAAGGCTGGTAAGCACCACCGAAAGGTTAGTTCATATTGCACACTGCTTTCACACGAAGCTCACAGATGCTCACTGTCAAGGTTGGCACATGTGCCAAAAGCTTATTTCTGCAAAAGACATTGCTGAAGCTGAATTGATCGTAATACGCAGTGTACAACAGGATGTCTTTGGCTCAGAAATCAGATGTATTCGTGACAAGGGGGACATTCCAAAAAACAGTCCAGTTGCTAACCTGAACCCATTCATTGACAATGATGGCACGTTAAGGGTTGGTGGACGCCTAAACAAGGCTAAGTTCAGTGAGCAAGAACAGAATCCTCTCATTATACCTGCTCGCCATCACATCACCACTTTGCTCATACGGCACTACCATGAAAGGGTGAAACACCAAGGTAGACACTTCACAGAGGGAGCCATAAGAGTTGCAGGCCTTTGGATTATAGGAGCAAAAAGACAGATTACAGCTACACTGCACAGCTGTGTTCAGTGCCGCAAACTAAGAGGGAAACATCAGCAACAGCAAATGTCAGATTTGCCAGCTGACAGGTTAAGTACTGACCCACCCTTTACTCACGTTGGTCTGGATGTCTTCGGACCATGGATGGTAACAGCCCGCAGAACACGAGGTGGCCAAGCCAATAGTAAGCGATGGGCAGTGCTGTTCACACGCATGTGTCTACGTGCAGTACACATTGAAGTAATAGAATCTATGGATGCCTCAAGTTTCATCAATGCTCTAAGACGGTTCCTTGCCATCAGAGGACCAGTCAAGACACTAAGATCCGACTGTGGAACTAATTTCGTTGGAGCTTGTCGAGAGTTACAGCTCAACTCTAGGCCAATACAAGACCTTTTAGCTGAAAGAGGCTGCACATGGATTTTCAATCCTCCTCATTCGTCTCACATGGGTGGTTCATGGGAGAGAATGATAGGAATCACGCGAAAAATACTGGACTCAATGCTCATGGACTTGAATTCCACAAGACTTACCCACGAGATTCTAACCACCTTCCTGGCAGAAGCATCTGCCATAATCAATTCAAGACCACTTGTTCCAGTGTCTACAGATCCAGAGACCCCAACTATCCTTACTCCAGCCACTCTTCTTACCCAGAAGCTTGGGACTGTTCCCGTGCCACCTGGAGACTTTAAATCAGGAAATCTGTGCTACGATCAGTGGAAGCGAGTACAACACCTTGCCAACTGCTTCTGGAATCGTTGGAAGATGGAGTATCTTTCTACTCTGCAAGGACGCAGGAAATGGCAGCGCCCGAACCTTAACATCCAAGTTGGAGATCTCGTTCTGCTTAAGGATCAGCAAGCTGAAAGAGTCGAGTGGCCTATGGGTCTTATTGTAAAGAGCGTTCCTAGTGATGACGGTAAGGTACGTAAGGTGGAGGTGAAAGTTTCAAGACAAGGGACTGTAAAGACTTTCATCAGACCTATCACGGAACTCATTTTGCTCTTGCCGTTTGGAGACTGAACTTACTTGGGTATGCTGTTGGATCCTACCTGCAACTTCGAGAAGGAAGTATCTGGAACTTTAGTTGTCACAACTTGAAGCCTTATATTATAAATGTTGTTGCATTATATGCATGTTCTCCATTATGTCTTTCAGGTTTTCAAGACATCAAGCAAATTGCGCTGTTGTTTATGTGCATAACTACCGTTGTATTATGTAAATAGTGGCATTATCATGCCAGACGGGGAGTGTGCTGCCCCAATAGGGGCATAGAATATGAGATGCATAGCCTCAGTTAATATTAGCATTGTTATATAGATTAGAGTTTATATAGTGTGGTTTGCCTACTATTTTCTCATAGCTAAATCTATGTGTTATCCTATGCTGCCATCTAGTGGCCTTTGTTGCAATGCACATGTTTTTATGTGATTCTTTGAGTTACCACATATTTTCAATGTATGTATGCCCCTCCCTGCTTCCTGTGTGGAGTACTTCCTGTGTCATCTCTTCAGCCAGCAAGCCACATGTAGAAGGACACTCATGTACTCTGCTCAGTAGGTAGGAAAGGCATCATCTTTTGACCGCACAATACTATCACCATTCATCTGCTGTTCCTGTTATCTGCTGTAACCCCTGAAGTTTAAAGAATAAACACCTCTTTTGAATGAATCGGTATTGACGAGTTCAGCTGTCTGACAAGGATTGTCCGCAGTGAGTATATCTGCTTATACAGGCCAGGCATAGAGGTCTCAGCAAGGGATATATCGCTATCACAACAATCGGAGTCAGAATAGTGGGGCAGAGCCTTGCTGATAGATCAGGTCAGTGACGACATTTTCAATAAATCTGATAAAGGGGATGGGCCTTTCCGTTGATTTGTGATACTTTTGCAACTTTTTTATACCAGAAAATAGACTTTCGCATTGAGAGATAGGGCTGCAGCATTTGATCCCCCCCCCCCCCTGAACTTATTATATTCGTTGATACAGCAAGGCTTTCGAACGGTACGGTGTCTCCTGTGAAGTTCCACTGAGGTGCCATTGTGGATAGTCGACATCATGTAAACGTCTTTCTCATCCCTCCACTTCATGGCCAAAACTTCTTCGTTCCTCAGGCTTGCCGATTCCCCCCTTTGTAGGCTTGTGGTGACTAAACTCTGTGGAAAGCCTTTCCTGTTTTTACGTGCAGTACCACAGCCCAAAGTTTTATTCAGGAATAGGTGGCGAAAAAGGGGCAGACTGGTGTAGTAATTGTCCACGTATATGTGATACCCCTTTTGGAAGAGTGGGAATGCCAACTCCCATACAATTTTCCCGCTTATTCCCATATACGATGGACACTCAGGGGGCTGGAGCTGGGAGTCTTTGCCTTCGTACACACAAAAGGCATTCACATAGCCGGAGGAGCTTTCGCAGAGCTTGTATAGCATCAAGCCGTACCTCGCTATCTTACTGGGAATATACTGTTTTATTCCCAGCCGGCCAGTGAAATGGACCAGGGATTCGTCCACAGAGATGTTCTGTTCCGGGATGTAAAGTTCAGCAAACTTCTTATTAAAAAAATCTATTAGGGGGCGAATTTTATATAATCTATCAAAGTCCGTATGATTTCGGGGGGGGGGGGGGGGGGCACTGCGAGTTGTCACTGAAATGCAGGAACCATATGATCTTGTCATAGCGGGACCTGTAAATCGTAGCTGAACAAAATGGCATATGGTGGATGGGCTTTTTAGACCAATACGAATGAAGTAAATTTTTTTTTTTGAAAGCCCCATATTCAGCGTAAGGCCTAAAAACAATCTCATATCCTCCATTGTTCGGGGTCTCCATTCAAAAGGGCGGGCATAGCATGAGTTGGGGTTGTTTTGTATGTACTGACTGGCAAAAAGATTTGTTTGGTCTATGATGGTTTGAAGGAACTCATTAAGGAAAAATAAATGAAAAAAATCGATTTCACAGAAACCTTCGGTGTTGGCCTGCACACCTGGCTGTGCTGTGAAAGGGGGGATTGTGGCGGACCCTGTGCTAGAAGGTACTCCTGATGGAGGTGACAAGTACTCCTGATGGGGGCGACAGGTACTGAGGTACTCCTGATGGGGGTGACGGGTACTCAGGTACTCTTGATGGGGGTTGACGGGTACTTAGGTACTTTTGATGGGGGGTGACAGGTACTCTTGATGGGGGGTGACAGGTACTCTTGATGGGGGGGTGACAGGTACTCTTGATGGGGGGGGGTGACAGATACTCTTGATGGGGGGTGTCAGGTACTCGGGTACTTTTGGTGGGGGGGTGACAGGTACTCTTTATTCGGGGGGGGCAATCTGGACACTTTATACTGACACTGTAAACTGTAACTCACTGTTTCTGATTTCTCCTTCTCACACAGGATCGGTGTGTGAGGAGGAGAGCCCAGAGAAAGCGGTTACAGCTTTGTTTGTTTACATTTGTGACCGGCTGTGATTGGACACAGCCGGTCACGTGGTAAAGAGCCAAATTTCATTGGCTCTTTACCCAGATCGGGACTAGGCTATGTCCAGGGGACGAGCCCCGTGCCCGATTACCGCAGTGCGCGCGCCCCGATCGCCGAGATTCACACGCCCGGGGCCGCGCACGCCTCCTTCATAGGGAAGTGACCGGCTGTGATTGGAAACAGCCGGTCACGTGGTAAAAGAGCCAATTTTATTGGCTATTTACCGTGATCGGGGACGAGCTGTCTCCGAGGGACTCGCCGAGTCACCGATCTCCGCGGGCTGCCAGTAGCGGCGAGAAGGGATGGACGTCATATGACGTCGGGGAGGGGTTCCTGCCGCCGTCATTTCACAATGACGCGGTATGAAAGTGGTTAAAGGGGGTTGCCATCCGGGCCCCTGGGGACCTCCGGGCCCCTTACAGGTGTACTGCCTGTACCCCCCTGATGGCGGCCCTGCTAGCATCGCACAACGGCGCAATTGTCAGCTAGAGCGATGCAGTGCCGTATCGCAAAAAATGGCCTGGTCATTAAGGGGCAAATCCTTCTGGTCCTTAACTAGCTAATTGCATGTGCATTTTGGTGTCTTTGAGCTTTTTAACCACTTAAGGACAGCCGCACGACGATATACATTGGCAGAATGGCACGGCTGGGCACATGGATGTATATATATACGTCCCCTTTAAGAGCCCAGCCGTGGGTCGCAAACGCGGTGAGTGTAAACAAACCTTCCCCGTTCTTCTCTGTGGGGCAGAGCCTTGCTGATAGATCAGGTCAGTGACGACATTTTCAATAAATCTGATAAAGGGGATGGGCCTTTCCGTTGATTTGTGATACTTTTGCAACTTTTTTATACCAGAAAATAGACTTTCGCATTGAGAGATAGGGCTGCAGCATTTGATCCCCCCCCCCCCCCCCTGAACTTATTATATTCGTTGATACAGCAAGGCTTTCGAACGGTACGGTGTCTCCTGTGAAGTTCCACTGAGGTGCCATTGTGGATAGTCGACATCATGTAAACGTCTTTCTCATCCCTCCACTTCATGGCCAAAACTTCTTCGTTCCTCAGGCTTGCCGATTCCCCCCTTTGTAGACTTGTGGTGACTAAACTCTGTGGAAAGCCTTTCCTGTTTTTACGTGCAGTACCACAGCCCAAAGTTGTATTCAGGAATAGGTGGCGAAAAAGGGGCAGACTGGTGTAGTAATTGTCCACGTATATGTGATACCCCTTTTGGAAGAGTAGGAATGCCAACTCCCATACAATTTTCCCACTTATTCCCATATACGATGGACACTCAGGGGGCTGGAGCTGGGAGTCTTTGCCTTCGTACACACAAAAGGCATTCACATAGCCGGAGGAGCTTTCGCAGAGCTTGTATAGCATCAAGCCGTACCTCGCTATCTTACTGGGAATATACTGTTTTATTCCCAGCCGGCCAGTGAAATGGACCAGGGATTCGTCCACAGAGATGTTCTGTTCCGGGATGTAAAGTTCAGCAAACTTCTTATTAAAAAAATCTATTAGGGGGCGAATTTTATATAATCTATCAAAGTCCGTATGATTTCGGGGGGGGGGGGGGGTGGAACTGCGAGTTGTCACTGAAATGCAGGAACCATATGATCTTGTCATAGCGGGACCTGTAAATCGTAGCTGAACAAAATGGCATATGGTGGATGGGCTTTTTAGACCAATACGAATGAAGTTCATTTTTTTTTTGAAAGCCCCATATTCAGCGTAAGGCCTAAAAACAATCTCATATCCTCCATTGTTCGGGGTCTCCATTCAAAAGGGCGGGCATAGCATGAGTTGGGGTTGTTTTGTATGTACTGACTGGCAAAAAGATTTGTTTGGTCTATGATGGTTTGAAGGAACTCATTAAGGAAAAATAAATGAAAAAAATCGATTTCACAGAAACCTTCGGTGTTGGCCTGCACACCTGGCTGTGCTGTGAAAGGGGGGATTGTGGCGAACCCTGTGCTAGAAGGTACTCCTGATGGAGGCGACAAGTACTCCTGATGGGGGCGACAGGTACTGAGGTACTCCTGATGGGGGTGACGGGTACTCAGGTACTCTTGATGGGGGTTGACGGGTACTTAGGTACTTTTGATGGGGGGTGACAGGTACTCTTGATGGGGGGTGACAGGTACTCTTGATGGGGGGGTGACAGGTACTCTTGATGGGGGGGGTGACAGATACTCTTGATGGGGGGTGTCAGGTACTCCGGTACTTTTGGTGGGGGGGTGACAGGTACTCTTTATTCGGGGGGGGGGCAATCTGGACACTTTATACTGACACTGTAAACTGTAACTCACTGTTTCTGATTTCTCCTTCTCACACAGGATCGGTGTGTGAGGCGGAGAGCCCAGAGAAAGCGGTTACAGCTTTGTTTGTTTACATTTGTGACCGGCTGTGATTGGACACAGCCGGTCACGTGGTAAAGAGCCAAATTTCATTGGCTCTTTACCCAGATCGGGACTAGGCTATGTCCAGGGGACGAGCCCCGTGCCCGATTACCGCAGTGCGCGCGCCCGATCGCCGAGATTCACACGCCCGGTGCCGCGCACGCCTCCTTCATAGGGAAGTGACCGGCTGTGATTGGAAACAGCCGGTCACGTGGTAAAAGAGCCAATTTTATTGGCTATTTACCGTGATCGGGGACGAGCTGTCTCCGAGGGACTCGCCGAGTCACCGATCGCCGCGGGCTGCCAGTAGCGGCGAGAAGGGATGGACGTCATATGACGTCGGGGAGGGGTTCCTGCCGCCGTCATTTCACAATGACGCGGTATGAAAGTGGTTAAAGGGGGTTGCCATCCGGGCCCCTGGGGACCTCCGGGCCCCTTACAGGTGTACTGCCTGTACCCCCCTGATAGCGGCCCTGCTAGCATCGCACAACGGCGCAATTGTCAGCTAGAGCGATGCAGTGCCGTATCGCAAAAAATGGCCTGGTCATTAAGGGGGCAAATCCTTCTGGTCCTTAACTAGCTAATTGCATGTGCATTTTGGTGTCTTTGAGCTTTTTAACCACTTAAGGACAGCCGCACGACGATATACATTGGCAGAATGGCACGGCTGGGCACATGGACGTATATATATACGTCCCCTTTAAGAGCCCAGCCGTGGGTTGCAAACGCGGTGAGTGTAAACAAACCTTCCCCGTTCTTCTCTGTGGCAATGTCAGTGATCGTCTGTTCCCTGATATATGTCCGATGTGTCCGGCTAAATGTCGCAGTCACGAAAAAAATCGCTGATCACCGCCGAAAATCAATTGGGACTAATTACGGGAAACAGAATCGTTTTGATTAAAATCAATGCAGTACTTACCTTTTTTGAGATAGATGTTCTCCCGCCGCTTCCGGGTATGGGCTGCGGGACTGGGCATTCATATTTAATTGACAGCCTTCCGACCCTCGCATACATCGCGTCACCAGTTTCCGAAAGTAGCCGAACGTCGGTGCGCAGGCGCCGTATAGCGCCGCACCGTTGTTCGGCAACTCGTGACGCGCTGTATGCGACCGTCGGAAGGCTGTCAATCAAATAGGAGTCCCGAAGACCATACCCAGAAGCGGCGGAGAACATCTATCTCAAAAAAGGTAAGTACTGCATTTATTTTAATCAAAACACCCGATTCTGCTTCCCGTAATTAGGCCCAATCTAATGTTAAAAAAAAAATTTCGGGTGAACTCCCGCTTTAAGTGACGCATTTCAGTATATTGTTATGAGAAGCATGTCTTCAAAGGATTTTGTTGATGTACGCTGACATGTTATCTTTTACACCTGGTTGATGACCACTTTAATGCTTTATGATGTGTATTATACTTGAAGTAATATTATATAAAGCCATGAATAAAGATATATTATCAGATCATTCTCTGAATTGGCTTTTGTGTGACATTATTGGTCAGAAGGGGTCTCTGGCGCCGTACTGAGTTAGGACGAACAACAGGGGTCACACCGTGGTCGTACTGAGCCCCACTTCTTCCAATTGGCGTAGTCGGAAGGATCAGCGTGGCAATTTTTTGTTACGGTAAGTGTTTGAATTTATTTTTACCTTACCGTGACATATTGCTCACGATCGTCTGAAGTTTAAATCAGTGTGGGGGAAGTATAGACTTGTTAAGTGTTTAGGTAACACTAACAACAGACTTTGAGAAAGTCTCTGAATAGTCCTGGGTGACTATTATACAGTGTTTTGGAAACATAAAGCGTTTTTGGAAAACGCATGAAGTGTTTTGGAAACACATAAGAGCGTTTTTGAAACGCATCTCATAGTCCGGGGTGACTATAAATTTTAAGGTGTATACAAAAAATAGATTGGCACGTTGTTCTGATAACTCAGGTTACTTTGCTTATCTTTCTATCGCATAGAGGTATAAGATAATTTGTTGGTGTGATACAAGACGTAGATGTCGTTCCATAATATATCTTGTGAATATTGTAGGTGTGGAATATTACTGAAACATACAGGACCTAACAATTACTTCCACATTATTAGATATATTAGTGAGAGACCACTTACACCATTCTTCTGCTACAGTAGTCCACCCAAAACGCTATTGCAAAAAACAGCTATTATATAAACTTAATTGCCATTTCCCTGTGCCACAAGAGTTTATAGGGCAGACTCTGGGCCATTTGCAAGAGTTCATTCTCTGTTTCGACGGTTTATATTAAATCTCCCTCGAACAGGAGCCACCCGAACAAACACGCTGGGACGTCTAAAGTCAGTCAGCGCCAGTCTGCACCCCTACATTTTGGAGGTCTTATTTAAGTATAATCTTGTATAGAAGTAATAAGAATATTGTTGGTGCCTGGTAAGTGCCCAGAATAATGTAAGTTGACTGTTGGTTTGTTATTACAGTAAATCAGACATATGTTAAAGTATAAGAACATTATTAATGTCTGATAGATGTTCTGAATGTGTTGTGGGTGTATTGTTTTGTTATTGCGACAGCCACACATATTTAATAGCAAGCGTACCGGGAGGGTATCGTTCAAGGATGGGTAAGGGTCCGTTGTTCCGTAGGGGTAAACCCAGAGTCCAGGTGCTGAGGTTCAACCTACATGTGCCAATTGTTTTCAAGGAAGGATTAACGGTTAAAGGACTCAGGAGTCAGGTACATAGGGAAGGAAACAACCTTTTAGTTTGCCCCCAGTCACTATATCATTTAGATCCCTGTGACATTTCACAAATAATGGGAGAACCACCCCCCTATGATCCCCAAGAGGATGTGCAATGTTTGTACCCTACACTAACGGTGCCAGCAGTTTATAAAACCTAGCCCGTAACAAAGAGATCCCCAGCCCAGTCGGCACAAGCACCCACTGCACAGTTATCAACTGTACAGCAAGACAGTGTCCAGAGTGACACTGTGGGGGCTCTAATAAAAACGTACCCCCTCGTAGCAGCAAGGGATATTCCTGGAGTAGTGAGTATGGACACTGACACAGGATCGTTAAGGGGGGCAGAAGGGGGGTCAGACTTACAAGTTACACCCCCTACTGCATCTTAAAGGTACATAGACAGAATCTAGACAGTATCTAGGTTGAATAAACTGTCTAGTAAAAGATGATTTAAAGGTCAACCTGGTCAGGGACAAGTCTAATTTGCAACCATCTGTATAATTTTGTTGGTCAAATAGACTGTGTCACATATACACTATATGTATATCTACATAAATATGGGGGCAGATCCACAAAAGAATTACGCCGGCGTATCTATTGATACGCCACGTAATTTTAAAGTTCCTGCGTCGTATCTTTGTTTTGTATCCACAAAACAAGATATAGTTAGCCTATATAGTTACCCCTGCTATTATTTTTTAACCAAGTTAAAACAGCCGGATGGAAGGACCAGAAAACAACTCTCATTGAGGAAGATGTAAAGAGAAAAAAGAAGGGCTCCACATGGTATAGATCAAAAAGGATAGGTTTTATTGAATAAAAACCGATTGGCATCCGTTGTAAAAATTTGTCATCACAAAAGTAAAAAGGAGCAACATGGGGAGCAATAAGCAAAGACTGACACATTTTATCTAAGTAAACTTCAACAGGGGCGTATGTCAGCGGTGAGCCCCTGTTGACGTCTACTTAGATGAAACGCAGATTTCAGATTCCGATAAGCCCCCCACCCGCAGACCCCCACAACCACTGGGCAAGGATCCTTTTGTAATAGAAAAAAAGCAAGACAGGACCTCTTAAATATGAGATCTGGGATCAAAAAGACCTCAGATCTCATATTTACACTAAAATGTAATAAAACAATAAAAAATGAAAGTACAAAAACAATCTCCTTTAAGAGCTACTGTATGGGCGGAAGTGACGTTTGACGTCGCTTCCGCCATCCCATGCTATGGAGCCGAGCAGGGGCCATCTTCCCCTCAGTCGTCAGCCAAGCATCTACGGGAGAGGATGCGATCGTCTCCACTGCTACCATCAGGTCCGGTAAGTGGCAGACGACAGGAGCACGGTGGGAGGGGGGCGGGCACATCTCCCGCCACAGATAAAATGGTCTTGCAGCAAATCCACAGCAGAGACCACTTTTATCTTAAAGAGAAACACACGCCGTTCCCGATTATGGCAGCTAGCTATTTAGCGTCAAAGTACCAACATACGGCTATGGCGATTTGCGTGAAGTGGTTAAGGACCAAGCCTTTTTTTCAGACTTGGTGTTTACAGGTTAAAATATTTTTTTTTTGCTAGAAAATTACTTAGAACTCACAGACATTATATATATATATATATATATTTTTTTTTTCAGACACCCTAGAGAATAAAATGGCAGTTGTTGCAGTACTTTATGCCACACCATATTTGCACAGCGGTCTTACGAGCGCAATTTTTGGGAAAAAATACACTTTTTTGAATAAACAAATAAGAAAACAGTAAAGTTAGCCCAATGTTATTGTATATTGTGAAAGATAATGTTAGGCCGAGTAAATTGATACCCAACATGTCACGCTTCATAATTGCGCCCGCTTGTGGAAGGTCGACAAACTTTGACCCTTAAAAATCTCCATATGCGATGTTAAAAAAATTAACAGTTTTGAGTTACAGGGGGGGTTCTAGTGCTAGAATTATTGCTCTCACTGTAACGATCGTGGTGATACCTCACATGTGTCGTTTGAACACCATTTTAATTTGCAGGCGCGACTTACGTATGCGTTCGCTTCTGTGCGCAAGCTCGGCGGGACAGGGTGCTTTACATTTTTTTTTCTTATTTATTTTACTTTTTATTTTTACACTGTCCTTTAAAAAAAAAAAAAATGGGTCACTTTCATTCCTATTACAAGGAATGTAAACATCTCTTGTAATAGAAAAAACATGATAGCACCTCTTAAATGTGACCACGTTCTGACACGGTCGTTTTTTAACTGATGGTGTGTAGGCACGACTGATCAGTAGTCAGCTTCATCGGATAACTGATGGAAAAATCCATCAGACCATTTTCATCGGATGGACCAATCGTGTGTACAGGGCATAAATTTTCCCCTTTAAGACCATTGGGCGGAAATTACGTTTGACGTCTCTTCTTTCATCCAATGGTATGGAGCCAAGTGGGGGACATCTTCCCTCGCTCAGCATCCAGCCTCACAGGAGAAAGGACTTTTATCTGAAAGTGGACCATTATGGCAGCTACAGTGATGACGGGCAGTCCGCAAGTGGTTAATTGTGATCTTGTTCAAATCCCTGTTGTTGATGTATGCACGCAAGGTTGATTCCTCCTTCTCAACACAGAATAAGGTTGTCCCAGCAGAAGAGGTCTGCTATAGCCCTACTTTAAATTCTCATCAAGTCACTCCGTGAGCACCTACAATTCAGGTTCTGATGGAGAATAACTATGGGGTATTTCTGCCCCTTGGACATTCATATGGGCAATGAGGAGGTAACGGATCGGCATTCTTTTTATTACAAATATCCTGGTTGTGATACAGTGGAAGTACCGTAGCTTGTTGTCAGTGTTATTTTCATCGTCAAAATTTTAGTCAGGGGCCTTTTTACAGTGCGGAAAACGAAATGAAAATTACACCACATTTTCATCCACTGGCAAAAACTATGACGAAAATAAATTCATTTTTTGTCAACGAACAAAAACTAAATGAAAATGGGAGGGAGGGACGTTTACCCATATGAACTTCCATTTTCTCTCGAAACTCTGTGTAGAGCTCATGAGGGCTTCTGTTCCCAGCATGCAAGCAGGTCCGTAGCATGCAGCTCTACAGGCCTCCTCAGACGACCGTCCAGAGCTGCACTAGGCAATACAGGCCTCCTGAAGAGTCTGCCTCACGTCCATCCAGAGCAGAGCACTGTGAGTGTGTATGTTACAGGCAGGGCTCAAGTCCTGCGGGAACGCGTGAGAACGGAGTTCCTGCACTTTTGTTCACAGCAGGAACGCAGTTCCCTTTGCAGGACTAGAGCAGCGGAGCTGCCCGAGCCAATCCTTCACTAAGCAGTGATGCCCAGCTCGAGTCACTGTAAGGGGCAGGCGAACCTTAGTAATCCTTTATATTACTGGCTGCTTCCTGTATATGGATTCATCAGGTAGTGTGTGGGTATTCCGTCACTTCCTCGATGCCGCAATGTCTCCTGGAAGCTTTTGTCATTGTTCCCAGGAGACATTGCAGAGGTCTGCCGCAAGTTATCGCGGGATTTAGAAAGAACTTGCTTAAAGAAAAAAAAACATGCGGTTTAGTATGAGCGTATCATTTTTTTTTTTGGTGGGGGAGTGGATCTTGAGTGGGAGTTCCGACACTTTTTTCCCCAGGACTTAACCCCTGGTTACAGGCCTCCCCTCAGGCCATTGTCCAGAGCACTGTCTCCATTACAGACCTCATCTGACCACCGGCATCCAGAGCACTGTGCATTACACCACCATCCAGAGCACACTGTGCAGCATTACAGGCCTCTTAGACCACAGTCCCAGAGCACTGTGCATTACAGGCCTCCCCAATCACCTTCCCAGAGCAATGTGCATTACAGGCCCCCCCAACCACTTTCCTAGAGCACTGAGCATTACAGGCCTCCCCAACCACCTTCCCAGAGCACTGTGCATTACAGGTCTCCCCTCAGACCACCATCCAGAGCACACTGTGAAGCACACTGTGAAGCATTACAAGCCTCTTAGACCAAAGTCCCAGAGCACTGAGCATTTCAGGCCTTCCCAACCACCTTCCTAGAGCACTGTGCAATACAGGCCTCCCCAACCACCTTCCCAGAGCACTGTGCATTACAGGCCTCCCCAACCACCTCCCCAGAGCACTGTGCATTACAGGCCTCCCCAACCACCTTCCTAGAGCACTGAGCATTACAGGCCTCCCCAACCACCTCCTCAGAGCACTGTGCATTACAGGCCTCCCCAACCACCTTCCCAGAGCACTGTGCATTACAGCCCTCCCCAACCACTTTCCTAGAGCACTGTGCATTACAGGCCTCCCCAACCACCTTCCCAGAGCACTGTGCATTACAGGCCTCCCCTCAGACCACCATCCAGGGCACACTGTGAAGCATTACAGGCCTCTTAGACCACAGTCCCAGAGCACTGAGCATTTCAGGCCTTCCCAACCACCTTCCTAGAGCACTGTGCAATACAGGCCTCCCCAACCACCTTCCCAGAGCACTGTACATTACAGGCCTACCCAACCATCTTCCTAGAGCACTGAGCATTACAGGCCTCCCCAACCACCTTCCCAAAGCACTGTGCATTATAGGCCTCCCCAACCACCTTCCCAGAGCACTGTGCATTGCAGGCCTCCCCAACCACCTTACTAGAACGCTGAGCATTACAGGCCTCCCCAACCACCTTCCCAGAGCACTGTGCATTACAGACCCCCCCCTCAGACCACCATCCAAAGCACACTGTGCAGCATTACAGGCCCTTAAGACCACAGTCCCAGAGCATGGTGCCCTACAGGCGTCTCAGAACCTGTGGTTCTTCTGCTACTGCTGTGGTTTGTTTAAATGCTGCCACCATATTGCTCTTGTTGTCTGTTATCACTGTTAGGATCTTCCTTTTTGGCATGTCCCGCTCGTGCAAGCATTTGTCCACAGTGATTTAATTGACTGTGCAGCGTGTGGGTGGGCTACTTGTTCAAGAGCCAACAATATATATGTGTTCAGGTTTATTTTGTTTAATTAACAACAGCAAAGTAGCATGCACTTACAGCAAGGAATGAAGCTGTATTTTAAAAAAGCTACAGTATATGTTTGCAACAAGACTTGGTCTTATAGAGTAAAGACGTTATATAATGGCTAAATCTGTGTCTGTATAGTTTGTTCAAACCTTACCATAAATAATAACATATTCCAACTTTTTTTTTTACTCCAGGAGTGTATAATGAGTTTTGAAAATATAGAGAAAAACTAAAATAATGCATTCGAATTTAACTAAACACATTAGATTTTAGTCAATTAAAATGTATTTGAGATTAAATATGACTAAAACTAAAACATTTCCAGATTACTAAAATGCGACTAAAACTAAAATGGCATTTAAGTCAAAAGACTATTGCGATGACACATGATCGGATATCTGATAGAATCTATTCCGATGGATTTTTTCATCGGATATCCGATGAAGCTGACTTTCATTAGTCTTGCCTATACACCATCGGTCAAAACTCCGACCGTGTCCAAACGCGGTTACGTAAAACCCTACGACGTGCTGAGAAAAATAAAGTTCAATGCTTCCGAGCATGCGTTGACTTGATTCTGAGCATGCGTGGATTTTTGACCGATGGACTTCCACACATGCGATCGCTTTTTTCTATCTTTTTTTTATCCATAGGAAAATTTTAAAACATGTTCTATTTTTTTCACCGATGAAAAACAAACCAATGGGGCCCACACACGATCGGTTTGTCCGATGAAAACGGGCTGTTTTCATCAGACAAACCGATCGTGTGTACAGGGTTTACGAGTAAAACTAAATTGAGATTTGCTGCCAAAAATACTGCTTGTCGTACATCTGGATAGTTACCCCAACAGCTCATTAATCCCTTGTTGGTGGAGGACTTGTTTGGTACCTTACCTTACAATGTTCTTTGCAATGATTGGATAAAATGTATATTCCGTGTCCCCCAGTTTATGGCTAGATTATGGATAGAGAACCAAAGAATAGCCCAGGATGATAGAGAATTTGGGTGATGTGATCAACTGAAAACTGATAGTCTTATGATGGTCAGCCACAATTTGGCGTTCAAGTGGGACAGTCTCATGGGTAACAGGTTCCAAAGATGAGCTATCCATGTTTCCATATGAATAGGGGCAGGTTTATTTCTCATTTGAATGTTATTGTTTTGGTCACATTCACTGCCTGTGAAGTTCCCCCTGGCCCCAAAGTCCAGCATAGCAAAGCAAGGGATTTCATGGCTTTCAATGATAGGTTTAATTGGGATGACAAAATGAGATGATAAGGAATGATATTTATATACTTCATGAATCAAGGGAGAGTCAGCCTAAGAAATGGAGTTTATTTATTCAGACACTGTAAATTCAGTTTCTGCAAATTTAAATGTATTCGGACAATCAACTGTATAATGTTCAGAGTCTTCACAATAGAGACATAAGTTCGCTGAACGTCATCTCTCTTTCTCCTTAGTAAAAGTAGTTAATTTAACAAGAAAAAAGATAATTAGTGATGCGCTGATATCAACATTTGCTGCTGTGAGTACAATGAGTGCCAATGATACCAAAAAATATATACAACCAAAAACCCATGACTAAGTCACGTGCCGAGTGACGCAACGTGTGGGGAAGGAGCCTAGTGATCGACGGACACTCGTTCGTATGAGGAGATCGCTACACTGAGCAGCAAAGAGGCTACTTTTGAAGCTGGGTTTTGATCCGGGGATTCGTGAGTGAGCTTGCAAACACTGCATTTACGTTTCCTTCCTCACATTACAGTATTGCACTATCGTCTGTTTTTCTTGTCATTGCATGAGCTGTGTTACTCCGAGCCAACAGAGTATCAGCCTGGAGCTAGATTCAACACTGTGAACACCACAAGCACAGCAGAGGACTGTTTTTTTCTTGTTTGCTCTTCACCCTCATAGCACTAGTTTGAGTTCATGTACTGGTCTATGGCTGATAAGGGATGTGTGGTTGTTGTTATCTTTAAAGCGGGAGTTCACCCAAAAATCAACTTTCTGCAGTTAGATCCAGCATACTGCTGACATCTGCAGTATGCTGGTCTTTTTATTTTTATTTTGGTACTTATCGTTTTAGCAGTATTTGTTCTATGGCTCCGAGCGGGGAATCCTGCGGGGGAATGGGCGTTCCCGAAGGCAAGCAAGTTGATTGACGGCCTTCGATAGCGTGTCACGGCTTTCGAAAACAGCCGAGGTGACACTTGGCTGTTTACGGCCGTAAACTGCGCAGGGGCCGTAAATTGCCGAGTGGATTTTCGGAAGCCGTGACGCGCTATCGAAGGCTGTCAATCAACTTGCTTGTCTTCGGGAACGCCTATACCAGGAAGTAATTCCCGCTCGGAGTCATAGAACAAATACTGCTAAAACGATAAGTACCAAAATAAAGTAAAAAAAGACCAGCATACTGCAGATGTCAGCAGTATGCTGGATCTAAGAAAGTTGATTTTTGGGTGAACTCCCGCTTTAAATGGTGACATTATTTTATTATTTGTTAGCTTCTGGTTCACAGCACTTGGGTTATCATACCTTGCTAATTGATACCTCTTATTAATGTGGTTTTTGGTTGTATATATTTTTGGGTATCATTGGCACTCATTGTACTCACAGCAGCAAATGTTGATATCAGCGCATCACTAATTATCTTTTTTCTTGATCACTTTATTGGTTTGTACACCTTTTTGTGTATGCAGCATTATCATTTAGGTATTTTTGTTGTGTGTTTTTTCCTGTGTTATATTAAGTAGTAGAGCTGTAGTACCACATGTTTTAGTTAATTTAACAGCATCCTCCTGCATAGGTTCAGGGGTGTTGATATGCAGAGCTTTTGGATCCTTCTAAGTGAACTGACTTGTAGAAAAACATATGCCTCCATTACTTCTTGGAATTCCCAGTCTCACTTTCCTCCTTTCCGTCTCTAATCAATTTAAAAACATAATTTAATAAATGCCTCAAGATTGTCAGGAGTCTCTTACTTGCTTACTTTTTTTGTGCCGCTGGATTCAAAGTCGTGTCAGAAATCCAACATCAGAATTCAGTTGTGTACTCTGAAACAGAGGGTCTACCCTGCTATAAGTTGTGAATCTAGATCAGTGGTTAGGATAATCAAAAACTTGATTCACAGCAGTCACAAAAGAATTTAAATCCTCCAGGATAGCATTGTCTTGCTCCACATAAGGGGAGGCCCAGGCTAAAAAGGTTGATAATAAACAACACCTATTTCCTCTCAGAAGTAAATGCAGCAGGTTGCATCTAAAAGTACCATATTTATCGGCATATAAAACACACTTTTCCCCCCTGAAAATAGGGGACAAATCGCGGGTGCGTGTTTTATACGTCGATAGTGTACCTTGGAAGGGAAGGAGGGGGGCGAACTCAGCCAGAATTCACGAGCCGTCCTCTCCTGTTCGGCTCTAACTTTGCTCTCATGTCACGCACACAGTCCCGCATCTCCTGCGATCAGGCATCACCTGAGCCTGCAGGAGATATGTATAAATACCCGGAAACTCACACTCTCTAGTTGCCTTGATATATCTCCTTGTGCCCTGACCTTGCTAACCTGCTATCTGATCCTGAGCCTGCATCCAGTCCTGATCCCGAGCCTATCCTGGTCCTGTCCCTCCTGTGTTCCTTTTCCCTGTCATCTTTGCCCTGTAGCCTGATTCCTTTGCACCTTCCCCCATCTGCTGATTCCCTGTGTATGACCCTGGCCTGCCTTACGTTTGTGATTCTGGAACTGCCCTTGTTTATTTTTATTTTTCTTGAAACGTACCTCTTAAAATGTAGGTGCGTGTCATATGCCTGTGCGCGTTATACACCGATAAATAAGGTATATGCAACACTGATTTAAGAAAACCTCTGAAATGGGTGACAGTCTCCGCTAAACTTAAAAGAGGACTTAACGAAGGAGTAGGGCCAAAGCTCTTTTGGCCCTACTTCTCCTGTGGGTCACAGGAGTGCAGTTAGTTCTGTGATCCTGTATTCAGCCAACAATAGACTAAAGTCTGCTGCCAGCTAACGTCACTCAGCCATTCCAGAGTCTGGAGAGATACCAACTGTAATGTCTGTATCCAGCGCACCAATGAGAGCCTGAGCCAGTGGCTCCTGCAAAACCCAGTGAGCGCTGCAGGGGCAGTGAAGAGAGATGGTGACTGACAATCAGAGACATTGCCTAAATCAGGAAGTTCATTGGAGGAGGAAAGAGTTTAAGGTTGACCAGAAACACAGTATAAGGCAATGTTTTCCAAGGGGTCAAACAGGGAGCTGTCCAGCATCTCGGATGGCACAGCAAGAAAAGCTACAGCCAGACAACACAGAGGTCCTAGGTTTAGATCAGGACCCTGACACAAACTGTTCCAACTTCAATCATCCTAAATGTTTTTGTTGCTGCTCTGATTATTCATACACTTGGGAATTACTATCCACGTTTCCATCAATCTTTGGTGGTGACATCAGTTTAGGAGCGGTGGAAGCAGGGGTTAAAGGGTTAATGTTCTGATGCTGTGCCCCCCCCCCCCTCTCCTGTAGGTGTAAGTCTTTCCACCCTCTTTGTACTGAGGCTAAAAAATACAAGTAGAGAAGATAGTTAGATGGCTGAGGGGACTGAGAAGGTTCTGAAACAAGGATGTAGAGGGCTTTGTTTCCCAGAAGAGAGAGAGAAAAAGGTAATCTAAGCACTGCAGCATCCCCTAGTGTTTATATTGCAAACAGCCAGAATTATTGTTAGTCATTGACTGAATTGCACTTGCCATTATTTAAGGAGTGTTACCATACGGTATTTGTTAAAGAGAGGCCCGGAGCAAAACAACAAGACATCAGCGCAGGGCCGGCCATGACGGGGTTAAAGAAAAAGCCCTGCCATGGTCGGAGGGAGGGGTCAGTGAGGAAGGAGAGCGATGGGAGGGAGGTTATATATTTCCCCTCCCACGCTTCCCGGTTAACACGTGGGGAGAAGTTTCTGTGCCTGCTGGGGACTTGCTGCTCTGCCAGAAACGAAAAGGGGTGAGGTAGGCCGCGATCGGGTGCCTTTTTTACCGTTTTTTCGGCGTTTTAGGTCAGCGCTGCTGGGGGAAGCTAGGCCCTGATAAAAAAAAAAAAAAAAACGAGCGCCGCTAGGCCGCAGCCGGGGACTCAATTTTAAGCTCATCCAGCGGCCTGTACCATGGCTGGGGTCGAGGCCATGATTGCCCAGCTCAGGCAGGAGGCGGATCGCCGCGGTGAGGGGTGGCTGCAGTCCATGCTGGGGCCGCTCCTCCCGCACGGGGACACGGGGAACGATTCATCCGGCCGGGGGGGCGGGGGGGGCACCCCGCGAACGGGGGGGGCTCATACTGCCACCCAGGATGTAGCCAGCAGCCCACCTGTCCGGGGGGGGGAGGATTACACCCCGCGATCCAGGGTGTCCCGGCCTCCGGCACGCTATTCCCCGGGACCGTCCACCCGGTCCCACAGGAGAGGGGGCAGCCCCATCCGGGCCGCCTCGGGCCCACCCGCAAAACGGACAGCGGCGGCGGCGGCGGCGGGGGGGGCGCCAGGAGGACACCGATCGGCAGCGGGGAACGGGGAGGGGGCGGCCAGGGGGCTCCAAGGCGGCGGCCAGGTCCGCTCGGCGAGAAGATCGGAGGGATGCGGGCTCCAACCCCGGTTGTGCACCGGTGGGCCGAGAGCCTCGGCGAAGCACATCTGTCCCTGCGGTGGCTAGCTCTTCAGCATCCGCGGCTAGCCACCTCCAATCCAGCCCCGTGGTGAGGGAGCGAGGGGGAGGGGGCGGCAGAGTGTCCGAGGCGCCGAGAAAAGCTATGCGGAAGTCGGTGCACGGGTCCAGGGCGCGCAGCGAGAGTGAGTCCAGCTCTGGGCCCGCGGCTCCCAGGCCCGAGTCGCCTGGAGGGCTTTCATCTGGTGAGGAGGGTCGGCATGGAGATCGATCGGAAGGGGAGCTGTCGGAGGAGGAAGTGGTGCCCAGGACGGAGGTCGCAGCGCGGGAGCCAAGCCGGACGGCTGGTGGGATTGCTTCCAGACAGCCCGGTGAGTCGTTTTTGGCTTTGCCTTCTATTTTACAAAATGTGGGGGTGTTAGCGGGGGGACAGGGGGGGGGTCCCCGTAGTCGTGGGGGGGTGCCCGCAGGGGTGAGTAGTGGTGATTCGGGTACACTGGGGGAACGGTCGAGAGAGGATGCCGGTTTGCACCGGTTCCTGGCGGGTTTGGAGACGTTGGTTAGCCAGCTGAAGGGTGGGGTCAGCCCCGCCGTTAGCCCGGCGGCAGCATGGGGAACGGCGGGGGGATCCGGGGTTACGGCACCTGCATTAGCGGTCGCCGTGCCGGGGGCTGTGGTGCCTGTGGACAAGGGACAAGAGGTAGGGGCTGTGGCGGCAGGTGCCGTGGTGCCGCCTACGGAAAAGGGGGATGCGGGGGTCGATTCCGCGAAGAAGAGAGAGTTGGTCCGGTTGGCGGACGCGGCAAAAGGGGAGGTTTACACGTGCTGGGAGGCACCGCTGGGTTCGCATTTGAAGCCGGAGGTGCGGGAAAAGATTTGGAAGAGTGAATATGTAGAGATATTTGCGTTGTTACCGCTGGAAAAGTTTAACCTTGATAGGGTTAAGCCGGAAGAGTCCAAGAAAGAGGACGAGGAGAAGAGGAGGTATAGGCTTATACCTAGGACTTTTGCGAATTGGTCGCAGGCCTATTCGATCATGGCGAGCGTGATCGGTGAGAAAAACCCCGAACATTGTTCGGCGCTTTTCAGTTACCAGGAGGCGATTAGCGAGGCCTACCGGTGTTACGGGGGCACGGGGTGGCTCCGGTATGATGAGCAGTTCCGGCAACGCCGGGCTATCAGGCCGGATATTAGGTGGGACACTAAGGACATTGGCCTTTGGATGCGGCTTATGTCGGCCCCACGGACGTCCACGCCGTTTTTTCAGGGGGGGGCCGGTGGAACCTCTTCCCCAGGACAGTCGGCCGGAAAGAAGAAGGGGGTCTGCTGGCAGTTTAACGAAGGAAACTGCAGGTTCGGAGGGTCCTGCCGGTTCAAGCACGAGTGCTCCGGCTGTGGTGGCAATCACCCCTCTTCCCGGTGTTTTAAGCAAGGCAAGGGACGTCCCGGAGATTCTTCAAGTAAGAGGGAGGACCCCGGTGATGGTGGAAAGGATGCGACCGTTTCTCGGTAGATATCCTGATAGGGCGGCCGCCCTGTCGTTGGAAAGGGGTTTCTCGGTGGGTTTTAACATTCCGTGCTCTTTGTCCGTGGTCCCCCCGGTGGCTAAGAATTTACGTTCAGCGTTACAACACCCGGATGTGGTTTCAGAGAAACTGCAGAAGGAAGTGGCATTGGGCCGTATGGGGGGCCCATTCGTCTCGCCTCCCTTGGACGACTTGGTGGTTTCCCCGTTGGGGGTGGTGCCTAAGAAGGAGCCGAACAAATTTCGGCTTATTCATCATTTGTCGTTTCCGAAGGGGGGGTCGGTGAACGACGCCATCAGCATGGAGGAGTGTACGGTGAGTTACACCTCTTTTGATGCTGCGGTGGGCTGGGTCAGGCGGTATGGCCGGGGGGCCTTGATGGCCAAGTCGGACATTGAGGCTGCGTTTCGGCTCCTGCCTGTCCACCCAGATAGTTTCAGGCTCTTGGGCTGCCAGTGGGGTGGGGAGTTCTACGTAGACAAGTGTCTGCCGATGGGCTGTTCCATTTCCTGCGCGCTGTTTGAACGGTTTAGTTCGTTCCTGGAGTGGGTGGTTCGGGATGTGTCCGGCGTAAGCTCCGTGATCCACTATCTGGACGACTTTCTCTGTATTGGGCCGGCGGGGTCGCAGATTTGCGCAGTGCTGTTGGCCACTTTGGAGCACATTGCGGAGCGATTTGGTGTGCCGCTGGCGCCCGAGAAAACGGAAGGACCGAGATCGGTCATCCAATTCTTGGGCATCGTGATCGATTCAGAGAGGATGGAATGTAGGTTACCGCTGGACAAGTTGGTGGGCCTCAAGGCCGAGATTCAGGAGATGGTGGGCTTGCGGAAGGTGCAACTCCGAGCGCTTCAGTCGCTCCTGGGGAAGCTAAATTTTGCTTGCCGCATTCTCCCCATGGGGAGGGTCTTTTGCAGGCGCCTTTCGGCGGCTACAGCGGGTGTCAGGTCGCCCAGGCACTATGTGCGCCTGGGGAAGGAACATAGGGAGGATTTGTTGGTATGGCACTCCTTTTTGGACTCCTTCAACGGCAGGGCCTTGTGGATGTCCGGTCCGGTTAGCAACTTTGACATGGAGTTGTTCACAGATGCGGCTGGAGGCGCAGGTTTCGGGGCATATTTTCAAGGGCAATGGAGTGCGGGCTCATGGCCTCAGGCCTGGTTGGAGGCGGGGTTCACAAAGAACTTGGTGCTGTTGGAATTGTTTCCGGTGGTGCTGGCAGTAGAATTGTGGGGTGCGGCCTTCCGGGATCGGAAGGTGCGGTTCCATGGTGACAATATGGGGGTGGTCCAGGTGATCAACAGAGTTACGGCGTCTTCTCCTCCAGTTATTCGGCTGTTACGGCACCTGGTGCTGCGCTGTTTGCAGTTGAACATATTTGTATATGCGGTGCATCTACCGGGGGTGGAGAATGTAGTAGCTGATGCTCTGTCTCGCTTTCAGTGGGACAGGTTCCGGGAGCTGGTGCCGGAGGCAGAGGAGCAAGGTGTCCCCTGTCCAGAGTGGCTTTGGAGGATTCCGTTGGAATCGTCTCCGATTGGATCAGAAGGTCGGTAAGTGTGAACACCTGGAGGGCGTATGAGAAGGTGTGGGCGGAATGGCAGGCTCTGGTTAGGGAGGCCGAGGTGGACCCGGCCGGTCCCGAGGTCAGGGGTTTGGTGCTGTATTTCTTGGGCAGGAACATGGAGGCCGGGGTTTCTCCGTCCATGATGGACAAAAAATTGGCTGGATTGGCTTTCCTGTTTAAGTGGCAAGGGCGCCCGGACTTTACTAAGGAATTTTGTGTCCGGCAGGCTCTAAGGGGTTACAGGAAGCAGGGGCGTCAGGCGGATTCCCGTCGCCCTGTGTCGTTTGCAATATTGAGGGGTATTATGGAAAAGTTGGGGACATTGTGTTCATCCCGGTTTGAAGTGTTATTGTTTCGCGCGGCGTTCGCTTTGGCGTTCTTTGGAGCTTTTAGGGTGGGGGAGTTGGTTAGCCCCTCGAAGAAGGTGCAGGGTGGCATGTTGGCTGATGATGTGGTGTGGAATCAAGACGGGGTCGCTTTGTTGCTACGCCGGTCCAAGACGGACCAGAAAGGGAGGGGTAAAGTGGTGCGAGTCTTCCCTATTGAAGGGTCGGAATTATGCCCGGTTAGGGTAGTGCGGGAATTTTTGGATGTACGGCCAGAGTTAAGTGGCTCATTCTTGCTGCACGAGGATGGGACGGCGTTGTCACGGTATCAGTTCGTGACAGTGTTCAGACGGTGTTTGGGGGCATTGGGCCTGGTGGCTCAGGAGTTCTCGGCGCATTCCTTTCGGATTGGTGCCGCGACAGAAGCAGTACGTTGTGGCTTGGACGATGAATTGGTGAAAAGGATTGGTAGATGGGAGTCAAGGAGATTTCGATTATATGTCAGACCTCAGCTCATGGTAGAACTAGGGGGGAGCGGGGGTGCAAAACAATAGATGTCCAGGTAAAGTTCATGTCAGGCCACCTCCAAGGGGGATGGGGAGTGTATCGGGGTTTTTGTTTTTGTTTGGTTAAGGGAACATGTTGGGAGTCGGGAGGGGAGCGTCTCCCGATGGGCTTGTGGTGATGGATTTCTTACTTGCTGTCTTTCAGGTGCGGGACAGGGACTGGTATGGATAATAGGCCACTCCTTCGTTCGTAGGGGGGCTGCGAGAGCGGATATGCGGCCGAACGGTCGCCAGCTGGGGGTCCCCAGACAGGAAGCGATGGTGCGGTGGTTGGGGTTCCCGGGGATGTTGTGGAGCAGGGTGGTGCCGGAAGTGCACAAGTTTGCACGCTTGGACCGACCGCCGGACGTTTTGTTGATCCATGCGGGGGGAAACGACTTGGGGGTGCGTTCTATGTTGGATGTCGCACGAGACATCAAGTTTGATTTCTTGAGGATTCGCATGTCCTACCCGGATACGGTAGTGATATGGTCTGACATTGTGGGCAGGTCTTCATGGCGGATGGCTAGATCGTGGGAAGGTGTGAACAGGGCCAGGAAAAAAATTAATCGGGACGTTGCTAAATTTGTGATCCGGAACGGCGGGTTGGTGGTTAAACACCCTGAGTTGGAGGTGGATACGTGGAGGTATCAGCTGAAAGATGGAGTTCATTTGACCGACGTGGGGATTGACATGTGGGTGTTGGGCCTACAGGACGGGATACAGCGAGCATTGAGGGTGTGGAGGTGCGCCCAAAGGTAAGGAGTTACCTTTGGGTGCTGGTGGCGGGTGTTTTGGACTTTGCAGGAGAAGAAATTACCCTGAAGTGGATGCCATTACCCAGAGGTGGTATGGGTTCTGAAGGGGCTGTTAGTCCAGTCTACCAAGGTGTAGCTGGCAAGTGGTTAATGGGGGTACTGCGGTCAGTTGGTCGTCTTTGAGTCAGTTTCGGCTTGAGGCCTAAGACCAGAGTTAGGTACTGCAGTGCTCATAAAACTTTTTAGAATGGTTACAAGTGTGTTAATGTGCCTGCAAAGTCCAGCACCAGCAGGGTTAAAATGTGGTATCTCAGGTCTAATAAAGGTTTATGTGTGAAAATGTTATTTAATGTTATTTAATATTTAAAAGGTTATTTAAAAATAAATGGAGGCTGCTACGGCCAGTTTTTCTCCAAAAGATTACAGTAGTGGTGTCAGTTATTTATTAAGGTAAAGGTTGAGTAAAAATGTGGGGGGCTTAGCAGATAAGGGGTTAATGTATTTATACCATAGTCAAGAGAGGCCCGGAGCAAAACAACAAGACATCAGCGCAGGGCCGGCCATGACGGGGTTAAAGAAAAAGCCCTGCCATGGTCGGAGGGAGGGGTCAGTGAGGAAGGAGAGCGATGGGAGGGAGGTTATATATTTCCCCTCCCACGCTTCCCGGTTAACACGTGGGGAGAAGTTTCCCACCCACCCTCCCTTTGTTGGGCATTTTAAAGGGGGTCATTGGTGTAGTGGGAGGTCATGGTATGTGATACGGTGTTGGCGGTTTTGGGTGCTTTTCTGGTTTTTGTTTTTTCCACACAGGTACGAACTTAGGATGTCGTGGCGGCGGCGGGTGTTTTGGACTTTGCAGGAGAAGAAATTACCCTGAAGTGGATGCCATTACCCAGAGGTGGTATGGGTTCTGAAGGGGCTGTTAGTCCAGTCTACCAAGGTGTAGCTGGCAAGTGGTTAATGGGGGTACTGCGGTCAGTTGGTCGTCTTTGAGTCAGTTTCGGCTTGAGGCCTAAGACCAGAGTTAGGTACTGCAGTGCTCATAAAACTTTTTAGAATGGTTACAAGTGTGTTAATGTGCCTGCAAAGTCCAGCACCAGCAGGGTTAAAATGTGGTATCTCAGGTCTAATAAAGGTTTATGTGTGAAAATGTTATTTAATGTTATTTAATATTTAAAAGGTTATTTAAAAATAAATGGAGGCTGCTACGGCCAGTTTTTACTCCAAAGATTACAGTAGTGGTGTCAGTTATTTATTAAGGTAAAGGTTGAGTAAAAATGTGGGGGGCTTAGCAGATAAGGGGTTAATGTATTTATACCATAGTCATGTCATTGTTACTCTTGAAACCAGTAAAGTTATGAAATTGCACCGATTACCCGGTGTTGTGTCTCCTGAGAAACTGTGTGTGAATAATCCTGGGATGGGCCCCAGCCCTGTCTAAAAAATAATGTGATGATACTAAAAGAGGAATGCAAACATCTTGGTAAGGGAGCCGTGATGGCCAGGTGACAGACGGTCAGAATGGTGGGGTGGTCCAGAATGCACTTCCCTGGACAGCTGGGTTACGGTAATATGGTCCTCAATCATGGTATGGGGCAAGTCCCAGGGACCCGGGTGTAACCATAGATTGGAGAGGCCTTGCAAATGTTCATTATTAACTGTGAGCTGGTAGGAGGACTGGTGTTCTGCATATTTCCTCCTGAAATGCAACCATTTGGGAGCCGGAACACTGCTGCACAGTCTAGCTTGGGAACAACATAACAAAAGAAATTAGAATTCCTTTAGGTGTAAGGCCCCTGGCTAGCCACGACAACCTCTAGTTGCTGGGGGGGGGGGGGGCTCACAGCTGCCTTTCAGCTGCTTTAACAAGACCCTCAATTCTGTTTCTCAAGAACATCAACCCTAACATTATTGAGCACCACCACCCAGGTATCTTAAAGGGTTTGTAAACCTACAAGTTTTATTCATCTAACCTACGAATTTCCATGGGCGCGATCTCGCTTCGCTCTCTCCACGGATTCTCTGATCTTCATTGGATAGATTGATAGCAGCACAGCCATTGGCTCCCGCTGCTGCCAATCAAATCCCCCTCTCCTCCTTGGGAGAAAGCTTCTCAGAGGGGGTTATCTAATGCGGTGAGGAGCTGCGAGAGCCTCCGTGGGGCCCCAGAACAGGTGGATCGGGCCACTCTGTGCAAAACAAACTGCACAGTGAAGGTAAGTATGACATGTTTGTTATTTAAAAAAAAAATGGGAACCTTTAATATCACTTTAAGGCAGTTGCATCTTTTTGATGCCCCAGTACGAAGGAAATCTACCTACTGTAGCTCTGCATCTAGGGGGGTTTCCGTGAAGTAAAGCAGGTAAAATATGAGTACATTTTGTATGTTTTTAGGAATGAGTTCAGCTCTAAATATTATAACTTTGTTGAGCTTAGCAAATTTAGGCACATTTAAGCCCCTTGGGGACATGTACCAATACTATCTTAATTATTGGGTTTGCTAATTTGTCGTACCCTAGTACCCTATATTTTATATCACAGGTTAAGGACAAATTAATTATTTGTTTCCAAGTGGCAATATATTAGGCACAGTTGCCCAGGGCTTATTTTTAGTGGGAACGTGGCAGTTCTGGCACCTCCAGTACTGAATGTACTGTATGTAATGGCAAGGGTTGCTGGCGTGTGTTGATGCAGGCTGCTGGGTGATCTATTGTTGCTGGAGGGGATCTAATTTGCATGGTGGTCTATTGTTGCTAGAGGGGTATATTGTTGTTGGGTGGGGGCGGACTTATGTTGCTGGGGGGTATAATTATTGCTGGAAGGCATCTGCTGTTGAGGAAGGGGGCCTCGTGATGATGGCTGCTGAGAGATCTATTGTTGCTGCTCAAGGTCTATTGTTGCTGGGATGGTATTTTTTTGTGGAGATCTATTGTTGCTGGGGGAAATCTATTGTTCCTTAGGAGGCTCAATTGGGGAAATCCAGGGCTTTTTTCAGATGGAACTTGGTGGAACTCAGTTCCACCACCTCTGGCTCAGATCCTGCTCATCACAATCACTTATAAAAACAGAAGTCTGGTTTCTGTGTTTACAAGTGAAAGCTCTGTACTCTGTATGTAATGAAATCCTGGTATTTAATGCCCTTTTAAGGCCCTCCTACTGTTCGTGAAATTTGACTGACCACACACACTATTTGACGTGATTTGGAGGGTGTGTGTGGGTGGAGGGGTTTTGGGGGGTCATGGTTGAGTTCCAGCACCTATTGTTTGAAAAAAAAAAAGCCCTGGAGAAATCTATTATTGCTTGGGAGCCGAGAAAAATTAAGTTCAATACTTCCGAGCATGCGTCGACTTGATTGTGAGCATGCATGTTTTTTTCTCCGCCGGAGTGCCATACAGACGAACGGAATTTCTAAGTCTGTCTAAATTTCCGACGGAAAAAGTCAGATGGGGCATACACACGGTCGTAATATCCGATGAAAAAATTCAGTTGGACTTTTTTCATCGGAAGTTCCGATCGTGCGTACGAGGCATTACATTAATCTGCAAAAAATGTGCTTGCACATACGACAGATAAGAGAAAATAGGCAAATATTTGTTATTCAGCAATCAGGTCCATCTAAATCTTTGTTTTGGTCGCAAAACAGACCTAAAGATTCATGTTAATATTTTTCTGCATGAAAATTGCACATTATTTAATATATATATATATATATATATATATATATATATAAATATATATATATATATATATATATATATATATATATATAATAAAAGTCCTCCTACTAGGTTGTTTATGCCATGGTTTAGCTTCTACATATGTACGTATATGTGTTTATCTTTTGTATACAGTAATATTTTTCTGGATTATTTTGCAGGTATGCCGTTAATCTTTTTAGCTGACAATGATCCCACCATCGCTCAGATGACAGGAGTTAAACGACACACTGGAGAGGATAAATGAATTCAAAGGGCACCTATCTTGTCAGGAAAGCCCCTCACTGCAGTGAAAATGAATGATGTCATTACAGAGAACATGAATACTCCCACAACCTTGTGCTAAATATAAACCGAGCCTTCTCCCCTGGGGTCTCCACAAGCTATTTATATCAAGACCTTACAGAGGGTCAGAAGACAACAAGTCATACAAATCATGGGGGGAAGGGGAGAAAAGAGCAAAGGATGGGGAATCCTTTGTTTATCATATTACAATGAAAGCATGGAGGGTCTCATTTTTATCTTGGTGTCATACCTTTAAAATGTCGGTTTTACCTAGACTGTACAGTCCATCCATGTACTAATACAGAACGTGGATTTTATACTCCCCTGAAAATGGTCTCTTCTTTGCCGCAAGAACAGAACCTGCACACCAGCTCGTTTGTTGTGGCTGCTGGTAAGTAACGGGTTGGTGAAGTGTTGCAGCACTAGGTTAACCCGTTGGCTGCCAGCAGGCTTTCACATTCTGTTGCCATCTGCAGCGCTACACGTGTAAAAAAAACTGGTTGATGATATTTTTCGTGTTCTCCTCCAATTGTATTTATTATCTGTCTCGTATTCATTTCTTTAATGTAGGCAACACAGACATTTTTACGAAAAACACTAAACCGTGCACATCAGTTCTGACATCCTGGATCTTCATAGCACGTATTCTGTTTTCCTAGCTCGTTCTCCTTCTTGCTCTTTCTTCCTTTCTTATTCTCTCTCCCTATCACTAACTCCCTCCTTCCCCCTTCTCTTTTCATCTCTTGTTTCCCTCTGTCTCTCACTCTCCTCCCTCTCTTTCTCTGCCTGCCATCCCTCTCTCCTCCCTCCGGCTATATCTCTGTCTCTCAAAATGTAAATGTCAACAATAAAAATAAGAATCATTGGCAGGACCAATGACATTTTAGCAGTACCAAAGCAATTAAGAAGTTATTTTGGTTTGGATTCGGGGAGGACAACTTCTGGAACAATATTAGGGGTAAAGGAAAATATAAGCCTGGTGATATTACGGGGATAGGAGGTGAGACCAGGGGCATTATCAGTGGTATAGTGATGAGTCCAGGACCATTATCAAGGTAGGGGATATTAAAAAGGGGACAAGAGGCGAGTCCATTGACATTCCCAAGGTAAAGCCGACCATAGACAGTTCAAATCTTGGCCAGTTCAGCAGGTACAGGCTGAGATTTGAACCATGTATGGGTAGGCTTAATGTACCCAAGTTGATCAATTGGTCAACTTGGGTGCAACCATCCTATCAATTTTTACACATTTTACATGTAATTATTGCTGGCGGCTTTTATAGCTTTTATAACTGTGTTCTCCCGGGAAGGGGAGGTTGGCTTCCCCTGCCTCCCTGCCAGGAGAACAAAATAGCTTCACATATGTGTGATGGGAGAATCAAGTGATTTTTTTTTTCCTGCAACCTGTGGTCGACTTTAGGGAAAATATAAAAGCCATAGGAGAAGAGTTCACAGACATGATATGGAGTAAGAGATAATATAAAGATGATAGGAGATAAGTCCAGGGACATTATCAGGGTTAAATGATAATATACAGTGTCCCCTTCCTGATTTTTATTTTTATTTTTATTTTTTCCTATTTCTTACACTTAAATGATTCAGATCATCAAACTAATTTTAATATTACACAATTGGTTAACCAATTAACAACCAAAAGCAAAACATCATGCCGTGATCTTAAGAAATTCAAGACCAGAAGAGAAACAAAGTCATGATATGTATCAGCCTGGAAAGCATTACAAAGCCACTTCTAAGGCTTTGGGTTGCCAGTGAACCAAGGTGAGAACCATTATTCACAAATGGAGAAAACTTGGAACAGTGGTGAACCTTCCCAGGAGTGGCCGGCCAACCAAAAGGAACCCAAGACCACAACGACGACTCATCCAGGAGGTTATAAAAAACAGAACAACATCTAAAGAACTGCAGGCCTCACTTGCCATGTTCATGATTCAACAATAAGAAAGAGACTGGCAAAAATGGCATCCGTGGGAGAGTTCCAAGGCCAATGCCACTGCTGGCCAAAAAAAACCCCACAAAGGCTCATCTCACATTTACCAAAAAACATCTTGATTATCCCCAAGACTTTTAGGCAAATATTCTGTGGACTGATAAAAATACATTTTTTTTGGAAGGTGTGTGTCCCGTTGGGCTAAAATTAATACAGAATTTCATAACAAGAACATCATACCAACAGTCAGACATGGTAGTGGTAGCGTGATGGTCTGGGGCTGCTCTGCAGCTTCAGGACCTAGACAACTTATCATAATTAATGGAACCATGAATTCTGAGCTCTACCAGAAAATCCTAAAGGAGAATGTCCGGCCATCAGTTTGTGACCTCAAGCTCAAGTGCAGCAGGACAATAATCTGAAACACAACAGCAAGACCACCAAGCCCACACAGTTGTGTGACAATAGAGAATTAATATTCGCCATTGTCTTCCTGATTCTCCTCCCAGACAATCAGGAAGCAGGTTCTGAGACCCGTCACCCGATTGGCCTAGAGGATAAACAATCCTTTTGGCTTCTGAGAAGGAGGAGGAGGGAGATGCAGGGGAAGTCGCGGTGAAGCACCAGGAGGAGGAGACACCACCCCCTGGGGGAGGTGCTGCCCTTGCCCTAGATGGGGCAAGTGCGGGGCTGGTGACTGACTAACCAGGGGGGTGCTGACTAACCAGTTGATGGTGAAAGAATTGTTTGCCGCCCCCCCCCCCCCAAACAAAATATACCACCAGTCACCAATGATCAGGAGTAAGGCATACAAGGCATACAATAAAAAATATTCAGGAGTGTGGTTAGGGACATTTTCAGAGGTTAGGGTTAACATACAGTGGGTAGGAGGTGAGACCAGAATTGTTTTTAAAGTGGTTATAAACCTCAGACATGAAATATGAACAAAGAATATCTCTTTAAAGTGTGTACATTTCTGTCTTCTGCCACTTCTTTTTTTTTTAATCAGATCATTTTTTTATTAAGATTTTCACACAAAAAAGAGAATACAAAATTGATGGTCTATTCACAGTCTAAATACGCCGGCGTATCTACTAATACTCCGGCGTATTTTCAAATTTGCCGCGTCGTAGCGTTGTTTTGAATCCTCAAAACAAGTTACGACGGCTTTAGGCTTCGATGCGACAGGTGTACGGCTTCGTACGCCTTCGGATCGTCTGTGTAATTCTTCGGCGCCCGCTGGGTGGAGTCCTCGTCGTTTTCCCGCGTCGGGTATGCTAATTAGCTGTTTACGGCGATCCACGAAGGTACGTTCGCTAGTCGGCTTTTTCGGTCATAAAGTTACGAGTGCTTTTTAGGTGCTGTAAAATTAGACCATCCATGTTAAAGTATGGCCGTCGTTCCCGCGTCGAATTTCAATTTTTTTTTTTGCGTAAGTCGTCCGGGAATACGAAAGGACGTAACGTACGTCGCCGTTCAAAAAACACGTCAGGCGCCGTAATTTCGCGCAAAGCACGGCGGGAAATTTCCTAACGGAGCATGCGCAGTCGGTTCGGCGCGGGAATGCGCCTAATTGAAATGACACACGCCCCATTTGAATTAGGCGGGCTTGCGCCGGATGGATTTACGCTACGCCGCCACAAGTTTACAGGCAAGTGCTTTGTGAATCAAGCACTTGCGCTGAAAAGTTGCGGCGGTGTAACGTAAATGAGTTGCGTTACGCCGCAGCGCAGGTACATGAATCTGGCCATAGTCTATGTGAAATCTTGGTCAGCTTAACAAGGCACTGCTCCTGAATCATAAGTGACAGGGACACCAAACTTAGGGAGCACCGAGAGGGGACACAGGACTACAATATATCTGATGGGGTCGGCCAGTTTGCCTAGGTAATCAGTTATGCCTGTAAATTACTATTGCAATGCAGTACATGCATTGAGAAGTGAAAAAAGGTACAGTATTGCTTCACTTTAAGTACATTTTTGTTTTGCATACATTCTTTGGTCTGGTCCAATTGTGCACTTAAAAGTGGGGTATGCCTGTATGCTTTTATAATACAATGTTGTATGTATACCAAGGAACATTGCACGTGGTTCATCGTTTGTTACTAGTTTTCTCATTTTTCACAAAAGAAGAATGATGCAATATGCATAACTGAAAAGGTAAGTGTGACATGTATAAAGGCCAAAAGCTTTTCCCTGTTCCCCAAAAATAGGGAGAAAAAAGAAAAGGGGTGAAAAAAAACAAAACTGGTACAAACATAAAAGAAAAAAAAATACACTCTCTATAATGACAGTGCAAAAAGACTAATAACCGTCCTCTGTATGACTAGATAAAGTAGATATAAAATTATAGTACATTTGTTATTAATAAATTGGGAGATCCATATAGGAGTAGTGTCCCAAACCGTATATTACCACTTTTCTTGCAACTGATTTAGACGAGACCAAAGTACACTCCTCCACTAGGAATGCTGGGCCAGATTCACAAAGCACTTACGCCGGCGTATCTCGAGATGCGCGGAGTAAGTGTAAATATGCGCCGTGCGTATCTATGCGCCGTATTCCCAAAACGAGATACGCCTGAAAACCAGCTTTTTCCGACCGACGTAAAAAGATTACACCGACGCATCGTGGGGCGCAAAAATACGCTAGACGCACCATTGTTTTGCTAGTCAAATATGCAAATGAGGGAGATACGGCGATCCACAAAAGTACGTTTGTGCGGCGAAGGCTACACGCTGTGCGAATCAGCTGTATGTCCGGTCTAAAGTTACCCCTTATAAAAGCAGCCTTAACTTTGCACCAGACGTGTGCAGGTCAGCTAAAGCAACACCGTTAGGGACGAGCTGAGCACACACACTTGCAGGACAACAATCTGTATGCCAACATGCCAGGGGCATCCATGGTCATAGCTATACTAGTGGCTTTAGATGCGCGCAGAAGGAGGAGGGAACAGAGGAGGAGGAGGAGGGCACGGGAGAGGATATACCGACCGCGCATAGACGTCTTTGGCATGGCTGATTCTGAGGTGTATCGCATCTTCAGATTCAGCCTTGATGCCATCCAGGAATTAACCACAACCCTGAAAGATGACATCACCAGCCCAACACATCGCTCACATGCAGTGCAGCCACTGGTCAAGGTACTGGCAACACTCCATTTCCTTGCCAGTGGCTCTTTTCAGCGCACAAGTGGAGTGGTGGCTGGGATGTCCCAATCCTCCATTAGCAGATGTGTGCTCCAGGTTATCCCTGCAATCCTCAGACGCATGGCCAACCAAATAATCAAACCCACCCAGGAGGACCTGCGGATGAAGGCAATGCGTGATTTCTACAGAATTGCAGAATTCCCATGCACCGTGGGGGCCATTGATTGCACACAGCCCACCCGTGAGACAGAGCACATATACCGCAATCGGAAGCATTGGCATTCCATCAACGTACAGGTGATAGCCGATGCCCAATACCTCATATGGCACGTCCGTGCCAAACACCCAGGATCCAGCCATGACAGCTACATATACCGTCAGAGCCACATCCCAACAGAATTTGAACAGAACGTGTATGGAGACAGCTGGCTGGTTGGTGAGTGACATGGGTATCAGGCATGACTGTCCCCCCCCATGATGCAGACATCACGAGGGGCACATGAATGACTAACATCCTCCTGTCTTTTCCCTTCTAGGTGACTCTGCATATGCACTTGGACCCCATCTCATGACTCCATTCCGGAACCCCCAAACCCCAGGAGAGCAAAGATACAATGAAGCACACGCACGTACTCGTGGAGTGGTGGAACGCACCTTTGTCCTCCTGAAGTCCCGTTTCCGATGCCTGGATAAGTCTGGGGGTACCCTGTTGTATTCCCCAAACTTCGTGTGCCAGATCATCGGTGCATGTTGCATGCTGAACAACTTCGCCATGAGAAAGGGCCTGGTGATTGAGCTACGTGACATTCCCCTCCTGACCGAGGATACCCCGTCTTCTGAGGGAGCAGCAGTCAGGAGACGCCTCGCAGAAGGCATCTTTGCACGTTAAACCCACACATTAATCATGGCACAAGTAGAATGCACGCATGCACACCACTGTGGTTCCTAGCACACACACCCCACATCCTCATCAAATTGGATTAGACCAAAGTACACTGCACGGTACTTGGGAGCAGCAACGCCACGCCAAGGCTCCAATTAAGTCACTGTACATTCATACACCATTCACATGGACCTGGGATCACTTCTCCCAGGTCCTGGGGAACCCTTCTCCACCACAAATGAGGGAGACACCGCTTTTCCGGCAGGAATGTCACCCCCACATTTATACATCATTCACAAACATAAAACAAATCATAATCACAGTAAAAACAACAAAAATAAAATAAAACACTGAAAACAAAAATACACAAAAAATTAACGTCGTTGGCGTGACCCACGGCCACAGCCCCGGCCCCTCAGGGGAGACTCATGGGGGGGAATCAGGGGAAGGAGGAGCCTCCCCTGGTCTCTGCCCACGTGCCAGCCTGCCCTCCAAGGCCACAGCTATCCTGGTGAGGCCCACATTCAGGGTTGCCGTGTTGGCCTGGACTGCCTGGGTCAGGGCACGCACATCCTCACCCATGCCTGCTGTGGCGGTTTGCATTTCATTAAAGCAGTTTATGAAAGCCAGGGAGTTACAGCTCATGTCCATCACTGAGTCCTTTATGGAGGCCAGGCTCTCCTCCATCCGGGCCAAAGTCTGGGTGACCTGACCCAGATGGCGGGTCTGAAGGGCCTGGTCCCTCCGCAGATTAGCAGGCAGAAAGTCTGCCACCCCCCTGGTCTTGTGGGTCGCCTTCCTGCCTCCAGATGAGGCTTGTGGCCTGGGAGTAGGAGAGACCCTTGGGGGGGGGGGGCCCTGTTGGCGGAGGAGTGGGAGGGGCTACCCCTGATGGAGGCCTGACTGCTGACAGCCACAGGGGGAACCTCCTCCAAATGGAGAAATACCTCATTGGCACTGATGACCTCCTCCTCCTCAACCTCCTCCCCCTCAACCTCCTCCTCCTCATCCTCCTCATGAGGTAAGCTGTGGCCACTCCTCTCCCCTGAGGACTCCTGGCTTTCCTGGGGTCTTCATCAGCCTGATGTCCGGGGGATGGTGCAGACTGGCCAGATGGCCCTGCACCCTCCTGCCCATCTGTGGATGACACAAAACATTCACAGGTTGGAGGATACACACACTTGTCACATATTCCCTCCCCCCCCCCACACATGCTACTCGTCAGATAGAAAAAAAAACGTACCTGTCCTCACGGCCTCCTTGGAGTCAAAGCCAGGCAGGCCCACCACTTGCTGCCTGTGGAAGCACTGGGCCACCGCACGCTCCTCAGCAGTCAGCCTAATGCTGCATGGTGGTCCCCCTCCAGTGCCCCTGGCATGTGCTGTTAGCTTAGCCAGTTTCCCACGGACCAGGCGCCTCAGATCGTTGATCTTTTTTGTGATCCCACTGAGGGTCCCCCAATACATTGATATCATCTACAATGTCCTGCAGGATCTGCTTCTTCCTGGCCGGGGTGGTGTCCCGACTCTCAGGGCCATGCAAAAACCGCCCATATAGGGTAATGGCCCTGGTCAGAATCTCCTTCTCCCGCACAGAGAAGTTCAACTTCTTCTTCTTTGGTGCCATCTCAGCAACAAACACTCAGCACAAACAGACACAAAAAACAGAAACAAAAAACAGACAGAAAAAACAGACAGCACAAGCAGACAGCAAAAACAGACAGCAAAAACAGACAGCAAATACAATCTCCAATAACACTCTCCAATAAGACTTTCCAATAACACTCCGACACAAACCAACAAACAGCCACAGACAACAGAACAAAAGCACCTTGCTTCAGGAAGGGAAACACATGGATGTACTTTTGCAATGGAAGGGCGTATGTCTGGGCCTATTTATGCAGTGGGCGTATCTCACTAAGTACGCCGGGCCTAGTTCCTATATCACTGATTGCGCCGGGCCGAGTTCTGAGCATGCGCAGTGAGGCGCAGAACATAGTCAGTGTCATGCGCGCATGCGCAGACCGGCCGGCCCTTCATTAGCATGGGGTCACGGCTCATTTCAATGGAGCACTCCCACTTCCTTCCCACTTTCAATTACCCCGCCTTACGCCTCGGAATTTACGTTACGCTGGCGCATATTTGGGCGCAAATACTCTGTGGATACGGTACTTGCGTCTCTAAGTTGAGCCGGCATAACAGAAATGAGATGCGCTACGCCAGTCTATATATGCGCCGCTCTACGTGAATCTGGCCCGCTGTCTTTGACTAAAGGGAGCTAGACCAGGAGTACCCAGCCAAACATTCCATATTTTTTTTAATTTAGTTAGCATTCCTCTATGCCGATAAACCAACTTTTCCCTTATCATAGCGTTGTTGATAGTTGTCTCTTTATTAGAATGGGGCGTTTTTTGAAAGCCGTTTTTTGAATATAAGTTTCTGGGCAATAAATAAGACTCTAATGAAAGCTATATATGTATGGGGAGTATATAGTTCTTCATCCAGCCAACCCAGTAGACAAAGTTTAGGATCTAGAATGAGAGTGAGATTCCATATATGTATCCAATTACCTTTGTTCAGTATCTTATCAATTTGCATGAGTCACTTCTAACAAGTTTTCCTGCCACCAAGAGAAAAATGGTGACAGCTAGGGAGGGAGCTCCAGCTGTTTGACAGCATCAGCTCTGTTCCTGTGTGCTGTGTTAAGGGGGGGTGGGGGGTCTCTTTCCTCCAATCAGCTTGCATAGCCATCCCCCCTAAACACTGCAGGGTGTAATTTCAGCTATCCGCCCCCTTTTTTTCTGAACAGAAGAAGGAAAATCACCGCTCAAGGTGGGTCTGCTATAGGGTCATACACAGGTGTAGGATTCCAAGGGTGCTGGCAGTGCACTAGGCAAGCATTGGCGTAAAATGAAGGATGGATGGCCGCACTCCAAACCAAACAGGTTGTCTTTATTTAAACGAACAGCAAAAACATACCAGATCACAGCAACAGAAACAGGAGGATAACCGACGTTTCGCACTGACTTAGTGCTTATTCATGGCATGAATAAGCACTAAGTCAGTGCGAAACAGCTTCCTTTACCTTACTGCAGTCCTGGTTTCATGTCCTCATTGTTCGTTTTTGCTTTGAAGTAGCTGTAATTCTTCTGTGATCTCCACACTTCCTGCTTGTCTGGCTCCTTATGAAAAAACTCATGGGAGCTTCTCACTGTGGTCTAAGCTGTGTGTCTAAAACTCCTCAGAACCAATCAGATTAATTTTAAAAACAAAACACTGCCCTGGATTTGTTTGTTTTTGTTCTGTGGGTCTCTTTACTTCACATAAACATGAAACCAGTTTAAAACCGAAAGTGAAACTACAGGCACATTATATGATTGAATTTAATCTATTTTTAATCATTTTAAAAAGGAATCAGTTAACTTTTATGTCTCTATACCCTGTAAACAGTCATTTCAGCGGAAAAAAAAAATTCCCTTAGTGACCCTTTAAGTAGGGGATGTGTAAGTCTGCATTTTATCATCCTGTCCCCAGGGGCGTACCTAGAGCATTTGGCACCCGGGGCGGATCCTACTGTACATCTTGCACCACCCCCCCCCCCCAACGTTTACCTGGAAAAACACCCACAATTTTTTTTCATGTTTTCAAGAACATTTATTGCACGGATTTGTAAACTTTACATGAACTTTAAAAAAAAAAAAATTGAAAAATAAGTTATTAACTTACTTAAACCTATTTAAATTATTTATAACATTTACTGAACAGATAATACTGCTTTTTTTTAAAACAAAACCATAGCATAGCAAACGCCTGGATTCTGCACACTGTAAATCGCACATGTCTAAATTCTGCACACTGTAAATCGCACATGTCTACATTCTGCACACTGTAAATCGCACGTGTCTACATTCTGCACACTGTAAATCGCACATGTCTACATTCTGCACACTGTAAATCGCACGTCTAAATTCTGCACACTGTAAATCGCACATCTAAATTCTGCACACTGTAAATCGCACATGTCTACATTCTGCACACTGTAAATCGCACGTGTCTACATTCTGCACACTGTAAATCGCATGTGTCTAAATTCTGCACACTGTAAATCGCACGTGTCTAAATTCTGCACACTCTTAATCGCACGTCTAAATTCTGCACACTGTAAATCGCACATGTCTACATTCTGCAGACTGTAAATCACACATGTCTAAATTCTGCACACTGTAAATCGCACGTCTAAATTCTGCACACTGTAAATCGCACATGTCTACATTCTGCACACTCTAAATCGCACATGTCTACATTCTGCACACTGTAAATCGCACATGTCTAAATTCTGCACACTGTAAATCGCACGTCTAAATTCTCCACACTGTAAATCGCACATGTCTACATTCTGCACACTCTAAATCGCACGTGTCTACATTCTGCACACTGTAAATCGCACATGTCTACATTCTGCACACTCTAAATCGCACATGTCTACATTCTGCACACTCTAAATCGCACATGTCTACATTCGGCACACTGTAAATCGCATGTGTCTAAATTCTGTACACTGTAAATCGCATATGTCTACATTCTGCAACCCTCCCAATCAGGTCAGCTACAGTGTTACACTATACACATGGCAGGGTGTGGCGGACACAGTAATTACCCCCCCCCCCCCAAATCAGGGCAGCTCAAGGCCGTCTTAATAGCATCATGGGCCCCTGGGAAAAGTAATTCTCTGGGGCCCCTACAATAGAGACAGTGCAGGTAAACAGACATCAAATAGGTAGGAGGTAGGGGATATCTAGGGTGAAGAGGGGTCAGAGTGCTGGAGGGATATCTAGGATGTAGGGGGGCAGCCCGGGGCCCAAGGACCAGCTGCTTTGGGGAAAGAGCAGGGGCCCCCATGCAGCTGGGGCCCCTGGGCAGTGCCTGGTGTGCCCTCTCATTAAGACAGCCCTGGGGAAGCTACATACAGTGCTAGTACACATGGCAGAGGGTGGCGGACATAGTAATCACACCCCCTCCCCCAAATCAGGTCAGCTACATACAGTGCTAGTACACATGGCAGGGGGTGGTGGACACAGTAATCACCCCCCCCCCCAAATCAGGTCAGCTACATACAGTGCTAGTACACATGGCAGGGGGTGGCGGACACAGTAATCACCCCCCCCCCCCAAATCAGGTCAGCTACATACAGTGCTAGTACACATGGCAGGGGGTGGCGGACACAGTAATCACCCCCCCAAATCAGGTCAGCTACATACAGTGCTAGTACACATGGCAGGGGGTGGCGGACACAGTAATCACCCCCCCCCAAATCAGGTCAGCTACATACAGTGCTAGTACACATGGCAGGGGGTGGCGGACACAGTAATCACACACCCCCCCCCCAAATCAGGTCAGCTACATACAGTGCTAGTACACATGGCAGGGGGTGGCGGACACAGTAATCACCCCCCAAATCAGGTCAGCTACATACAGTGCTAGTACACATGGCAGGGGGTGGCGGACACAGTAATCACCCCCCCCCCCAAATCAGGTCAGCTACATACAGTGCTAGTACACATGGCAGGGGGTGGCGGACACAGTAATCACACACCCCCCCCCCCCAAATCAGGTCAGCTACATACAGTGCTAGTACACATGGCAGGGGGTGGCGGACACAGTAATCACCCCCCAAATCAGGTCAGCTACATACAGTGCTAGTACACATGGCAGGGGGTGGCGGACACAGTAATCACCCCCCCCCCCCAAATCAGGTCAGCTACATACAGTGCTAGTACACATGGCAGAGGGTGGCGGACATAGTAATCACACCCCCTCCCCCAAATCAGGTCAGCTACATACAGTGCTAGTACACATGGCAGGGGGTGGCGGACACAGTAATCACCCCCCCCCCAAATCAGGTCAGCTACATACAGTGCTAGTACACATGGCAGGGGGTGGTGGACACAGTAATCACCCCCCCCCCCAAATCAGGTCAGCTACATACAGTGCTAGTACACATGGCAGGGGGTGGCGGACACAGTAATCACCCCCCCCCCCCAAATCAGGTCAGCTACATACAGTGCTAGTACACATGGCAGGGGGTGGCGGACACAGTAATCACCCCCCCAAATCAGGTCAGCTACATACAGTGCTAGTACACATGGCAGGGGGTGGCGGACACAGTAATCACCCCCCCCCCCCCAAATCAGGTCAGCTACATACAGTGCTAGTACACATGGCAGGGGGTGGCGGACACAGTAATCACACACCCCCCCCCCAAATCAGGTCAGCTACATACAGTGCTAGTACACATGGCAGGGGGTGGCGGACACAGTAATCACCCCCCAAATCAGGTCAGCTACATACAGTGCTAGTACACATGGCAGGGGGTGGCGGACACAGTAATCACCCCCCCCCCAAATCAGGTCAGCTACATACAGTGCTAGTACACATGGCAGGGGGTGGCGGACACAGTAATCACACACCCCCCCCCCCCAAATCAGGTCAGCTACATACAGTGCTAGTACACATGGCAGGGGGTGGCGGACACAGTAATCACCCCCCAAATCAGGTCAGCTACATACAGTGCTAGTACACATGGCAGGGGGTGGCGGACACAGTAATCACCCCCCCCCAAATCAGGTCAGCTACATACAGTGCTAGTACACATGGCAGAGGGTGGCGGACATAGTAATCACACCCCCTCCCCCAAATCAGGTCAGCTACATACAGTGCTAGTACACATGGCAGGGGGTGGCGGACACAGTAATCACCCCCCCCCCCAAATCAGGTCAGCTACATACAGTGCTAGTACACATGGCAGGGGGTGGCGGACACAGTAATCACCCCCCCAAATCAGGTCAGCTACATACAGTGCTAGTACACATGGCAGGGGGTGGCGGACACAGTAATCACCCCCCCCCAAATCAGGTCAGCTACATACAGTGCTAGTACACATGGCAGGGGGTGGCGGACACAGTAATCACACACCCCCCCCCCAAATCAGGTCAGCTACATACAGTGCTAGTACACATGGCAGGGGGTGGCGGACACAGTAATCACCCCCCAAATCAGGTCAGCTACATACAGTGCTAGTACACATGGCAGGGGGTGGCGGACACAGTAATCACCCCCCCCCAAATCAGGTCAGCTACATACAGTGCTAGTACACATGGCAGGGGGTGGCGGACACAGTAATCACCCCCCCAAATCAGGTCAGCTACATACAGTGCTAGTACACATGGCAGGGGGTGGCGGACACAGTAATCACCCCCCCCCCAAATCAGGTCAGCTACATACAGTGCTAGTACACATGGCAGGGGGTGGCGGACACAGTAATCACCCCCCCCCCCCCAAATCATGTCTGCTACATACAGTGCTAGTACACATGGCAGGGGGTGGCGGACACAGTAATCACCCCCCCCCCCCAAATCAGGTCAGCTACATACAGTGCTAGTACACATGGCAGGGGTGGCGGACACAGTAATCACCCCCCCCCAAATCAGGTCAGCTACATACAGTGCTAGTACACATGGCAGGGGTGGCGGGACACAGTAATCACAACCCCCCCCCCCCAAATCAGGTCAGCTACATACAGTGCTAGTACACATGGCAGGGGCTGGCGGACACAGTAATCACCCCCCCCCCCCAAATCAGGTCAGCTACATACAGTGCTAGTACACATGGCAGGGGGTGGCGGACACAGTAATCACCCCCCCCCCCCCAAATCAGGTCAGCTACATACAGTGCTAGTACACATGGCAGGGGGTGGCGGACACAGTAATCACCCCCCCCCCCCAAATCAGGTCAGCACATGGTGGCAGAGCAGACAGACAGACACACTCCTCCAGGCTCTTCTTCTTACAACCCCCCCCTCCCCTCTCACCACTGTTGTGGGGTCAGAGTGCTGGAGGGATATCTGGGATGTAGGGGGGCAGCCCGGGGCCCAAGGACCAGCTGCTTTGGGGAAAGAGCAGGGGCCCCCATGCAGCTGGGGCCCCTGGGCAGTGCCTGGTGTGCCCTCTCATTAAGACAGCCCTGGGGAAGCTACATACAGTGCTAGTAAACATGGCAGGGGGTGGCGGACATAGTAATCACACCCCCTCCCCCAAATCAGGTCAGCTACATACAGTGCTAGTACACATGGCAGGGAATGGTGGACACAGTAATCACCCCCCCCCAAATCAGGTCAGCTACATACAGTGCTAGTACACATGGCAGGGGGTGGCGGACATAGTAATCACACCCCCTCCCCCAAATCAGGTCAGCTACATACAGTGCTAGTACACATGGCAGGGGGTGGCGGACACAGTAATCACCCCCCCCCCCCCCAAATCAGGTCAGCTACATACAGTGCTAGTACACATGGCAGGGGGTGGCGGACACAGTAATCACCCCCCCCCAAATCAGGTCAGCTACATACAGTGCTAGTACACATGGCAGGGGGTGGCGGACACAGTAATCACAACCCCCCCCCCCCAAATCAGGTCAGCTACATACAGTGCTGGTACACATGGCAGGGGCTGGCGGACACAGTAATCACCCCCCCCCAAATCAGGTCAGCTACATACAGTGCTAGTACACATGGCAGGGGGTGGCGGACACAGTAATCACCCCCCCCCCCAAATCAGGTCAGCTACATACAGTGCTAGTACACATGGCAGGGGGTGGCGGACACAGTAATCACCCCCCCCCCCCAAATCAGGTCAGCACATGGTGGCAGAGCAGACAGACAGACACACTCCTCCAGGCTCTTCTTCTTACAACCCCCCCCCTCCCCTCTCACCACTGTTGTGGGGTCAGAGTGCTGGAGGGATATCTGGGATGTAGGGGGGCAGCCCGGGGCCCAAGGACCAGCTGCTTTGGGGAAAGAGCAGGGGCCCCCATGCAGCTGGGGCCCCTGGGCAGTGCCTGGTGTGCCCTCTCATTAAGACAGCCCTGGGGAAGCTACATACAGTGCTAGTAAACATGGCAGGGGGTGGCGGACATAGTAATCACACCCCCTCCCCCAAATCAGGTCAGCTACATACAGTGCTAGTACACATGGCAGGGAATGGTGGACACAGTAATCACCCCCCCCCCAAATCAGGTCAGCTACATACAGTGCTAGTACACATGGCAGGGGGTGGCGGACATAGTAATCACACCCCCTCCCCCAAATCAGGTCAGCTACATACAGTGCTAGTACACATGGCAGGGGGTGGCGGACACAGTAATCACCCCCCCCCAAATCAGGTCAGCTACATACAGTGCTAGTACACATGGCAGGGGGTGGCGGACACAGTAATCACACACCCCCCCCCCCAAATCAGGTCAGCTACATACAGTGCTAGTACACATGGCAGGGGGTGGCGGACACAGTAATCACCCCCCAAATCAGGTCAGCTACATACAGTGCTAGTACACATGGCAGGGGGTGGCGGACACAGTAATCACCCCCCCCCCCCAAATCAGGTCAGCTACATACAGTGCTAGTACACATGGCAGGGGGTGGCGGACACAGTAATCACCCCCCAAAAAACCGGTCAGCTACATACAGTGCTAGTACACATGGCAGGGGGTGGCGGACACAGTAATCACCCCCCACCCCAAATCAGGTCAGCTACATACAGTGCTAGTACACATGGCAGGGGGTGGCGGACACAGTAATCACCCCCCCCCCAAATCAGGTCAGCTACATACAGTGCTAGTACACATGGCAGGGGGTGGCGGACACAGTAATCACCCCCCCCCCAAATCATGTCTGCTACATACAGTGCTAGTACACATGGCAGGGGGTGGCGGACACAGTAATCACCCCCCCCCCCAAATCAGGTCAGCTACATACAGTGCTAGTACACATGGCAGGGGGTGGCGGACACAGTAATCACCCCCCCACCAAATCAGGTCAGCTACATACAGTGCTAGTACACATGGCAGGGGGTGGCGGACACAGTAATCACAACCCCCCCCCCCCAAATCAGGTCAGCTACATACAGTGCTAGTACACATGGCAGGGGCTGGCGGACACAGTAATCACCCCCCCCCAAATCAGGTCAGCTACATACAGTGCTAGTACACATGGCAGGGGGTGGCGGACACAGTAATCACCCCCCCCAAATCAGGTCAGCACATGGTGGCAGAGCAGACAGACAGACACACTCCTCCAGGCTCTTCTTCTTACAACCCCCCCTCCCCTCTCACCACTGTTGTGCCTCAGGCTCTCAGACTCTGCTAGGGAGTAACTTGGGAGGTCCGGATTAGATCCCTGATCCTGCCTGTGTCTGTGAGTGATAGCAGTAGCTGAGCCGCCCCAGCGGAGAGAGATGACAAACACAGGCTGAGGCCGCAGTGGTGGGTGGAGGCGGAGCTATCAGGAGGGAATTCAGTCAATGAACGAGTGGACGATCTGGACTAGTCCATTGCGGCCGTGGCGATGTGGGTGTTCTAAAAAACACCTAAAGTAAAATGGAGCAGCCAGAGCCAGCAGGGATGCCCTTGGGATGATTGGACAGTGTGACCCGACTCGGGTGTGGAGCGCACCCCATATAGTGAAGTCACTCGGCCACTGACACCCCCCAATGTGTGGTACCTGGGGCGGTCCGCCCCCCCGCACCGCTATTGGTACGCACCCGCCTGTCCCACTCAGTTTGTAACATGTAACACATAATTATCACTATTGGCACCTCTTCTCCCAGTAGAATTTAACGTTTACTCTCCTCTTCTCTTCCTGGGGTGAGTCTATGGAAGTGAGCTTCCCTCAATGCTGGGTACTTGGGTCCTCGTAGCAGAAAATGGGCCTTACATCCCTTTACATCAAACATTCCCTACTCCTCTAGTAAATCTACCCCACTGCCTCTCTCTATCTATTTTTTTTACTCACTTGTTCCTTGTTTAACCCACTTGCTGATATGAGAGGATAATGCTCAGGGCCTCTGTTTCTCCCTATTGAGCTCCTGCATTGTTACCCTGCCCCATGGGCTTCCATTGTTGACTACTTAGTGGCCATTTCAAAACATCTTTTGTAGACATGAATTACTGTTACAGTGCCCCTGGAAGAAGTCATTGTTGTGACGAAACGGCATAGGGAGGAGCGGCGTGCTGACGTCACCACGAGTTGTACCACGCTGTACCACGCTGTCTATCCGGAAGGACGAGCGGATAGCAGAGCCGGCCGGCTACAGCAGAGATTTACACGCATTTTTTATCTGCATTCATGTGAGTGTATCTACTTTTATTAATAAACCTTTTAGACGTTATTACGCTATGTTAGTGTTTTCCTTCTGGGTCATGCATATGGAGGAATGACGATCTGACAATATAAGGATATGGAGACACAGACAGAGTGACAGGATTCCAGGAGTTCTTGGGCTGGCTTGTTGATTTAATGCGTTGTTGATCTCGTTAGAGGTCCAATCATTAAGTAGTAAGCAGATAGAACATAAGTGCTGGAGGCTACTCTCATCAGTCTTAATGATTCACTCGATTTCTTCTGGACCTGCTCAACACCCATTCGGACAGTCTTTTGTTATCTCTGTCACATCCTCTTTTGAACTTTTGGGATTTATCTATCCATACGAACTTTTTATCATTTATCACTTGTGTATAAGTTATTGATTTGCACTGGTGTCCTTTGTGCACTATATAGAGCATATTGTTCATCTATGTTGATTTATGTTCACATTATTATATATGCAGCACAGTTTCCCCTTTTTTCTATTTGCTATTTATGTTTATATCTGACATATTAGCTGCAGCAGCATTTTATTCATTTATTTCTACATTGTGATTCACTTTTCACGTACACCCAGACCTGCGCAGTATTTTTTCCAACCATTTAGACATGAATTACTGTTCTCACCATCAGAGAACCTGCATTGAGAAATTTAATTCAGTCAAAATTGGGGTGTATGTAGACAGAAGGTGGCTGCAAAGAGGCTACAGGAGATCTGCAGCACTAAGTTGCAACGAAGCATGAAAACGGTGATAAGTATATTATAAAAAACAAACATAACATCTGTTTATGATACACATGGCTTTAGAAATCAAAATGTCATTCCATCAGCTTTTACAGCTACCTTAATATAACCTAATTAGAAAAACAAATAGCCATAATAACGTGTGTGTGATATTTATCAATTATGTTTTATATTGGCAGGGGAAGATAAGTAAAAGGCATTATTTCTTATTGGCTGCTATTTATTCCCTTTCGTTTTGGATAGAGTAATGAAGGGTTACAAGGGAGGCAGACTGCAATAAAAAAAAAAACAGACAGAGGTTCTAAGTCCAAAAGATAAATACAATACCTTTACATAGACTTTAAGGTTTGCAATCATAGGGGACCAAGAAGTGTGCTGGCAATCGCATTGCGCTTAGCAGTCCATAAGTGGTCTAAAGTACATTGGGATGAATATTTAATAGGTCAAGCAAAGCTCTTATACACACAGGAAAAATGAATGGGCGTTGAAGGAGGCCAAAAATTTATTTTTTTGTTTTCCTCCTTCTCTGCCCAGCAAATATATACGAAACCTCACAGTTAACAAATTAAGTTTAAATACTAGCCAATATTTACAATCACAGCTAAAGTCCAGTAATTTCAGATGAATCTGTTAGTGTTCACTATCTGCATCTGCTGGCCAGAATTGGTAATACATCAGTGTCCTGACAATTACCAGCACAGTCAGATAATAGAAGCTGACCTCTTGAGCCTGTCATAGTAAGCTGAAATTTACAAATCAATGAAATGAAGAATTACTATCTTTAGATAGTGTCAACATTTACAGAGTTCCTTAATCTAATCACGTCAGTCCCTGGCCTCATAACAGTTACAATCTAATGTTCCCATCACAATCCTATAATCAAATGGTCCAATGTAATCAGAAACCAGTAGACTTAAGTTGGGAGACATTTGGTGGTTCTGAATAAAAAAAAAAAGCAGACATTTGGTCTGTGTCGGTCTGTCCGACAGCATGCTCGAAAACAAGCAGACGACCAACTCTGCCAATGGTGGAGAGTGCTGATTGGAGTGTTTTGGTGGGGGGCCATCCGGCTGTCAGAACACAACGGCTTAGCGGGGTGGAGATCACTGTACTTACTTTGCATAGTTAGTACAGTGGCTCGGACCAGAGCGGACATTTATTTTTCTTTCGGTCTACCATAAATGGAGCAAATATCTTTTCTGCAACCATGCAGGAATCCCTCCAGCCATTGTCTTCTCCCAGCGAGGAGGGGGGGGGGGGGGGGGAAGCTGTCCCTGCCTGGAGAAGACAGTGATTATCACTAGCCGTAAATGCAGGTAAAAACCGACATGCTGGTTGTACCCAAGTTGGTACATTCAGTCTTGTGCTGTGAAGCAACCTGGACCCCACAGGAATCTTCATGTCTCCTCTTTCCTTTCCTTACTGTCTACCAATACCTCTAGGAGATACCTAATGCTCCTTTGCCCCACCCCCCTTTCCTGGCCTACCAGGCTGTCTGCTCAAATAATAGTCTAGTTTGGATTTTCGTGGGACCCCACGCTGTTATTTTTTACATTTTGGCATGGGGGTTCCCCTTAAAATCCACACCAGACATAAGACCTAAATGTCTGGTATGGATTTTAGGGGGGGACCCCACACTGTTTTATTTTATTTTAGCTTGGGGTTCCCCTTAAAATCCATACCAGGCTCAAAGGGCCCCTTTTTTTTTATAGCCGGGTCAGCAATTGCAACCGCAAGTCAAATGTTATTTTCTTTAGAGAAGTAAATTTTCTGCAGCAAGTTCTATACATGGTACAGTTGTGACACTTTACAGGCAGAGTAAGGGGACCCCCCAGGGACTATATTTAAAGGAATTATTAATTTTTATTGTTTCACTTAAAGTGGGAACCCCACCGTTTGGTGACATCACCAGGTGGCCCTGCCCCTTACCTATTCACAAACTCTCAAACGGTCAGAGCAGGTATTCGGCTGTAAGCCATCGAAGCGGGCGGAGATTTTTTTTCCGGATCCAGTGGTGCGACGGGCGTCATGATTGTGGATCTACATGGGGGACATTTTTTTTTAACTGAAGGAATTATCAAAAACATGTGTACTGTTTTTATTTATTTTTGACACTTTTGATGAATAAGTAGGGGTACTCATTCACATGGGGGATTTCCAGATTTTGCCAAGCCCACTGCCCGCAGACCCCCACAACCACAGTCCAGGGTTGTCGCGAAGAGGCACTTGCCCCCATCAACATGAGGACAAGGTGCTTTGGGGTGGGATGGGCAGAGCTCCTTAACAACCAGCTATTCTTCACACATTATTAAAAATGTTCGATCATTTTGTGACTGATCAGAAATCTAATTGTTCAGTTCAATTAGTTTGAAAACGAATAAACAACATGAATTTTACCAGTTTTTAACACAATTTGTGACTATTCCTTACCGTATCCGAATCTCAGAATTGCCAAAAATTTGTCCGAATTTGTATACAGATCAAAACAAATTGCACATGTCTAGTAACTGTGCACAGCCTGTAAAGTACATTGGGATGGGACAAAAGAGAGTCATTTAGGACCCAGGCTGAAAACCGTGAGTATAACCAAATCATGATCAAACCAAGGCATAGTACAAATGGATACTTTGAGCAATTCTGGAAGAAAGAATCTATGGACCCATAAATGATTAATACGGGTGTAGAGACTGTGGGCGGAAGAGAATTAGGTGTAGTCTTTTATAGCTGGGGTGTCTTTCTTGCAAAGAGTCAATTAGGTTGGCTTGGGTATAGAGATCGAGTCAGATAAAGGCTGGCTGGAGAATTTATTAAGAAAGGGGTGGTTTGCAAGATTGGAGTTGACACAGAGAGGTACAGTACTCTTGGTATGAGATGCCAACAGCTCTTAGAGGTGGTAGATTGGTAGGTGGTAGAAGAGGAAAAGGTAGTTCTCACCTCTGAACCCACAAGAGAGCCTTGGAGCAGGAGATCCTGTGGGTCAGACAGCTGTTTGTGTCAAATGAAGGAGACACCCTTATGAAAGGCTACAAGCACTCCCATATATTTGTGGGGATTCAATGCCAGGTAAACTTATGGGAAGGATGGGTGGGAAAACCGAATGGCTGAGCTGGTGGAGAAGTGAGTCTTCTTAATGCAGGCTATGACAAATTCTTGAGATCTTTGAAAATTAAATGCTGTGTGCCAATTAGTGAGCAAATTTAGGACCTGGACATTGAGGGTTAGCAGTTTTAGAGCCATGGTGTACATAGTGGGAGGGAGAGCTCACGTATACATAATGAGGAAACAGACAGAAAAGGTTTAAGGTAGGGTATGGACTGCATGGAAAAGGAAAATGAATTGAAGGAAGGGAGAGAAGGAGGGCAAAGGGAGGACCAGGAGACGAGAAGCAAAAACCCAAGCAAGTGAGCACCAAAAAAAAGGGGTGAGTGTGCCGGAAGGCACAGTGGGAATACAACCAGTTGAGCACAGGAATGATATTCACGCTCTGGGGAGGCAAAAAGTGTCAGCAAATGGACCAGGGACTGGGAATGGATAAATAACACACATAGGAAACATGCCAATAACAGTAACAACAGCAACACCACATGGGAGGATCCTGGGATGGCCAATGACAAAAGAGGCATACCCATGGGAATTCAAATATAAGGAAGAAAGCCATTAGGGACAGTAGCCCAAGGAGTGGCTAATAAGTAAACATGTGCATTCATTTTCGTCCGAATGCATTTTCAGGTATTTTCGTTATCATTTTAACAAACAAAAATGAACGCACAGAATACGAAAACCAAAAGATCTGACATAAACAAATGCTTTATTTTAGTTTTCGTTGGTCGAATGTGCCTAACCTTAACTCTATTAGTCCAAGATTATTCTACATAGAGAGAGTAGTGCCTATAATGTAGCGTACCTGGTGATCGAGCCAGAAGCATGAGGAAAGCCTCTCCTTCAGCCCTGGCTCTGGAGCCCCTGGTAAGATGACAGGTAACCCCGGAGCTCACAGTGTCACAAGTGCCTGTCGTGCGTCTGGAATGCAAGGATAACAGGACCAGACACACTGGCGGAGGAACAGGAGCCAGTGATAGACACAAGACAGAGTCAGACAGTCCAGGTCAGCAACTAGCGAGTAAATCATGCTCAGATGGCAGGCAGGAGAGTAGGCAGAAAACAGGCCAGAGTCGGTAACAGCAGAGCAGATGAGCAGAAGGAGCAAGCAGAGGTGTATTCCAAGGACAAGCTAGGGGTCAGTACAGGTAGCGTTCAGGCAGAGTTACATATAGTTACATAGTTTGTCAAGTTGAAAAAAGTCCATCTGGTTCAACCAAAAAATAAATAAATCATACAAACCCATATACACAATGCTTCACCCACAGTTGATCCAGAGGAAGACGAAAAATCCCAGCAAAGCATGCTCCAATTTTCTACAGCAGGGAAAAAAACTCCTTCCTGGTCCCCCGAGAAGCAATTGCATTTCCCTGGATCAACTTTACCTATAAATATCAGTACCCAATTATATTATGTACATCTAGGAAATAATCCAGGGCTTTTTTAAAGCAATCTACTGAGTTGGCCAGAACCACCTCTGGAGGGAGACTACTCCACATTTTCACAGCTCTAACTGTGAAGAAACATTTCCTTATAGTGAATGACTCAACACCAAGTTCACTCTCTGGACCACTTATATATTTGTACATGTTGATTATATCCCCTCTTAAAGTGGTTGTAAACCCACTAAAACAAAAAGAAAACAAAAAAACCTGCAAGACAAAGGCACAATGAGCTAGTATGCATAGTATACTAGCTCATTATGAAATACTCACCTTAGATCGAAGCCCCAGCAGCGGTCCCAGTAAACAGCTCCGTCTGGCGACATCGCTCCTGGAGTTGCAACCGGGTATCAGGGGCTCCGGCTCTGTGATTGCCCTTCTCTGCACTTTCTCCAGTTCCCCGATATCCTTTTTGAGAACTGGTGCCCAAAACTTAGCTGCATATTCCAGATGAGGTCTTGATTGATTTGTAATGATTTGTACAGGGGCAAAATTATATCTTGCTCTCCATGCCTCTCTTAATACAAGAAAGGATTTTGCTGTCTTTGGAAACCGCAGCTTGGCATTGCATGTTGTTATTGAGATTATGATCTACCAAAACCTCCAGATCCTTCTCCACTATGAATTCCCCCAGTTGTACTCCCCCTAGTATGTATGATGCATGCATATTCTTAGCTCCCAAGTGCATAACTTTACATTTATCAATATTAAACCTAATTTCTTTGCCACTTAGTTGCCCAATTAAACAGTGCATTGAGGTCAGCTTATAAATTGGAGACATCCTGTAAGGACTTTATTCCACTGCATAGCTTGGTGTCATCTGCAAAGACAGAAATTTTACTTTTAATCCCAGAACCTATATTATTTATAAAGATATTAAACACTAAACGTCCGATCGCGTATCTTTGTGCGGGCGTAACGTATCTGGCTAATTTGCATACTCAACGCGGAATTCGACGGAAGCGCTACCTAGCGGCCAGCGTAAATATGCAGTTGCGATCCGATGGCGTAACTGATTCTAAGAATCAGGCGCATAGATACGACGGTGCAACGCAGAGATACGACGGCGTATCTTGAGATACGCCATCGTATCTCGACTGAGAATCTGGCCCTAAGTGTCCCAACACTGAGCCTTGGGATACACCACTGATAACCTTAGACCATTCAGAGTAAGAATCATTAACCACTACTCTCTGAATTCCTTTTTTTAGACAGTTTTCTATCCATTTACAAATTGATCTTTCCAAGCCTGTAGACTTTACCTTACACATTAGTCGTGTGTGGGAAACTGTGTCAAATGCTTTTGCAAAATCCAAGTATACCACGTCCATAGCCACGCCTCTGTCCAAGGTTTTAATTACCTCCTCATAAAAAGAAATCAGGTTTAACAACGTTTGTCTTTCAGATACAAGACCATTTGTGGGATTTTTAAGGTGCAAGTAAGGTACAGTGATCTCAAACAGTAATATAATAATATTTTTTTTAAGCACAGATAGAAAATTATTTAAAAACAATTATGGAAGTACATAGAACACAATTTTTTTAGATGCAGCACTTTAGATGGAGTTCCCAACATGTTTCGCCCACATCCTGGGCTTCCTCAGGGGATGCTGTCCTTTTGGGGTACAAGCCTTCTTTGTATATAACAATCATATCAACATTCATGATTATATAAGAAAATAATATACATTTATTTAAACATCAATTTTCAAATAATATAAATGTTAACATACATGTGCAGATTCAGTTCAAGAACATCCTTACTCACCCTGCTCTTTAGAATAATATATACTATAAAAACAGGTGGGTATCTGAAACCCTGAAAAATGTACTAATATTGTAAAAGAAAAGCAGCCAGCACTATTGTTGATAAGCAAATATAAAAATATAATAAGTCCACATGTTGCGCTAATAAAAAGCAACAGTCTTTGAAGTATTGAAAGAGGAAAAGATGATAATCTCTTCACCAGCTTTCAGTGTGTATAGGGAAACACACCACACCATGTGAGAATAATATCTGCTTACCAGATATCAGCAAGTATTAGGCATTGATTAATACTTTCCCAAAGGATCACATCTGAACTTGTTAATCACCACTAGTAGAGCTGAAGAAAGTATTTAATAAATTTGCCTTCTCTTCGTCCCTAGTCACCTACTCTAGATTATTTTGTAAAGGGCCTGCATGCTTAGACCTAACCTTTTTACTATTAATATATTTAATACATTTTTTGGGGGTTTGTCCTACTATCTTTTGCAATCTGACATTTGTTTGGAATTTTTGCATCCTTGATTTCCTTTTTACATATTCTGTTATATTCTTTGTAGCATTTAAATGATGATAGTGTTCCTTCATTTGTATATTTTTAATTATTTATAGCCATTTTAACTTTGGCCATCAGAGGCAGGATCAGGTCGGCAATAGAAGAACAGGAACTGGTAACAGAAACATAGTAACATAATAGACCAAATGGCACTGACACAGTGCACTAGTGCAGTTTAAATAGCCCTTCTGGCACCAATGTGTGCACGTGGACCCACTTGCGTAGGTGTGAGTGCATCTGCTAACCGGCCATGGGCAGGATTTCTTAGGCTTTCCTAAAAAATAATGTTCCAAAGTAAGCTGGAGTCACGCTTGTCCATGAACCTTTTCCATTTTGACGCAATCGTGTGTAGGGTCTGATGATAGATCCTAAATTAGAGCTGTTATTGTACCCTGCAGATCGCACAGATGCAAAGGATGCTATTTCAGGCTCTATTTTCCTTGTACTCTAGCAGGTTATAAATTGCTGCCAACTTATTTTGAGTCACCTCTAGGTCCTCTTCATGCCCTTCGAGGACAGTGGTTTCGGCATCCATTCTTACCTCCAGGGAGGCAGTGTGATGCCCTATTTCTCTAAACTCCAGCCAGAGTTCAGAAGTGATAGCAGTTGAAGCTTTTGCTAGTAATTCTATCACTATTTTCCGAAGCTGTGAGAGAAGAGAGGTATCTGGAGAGGTGACTGGTTGAGCAGTGTTCCTTAGTGGAAGAGATCTTGGCTGTCTTCCGGGTCAGCATGTAGCTTGGGCGAGCGGCTGTCCTGCATGAAGCCAGGTGCCATCTTGGATGAAGCAGGGCGGGTGCGTGTGGCAGTATTGGAAGTGGCTCTCTTCTGTAGTTTATAATGTCGGCTCATTCCTGGTGGAGAAGTCAGGAGCCAGCTGAGTTCGATTGCCGGGGTAAGGGAGGCGGTAGAAAGCTTACACAGACCCGATATGTGCCCACAATATGCATAGCAACCTCCAGATTGGTTTTCAGTGTGCATACGCACCCCCCTATCTGGGGGCTCGTAGATTCCGATAAGCCCCCCACCCGCAGACCCCGACAACCAATGGCCAGGGTTGTCGGGAAGAGGCCCTGTCCTTATCAACATGGGGACAGGGTGCTCTGGGGTGGGGGGGTAGGCAGCAGTGCGCCCCCCTGCCCCAGAGCACCCGACCCCCCCATGTTGAGGGCATGCAGCCTGGTACGGCTCAGGAGGGGGGGGGGCGCTCGCTCGTCCCCACTCCCTTCCTGGCCGGCAGGGTAGCGTGCTTTGGATACGGGTCTGGTATGGATTGTAGAGGGGCCCCCTACGTCGGTTTTTCGGCGTAGGGGGGTGTCCTTACAACCCATACCAGACCTAGGGGCCTGGTATGCTCCTGGGGGGGAACCCATGCCGGTTTTTTATTTAAAAATTGGCGTGGAGTTCTCCCTCTCAGGAATGCATACCAAATGCCGACGCTAGAATTGGCGGGAATCCAAGTCGGATCTCCCGTCGCTTCTATGACACACTCGCTGGAATGTGCTTTGTCTTCCGAGATGTCGGCACCATGTCGCCGAGAATCAGCGCGATGCTGTCATGCTAAAAACACAATATCGCAGTCACCCACTGTACATTGCTGCATTTGTAAATTTCAAAAGCAAATTTAAAGGAATAGTAGTGGTAAAAAAGCATGTGTGGGTTTAGCCAATCATTTTCTTTAGTACAATTTTTCCTTTAAAGGGGGTGGCAGGAGGTGTGTCCTATTCCTGCATACTTTTGCTAATAGGTGTCCCTCATTCCCATCTCAGAAAGTTGGGAGGTATGGTATGGTATGAACGCTGGGGGTAAAGTGAGCTGCACACAGCTGTGTCTAGTAGTTCTGGCCTGTAATGGGAGAGCAGTTCTTCAAAATGTACAGTTTGCAAAATAATCCCGTGTACAGGGGGTTCTTAATCTAGGCTGCGTTCCAGGGAATATGTGTGCAATTCACTTTTTGCATAATTTATAGAATTGTTTTCTATTGAGAATAAAAGTAGCTGCATTATTTGCAGCCAATGTGCATAGTGTTGACCTTACTTACCCCCAATAGACCCGCAAAATGTTTAAAAATCCTTCAGTACACGTAGCACTACTCCCATAGGAGCTGCTGGTTTAGATTTGGGTTTTGCACGTTACCTCTAAGTTCGTTGTCAGAGAAAGAAAGTCTGTAGAAATTGCAATGTTCACACAAGATGTAAAACCTTCAACTGTTAGGTTTTATTTTTGCTGCATAAAACTTGTGAAGAAAGTGGAGAATATAGAGAGAAGGGGAAGGTTCAGGTACGCGGTACAGAATGCACAACAAGTATCTAAGTTCCAGTATTCTGTAAAAGAGCCTTTAAGCCGATCCAGCGGACTGTAAGACAAATTGAGTAGTGGATCCCTTTATAACGAGGTCACCAGGCCTATCCCGAGACATCAGCTTGCCTTGCTTGGTCTCCTCCAAGGCAGGTCTTCCCCTGGTTTCCTTTGTTAAGTACAGTAGCTTCTCCCACTTGGATGGACAGTTTGGGATCCCCTCTTGAATCATAGGCCCCAGCCAGCATAGGTAGGCCTCGGACCAATGTGGTCCCGGGGCTGGAATCACACACAGGAGGGCCACAAGTCGATGGACCCCGAAGAATGGCATCTGCACCTTAAAGGGTCACTAAAGGAATATTTTTTTTTTTGCTGAAATGACTGTTTATAGGGTATAGAGACATAATAGTTAACTGATTCCTTTTAAAAATGATTAAAAATAGATTAAAACCAATCATATAATGTACCTACAGTTTAGTTTCGTTTTTGCTGTTGTTTCCTGGTTCTCTGATGTACAGAGCCAGAGAGCCAATACAGAGCAGTGAAGGTTTTGCAAAACGAAACTGGATTGGTGCTGAGGGGTTTTACACATACCTCCTTGATTAGTCACCACAGTGAGAAATCTCCCAGTACTGTGGTGATCAGGAAACAGACAACCAGGAAGTGTCCAGAACAGAGAGGAATTACAGCAACATCAATGCAAAAACGAACAATGAAGACATGAAACCAGGACTGCAGAAAGGTAAAGGGAGCTATTTAGCTAAAAAAAAAAAATTCCTTTAGTGACCCTTTAAGTATCCCTTTCAAGCATGCACAGCAGGGCACCACTCCCACTGGGCTGCTGCCGAGAATGGTCACTTAACACACCAGGGTTTGCTTGAGTTCCAACATGGGCCTGCGGTGGTAATGCCACCTACAGGCAACAGGGGCAAATCCTACCAAGCATAACCATTATCCAGAACAGAGGCCAATTTCACTGAAATTCAACAAAGTCTGAGGCCACTATTGGCTCAGATGCCCTCTAAATTTACAATAGCGCCCCAGTCATTGGGAGCAGGGCGCTACATACATTTAACCTGTATTGTCCATAGGAGGTAAAATGACAGGTCCACTTTACAGAAGGCACACCTTTACTGTTCTCTTTTGCAGCCCCAGATTGCCTTTAAAAATAGTAAGCTCATCCATATATGTGTATCGCTTCCCCTGCAGGAGCCACCTAAGTTTGTTCTGTCCGTTACTCTGCCTCTCAACCCCAATAACAGTCCCAGCCCCCTCTGGCACACCTAGCAATAGTGTAAGTGCAAGGACCAATGAGAAACACACACTTTATGAAAAAACACAGAAATGGTCTTTACTGCAATATTTCTGTGGAAATGTAACAGACAGTAACAGTAAATATTTAAATAATCAACAGGAAAGCCATAACTGAGATCAAGAATAATATGTCTCAATACTATATTTAGACTGCTTTCAGGGGATTCCAAACCTAAGAAAATGTCCCCAATGGCAGAGGCACACTTAAATGGCAAATAAATCACAATATGACACTTTATATATCAGATTGGTCACCTCTTACTCAAATTTGTCTCTATGAGTTCAGGCAGGAGGAGAGCAGAAGACTTACCCTCTTTATGTCAGACCTCTCTCTTTTGCCTCCTGACAGCATAGGCCCAACGACAAACACTGTATTCAAATTACTATTTAATGGCTTAGCTTTTCCAAATAAACTGTCCCGCACATCCACTGCATAAACAGAGCCCTGAATATGTGTGTGCGGGCCTATATGGCACTTTTAGGTTCAGTCCCTTCTGAAGAAAGATGAGGCTTTGTATCTTCAGCTAGCCACCCTTGTTTTGTGCACTTAAACTTCTGAAAAGCAGGACCAAACTACACAACCACCCCGGATTATCAAGTAAAGAATGTAGGATCTTCCTTAACAAGGTGAAAGAACAATGTTATCTGTATACAGTGTCTTTGTATCCGAATTGCCTTGTGTCCTGTGGCACTACAGGTGTCTAACAGCAATGATGTCTGTATACAGTGTCCATACAAATCTATCTGTGTGCAGTGTCCTTGTTTCCTGCAAATGAGAGAAAGCCCTCTCACCCAATCCTGCAGTCAAGGCCCAATGAACATCCTTGAACAGGCAGACTCTTCTAGTGACCCAACTCACACCAGAACGTTTCACACCGTCGGTGCAGGTGCGTCTGGATATGCACCTGGGATCCCCCTCTTTCAGGCTGGATGTCCAGACTGGGTGTGGATGCCTGAAATCTGACCTGGGAGGCAGACCTTCTCCCCTAAGTCCAAACTCTTCCCTTGCCTTGTGGTGTCTAAATCTCCTCAGATAAGTAAAATTGAGTCTTTAGTTCACTGCTTCCTAGAGCAGGCTGGCTCTTGTAGTTCCCGCCCCATACAAGACTATGGGGCTGTTTGTAATAGGGACTACATATCCCAGTATCCTTTGCAGTTGCTGCTGCTGCTTAAGTCCTTCTGATTGGCTCCTGTACTGGCTTTTATAATTGTCTCTCCTCCTGCCAATACTGTAGAAACACAGGGGAGAAAGCAGAGTGACAGGGCAGATGGCTGTGTTAACATACAGTCAGTGAAGAGAAAAGGGAGGGGAGAGAAATCCACCGCAGGGCTGACAGGTAGCTCTTCCTCTCATAGGCTGTGGACTCGTGGCAGCCAGCTTGGCAAGGTCACGGGTGACAGAGTGGGAAACCCGCTACATATGAAAGAATAAATAATGCTTCTCCCTGCCACCCACAATACAGTGTTCTTCAGCCGCAAGAGCATTTCTGAAGTCATGTACTGATGCTGGATGAGAAGACCTGGCTCACAATTGAATTTATGTGTGTATAGTCATGCATGATGTTTTCTGTTCAACCACTTAATGACCAGCAACCGCAGTTATAGTGCGGCAAGTTGACCCCCACTGCAACTGTATGTCATCCACTTTAAGAGCTGTAGGGGGCGCGTATGCGACCGTGGCGCGACACCAGAGCCGGTGCGTGTGGCAAGCAGGGGTGATGCCGCCGGCCACCCACGATCGCTCCAGACAGAGACAGAACAGAGATCTGTCGATGTAAATAGACACTCCCTAGGTAACACAATTGTTAACCCCTTCCCTGCCAGTGACATTTTTACAGTAATCGATGCATTTTTATAGCACTGATCGCTGTAAAAATGCCAATCGTCCCAAAAATTTGTCAAAAGTGTCCGATGTGACCGTCATAATGTCGCAGTACTGATAAGAATTGCAGATTGCTGCCATTACTAGTAAAAAAATTATATTAATAAAAATGCCATAAAACTATCCCCTATTTTGTAGACGGTATAACTTTTGCGCAAACCAATCAATAAATGCTTATTAATAAACTGAGGAAGAAATAATTTTTATATATATTTTTGGGGGGGATATTTATTATGGCAAAAAGTTAAAAATATTGCTTTTGTTTCATAATTGTCGCTCTTTTTTTGTTTATAGCGCAAAAAATAAAAACTGCAGAGGTGATCAAATACCACCAAAAGAAATCTCTATTTGTGGGGAAAAAAGGACATCATTTTTGTCTGGGTACAGCGTAGCACGGCAGCGCAATTGTCAGTGAAAGCAACGCAGTGCCGTATTGCAAAAAATGGCCTGGTCATTAAGGGGGCAAATCCTTCCAGTCTTTCAGTGGTTATGGAAAACCAATGGGCATAAAAATGCTGTAGATGTGTCTCCTGGAAGCCACAATAACATGCATATTACTTTTGTACAGCCATTTTTGGAAAATACGCCCATACACATTCACGTTAAAGCAAGTGCTGGGGGTTACGCATGTAATTGGATTTCCAAATTATCTTAAAGGTGATCAATATATTGGTGGGGCTTAGGCACCCTAATGGTGAACACTGAGAACTTCACTTGCTAATTGCCTAGGTCCTAGACAGGAGTTTGCGGTCTTGCAAAATCAGCATTAAAGCACAACTCCAGACTTAAAAGCAAGCCAAAATTAACACAGTTAACCCTCTAGCAGCCTGAGGCTAACTTGCTGTACTATTAACACTTAGCAGTCCAGAAACTACTACAGTTAGAGAACACCAACTCCCAGGTGCCGCAGAGCGTGCACTGGCATCCACCAACCCAGCAAAACCTAGCACCTCCCTCCCAGTGACATGTCCACAGTTAACAATGGATAAAGGAAATTAAACTTACTCTGTAACTGTGTGCTTGCTCTCCCTCTCTTAGAGGCCCTCTTTCTACATAACAAAACTCTCCAGTCCCAGTATGTGAGGAACCATCTGCAAGTGAAGTTGCTAAGCACTTAACCCACTTTAACTACCAGATTAACCATCACCCTACACCAGAGGTGCCCAACCTTTTGAAGGCCGAGGGCCACTTAAGCGACTTGGTAACCAGTCGCGGGCCACAATGAGCGGAGTGGGCAGATGACAGATCTGTCTCCAGTCTGCATATGCAAAGCGGACACAGACACAGCCCAATCTACTCTATGGGCCCTCTGATCTTCTGTTTACATCTGCCACTCCATAGAGTTGAATCGAGTGTCCGATTGGGTCGGACCGATCGTGTGAAAGGGGCCCAAGGCTGCTTTTACACTGATGGTCTGCAGTCTACCCACACCGTGGGTGCGGCGCAGTGTACCTGTGGTTTTCCGCCAGTTAGCTGCACTTTGCCATGGACATCTATTATATCCTGCAGGAGTGGTGCACTTTCTGAAAAGCCACTTGCTTCCTCTACCGCCGGCTTCATTCACAACACTAAAGCTCTGGAATGGCAGGTTGGCAACCTGCAATCTGGGCTTGCCAACCAGCCATCCCAGAACAGGAGGTTGTGGGCCACATCAGAGGGCTCCGCGGGCCACTGGTTGGGCACCCCTGCCCTACACCAAAACACCCATTCCCTGGCTGGTTGGCTGCTATGGCAATGAAACATGTATGGTTGTCCCTAACAACACCATAGCTTAGATTAGACAGCAAAGTAAATGTTAGACTAAAATCTACTCCAACCTACTGTCCCCTTGTTACAAGCCCTGTGCTTTAGATGCACTGTGAAGCACCACTTAGAGAGACCTCAGACCAGACATTTAAAGAAACACAAACAGCCCCTTACTGAAGAAATGCAAACATACAGGAATAGTCTTTGCAAAAGACTGCACAGATGTTCTCTAGTGCCCAAAGGATAATCATACCTGAGTAGCAAAAAGTCCATAGTCCTTTACAGGCAAAAGTCTAGTAAGGTAAATAGTCCCCAAGAGGTAGCAAGTATCCTTGCAAGTGTCCATAACTGGCAATGATCCTTAAAGCGGTATTAAAGTCTTGTTTTGTTTTTTTAAATAACAAACATGTTATACTTATGTTCTCTGTGCAGTGGAATTGCACAGAGCAGCCTGGATCCTCCACCTATCAGGTCCCACGCCATCACTCCTGGCCCCTCCCTCCTGCCAGGTGCACCTTCAGCCCTGCCCCCTCCATATCCTGATTGGCTCACTGGCTGTGATTGACAGCAGCCATTGGCTCCCGCTGCTGCCAAAGGCCAATCGGGAATGAAAGTCCCAGAGAGTGAAAAGCTCTCCTGGACATCGCTGGATTGAGAGGGGGCTCAGGTAAGTATTAGAGGGAGCTGGAGGCGCTGCTGCACACAGAAGGTTTTTTACCTTCATGCATAGAATAAACCACTTTAAAGGCAGTAAGTACTAACTGTAGCTTATAACTAAAAGTCCATCAGAGTCCCCTGGTCCCCATCCCCTCAGAGAACCCTGACTGGCCTTCCAACTAGGGCACAGTCTAGCAGCATAACAGCCTACATTTTGGCAATATTTCCTGGGTAGAACTCCCAGTTCAGAGGCGGAACAAAAAAGACTTCCCATTGTTGCCACAAGCACATCACTGATGAGAATATCTCCAGGCTCTTTCCTCAACCTGTAAACTCAATTTGATAGATTGACAGCACTCTGTGCAATGTAGCATAACCGTATTGACTTTCAGTGCTTTCCCTGTCTCTTCCAGTATTCAAGAGGCTAATTTATTGAGGTACTATTTAAATGGCATTAAAGAGTATATAAAGTTCAAAAATAAACTTCATACATCGAGTAATCTGGCACATGTAATGATGTACATTCATCCCTGAAATTCTAATACAAAAAACATCCACAAACATTTACATTAAAAAAACAGCCAGCATTTCTTTTTTATTATTATTATTATTATTATTATTATTATTATTATTATTATTATTATTATTATTGTCAAGTGTCAACATGATAAAAAAAATCTTCACAATTAAAAACAGAAAGCTGAAAAACTTAATATAAATAAGTCACCAGGAACAGATGGCCTGCACCCGAGGGTCCTTAAGGAACTCAGTCAAGTTATTGCCAGACCGTTGTTCCTAATTTTTTTTGAGCAGTCTACTGACTGGTATGGTACCAGCTGGTTGAAGAAAAGCCAATGTAGCACCAATCTTTAAAAAAGGACCAAGATATATCCCTGGGAACTACAGACGATTTAGCCTAACAACAATAGTATGCAAGCTCTTGGAAGGGATGATAAGGGACTATGGGCCAGGTTCACAGAAGTGATACGACGGCGTATCTCTGATACGCCGTCGTATCTCTCAGAGTATCTATGCGACTGATTCATAGAATCAGTTACGCATAGATAGCCCTAAGATCCGACAGGTGTAATTGACTTACACCGTCGGATCTTAGGATGCAGTACCTCGGCCGCCGCTGGGGGGAGTTTGCGTCGTTTTCCAGCGTCGGGTATGCAAATGAGGATTTACGGCGATCCACAAAGGTTTTTCCCGTCGTTACGTCGGCGCAAGTCTTTTTTTCCCGTCGCAAAGTTAGGTGTGCTATTAACATGGTGCAAAATTACTCCACCATGTTAAAGTATGGCCGTTGTTCCCGCGTCGCTTTTGAATTTTTTTTTTCCGGCGTAAGTACGTTACGCACGTCGCGATTCACAAACACGTCAGGCCGCAGTACGTTCACGCAAAGCACGCAGGGAAAATTGCGAACGGAGCATGCGCAGAACGTCCGGCGCCCGCCCCATTTGAATTGGGCGGGCTTGCGCCGGACGACTTTACGTTACACCGCCGCAAGTTTCCAGGTAAGTGCTTTGAGGATCAGGCACTAACGCTGAAAACTTGTGGCGGTGTAACGTAAACGGGTTACGTTACACGGCTGCAATTATGAATCTGGCCCTATATGTAAGATTTTAGTCATGAAAATTGTATCATTAGCTGTAATCAGCATGGATTCATAAAAAATTGTTCTTTCCAAACAAATCTATTAACCTTCTATGAGGAGGTGAGCTACCATGTAGATGAAGAAAGGCCCGTAGACCTGGTGTATCTGGATTTTGCAAAGGCATTTGATACAGTTCCCCACAAACTTTAACTATATAAGCTGAGCTTGGACCAAAGGGTGAGTACATGGATTGAAAACTGGCTACAAGGGCAAGTTCAGAGGGTGGTGATAAATGGGGAGTACTTAGAATGGTCCAATGTGGAAAGTGGGGTCCCTCAGGGTTCTGTACTGGGAACAATCCTATTTAATTTATTTATAAATGACCTGGAGGATGGGATAAACAGCTCAATCTCAGTATTTGCGGACTATACTAAGCTAAGCAGGGCAATAGCATCTCCGCTGGATGTGGAAACCTTGCAAGAAGATCTGAACAAATTAATGGGTTGAAGAACTACATGGCAAATTAGTTTTAATATAAAAAAATGTATATAATGCATTTAGGTGGCAAAAACATGAATGCAATCTACAGACTAGGGTAAGAATCTCTGGGAAGATCTAGAATGTAAAAGGACCAGGGGGCCCTAGTAGATGGCAGGCTCAGCAACGACATGCTGCTGCAAGCAAAGCCTATAGAATTTAGGCATACATCAAAAAGGAATTAACTCCAGAGATAAAACCATAATTCTCCCACCCTACAAGACTTTGGTCCGGCCGCACCTGTATGCCATCCAGTTCTCGGCACCAGTCCTCAGGAAGGATGTGCTGGAAAAGGAGAGAGTATATAGAAGGGTAACAAAGCTAATAAAGGGACTAGAGGACTTTAGTTATGAGGAAAGACTGCAAGGACTGAACTTATTCTCTCTGAAGAAGAGACACTTGAGAGGGGATATGATTTCAATGTACAAATTTCGTACTGGTAACCCAACTTTTCCATGAAAGGGCATTTAAAAAGACTCGCAGCCATTCAATAAAATTAAAGGAAAGTCGATTTAACAGAAAACTGCGTAGAGGGTTCTTTGCGGTAAAAGCGGTAAGAATGTGGAATTCTATTCCACAAGCAGTGGTTTCAGCAGGGAGCATAGATAATTTCAAAAAATATTACATAGGCACCTAAACAACCATAACATACAGGAATATACAATGCAATATTGACATAAAAGCGCACACACACAGGTTGGTCTTTTTTTAACCTTACTTACTATATGTAACCAACTGCTGTATTTGTAATTATGATTTGCTCTGAACAAATACCAATTAATTGCAGGAATAAAGGTGAGTTATTATCCCTACGCATTTCATGAATATTCATTCACTTCTTTAGGATTGGATGCTAAAAGTTTGCAAGGGGCGCCAAAATTTAAACATATACTCTGGTTATAAGGATAATTAAACACATGTAAAGGGCATTACATTTTTAATGTTGATAAAGATCATTACATTTTTAATGGTGGTAAAGAGCAATACTTTTTTTATGAAAAAACAATATAAACATATATTATAAAGCCAACATTATACATTATAAAGGCATTTTATTTATAGTACTTTAATACAGCCTCATATCAGTTACAGGGAACTACAAGTCCCAGTTGGACTGGCCGCTTGTAGTTCACAATTAATATAATGCCATTATAGAACATAGAATTTCTATGTTCTATGATGGCATTGTATTAATTGTGAACTACAACTGGGACTGGGCCCCTACCTTCACTAACTAAGTTAAACTAACCCACACGAGACCGGGACCCATCACGGTCACCCGGCCGTCCCCAACACCTGATACTGTCTGACAGCACAGCATACATATGATATCACTGACCTGACCAGGCAGTGCCACACCTGTGACTGTCACCACCGGGCGGGCCGGCTATACCCAGGAGTCAGGACACAAAACAGAGCAGACAGACCCCGTTCTGACTCGCTGTGGGAGGAGCCTGCTGCCTGCATGAGGGGAGCGACACTACAAGCGGCCCTGGCAGCCGCACATACGCATGGGCAGTCACGGAGCAGAGAGAGTCCGAGTCTGACCAGAGTCCGGACCGCAGCAAGAGTCCGGACCGCAGCAACTGGGGGGTGACTGCACCCCCATCAGCTCAGCGCCCGGGGCAGAAACACCGGCAGCCCCCCCGGTTGTTACGCCACTGCATGCGGGCAATCTACTATCGGTACACTGATGGCAGTTTGTACCAGGCAAATTTCCCTGCCCCAGCTGCTGCAGCGCCGAAAGAAGTTCTCTCCCAGCCATCCACATGCCCAGCGGTTGAATGCTAGCTTAGCTAAATTGCTAGCACTTCAACTGCTGCCTTTTCAGTTGGTAGATTCTGCCCCCTTCCGTGAGTTTGTGGAATGTGTGGTACCTCAGTGGCAAGTTCCCAAACGCCACTTTTTCTCACGGAAGGCGATTCCGGCTCTCTACCACCATGTGGAAGGCAATGTCCATGCCTCGCTGGACAGGGCGGTCAGTGGTAAGGTGCATATTAATGCTGACTCATGGTCCAGCAGGCATGGACAGGGACGTTACCTATCTTTCACGGTGCATTGGGTGACTCTGCTGGCAGCTGGGAAGGACGCAGGACAAGGTACAGTAGTGTTGGAGGTTGTTCCACCACCACGCCTCCAAAATGCTATTACTGGTTGTGACACACCTCTCTCCTCCACCCCCTCCTCTTCTTCCTCTGTGGCCTCTTCCTGTGCTGATGTGTCCTTGGAACCAGCGGTGCTACGTAGGCGTTCAAGGGGCTATGCAGGTACGCAGACAAAGAGATGGCATGCGGTGCTTCAGCTGGTGTGCTTGGGGGACAGGAGCCACACTGGGCCAGAGGTTCTGTCAGCTCTGCAGGGGCAGGCTCAGAGGTGGTTGACGCAATGCCAACTTAAGCCAGGAATGGTGGTTTGCGACAATGGCACCAACCTCCTCTCTGCCTTGCGACAGGGACAACTGACCCATGTGCCCTGTTTTGCTCATGTCCTTAATTTGGTGGTGCAGCGGTTCTTGGGCAGGTACCTGGGCTTACAGGATGTCCTGAAGCAGGCCAGGAAAGTCTGTGTGCATTTCCGACGGTCATATAATGCCAGTGCTCGGCTGGTAGACCTCCAAAGGGAATACAACCTGCCCAAGAACCGCCTAATCTGTGACATGCCCACCAGGTCGAACACTACGTTGGCCATGCTGCAGCGGCTGCACACGCAGAAGAGGGCCATCAATGAGTATCTGTGCCAATATGGCAGCAGAACTGGGTCAGGGGAGCTTGTTTTTTTTCCCCATGCCAGTGGGCCATGATCAGGGATGCATGCACTGTCACTCACAATTTGAGGAGGCCACGAGGATGGTGAGCAGTGACAGTGCATGCATCAGTGAGACTGTCCCTCTTATTCACATGTTGGAGCACACACTGCGTGGAATAATGGACAGGGCCCTTGAGGCAGAACAGAGGGAGGAAGAGGAGGACTTCCTTACCTCTCAAGGCCCCCTTTATTTAGACAGAGTTTCTGCTTACCCGCCTATCACACAGGAAGAGGAGGAGGATTGTGTCAGCATGGAGGTGGAGCCTAGCACTCAGCATCAGCAGCAGTCTTCAAGGGATCAATTACAGTCCCAAGGAACCCATGGACTTGTACATGGCTGGGATGAGGTGGCTGCGGATCATGTCGTCCTCAGTGATCCAGAGGACTCCGCACCAAATGCCTCAGCAAACCTACGCTGCATGGCCTCCCTGATCCTGCAAAGCCTGCGGAAGGATCCTCGTATTTGTGCTATCAAGGAGAGGAATCATTACTGGCTGGCAACTCTCCTTGATCCATGTTACAAGAATAAGGTTGCGGACCTTATCTTGCCGGCACAGAGGGAGCAGAAGATGAAACATCTTCGGGAGGCCTTGCAGAAAGGTCTATGCAACGCGTTCCTGGAGACTGGGGGGTTACAAAATCCAGGTCCTGGACAACGTGTTTCTGAGGCTTGTCCTGCATCCAGCGTTCTTTCAGAACGCACATTCAGTGCTGCTGGAGGCTTTGTAACCGATCACAGGGTGCGCCTCTCCACCGACTCGGTCGATCGACTGACCTTCATAAAAATGATTCAGGCTTGGATCACCACCAGCTACCAAGCACCTGATGCTGATGTAACTGAATATATTTTTTTTGAAATGTCAGATCCCTTCAAGACTGCCTATGCTGATGCTGAGTGACTATACTGTTATGCCAAGTGACTATCCTTTTCCTCCTCAATGATCATGCTGATAGCTTGTAAGAACATTTTTGGTTCTGGGCACCGCCACCAGTGGCTAAGGCCCAATTTTTCTGCCCCTGTTTAACAGGGGCATGTAATTAAATTTTTTGATGCAATACTTTGCAGCGGGCTCATTGCTGCGCTCCAACTAGAGTATCTGTGAGGGGTTGCAGTGTTGTGGCACCAGCACCAGTGCCTAAGGCCCAATTTTTCTGCCCCTGTTTAACAGGGGCGTGTAATTACAATTTTTGATGCAATACTTTGCAGTAAGCTCATTCCTGCGCTCCAACTAGAGTATCTGTGAGGGATTGCAGTGTTGTGGCACCAGCACCACCACCACCACCAACAAAGGCTCAATTTTTCAGCCCCTGTTCAACAGGGGCATGTAATTACAATTCTTGATCTAATATTTCACATCAGGGCCCATTGCTGTGCCCACCAAGAGTAACTGTGAGGGCTTACAGAGTTGGCACCAGCGCCAGCACCAAAGGCCCAATTTTTCTACCACTGTTCAACAATGGCATGTAATTACAATTCTTGATAAAATAGTTTACACAGCAGGGCATTCCAGCGCCCACCAAGACTAACTGTGAGGGCTTACAGTGTTGTGGCAACCTAGGGCCCAAATTTCTGCAGAGTATATACGGCAGGCCCCTGCTTTCAAACATCCAACTTACAAACGACTCCTACTTGCAAAAGGAAGGAGACAACAGGAAGTGAGAGGAAATCTACCCCTAGGAAGGGAAATTCTCTTCTGTAATGGCACGTACAGACCATCACTTTATGTGATGAAAAAAAAACGGCGTTTTTAAAAACGTCAATTTCAATGACCGTGTGTGGGGGGAAACGTTGTTTTATGTCTTGTGAAAAACGACAAAAAAAAATGAAGCATGCATAAATTTTTTGTGTCGTTTTTCAAAACGTCGTTTTTTGTTTCACAAAAAATCACCATGTGTAGCAAAAAACGACGTTTAAAACGACGTTTTTAAACCCGCGCATGCCCAGAAGCTAGTTATGAAGCGAGCTTCAATGGAAAAAAGTGGTGAACGTAACCTCGCTTTGCTAGAGCATTGTGAAAAAACGATGGTGTGTAGGCAACGTCGTTTTTGAAAATTGAAGTTTCAAAAACGTAGTTTTTTACTTCACAGAAAATTTTGTTTCTTTCCATCACATAAAGTGATGGTGTGTACGCGGCATCAGAGGTGTCTCCTGTCCACTGATGCTTTATCACCAATCCTTGTTTCACTAAAAAACACAAATTTTTAAAACATCATTTGTCATTGGGACAGAAAGTGAATTGCAATCTTCTGAACAGATGCACACAGACAGCAAAACAAATGTTTACAGGGGTGATAACCCTTCTCTATGTTTTCAGGAAAGCTTAAAAATAGATTTCATGGATGGAGCTACACTTTAAAAAAGTACCAGCTCAAAATTACAAACAGATTCTACTTAACAACCAACCTACAGTGCCTGTCTTGTTTGCACCGCCTGTATAATGCTGTTCAAAGTATATAGGGCCAAAGGGGCTTGTAATGACCTGGGGGGAGTGGGGGGAAACCCATGCTATTTTTCTCAATGATTTTCATCTATATTGCAGGGACCAGACATTACATTAAAGCCGCAAGCAGTTTTAAATGACTTTTTTCTTATAGTAATCTCGTTTTGTGCAAGGACAGTTCTAAACACGTGCCACCTCACAGGCATACTATAGACACCCAGCAGGTACGATATTTAAAGGAATTTTCCATTTTTTTTACTTTAAGCATCATTAAAATCACTGCTCCAGAAAAAACTACAGTTTTTAAAACTTTTTTTTCATTGAAACATGTTCCCTGGGGCAAGACCCGGGTTCTCAAACCCGTTTTCCGACAATGACTTGCATATTAGGCTTTAAAATGAGCACTTTTGAATTTGAACGTTCGAGTCCCATTGACGTCAATGGGGTTCTAAATGTTCGCGTGAACGTTCGGTCCGTTCCAAGGTTCTGGTGCGAACCGAATGGGGGGGGTGTTCGGCTCATCCCTAATCACCAGATAAAAATAGAGGGAGAAAGACTAAAAAGAAGAAAACTAATGCTGCCACCACATGTAAGGACTGGAAAGCTGCAATATATACATTTTTTGTCTAGCTACACTTGAAATATTTTTAATTACTACATAATAGGAATAAATCGTGGTTATTTGTATCTACATATATTCTATTCTTTGAGATTTTTGGGATGAACAACACCTGATTTTTAATAAGTTTCTCTAATAAGGAAAACAAATAATTACCAGACATTTACCGTATTTATTGGGGTATAGCGCGCTCCCGCGTATAGCGCGCACCCCTAAAGTTGCAGCGGATTCCTGTGGAAAAAAGTTTTTTTGTACTTACAGTTTTGGTGTCTTGTGCGGCGTCCATCGCGGCCTCGTCGGGTCCGGCATCTGTCTGCGGCTTAGGGTTTCCTCTTCGTCGGGTCCGGCGTCCTTCTGCGGCGTCCTCGCGTCCTCCCCGCTCGTTTCCCGCGCCGAGTTTGAATACTGCGCCGACATATACAGAGCGCAGTACACTCGTGTATTGTCGGGCAGGCTCGGCAACTCTCGCGCTGACGTCCTGTACGTCCAGGACGTGAGCGCGGAAGGAGCCGAGACTGCCCGACTATACCCGAGTGTACTGCACTCGGTATATGTCGGCGCAGTATTCAAACTCGGCGCGGGAAAGAAGGTATCGGCGTATACCTCGTACCCACGATTTTGCCCTGATTTTCAGGGCAAAAAAGTGCGCGGTATACGCCGATAAATACGGTATGTATTTTGCAAAATGAGGAAAATACTAATTTTCATCTGGTGCAAGGTCTTTATATTCAGCTTTCTCCATGGAACAGTATTCCTATTTTTCTGCAGTAAGCTGACGCCGTTCTGACTCTCACCACCATCACATCTGACGTGGTCACCTGATCTGCTCAACTTCTTGTTCTACAAGATGCAAGGCCAAGATAAAGCTAGAATGCAGCATGGTTACAATGTACAATCATTCTTTCCTAGCACCCTAGCACGACGGCTCTCTGCACTTGTTTTTGTTTATGTAGATGGCATTAAAAGCCTGTGTCTACCTTCAGCTGAACCAAACATATCAGAATCCACAGGCCCAACTACGTGGTGCAGTGGCACTTACCACGTACATAGGCATTTGAGAATAGTAGGTAATGCAAGCTAATTGAAGACAATTAACTTTTTAAATTAATCTTTGAGCAGGCTATGGGCATTCAAGCATATTCTTAAGCTGACCATAGATAGATCAAAATTCAGCTGGTAAAGTAGGGATCAGGGATGGGATGAATTTCAATCCACGTGTGTCTGTTCCTGTTTGAAAATCAGATCGATTTCTGTCGAACAAGCTTGTTGGAAAAAAAAATGATTGAGCAGCCGGTTGCAGTCAGTTGGCTGGAGCTGCTGATCAGTGTATTCTGAAAGCACAGAGTCCCACTGGCAGAATACAATGTTCCAGTGGAGAGGATTCCTCTATCCACCTCGGCTTTGTGAATGGAGAAATCTGTTCACTTTTTTGCATTCAGCCTGCTTGCTGAACAAAAAAGATCCCAATTTAGGTGTAATTTTTATAAATCTACTCCCACCAAATCAGTACTCACCCCCTCTTGCCCTTTATGATCCAGTGCTGGTCCTCTTTTAGATTTTAGCTCAATTCAATCATTCAATCCATTTCCTGTAGTCCCAGGGTGTCAAGAACCTTTACACTGGGAGTGTGTCTTTAAGTGGCACTGTACTCACAGAGGAATGCGGCAGAGAGCAGCAATAAGGATGTATCTACCACCGGGAAGGGGTTTTGGCTGATGGACTGTTGGGCAGGGGAAGAGTATTAAGCCGCATACACACGATCAGTTTTCTTATTGGGAAAACTGTCATGTTTTCTCTTGGACGAGAAAAACGGCCGTGTGTAGGCTCTTCAGCAGTTTTCCCGACGAGAAAAACGACGAGAATCACGACGAGAAAATTTAGAACACGTTTTAATTTTTCTCATGGCGGATTGCTGCGTTTTTTCCCTCTGCAGTTTTCCCATAGGTAAACACTGCGGTGGAGCCTACACACGGCCAGTTTCTCGACCAAGAGAAAACATGTCGGGAAAACCGGCCGTGTGTACACGGGGAAAAGGGACCAAGCCGGGCCTCGTTTTTCCCGTTGGGTTTTTCGGCAGTGTTTTCACCACCGAGAAACCTGATCGTGTGTACACGGCATAAGTATTTAGCCAGCAGGAAAGCCTAAATTCCACTTTAGGTACTGTATGTGCCCTTTTTTAAAAGTTAGTGTTATCTAGGCAGTGGCGTGTCTAGGGTATGGCACATATGGCTAGTGCCATGGGTGCAAAATGAAGGGGGCGCTCGTGAGTGGCTGAAGATGTTCTGAGGATGCCTGACAGTTAGCCGATCCAACATGATCCTATCTGTGCCTCTGCAGAAATTGACCGCCCCTCCCAGCTGACTATTAGCCAATCAGCATTCAGATGCCTGCTATAACCTGCCCCCCTCCTTCCACAGCCCACCAGATTTGATGAAGAAGATATGGATAGCCGGAAGTGGGACTGTACTGTATGGGGGAGCGCTGGGCTGAAGTCTGAACCGTTTTCTGTGCTTTACCATCAGTAAGGGCCCTTTCACACGGGGCGAATCAGTAATGATCTGCCTCCGTGTGTCCGTACAGCTCAGCGGGGATACTCCGTAAAATCCCTGCTGAGCTGGCAGCTGACAGGGCGGTCCCCGCACACTGTGCAGGGAACGCCCTGTCTCTCCTCCGCTCTCCCCCATGGGGGATCGGATGAACACGGACCGTATGTCCTTGTTTATCCGATCCGATCGGGCAGATGGAAGAAAAATAGGGTTTTCTGCCGTCCGAAAATGCGGATCTTTGCGGAGGCGGACAAATTACGGGTGTACCTGTAAACACATAGGGACCCATGTATGTCCCGTTTTCATCCGCAACGGATAGATGAAAATGCGGACATACGGTCCGTACGTGTGAAAGGGCCCTAAGTTAGCAGTGGCATTGTTACCTTTGGGATTTTTTTCTACAGCTGGAAACACACCTCCAGGTAGTGCCTGCATGTTTCCTCCTCCTTTCTGCCTCTCACTCCCAAGCCTGTCACGATCTGTTTTACACCCAGGCAGCACAGCTGCACACTGTCCTCTACTCTCCAGCTGCTGCCTGGGTGTTCTGTGTATATGAGCCACTCGCTGGTGCAGTGACACTGTCCTCTGTTGCCTGAGGGGGGGGGGAGGGGGCTTGCTGAAGTTTTTTTGCTGCTGGACAGAGCTATATTCTATGTAGGGGGCGTTTTGTTCAGGGAGGTTTTACTATTGAAGGAGGAGGGGGGTGGTCTGTGGGGGGCACAGCAGTCTGTCTCTCTGTGGATGTGCGGAGCAGTCTGTCTCTCTGTGGATGTGCAGAGCAGTCTGTCTCTCTGTGGATGTGCGGAGCAGTCTGTCTCGCTGTGGTTGTGCAGAGCAGTCTGTCTCTCCTTGGTTGTGCAGAGCAGTCTGTCTATCTGTGGTTGTGCAGGGCAATGTGGAGCAGTCTGTTTCTCTGAGGTTGTGCGGCAATGTGGAGCAGTCTGTCTCTCTGTGATTGTGCAGGGCAATGTGGAGCAGTCTGTCTCTCTGAGGTTGTGCAGGGCAATGTGGAGCAGTCTGTCTCTCTGTGGTTGTGCAGGGCAATGTGGAGCAGTCTGTCTCTCTGAGGTTGTGCAGGGCAATGTGGAGCAGTCTGTCTCTCTGTGGTTGTGCAGGGCAATGTGGAGCAGTCTGTCTCTCTGTGGTTGTGCAGGGCAATGTGGAGCAGTCTGTCTCTCTGAGGTTGTGCAGGGCAATGTGGAGCAGTCTGTCTCTCTGTGGTTGTGCAGGGCAATGTGGAGCAGTCTGTCTCTCTGTGGTTGTGCAGGGCAATGTGGAGCAGTCTGTCTCTCTGAGGTTGTGCAGGGCAATGTGGAGCAGTCTGTCTCTCTGAGGTTGTGCAGGGCAATGTGGAGCAGTCTGTCTATCTGTGGTTGTGCAGGGCAATGTGGAGCAGTCTGTCTCTCTGTGGTTGTGCAGGGCAATGTGGAGCAGTCTGTCTCTCTGTGGTTGTGCAGGGCAATGTGGAGCAGTCTGTCTCTCTGTGGTTGTGCAGGGCAATGTGGAACAGTCTGTCTCTCTGTGGTTGTGCAGGGCAATGCAGAGCAGTCTATGTGCAGAGCAATGTGGAGCAGTCTGTCTCTCTGTGGGTGTGAAGGCAATGTGTAGCAGTCTGTGTGCAGGGCAATGCGGAGCAGTCTGTGTGCAGGGAAATGCAGAGCAGTCTGTGTGCAGGGCAATGCGGAGCAGTCTATGTGCAGGGCAATGCGGAGCAGTCTGTCTCTCTCTGTGGCTGTGCAGAGCAATGTGGAGCGGTCTCTCTATGCATGGCAATGTGTGCCAGTGTGTTGGCATCATCAGTGTTTTTTTTTTTTTTTTTTTTGGCTAAGGTTATCTGAAAGATGGGTTTTAAATATTTTGACAGGGGCGCAGTTTCACTGCTTGCCATAGGCGCCATTTTCACTAGATACGCCTCTGTATCTAGGCCCCCCTACACCTACATTCAAAAACATTTCAAACATGTTGTCAAACAATCTATTAGACACTTTATTGACAAAAGCTGATGCACACCTTACCTTCACATGTACTATATTGCCAAAATGCCTTTAAATTAGGTGTTTCCAGTGTAGGGTACTGTTAAGACCGGGCTGTCTGTATTATCCCAGGTTCCATTCCCTGTAGGGCATATGGCAGCCAGTAACACAATAGTTCACCTTTAATCAACTCAGGAAACAGGTCGTGCATGTCTTTTTGCAGTTTACTTACTAATATAACTTGTATAAAGGTGCATGCGAGCCATGAGCTACTCCAAACAATCAGAAATACAATGGAGGACAGCTCTAACTATTCTGTCTCTTCGGCTGCATTCACACCTGAGCGTAGGTCGTTCGGTCGTTTTTTTCGCCGTTTTTTTCCCGGCATTTTGTCACGCATATTCATGCTTATTTTCGCATTTGCATACAGCGTCGTCCGACGTTTTTGTACTTCGACGTTTTTTATTTTAGCCAAAGTAAAAATGATCATCTTTTCATCACTTGTTGCTATGTTGGTAGATTTTCTTTATCTTCTGCCTGGGTGAAATGTTCTATTGATTAAAGCGACAAAACGCCCGTAGCATTTTGGAGTGGAGATGTGAACCATCTCCATAGGGAATAATGTATTTTTTCCCCGCTTCAGGCGACAAAACGCTCAGGTGTGAATGCAGCCTTCAGGTTGCAAGCACCCTCTTGTACTCAGGGGAGCCTGATTCTGTAAACTGGAATTAGCGCTCCTAAAATTGACAAGGACAGTTTCTAGGGTCTTTAAGGCTACTCACTGTGCCTTAGTACTTTAATGTGCTCTAGTAGTACCAGCCAGTCTCTGCACAGAATGCCTCACGGTTAGATCCTGTGGACTTCATGCACTGTTTTTAGGGATTCTGGATGTGGGTCCCCTAGCTCTAGCTGGAGTTGGGACACAGATGGCTTCTTCAAATCTGTGGCAATCAGCCCAGAAGGCCCTAGCCCCCAGGCTAGGTCTTTTCCCATAGGAATAAGGACTCTGCTGTTCAAGGCCCCAGACTATTTTTGCACATCTTAGCCCCTTGCTGGTCACCCTCTTGACTAGGGATTGGCTGAGGCTACATGAATATTCAGTAAAGGGTTTGTCTCTCACACCCACTATATTCCAGAACTTACGGAAATGCAGGGGGAAGTAGTTGAACCTGCACCAGCAGAACCCAGAACAGCCAAAAGCAACTTAAAACGGAGCTCCACCCTATTTTGACCCTTCACGTCAATAACAATAGCAGCCGCGATTGCAATGAGAAACTGAACTTTTTTTTGTTGTTGTTGACAGTACTTGTGTTATTGTCATTCGTCACCTCCATCCGGTCCCTGTTGTCTGCAGGTACTGTGCGGGCAATGCGTCATTTCCCTTTACATGCAGTGTCTCCTGGGAGCTTTTGTGATTGCTCCCTGGAGTCAATGCGGTGGCTTGCTGCGAGTTATCGTGGTATTTCGTAGAGCGGAAGTGACACGTACAACAACGCTTTTGAAAATGTTTCTTTATTGTTTGGAAAGATGCATGCAGGCTGACGGACCATAGATGAAAAATCGCTGATGCTCTCTTCTATCTTCTATTTCATCACATCTTCCGGCTGCTTACGCTGTGTTTTTTCGTTGCCATAACAACGGTGCGGGTACTTCCTACGACACCGCCGTTGTGATAGCAACACCAGAGGTTATCGGCGCTGCGCTGACGACCGAAAAGCGCATGCGCGAGAATGGGGCGGGATGGAATGGTGCATGATGGTAATTTATCGTCACCGTATCCAGGAAGTAAATGCTTGTTGGCTTCACATTGCCCACAAGCAAAATGAGAACCGAGGAGAACATTTTTATAAAGTGTCTTTATAAGTTTATTTGGGAGATCGGCGGCTAATTTAAATACAGTAAGTGAACTGACTTATACAAAGTGATTGCCTCATGAGACACATATATATATTAAATTGTTAAATGTAGTGGGAGCTCCGCTTTAACACTGCTCCTCTTTTACACAAAAAAACAAAAACAACATTTTTCCTAAACTTTAGCAACCTAGCTAGAAGTATACTTCCAACCCTGTGGTAACAGTTTGGAGAAGACCCTTTTCTGTTCCAGCATGACTGTGTTCCTGTACAAAAAACAGGGCTCCAAGAAATGCACTCTATTGTACAGAGGGGGCCCCTTTGCAAAGGTATGACCTGATTTTGCAAACTGGAGTGAGTGCTCCTAAAAGTGAAAAGGACCATCTCTAGGATCTTGTACTTACTGTCCCTATGTACTTTAATGCTCTCTAGTAGTACCAGCCAGTCTCTGTACAGAATACCTCCAGGTCTGATCCTGCAGACTCTAAGCTGTGGCAATGAGCCCAAAGGGTCCTAGCCCTCTGGCTAGATCTTTTCCCATAGAAATAAGGACCCTGCTGGTCACCCTCTTGACCAGGGATTGGATGAGGCTGCATGAATATTCAGCCCTGTGTTTGCCTCTCCCACCCACTGTATTCTAGAACTTACTTGACCAGTGTAGTCAAGATAGTAGTCAAGCTATCTCCAATTTCTGCTATGACGACCCGAAATCCATTGATCCTGAAATAAAAGAAAACAAACGAAACACACAAAGACAAACCACAGGGAGGGTGGGTGGGAAAACTGCTTCCTTCTGTCTCCCTCACCAACTGAAAATGTTCCCAGAGGTTCCCGCCTCCACCTTTTGTACAGCTCCTCCCCCTATCCAACACTTTACTCCAGTATCTTCTTCTTCCATTCTTACCAACTTAACCCTTTTGTTGACTCTCCTTTCCACCTTGTCATGCCCGGCCCTTCACTATTTTTTCCTTTGTCTTTTCCCGTTCCGGGCCTCCCTTGACCAGTGTAGTCAAGATAGTAGTCAAGCTATCTCCAATTTCTTACCACCCCTTAAACCCCACACTCACATTACCATACCCCCATTCAATGATAAGACCAGACAAGAATTTTGGAGTATAAATGGCCATAACAGCCTTTTATTAACCAAAATATTTTAATAATTTCCAAATAACCTTTGTAACGACACTTTTAACCACACAGCCTGTTGGTCTTTGACGGCACCCCCCGAACTTCAAATTTCCACCACCACAATGCGGGACCTTTTTACCATACCAGGCCTCCAGCCGAATCCAGCTCGGAGACAACCCCTTTTCCGCAGTGCAACCAATACCGTATTCCAGCAGACACCAGTCCACTGGAATACCCCAGAGGGGCCCATACCACGGATGAGCCCCCCACCACTTCCATCACATCTGTTTTCTGCCACCATCAAAGACCATAGACACCGCCACAGCCCGCAAGGATAACACCTTACCCTTAGGGCCCCTCCACACCCGCTGGGCCCGCTGACTCTCATCCAGGAGACCCAGCGCCCCTGGCTCTAACCCCCAACCTAGAGTTACTCTATAAAGCCGCAGGTACAATTCCCACATTAAACTCCAACTCCGTCTGTCTGATAACCCAAACCCCTATTACGTGAAACAAATCCACCCACCACTTCGTTCACTCCAAGTCGAGCCTAATAATCCTCACCTCATCCTGCAACACACCATCTCTGTAATGTCTAGCCACCAATTACCCACCACCCACCTGAGGGATGCCCCAACTGACTATCAAAGGTCTAGCCTCGGTACTCCTAGCCCCCCCCCAAAACAAACAGACAAACAATTAAAGGAAAGCACCAGTACCAACACAATACCCATAACATAACTGCAGTAGAACTAACCACCCACCAAAACTTGATCTGTTAAAAATTAAATATTTAAATAAAATTAAATAATTCCAAATAATCCAAAACTTTTATCATTAACATTTTTAACCAAACAACTTTTATTAACACCTGTCCAATTGATCTCTGACAGCAACCCCCACTTAACCTTTCTTTTCACCGTTACACTGCGGTACCATTACCATACCCGGCCTCCAGCCGACTCCAGCTCAGAGACACCCCTTTTTCCCCACAGTGCACCAAAACTCGATCTGTTAACCAGTGTGGTCCCCCTGAAACATAAATATACTGAATTCCCACCACCCAAGAACTCATTCGAACACCGCCTCATCCTACCCACACCTGGCCACCCCTGTGGCCACCATGATGCGGAAGGAGTGTGAGGCCCATTGCCCCCCCGCTTGCAGGTACTCCCTGAAAAACCGCCACTAAGTAGAACATGTGCAAACCAGGCCCTGTGCCCCCGCCAAGAGAACAGCCCACTCTCAACCAAACAAACCCCAGAAAAGTCCCATACCCTTTGCCCGGGCTGCAAAAAAAGCCGAAACACTCACGCCCCCTTTTTTTTATAACCTGTGCCAACGCAGCCCCACCCGATCTCCCAAAGCCCACACACATTCTGGGCCAGCAACCCCCTTCCCAACTCGCCTGGATAAATCCATCTACCCCACTTGAAAATGCTCCAAAACCCCATGCAAAACAGCTGTAAAACAAATTACCTCGTAAACCCATGCAACATACTGACCGCAAGGTTTTAACAAATTACCCAAAAATTGAAAAAGAGGCCTGCCTCCCAACGTTGGTAGTAGGTCGCACGTGCGATACCTGTATATTGCTTGTTTACCCACATTCATGTTTGTCTTGATTTGCCTCCCAGACACTGACCCTATTCATCCATGCCCCCTTTTCGTAATTAACTATCAACAACCTTGCCTCGGACCCCCCATCTCAGCACCCGCCAGCTGTGTGACAACAAACCGCTCACTCTATACTTAGATTGACCCATCTCCTGATACTTTCCCCTCTACCGACTGCACCAGCTCCCCAAACTTGTCCCTTTAAAACTAGGCCGAGCATCCGCCCTCGTGACTTCAGAGCCCGGGAGCTGCGCGGCCTGTGGAAAGAATTGACCCAACTGTAAACAATGCCAACTAAATGGCGCAGCAACCATACCACCGTCTGTAACGACACGAAAACTGGTTCTATAACTTGAACCACCCCCCTGTTGTCACAGTTCCCTCCAATCCTCAAGTCTCAACATGCCTCTCCCCAGCTCCATTGCCAGGACCACTGGAACAATCCCCACAGTACCTGTACCGAAGGAACCGCACCTATATCCAGTCACCAGATAAAGATTCCGAACCCCCTAACCCTCGCCAGAACACCCCATACACGCTAACATAACCAAAGGGCAGACCCTGCGCCCTTAACCCATCCTACCACGTACCCCGACAGCCTAAAGCTGTCCGAGTGACAAAACATGCGCCCCTTGTACATATCGCCTAACCCAGCCCCCAGCAGTGTCAGAAGCATAAGACACCGTACAAACCCTGTGTCTATGAAACAATAACAGACCCCCCCGTTACAAATTGCGAGGTGGTGAGCAAGTTAAAGGAATTCCATTCCTCCTCAGGTACCACCCCCCAGCCATGAGCCCCTCTAACCCCTACTGGCATAACCGTACTGCCCTCCTGCGATACGTCCAGTACAAACGTGACCGCAACCACCCCTGGATACTGTAGAAACAGACCGAAAATCCCCACAATAAGCGGAACCACAGTCAAGGAACCCATCCATTTTCCCAAACCCTAGGAACAAACCCTGAGGCCCAGCATACTAGCCGCCGCCCCCTACTTATCCCTACCTAGGAAAAAGGCCAAATCCCCCCAACCGAATTGGTACCGTTTGCTAGAAAACTCCCCCCAGCACGCCTCCCTGTGAAACAGCGGGACGGGGGGTGTGTGCCCACTGCCCCAGGGGCCCCATGCTGAAACCTGTCAAACCCCCCCAAACCTACAGCAGCCCCTCTGGCAAAATGTCACAGACAACCCACACCACGTTCTTGTTGGCAATCCAGGGGCGAGTGCCCCCCCTGCAGAAACTGCTTCAAAGCCCGCGTAGAAGACCTACCAGTGCATCCCAAGTCAGAGGTCCATTTCCATACCACCAGAACCACTGCCAACCACCCTCCAGTGCCTATCATAAAAGAACAAAGTCAAGCAACGCTCCGGTTGTACTCACCTATGACACTGGGCATGATAGCGACCACCGGCATCCAAAACACGAATGTCCGTGGGATAAAACCGTATCCTTCATCCATGTTACATCGGGCTGTCCCCCACCCAATGAACTTGTGATGAGAAACCTCTAACCCACTCACCCTTGCCAAACTCGCACCCACTGTACCGGTATCGGTGCACCAACGGTCCCTGAAAACAAATGCCTCAAACGCCAACATCCCCCTTATAAGCATCCGCAACACATGCCACAGCCCCCCTTCGTCTCCTGCTGTCATGCTCACCATCACCACTTCCGACATAGCGGTGCAGATATCATCCAGAGCCGTGGGGGGCTCCCCCTAATCGTTACTCCATACACAATGCTACCCTTGTCACCGCGGACCCCCCCCCCCCACACCCCTCATAAAATACACAGTGCCTCATTTAAAATTAAAACGTGTGAAACAGAGACAGATGTACCGGGCTGACCGGTCATGTCCCCCACAGCTGTCGCCTCTACATCCACCGATGGCGCCCGAGCCTGGCGTTCTTCCGCTGAAACAAGCCTCCTCGTGCTGACTGCGCCGCAGCCTCGGCATCAATAGCCCCCCAGGCGAAGCAGGCCTGGGGGCCGTGAATCCCTGCAGCTCAGCGGACAGCCATCTCGTGCGTGACCCTGCCCCCAGCCGAACCGATGTGCTCCGATGATCTCCTGGCAGGCCACGCTTGCAGTCCTCCGCCATCCCCGCAGGCCGCCAGCCCCGGTGCAAGCTGGCCTGGAGGCCGTAGGTCTCTGCAGCTCCGCGGACTGCCGTCTCTTGCGTGACCCTGCCACCCGCCCCTCATCACTAGGTAGGCCGCGCTAACAACCCCCCCATATCCCCCGCCACCCTCGGCATGCTACATGGGCGCCCCCCCCGGCCGCCGGCCGCATGGAAACGGCCCGACAACCATGCCGCTGCACCCACCCACCACTGCTCCCCATTTTGTCGGGACAGGTGAGGGGGCCATACAATAAAATTGTCCTGCACGTGGGAAAGGCGGGCGCCATTACGGTGCGTAGCTTTGCTCCTGCTGCGTAGCTCCACCCCCGCCGCGTAGCAGCGCCGGCCGGCCGACCCCCCCCCCCGTTTTTTTTGAATGAGTGAGCTTGCTCTGCTGGGGGGGGGGAGTGCGCCCCTGCATATAGCCGTGGCAGAAACGGTCCCAAACAGGACCAAGTGAAAAATGCAGCAGAGGCAGAGGCCTGCGAGATAGAGACCCCCTTGGACCCCGCAGTATAACTAACTGAAGCCTACCCCAGAGAGTCCCCCTCGGAGCCGACGCCGGAATGGCAAAGAGGATAAATGTCCCTGGCAGCCCTGACAGAGGAGCAGCATGTAAAACTGCTTCCTTATGTCTCCCTCACCAACTGAAAATGTTCCTGGAGGTTCCCGCCTCCACCTTTTGTACAGCTCCTCCGCCTATCCAGCACTTTACTCCAAAATCCTCCCCTTCCATTCTTACCAACTTAACCCTTTTGTTGACTCTCCTTTCCACCTTGTCATGCCTAGCCCTTCACTATTTTTTCCTTTGTCTTTTTCCGTTCCGGGCCTCCCTGAAATGCAGGGGGAAGTAGTTGAATCGGCATCAGCAGAATCTAGAACGACCAAAAGCAGCTGAACAGTGCTCCACTTTTACAGATAAACCCAAAACTACATTTGCCTAAACTATAGCAACCTAGCTATGAGGGTGCTACAGATATATAAGGCAAAGAAATTTAAGACAATTGTATATTTCCAACATGCGACCTGTAGACCTGTATAAATTTTTAAACGTCATCTATAGAGATATTTTGGTTCTTTCCAATGTCCTCAGATATCTGTCACTGTGCCTCTCACTATCCTTTCAAAAACACCCAACACACGTCTCAGAGAGTTCTTTGCCATGAGGTGCCATGTTGAACTTCCAATGACCAGTATGAGAGAGTGAGAGCGATAACACCAAATTTTCCACACCTGCTCCCCATTCACACCTGAGACCTTGTAACACTAACGAGTCATTTTCACTTTGGGGTATACTCAGTTTTGTTGCCAGCGGTTTAGCCATTAATGGCTGTGTGTTGAGTTATTTTTAGAGGACAGCAAATTTACTATATTATACAAGCTGTACTCACTACTTTACATTGTAGCAAAGGGGGTTATTTACTAAAGGCAAATCCACTTTGCACTACAAGTAGCTGTTAATTTTGAGGGGTAGATATGAAATGAGGGGAAGCTCTGCTGATTTTATTATCCAATCATGTGCAAGCTAAAATTCGTTTTTTTATTTTCCTTGCATGTCCCCCTCGGATCTACAGCGACTGCACTTTCAAGTGCACTTCGCACTTGTAGTTTGCACTTGTAGTACAAAGAGGATTTGCCTTTTGTAAATAACCCCCAAAGTGTAATTTCTTCAGTGTAGTCACATGAAAAGATATAATAAAATATTTACAAAAATGTAAGGGGTGTACTCACTTTTGTGAGATACTGTACATATTACCTGTTTGGAGTTCAATATTATTATCAGACCTCAAATTTTCCACTTGCCTATTCGCATTTTGTGAGTGGAAAATGAGGTCTGGCGAGAAGCTGGGCTACCTGGGAGTGGGGGGTTGATCGGGAGCTGTTCTCCCAGCGATCGCCCCGATGGCAGAGAGCACGGAGGAAGAGAAGAGCCACGGATAACAGAGCGGTATAGCCCGCTGTTATTGTTTATTGTTTATTGTTTATTGTTTATTGCTTGTATAGCGTAGAATCACCCGAAGGTATCGAAACGCTTCCAGACCTTAACAATTCACAACAGGACTGAGTGTTACAGGCATAAATTAACATAGTAACAATATAAAATATGTACCACAATTAAAATCAAATAATAAAACATCAACATAACACCATAAAACCAATACAGTACAAAAACCATAGAAATCACATAAGACCAAAGGAGACACAACACTGTTAGAACTTACATTGAAATTTCCTCCGCTCTGCTCGCTCACACAGCCCCGCCTCCTCCTGACCCTGCGCCTGTAATAGACAGAATGCTGGAATGTGTTGTCTATCACAGGCGCAGGGTCAGGAGGAGGCGGGGCTGTGTGAGCGAACAGAGCGGAGGAAATTTCAATGTAAGTACTAACAGCGGGCTATACCGATCTGCGATCCGTGCCTCTCCTCTTCATCCTGTCATGATCTGGCCGCCAATGGGAGCACGATTGGTCTGCAATGGTGGAAAAATTAGTCTGCAATGGGGGCACAGTGAGTCTTCAATGGGGGAACAGTGAGTCTTCAATAGAGGGCACAATGAGTCCGCAATGGGGGCACAGTGAGTCTGCAATGGGGGCACAATGAGTCCGCAATGGGGGCACAATGAAGCTGCAATGTGGGGCACAGTGAGTCTGCAATGGGGGCACAGTGAGGCTGCAATATGGGGAACAGTGAGGCTGCAATGTGGGGCACAATGAGTTTGCAATGGTGGGCACAGTGAGGCTACATTGATGAGCACAGGTGAGGCTGTGCTAAGGGGATCTGATAAAGTTGTTGTTAATATTTATTTCTGTAACTTAATTCTGCATAAAACATTTACAAGTGTCATTTCATGAGATAATTTATGAGGACGGGATTAGCGGCAAAATTAGGGGCGGACCAGGGTAGGGGTTGGGTTGGACAACTGGTGGCGAGTAACCCTTAAAGCGGGAGTTCACCCGAAAAAAAAAAATTTAACATTAGATTGAGGCTCATTTTGTGAAGGAGAATCGGGTGTTTTTTTTTAAAATCGAAGCAGTACTTACCGTTTTAGAGATAGATCTTCTCCGCCGCTTCCGGGTATGGTCTTTGGGACTATTTGATTGGCAGGCTTCCGACAGGCTTCCGACGGTCGCATACATCGCGTCACGAGTAGCCGAAAGAAGCCGAACGTCGGTGCGGCTCTATACGGTAACTGCGCACCGACGTTCGGCTACTTTCGGAAAATAGTGGCGCGATGTATGCGACCGTCGGAATCCTGTCGGAAGCCTGTCAATCAAATAGGAACGCCCAGTCCCGCAGCCCATACCCGGAAGCGGCGGAGAAGATCGCTCTCTAAAACGGTAAGTACTGCTTCGATTTTTAAAAAAAACACCCAATTCCCCTTGACAAAATGAGCATCAATCTAATGTTAAAAATTAAGTTTTTGGGTGAACCTCCTCCTGGCTAGTGGCTCAAGACTTGAAATTTTAAGCCCTGTATATTATTACATGCTATGTACAGTTTTATGTATACAGTCCTATTGCACTGCTAATCTTAATTGTTACCAAAAATATACAACTTACTGGCATTTCTTCAGTTAAAGCTTTCCTTTCCTGTTTGACCCCACAACCTTCTTCCTTAAAGGGCTTGTCATCAACCTATAGCAAATTAGAATGTACAGGTATTGATGTTGAGGTTGTTAAAAGGAAATTATGAAAAATAAGTAAGGCTTATATACCATTAAGAAAGCCAGGCTTGCTAATGTACAATGTAACACTCTGTGTGATCGACTCATTTAAAAATAAATGGCTGGCAGATTGAAGAAGCGAGAGAGACAGAGCATTTGGTTTAGCAAAACTATAGGCCAACATACAAAATTCATTAATCAGGGAAGCTATGATTTCTAATTTCATAATAGAACTAACCTCTGGTCTGAATACAAATAGATCTCCATAGCCTATGCGCATCACACATCCAAGTGATGATGACATCCAGACTTTTATCTATAAAGGCATTTTTTTGTACATAAGCACTATATGGTTATTGAGCAATACGTTGACATGACAAATTTTGTGCCACACTTAAGCCTCGTACACACGGCCGAGGAACTCGACGTGCCAAACACATCGAGTTCCTCGGCCAGTTCAGCACTGAAGCCGCCGAGGAGCTCGGCGGGACGAGAGCTCCCATAGAACAACGAGGAAATAGAGAACATGTTCTCTATTTCCTCGCCGAGCTCCTCGTCGGCTTCCTCGGCCGAAAGTGTACACACGGCCGGGTTTCTCGGCAGAATTCAGCCAGAAACTCGGTCGGAAGCTGAATTCTGCCGAGGAAACTGGTCGTGTGTACGGGGCCTTACATTTTCAAGGCTCTGCTTTATTTTTAGTAATGCTGCATAGTCAATGTGCTATCCCTTCAGGGAATTGACAAAGCAACATTCCTGAACAGCAGGTAGGTGTCCCTATAGGTGTGCGCAGCCCATTGCACACTACTGATCACCCACTGTGTTCATTCAGAAAGGGAAGGGGTCAGTAAATTACATTTAAACTGACCCCTTCCCCCATTCACCCTAAAACATCCCCGCAGGAACAGCCGTTGGTAGAGGAGACGAAGGGAAGCCAGCAGCGGTGCAGGAAGAAGGAGGGGAGCTAGGGCAGTAGGGGGAATCTATGCTACACAGAGTGATTATGGTGTGCCTGGGCACATCAGGCAAACCCTGTGCACACACCTATGAGTGCTGCTGAGAAATCACAGAGATAAAAATGTCAATAAAGTTTTATTACATTGTATAAAAAAGTAATACAGAATTCATGTATATAACTAATATGGTGGTATGTGGCATCTAGGACCAACGCATTTCGCGAAAGACTCACTTCTTTAGGATCTCCCCTTTTTTTATATACAATGAATAGAACAGTATCTCTATATAGTCATGTATCTCTCTTCCAGCAGAACATTCTACAGTATGTTCAAATATCTCAGACTGTGATTAGCTACCCTCTATTGTATATGGGCAAGGTCTTTTAGAGCCATTTTGTAATAGAAGACACACATGTTTTCTCACCAGTAAAATGTGGAGGTAGGGATACACCTTGAAGATGGACTAAAATATTTTGCCCATATACAATAGAGGGTGGGTAATCTCAATCTGAAATCTTGAGTAGTTGCATTGGTCTGCAGTATTTGATGTTTTCCTTTCTCTATTTCTATCTATTTATGAGGTCATATTTGAACATAGGATGTTCTGCAGGAAGAGAGATACATGAACATATAGAGAGACTGTTCTGTTCATTGTATATAAAAAAAGGCATGGATCCTAAAGTAGAGTCTTGTGTGAAACGCGTCTGTCCAAGACACCAAATACCACCATATTGGTTATATAAATGAATTCTTTATTTTTAAGTATTTCTATCCAAGTTTTTTATTTTTGTATCACTTTTCTAAACAATGTAATGAAACATTATTGACATTTTTAACTCTGTGTATTTTTTTGTGGCACATATAAAGTCCAGCCCTCTTAGTGTTGAGCAGTAAAAGGCTTTCTATAAGGTAAATGCTAATCAGAGGAGAGAGCAGGATAACAGCGAGATTAGCTCATTACTCTGCTGCTTCTCCTTTCACTGTCCGGTCACAGGCTGGAGGCGGAACAAATCATGTGAGTATTTCCTAATTGCAGCAGAGAAGTATCAGGTCTCCTGCTCTGCCAGACAGGACTGTGCTGCGTAGCAGAGCTATGAAAATCTCAAAACTGGATGAACAGCAATTCAAATACCCTTTAGCTTTCCCTTAATACCAGGTTCACACTAGGCTGCGGGAATGAAACCGTGCAAGTTCAGCTGATTTCACTCCCACTTGCCAGTCCCGATTTCGGCCGCAATTTCAGAGACATCTATGCAGGTTTATGCACAAATGTCAATGTAAATCACAGCCTAAAATCGCAAAAAGTAGTACAGAAACTACTTTTTGAAATCGGTGCTGCGCCGCAGATGCGGCGTTGCACCGATTAGGATGGTGCCATTGCCGGCAAATGCCACTGATTTGTCATGCGATTTGACATGTCATTTTTGTGTCCTCCCCGGGTGGGTTGCTTCCCTGGACCGGGTTCTTGGCCACTTACCTGACACAGCATCCACGTTGAGATTTTCTTGAATGATGGATATATATTGGCAGATGGATTTACTCTTATCTATATAACTGTAATAATAATATATTTTCCACAATGCACACAAATACTAATGTTTATTTCTTTGTTTTTAGTTTTGTGACATATCCCATATACATCGTTTAATAAATTATGTGCCTATGTATGGCTCCTGGGGAAACGGACATCAAGTAACCGTGAAACATGCAACATGTAGAGTTTATATACACTGCACAATATTTCATGTTTTGTATACATCATTGTTAATACAATGTTAATGATAAGCCGATTTATGGTTGTCACAATCAATATTTTATTGTAAATGCTTACAAACTTCTTTTACTTTGTAATAAAAATATTTTTACATTATAATTTTGACTATCAGTTGCTCATACGATGCCATTATAGTACAATACAGCCTCCCTTTTCTTTACAATATGTCAAATCGCATGTCAAAACGCACCAATGTGAACCAGGGCTCAATGTATACTATAGCCAAATGCTGGACCAACAAACATGGAGAAGGAGACATTGTCCTCCTCATAGTTAGTTTATTTTAATTCTACCCCAATATGCTGGATAATGTGATACACTATCACCCCCAGCCAGCATGGAGAGAACTATAACAGGGGACTTCTATGCAGGACATTGAAGGTCATAGGAATCGAAGCCTGGGACATCAATTACAGGATATGACTTACGGACTTGCATACTAAATTTCCCATAAGATCCTGAAGAGGAAGAGGAGGAGCAATATAGCTTTTTAGGAGACTGAATGGAAAGTTTCACTCTCTTGGTGCTGGGGATCTCAAGGTGAGCATCCATATTACTGCTTCTTCACATCCACCTTAAACAGAATACAGACTGACTGCTCTCAAAGGGCCAGATTCACAAAGAGTAACGCGGCGTATCAGTATATGCGCCAAAGTAACTCCGAATCTAAGCCCGTCGTATGTTTAAGTGTATTCTCAAACTGAGATACACTTAAACATGCCTAAGATACGACGGCCTGCGCCGTAGTTTCTTAGGGTGCAATATTTACGCTGGCCGCTAGGTGGCACTTCCATTGCGGTCGGCGTAGAATATGCAAATGAGTCGTTACGCCGATTCACGAACGTACAAATTGTGATGTTTATTTTGTTTTTAAGTCTCTTACCTAAATTATGGGCTGATCTTAATCTTTACAATCAGTGGAGTCACAGCAGTCGCTCTTGCATGGGGGTCACAAAGTCAGAACACTTAGCCAATTCGAATCTAAGTGGATTTTCACTTTGGACACTTTCGCACCTTGGGGTCTTAATATAGAATTTGATCTTAACTGTTTTATTAGCCATTTTTAACATCTCCAGATCGTATATGGTTATTTATTCTCTTTTACATTGTTATACAGTTCCTCTTCCCTCCATGCCTATCTCCATTCTGATATTGTGCAAAATATTTGCCAACGCCATTTCCGGTGCATGTGTTATTAAATCTCATTCGATTTTTACGATTTTCAATATTTTTTACATATATTGTCGTCCCTCCGTTGTCTCTGGTTGGTTCATATGTGGCTCTTGGGACCACACTATATATGTATATATATATTTTTTATCATCTATTAATTTTATTTTATCAATATATCGGTTTTATTATAGTAATTGTTTCCCCATTCTTATTTTTACTCGTAATTTTTATCTTTATTGAACCTTATTTTAATCATTTTGGCATGTTTATTCTTGCTGCGAGCCTTTTATCTATGCAAACTTTTTTGTTTGTTTAACACATTTTTTGGTCAGATACCCACAAGAACATGGCTGACAGCACTCTTCTAGTATTTGAGCCAGTTATAAATGGCCACCGAGCAGATGTTTTCACTGTTTTGGTTTGAACATCCAATAAAATGGCTGCCGCTCTATTTTTGACGACCCGAACCAACAAAAAATGGCCGCTATTCCATTTCTGGCGACCAGAACTACAGGAAAATGGCCGCCGTATATACTAATTGACATCCATATAAAAAGACACTTGCTATAGCCTCTAGTTATCCCCTGATGAAGTCACGTGACTGTGACAAACACGCGTTGGGAACACTAGGCACCTGAAGTGACGTGGGCGAGCTCGCTGCTCATATTTACATGCCTGTTTGATACTTTCCAATGTGAGTATCCTGTTTTAATCATTACTGTTACCCAATAAATATTTGAAACTACTACACTATCGTGCATCACTCTTTACATTCCCCCGTGCCCCACTGTGAGGCTTAACTGATGCAGACACACCAGGGACAAAAAAGGGGACTCTGATTCCAGATAGGAGACACACACCAGCGGAGCCGGAGACACCGGACTGGGAGCTTGCCAGGAGATATCACTGGTTCCATAGAAAGATATACCCACATGCTGTTACCTTACAGCGGTAAGGGGACATCCATACATTACGTTGCACAGAAGTCAGGAAATCACCCGTTACCAGCACTTCATGCCAGAGAGTGAGCACCAGCACCTTATTTTTTGTCACTGGGCCGGATTCAGGTAGAATTTCCCATTATTTACGGAGGCGAAGGGCAACGTTTTTGCCCTGCGCCCCCGCAAATTTGCTCCGCTGCCCTTGATTCACGGAGCAGAAGCTCCGTGAATTGCGCAGGCGCGCCGGCAAAATGCCCGGCGCAAGAGCACGCAATTTAAATGATCCCGTAGGGGGCGGGAATCATTTAAATTAGGCGCGTTCCCGCTTCGCTCGTAGAGCGCATGCTCCGTCGGGAAACTTTCCCGACGTGCATTGCGGCAAATGACGTCGCAAGGACGTCATTTGCTTCAAAGTGAACGTGAATGGCGTCCAGCGCCATTCACGATTCACTTACGCAAAGTACGTAAAATTCGAATTTCGCGACGCGGGAACGACGGGTATACGTAACATGGGCTGCCCCTGCTAATAGCAGGGGCAGCCTTGCGCGGAAACCGCCATACGTAAACAACGTAAATTGCGTACGCAGGGCTCGCGCAACGTTGTGAATCGGTGTTAGTATGCCATTTGCATACTATACACTGAGCACAACGTGAACGCCACCTAGCGTCCACCGCAAGAATGCAGCCTAAGATATGCGGGCATAAGAGCCTTATGCCACGCAGATCTTAGGCTGCAGACGGCGTAACGAGGTTCCTTAATCAGGAGCACTCGTTACGCCGGGGCAAGTAAGCAATTGCGCTGTGTAACCTATGGTTACACAGGCGCAATTGCTTCTTGAATCCACCCCACTGTTATTATACAGTCACCTATTCATCCTGCACTTTATATTTTATGAACATTACTATTTTTATTCATCAGTCATTTATTACATTTATGCATGTGTATTTTCTCTACAAGATGAGCATGTGACACGTTTTTCACTGTTTTATGATTTGTGATGCATTTATAGGAACCTGCTCTTTTCAGTGTACCCCTTAACTGAGCATTCCTTCACTTTATTCATATACCATACGGATATCATCACTTTATTTACCAAGGGCCAGATTCAGGTAGGACTTACGCCGACGTATCTTCTTATACGCCGCGTAAGTCCACGGATGCGCCATCATATCTATGCACCGTATTCTTGAAACCAGATACGCCTGAATTCTGGCTCCATCCGACCGCCGTAAGTTTCCGACGCCGTCGTATCTTGGGTGCATATTTACGCTGGCCGCTAGGGGCGCTTCCGTTGATTTACGCGTTGAATATGTAAATGACCTAGATACGCCTAGACACGAACGTACTTGCGCCCGTCGCAGTAAGCTACGCCGTTTACGTAAGGCGTACGTCCGGCGTAAGTTTACCCCTCATAAAGTAGGGGTATGTCATGTTAAGGTATGGGCGCGGGAACAGCGTCGTATTTTACGTTGTTTACGTAAGTCGTACGTGAATGGGGCTGGGAGTAGGTTACGTTCACGTCGTATGCATTGAGCAGTCGGATCTTAGGGAGTATATGCAACGTGATTCTGAGAATGCGTTCGTTCGGCCATTCATTTACATGGTGTCACGGTTAATTTTAATACAACACGCCCACTACCTGCCTACTTTGAATTAGGTGGGCTTATGCTGGCGTAAATATGGGAGCAAGTGCTTTGTGAATACTCAGCTTGCCTCTTAATGTTACGTCGGCGTAGCGCATATGAGATGCGCTACGCCCGCTCAAACATACGCCGATGTCTGTGAATCTGGCCCCAAGTATTTGATTATTTATTGAGCATTTTTCTGGATACATTTTTTAGAATTCATTATTTATTGACCTTAGGTTCATTGCCTCAGCTAAGGGTACCTGTCACTGAGCACTTTGCACTTTAATTTCATTTACAGAGCAGCACTATTTTTAAGCTTGTACTCTGTCCCTCTTACCTGCTCACTTTAGCAACGCTCTCCGTCTTGGCAGAATCATAGGACATATATCAACTACTCAACAATCCATTTGCATTCAGAGGAAAAAACTGATGCCTTGTACACACGACCGTTTTCCTCGATAGAATCCATCAAGAAACTTGGTGGGAGAGCTTTTTTGCAGAGGAAACCGGTCGTGTGTACGTTTTTCATTGAGGAAACTGTCGAGGAACTCGACAAGGAAAAAGAGAACAAGTTCTCTTTTTCCTCGACGGGAGTCTCAATTTCCTCATCGTGTTCCTCGTCGGACTGGTTTTCGAAGAGAAACGCGATCGTGTGTATACTAAGAAACCCGCGCATGCTCAGAATAATGTATGAGACGGGAGAGCACCTTCGGTAAAAGTAGCGCTTGTAATGGAGATAACACATTTTTCACGCTGTAACAGTCTGCAAATCGTCTCTTACCAAACTTTTACTTAACACGCAGTAACATGAGATTAGCAAAAGCAGCCCCCAGGGTTGTGCCAGTGGAATCGAACTTCCCCTGCCATTATATGTGTTGTACGTCACCGCGTTTGAGAACGAGGAGATTTTGTCTTGAGCGTGTGTACGCAAAGCAAGCTTGTCGAGTTCCTCGACAAGCCTAACAAGGAACTCGTCGAGGAAAACGATGTGTCTTTTCCGACGAGTTCCTCGGTCGTGTGTACGAGGCCTTATACTCTAAATTGGAATTCCAAGACAACAACAAACAAAAAACACATAAAATGTAAGCATTTCTCTGAGCAGATGTTGTTGCCCCACAGCAACAACATTTATAAACATACATACAAAAGTACTTACCACTCTCATGATATTTGGATATAAGCAAGGGAGATTTCTAATTACTTTGTCCCTATTTCTGACAAAAATTCCTGATCGATCATCTCTTTTTTTTTTCTCTTTCCCAGGAGCACCAAGCTTTTCTACAGCGTTCCCAAAATGCTTCTACTGCGTTCCCAAAAGGCTTCTACAGCGTTACCAAAATGCTTAAAGCCAACCTGGGCATAACATTTTAGAAACCTCAAGCTGCTACAAAATTTTAAAATACTGTAGACCACTTTGACTGTCCTACCTTACAGTCAGTTTATCCAAACAACAAATTATCTTATTACTATGCGACAGAAAGAAAAGCAAAGATTTAGCGGGCGCTGTGGGTTACCTAAATTCCCTTCCCAAAAGGATACTGAACTGCAGTTTCTGCTCGTACGGATCTAGAGACATCATATTTATGATACACGAGAGGTTATGCATTCATATGATATCTGCTTTTACTGAAAAGTCATACAGTATATATTGGTTTACAGAACAAAAGAAAGGGGAGGGGCTGTTTTATGGTTACATGACTATGAAACAAAACAGGTTTTGTTTATCACTTAACAGAAGATGGATACCTGGTCATAAAGCATTGCCTGAGGTTATAAAACAGGATTCCAGGCTTGATTAATAACAACATAATGGGGGGGGGGGGGTGTTGTTATACAAACATTTATGCATACCATACAGATACATACAGATAAAATACAAGAGGGAATATACACTTAAGCCAGGCAAAATTAATTTCAGATGTTGGCGTAATTCATATATATTATTACAATTATTTCACCTGGGTTAGCCGATAGCCTCCTATGGCTTTCAATATAATTTCTATGCTGACAACACCCAAATCTATCTCTCTACCCTCAGCCCACAGCATCAGTATCCTCAGGCATCACTAATTTACTGACCCACATATCCTTCTGAATGTCACACCACTTCCTTAAACTCAACCTGTCTGAAACCGACCTCATAATATTTTCCTTCCCCTGACTTCTCTGTCAAGATCAATGGCACCACCATCAACCTATCCCCACCGGGGTGCTAGCTGTAGTCCTGGACTCTGAACTCTCCTTTCGGCCCCACATCCAATTCATTTTTTAAAGCTTCCGACCTCAACCTCTGCAACAACTGCAAAATACGCTCCTTCCTAACCAATGACACCACAAAGCTCCGAATCCACTCCCATGTTATCTTTCGCTCCGACTACAGTAACTCCATCTTCATTGGCTTACCTTTATATAGGCTATCCCCTATTCAGTCCATCATAAATCATGCTGCCAGACTCATCCACCTTACTAACCATTCAGTATCTGCTACCCCTCTCTGCCAATCCCTCTGTTGGTTGCCACTTACCAACAAATTAAATTCAAAATACTAATAATAACTTACAAAGTCATCCACAGCTCTGCCCCCAGCTACATAACTAACCTAGTCTCAAAATACCAAATCGTTATCTTCGTTCCTCCCATGACCTCCTGCTCTCACCTCCTCCTCGTCAACACGACTTATCCCAAGTCTCTCCCATCCTCTGGAATTTCCTACCTCAATCTGTCTGACTATCACCTACTCTAGCCACGTTTAGGTGATCCCTAAAAACTTTTCTCTCCAGAAGCCTATCCTGCCTCCACCTAACAACTGTACTTTTTTCTCCTTTAGTTCATCCCCCACAGTTATTATCTTTTATATTACTTGACCCTCCCTTTTAGATTGTAAACTCTAACGAGCAGGGCCCTCTGATTCCTCCTGTATTGAATTGTATTGTAACTGTACTGTCTGCCCTCACGCTGTAAAGTGATGCGCAAACTGTTGGCGCTATATAAATCCTGTATAATAATAATAATAATAATGTGCTTATGTGCCCTCACAACATCACTATGCCAAGCCAGCAGTGAACAGAGCTTGGGGCCGGAAGGCTGTGACAACATGGAGGAGCCCAGTGGTGACCACTGGCATCAAGCTTGCCACTCTGGGATCAGGCTTGCCTCAGAATGATCAGAGCAGTTTTTCATCCTCCCCTCCTCATACCGCTGAATGCTGGAAATACCTATGCAGTTGTGTGGCAATGACCAGTGAGAGGGCAGATCGCCACCTCTTAAATACTGTTAAGCCGAATCTGAGTTGCTAAAAGCAGTACATTAACCCATCTAGTGCCCATACTGCAACAATACCTCATATATACTATGTCAATACCACAACAACATCACACCTATACGGTGCCCACATTGCACATAGACTGCAACTATACTGTATGCTGGACCACCGGGACTGCTGTTAAGTGCACCAACATTACTAAACATCCCCAACTATAGCAGAAGAACATCATAATGGTCTGCCCCCATATTAAACTATTCTAACAGTCCCCCCCCCCCCTTAATTTTCATCCATCTAATGGATACTTCCTTCTCAGAAGCCTAGGATGAAACACAGCCACAGTTAATGCATTTTGGCAGTATAGTCTTCTGAATGCAGTAAATATAATCTCATTACTGTCTATTGTAGCACTCAAAGTGGCCTGCTACAGTTTATGCTGACTCGGGGGGGTTTATTTACCAAAGGCAAACCCACTTTGCACAACATGTGCACTGCAAGTGCACTTGGAAGTGCAGTCACTGTAGATCTCAGGGAGACATGCAAGTAAAATAAAAAAGAGCATTTTTGCTTGTACATGATTGGATGGTAAAATCAGCAGAGCATCCCCTGATTTCAGATCTTCCCCTAAGATCTAAAGCGACTGCACTTTCAAGTGCACTTCCAAGTGAGCTTCCAAGGAGGTTCAAGCAAAGATCAGAGAAACCCATCCGATCCAGCGAATCCTGCTGGGGTAGCACTACAACTACCGTATATAATTTGCGTTTTTATGTACCTAAATATAAAAAAAAGAACGTAACATGATGTTTTGGGCATGTAGCAGTAAATTAAGATTTTTTCAGAGAATGTTCCTCGTCTGTGGGTTGCATGAAAGAAGCTGGCTGTTACACAAACGCAATTCAATCCAGTAGTAACTCCTCCCTCATTTAAATTCATCCTGACCTGTGGAGACCTGACTCATGAATTACTGCCTTCAGCAGGCATGCCAATATTACAAGGTCATTTATTCCAGTTATTCCAGTCCATTTGGCACTTTTAAGTACCCAATATAAAAATGTGTAATGAAAAAGGGTTATTATAACTGACACCATATAGACTGGTTATCTTGTTGTAGCCAGGTGCTGAAAGCAGGCTGAAAGAGCGGGCTGTGCATGCTCATGCCCACTCTCTTCTTTTACCCCCGACACTGTGATGCTGATAGAGAGGAGCGCCAGCTGTGTACTCTTTTGCCGCCTCTCTCCCCTCACTTTCCTGCCACTATACAGCATCAGAGTGGCTGTGTTCTCAATCACCCCCCACCTGAAGCTGGCTGTGTGTGGGTGGCTGTGTGTGTGTGCACTCCGCCCACTTCCCCCTACCACCTGGATGTGTCTTCTGCAGTGGACTATGTAGTTCAAAAAGGAGTGTTATGCAATGGAGGCTATGGGCTGTGGACATTAATACCCAGGAGAGGAATCTGCAGGGATCTGGGAAGAATAGTGTGGGGGGCCAATGAGTGCAGACCTAGTGCTGGGGTCTTTGCAGGATGCCAGGCAGACAGTGTGGGGAAGAAGAGTGTGAATAGTTCTGTGCTGTGTTTGCCTACACTGAGGACAGAGCCTGTGAGAGACTGAATCACAGAAAGTTTCTGTGCCTTGTAACCTGAGCTGGGGAAACTGGATGCTGTGTGTGTCCACCTCAAAGATGGCCTAATTGAGAGGCTCTCATTGGGAGGAGCCGATCGTGAGGACTGAGACTGCTGGGCAGACTGACCGCCGGGCGTATAGGCCTGGACCTGTTGAATGCCAGGATTGGTGAACAAAAAGTACATTAGTTATGCAAACAGCCTTAAAGAGACAGCTACCTAAGCACCACCACACAGAAGGGCCCCAATGACAGCCGGCTAACCTTGACAATTAGGCACCAGGTACTGTAGACACCAGCAGGGGTACCCCTTTGCCAGTAAAACATAGATCCACCTGCCACTGGGGCTGTATTTGTAAAGCATGCCCAGGAACATTGTTTGGGCAGCTATTGGTAAGAATTACAGTAAGGTTTCTTTTATGCCTTTCATGCTTTTACAAATGATGCTATTCTTTCTGGTACAGTGTCGACTAGTGTAATGGGGCTTAGCGTTATTGTGGTATAAATTATTGGCTTTGGGTGGGACTACCCTGCCCATAAGTTAATCTAACAGATTTTGTTATCCTGTTTATTTGTTCTATGCATTGCATTTGCTTGCCCTTCACTATTACATTCATCATATTATTCTCAAGTGGCTGGTGGTCTTTTTTCTGTGTACTAGTACAGATCAGTAGAATAATAACACTTAAGCTACACAGGTGTGAGCAGTCTACAATTCCTGATGTGTCAGTTTATTGAGTCGTGGTAGAACAGGACGCCTTTCAAACCAGCGACTTATTTGGGGGTAGTGCTACATTGTTAAATAAATAAATAGAGAATTCTGTAAAGCCAGTGACAATAGTAGCATTACTTTCAGACAATCTGTGAGCTAGTCAAGGGTGTGCTATGGGAAGGCGGAGCATTGTAAATTTGTCAGGGGATCAAACCCTGCACCAAGAATGGGGAAATTAATTTGGGGTAGAGATGTTCTTTAATACCATTTACTAAACTAAAAAAAAATATTCAATAAAGTGTCACATGCAAAACATTCTCTGCTGTTCCGTTCAAGGTTTGTTTTTGTATAGTTGGCAAAAACTGAAAAAAAAAAGAAGCATACTAAAGGGCAACACTCGGCACATAATTGCTTAACATACAGTTTTAAAACCATGTCATTAATCACAAATCTATTTATAAATCCTACCTGTGACATGCAATTTACTAGCAGAAGGATCATAGTAAATTCCTCCTGAAATATATTCTCCAAATCTGAATTATGTGTTGATTATAAGCAGACCAACAATTCAGCAAAATCTAGTAGACGAAAGAAAATGTTACAGTTGTGCATATATCTTCTTGCTCAAAAAAGTTTTGTATTTATTATTTATTGGGAAAAAAAATTAGTACAGAGACCCTGGAATTTATAAAGACTGGCACAGACAAATTTTGCTTAAGTGTCTCTCATGCATTCTAAAAGTGGCGAAGAATTCCCCAAATTCATGTACCTGTCTAGAACCTGTGCTTGAATTTGGATCATGCTGTGCCACTTTTAGAATGCACTCGAGACACTTTTGCAAAATCTGTCCGAGTCAGTTTTTCCCTCTATATGCCAAATTTGGCAAATTTAAAGCAACACAATGTAAAAGTGGCGAGTTTTAGAAATACCTGAATTTGGTGTATGAGCCGCTGGCAGAACCAAAAGTGTTGCAAAAGCTTCAAGAATTTGGCACAATACATTAACAAGAGGAAATAATGCCATAAGAGTGGCGCAGAATGCGAACACTTCTTATCCAATGCCAATCCTAATTTTTAAAATGAACATTTAAAGCGGAGTTCCACCCAAAAGTGGAACTTCCGCTTAATCCACTCCTCGCCCCCTTACATGCCACATTTGGCATGTCATTTTTTTTGGGGGGGAGTGGGACTTCCTGTCCCACTTCCCTCTTCCGCCGAGGGGCTGCTAAGGCGAGATGTCATATCGCCTTTTGGCAGCCCCTCCCTGTAGGTGATCGCCTGGGACACGTGACAGGTCCCAGGCGATCGCCTGTCCATTTCGATGGCGCAGTGCCGCTCGCGCATGCGCAGTGGGTGCCCGGCCGTGAAGCCGAAAGCTGTCACGGCCGGGTGCCCACACTTAGAATGAAGACGCCAGCCGGAGAGGGGGGGGAGAGGAGCGGAGCCCCGGCCGGTGCGTCGCTGGAACGTGGAGCAGGTGAGTGTATGTTTATTAAAAGCCAGCAGCTACACTTTTTGTAGCTGCTGACTTTTAATAAACATTAAAAATGACTGGAACACCCCTTTAACTTGCACTCTAACTCATAATTTGTTAAATATACACTTAAAGTTGTTGTAAACTCTTACAGACCACTTTAACCTGCAGGTAAGCCTAGGTTAAGGCTTACATGTAGGTGCAATAAATATCTCCAAAACCTACACGGTTTAGGAGATATTTGCAGAAAAGACTGCACCGAGGTCTAAAGCGCATGCGCGCCGTAGACAACGACGCACGTGCACTGAGCGTGCTGTTAGTGAAGGCGATCGGGTCTGCACTGACGGCTCCCACGTGCATGCGCGGGAGTGACGTCATTGTGGCTCCGGCTAATCACAGCGCCGGAGCCGCGATTCCCGGAAGTCACTCAGGTATCATGGTGGCGGCGGAGGAGCGAGAGAGAGTCGCTTCGGGGGCTCAAGTAATAAATTCATAATGAGCTAGTATGCTATGCATACTAGCTCATTATGCCTTTCTATTTTTTTAAAGAAATGTTTTAGAGGGTTTACTTCCTCTTTAAACCCTAAGGCCCAGATTCTTGTATATGGGCGTAAAACTGTGCGGGCGTAACTTATCTGATTTACGCTATGCCGCCGCAAGTTTTACAGGCAAGTGCTTTATTCACAAAGAACTTGCCTGTAAAGTTGCGGCAGCGTAGCCTAAATCACCCGGCGCAAGCCCGCCTAATTTAAATTAGCCGGGTAGGGGGCGTGGAGCATTTAAATTAAGCACGTTCCCGCGCCAAACGTACTGCACATGCGCCATCCGCAAAATATCCCAGGGAGCATTGCTCCAAATGACGTCGCAAGGACGTCATTGGTTTCGACGTGAACGTAAATGGCGTCCAGCCCCATTCACGGACGACTTACGCAAACAACGTAAATTTTAAAATTTCGACGCAGGAACGACGGCCATACTTAACTTGGTTGACCCTCATATAGCAGGGGCAACTTTACGCGGCGCAAATCTAACGTAAACGTCGTAACTTCACTGCGTCGACCGCGCGTACGTTCGGGAATTCGTGTATTTTGCTAATTTGCATACTCGACGGGGAAAACGACGGAGGCGACACCTAGAGGCCAAAAAAAAATTGCATTTAAGATCCGACAGCGTAAGAGCCTTACGCCTGTCGGATCTAATGGATATCTATGCGTAACTGATTCTAAGAATTAGTCGCATAGATACGACGGCCCAGATTAGGACTTACGACGGCGTACATTGCGTTGCGCCGTCGTAAGCCCTTTGAGAATCTGGGCCTAAGTTTAAAGCTTAGCTCTGGGATAAGCAAATATTGTTTGAATACAAGAGGCATGCTTTTTTTCCTTGAATCTTGGTGTGTTTTATGTATTTCTTCCAGATCTGTGCAGTAATCCAGTGTGAAACTTTACCTCTTAAAGCGGTGGTTCACCCTAATGAATTTTTTTTTTTCTTATAGCATTAAATTAGGCATAGTAGCGCGAGCTACAGTATGCCTGTATTGATTTTTTTTAGCCCGGTACTCACTGTGCAATCCTCTATAGAAGATTCCGACTCCCCGCTGGGAATGAGCGTTCCTATCAAGAGGGAGGATGATTGACGGCCGGCTATGGCACGTCACGCTTCTCCGGAAATAGCCCAAATAGGACTTGGCGCTTCACGGCGCCTGCGCATAGTCATAGACTATGCGAAGGCGCCGTATAGCGCCGTGAAGAGCCGAGACCTGTTCCGGCTATCTTCGGGGAGCGTGACGTGCCATAGCCGGCCGTCAATCATCCTCCCTCTTGATAGGAACGCCCATTCCCCGCGGGGAGTCGGAATCTTCTATAGAGGATTGCACAGTGAGTACGGGGATTAAAAAATCAATACAGGCATACTGTAGCTCGCGCTACTATGCCTAATTTAATGCTCAAATGAACCACCGCTTTAATGAAGACCAGTCACTGCTGTTCTCTCTTGTGCAGGGTGACTGGTCTTGTATACGCCCCCCGCTGCAGTTTTCTGCAGGTGGTCTGTAATGGGTGGAGCCTGCTGGCCCCCTCCTACAGCTCTGCTCTCTGCACAGGCAGCACAGTGACTACTACTTTTACAAGGTAATATCTGGGCTTACAAAACTAATTAGTGCACATAAAGTGGATTTATATCTATTGAGGAATATATTAAAATTAAAGTTTTTGTACCCAGATTTCAGCTTAGGCATGATAGCACAGCCTGCTCTCCTCCACTGATCAGGCTTGTCCTAAAAACGCCCTCCCCCGATACACAGCTATTCACTGGGAAGACCAATGTGTTGCTGTTTCTCCACCTCCAGCTCTCTGAGCTTCATATGCAGTTGAGAGCAGAGGATAGCAACAGGAGGTCAGTACGGCATCACAGCCCAGGAAGAAGGACATGCGTGTTATAGCTCCAGGCAGGCAGGCATCTAGCTTCCAGCACCCAGTATTCTGCTTCTAAAAGATATCCTTCGGTTTTTACAGTGTTACCGGTCTATGGTCCCCCAGATGCGGTTTCCTTCCCCCAGCCCTCCCCTAATCACACAGCAGCTGACCGCAACCACAACCTGCCGCCTTACGCCTCCCGAACGGCTTACACTTAGACTCCTTTCACACTGAAAGCGGGGGTTCACCCTATTAATAAAAAATAAAACAATTTTTTTTCCTCTAGCATAAAATGAGGCATAGTAGCGCGAGCTACAGTATGCCTGTCTTTATTTGTTTAGCCCCGTACTCACTGTGCAATCGTAGAGACAAGATTCCGACTCCCCGCGGGGAATGGGCGTTCCTATGGAGAGGGAAGGTGATTGACGGCCGGCTCTGGCACGTCACGCTTCTCCGGAAATAGCCGCTCCTCTCCTCTAACTGGCTTCACGGCGCCTGCGCATAGTCTGTGCGCAGGCGCCGTATAGCGCCGTGAAGAGCCGAGACCTGTTCCGGCTGTCTTCGGGGAGCGTGACGTGCCAGAGCCGGCCGTCAATCACCTTCCCTCTCCATAGGAACGCCCATTCCCCGCGGGGAGTCGGAATCTTGTCTCTACGATTGCACAGTGAGTACGGGGCTAAAAAAATAAAGACAGGCATACTGTAGCTCGCGCTACTATGCCTCATTTTATGCTAAAATGTTGTTATGGAGGGTGAACCACCGCTTGAAGCAATTTTACAGCGCTTTAGCGTTAAAAACAGCATTCTTAAAACACTCAGTGGACCCTTTCACACTGAGTCCTGCAAGCAGCATATTTAGAGCAGCTTTTGGGCGCTGAAAAAAACGCCCCTCTCCATTGAAATGAATTGAAAGCGCTGTAAAAAGGCCTTACCCTTTCACACTGAGGCGTTGCACTGACGGGGTGTTGAGAAAAGTCCTGCAAGCAGCATCTTTGGAGCAGCTTTTGGGCGCTGAAAAAAACGCTCCAAAAACGCCCCTCTCCATTGAAATTAATTGAAAAGCGCTGTAAAAATGCCTTACCCTTTCACACTGAGGCACTGCAAAAACACCCTAAAACATTTGGGTCTTAGCGGTGCTTTAACAGCACATTGGGATTGCAGATGAAGCTTCGCTGTAATAACGCTGTAATAACGCTGTAATAACGCTCGAAAAACGCTCGAATAACACTGTAATAACGCTCGAAAAACGCTTGAATAACCCTCGAAAAACGCCCCAGTGTGAAAAGGGCCTTAGGCTGCATTCACACCTGAGCGTATCGTTTTCGCGTTTTTTGCAGCGTTTTTTACCACGTTTTGCCGTGATTTTTGCAGCGCTTTTTACCGCGTTTTTGGACAGGTCTAGGGTCACCAATGTTAAAAGCAGAAAAACGCCCAAATCTGCCTAAAAAAAAGTCCCAGAACTTGTTTGAGCTTCAGGCGTTTTTGAACTTCTGGCTTCAGGCGTTTTGTAGTGGAGATGTGAACCATCTCCATAGATTATAATAGATTTTTTTTCCCCTCCAGCGTTTTGTAGCTTGAGGCTTTAAGCTACAAAACACTCAGGTGTGAATGGGGTCTTAAGCCTCTGGCCTGTAGGATAAGGTGACCAGATTTTTTAAATGAAATCCGGGGACATATTTTTTCTTTACTAGTAATGGCAACAATCAGCGACTCTCTGCCCGTCGCCGCCCACCTTACAGCATCTCAAATCTTACTCTTCGGGCCCCGGCTACTACTGGATGGGGAGCGGAGGAAGATCACTCCGCCAGGGAAGGCAAGGAGATAGGCAGGTGGCTGGCCAGGATTTGAGCCAGGGCAGAAGAACATGCGAGCGAAGCTGAATGGGCATGCGCCCGAAACTGAAGAAATATTCCCTCCGCTCCGACCAGCACATGATCATCAGAAAGGGGCACAGATAATGGGAAAAATACAACTCCCCTATGCTAGTAGGCACGGCGGAGCGGGTGTGTGTAATTCTATTTTTTTTATTTTAATCCTGCACTGACTGTCTTTGAAAGTGCCCCTGTCCAGGGCCGGCCTTAGGTGTTCAGGCGCCCTGTGCGAGCAAAGCCTGTGGCGCCCCCCATCTTCACCGATCGATAGATAGATAATTTTGAGAAAGAAAGAAAGAGGATGAAGGAAGAAATAAATCAAAAAAAAGATAGATAAAGGGAGAGAGAGAAAGAAAAGGAGAATGGATGGAGAAAGAAAGAAAGAAAGAAAGAAAGAAAGAAAGAAAGAAAGAAAGAAAGAAAGAAAGAAAGAAAGAAAGAAAGAAAGAAAGAAAGAAAGAAAGAAAGGGAGGAGAAAGAAAGAAAGGGAGGAGAAAGAAAGAAAGGGAGGAGAAAGAAAGAAAGAAAGAAAGGGAGGAGAAAGAAAGAAAGAAAGAAAAGAAAAGGAGGAGAAAGAAAGAAAGAAAGAAAGAAAGAAAGAAAGAAAGAAAGAAAGAAAGAAAGAAAGAAAGAAAGAAAGAAAGGGAGGAGGAAAAAAGAAAGGGAGGAGAAAGAAAGAAATAAAGGGAGGAGAAAGAAAGAAAGAAAGAAAGAAAGAAAGAAAGAAAGAAAGAAAGAAAGAAAGAAAGAAAGAAAGAAAGAAAGAAAGAATAAAAAAAAGAAAGAAAGAATAAAAAAAAAAGAAAGAAAGAAAGAATAAAAAAAACCAAAGAAAGAATAAAAAAAAAAAAAAGAAAGAAAGGAAAAAGAAAGAAAAGGAGGAGAAAGAAAGAAAGGAGACAGAAAGAAAGAATAAAAAAAAGAAAGAAAGGAGAAAGAGAAAGAAAGGAGAAAGAGAAAGAAAGAAAGAAAGAAAGAAAGAAAGAAAGAAAGACACAAACAAACAAAGATAGATAAAGAAATATAAATAATAGATAAATAAATAAATAAATAAATAAATAAAGAAAGGTGAAGAGAGAGAGAGAGAGAGAGAGAGAGAGAGAGAGAGAGAGAAGGGAATGAAGGCCACCCCTACATCAGTGTACAGTACTCACTCAGAGGCAGGACTGACTGGATGGATATCACACTCCTCCATCTTTCCCTTCTGTTTGCTGTGCTTAAAAATTCCCGCCCACATCCCCTGTATGCCGGGGAGAGTGGGCGGGGCAGACACAAGGAGAGGAAGATAGGAGGGGAGGAGTAAAAGCAGCTCCTCTCCTCTAACTGGCTGTGCGGGCAGCAAGGGGAGGGGAGAGATGTCAGAGCTGGCTGTGATATGCCCAGCTCATCTCTCTCTCTAGAGCTCTCAGTGTGCTCCGATCCCCCTGCTGATCTGTCCGACTTGCGGCCCCCGTTTGCTCAGGGCGCTCTGTGCGGTCGCACGGCTCGCACACCCCAAAGGCCGGCCCTGCCCCTGTCCCCTATTAAATCCCATCTGGGGACAAAATCAGGGACAGACTTGGTCCAGGGACAATGTCCTCTATCAGGGGACTGTCCCCTGAAACTGGTGATGTCTGGTCACCCTACTGTAGCACAGACAAGAGGCTACTGCCTAAAACATCCGGCCCCCACCATGCCATCTTACCTCTTCCTACCGCAGGTCCACCAGCCACCGCTCTCCGCGGATGGCCACCCAACCATTAGTGGGCCCCGGAGCATACAAAGGAGGTAGGTGCCCACCCCCCACGACAGTCCGCAGCTTTTTTAGGAGAGTCCGCGGCCGTGGCCTAGCCGACCTGGCCATTCACAATTCCAGCCCCTCAAAGTCCATCTGCTCCAGACCTCCCCCTGCCCTTAGCGGGCCCGGCGAAAACCCCCCACCCTCCCCGGAGCCCCCCCCGAGCCGACGGGCCCTCCACCTCCAGCAGGAAAGACCGCGGCTCTGGCCTAGTTCCGTCCGCCGGCCATCTTGGTACACCCTGCAAGGAATTAAATCACCTTATCTTCACCCTCCCCTCAGCCACCAATACTAGATTCTGACAGAGATCAAACGGGGACCAGCAGGGACCCCCCCTTTAGGTCACTTACAGCAGGGAAGCCTGAAGGATGGAGGACAGGCCGGTAAGTACCAACCATAGTGCTACCCCCAAGCACTGTCACCCCTATTCCATCCCCTCTTTTTTTCCTCCCTCACTACCACCCCTCACCTGCCGCACCCCCACCTGAGGATCACCTGCCGCATCACGCTGGACAAGGGGTCCCGACTTTCAACTTACAAACAGGTAAGGACCCAGGCCTCTGTCACTATAGCAAGTCCATCCAGTGTTAACCCGATTGCCTCCAGAGGGATCAGGAAGGAATTTTTCTCCCCGGCTGCAGCTATTGGCCACGCTCGGCGGGGGTTTTTCGTCCTCTGGATCAACGAGGAGGGTTAGATTGGGAGTCCACTCCACCGCCACCGATCATCATCATCAGCGCTTGGCACCAGATAGTCACCGCCGTCGTTATCACCTGCGTCAATACCGCTAACCATCTCATCATCTTTGGCACTTTTTGTTATCATGCTCAACATGAAATATTCAGCAAAAAACATTTGTGGCCTAAGGAATACCGCCTCAACGTTACCAGAAGACATTCAAAAAATACTACAGAAAGAACAACTGCTAAGAATCGATCGACGGTCAAAAATAGGATGGCACCATCTCAGTTACAACAGCTATCATGTGCCTTGAATAACACAAGATCCGCTGTCAAGCACAGACAGGAAATTCACGACTTCATCATCCAACACAACATAGACTGCCTCTTCATCACAGAAAACTGGCTAACATCGGACTGTAACACCATTCTAGGAGAACTTGTGGCAGAGAATTATGGTATCTTAACCGAGAACAGAATTGGGCAAAGAGGAGTAGGCCTAGCAGTGATTTACACGTCTCACCTCTCGCTCACCAAACCAGATCTACAGAGCTCTTTGCCGTTCATGGAAACGCTCACTCTGCAACTCCAAACAACACCCCAGGACACCGTTCACATACTACTGTGCTATAGACCGCCAGGACCTTGAATGCCAAACACCTTCTGTTACTTGGGGACTTCAACCTCTGGGCCAACTCCTTACAGGATCCCATCGCCAAAGCCTGCATTGACCAATTGGAAGGACTAGGTCTGCAGCAACTGATATGTGTGCCCACGCATGGCTCAGGTCACACCCTCGATCTTATCTTCAAACACGATATGGATGTCAACATAACGGAAAATAGGCCCTTACCCTGGACAGATCACCATGCAATCAAATTCAAAATAACTACCAACACCGTCTTCAAAAAACCGACAAACCAGTTAACAACACACTGGACAAGATCCCAGAAGAAACTCCACTCGTAACGCTTCAAAACTACAGTATTAAATAAAATAACAACAATAAAACAAAGTCAATCAGCAGTGGAAACACTCAACTCCATCAACAAAACAATACTACAGACTGCAGACATAATCGCTCCGAAACGCAGAGCGCTCATCCAGAAAAACAACTCCGGTTGGTTCAATGACGCTCTCACATTATTGAAGCAAGAACGCAGAAGAGCGGAAGGCGCCTGGAGAAGAAACCCAACAATGCAAAACCACACAAGTTACAAAGTAATCACAAAGAAAAATCACAAAAAAATCTTCAAAGCAAAAAAAGAAAAATTTTCAAACATCATCGCAAATGCCCGTAAACGTCCCCGTGAGCCCTTCAACTTAGTCGCTCAGACCATGAATCCAGCCTGTCTTGAGGCTTCAAAATATGAAACACAAGATTTTTGCAATGAATTATCTGATTTATTCATCAATAAAATTGAAATAATCCATGAAACAATTCAGCAAAAAAAAAAACTACAAGCCCCACCCCCACAATTCAAAAAGGTAATATTAATACAAATACTCTCAAATCAACAAAATGTAAACTGAAGCCAATTTCCATCGACACCACACCACCAAAAATATCATCGGAAGCCTGCGAGACAGTACATTGCCTAATGACATCATTCCCACAAAATTGCTGTAAGAATGTGCTGATATTTTGGCACCCGTGATCACACACTTTATAAACCAATCATTTAAGGAAGGTATGGTGCCGACCTCCCTAAAACAAGGCATAATTAAACCAATACTAAAAAAACAACCTCGACCCTAAAGACCCAAACCACCGTCGACCCATAACCGGCCTCAACGTCTTCAAGATTATTGAGAAAGCAGTAGTACAACAGCTACAACACCATTTAGACACCCACTACAATTGGGTTTCCGACCAGGTCACGAGACGAAACAGCACTTCTCAAAATATGGGATGACGCTCTCGAAGCAGCAGACGAAGGAGAATCATGTCTGCTGATACTGCTGGACCTTAGTGCTGCCTTTGACACAGTAGATCACAAAATGTTGCTGACTCGCCTCGCAGAAGTAGCTAGAGTTGAAGGCTCGGATCTATCCTGGTTCTCATCATTCCTGGAAAATCGATCCCAGACAGTGAAACTAGGACCGTTCAATTCTGAAGCATGTACCATGTCATGCGGAGTCCCTCAAGGGTCACCCCTATCGCCCCCATACTATTCAACTCTTATCTCCACCGACTCCTCAAAATGATCAGTAACCGGGACCTACACTACCATTCCTACGCTGACCACACTCAACTTTACTTTCATATAAGTAACAAAAAGGACCAATACCTTGGACTAGAAAAATTCCTCACTTTGATAGACAACTGGATGACAGAGAGTCAACTTAAACTCAATGGATCAAAAACAGAACTCCTTTTGCTCCACGCAAACCGAAAGAGACTTGCTAGGATGACTTGGACGCCCCCGCCCATCTTGGGACAAACCATCACCCCTAGCACCAAAGTCAAAAGCCTCGGAGTCACTTTCTGCTACGAAGACTCGTTCCCTTCATCCCGAAAGAAGACACAGCAGTAGTGGTGGGAACAATAATCAACTCCAGGCTCGACTATGCAAACTCCGTTTACCTTGGACTCCCAAAATACCAGATTGCTCGTCTACAAGTCGTCCAGAACACGGCCGCACGATTGGTAACAGGAAAAAAACCCTGGGAATCAATCACCCCCTCCCTGAGGTCCCTTCACTGGCTGACCATAAAGGACCGAATCATTTTTAAGGCCCTCTGCCTGACACATGTGTACAAGCCCCCCAATATTTATGTGAGAAAATAAAATTCCACAACCCCGATCGCGTTCTTCGATCAACTAACCAAAATATACTACAAATCCCCAAGGCCTGTTACAAAACAAAAGGAGAACGAAGATTTGCAGTCCAAGGACCTCGACTGTGGAAGCATTACCAACTAATATCCGAACGGAAGTGAATCACCAGGCCTTCAGGAAAAAACTCAAGACCTACCTATTCTGAAGGCAATATAGAAGGAAATGGATACAAAGCGCCTTGAGGCGATTTAGTTCGCATTTGTAGCGCTATTCAAGTTATTCACTCACTCACTCACAGGACGTTTCTTATAACTATACACAAATGTTTTGCCTTTCATTGTTATTTTAAAAATGAATGGGTTGTTTTGCAAGGTGGGGGTTTACATATACTTAAACCCTTTCTGTAACTTTATAGAGGAACTGCAGTCTGCTCACATAATTTGTAATAAAAACATATTTGCCATTCTGAAGTTTCCCTCCAATCACTTTGCATATTATTTTATATATACTGTGATTCTGTACTTGCCAAATATGCTGCGGAAGTCTCCCTCCACTGAGTCTGGCTGCAACCATTTTAACTGTGAGCAGCTGAAGCTGCTGCCTGTTCACTTCCTGGATTTACACAGAAGCACACATCAAGCTCTGCAGCTCTCATTGGCCCTCGTATGACTCATCCCCCCTCCCTTCCTGGAAAACTGTCATGAGAGTTAGGCCCCATACACACGATAGAATCCATCCGCAGATAAATCCCAGCAAATGGGTTTCTGCGGATAGATCCTATGGTGTGTACACGCCAGCGGATCTGTTTCCGCGGAGAAATCTCCTCTGGGATGGATTCCAGCAGATCGGATATTTGCTGACATGCACAACAAATCCATCTGCTGGAATCCATTCCAACGGATGGATCCGCTCGTCTGTACAGACTCACCAGATCCATCCGTCCAAAGGGATTCCCCGCACGCGTCGTAATGATTTGACGCATGCGTGGAATTCCTTATATGACAGCGTCGCGCCCGTCGCCGCGTCATAATCGCGGCGACGGCGCGACACGTCATCGCCAGAGGATTTCCGCGCGGATTTCAATGCGATGGTGTGTACACTCCATCGCATAGAAATCTGCGGAAATCTTTGAGAGGATTTATCCGTGGAAACGGTCCGCTGGACCGTATCCGCGGATAAATTCTCTCGTGTGTATGGGGCCTTAGAGAGAGCTGTATGCTTTTTTCCAGACAAGAAACAGGAAGTGGGCTGTATAAGGTATTTACTGACAGAAAAAATAATGTTTTACTATCCAAAGTTAAAACAACAAGGGCAGAAGATTTAATAGGTGGAAAGATGAAAACATGACTGAAGTTCCGCTTTAAAGTATAACTAATGGCAATTTTTTGTTTTTTTCCCTATACACAGAGTGTATAGGGAAACCCTGTCAGTTTTTCCTGCTGTCTGGGCCCCTCTTAGGCCTCGTACACACGACCGAGGAACTCATCGTAAATGAAACATCGTTTTCCTCGACGAGTTCCTTGTCAGGCTTGTGGAGAAACTTGACAAGCTTTCTTTGCGTACACACTGTCAAGACCAAATCTCCTCGTTCTCAAACGCGGTGACGTACAACACATACAACAGCAGGGGAGGTTCGATTCCACTGGCACAACCCTTGGGGCTGCTTTTGCTAATCTCATGTTACTGCGTGTTAAGTAAAAGTTTGGTAAGAGACGATTTGCACTTTTCAGACTGTTACAGTGTGACAAATGTGCTATCTCCATTACAAACGCTACTTTTACCAAAGGTGCGCTCCCATCTCATACTTTATTCTGAGCATGCGCGGGTTTCTTAGCATACATACGAACGTGTTTCTCATCGAAAACCAGCCCGACGAGGAACATGACGAGGAAATTGAGACTCCCGTCGAGGAAAAAGAGAACTTGTTCTCTTTTTTTCTCGTTGAGTTCCTCGACAGTTTTCTCGATGAAAAACATACACACGACCATTTTCCTCGGCAAAAAAGCTCTGCCACCAAGTTTCTTGATGGATTCTGTCGAGGAAAACGGTCTGTGTACGAGGTCTTAGGGAGATTCATCCTCTCTATGGGGTTGATTTACTAAAACTGGAAAATGCTAAATATGGTGCAGATCTGCATAGAAATCAATCATCTTACTGGTTTTATTGTCAAACCTAATTGAACAAGCTGAAATTAGAAGCTGATTGGCTACCATACACCGCTGCGCCAGATTGAGCACACTCCAGTTTTAGTAAATCAACCCCTATTTGTCTAGTTTACCATTATCAAATAAATAAAAAATATAAGAAAGCCCCAAATTTTGGGTTGTTCCCAGAAAAGTAATATAGGGGAAATCTTCCAATGTGGACACTACTTCTGGTGACCTTGAGGTCCCCACGGGATTCCCTTAACCACTTCTGGACCAAACCTATTATTGACACTTATACAAGTTAAAATCTGTATTTTTTGCTATAAAATTACTTAGAACCCCCAAACATTATATATATATATATATATATATTTTTTTTAACAAAATACACTTCACTGAATTTAAGAAAAAATTAAACAATAAAGTTAGTCCAATTTTTTTGTATATCGTGAAAGATAATGTTACGCTGAGTAAATAGATACCTAACATGTTACGGTTTAAAATTGCGCACACTCGTGGAATGGCGACAAACTACAGTACTTAAAAATCAAAAATTTTTAACGGTTACCAGTTTAGAGTTACAAAGGAGGTCCTTTGCTAGTATTGCTCTTGTTCTTACACAGCCTTCTATGCCAGGAAAACTATATTGTTTAAATGTAAATTAGCTGACCCACCGACAGTCTCACAATGGAGATCAACGGTTGATGCAGGCTTACCCCTATTAAATTTGACATACATGAGCCGCAAAATCCAGGGGGCCTGGGTAAAGGTGAGGCTGAATACCAATTAGAGCTCTCATTGGTCAGGGAACGGAGGCTCAGCGGTGTGGTGGTCTTCTTAGACTCAGATATCTGTGACTTCTGCTCCCCCCTCTTATCCCTGATCCTCGTCTCAGACCCCCCACCTGTCCCCCGTGCTGATTCCTGCTGATACTCTAATTTGATCCTCCTCTGGATATCCCCCTCTGAGTGCCTTAGAATCTCAGGTTAATTACTTGTGTATGATTCCTCATTAAACACTTATGATTAGCTCCCAACTGTCCCTGATTTCGAGGGACTGTCTCTGATTTGGAACAATGTCCCTCTGTCCCTCTTTCATCCTCATGTGTCCCTCATTTTTGTCTGATCTATTTAATTACATATAAAATGCACTTTTTATTGTTTAGAAAGTGTTTCCCAGTGCTAAACCTTTCATCCAATTTCAAAATTGATGTCTTTATATGTTTTGCTAATAGGTGTTCCTTGTTCCCATCTCAAAAAGTTGTGAGGTATGCTTATGTAATCATATACTGTTGATACCTTTTATGTACATACTGATGTGCTGTGTACCTTTCTATTTCTCTTTTAATTGTGTCTGATAAATAAAAACTTTTCTGTTAAAAAAAAGTATTGCTCTTGCTCTGAAGATTGTGACGATACCACACATGTGTGATTGCTGTCACAAGGAATGTAAACATCCCTTGTGACAGTAAAAGCAGTGTCAGGTATTCTTTATGGAGGGATCGGCGCCATTGGCAGCTGAGTAAACCGGAAGTGGTGTTGTGACGTCACACAATATGGCTATATGGTGCTTAAGCCAGTGGGTCCTACACTATTCATAGAATGGAAGATCCTGCTTCTCTGACCCATGGAAGAAATACACTCCTCTATATGGGAGAACTAAAGGACTCCTCCTATATCACAAGTGGACACTAATACGAGGTAATGGTGGGGGGGATGAGGTGCTCCATCCCAAGGCATCTGATCAGGATCTGTACAGCAGACAAACAAATACTTGGGGGGAACACCCTAAAAAATGCATTAAAGATGGTGCAGCCAAATATTTGTTGGCAGACCTTGTCAGTGGGGATGGCATGCCTCATAAACCCCCGCAATACAGCTTTAACAAACGCCAGTGACTATCTCACTGCAATTGCATTATTCAATGCAGGATTCTAATTATAATCCTTAAATTGCTTATACTACGATACTCCTCATTTGAAAACTGAAAGCTGTATGTCTGTGTCAAACTTCAAAATTGGAAGGACCAGTTTGTTTGATCATCTCCCGCTGGGTCAAAAATACTTACCTGGTTAAATACAAACCTCAATACACGCTATCCACTGAAAACACTATTTTTGTACTCTTGCTGCAATATCGCCATTTTCTGTTTTTTGATTATGATGGCATTCGCCTTGTCTAGAATATAAATCCTCCTATACAATTACCCCTGATAAATACTCCTATATAATTACCCCGATGAAAGAATATGGGAACCTCAAACACATTGGGTACCGCTAGGACTTATCCCGGATGTAGAAAACCAGAAAGTGCTATCGGACATTGGAGTGAAACTACTTTGTATATGTGATAATAGGGAGGGTAGTGCTGCGCTAATGGGTGGTGGGTGGGTGGGTATGTGGACAAGTGGGGGAGGGGATAAAGGATGGTATAACTGAAAGTGGGAACAGTGTAACCAAAATAGCATAAATAAAAAACTGATCAGTGAACAATAATGGTGCAAATCATATAACTCCACACATTTCTCTTAATGTGATAAAATCAAACAAGGTATTGGATAGTGCAAAAAACAGTAATTAGTGTATAACACAACACCCGAATAACTGTGATGGGTAACAGTATTAGACTGGTGGTAAAAAGTCCATAGACAAGGCTTGAGCTGTGTCAGCCAAAATATATATGGATAATAATTAAACAGTCCAAAAAAAAGAAAAAAGTGCTGGTGTAGGTCCGCAGTGTGAGGTGGAAGAAGGATAGGTATCCAGTGATCCTTTTAGGGTGAATAAGGGTGTCCCCTTACCTTACTGCTGTAAGGTAACAGCATATATATCCAACCACATTAGGTGGTTAACCAGATGGGCTTTTATCCAGAAACGATAGATCCTCCTTGGAAATCTCGTCCCGGATTGATGAATATCACACCCCAAAGAAAATAAAGCATCGATAGTGTGATATCGTTTAAAATTTTAATTCTCGTAAAAAGTATAAACAAGGGTACTCACATTGTTAAAAATACAATAAGGCATGTAAGAAAGGAGAGCAGTCTGTCGCCAACGTCACCTCCGATACCTCTCAGTGGGCTCATGCGCATTCGTCACTATCATGTGACTTCCTCAGGAGTAATGAGAGGCATAGGGGAGATACCTTATATAGGTGACTTGTTAGGTGGGCTGTCAGTAAAATCAGCTGTTTGTCATACAGGGAATGTGGCCGCAGCCATTTTCCCGTAGCCTGCTGGTATCCAATAAAAATAGAGATACTAATATCCCACCCAGCATATATTTGGCTAAATGGCAAAAAAAGTTGAGTGATGGGCATGCCATCTCATTTGTATATTTGATTTTTTGAAAACTTGGAGCAAGGAGACAAAAAAAGCAAAGAAAGCAAAAAATTATCAAAGGAATCCCATTATATCCCCATGACATTGTGTGCTGACATTCTAAGCACGTTCCGCCGGAAGTCCGGCAGCCGCCATTTTGTTGAGGCTCAGGAGGCGTCCCCAGCGTTTCACAGGGCGCTGGGTGTCCGTCTCTCCCATTGAGCCATCTTTTCTGTTGTCTAGTTAGGAGCCAGCACGGGGCCCCCCGATCTCGGCCAGCATTACAGGCCCAGTAGCCAACATGTAGCGGCGGCGTCCGTCCAAACGAGCGCCGCCGGAAGTGGAGCCGCGGCTGTTTTGCAGCCACCGGAAGTGGAGCTGCGGCCATTTTACCGGAGCCAATGGCTATTTCAATGATAATGGGCAACATCCTCAAAAAGGGAGATTAAAAACATTTAAAACCTGAGTAGAAGAATATTTAATACCTCATAATATACCTAAGAGAGTTAGAATTCAATTAATACCACATATAAGGGATATTGGAAACTAAAATAAAATTGTTTGTTAAAAAATATAAAAGATGTTTTTAAGAAGATATGTCGACATATAAGTATATTAATTTTTGCATTGAATAAATATGCCACATAAGGTTAAAATCGTAGATGACGTGTGCGAATAGATCTATATATAAATATTAAACAATCTGCGTCATCAATATTGGGTAGCAAGGAGGTGAGAGGGGAACAGAGAAAATAGGTGCAGCGAAATATTAAAATAAATTAAAAAATATATTCTTAACGGTCACTTAAAAAACAATTAAGATCAAAGTCTATGTTAAGACCTCGAGGGGCAAAAGTATCCAAAGTAAATATCCAGCGAGATTCTAACTGGCTCAATGTTCTAACTTTATGGCTGCCTCGCCAGTGTCTCACATAGGGCTCTATGCCCCAAAATCTGAGATGTGTCGGATCTTTATTATGGTGAGTGAGAAAATGTCTGGATACGCTATGTTTATCAAAACCCTTAAGGATGTTTTGAACATGTTCTTTTATACGCACGCGTAGTGCTCTTTTGGTCCGACCTATATATTGTAGTCCGCAGCTACATTCCAGTGCGTATACGACTCCCTCTGTATTACAGCAAATAAATTCTTTTATTTCATATACATCTCCTGTACTCGTTGACGTAAAGTCTTTCTTCTTCTGGTTCGGTTTATGTGTTCTCAAACATGCGTAGCATCTCTTGCATGGAAAGAAACCTTTACCAGTGAAAAAGGAGAGGAAGTTATTTTTATTTTTAGGCGGATCAGGCACATTTTTTACAATTTTGTCCCTAATAGTAGGTGCCCTTTTGTATACAAATTTTGGAATCGATGGAAGGATACTCCCTAGTTCTTTGTCAGCCAGTAATATATTCCAATGGCGTCTGATGACTTTTTCAATGCGTTTATGTTGTATACTATAATCAAAGATGATGGGCATCAGGTCTTTGTGTATTTTTTGTTTAGGCTTATCACTCATAAGGGTCCGTCTATCCATTGTTGCCACTTCTGCAATTTTCTGGTCAATAAAGGAATTGTCATATCCTTTTTGTTTGAACCTTTCTCCCATATCTTTTGCTTGGGCAAGGAAAATATCTTGGTCTGTACAATTTCGTCTTAGGCGCATTAGTTGCCCTTTTGGGATGTTAAAAAGCCAATTTCTATGATGGCAACTTTCAAGCGGCAAGTAGCTATTACGATCCACATTTTTAAAATGAGTTTTAGATCGGAGTTTATTGTTTTCTTGTTCCACTTCTAGGTCTAAAAAAGTGATCTTTTTGTTGCTGATTTCCCAAGAGAGTTTAATATTTCTGTCATTGGTATTCAAATCTTGTAGAAAATCTGCTAATGTTTCTTTCTCGCCCTTCCACAGTATAAAGATATCGTCAATATATCTTTTATACATGTACAGATCATCAGGTGGTTCGGAAAAGATTTTCCCTTCTTCCCATTGGGCCATAAAAAGCCCAGCTACACTAGGGGCAAATTTTGCCCCCATGGCTACGCCGGTTTTCTGAAAAAAATAGTTGCCGCCATACCAGAAATAGCTATTTTTTAGACAAAAGTCCAAACTTTTTACCAGATATTTACGTTGAATGCAGGGCAACTGGGAGTATTTCCTGAGGCCCCATTTGACTGCTTCACATGCTTGATGGTGTAGTATGATCGTATAAAACGACGATACATCTGCCGTTGCTAGCCAGAAGGGTCCATCATCTCTTGGTATATCATCCAGGCATTGTAACATCTGTTTTGTGTCTCTGAGATACGCTTTTGTACTCTGAACTACTGGCTGTAAATAGAAATCAATGTATTGCCCCATTCTTGCAGTTAAGGAGTCGATTCCATTTACTATCGGTCTGGGCGGTGGATTTATGCTGTCTTTATGTATCTTGGGGAGTGAGTATACAATAGGTGTACGACATGATGTAGGAATCAAATATTGTGCTTCTTTCTTATCCAGAATTCCTCTTTTTAGTCCTAGATGTACAATCTGTTCCAGAGCTTTTCTGCATTTGAACATAGGGTTACTCAAAAGGCGGTTGTAGGTATTGGTATCTCCTAGCATTTGTTCCATGCTCATTTTATACTGTTCCTTGGAAAGTACCACAATACCACCGCCTTTGTCGGCTGGTCGGACTACTAGATCCTTTCTTTTCATCAATTTGCGTATTCCACTCCTAATATGTTTAGGTTCCTCTTGTTTTTTCACTTTCAGGTCCATTAGTTCTCCTGTGACCAATCTTTTAAAGACTTCTACACATTTATTATCTTTCACAGGCGGATTAAAGATAGATTTATTCTTCAGAGTACTATGCCTAATTTCTTCATCCGGATCGGTAGTCCTAGTTTTATAAGGGTTACTGATCATATACTTTTGGATATTTAATTTCCTTATATATTTTTGAATTCCTATGTATGTCTGGAATTTGTCCAGATTTTTTACTGGTGCGTATTTGAGACCCTTATCTAGGACGCCAATCTCTTCATGTGTAAGTGGAAGTCCACTTAGGTTGAAGATTCCCTCTCCCTTTCTGTTCTTTTTCTTTTGTGTTCTCTTTCCTCCTCGCTTTCCCCATTTCTTTCTTTGTATATGTATTGTCATATTTAATTTGCAAGATACCATTTTATGCGTAATTGTGTTGATGTCAGTGTTTGTTTTGTCTTTTTGTCTCTCTTGTGTAATAAATCAATTTTTAAAATAAATCTACCAGTGTCTTTGCCAATTTAAAGTCCCACTCTTTTATGGGGGGGGGGTATATTTACATGAATGTGGCAAATTCACTTCAATATTTGACATGGTGAAAGCCTCCATTTATCTACTGATCTTCTCATCCAACTTCAGTACTTCACAACTGTTGGCTGAATGGACGCACATTCTTATTAGAAATGGTCCAAACAGGGAAAAGTTTGGCCTGAGACGCAAATTCTATTAAAGTCTATGGGACCCGAAAATGAAAAATCTAAATTGAAGGCTTTTATACAAGTTATTGCCATAAAAGGGTATGGGGTCTGAGTACTGCCCAGGGACACATTGATTATTTTACTTATTTTGATCCTTTTTACAGAAGCAGTGATTGTGATGTGAAACATTAAAATGCTTAAAGTTAACAAAAAGTAAAAAAAAAACAATATAGTGCCTGGGGTCCCCTTAGACTGCCTGTAAAGTGACGCATCTGTTCCATGTATAGAACCTGCTGCGGCAAAACTGAAATTTTTAAAGAAAAAAACATCACCAGGTGGCTCCTTACCTATTTAAGAACTATCACCCCAGGCATTCGTCGATTAGCCTTTCTCGTGAGCGGAACACATTTTTTCATTTTTTCTGGTCCAGCAGTGAGACAGACGTTGTGCTTGACAATGGATCTACTTTGGGGGACATTGTTTTTTAAATTATTTTAATAAAGGAATTATCAAAAAGTTGCTTGTGACTTTATTTTTACACTTTTTTTGGTGAATGAGTATGGGTACAATATACCCACACTCATTCACATGGGGGTGGGATCTGGGGGCCCCCTTGTTAAAGGGGGCTTCCAGATTCCAATAAGTCCCCTGTCCACAGACCTCCACGAACTACCGCCCAGGGTTGTCGGAAAGAGGCCCTTGTCCCCATCAACGTGTTGCATGCTCGGATAGGGATCTGGTATGGATTTTGGGGGGACTGCACGCAGTTATTGTATTGCGGGAAATGGTATTATATTGCCGGCAATTTAAATGTCATTTTTTTCTTTATAAATGTCAGTTTTGCTCCAGAAGGTTCTATACATGCTACAGATGCGCCACTTTACAGACAGACTAAGGAGACCCCCCTCCAGGAATTTTTAATTTTTATTGTTTTACCTTAACCACCTTAACAGTTCTGGAAGGTTTTATGTCCTTCCTGACCATAGCACTTTTTACCATTTGGCACTGTGTCCCTTAAACTGACAATTGCGCGCGGTACCCAAGCGACGCTGTACCCAAACGAAATGTGTGTCCTTTTTTTCCCACAAATAGAGCATTCTTTTGGTGGTCTTTTGGTGGTATTTGATCACCTTGGTTTTTTTATTTTTTGCCATAAACAAAAAAAGATTTTAAACTTTTTGCTATACTAAAAATCCCCAAAAGTTAAAAAAAAAAATGTATCCTTAGTTTAGGTCAATATATATTCTTCTACATATTTTTGGTAAAAAAATCGCAATAAGCGGTTTGCGCAATTTATAGTGTATGCCAACTATTAGAAAGTTTTTGGCATTTTTTTTTTTCTAGTAATAGCGGTGATCTGCGATTTTTAGCAGTACTGCAACAATGTGACGGACAGATCGGAGACTTTTGACACTTTTTTGGGACCATTGGCATTTATGCAGCGATCAGTGCTTTAAAAATGCACAGATTACTGTGTAAATGTCACCGACAGGGAAGGGGTTAGCACTAGGGGGTGATCAAGGGGTAAAATGTGTGTTCCCTCTGCATGTTCTAACTGTGTGGGGATGTGAGTGACCAATATGGCTCCTCTCCTCTGACAGCACAGGGATTTGTGTGTTTACACACACAAATCCCTGTGCTGGCACTCGTGCACGCGATCGCTCGTGGCCGGCGGTGAGGGTGCCCGCCAGCCATGCGCATTGAGTCCCCTGCCGTGCAGTGGGCATGCGCACGCCTCCGGCGGCGCATGTGCACCCTCTGGTGGCCGAAAACGGGTAGGACGTACCTGTACGTGATTTTTCCCAGCAGTGCCATTGTGCCGCAGTATATCTGCATGACACGGTCGGAAACTGGTTAAGCATCATTAAAATCACTGCTCTTGTAAAAACTGTATTTAAATGTTTATTTTATTTTTTGATACGTGTTCTTTAGGGCAGTACCTGTGCCCACATACCCTTTTTATTGTAAACACTTGCGTATAAGCCTTAAAAATGTAGACTTTTTTTAAATTCGGGTCCCACAGACTTCAATTGGGTTCGGGTCCGAACGTTTGGGATGTTCTGACACCAACCAAACCAGGGGGTGTTCGGCCCAACTCTAATGCCCCGTACACACCATCACTTTATGTAATGAAAAAAAACGAAATTTTCTGTGAAGTAAAAATTGACGTTTTTGAAACTTCAATTTTCAAAGACGAAGTTGCCTACACACCATCGTTTTTCTCACAATGTTCTAGCAAAGCGAGGTTACGTTCTCACCACTTTTTCCATTGAAGCTTGCTTCATAAGTAGCTTCTGGGCATGCGTGGGTGAAAAAACGTTGTTTTAAACAACGTTTTTTGCTACACACGGTCAATTTCTGTGAAGTAAAAAACGACGTTTCGAAAAACGACACATAAAATTGAAGCATGCTTCAATTTTTTTTGGTCGTTTTTTACAAGACATAAAACAACGTTTTCCCCCACACACGGTCAATTAAAGTGACGTTTTTAAAAACTGCGTTTTTTTTCATCACATAAAGTGATAGTGTGTACGGGGCATAATTCTCACAGACACACTCTTGTAGAACCCTTTTCAGAAGAGTGGAGGTTGATATAGCTATAAAGAGGGGCCAACTCTGTATTAATGCCCATTGTTTGGGAATGGAATGTCCTACAAGGTCATAAAGGTGTGATGATCAGGTGTCCATAAACTTTTGGCTGTTTAATGTGTTTTTTGCCCTTTATATTTTTGTGAATATTTTTTTTCAATGTGGACTCCTGCCCCCATTCTCCTCTGCACTGTAGCCAGCTGCCACAGCTGTCCTGCCCTTTTTTGCCTCTGCTTTTACCCTATCCTTCCCTGAAGTTTGCTGTGGGTGACATTGTTGGGAGACTTTTACGCAGTGACCAAGCATCTCCAAAAACAACAGAAGAAAGAGCTGCCATGAATGCCGAGAGTCTGTAACTGAATCTGCAAAGGCGTCTCACCCTGTTGTGATTACATCAGTGAAACCCAAGAAGAGTAATTACACGTAGGAATGAATGTAAAGGGCTTGTGTCTCTCTTCAGTATATAGTGTAGGAGAGCAGAATGTTGTGTTTCACAGAAGCCTCTTTATATACTGGCAAAAGTCACCTATACTGTAAAAGTGTTTATTAAAGGGCAACTGTGATATATTTGCACATTTTTTTAACCTAACTTTAGACAACCAGCTACATACAAACAGTAGAAGAAATGCACATATAACAGAGTTAATTTGTGGCAAAGTATTTATGCTTTTTTCCACCCAATTCTGAAAACTGCACAGCCAGGCTGATGACACCACTTTGCCTGTTACAGTTAGAAACTGTAAAAGGAATACAGTGGTGTCCTCTCTCTATCCACTAGCGCAGTGGTCCCCAACCTTTTTCGACCGGGGAGCGGCTGCGGGGAAGAAAATTGTGCCAAAGCCCGGGGGGGGGGGGCACGAGAGGAGGAATGCGATTTTTCGCAGGAAATTTGTCGGGGCAATGGCTGGTGATGGTTGACATGGTGTCGGGATGATTGAAGCACATTGTTTCTATTATTACATTGTAATGTAAAAGGAAATAGTTCAACCCACCAGAATCAGTGGGAGCCCTAAGTGTGTCACTTGCCGTCACCTGCCACCAGATAAGGAATGTCACCTGCCACCAAATGAGGAATGTCACCTGCCACATAATCTGCCACCAGATGAGGAATGTCACCTGCCACCAGATGCAGATTGTATCTTGCCACGTCACCTGCTACCTGATGCAGATTTGTCACTGGCCATGTCACCTGCCACCAGATGCGGATTGTCACTTTCCATGTCGCCTGCCACCAGATAAGGAATGTCACCTACCACATAATCTGTCATCAGATGAGGAATGTCACCTACCACCAGATGCAGATTGTCACTTGCCACGTCGCCTGCTACCAGATGCGGATTTGGCACTTGCCACGTCACCTGCTACCTGATGCAGATTTGTCACTGGCCATGTCACCTGCCACCAGATGCGGATTGTCACTTTCCATGTCGCCTGCCACCAGATAAGGAATGTCACCTACCACATAATCTGTCATCAGATGAGGAATGTCACCTACCACCAGATGCAGATTGTCACTTGCCACGTCGCCTGCTACCAGATGCGGATTTGGCACTTGCCACGTCACCTGCCACCAGATGCGGATTGTCACTTTCCATGTCGCCTGCCACCAGATGAGGAATGTCACCTGCCTGCCACCAGATCAGAAATATTACCTGCCTTTCATCGGATGAGGAATGTCACCTGCCTTCACCAGATGAGGAATGCTGCCTGTACCAGATGAGGAATGTCACCTGTCTGCCACCGGATGAGGAATGTCACATGCCTGCCACCAGATGAGGAATGCTGCCTGCCACCAGATGAGGAATGTCTCTGCTCCCCGCCACACCGGCGATATTGAAGAGGCCCACGCTGTGAGGGCAGAAGATCTGTGATGCGGCACGGCCCGAGAGAGATGATATCATCTCTGCTCACCAGCCTGCTCCGCTGATCCAAGAATTACAGGCCTACAATATAAAACGCCAAATTTCTATGACAAACAATGTACCGCTTTAAGATTAAAAAATCTGATATAATCATACCATCAGGGAGTCTACAGTATATCTAAAGGTAAAACTTTTGTTAGTTTTGAATGGAGTGCAGAGGGATTATAACCCCTGTCAGTTTTTATTGCGTTCTGTGCCCCTATTAAGGAGATTCACCCTCACTATTTGTCCTGTTTACCATTATCATTGAAAGTGAAAGTAAAAGAAAAACCCAAACTTTTGGTTGTCCCCAGAAAAAGAAAAGACGGGAAACCTTACAATGGGGACACTGGTTCTGGTGACCTGGGGGTCCCCAAGAAATTCCCTTAATTTGCAGGGATTTCCTCTCACTTCCTGTCTGGATATGGGACAGGAAGTGAAGGAAAATCTCTGCAATGGGACACAGATGGCGAACAAAAATCGTACAGGGGTTATAACACTCCCTTGCTCCAGCCAAAATGTAAAAAAAGTTTTGCCTATAGTTCTACTTAAAACTTGTGTCTTTTTCAGAGTTGGTAATTCCCTGAATCTGGATTGGGGTTATGCTCCATGGCTAGTTTAGATTTGATCATTTAAAAAATTCCTCAAATTAAAATAATAATCTGCTACTTTATTAACTAGACCAGATGAAAGAATTGAGTCTCAATGGTTGTAGATTACATTATTCCTCCCTGTAACGTGATGTTGTAGATTGAGATGATCTCATTATTTGCTGTTGCAAAATGTATTATTAGAAGGTACTGTATTGCAGTAGCAGAAGTTCAATGTGAGGACAGCTCTAGGAAACAGGAAATCCCTGCTCTATTGTTCAATATCAGATTTCTGGAATAAAATAAGCTGACAGACTGAAGAGGGTGACAGCACAGTGCAGCCATCTGCTTCTGAATGCACCTTGCAAAATGCTTGGAAGCGTTTTATTCTCCTTGATTTTCCTTCTTTTTTTTTTTTTTTTTTTTATGGGATGATTGAAGCGCATTGTAACGTGTATCAGCAAACTACTTGCACCGAAGTATAATGCTGCACATTGTTCCAATGGACAATTGTACTTGTACGCAGGCAGTACAAAGGATGAGGCTTAAGCATAATAAAAGATTAACACAGAATGAGCGTCAGTGGGAAGCCTAATTGGAAAGGGCAAAAGTATTGGGCCTAGTGCCACTGCAGGCATTCTGTTTTGTTGCATTATTGATGTGACAGGACACACGGAGACTGATAGGAGATGCCATGCTGTGTTAAAAGGAGCTTTGAACCAGTAATTTATGGGGTGAAGTATGGTGAGTAATGGAGAGTCACTGCAAGGACACAATAAAAAAAGAGCAACGATAAAAAAAAAGAAAAAAAGAGTAAAAAAAAAGAATCAGAGCTTTTATCCTCCAATGCCAACCTCTCCTCTCTCCTTCTCTACCCTATGGCTATGCATTTCAAGTATTTAAATATTTCTAACTACCCCTGGTTCGGTTCTCAGCGGAACTCTCAAACATCACAAATGTTCGGTAACCAAATAACGAACTCCATTGAAGAGTATAGGACCCAAACTGGAAAAATCAAAAGTGCCCCTTTTGAAGGGGCCCGGGTTCTGCCCTAGGGGATATGTATTAAGGAACACAAAGATTGTAAAAAAACATAGTTTTTAAATGAGCAGTGATTTACTGATGCTTAAAGTGAAACCATAAAAAAGAGAAATAACAATAAAAATGAAAATGTCCTTTAAATATGCCTGGGGGGTCTCCTTAGTCTGCCTGTAAAGTGGTACATCTGTACTGTGTATAGAAACTGCTGCAGCAAAAATGTAATTTATAAAGCCAACAAAATGAATTTTCCATTCAAACTTTCTTTGTTTTTATAAAAAACGGCTTGCAGAGCCAGTCTGTATGGTGAGGCCACAATTTAATGCACTCGAAAACGATTAGAGATTTTTTGGATAAATTCTGATGTCTCTTTTTCAGACTTTGGATAGAACTAGCAGGTGAAGAAAAATTGGGCTTCGGGTGTTGGTGGGGCCTTCACACTGTAACCCTATACTCTTAATGAAAGCAAAAATTGAAATGATATGCCCTGGTCAAACAGTGGCAGAAAAAATTGAGCATTGGGTGTTGGTGGTGGACAAGGAGGCAGAATAAGCTACTCTGGCAGCTGCAGTGGACTTCGCACAAGTCTCTGCTTGGGTGATGGAGGATGTGTAGGATAAGGATGGTTTAGTAAGCCAGTCCACCACCTTGTTTGCCTGTGAACACAGACACTGCTGGCCCCCCTCACAGTGCCATGGGAACATCTGCCTCTCCTTGTTGGCCTCACAGACATGGTAGATGGAGGCCTTTCATTGTTTCAGCCAATCAGGTCTTCCAATGCACTGTTAATTAAGGGGAGGGTTTAATTGTTCACAGGTGTGGGTTTGTTCACAGGTCTTCACAGGTGAGTATAAAGTGGCTGTACCAGCTCCCAGAGGAGCTGGCTCCCAGTTGATGGTGGCTTCACATGTGGATTCTCTGACCAGAAGTGCATTCTTTGACCAAAAGTGCCTGAGTTAAAAACCTGGAGTTTAAAACAGGAGGTAAGACAGGAGTCTTCATTATTTTTTTCAATCACTGATCCAGAACACGTCCTACTCCTACTCCCTGTAGATAGGTAGGGCCCCATCCCGCCCCCTTTCATCGTGGCTTTCATCGTGGCTCCCTGCTCCTCCCCTCCTCCCCTCCAGATAACAGCTTGCTACCCCCTTGTAATTGGGTCACCTACCACCATCTCCTGACTCAATAACTACCAGTTGGCAATCCCCCCCTCGAGGTCACCACCTTGGCTCTTTGCAGCCGGAGTGGTGGCCATCTTGCAACACCCTAGCCCCACTCCCCCTTTCTCAAATACCATTTGTACTTGATCCAGGGTTCGCCCGATCGCCTCTCAAGGGGTCAGGAAGGAATTTTTTTCCCTGTCGTAGCATATTGGCGTAGCACAACCAGGGTTTTTTCGCTTCCTCTGGACCAAGTCAGGATCGAGGATTAAGTTAATCCTTGATAATCCCCCACTCCCTCCTCCCCCTGGTGTTTGGCGACTATGGTTAATCTGCAATATTCTGCAGAAACCATTGGGGATCTGAGGCAATTTGCCGCAATACTACCAGCCATCACTAAAAAAGCCCTAAGAACTGAGCGACTTTTGAGAATCGATCGACGATCGACTATCAAAAATCTCAGCCGTTTACCGCAGCCTAAGCATATATCATGTGCTTTGATCAACACAAGATCGGCAGTAAAACACCGACTGGAAATCCATGATTTCATTCTACAATATGATTTAGACTGCCTCTTTATTACAAAGAGCTGGCTTACAGCCGACTGCAACACCATTTTAGGAGAACTGGTGCCAGAAAACTATCGTATCATAACTGAAAACAGAATAGGGCAAAGAGGAGGAGGACTGGCGGTGATCCATAAGACTCATCTTGCAATCACTAAATCTGTCCTTCAAAACCCTCTTCCATTCATGGAAACCCTTACCCTGCAACTACAAACAAACTCCCAGGAGACTGTCCGGATTCTACTCTGCTATAGGCCACCTGGCCCAAAATCGCAGTTTCTCCCATCATTGACGGACTTTATCCCCACCTATAGCCTTAACAGCAAACACCTTTTGCTGCTCGGGGACTTCAATCTCTGGGCCAACTCCCCGCAAGACCCCGTTGCCGACGCCTGCATTGATCACTTCGAAGGATTAGGGCTACAACAACTAGTATGTGGGCCCACACATGCTTCAGGTCACACACTCGATCTTATTTTCAGACAAGATCTGGAAATAAAAATCTTGGAAAATGAACCATTGCCATGGACAGATCACTATGCAATTTAATTCATTATTTCCGATTTCCCACCCTTAACTAAAACATCAAATCTAGTGACAACACACTGGACTAGATGTCAGAAGAAGCTCCACTCGGAACTCTTCAAAGCCACGTTAAGGAAAAAAATAAATACAATTCAGCCGCATCAAACGGCTGAAGAAACGCTGGATACCATAAACACAGCCCTATTACAGTCAGCCGACTTAATAGCGCCGAAACGTAAAACCCGCATCCGGAAAAATAACTCCAGCTGGTTCAACAACCAACTGGCATTACTGAAGCAGGAGCGTAGAAGGGCGGAAGCCGCCAGGAAAATAAGCTCTTCAGATGAGAACCTCATTGTCTACAAAGCAACAACAAGAAAATACCACAAAGAAATCTTCAAAGCCAAGAAAAACGATTTTTCCGAGGCTATCAACAGCGCCCTTAATCGCCCACGCAAACTCTTCAAATTGGTCACTCAGACCATGAATCCAGGATGTCTTGAAGCCCCAAATTCGGACTCACAAGAATTTTGCAGTGAATTGTCGGATTACTTCATTAATAAAATCGAGGGGATCCGACAAAGCATTCAGCAAAATAATTCCCCCCTCAACCCTCCCCGTAATGATTTACACAATACCTGCAGTAATTCACCACAACCAGGTAAGTTCACGCTGGAACCTATCTCTATCCATGCCACTAAAAATATCATCGGTACTCTGCGTAACAGCACCGCGCCGAATGATATCATCCCCACTAAACTGCTGAAGGAATGCGCCGACATCCTGGCACCTCCTATCACGCAGCTTATCAACCAATCCTTCAGGGAAGGCATAGTGCCCTCCCAGTTGAAGGAGGGTATAATTCGACCCATCTTGAAGAAACCCAACCTGGACCCCAAGGACCCACTCCACCGTCGTCCAATAACAGGCCTAAATGTACTCTCAAAGGTAATGGAAAAAGTCGTGGTACAACAGCTGCAACAGCATCTAGATACCCACAACCTACTTGACCCATTTCAATCGGGATTCCGGCCTGGACACGGGACAGAAACCGCATTGCTCAAAATATGGGACGACGCTCTCGAGGCCGCAGACGAAGGAGAATCTTGTCTTCTGGTTCTGTTGGACCTAAGCGCAGCCTTCGACACAGTAGACCACAAGCTTTTATTGACTCGGCTAGCTGAAGTAGCCAGAGTCGCAGAAGGCGATTTATCTTGGTTCTCCTCTTTTTTGGAAAACCGATCGCAAATAGTGAAGTTAGGACCTTTCACTTCTGAGAAACGCACATTATCGTGCGGAGTCCCTCAAGGATCCCCCCTGTCGCCGGTGTTATTCAACATCTATCTTCGCCCTCTTTTTGAGATTATTAGCAGTCAAAAACTGCTCTACCACTCATATGCAGACGACACACAACTATATTTCCGCATTTGCAATAAAAAGGATCATCACCTCAATCTAGAGACATGCCTCTCTTTGATAGAGGACTGGATGACAAAGAGTTATCTTAAACTCAACGGAGAGAAAACAGAACTTCTCCTGTTTCACGCCAAGCGTATGAACCAACCTACAACAACTTGGACCCCCCCGCCCATTCTGGGCAAAATCATCACCCCTAGCGCCAAAGTCAAAAGTCTCGGGGTCATCTTTGACTCTCACATGACATTGGACGCACAAATAGGGTCAGTAGTCAGCGGATCTCACCATCTGCTGCGCCTACTACGCAGACTTACTCCTTTTATTCCCAAGGAAGACATAGCGGTCGTGGTGGGAGCTATTGTAAACTCAAGATTGGACTATGCAAATGCCCTTTACCTCGGACTCCCCAAGTACCAAATCTCTTGTCTACAAGTCGTTCAAAATACGGCCGCTAGACTTGTGACTGGAAAAAAACCTTGGGAATCAATCTCACCTTCACTGAGAACCCTTCACTGGTTACCAGTAAAAGACAGAATCACTTTTAAAGCACTCTGTCTAATGCATAGATGTATCTATGGGAATGCTCCCCATTATCTATGCGAAAAAATAAAAGCTCATAATCCCAATCGCGTTCTGCGATCCACCAATCAAAATTTCCTCCAGATACCGAAAGCCAACTACAAGTCCAAAGGAGAAAGGAGATTCGCGGTCCAAGGGCCTAGACTATGGAACGCTTTACCAACCAGCATTCTGTTGGAGAAGAACCACTTGACGTTCAGGAGAAAGATCAAGACTCATCTCTTTTGATACCAAAGGAGACAGGAACAACAAGCGCCCAGAGGCGATTAAGTTTGCATGTGCTGCGCTATATAAGTTTTCATTCATTCATTCACTGTGTGGGGGCACAATGCATTGTGGACGTTCGGAAAGCCGAAAAAACGGTTGAACGCCCCGATAACTCAGGGGATCGTTGAACCAGCTAATGTTCGGCCTGAACTTATGCTCGGGCCGAACCATTCGACCCAACTCTAATTCCTAACAAGCAGGAAACAAGGTTAGAAGCCCAACAAATGTGTGTGTGTGATCTCACAATTGTGGACAAAGTTAGCAATAAAAGCCAGACAGAGTTTCTTTATCTAAAAAACAAAACAATATTTACTTTAACCTTCTTCACACCACTATTTCTTACAGTCCTATCACTGAGCTTGTTCACATCTGTGTATTGTGATATGCACATATCGTGATACACGCATATAACCTTTTTAGCATGTTTTTAATGTATTGCATTAAAATTCAGTGCAAGGCATAATGGGGGGGGGGGTCAATAAATCTGCTGCATCACTTTCATGAATAATTCATGAAGCATTTGTGACACTTTTGGTTTTGACAGTGATTTGTGCACCAAATTCAGGTAGTTCTAAAATGCATCACTTTTTCTTTTTGCGCATTCAATACAATGTAAAAATTTAGCTAATTAAGTCCAGCTCTTTATCGGCGTACAGAGAAAAAACTGGCTCAGACATATTTTACGAAAGTGTCTTGTGGGCATGGCACACAGCACCACAGCAATCGAGCACCAAGTAAGGATTCCTGTTAGAAGACTTTTCCTGCAATTTCTGCTTCCCCTTTCCCCCTCCTTAATGCAATTATTGGTTGCTAGGACTGCCGACGTCCTAACAACTAATAACACACACTGCAGGCCACCTTCCAACTCTGCCCCTGCCTTGGCTCCCGCTTCCTGCCTTTCAGTGGCTTCAACCTGGTAAGAGGAGTCCTGCAGCCTTTCACTTTAAGCCGGTAGAGAATGTATTGCCACTGGCTTCCTCCACCAGCTTTTGCGTGCTAGCACCAGGCACTCAGGGTATATGCCCCACATTTGATGATGAGTGCAGCGGGTCCCGGTGCTATACCTGTCTGCATTGGTTTTTTTTAAATTCAGGCATTCCAAGGAGGCTTCTTTTCCTGTCTGTCAGAACTGTAGCATGGAGCAGAGTGAAGTGCTGTCAAACTTCTCCTCAGCTCTGTGCTACAATTCTGACAGTGGGAGCTCTGTCAGCGGCACTGTGCTACAAAAAAAAAAAGCACAGGAATACGCTGTAATAGCATTCTATATTTGTGAGAAAGCAGGGGGGGGGGGCATTGTTAAGAGCACTGGGGGTAAAGAGGGAGATAGCCAGGAACAACAGACCGGACAACAAACTTTTAGGAAAACCATTTTTATTTCACACTGGCCAGTGTGGCAATCAGCCCGACTCATGCCAGAGCCAAAATTCCCCGTCTATAGGTTTTGACAGTATACATATAACTTGCAATTACATCACACATTTCCTATAACTTTGTGGATTCCTTCATTTACATATTTTTCTGCTCTATGCATCTGCTAGCGGGGTGTTAGCTGCTTTGCAGAACAAAGCATTCTGTCTTAAACTTCCTATACTGTGTGGGTGGCTGTCTAGAGACAGGCATTAGTGTTCTCTATGTGACCTTATAGATATACTGAACATGTCTGCAAAAATTCTCCACTTTGTTGCAATGTCCGTCCTGTCCAAGCCCAGCCATCTTGACCCCACTGGGCCCTACCACGGGGGGGGGGGGGCATTCATGAGAGAACTTGGGGGCATTGGTGAGAGAGCTGGGGGTATTAGTGAGAGATTGGGGGCATTAGTGAGAGCTTGGGGGCATTAGTGAGAGAGCACGGGGGGCATTGGTGAGAGAGCTGGGGGCATGAGTGAGAGGGCTTGTGGGAGTATTGGTGAGAGAGCTAGGGGGTTAGTGAGAGAGCTGGGAGGATTAGTGAGAGAAGTGGGGGAGGCATTGGTGATAGAGCTTGGTGGCTATCAGTGAGAGAGCTGGGGGGCATTGGTGAGAGAGCTGGGGGGATTCGTGAGAGAGCTGGTGGGCATTGGTGAGAGAGCTGAGGGGGCATTGTGAGAGAAATGGAAGGGGGCATTGGTGAGAGAGCTGGTGGGGCATTGGTGAGAGAGCTGGAGTTCATTGGTGAGAGAGCTGGGGGGTCATTGGTGAGAGAGATGGGGGTGCATTGGTGAGAGAGCTGGGGGTGCATTGGTGAGAGAGCTGGGGGGTCATTGGTGAGAGCTGGGGAGGCATTGGTGAGAGAGCTGGTGGGGCATTGGTGAGAGAGCTGGAGGGGAGAATTGGTGAGAGAGCTGGTGGGGAATTGGTGAAAGCGCTTGGGGCCATTGGTGAGAGCGCTTTAAGGGCATTAGTGAGAGAGTGGGGGGGATTAGGCTCAGACAAAGGAACCAAAGCACATTTTATAGGTACAAGGGAGCCTGGGTTTTGTTTAAACATGATCCTTAAGACTTTTCCACCATCAGGACTTTGGCCACACCCACGTATCACAGCAGCATGCGACATGCACCACAGCTCACTTCCTCCCTCAATTGTTCTTAATTCTGAAGTTCAAAAGTTGGGAGGTATGTTTGACAAACCCAACCGAGACAGGGACTTTTGGAGGGGACCAGGGCCTAGCCTTCTTCCCACTGATTATGGCCCATGGAGTAGATCAGGGATTTTGTCTTATTCTGCCGGTCAGAGCATGGAAAAGAGCTCAGTTCAGCCCCTGATCTCATGGAGAGAGCAGATCATTCTCTAATGATGGACAACAACCTCATGAATGCTAAGAGCGAGGCTTGGATTAATTATTTGAATAAAGACAACAAAAGATTCCCTTCTGGGGTGGATGGAAAGGTAATCTTGTACAGGTTAATGGTCAGGGGAAATATGGTGGCCCTCCTGCAGACTGGGTTGGAGAAGCTCCTCCACTTGGTACAAAAATATTAAATATTTATCAACAATATCCCTTGATAAATCTATGAAGATACATTATTTCCACCTTTTCAGACTGCTGGAACATTGTATGAGTTTTGTTTTATGATGACTTTTGTAATGGATTGATTACACAAGTACCAGTAAATGCCAAACACCTGACCGACAGCATGTGTATTGTACTTTGTGTATCTGTGGACTTGGTGCCGGATTGTCTGGGGTGGACACTCACAGGCTAATCAAAGTTTGGGTGCCTGGCCGTTTGATCAGCTTACTGTTAAGCCCCGTACACACGATCTGACCTATGTCTAAACAAAATCACATTGGCGTAAAACAGAATATGTTCTCTATCTAAACTCCAAGGGAATTCATCAGAATTTCCCATGGAATTACTCCGATGGGGCATACACATGGTCAGACTTTTTCCATCGGAAATTCCGATCGTGTGTACGGGGGTTCAATGTATATGTTAGCTGTTTATTAGATGTACTGTTAGATGTACTGATGATTTCGCTGTTTAACCACTTCACCCTCGGAAGGATTTGTCTCCTTAATGACCAGGCCATTTTTTCCCACAAATAGAGCTTTCTTTTGGTGGTATTTGATATTTGGTTCTTCTTTTTTGCTTTTTTTTTTACTTTTTGCTATAATACATATCCCAAAAATATATATAAAAAAAACACATTTATTCATCAGTTTAGGCCAATATAAATTCTTCTACAAATTTTTGGTAAAAAAAAAAAATCACTATAGTCTTATATTGATTGGTTTGCACAAAAGCTATCACGTCTACAAACTATGGGATAGATTTAGGGACTTTTATTTATTTTTATTGTTTTTACTAGTAATGGTGGCGATGTGCGATTTTTACCAGGACTGCGACATTGCGGTGAACAAATTTGCCCCCAAATGACATTTTTTGGGGACCAGTGACATTATTACATTGATCAGTGCTATGAAATGCACTGATTAATGTAAAAACTACACTGGCAGGGAAGGAGTTAACACTAGGAGGCGATCAAGGGGTTACTGTGTTCCCTCAGCATCTTCTAACTGTAGGGGGGGTGGCCTGCCATTGACATGACAGAGATCACTGTCCCAATCACTGGGAACAGTAGATCTCTGACATGTCCCCTGTCAGAATGGGGAATCACCTTTTTTACAAAGGCAGTTCCCTGTTCTGCCTTTGTAATAGGGGATCGCGAGTCACTGGTGGATATCGAGTCTGCCCGACCTGCCCGACCTGCACGCTCCCACAGCTTGCAGCGGGTTCCTGACTCTAGGGTTGATGAAGCTGTATCTTGGAGGAAGCAGCTAGGTGGGGTGCTAGGCGGTCTGTCACAGTATGGCTGTAATGGAGTGTGTATTTTTGGTGTGCTTTTCACAAAACCCATTAAAGATGCAGCAAGTAGGACTTTCCAAAAGTGCAGGGCATTGTATAAAAATGTAAACAGTTACATAACATATAAAGAGGATTATTTCACATGTGTTTTTGAAGTGCTGAGTAGGTGTGTTTTAATGCATCAAAAGTGCACTGATGTGAACAGCCCCTTAAAGTCAAAGAAAACACTAATATAGCTATTCTTAAAAAGGTCCCCTCCCCATCCTGCTACCTATCCTGCATACCCTGTATTAAAATGATTTGTGCGCTTACCTATTTTTAAACCTTGTCTGGTCTGGTCTAGTCATGTGAGCCCAAAGCTCCAGCTCCTCTGTGTCAATGAGTGGCTGCTGCAGAGGAAAAGAGGGAGCACAGGCAATGGCTGGGCTATGGGAGTCTTAAGGCCCATACACACGATCGGATATTCTGACAACAATTGTCCGATGGACGTGTTTTGTCGGATAATCCGACCATCTGTATGCTCCATTGGACAATTGTTGTTTGAATTTCCAACAACAAATGTTGGATAGCCATGCTCTCAAACTGTCCGACAACAAATGTGTTCCACCGGATTATTCGATCGTGTGTACACAAGTACAAGGACGCATGCTCCAAACCAATGCTAACCATAAGACAGTGTTTCTCAATTCCAGTCCTCAGGCCCCCCCTAACAGGTCAGGTTTTCAGGATTTCCCTCAGATGAAAAGGCTGTGGTGATTACTAAGGCAGTGAAACTGATCAAATCACCTGTGCAAAATAATGGAAATCCTGAAAACCTGACCTGTTGGGGGGGCCTGAGGACTGGAATTGAGAAACACTGCCGTAAGACAACATTAGCATAAGTTGCCCAAAGGGTGACGCTAAAGAGCAGAAAAAAACACATAATTTTGTGTATGTTGGCTGAAAAGGATCTGCCGTCTGAGTGCAGAACAAGTTCACGGGCAACGACCTTCGGACAAAAATCCACGGATTTGTCAGATGGAAGTCCGAATGTGTGAACGAGGCGTAACACACCTTTCACTTTGAAGTTGGAGTTGCTGAATCACATGACTGGACTGAACTTACTAAAAAATAAGTAGGTACACAGATCTTTTTTTATACAGGGTAGGTAGGAGGAGGGAATGTTTTTAGGAATAATTAGAGTTAGACTTGCTAGTTTTAAGCATTAGAAAGATTAAACCCCAACTCTAAGCTAATTGTTATTTAATTGGGTCCCTAGCCTGTGGGAAAAAAAGCAGCTCTGGCAGTAGTAACACCTTCACTCTGGGGCAATCCTCCAGAATACTCTTTTTTGCCACAAGATGTCCTCGGACTTCCAAATTGAATGATGTCCAGAGTAACTCAACCCAGAAGACTGAGGCCTCGTACACACGACCGTTTTCCTTGGCAAAATCCATCAAGAAAAATGCTAGCAGAGCATTTTTGCCGAGAAAAAAGGCCGTGTGTCGTGGATCTCGACGAGAAAAAAAGAGAACATGCTCTCTTTTTTCTCGTCGGGAGTCTCAATTTCCTCGTCGTGTTTCTCTTTGGGCTGGTTTATGACGAGGAACACGTTCGCGTGTATGCTTAGAAACCCTGCTCAGAATATGAGACGGGAGCGCACCTTCGGCAAAAGTAGCGTTTGTAATGGAGATAGCACATTCGTCACGCTGTAAAAATTATTGCATTGTTTAAATGCTGCGCATTTAAATCATCTTTAGAATGGGACAATAATGATTTTCTTTTGCTGCTGAAATTTACACAGTTCTGACTAACTTTTTGTAACATTTTTCATGCTGATCTCATGAATATTTTTGATTAATTTATATAGCAGGATTTAAAAAAAAAAAAAAAACAGATCTGCATTTTTAATTATTATTTAATTTCTAGTCAGCTCCATGATTTATTTTTTCATTTTGCTGTGTCAATTAACCACAATTTTGACATTATTAACATGTTTGTTGTTATCTGATCTGTCCCTTTATTATTAGACCTTTTGTAGTTTTTTTAACGTTAACCTGCCTACTCACAAACTAAATTTTTGGGTTGATTAAAAACACATAGGCAAGTATGAACTGTAAAAAAAAATGACCATTTATTCTGGTATAGAATATAAATAAAATAAATAGAAGGCAGCGCTGAAGAACATGCTGCCATTTGTGCAACTCTGTGTGCACACTAAAATTGGGACATTGAGAAGCACATAGAGGAGGGAGGCCAATCTGGTCCTGGACTTCCAGAGGTCAGGAACAGCAGCAGGTCAGATATATGTCCCAAGTATGTGGTACTACAACAGGCTGCCTTCTGTCAGACCACCTTGAAGCAAGGTCATCACTTCTTGGTCTTCCTGGTAGCCTTCCCTCCAGACTTCTTTGCTGCCTTCCTTGCTACCTTCTCTGCAGCCTGCCCTGCAGCCTTCTCTGCAGCCATCCTTCACCGACTTGGCTGGAGCCTGTGCCTCTGGAGGTGTACTAGTGCCAGGAGGAGAAAAAGAAGGTGGAGGAGGAGGAGGTGGAGGAGAAGAAGGTGGAGAAGAAGGTGGAGGAGAAGAAGGTGGAGGAGAAGAAGGTGGAGGAGGTTAAGAAGAAGGTGGAGGAGGAGGAGGATGAGGTTGAGAAGAAGCAGGTGGAGGAGGATGGCTACAAATGACCGTGTCCTCGGTAAGTGCCCCCTCACCTCCTTATTCAGCAAACTAATTAAGAGGGGCTCAAATATGAGGCATTGGTCTTCGGACATCTGGCTCATTTTGGCCATTACGAGGGTGCCATAGCCCTCTTCAGGGGTAGTAGGCTCCTGGAGGGTGACCTGTGCCTCTTTAATTAGGGCCAGTGCTGCCTCGCTCACCCTCCTATCCCTCCTGGCCCTTCTTGTTGGAAGGCGGATGGGAGGCACCTGGCACCTTGTTCTGCCACTTGGCCCTGCCACCTCCTCTGTGCCACTCACTCGTGCCACCTCCTCTCTGCCACTCACCCCGGCCTCCTCCTGCCTGACACTTTCCAGACCCTCGTCCTGGCTGATGTCCTCATGTGTATAAAAAAGGGACAGTTTGAGTTTTGGGTTCAATAATCACACAATGTTCAGCTCATGACTGTTGCAAATTGATTGAAAATAAATAGAAAAGACAATCATTCTGACCCCAGCAGTTTTCATTCTTTTCTCCCCAACTTTTTGGGCCACTACTGTCTATTGATATGGAAAACACTTTTAGATCAAACATTAGATATATTTTACATATTAACATCTATTTTACAGCATTTTTTTTTTCACAAAAAAATACATTTAAAATACTATACCTCAACACTCAAAATTTAACTCGCCTGCTCGCATTTTGCGAGTAAATTTTGAGGGCTGGCGAGTGTGGGCTGCTTGGGAATGGGGGGGGGGGGCAAGCAAGGAGAGGAGAGCAGAGCCGAGCCTCGGCGTTCAAACCGCGGGGAACATTACAGCTTTCAATTCAATAGCTGTGATCCCTTACAGCGCGCGTCTTATACAGCCCCTCCCCTCTTGTCTGGGAAACTTTGATAGACAGATCACCCATCCCAGGATTGGATGGGTGATCTGTCTATTAAAGTTTCCTGGACAAGAGGGGAGGGGCTGTATAAGACGTGCGCTGCGGGGAACACAGCTATTGAATTGAAAGCTGTAATGTTCCCCGCGGTTTGAAACATTCGCCGGCGGCTCCTCCTCTCCTACCCAGCACAGGATGCAGGGGGGAGAAACTCTGGCTGCAATGTGTGGGGGGGGAGGAACTCTGGCTGCAATGTGTGGGGGGGTAACTCTGGCTGCAATGTGTGGGGGGGGACTCTGGCTGCAATGTGTGGGGGGGGACTCTGGCTGCAATGTGTGAGGGGGGGACTCTGGCTGCAGTGTGGGTGAGGGGACTCTGGCTGCAATGTGGGTGAGAGGACTCTGGCTGCAATGTGGGTGAGGGGACTCTGGCTGCAATGTGGGTGAGGGGACTCTGGCTGCAATGTGGGTGAGGGGACTCTGGCCGCAATGTGGCTGAGGGGACTCTGGCTGCAATGTGGCTGAGGGGACTCTGGCTGCAATGTGGGTGGGGGGACTCTGGCTACAATTGTGAGGGGACTCTTGCTGGAAAATGGGGACATTTTGCTGCATTGGTAGACATGGGCAGGCTGCATTTTTGTGCACGGATAAAGTTGTTGTTAATATTTATTTTTATAACTTAATTCTACATAAAACATTTAAGTGTAATTTCATGAGATTTATGAGGGCGTGTCTAGGGGTGGAATTAGGGGGCGGGACATGGTAGTGGTTGGGCGGGGCAACTGGTGGCGAGTATGCGAGGATGGAAGGCTCCTGAGAAGGCTCAGCTTGCCTGCAGGGAAGGCTGGAGGCTTGGCTGCAGGGAAGGCTGGAGGCTTGGCTGGAGGTTTTTCTGGAGGGAAGTCTGGCTTGATTCAAGGTGGTCATCAAGAAAGGACAGTCTGCTGTAGTACCACAACGACGGTACATATACCTTTCCTGCTGCTGCTCCAGACCTCTGAAAAGCCAGGACCTTGTTACGCTCAGTCCTGTATGTGCCTCCAATTTTAGTGTCCAGCTGTTCAGTGGTTACATGGGGCATGCGAGTGTGCACAAATGGGAGCAGGCTCTTCAGTGCTGCTGTCCTTAGCCCTTTTTGCCGGTGGATGGGGTCTTTTGTCGCCTAAAGAGCGGGCAGCTCCCTTAATATATCTTTGAAATCACTAAGGAACTCCCTCTCATTAAATGGATTCATATTTTCTGCAAGACAAAACAAAAGACAAATATACTAATGTCAATCACAGTCTATAAACTCTAGTAATCTTTATCCCCATATAGGCCTTCAATCTCTTTGCAGTATAGGCCACTGATGTCCTAAGTTCAAATCATACCTTCGTTCACACGTTCCTCGCTTTTACGACTTCCTCCGCACACCGAATGTAGGTACGACACATGTGTGTTAGGCTTAATATACACTACGCATGCGTGACACTCCGCACACGTCGCCCGCCCATGACGTTCTTACTCGATGTTTCCCCGCCCCTTCTCTTTCGGCGTGCAAACGACATGGCGGAATCAGATGACCAGGTGTCTCCAATTAGGCCTAGTTCATCAAAAAATGACAACCTAGCGAAGTCTGATGAGCAGGTGTCTGTAATTATAAATTTGTCGAACAACGACACAACAAGCCTGGAGGCTGATGAGGAAATGTCAAAAACGAGGAGCAGATACAAGGCATCTAACATGTCCTACGCGGAAATGGCGGAAATGGTGGACATATTGCTAAAGTCTGATTATGATGCCAGGCATGGGCCCTATAGCCATCCTAATTTAAGGAAGGCCAAAATTATGTAAAAAGGGGTAAAAAGTTTAAAGGGACATTTTGGGGTAAAAAGATCGAAGGAGCATCTCAGAAAGAGGTGGTCAGACCTCAAACTGAGGGAGCTGGAACAGTTAAGGAGCCTTAAGAGAATGCTTGAAAAAAGTACCGTATTTATCGGCGTATACCTTTTGCCTGCGTATAACGCGCACCCCAAGCTTAGAAGGAAAGTTTAATGAAAAAAAACTTACATTTTGAATGCTCGTCGGTGCAGCCTTGTCGGTGTCCGTCTGCTGTCTTGCCTGGCATCCATCGGCGGCCTTGTCCGGCGTCCATCTGCGGCCTTGCTGAGTCCATCCAGCCTTGTGGGTGTTGCCTTGTGGGCTTTGGAGGTCGGTGCAGCCTTGTCGGTGTCCGTCTGCTGTCTTGCCCAGCGTCCATTGGCGGCCTTGTCTGGCGTCCATCTGTGGCTTTGGAGGTGTCCATCTTGCCCAAGGTTGCAGCATTGTATTTTTGAGTTTGGCGCCTCAGCCGAGCTGTCCAGAGTCGGATTTCCTGTGTGTTCGGCTCCTCTCAGCTTCTCTTGCGGTCCTGCGGGCGGAGCCGAGCTCATTGTGGCTTCTCTCGCGGTCCTGCGAGCGGAGCCGAGCGTGGCCGAGCCTAGCCGAGTGCGCAGTACACTCGGCTCGGCTCGGTCTATGTCGGCGGCGCTCAGAGACAGCGGGGATCGGCGTATAACGCGCACCCACGATTTGAGGGCGGGAGAGGACATAGAGGGATGTGGAAGCAGAAAGGTACGTGCATTTTACAGGGCACAACGGCGAAAATTGGGCACAGAGGCGACAAAGGGCACAGTGGCATCAATGGGTACAGTGGTGACAAAGGGCACAGTGGCGACAAAGGGCACAGTGGCATTAATTAAAGGGCACAGTGACATGCACAGTGGCAACAATGGGCACAGTGGTGACTAAGGGCACAGTGGTGACAATGGGCACAGTGGCAACAATTAAAGGGCACAGTGACATGCACAGTGGCAACATTGGGCACAGTGGCGACAATTAAAGGGCACAGTGGTGACAATTGGCACAGTGGCGACAATTGAGGGGCACAGTGGCTGCGTTTGATGGCATGGCAGAGTGGTAACAATTGATGGCACAGTGGCTGTGTTTGATGGCATTGCACAGTGACTGCATTTGATGGCATGGCACAGTGGCTGCGTTTGATGGCATGGCACAGTGACTGCGTTTGATGGCATGGCACAGTGGTGCGAATTGATGGCATAGTGACTGCATTTGATGGCATGGCACAATGATGACAATTGATGGCACAGTGGCTGCGTTTGATGGCATGGCACAGTGGTGACAATTGATGGCACAGTGGCTGCGTTTGATGGCATGGAACAGTGGTGACAATTGATGGGCACAGTGAGGCTGCAATTTTTTTTTTGCGCCCCCCCCCCAAAAATTTTGAGCACCAGCCGCCACTGGTGAAACTTGTCCAAAAAAGGTGAATAGTCAAGATTTGTGTTTGCAAAAATCATGTCTTCTGCTTGTAACTCTGCCCAAACAGACACTTGTACCCAACTTCCAAGCAATGTTTATTATTCCTATTTTTGCCCTCAAATATGTGTGTGCTAAGTGTACCTTTTGTTTCATTCTCATAGGGTAAAGAAGACTGGGAGGACACCACTCCTCAGAGCCCAGGAAACAAAGTCCTCACCGACCACCTCGCCAAGAACCCACACCTCACGACCACCTCGCCAGGAACCCACACCTCACGACCATCTCACCAGGAACCCACACCTCATCAACCACCCAGACCTCAGGATGTGGAGGAAGGAGAAGTGGAGGAAGCAGAGGTGGTAGAAGGAGAAGTGGAGGATGTGGTGGAAATTACCACAACAGGTCAGTAACTGTCACCACAGCTTTAGGTGATAGGAGATGTAGGCCTGCAGATTTCCTAATACCTTTGTTTTTGTTTTTGGTTTAAGGGATGAACATGTGGCTGAAGAAAGGCCTCGATTCTCCCATTCGAGGGCCCAAAACATCCTCCTCCAAATCAAGGCGTGCAGTAGGGAGATGTACTTCATTAAACAAAAAATGGCCTTTATTGAGGAAACATTTAAGGACATAATTGATGACTTGGGGGGTAACTAATAAGACCCCCACCCCCCCCCCCCCCCCAGTTTCAAATTCTTTTTTTGCACTTTTTCAAACAAGCCAAAATTTGAAGATGCACACAGTGGGTCAACATGTGCTATCTGCCATCTCAGAAAATCTATGTCCGTGTTTTGTTGGTGCAACCCCTTCCTCGCTACTCAAGTAGGTGAAAGGAAGAAGGGGTTGCACCCACAAAACACATCCATTGATCACCCATGATGGCAGATAGCACATGTTGACAATAGGGATCAGGAGGGAAATACCCATTTTAACCCTAAAAAGACTGTGTGCATCTTCAAATTTTGGCTTGTGACAACACCCCATCTTATTATGGGCAGGTAGACAATTTAATAAAAATTTGAATGTCTGAGTTATTGCCTAGAGGTTTACATTGTTGTATTTTGTGTTATGTTATTTTAATTATTTTATTTTCATTAAAAAAAAAATGCCAGTTTATGACAATTAAAAAAACAATAATTATACACCTCAAATACTTTTTTAAGACCATGTGTATGCATATGCACCAAGTATTTTTTTTAAAAAAACAACAACAAAGTGTGGCTTGTTTTTCTTAAATCCCCTAGAACTGTTGATGTGTTTTGGTGTTACCAGTGAAATGGTTGTTAGTACACTTGACACTACAAGTAGTACATTAGGAAAAACTAGGAGATAGCTAAAATCAACACAAGCAAGATATTAAAAATGTAATTTCAACAGATTTCTTTATGTTTTTTCTTAAAATAATGAATTTACACATTGGCTGGTATAGGAAAGGCCCCCCTACCTGTGAAATATTACACATACTTATCCCGGACTTCATGGGCACATTGGGGGGGCAAGCCAGTACGGGCATGTTCTAGGCCCGGCAAGGTGATTTCACCTGAGGCAAGTCCTGCCTCAGGCCCAACTGTGGCCATATAAGTAGGAGACTGTCTCATTAGGAAATTATGGAGAATACTTAAAATAATTTAGTTGCATTTATATTCCGCCATGTGCATAGAGGTTAAAAACAGGTGGAACCGGCTGGGCATTATCCTGAAGACATTCTCCGCAACTCTTCGGGCTCTGGCCAGCCAGTAGTTGAACACCCTCCTCTCTGGGGTGAGGGTCCGCTGGGGAAATGGCCTCATGAAATGCTGTCCCAGGCCAAATGCTTTATCAGCCAGAAACACAAAGGGGAGTCCTTCAACAATCTCTGCATCTGGTGGCAATGCAAGGTCATCACTCTGGAGACGAAGAGCAAACTCCGTCTGCCTGAAGGCTCCCCCATCCGACATCCAGCCGTTCTTCCCCACATCCACAAAGAGGAACTCATACTGTGCTGACACCACTGCCATCAGCACAATACTATGAAACCCCTTGTATTTGCACTATTGGGAACCAGAATGGGGTGGTGGCACAATGCGGATGTGCTTCCCATCAATGGCTACACCGCAGTTGGGGAAGTCCCACCGTGTAGCAAACTCTGATGCCACAGTCTGCCATTCCTGTGGCATGGAAGGAAGCTGTGGAATCAAACAAGATCAAAAAAATTATTACTTTTGCACATAACATTGCAAGCAGATTATACAAAACATTATTGGCCAACATCATTATAACATTTATTTTAAGGAGCATTTAAATACAAAAACATAAGGCCCAAATATCACATTCCTCACCCCCTCTGATGGACCATTGTAAAAAAAAAAGGTAAAGCTATACTTTAAAACACATTTTTTTTTTTGGGGGGGGGTAGATGAGTTTGGGACTTCAAAAAAAAAAGGTGAAGCTATACTTTAAAACACATTTTGGGGGGGGGGGGGCTAGATGAGTTTGGGACCTCAAAGAAAAAAAAAGTGAAGATATACTTTAAAATATATTTTAGGGGGGGGGGGCTAGATGAGTTTGGGACCTCAAAAAAAATAAAGTGAAGCTATACTTTAAAACACATTTTAGGGGGGGGGATAAAGCAATGCAATGGATCTTACAAAATACATTGGGAAGGGACTAGGCTAGGTGTGTTTGGGCCAAGGATCAGGGCCGGTGCTAGGCATAGGCAAGTCAGGCGGCTGCCTAGAGCGCCAGGGTAGGGGGAGCGGCAAAATCCGGATCCCCAGCCACTCGCTGGGGTTCCGGATCATTAAAATACCTCCTGGACCTTCAGTTTTAAAAATCATGCCTTATGGCGCCAGCCACCAGGCTAGGGGGGGTTGTGCCTGTGGAGACATCCCCCTCACTATCACTATGCTATTCCCAGCCTGCAGTGCCGCCCGTAGCAGCGACAGTGAGATGAGGGGAGAGAGCCAGGACAGCAGCTGGCCGGAAGTGCTGGTAGTCGGACGGGTCGGTGGAAGTTGAAGCGGCCAGTGCAGGAGGTGAGATAGTGACTGAAGCCCTGCATGCAAGTCCGGGCTTGCCGCGATGATCGATCCCCCCTCTCCTCCTGGTCGCTCGGGTCGGGGATCTGTAGTGAGAAGAGGAGACAGACGGGCAGCAACGCCGCTGTGGCTCAGGTACATTAGTGGAAGCACAGGCAGGACGCTCAGTGCTGCAGCCTGCACCCACTAACAAGAAATTAAAAAATGTACAGAGGGGGAACTGGTTTGTGTGTGTGTGTGTGGGGGGGGGGGAGATATATGTGTGTGGAGGGGACAGATGTGTGGGGGGGGCAGAGTGGGAACTGGTGGGGGGGCAGAGATGTGCAGAGGGTACAGTGGGAACTGGTGTGTGGGGGGGGACAGATGTGTGTGTGTGAGTGTGGGGGGGGGTACAGAATGGTAACTGGTGTGGGGGGGGACAGATGTGCAGGGGGGTACAAAGTGGGAGCTGGTGTAGGGGGGGGAGACAGGTGTGTGTGTGTGTGTGGGGGGGGGGAGACAGGTGTGTGTGTGTGGGGGGGGAGACAGGTGTGTGTGTGTGTGTGGGGGGGGGGTACAGAGTGGAAACTGGTGTGTGTGTGGGGGGACGACAGATGTGTGTGTGGGGGCGTACAGTGAGAACTGGGGGGGAAGAGTGTAAACTGGTGTGGGGGGCAGATGTACAGAGTGGGAACTGGTATGGGGGGGAGACAGATGTGTGGGGGAAACATATGTGCAGGGAGGCACAGAGTGGGAACTGGTGTGTATGTAGGGGGGGGCAGATGTGCAGGGGGGTATGGACGGGGAGCGAATGGCGTGCGCGCACGGGGGGGGGGGGGAGTCAAAATGAGGCTTCGCCTAGGGTGTCAAAAATCCTTGCACCAGTCCTGCCAAGGATAGCATGCTGGAGAGGTTAGTGAAGGAAAATATGCATGTAGGCCAAAAAAGGAGCATTAAAAACTTACAGCATGCATGGGGACACTCACAACATATTACAAACATGGCAATTAGGGAGGGAGGACAAAAATACAATACATTAGCATACATTAAATACATAGAATGTGATATTAAAGGAGAAAACTTACCCTCATATAGTCCTCCTGCAGAACTTGGATTATAGCAGAACAGGTATCTGGGATTATGAGGCCCAGAGCCTGGGGGGAGATGCCTGTCGTGAACTTCAAGTCCTGCAAGCTTCTCCCAGTTGCCAGATAGCGTAACGTGGCAACTAGCCTCTGCTCAGCGCTGATGGCTTTCCGCATAACGGTGTCCTGCCTGGTGATATAGGGCGACACCAAAGCCAAGAGCTGCTGGAAAATGGGGTCAGACATCCTAAGGAAATTCCTGTAATCATCAGGATTATTCTCCTGGATCTCCCGCAGCAGAGGCATATGAGAGAATTTGTTCCTACGGAGCAACCAATTTTTGGTCCATGAACGCCTCCTCACCCTGTTCATGGCCTTGTCTAGGTCTAAAACAATAAGACCAACACAAATCGACTGCACAACACAAACTCTACGATGAGCAGGTGCCTGCAACATGGCTAGAAAACGAACGTCTAATCAGAACGAACAAACTAAACAGAACGCACTGAAGAACAGCAAGTCCTATGAAGAACGACCTGAAAATCAGAAACGAGAGGACAGGAACGCACTGTAAAACAAATACGACCTGGCCACATGCCCTGAAAGACAAGATACGAACCCACAAGCACAAACGGAACCACAGAAAACGATCTGAAAGCACGAAGACTGAAAAAAGCGTGAATCGTCTCTCACCAAACTTTTACTAACACACAGTAACACGAGATTGGCAAAAGCAGCCCCAAGGATGGCGCCAATGGAATCAAACTTCCCCTTTATAGTGCCGTCACACGCGTTGTACGTCACCGCGTTTGAGAACGACAAGATTTTGTCTTGACAGTGTGTATGCAAGGAAAGCCTGACAAGAACCTTGTCGTGTGTACGAGGCCTAAGGACATACTGTGAGTGAAGGGTGCCATGAGCCATTTTGTAGAAGTGGAGCAGATGTGATATTACAGTCCTCAACACCACCAAGGACCACTCAACTCAGAGAAGAGGCAAGGTCTCGCTTGGCATCAGAAAAAGAAAAGAAGCATAACAAATAGCTTGGTGAGAGTGGATGAATATAGGGGAGACACTGTGAATCAACCCTCATAAAAAATGTGTCATATTTACCTATTGGCAGCTGTGGGCTGCTTTTGATTGTCGTCACCCCAATGCAATTGTGCTACTAAGACCTGTAGTCATTGCATCAAAGGGTTATGTTAAAGCAAAGGCAGGTTGCAAAGCTTAACTTTGTGTAGCTGCTTAGGTGATAAAATATTGTAACACTTAGCAATCTGCTGGTTTCTGAATACACAGAGGGTTACCCTGCTGTGCATAACTGCTGATGCTAGCAAATTTGGGATTGAAACAGCTCCTCCACTAATTGGTGCTTGGTAAACATTCCTCCACAATGGCATGGGAGTAGTGGTTCTCATAAATGGAATCACAAGATTTCACTGAACTGAGATAAACAGAAGAGCATCTCAAGTCTCAGAAGGAATCTGCACTTCCATCACAAATCCTAAGTTTTTTTGCAGTTACTACTCATGCTGCTTGCGTATTCTGTTTGATGTAGATGTATGGTATACGTAAATACACAACAGGAAACATTGATACATAAGTTGTGTAATGCATACAGCAGACACAAATGTGCAATAGCTGTGGTACTTCAGGCCTGTCCAATGATAAATGACCCTTGTAGCCTGTATTTTGGTTAAACGCCATCTTGCTCCTGTTTGAAAGAGAAAGTCAGATATTTAGATAGCAGAGCTGGAGGATGTATTTCTTATGGTATTCCCCACTGGTAATGGTTTTGCACAGAGCAGCCCCGATCCTCCTCTTCTGGGTTCCCCTGCCAGCACTGTCTGCTCCTCCTTTTCAGTGTCTGCCTCCATAACAAGCGCTTACTATGGGGGTATATGTGTGGACTCACTGCCAAGCCAGCTCTGTGTGTCCATAGCCACACACAGTGTGGCTCTGCCCCAATCCCGCTTTCTACTCACTGGCTTTGACAGACAGCAGCAGGAACCAATGCTCCCGCTGCTGTCTCTGAGCATATGAGGAGAGAGAGCAACACTGCTGCTCTGGGGCACACTGCTGGATCAAGATGGCGCTCAGGTAAGTATTTAGGGGGGGTTGTGTGGAAAGCTGCACATGAAAGGTGTTTTACCTTAATGCAAAGAATGCATTAAAGTGGTTGTAAACCCTTTACAACCACTTTTACCTACAGGTAAGCCTAGATTAAGGCTTACCTGTAGTATAGGTGCTCAAAATATCTCCTAAACCTCCACGGTTTAGGAGATATTTACAATACTGATGGTTGCCGATGTCTACGGCGTATGTGCGGGAGTGGCGTCATTGCGGCTCCAGCCAATCGCATCGCTGGAGCCACGATACCCAGAAGTAACCCCCGGGAGAGATGTCGGCCGCCCAAGCAGTGTACGAGGACGGCTGCGGGGACTTTGATCTGAGGTGAGTATTACATAATGAGCTAGTATGCTATGCATACTAGCTTATTATGCATTTGTCTTGCAGGTGGTGTTTTTTTTTTTAAAGAGGGTTTACAACCAGTTTAAATGCTTGCAATTGCTTGTTCTGAGATACTGAGTCCTATCCCTACTTATCTGCATGGAGTTTGTATGTTCTGCCTGTGTATTTCTGGGATTCTGTACATCTATAGGTTCTGGATTCTTCCCACAGTTGAACATAAAGACATTTGTAGAGTAGTTCCTGCTCAAGGACTATTTCAGATTTGCGATCATGTGATAACTTGCCAGTGCCAGGAAAAACTTGACAGAGGTTTACTTTATACCCTTTTTCATTCCATCCAAAACTAAAAAGTTGGTACTGGGCTTCAATAGGCAAAGAAGGACTAAAACAGCTAAATTAGATGTTCTCTACTAAAGGATTTTGTAATTCTGTACAGTCAGTCTTGTGGTTTATGCACATTTTTCAGAATTCACACAGAATTGCCAGGGAGGCAACACACACAGATTTCCTAATTCAGCAATGCAGTTTCCTCTGTCACTTCTTCGCCAATAAATTAGCAGCATCACCTCTGTCGACTGAGCAGAGAGGTGATTTTTTTGGGGGGGGGGGTTCCTTGCACGTGATTGGGTATTCTTTGCAAAGTGAAGCTTTTTGTCATTTACTAAGCTGTGGAGCAACTACACTTGCAGAGTGCAACTGCATTTTGCAAAGCGCACAGCCTACTTGCCTTTAGTAAATCATCCCCACAGAGTCTACTAATTTATCAACCCTGATGTTCAGTCTGCCTAACTCATGCTCTATAATTCCAGGACAGTATAAACACCCCAAAAATGACCCAATTTTTGTAAAGCAGACACATTGGGGATGATTTACTAAAGACAAATAGACTGTACACTTTGCAGTTGCCCTCTGAAAGTGCAGTTGCTCCAGAGCTTAGTAAATGAGGTAAGGCTTCACTTTGCAATGAATACCCAATCACGTGCAAGGAGAATTAACCACTTGCTTACTGGGCACATAAACCCCCTTCGTTCCCAGGCGAAATTTCAGCTTCCGGCACTGCGTCGCTTTAACTGACAATTGCGCGGTCGTGCGACGTGGCTCCCAAACAAAATTGGCGTCCTTTTTTCCCCACAAATAGCGCTTTCTTTTAGTGGTATTTGATCACCTCTGCGGTTTTTATTTTTTGCGCTATAAACAAAAAAAGAGCGACAATTTAAAAAAATATATATATTTCTTTTTACTTGTTGCTATAATAAATATCCCAATTTTTTTTTTTTTTAAATCATTTTTTTCTCAGTTAAGGCCGATACGTATTTTTCGACGTATTTTTGTAAAAAAAAATAAAAAAAATCGCAATAAGCGACTGGTTTGCGCAAAAGTTATAGCGCCTACAAAATGGGGAACAGAATTATGATTTTTTTTATTATTTTTTTTTTTACTAGTAATGGCGGCGATCTGCGATTTTTATTGGGACTGGGATATTGCGGCGGACGTATCGGACACTTTTGACACAAATTTGGCGCCATTCACATTTATACAGCGATCAGTGCTATAAAAATGCACTAATTACTGTATAAATGTGACTGGCAGGGAAGGGGTTAACACTAGGGGGTGAGGAAGGGGTTAACTGTGTAGCCTGGGTGTGTTCTAACTGTGTGGGGGGAGGGGGGTGACTGGGGGAGGTGACCGATGCTGTGTCTCTATGTACAAGAGACACAGATCGGTCTCCTCTCCTCTGACAGCATGTTTACACACAGAGCTCCACGTCCCTGCTGTCACCTGCCGTGTCACCGACGATCGCGTGTACCCAGCGGACATCGCGGCCGCCAGGTACACGCATCGGGTCTTCGGCGATGCGCCGGGACAGTTTTTACCCAGTGGCGCGCGCGGGTAATGCACATAAAAGGCCGTGTTTAAACGGCCACTTGGCACTTGAGAGCCGCGCTGCGGACATATTTTGTCTATATCGCGGATCTCAAGTGGTTAAAAAAGCATTTTTGCTTACACATGATATGATGATGGAAGTCAACAGAGCTTCTGCTCATTTACTAAGATCTGGAGCAACTGCACTTTGCAAACAATTCAGTCTTTTTCCCTTTAGTAAATCAACCCCATTAAAGGGGTTGTAAAGGTTCGTTTTTTATTTTCTAAATAGGTTCCTTTAAGCTAGTGCATTGTTGGTTCACTTACCTTTTCCTTCGTTTTCCCTTCTAAATGTTTTTTCTCTTTGTTTTCTTTGTCTGAATTTCTCACTTTCTGTTCCTCCTCAGTAAGCTGTTCTGGCTGACTACAGTGTTGCCAACCGTCCGTATTTTTACGGACAGTTCGTAAAAACGGGCACTTTTTTCCCCTGTTCGTAAATGTCCGTGGTTGTGGGAATGTGCCAGTAAAAATAGCCGAGATCGGTTTGGCTTGGAACTGCGCATGGAGATTGGAGGCAGGGGGTGATGGTGGCTGCGGTGGCACCTCAGAGGGGGGTAGAGGCAGGGGGCAATGGAGGCAGGGGGTGATTGGAGGCATGGGGTGTTGGTGGCACCGCAGAGAAGGATGGTAGCACCGCAGAGGGTGGGGGATGGAGACAGGGGTTCTTGGTGGCACCGCAGAGGGGGATGGAGGCAGGGGGCCTGGGGGAGATTGGAGGCAGAGGGAGATTGGATGCAGGGGGAGATTGGAGGAAGAGGGAGATTGGAGGCAGGGGGAGATTGTGGCACGGCAGAGGGGGGTGGAGGCAGGGGGTCATGTGACTAAATAATTTGCCCTTATATCGAAAATAACAAAAATATGTTTTTTTTACCTTAATATCTACCTTAAATCACATTCTATTCTATTTTCCTAGCGTACTTGTTTGCAGCCAAAATACTGAAATTTGCACCTAAAAATGTAATTTAGTAACTTTTGTGAAATGCCAGTAAAAATGTGGCTGCGCCAGTAAATTTTGGGTGTCGTGCCAGTAAATTTCAATCTGGTAGGTTGGCAACACTGGCGGACTAACCCCCATCCAGAACGGCTCGGATGATGGGGGCAAGCTTACTGAGGAGAAACAGGAAGTGAGAGATTCAGACAAAGAAAAAAAACATTTAGAAGGGAAATCAAAGGAAAATGCACTAACTTAAAGGAACCTATTTAGAAAATAAAAAACAAACCTTTACAACCCCTTTAAGTTGTACATTTTTGCCACTTCTTTTGGGAAATTAAGAAAGTAAAATAAATTTGAAGTTTAACAATTTGTGTCTCACAAATGTCATAGACATACTTACACTCCAAAGCACATTATTCTACACCTCCAAAGTATTGGGATACCACATTAGATTTCCTGACTACCTATCACACTTTTTGAGTCCCTGAAGTGCCGAGATAGGAGAATCACCCAAAGTAGATCCTCTAACGCATTTAATTAGCAGTGTTAATTTTGAAGTCAAATTTTGATTTAGTTTTAGTCTTAGGCCCGGTTTCACAAAGCACTTGCGCCGACGTATCTCGAGATACGCCGCATAAGTGAAAATATGCGCCGTCGTATCTGTGCGCCTGACTCAGAAACTAAGATACGCCTGAAAATAGGCTTCATCCGACCGACGTGACTTGCCTATGGCGGCGTAGAGTGGGCGCATATTTACGCTGGTCGTATTTGGTACTCCCATTGATTTTCTATTCACATATGCAAATGAGGGAGATACACCGCTTCACGAACGTCCGTCCGTCCGATGCAGTGCGCGTAAATTCATACGTCCGGCGCAAAATTATGCCCCATAAAGGAGGTGTAACTCAGCAGCATCCATGCAAAGGGCGTTCACGCCGTAGGCAGTGATCCGGCGTATCTTAGGGAGTAGTTCCGACGTGATTCTGAGCATGCGCACTGGGATGCGTCTACGGGACGGCGCATGCGCAGTTGGCGATTCGTATCTGTCTGGCGCTCGGCCCATCATTTGCATGGGGGTCACGCCTCATTTGCATGGCTCACGCCCACTTCCACATACGCCGGCTTACGCCTAGGAAACCCAGCGCAGTTTTGGCAGCACTGGCTTTGTGAATCTAGTGCTTGCCTCTCTGCGCTGCGTCGGCGTAGCGTAAAGGAGATACGCTACGGCGGCATAAATATGCGCCGCTGTATGTGAATCCGGGCCATAGTCTTTTGAATAAAATGCCATTTTAGTAAACTCAATTGTAATTTTAGTCGTGCTTTAGTCGACTGAAATCGAATGAAATAATAAGAAGGGAAACGGCACCAACTAATAATTTATATAAAGTGTTATTTACAAAAAGGTGCTGCTCCTAATGTTAGTGAGACACTAATGGCAATGATTATGTGAGAAAAAAGGGTGCTACCGTGTCAATATCTTAAAGCTTAATTTATAACATACCTAAATATTATGAAACCATAAGGCCTCATGCCCAAGGGCGTTACAAAAAACGAGCTGTAAAGCTAGTACGGATGCCAGGAAAAAATCGGAATTAAAAACGCGATTTTATCATCGTTTTGCATTGGCATCAATGCACGTTTAACCGCGCTAGCTTTTAGCAGCGTTTCTTTGCCTCTATTCAAAATCAATGGTTCCCTAAGGGAGCCCATTGATTTGAATAGAAGTCGCACTAGAAGTCAGATCATGATGATCCGACTTGCAGTGCAACTTGTGTGCTGAGAATCTTGAAGGGGAAACCAAAAAGAAAGCAAAAATGTAAAGTATTTTATTAAGGCAGCTCCAGCTTCCGATTTCTTCTCCCTTCTCCAGCTCTTCTCCCTCCTCCAGCAATGTTTTCCCCCCTCTGCCAGTTCTTCTACCTCTCTGTTTTTTCTCTATCCGCTGTCTTTTACCTCTTCTGCCGGGTCTTCTCTCTCCGCTGTCTTCTCCCTCTTCTGCCGGGTCTTCTCCCTCTATTCTTTCGATGTTGACTCAACGCCATCTCCTGGTGTAATGCTTGGTCAGCCGTGTGCCATGACGTGTGCCAAAAAGAAAGAAAAGGTGTAAAGTATTTTATCAAAGCAGCTCCGGCGTTTCTTCCGATTTCTTCTCCCCTATCCGGCTCTTCTCCCTCCTCCAGCAATGTTTTTCCCCCTGCCGGTTCTTCTCCCTCTCTGGTTCTTCTCTCTCCGCTGTCTTTTGCCAGGTCTTCTCTCTCCGCTGTCTTCTCGCTTTTCTGCCGGGTCTTCTCCCTCTGTTCTTCCGATGTTGACTCAACGCCATCTCCCGGTGTAATGCCATGACGTGTGCCAAAAAGTAAGAAAAAATGTAATAGTAAAAACCGCAGAGATGATCAAATACCACCAAAAGGACGTCAATTTTGTTTGGGAGCCACGTCGCATGACTGGGCAATTGTGAGTTAATGTGATGCAGTGCCGAATGGCAAAGTGGCCCGGTCATTTGGCAGCCAAATGGTCCGGGGCTGAAGTGGTTAATTATTTTTTCTTTAACCACTTCCTTACTGGGCACATATACCCCTTCCTGACCAGGTGAAATTTCAGCTTGTGGCACTGCGTCACTTTAACTGACAATTGCACGGTCGTGCGACGTGGCTCCCAAACAAAATTGACGTCCTTTTTTCCCCACAAATAGAGCTTTCTTTTGGTGGTATTTGATAGCCTCTGCAGTTTTTATTTTTTGCGCTATAAACAAAAATAGAGCGACAATTTTGAAAAAAAAAAAACAATATTTTTTACTTGTTGCTATAATAAATAGCCCATTTTTTTTAAAAAAAACATTTTTTTTCTCAGTCTAGGCGATACGTATTCTTCTACATATCTTTTGGGGAAAAAAAATCGCAAGAAACGTCTGGTTTGCGCAAAAGTTATTGCGCTTACAAAATAGGGGACAGAATTATTATTATTTTTATTATTTTTTTTTTACTACTAATGGCGGCGATCAGCATTTTTTTTGTGACTGCGACATTATGGCGGACACATCGGACACTTTTGACACATTTTTGGCGCCATTCACATTTATACAGAGATCAGTGCTATAAATATGCACTAATTACTGTATAAATGTGACTGGCATTGAAGGGGTTAACACTAGGGGGTGAGGAAGGGGTTAAATGTGTACCCTAAATTGTGTTCTAACCGTAGGTGGAGGGGAGGTGACCGAACTATGTCCCTATGCAGGGCTTTTTTTCAGGGGGAACTTGGTGGAACTCAGTTCCACCACCTCTGGCTCAGACCCTTTGGTGCCTCTTCACCACAATCACTTATAAACACAGAAGTCTGGTTTCTGTGTTTACAAGTGACAGCTCTGCACTCTGTATGTAATGCAATCCTGGTATTTAATGCCCCTTTAAGACCCTCCTACTGTTTTCGTGAAATTTGACTGACCACACCCACTATTTGGAGGGTGTGTGTAGGGGGAGGGGTTTTGTGGGGGCGTGGTTAAGTTCCAGCACCTATTGCTTGATAAAAAAAGCCCTGTCCCTATGTACAAGGGACACAGATCGGTCTCCTCTCTACCCTGACAGGACATGGATCTCTGTGTTTACACACAGAGTTCCACGTCTTGTCCCTGTAGCCGCCGATCCCGAGTCCCTGGCGGACATCTCAGCGATGCGGCGAGCACGGATGCGCGCGCAGGCCGTGTTTTTACGGCCTGTTAGAGATTCAGAACCACCCCGCGGCCGTATAAAGACGTACGGCCGTCGGGTAGTGGTTAAGCAACTTAGTAGATGCCTCCTATTGTTAATTTTGACGTCAAATTTCAATTTAGTTTTAGTCATAGTCTTTTGGCTAAAATGTCACTTTAGTTTTAGTCGTATTTTAGTCATCTGAATTGTTTTAGTTTTAGTCGTATTTTAGTTGACTTTAATAGTGTTAATTTAGCCAATGAAAGTATTTTCCTCTATGAAATTAACACTGTTATTTAAAGAGTTTTTTAAAGATTACATTTTTTTGCCACAAGTTTTTGTTAAATGAAGAAAAAAATATGAAAATGTTTTTTTTTTTTTTTACACACAGAAATTGCCGCAACTTTGCATTTAAGCTACGCCGCTGTAAGTTAGCGAGGCAAGTACATGATTCACAATGTACTTGCCTGCTAAGTTACGGCGGCGTAAGGGCGCCTAATTCAAATCTGTGTAAGGGGGCGTGTTTTATGTTAATGGAGTTTGACCTTACGTTTTTTTTTTTACTGCGCATGTGCCGGGCGCCTACATTTCCCAGTGTGCATTGTGGCTAAGTATGCCGCACGGGCCTATTGATTTCGACGTGGACGTAAACGAAGTAAATCCCGATTCACGGACGACCTGCGCAAACAACGTAAAAAGTTCGAATTTCGACACGGGAACGGCGGCCATGCTTAACATTACTATTCCAACTAGGGCCTAGCTCTAACTTTAGGCGGCCTATCTCTAACGAAAACAGCGTAAAAGTACTGCGTCGGCCGGGCGTACGTTCGTGAATCGGCGTATCTACTAATTTACATATTCTACGCCGACCGCAATGGAAGCGCCACCTAGCGGCCATCTGAAATATTGCCACCTTAGATAGGACGGCGCAAGCCGTCGTATCTTAGATATGTTTAAGTGTATCTCTGATTGAGAATACACTTAAACATAAGTCGGCGTAGATTCTGAGTTAGGTTGGCTTATCTACTGATAAGCCGGCCTAACTCTTACTGAATCTACCTACATATATGTGAGACTTTTTTTGAGCCTAGCCACATGATGGGGCCCAAAATCCGAGAGCCTCTTCAGGCTTTCAAGGTGCATAAATTAGCCATTTGATTTCCTGACTATATTATACAGGATTGCCAGGACAAGGGAAACACCCACAAAATAACCACATTTTGGAAAGCAAACACCCAATAGTATTTTTAACAGGCATGGTGAGTTATTTGACCATTTTATTTTTCCGCCATAACGTTATAGAAAAAGCTGAAAAAAATATATATATATATTTTTTAAACTAAGTTGTAAACCAATAAGATATTTCTAACACCCAGTATGGGCATGTGTAGAATTACATCTCAAAACTCATTCTGCTACGCCTTCTGTGTATGGGGATACCACCTATATTTTTTTGCAGCATGTTTGGAGACCCTGAAGTGCCAAGACAGTAGAAACATCCACAAAATTATGACGTTTTGAAAAGCAGACACCCCAATGTATTTTTTAAGAAGCATAGTGAGTCTTTAGAAATTTTAAATGTTTCTGGAAAATGTGGAAAGATAATGAAAATACATTTTTTACACAAAGTTGTAAATTAATAAGATACAGTATTTGTAACACACAACATGGGCATTGGCTTAAAATTTCACAAATGTATATTATTGGTGCAATGGTGTAGTTTACTGTGTGTGTGTGTGTGTGTGTGTGTGTGTGTGTGTGTGTGTGTGTGTGTGTGTGTGTGTATATATATACAGTTGTGCTCATAAGTTTACATACCCTGGCAGAATTTATGATTTCATGGCCATTTTTTAGGACCGAGTACAAGTACCGATACTTTTTTTCAAGTACTCGCCGATACCGAATACCGATACTTTTTTTTTTTTTTTTTAATGTGATGTGACAGTGGCGTTTTTTTCTTTTGTTTGTTTTTTTTCTACTTTTTTTTATTTTATTTTTATTTTTTACAGTGGCGTTTTATTTTTTATTTTTTTAGAGGGGGGGTAGTGGATTGTCAGTGTGTTTTTGAATTTTTTATTACTATTTACATTTTTTTTTATTATTTTTTTTATTTATTGCAATTTTTATTTTATTTTTTAATCAGCCCTGTTGGGGGGGCTTTGGTGAGATATCAGGGGTCTTAACAGACCTCTGACATCTCCCCTTTGAGACAGAGAAAGGGACTAGGGATACAGATTCCCCTGTCCCTTTCTCAGCAGCATCAGCTGCGCTGAAAATGAATGCAAAGAAGACAGCGTCTTCTCTTCATTCATAAACTGAAACATTGTAATCAACAGGTTACGATGTTTCAGTTCTGTGAATGGACAGAGTCATTGCTGACTCTGTCCATTCGGAACAGTAAGGAGACGGGTTTACCGGCTCCTACCGCCGCTCTCCATCCTAAAAGTTCCGGGGGACGGACGCACAGGGGAGAGAAGGAAACAGCGGGGGACGCACGGGGGAGAGAATGAAACATCTGGACGCACGGGGGAGAGAAGGAAACCGCGGGGGGGCACGGGGGAGAGAAGGAAACATCGGGACGCACGGGGGAGAGAAGGAAACATCGGGGGACACGGAGGAGAGAAGGAAACAGCAGGGGGGGCACGGGGGAGAGGAGGAAACAGCGGCGGGGGACAGGAGGGAGAAGGAAACAGCGGCGGGGGCACGGAGGGAGAAGGAAACAGCGGCGGGGGCACGAAGGGAGAAGGAAACAGCGGCGGGGGCACGGAGGGAGAAGGAAACAGCGGCGGGGGCACGGAGGAGAAGGAAAACTCGGCGGGGGGGCACAGAGGTTGAGAGACTGCAGAAAAAGGGAGGGGGGGCTGGAGGAGGACACAGGACAAGTATCGGGTAAAGCATCGGGAGCATTTGCCCGAGTACAAGTACTCGGGCAAATGCTTGGTATCGGTCCCGATACCGATACTAGTATCGGTATCGGGACAACCCTAATGGTTAGTGTTTGGCTGAAGCCATTTATTATCAATCAACTGTGTTTACTCTTTTTAAATCATGATCACAACAGAAACTACCCAAATGACACTGATCAAAAGTTTACATACCCCAGTTCTTAAAGCGGAGGTTCACCCTAAATTACAACTTTCTCTTAATTAAACAACTACTCATCGACTATACACAATCCGTTTTTTTTTTAAAGCCTTTCCCCGCGGGAGTGGGCGTGTATTATCTTTTCTCCGACAAGCGATATGTCTCCTGGGAGTGAGTGATGAGAATCCCAGGAGACGCGCTGTACTGTAATCCCACGATATCTTGCGGGTCACGTGACTCGGCAACTGTGCAGTGTTGATGGCGACGCTCGCCGTCAACACTGCACATGCGCGGGATAGATGGGTGAATGCATTCAACCTATCCCGAAGCATTTGCTTGTAGGCTTCAGACTGCCCACAAGCAAGATGGAAACGTCCATCCCAAATTTTTATAAACTATCGTTTCCTGCTGAATGACTATGCGGACGGCTAAAGTATTAGGACACGCGAGTGCAGGATTAAACAAGGTAACACCGGCACAATCAAAAAAAAAAAAAAGAATACCCGCGGAACCCCCGCTTTAATACCGTGTATTGCCCCTTTGAAATATATGACAGCATGAAGTCTGTTGTAGTATTTGTGAAAGAGGCTCTTTATCTTCTTAGATGGTAAAGCTGCCCATTCCTTTTGGCTAAAAGCCTCCAGTTCCTGTAAATTCTTGGGCTGTCTTGCATGAACTGCATGTTTGAGATCTCCCCAGAGTGGCTCAATGATATTGAGGTCAGGAGACTGAGATGGCCACTCCAGAACCTTCACTTTATTCTGCTGTAGCCAATGACAGGTCGACTTGGCCTTGTGTTTTGGATCATTGTCATGTTGGGATGTCCAAGTACGTCCCATGCGCAGCTTCCTGGCTGATGAATGCAAATGTTCCTCCAATATTTAGTCGGGTCACAGGCAGAGTTGGCAACAGATGCAGGATCAAACAGGGGCAGCAGGTAGAGACAAAATCTGGGGTGATGCCAGGGGTCGGAGAAGGTAGCAGACAGGAATGGTCGGGAGCAACCTGGGTCAGGATCAGAAGTCAAACACAGGAGCAGAACGATGTAGACCAAACAGCAATTAGCCAGTACTGAAGCTCCATTTACGCGTTCGTGCATGCGCGTTCACATATGCGCCCATAAACTGGTCTGTTCGTTCTTTGTTGGCGCATGCGCATATGTATTTGTCTAGAAACAGCAGCTGTAATATGCTGACGCCTTTCCTGACACTGGGACTGGTGCGGCCACGATCATGAACACTGTTGTTGGCTTCCTCTAGTCTGCTGACACTTGCCCTGGTGTTGCAGTAATTAGGAACAATGGTGCTACTTAACACTGGTCTGGCAACACTGTTGCTGGCTTCACTGGTCTGGTGACACTGTGGCTGGTGTGGTAGCAATCAGAAACACTGTTGCTAGTATATTCTATTTGCTAGTATATTCTGGTCTGGTGACACTTGGGCTGGTGTGGTGGTGATCAGGAACACTGTTGCTGACTTACACTGGTCTGGTGACACTGGGACTTGTGTGCCAGCAATCAGGGACACTGACACTGGCAGGACTGTTTTTCTTTACAATACTGTGACTGCTGTGGCATTGATTAGGGACACTGTAGCTTGCTGCACTGATCTGCTGACACTGTACTGGTGTGGGGACAATTAGGGACACTGGCTGGCTGCAGTGGTATGGTAACATTGTACTGAGGAGGCTAGCATTTAGAGTTACTGGCTGGGTGCACTGGTATAGTGATACTGTACTGGTGTGACTAGTAAAAAGGGACATTAACTGGCTGTAGTAGTAGTAGTATAGACACAGTGATCACAGAGCGCTCTCCTGCACGCAAATGAGCAGCGCAAAGAGGAGGCCATTTTAAAATGGCCTCTCACCCTGTGGTGACAACTGTTTGGCAGTTTAAACAAAATGGCCATTCAGTTAGTGGTTGAAATGAACATAGGCTTCCATTCTTCTGACTCCTTTCAGTATTTCCTACATCTCCCTACAGTTCTCTTTCTTAGAAAATGTTCAGAGGTGTGTGTCTGTGTCTGTGAAGACTTAGACTTGACTTAGACTTGTCTTAATTTGCAAACATCAAGGCTTGCAAATAGTTTCGACCCCCTAAAAGCAAGTCATAATTAACCCCCTACTAAAAAAAAAAAACTTAGACCCAAAAGACCCAAACAACCGGCGACCTATAACCTCCCTCAACATCATTTCCAAGGTTATTGAAAAAGCAGTAGTACAACAACTACAACACTATTTAGACACCCACAAACTTCTGGACCCACTACAATCGAGCTTTCGTCCAGGACATGGGACGGAAACTGCACTTCTCAAATAATGGGATGACGCTCTCGAAGCAGCAGACGACGGAGAATCTTGTCTCCTGATACTGCTGGACCTTAGCGCTGCCTTTGATACAGTAGACCACAAACTGTTGCTAACTCACCTCACAGAGGTAGCTGGAGTGGCAGACTCGGATCTACCCTGGTTTTCATCATTCCTGGAAAATCGATCCCAGAGAGTGAAACTAGGACCTTTCACATCTGAATCACATATCGTGTCTTGCGGAGTCCGCCAGGGATCTCCCCTATCGCCCGTGCTATTCAACATTTACCTCCGCCCACTCCTAAAAATTAATAATAATCAAGACCTTCTCTATCACTCCTACGCGGACGACACGCAACTTTATTTTTGTATCAGCGACAAAAAGAACCAATACCCGGTATTAGAACGATGCCTCAATCAGATAGACAACTGGATGACGGAGAGTCACCTCAAACTCAATGGAGCAAAAACAGAACTCCTTCAACTCAATGCAAACAGAAAGAAACTGGCCAGGACTACCTGGACACCACCACCCATTCTGGGACAAACCATCACCCCAAGCACCAAAGTCAAAAGTCTCTGAGTCATTTTTGACTCGGACATGACAATGGATGCACAAATAGGATCAGTAGTTAGCGGATCCCACCATCTTCTACATTCTACATCTCCTACGAAGAGTTGTTCCCTTCATCCCGAAAGAAGACACAGCAGTAGTGGTAGGGACAATCATTAACTCTAGGTTAGATTATGCAAATTCCCTCTACCTCAGACTCCCAAAATACCAGCTTGCCTGTCTCCAAGTGGTCCAGATCACGGCGGCACGACTGGTAACAGGGAAAAAACCCTGGTAACCAATCACCCTGTCCCTGAGATCCCTCCATTGGCTGCCCATAAAGGACCGAGTCACATTCAGGGCCCTATGCCTGATGCACAAATGTGTACACGGAAGCGCGCCCCTATATTTAAGTGAGAAAATAAAATACCAAAACCCCAATCGAGTTCTTCGATCAACTAACCAAAAATTACTACAAATCCCCAAAGCCCGCTACAAGACCAAAGGAGAACGTCTATTCGCAGTCCATGGACCTCGACTCTGGAACGCATTACCAACTAATATCCGAATGGAAATTCATCACCTGGCCTTCAGAAAAAAACTCAAGACCCACCTATTCTGAGAGTTAAACAGAAGGAAAATGGATGCCAAGCGCCTTGAGGTTATTTACTCACTCACTCACTCACTCGCTTGGGCACTGGTTTTCCATGCCATGCTAACTACAACTCCAATAAATAGGTTGGCAGTAGGAAATTGGTTATATAGGCTGACCCTGCAGCTGCTACTGTACAGCCCTGATAAATGGATTGGTACATTTGCAGTGGGGGATTAGTGATGTATGGTGGCCCAGTAGCTGGTACTCTACAGTCCTGGTAAATGTAATAGAACATTTGGAGTTATGGATCAGGGATGCAGAGTTGTCTGTGATTGCACATTTGGTGATCTGTGATTGGCATATATGTAGTTGGTGATGTAGGGTTGCCCAGTAGCTAGTACTCTACAGACCTGGCAAAAGGATTGGAGCATGTGTGTAGCACCTTCTAGTGCTAGAAGTGTAAATAGTTTTTTTTCTAGTACAAGTAAATTTATGCAGGCTTGGCTGGCATCCAAGCCTGTCTGTTTTTCTCCTGGGTTAGGTAGAAATCCAGGGAGAGCTGGATTACGCACAGGCAGCATCACTGAGACCTCCCCCTACTTCTCAAATGTTCTGGTACCTTCTAGAAGAATGGGAGGGGAGGTGAGGTGGAGTTGTCTGGAATATTCTGAGGGCCCTGACCAATCCCCTGCTTGGATTGGCAGGGGGAAGGCCCCCTCAAATACTCAGGGTCAGCCCAGCTGGGGAGGAGTTGTGTTCAGGTGGAAGCTAGGGGTGGAGTGTTAGGCTGCCGTGGCATTTGAGGGAGCTCCCCAGTCCGGGGGGGGGTGTCAGAGCCAGTCAGGAGGACTGTGGTGGTACGGGCAGTTGAAAGAGGCAGCTGCAGACAGAAGGGCTGGCAGGGCCCGAAGAGGTCGTACTGGGAGCAGTAGCCACATGTGAGACAGCTAGCACTAAGAACTACTACCATTTTTTCTACACCATAGGGGCCCGGGGCCCTGCCTACAAATGGCATTTGCTTTGGGCCTGGCTGAGCCAGTGTCAGGCCTTAACCACAGTGCTAGTTGATCTCTGGAGTAATAGTCTGCAAGCAAGCAGGGCTGTGGAGTCAGTAGATAAATGTAACGACTCAGACTCCTCAGTTTTATGTACTTCCGACTCCGACTCCCCGACTCCGACTCCTCTGTATTAATATGCGAATGTATTTTATACATTCCTTGAGGGAAAGAAACGCAACCTACCACAGGACTACTGGCTGGGAAGCCAACAGTCTAATGTATTGCACAGTTTAAGCAAAAGACAAACACAATGAAAACAAAGTTTTATTAATTTTTTTTTATTAATCAATCAAGTGGCTGGATAGTAGCAGCAGGCATAAACATCAGGAACAGGATCTTTACCAGTTCAAAAATACAAACCACATTATTTGGTTGTTTTAGAACAAAAACAAAGCTTATCTATAATGAAACAAAAACAAAATCTGTAAAACCTAGAAATGGTTTATATTAATCTTGAAATGTAGTTATAGGCTTAGCAAATGCAAATCAATTCAATGTAGAGTTCTAAGGAAGAGAATTGCCTCTGCCAGATCCTCTTTCATAGAGGCTCTTAAGTCAGACTTTATTATTTTTAGGGCTGAAAATAATCTTAGAGAGGTAGTTGGGCTGCTGCTTTCTCCTTTGTGTGCTTATCTGCTGCTGAAGATAGGGCAGTGGGAGGATCCAGGAAGGGGCATTTATTCTAAAACATGATTTTCCTAGGAGAATTCCATAGTCATGTTTAACGTTTAAGCTAACAATCAGAGTTTACAAGTTTTTATAGCCTTAGCTAAATGACAGCAGTTTTTCCAATGGTTTACAGCTTCAGTCTTGAACTATTGGCCCTCCATTCCCTTCACTTATACAAGTGTCTCACTCTCTAGTCCTGCAAAAAACATATTTAATCCCTTATCAGTGAGAGGCTAGGTTACACATGGACGCTGCGTTCCCTGTAAAAGCAGAACACAACACTATGGAAAGTATAAGTATTGCAGCTCCTAATTGTGCGTTGCGTGCCATATAGTGAAGCACATGAAAAGCATGCTTCTTCACGGTCACTTAACGTGTTCGTTTTGCGGTTACGTGAGGCACTGCATGCATTGGTCTTTATTCTTACAGTAGAGAAGTCATTAATTATAACTTTTTGTGAATTGGGACATTTAAACTTGCTTTTTTTTTTTAATTCCAATCTAAATTTAGTAGGAGTCGGAGTCGGAGTCGGTGCATTGTTTGCCGACTCCGACTCCAGGTACCCAAAATTTCCCCCGACTCCGACTCCGACTCCGACTCCACAGCCCTGCAAGCAAGTGTATGTGCTGGGGGAGAAGAGAAGAGGTTGTATATACCAGTGGTGTATATACAGGTGAAACTCGAAAAATTTGAATACCGTGCAAAAGTTTGTTTATTTCACTAATGCAACTTAAAAGGTGAAACCAATAAATGAGATAGACTTGTTACATGCAAAGCAAAATAGTTCAAGCTGTGATTTGTCAGAATTGTGATTATTATGGCTTACAGCTCATGAAAACCCCAAATCTACAATCTCAGAAAATTAGAATATTGTGAAAAGGTGCAATATTCTAGGCTCAAAGAGTCCCACTCTAATCAGCCAATTAAGCCATAACACCTGCAAAGGGTTCCTGAGCCTTTAAATGGTCTCTCAGTCTGGTTCAGTAGGAATCACAATCATTGGAAAGACTGCTAACCTGACCGTTGTGCAGAAAACCATCATTGACACCATCCATAAGGAGGGAAAGACTCAAAAGGTAATTGCAAAAGAAGTTGGATGTTCCCAAAGTGCTGTATCAAAGCATATTAATAGAAAGTTATGTGGAGGGGAAAAGTGTGGAAGAAAAATGGGCACAAGCAGCAGGGATGACCGCAGCCTGGAGAGGATTGTTAGGAAAAAGCCATTCAAAAGTGTTGGACTTTCACAAGGAGTGGACTGAGACTGGAGTCAGTGCATCGAGATCCACCACACACAGACGGATCATGGACATGGGCTTCAAATGTCGTATTCCTCTTGTCAAGCCACTCCTGAACAACAAACATTGTCAGAAGCGTCTTACCTGGGCTAAAGAAAATCACACCTGGTCTGTGGCTCAGTGGTCCAAAGTCCTCTTTTCTTATGAGAGCAAATTTTGCATCTCATTTGGAAACCAAGGACCCAGAGTATGGAGGAAGAATGGAGAGGCACACACTGCAAGGTGCTTGAAAAACCAGTGTGAAGTTTCCACAGTCTGTGTTGATTTGGGGAGCCATGTCATCTGCTGGTGTTGGTCCACTGTGGTTCATTAGGTCCAGGGTCACCGCAGCCGTCTACCAGGAGATTTTGGAGCACTTCATGCTTCTATCCGCAGATGAGCTCTATGGGGATGCTAACATCATTTTCCAGCAGGACTTGGCCCCTGCCCAGTGCCCACATTGCCAAAAGCACCAAAACCTGGTTCAATAACCGTGGTATTACTGTGCTTGATTGGCCAGCAAACTCGCCTGACCTAAACCCCATAGAGAATCTATAGGGCATTGCCAAGAGAAAGATGAGAGACATGAGATCGAACAATGCAGAAGAGCTGAAGGCCACAATTAAAGCATCCTGGTCTTCCATAACACCTCAGCAGTGCCACAGGCTGATATCTTCTATGCCACGCTGCATTGAGGCAGTAATTGCTGCAAAAGGGGCCCAAACCAAGTACTGAGTACATATGCATGCTTATACTTTTCAGAGGTCCGATATTGTTCTATGTACAATCCTTGTTTTATTGATTGCATGTAATATTGTAATTTTCTGAGATTGTGGATTTGAGGTTTTCATGAGCTGTAAGCCATAATCATCACAAATATGACAAATCACGGCTTGAACTATCTTGCTTTGCATGTAATGAGTCTATCTCATATATTAGTTTCACCTTTTAAGTTGCATTAGTAAAAAATGAACTTTTGCACAATATTATAATTTTTCGAGATTCACCTGTACTGTGATGGCCCAGTAGCTGGTACTCTAGCCTTAAATGTATTGTCACGGGTGCAATTGGGAATCTGTGACATAGGGTGGTTTGGCAGCTGGTAATCTATAACTCTGGTATATAGATTGGCGTATGTGTAGTTGGTGATCTGTGATTGGCATATGTGCAGTTGGTGATGGGTGAGGTAGGGTGGCTGAGTAGCTGGTACCCTATAGTCCTGGTAAATGTATTGGCACGGGTGCAGTTGGTAATCGGTGATGAAGGCTGGACCTGCATCTGGCAATCAATAACCCTGGTGTGACAGACCCAACCGGGGCAGGGGCTTTTGGAGTGGACTGCATGATAGCATCTCGCCTACTGACTATTGGCCCTGGTGTTTGAGGGGACTTCTTCGGAAGGTGTGTGCTTGGGGGATCTTTGGAGTAGTTTTACTTCGGATTCAAGTCCATTTCTCCTCAAAACACACAGACTGGGAACTTGAGGACCCTGATACAGATTTTGGGCCTCTATGCCCTCAGAGCAGATCTTAATATTATAAGCTCAAAAAAACTTGATGCTGGGGTCTTCTGCTATAATAAGTTTATTAACCAGTTAACCACCAGCCACCGTCATATAACGACGGCAAGGTGGTTGCCTAACTGGGGGTCGCCGTTATGTAACGGCGCCCAGCAGAATCAGTAATGCGCGCCGCCTCGGGCGCGCACAAAGAAAATTCTGTGCGCGCCGGGTCTATGAGACCCAGCGCTACACAGATCACGGTAACTGACCAATAACAGCGGTCTTTTACCATGTGATCGCGCCGTCCAATGATGGCGCGATCACAATGTAAACACAGGAGGTCAGGGAAAGTTCATCTCCTCTCCTCTCCTCACACAGTATCAGAGAGAGAAGAGGAGATAAACTGTGAGTGTTACCCTTGCCAATAAGTGCCCCATAGTGCCACATCTGTGCCCCATAGTGCCACATCTGTGCCCAATAGTGCCACATCTGTGCCTAAAGTGATGTGCCACATCTGCCGCCTGTGCCCACCAGTGCCGGCTGCGCCCACCAGTGCCACCTGTGCCCACCAGTGCCCTCTTTTCCCACCAGTGCCGCCTGTGCCACCAGTGCTGCCTGTGCCACCAGTGCCATCTGTGCCACCAGTGCCACCTGTGCCCACCAGTGCTGCCTGTGCCCACCAGTGCTGCCTGTGCCCACCAGTGCTGCCTGTTCTGCTAATCAGTGCACACCAGAGCCCCACCAGAGCCACCTGTGCCCACCAGAGCCACCTGTGCCCACCAGAGCCACCTGTGCCCACCAGTGCCGCCTGTGCCCACCAGTGCCGCATGTGCCCACCAGAGCCACACCCGTGCCACTACAGTGCACATAAGTGCCGCCTGTGCCCAACTGTGTCCACCTGTGTCCACCAGTGCCACCACAGTGCTCTGCAGTACAGCCTCACCAGCCACCAGTATGGCAAAAAAATTCTTTACTGGTGAGCAGGCCTACCAGCGTCTACTAGCCATGAACGATGAGAGCAGCGAGGAGTCTCTGTCCGATTCGGATTCGGCCTATGGACCCGTTATAGACAGTGGGTCTGATTCCGAATCTGAAGAGGAACGTGTGCCCAGGAAAAGAAGGGGTGCTGGCGTGGAGAAGCGGCCTACTCCCAGACGCGCAGGATCGTCCACCTCAAGCGCTGTGCCGTCCACCTCAAGCTCTGTGCCGTCCACCTCAAGCGCTGTGCCGTCCACCTCAAGCGCTGTGCCGTCCACCTCAAGCGCTGTGCCGTCCACCTCAAGCGATGTGCCACTGCAACAAAGCCCAGGCACCAGTAGGGTGTCATCTCAGCCCCAAAGGGATAGGGGCCATGCCAGCCTTCCCTATGGCCTTAAAAACCCCCTGTGGCTTCCCCCTAATTCCGGAGCAGCAAATATCCCCCCTTTCACTGCCCAGCCAGGTGTACAGGTGAACACCGAAAACTTTTCCATGCTTAATTTTTTTAATTTACTTTTCACTGAAGATTTGCTATCCTTCATTGTGGCCCAGTGCAATCTCTACGCACAACAGTACATAAAAAGCAACCCTGGTTCCAGATATGCCTTTGAGTGGAGAGAACTAACCGTGGAGGAATTCAACATTTTCTTAGGCCTAACGTTTACTATGAGACTTTAAAAAAAAAAACAATTGTACTCCTACTGGTCCACCAAACCCATTCACCACATGCCACTCTTCTCCTGCCTTATGCCAAGATCCCGATATTTAATAATTATGCGGTTCCTCCACTTTAACGACAACGCCCAGTGCCCTCCCGGAAATGACCCTGCTTTTGACAAGCTATATAAAATTCGGCCACTTCTAAATTTTTTCTCTCAACAATTTCCCCAATTATATACCCCTGACCAGAACATATCCGTGGATGAGTCCCTTGTCAAATTCTCAGGCAGGCTGGGCATCAAGCAGTTCATCCCCAGCAAAAGGGCCCGATATGGGGTCAAAATGTACAAACTTTGCGACAGAGCCACAGGGTACCTCTACTCCTTCATGGTGTATGAAGGGAAGGACTCCCAACTGCATCCCCCTGAATGCCCAGAGTATATCGGAGTTAACGGAAAAGTAGTCTGGGATCTGATCTATCCACTCTTTGGAAAGGGATACCACCTTTATGTGGATAATTTCTACACCAGCTTGCCCCTGTTTCGCTGTCTTTACCTTAGGAATACCCCAGCATGTGGCACAATAAGACCCAATAGAAAAGGCTTCCCGCAAAAACTGGTGAATGAAAAGCTCAGACGAGGGGAGTCTGCAGCATTGAGGAACCAGGAGATATTGGCTGTCAGGTGGAGGGACAAACGGAACGTCCACATGCTCACATCAATCCACAATGACACCCACGTGGAGGTCCCCAAAAGAATCGGCCCAATCCAAAAACCAGAATGCATCTATGACTATAATTTGTTCATGGGGGGAGTGGACTTCAATGACCAGATGATAGAACCCTACCTGCCCACAAGAAAATCCCGCCACTGGTATAAGAAAGTGTCCATTTTTTTTTTAGTTTGGCCTTCTATAACTCCTATGTTATCTACAAAAAATTATCAGAGAACCCCGTATCATATCTGGACTATCAAGAAGAAGTCATCACCGCCCTTTTGTACCCTGAAAACCCACCGGAAAATATTCGCTCTGATTCTGTGAGCAGACTCCACGAGCGTCACTTTCCTGAGAAAACCCCCTCCCGTGAAATAGGCCACAGAAATCAGAAGAGGTGCCGGGTGTGCTCCAGAAGAGGAATTCGAAGAGACACCACGTATTACTGTCCCGATTGTCCTTCCCAACCAGGCCTCTGTATTGGTACATGTTTCCGCCGTTACCATACGTTTCTACATTATTAGGGACGTATGGTAAACGCAATTCTCATTTCCTGTAATTTCCCCCCACACCCCTTATGCCACTGCACTGAACTGTACATACCTCTGCCTTCTCCGGAACCGACCATGGCCTGTTATACGACCACTCTTTTGCCTAACCCTAAACATACTTCTGCCTTCTCCGGAACTGACCATGGCCTGTTATACGACCACTCTTTTGCCTAACCCTAAACATACCTCTGCCTTCTCTGGAACTGACCCTGGCTTGTTATACGACCACTCTTTTGCCTAACCCTAAACTGTACCTACCTCTGCCTGCTCTGGAACTGACCCTGGACTGTTTGACCAAGTTTTTTGCCTGCCCCTTGGATTGATCTTTTACCCTGCTACACTAGTGGGAACACAGGGGTCTCACATATGTGAGGGGCTCCAGAATTGTTTTTCTGGATGAAAAAAACGATCTTTTTAGTTTTCTCATTCCCGGATTAGGGTCTGGTTGCCCGGAGGCTTCAAAGAGATTTGGGTGGGAGAAGCCTCTACCCCTGTCCCCATTCTTTCCTGGCCCGCTACTTGGACCATGTTCCTACCAGGACGAATATTTTGGCACTGCTGGCACTGTACTGACTATGGACAATATTCCTGCCTGCTGCCTGCTGCCTGGACAATTCCATTCACTGTCACTGACCAGTGATCACGTCTCTGCCTGCTGCCTGGATCAGGGTTCTCCTTCTGTGGACAATTGCACTACTAAAACCACAGGTAATCTTCTTTTTTTTTTACCCATTACTCAGCAGAATGTATTTTAGGGTGTAATTCTTGGTATGTACATGCTGTGTTAGAAATATGAAGGGCCTTCAAAAATGTGATAGATTGTAAGGAAATTGGATGTGTAATTTATGTCCCTAGAACACCTGATGGTGCTTCTTGGATGTTGGGTCTCTATGTGGCCAGGCTGTGTAAAAGTCTCACACATGTGGTATCGCCATACTCAGGAGGAGCAGCAAAATATATTTTGGGGTGTAATTTTTGCTATGTACATGCTATGTGTTGGAAATATCCTATAAATGGATAACTTTCTGTAAAAAAAAATGCGTTTTTATTTTTTTCCACATTTTCCAAAAACATCTGGAAAAAAATAAACCGTTCAAAAGAATCATTATGCCTCATATATTATACGTTGGGGTGTTAGCTTTCCAAAATGGGGTCACTTTGTGGGCGTTTCCATTGTCCTGGTGCTCCAGGGCCTTCAAAAGTGTAATAGGTAGTTGAGAGATTAGATGTGTAATTTATGCTTCTAGAATGCTAGAAGTTGCTACTTCGGTGTTGGGCGTCTGTATGTGGCCAGGTTGTGTAAAAGTCTCACACATGTGGTATCGCCATACTCAGGAGGAGCAGCAGAATATATTTTGGGGTGTAATTTTTTCTATGTACATGCTATGTGTTGGAAATATCCTATAAATGGACAACTTTCTGTAAAAAAAAATGCGTTTTTATTTTTTCCCACATTTTCCAAAAACATCTGGAAAAAAATGAACCGTTCAAAAGACTCATTATGCCTCATAGATTATACGTTGGGGTGTTAGCTTTCCAAAATGGGGTCACTTTGTGGGCGTTTCCATTGTCCTGGTGCTCCAGGGCCTTCAAAAGTGTAATAGGTGGTTGAGAGATTAGATGTGTAATTTATGCTTCTAGAATGCTAGAAGTTGCTACTTCGGTGTTGGGCCTCTGTATGTGGCCAGGTTGTGTAAATGTCTCACACATGTGGTATCGCCATACTCAGGAGGAGCAGCAGAATATATGTTGGGGTGTAATTTTTTCTATGTACATGCTATGTGTTGGAAATATCCTATAAATGGACAACTTTCTGTAAAAAAAATGCGTTTTTATTTTTTCCCACATTTTCCAAAAACATCTTGAAAAAAATGAACAGTTCAAAAGACTCATTATGCCTCATAGATTATACGTTGGGGTGTTAGCTTTCCAAAATGGGGTCACTTTGTGGGCGTTTCCATTGTCCTGGTGCTCCAGGGCCTTCAAAAGTGTAATAGGTGGTTGAGAGATTAGATGTGTAATTTATGCTTCTAGAATGCTAGAAGTTGCTACTTCAGTGTTGGGCCTCTGTATGTGGCCAGGTTGTGTAAAAGTCTCACACATGTGGTATCGCCATACTCAGGAGGAGCAGCAGAACATATTTTGGGGTGTCATTTGTGGAATATACATGCCATGTGAGAGAAATAACCTGTTATAATGACAATATGGTGTGAAAAAAAAAAAATCTTCATTTTGCAAAGAATTGTGGGAAAAAATGACAACTTCAAAAAACTAACTATGCCTCTTACTAACTACCTTGGAATGTCTACTTTCCAAAAAGGGGTCATTTGGGGGGTATTTGTACTTTACTGGCTTGTTAGGGTCCCAAGAAATGAGATAGGCTGTCAGTACATCAGGTATGATCAAATTGATCAATTTTCAGTAATTGGTACCATAGCTTGTAGACCTTATAACTCCCACCCAGACTAAATAATATCCCAATTTTTTTTTTATTATTATATGTAGCAGTATACATTTTAGGCCAAATTTATGAAGAAAAATTACTTTTTTGCTAAATTTTATAATAGAAATGAAGAAAAATTCATTTTTTTACAAAATTTTCGTTCTTTTTTCATTTATAGCGGAAAAAATAAAAACCGCAGAGGTGATCAAATACCACCAAAAGAAAGCTCTATTTGTGGGAAAAAAAGGACAAAAATCTCATTTGGTTACAGTGTTGTATGACTGAGTTATTGTCATTCAAAACGTGAGAGCACCGAAAGCTGAAAATTGGTCTGGTTATTAAGTAGGTTTAAGTGCCCAGTTGTCAAGTGGTTAAGGTGTGTTATGTGTTTATTGTTAGAACGGAGCTCCAGGCTCCTTCAGAAAAATATAAGTCAGCAGCTACAAATACTGTAGCTGCTGATTTATTTTTAAGGAATGTACCTGTCCACGAATCCTTTTTCAATCGGCTCTTGGGTGCTGCTGCAGCCATCTCGGCTAATGCCTCGTACACACGACCATTTTTTTCCCGACAGGTATCCTGGCTGTGTCTATGCTCCATCGCAGTTTTTCCTACGGGAAACCTGCCGGACAAAAAAAGAGAGCAGGATCTCTTTTTTCCTGTCTGTACGGTTTTCCGACGGGTAAAAAAAAACGTGCATGCTCAGAATCAAGTATGAGACGGGAGCACTAGTTTTGGTAAAACTGGCATTCGTAATGGAGATAGCACATCCATCACGCTGTAACAGACTGAAAAGCACGAAACTGAAAAGCGCGAATTGTCTATGACCAAACTTTTACTAACACGAGAATCAGCAAAAGCAGTCCAAAGGGTGGCGCCATAGGAATGGAACTTCCCCTTTATAGTGCCGTTGTACGTGTTGTAGGTTACCGCGCTTCGGCCGGCAGGACTTTTGTCTGAGCGTGTGTATGCAAGGCAGGCTGAAAGGAAATTCCGTCGCGAAAACCGTCGGGACGTCGGGCCAAACTCAAAACCAGGTACCCTCTCCCCCCCAAAAGTTGTCAATTGTGGCAGAAGAGGGTTGGAGGATGCAGTCAAGTGGAGCTTCCCCTTTTAGGGGTAGTTCCGCTTTAAGTGTGTCTCCCCTGTTGTGTGCCTCCTAGGTGTGAATTCCCATTGTTAATCCTCTTGGAGGTTCTTACATGATGTGTCAGCTTTACCTCGTTATCTAACCACTGTGTGATGTTTTGAGTAATATTTGGTTTTATTGTTCATGTGGTAACTGACCTGGTGAAGTGTATAAAAACCTGTATTTCTGTTTAATAAACAGGCATTCCTTTGGTTTTACCTCAACATCTTGTCTGTGTATGAAGCTTGGGGTAAAGGGCTGGCATTAGCTCTCGGTCTGCTGGAAGCGTTTGGAGGGGAGGAGGCACTGTTTGGCGGAAGCACCCCAGCACAGGTTAGGCATGTGCAAAAGGGAAAAATTTGTTTTGTTTCGTTTCGTTTTAATTTGTTATTTAATTAATTTAGTTAAGTTAGATTCGTTACATGTGTTAAATTCGTTTTTGGAATTCGTTAGTTTTCGACCGAATTTCAAATAATCCGGACGAATTCTAAAATATTTCGACCGGATTCGATAATATTTCAATCGGATTCGAAAACAAATTCTATTCGAATCGAATTCGAAAACAATTCGATTCGAAAACAAATTCGAATGAAAATTGAAAGCAAATTTGAATCAAAATCTAAAAAATATAAATCGATTTCTAAAAAAGAATACAATAAAATAGAATATAAAATAATAAAACAATAGAATGAAAATCAAAGAATAGTAAAGAACAGAATGGAATTTAATAGAATGTAATCAAATACAATAGAATATGACCTGGCTTCTTCTATCTATTTTCTATCTATCTTCTATTTTTTGAAATTCGAAATTCATATAGAATGAACTCAAATTTGAATAGAATATTTTAGAAGAGTAGAATAAAAAAAATAAAAATAAAAATAAATATATATATATATATATATATATATATATATATATATATATATATATATACATATATATTTTATTCTACTCTATTCTAATATTTTTCTATTCGAATTTTAGTTCATTCTATATGAATTTCGAATTTCAGAAGATGGCTATATATATAAATGTAATTATATATATATATATATATATATATATATATATATATATGTATATATATATAAAATTACATTTATATTAGGGTTGTCCCGATACCACTTTTTTGAGACCGAGTACAAGTACCGATACTTTTTTTCAAGTACTCACCGATACCGAATACCGATACTTTTTTTAAATGTCATGTGACAGTGGCAGTATTTATTTATTTTTTTCACTATTTTTTTTTTTTTTACAGTGATTTTTTTATTTATTTATTTTTTAGGGGGGGGGGGGTGAATTGTCAGTGTGTTTTTTTTTTATTTATTTATTTTATTACATTTTATTTTTATTTATTTTTTAATATTTATTGCAATTTTTTTTTTTTTTTAATCAGCCCTGTTGGGGGGCTTTGGTGAGATTTCAGGGGTCTTAACAGACCTCTGGCATCTCCCCTTTAAGACAGAGAAAGGGACTAGGATTTGAGATTGAGGATTTGAGATTGAGATTTGCATATGTGCAGTTGGAGATTTAGGGTGGCCCAGTAGCTAGTACCCTACAGCCCTGGAAAATAGGTGCAGTAGGCGATTGGTTATGTTGGGTGGTCTTGCAGCTAGTACTCTAAAGCCCTGGTATATTGATTGGCACACATGTGGGGGATTGCTGATGTAGGGTGGTCCTGTAGCTGGAACTCCAGTCCTGCTAAATGTATTGGAAAAGTCCAGTAGAAGATCAGCAGCACTGTGAGGTGTCCCTCCAGCTTATGGTCCTGCGATGTGCGGTGGCACAAATGCAGTTGGTGATCTGTGATGTAGGGGGGATCGATGATGTAGGGGTATCGGTGATGTAGGGGGTACTGGTGATTTAGGGGGGATCGGTGATGTAAGGGGATCGTTGATGTAGGGGGTCCTGGTGGTGTAGAGGGGATTGGTGATGTAAGGGGTCTTGTCAGTTGGGGATCATGATGTAGGGGGGATCGGTGATATAGGGGGATCGGTGATGTAGGGGGTTCTGGTGATGTAGGGGGGATCGTGATGTAGGGGGTCTTGTCAGTTGGGGATCATGATGTAGGGGGGATCGGTGATGTAGGGAGTCCTGGTGATGTAGGGGGGATCGGTGATGTAGGGGGTTTTGTCAGTTGGGGATCAGTGATGTAGGGGGTCCTGGTGATGTAGGGGGATCGGTGATGTAGGATGATCAGTGATGTAGGGGGATCGGTGATGTAGTGGGTCCTGCTGATGTAGGGTGTATTAGTGATGTTGGGGGTCTTGTCAGTTGGGGACCGGTGATGTAGGGGGAATCGGTGATGTAGGGGGATTGGTGATCTAGGTGGTCTTGGTGATGTAGCGGGGATCGGTGATGTAGGGGGTCTTGTCAGTTGGGGATCGGTGATGTAGGGGGATCAGTGATGTAGGGGGGATCGGTGATGTAGGGGGTCCTGGTGATGTAGGGGGGGGTTCGGTGATGTAGTGGGTCCTGTCAGTTGGGGATCGGTGGTGTAGGAGGTGATTGGCGATGTAGGGGGTCCTGGTGATGTAGGGAGGATCGGTGATGTAGGGGGTCCTGGTGATGAAGGGGGTCCTGGTGATGTAGGGGTCCTGGTGATGTAGGGGTCCTGGTGATGTAGGGGTCCTGGTGATGTAGGGTGATCGGTGGTGTAGGGGGTCCTGGTGATGTAGGGGGATCGGTGATGCAGGGGGTCCTGGTGATGTAGGGGGTCTTGTCAGTTGGGGATTGGTGTGGTAGGAGGAGATCGGTGATGCAGGGGGTTCTGGTGATGTAGGGGGTCCTGGTGATGTAGGGGGAATCGGTAATGTAGGGGGAATCGGTGATGTAGGGGGGTCCTGGTGATGTGGGGGGATCGATGATGTAGGGGGTCTTGTCAGTTGGGGATCAGTGGTGTAGGAGGAGATCGGTGATGCAGGGGGTCCTGGTGATGTAGGGGGATCGGTGATGTAGGGGGTCTTGTCAGTTGGGGATCGGTGGTGTAGGAGAAGATCGGTGATGCAGGGGGTTCTGGTGATATAGGGGGTCCTAGTGATGTAGGGGGAATCGGTAATGTAGGGGGAATCGGTGATGTAGGGGGGTCCTGGTGATGTGGGGGGATCGATGATGTAGGGGGTCTTGTCAGTTGGGGATCAGTGGTGTAGGAGGAGATCGGTGATGCAGGGGGTCCTGGTGATGTAGGGGGATCGGTGATGTAGGGGGTCTTGTCAGTTGGGGATCGGTGGTGTAGGAGAAGATCGGTGATGCAGGGGGTTCTGGTGATATAGGGGGTCCTAGTGATGTAGGGGGAATCGGTAATGTAGGGGGAATCGGTGATGCAGGGGGTCCTGGTGATGTAGGGGGGATCGCTGATGTAGGGGGGTCCTGGTGATGTAGGGGGGATTAGTGATGCAGGGGTGTCCTGGTGATGTAGGGGGGATCGGTGATGTAGGGAGGTCCTGGTGATGTAGGGGGGATCGGTGATGTAAAGGGGGTCTTGTCAGTTGGGGATCAGTGGTGTAGGAGGAGATCGGTGATGCAGGGGGTCCTGGTGATGTAGGGGGATCGATGATGTAGGGGGTCTTGTCAGTTGGGGATCGGTGGTGTAGGAGGAGATCGTGATGCAGGGGGTTCTGGTGATGTAGGGGGTCCTGGTGATGTAGGGGGAATCGGTAATGTAGGGGGAATCTGTGATGTAGGGGGTCCTGGTGATGTAGAGGGGATCGGTGATGTAGGGGGGTCCTGGTGATGTAGGGGGGATCGGTGATGTAGGGGGGTCCTGGTGATGTAGGGATGATCGGTGATGTAGGGGGTCTTGTCAGTTGGGGATCAGTGGTGTAGGAGGAGATTGGCGATGTAGGGGGGATCGGTGATGTAGGGGGGATCGGTGATGTAGGGGGTCCTGGTGATGTAGGGGGGGTCGTTGATGTAGGGGGTCTTGTCAGTTGGGGATCCGTGGTGTAGGAGAAGATTGGTGATGTCAGGGGGGTTGGTGGTGTAGGAGGAAATGGGCGATCTAGGGGGGATCGGTGATGTAGGGGGTCCTGGTGATGTAGGGGGGATTGTTGATGTAGGGGGTCTTGTCGGTTGGGGATCCGTGGTGTAGGAGAATATTGGTGATGTAAGGGGGGTTGGTGGTGTAGGAGGAGATGGGCGATGTAGGGGGTCCTGGTGATGTAGGGGGGTCCTGGCGATGTAGGGTGGATCGGTGATGTAAGGGGCCCTGGTGATGTAGGGGGATCGGTGATGTAGGGGGGATCGGTGATGTAGGGGTTCCTGTCAGTTGGGGATTGGTGGTGTAGGAGGAGATTGGCGATGTAGGGGGGATCAGTGATGTAGGGGGTCCTGTCAGTTGGGGATCGGTGGTGTAGGAGGAGATTGGCGATGTAGGGGGGGTCGGTGTTGTAGAGGGTCCTGGTGATGTAGGGGTTCCTGTCAGTTGGGGATCGGTGGTCTAGGAGTAGATTGGCGATGTAGGGGGTCCTGGTGATGTAGGGGTTCCTGTCAGTTGGGGATCGGTGGTGTAGGAGGAGATTGGCGATGTAGGGGGGGTCGGTGATGTAGGGGTTCCTCAGTTGGGGATCGGTGGTGTAGGAGGAGATTGGCAATGTAGGGGGGATCGGTGATGTAGGGGGGGTCGTGATGTAGGGTTTCCTGTCAGTTGGGGATCGGTGGGTAGGAGAAGATCGGTGATGCAGGGGGTTCTGGTGATATAGGGGGTCCTAGTGATGTAGGGGGAATCGGTAATGTAGGGGGAATCGGTGATGCAGGGGGTCCTGGTGATGTAGGGGGGATCGCTGATGTAGGGGGGTCCTGGTGATGTAGGGGGGATTAGTGATGTAGGGGTGTCCTGGTGATGTAGGGGGGATCGGTGATGTAGGGAGGTCCTGGTGATGTAGGGGGGATCGGTGATGTAAAGGGGGTCTTGTCAGTTGGGGATCAGTGGTGTAGGAGGAGATCGGTGATGCAGGGGGTCCTGGTGATGTAGGGGGATCGATGATGTAGGGGGTCTTGTCAGTTGGGGATCGGTGGTGTAGGAGGAGATCGTGATGCAGGGGGTTCTGGTGATGTAGGGGGTCCTGGTGATGTAGGGGGAATCGGTAATGTAGGGGGAATCTGTGATGTAGGGGGTCCTGGTGATGTAGAGGGGATCGGTGATGTAGGGGGGTCCTGGTGATGTAGGGGGGGATCGGTGATGTAGGGGGGTCCTGGTGATGTAGGGATGATCGGTGATGTAGGGGGTCTTGTCAGTTGGGGATCAGTGGTGTAGGAGGAGATTGGCGATGTAGGGGGGATCGGTGATGTAGGGGGTCCTGGTGATGTAGGGGGGGTCGTTGATGTAGGGGGTCTTGTCAGTTGGGGATCCGTGGTGTAGGAGAAGATTGGTGATGTCAGGGGGGTTGGTGGTGTAGGAGGAAATGGGCGATCTAGGGGGGATCGGTGATGTAGGGGGTCCTGGTGATGTAGGGGGGATTGTTGATGTAGGGGGTCTTGTCGGTTGGGGATCCGTGGTGTAGGAGAATATTGGTGATGTAAGGGGGGTTGGTGGTGTAGGAGGAGATGGGCGATGTAGGGGGTCCTGGTGATGTAGGGGGTCCTGGCGATGTAGGGTGGATCGGTGATGTAGTCCATCCAGTTCAACCACAAAAAATAAAAAAACAAAATAAAAAACACAGTAAAATCCTATACACCCAACTCCATACCCACAGTTGATCCAGAGGAAGGCAAAAAACCCCAGCAGAGCATGAGATCCAATTTGCTACAGCAGGGGAAAAAATTCCTTCCTGATCCCCCGAGAGGCAATCGGATTTACCCTGGATCAACTTTACCTACAAATCTTAGTACTCAGTTATATTCTGTACATTTAGGAAAGAATCCAGGCCTTTCTTATAGCAATCTACTGAGCTGGCCAGAACCACCTCTGGAGGGAGTCTGTTCCACATTTTCACAGCTCTAATGCCGCGTACACACCATCACTTTATGTGATGAAAAAAAATGACGTTTTTAAAAACGTCACTTTAATTGACTGTGTGTGGGGGAAAACGTCGTTTTATGTCTTGTAAAAAACGACCAAAAAAAATTGAAGCATGCTTCAATTTTATGTGTCGTTTTTCAAAAGTGCACTTTTTACTTCACAGAAATTGACCGTGTGTAGCAAAAAACGTCGTTTTCTAAGACGTTTTTTCATCCACGCATGCCCAGAAGCTACTTATGAAGCGAGCTTCAATGGTAAAACGTGGTGGAACGTAACCTCACTTTGCAAGATCATTGTGAGAAAACGATGGTGTGTAGGCAACTTCGTCTTTGAAAATTTAAGTTTCAAAAACGTAATTTTTTACTTCACAGAAAGTGTCGTTTTTTTTCATCACATAAAGTGATGGTGTGTACGCGGCATTACTGTGAAAAAACCTTTCCGTATTTGGAGGTGAAATCTCTTTTCCTCTAGACGTAAAGAGTGCCCCCTTGTCCTCAGTGTTGACCGTAAAGTGAATAACTCAACACCAAGTACACTGTATGGACCTCTTATATATTTGTACATGTTGATCATATCCCCCCTTATTCTCCTCTTCTCAAGAGTGAATAAATTCAGTTCCTCTAATCTTTCCTCATAGCTGAGCTCCTCGATGCCTCTTATCAGTTTGGTTGCCCTTCTCTGCACTTTCTCCAGTTCTCCGATATCCTTTTTGAGAACTGATGCCCAAAACTGAACTGCATATTCCAGATGAGGTCTTACTAATGATTTGTACAGGGGCAAAATTATATCTCTGTCTCTGGAGTCCATACCTCTCTTAATACAAGAAAGGACTTTGCTCACTTTGGAAACCGCAGCTTGGCATTGCATGCCATTATTGAGCTTATGATCAACTAAAACCCCCAGATCCTTCTCCACTACAGATCCCCCCAGTTGTACTCCCCCTAGTATGTATGATGCATGCATATTCTTAGCCCCCAAGTGCATAACTTTACATTTATCTACATTAAACCTCATCTGCCACTTAGTCGCCCAATTAGACAGAGCATTGAGGTCAGCTTGTAAATGTAGGGGGGGGGGGTCGGTGATGTAGGGGGAGATCGGTGATGTAGGGGTTCCTCAGTTGGGGATCAGTGGCGTAGGAGCAGATTGGTGATGTAGGGGAGATCGGTGATGTAGGGGTCCTGGTGATGTAGGGGGGATCAGTGGCGTAGGAGGAGATTGGCGATGTAGGGGGGTCGGTGATGTAGGGGGGATCGGTGATGTAGGGGGGTGGGTGATGTAGGGGTTCCTGTCAGTTGGGGATCGGTGGTGTAGGAGGAATTGGTGATGTAGGGGGGGGGGTGGGTGATGTAGGGGTTCCTGTCAGTTGGGAATCGGTGATGTAGGGGGTCCTGGTGATGTAGGGGGGGTGGGTGATGTAGGGGTTCCTGTCAGTTGGGGATCAGTGGTGTAGGAGGAGATTGGTGATGTAGGGGTTCCTGTCAGTTGGGGATCGGTGGTGTAGGAGGAGATTGGCGATGTAGGGGGGGTGGGTGATGTAGGGGTTCCTGTCAGTTGGGGATCGGTGGTGTAGGAGGAGATTGGCAATGTAGGGGGTCCTGGTGATGTAAGGGGGGTGGGTGATGTAGGGGTTCCTGTCAGTTGGGGATCAGTGGTGTAGGAGGAAATTGGCGATGTAGGGGTTCCTGTCAGTTGGGGATCAGTGGTGTAGGAGGAGATTGGTGATGTAGGGGTTCCTGTCAGTTGGGGATCAGTGGTGTAGGAGGAGATTGGCGATGTAGGGGGGTGGGTGATGTAGGGGTTCCTGTCAGTTGGGGATCAGTGGTGTAGGAGGAGATTGGCGATGTAGGGGGTCCTGGTGATGTAGGGGGGGGGGGGGGTGATGTAGGGGTTCCTGTCAGTTGGGGATCAGTGGTGGTGTAGGAGGAGATTGGTGATGTAGGGGGTCCTGGTGATGTAAGGGGGGTGGGTGATGTAGGGGTTCCTGTCAGTTGGGGATCAGTGGTGTAGGAGGAAATTGGCGATGTAGGGGTTCCTGTCAGTTGGGGATCAGTGGTGTAGGAGGAGATTGGTGATGTAGGGGTTCCTGTCAGTTGGGGATCAGTGGTGTAGGAGGAGATTGGCGATGTAGGGGGGTGGGTGATGTAGGGGTTCCTGTCAGTTGGGGATCAGTGGTGTAGGAGGAGATTGGCGATGTAGGGGGTCCTGGTGATGTAGGGGGGGGGGGGGGTGATGTAGGGGTTCCTGTCAGTTGGGGATCAGTGGTGGTGTAGGAGGAGATTGGTGATGTAGGGGGTCCTGGTGATGTAGGGGGGGGGGGGGGGTGATGTTGGGGTTCCTGTCAATTGGGAATCAGTGGTGTAGGAGGAGATTGGCGCTGTAGGGGGTCCTGGTGAAATGTCAGATCCCATTGCTCCGCACCGCCTGCAGTCCGCCGTCACACCATCACATGGATCCCGGGGAGAGCTGAGCGGCGGCTGCAGAAGAAGCGGCTTGAGGCGGCACGGATCTCTCCCATTGCTGCACAGCTCCGCATAGCACAACCGGAGGATTCCCCCCTCCCCCTCCCCTCCTGTCACCCTGCAGCTGACAGCAGCCCCTTGTCACACCGGGAATCTCCACGACACGCCGACCCCTAGCTCCCCCCTCCCCCCTTTTCTTATGCTGATCATGGAGCACGGTACGTGGTCTCCTCCTGATCTACTAACCTAAATCAGCCGCAAAGTGGGAGGACTGAGCCCGGGTAAGGCTGACAGCCAGCGAAGGAAGGAAGGAAGGGGGAGGGAGGCTGACTGATCGCCTGGCGTGGGCTGCCTCTGCAGATGGCACGGAATTGGCAGCCAGGTGCGAAGGAGAAGGGAGCTGCGGGCAAATCTCGGGCAGGAGGTGTTAGGCAGGGATGCATGGATCTCCGCAGCCTGGCACCTGCTCCCCCCCTGCTGCTTGTGGGTATGGATGAGATGGGCAATGCCAATGGGCAGCCTGACATGTCTGATGATGGGTTAGGTAGATCAGTGCAGATCTGGGGAAGGGGAGATGGGGGTGATCTGGACAGGAGATGGGGGGTGATCTGGACAGGAGGTGGGGGGTGCTGTAGACATAAGATGGGGGTGATCTGAACAGAAGATTGGGGGATGCTGTGGACATAAGATGGGGGTGATCTGAACAGAAGATTGGAGGATGCTGTGGACATAAGATGGGGGTGATCTGGACAGGAGATGGGGGGGTGATCTGGACAGGAGAAGGTTGTGATCTGGACAGGAGATGGGGGGTGCTGTAGACATAAGATGGGGGTGATCTGGACAGGAGATGGGGGTGCACTGGACAGGAGATGGGGTGTGCTGTAGCTATAAGAGGTGGGTGATCTGGTCAGGAGATGGGGGTGCACTGGACAGGAGATGGGGTGTGCTGTAGCTATAAGATGGGGGTGATCTGGTCAGGAGATGGGGGGGATGCTGTAGACATAAGATGGGGGTGATCTGGACAGGAGATGGGGGTGCTGTTGACAGGTAAAGCTGCAAGTGGGCACCTGGGCACAGACAGCTGCCTCTGGACTGGCTGCTCCCTCTCCTACACTTGAAATTAGCTCTCTTTCCCCTCCCACATGTTCCTTCATGTACACATTATCATGCCTAGTAGATGATCTGCCCCCCCCCCCCCCCATTTTTCCTTTAATTCACATAGATGGGGGGGTCTGCCTGTATTGCATGCCGCCTGCATTGCGTCTCTATGTGAATTCCCATAGAAAAAAATGCCTTGTTTTTGTTTTTTCTCCTTCCTTGGCAGTAAAAAAAAAAAAGAAAGCCTTTAGGATGTAGTATTTGGAGTGGCTGGACTTGTGATGGCCAGGGAGGATGTTGCTGCCCTCTCCTCTCCTGCACCAAATCGCTCTCAGGTTTCTGCTGATACTGCAACGTCAATAAATGGTTAGTTTGCTGTCCCTCTTAATGTATTCAGACTTAGCAATAAGCCACACTCATTGCTGCTGGTGATGCAGCTGGTCTGCAGTTCCCTGGATTCTCCCGGCTCCCTATGCCTCTTTTGGAATAAGTGAGGATTTTACAGCACACGTTATTTTACTCTTATTTTTTGTATCTACACATTTTATTTAACGGAAGAGTTGCCTGTGCAGCCGCCTTTGACTTGCTTTCGATGCAGCCTTCCATAGCATGCAGTATGAATATTTCAGCAGGACGTGCACTGGCTGATGGGCTGCTGTAAACTGATCTGTTTGTTTAAGGGGCACAGAAGGCTGATCTGCATGCGCCTTTTATTTTTTTTTATTTTTTTTCTCCCAAATGCTGCAAGGCTTGACGCATTCCCATGCTGCTATCACAGTACCTACCATGCTGCTGCAGCTACACACAAACAAGGTAAGACACCAGCACTTGCCTTAATCCCCCCCCCTCCTCCCTTTGCTCCCCTCCACACTGCATCCTATTCACTGCAGTAGAGTGATTTGTTTGTGTAGTTCCCTGAACTTGGTGCTTTGTGTCGGAATGTGAAGTGTTTTGCCTTGCCTTGCTCCAAACCACTCCAGAAAGTCTGCATGTCTGGGTATGTGTTTTTGCACATTGGGGGTAGTCGATTCCCTATTTTTTCCTCCTTTTTTTTAGTGGTTCTTCTTTTCTTTTTCCCCCCCTGCAGCTTTCTTCTACTGCACTGCTGTTATGATCCGGTTTACCTAACTGTGAAAGCAAAAAAAGAGGAGGGGAGAGGAAGAGGAGGAAAATCTGCTGAGTTGGCAAAGCCTTTAGCATCCTGCAAGCATTTCTGGAGAAGGGTGACAGCAAGCCCAGCAATGAAAAATTTGGAGAGGAGAACTGACTTGCTGGAATAGAGCAGAGAGGAGTGAGAAGATTTTTTATTTATTTTTTGCAAGATTTGGTTTGGCCTGAGGGGTTTTCTGGTTGTGGTAGATGTGACGGGGGCATCTGAGTTGGCATCCCTTGGTCCCCTTACTGTGTTTTACCTTGAAGACCCTGGACGGGGTAGAAGGAGGGCGCTGCATCAGCAAAGTGGTTACCCCCAGCGGCATCCCCTCCCCCACCCCTCCTCCCCTGCAGCAAAATGACCGTGATAGCGGGAGAAAACATGGACGATACGTCAGTCCTTCCAGGCCACCCTCAAGACAGCTACCACCCTGACCACGATGATCATGAGTGTTGTGAGCGGGTGGTCATAAATGTGGCTGGGTTGCGCTTTGAGACCCAGTTAAAAACCCTTGCTCAGTTCCCAAGCACATTGCTTGGAAACCCAAAAAAAAGGATGCGCTATTTCGACCCTTTGAGGAATGAGTACTTTTTTGATCGTAACCGCCCTAGTTTTGATGCCATACTGTACTACTATCAGTCTGGGGGTAGGCTTCGTAGGCCAGTCAACGTACCCCTGGATATGTTTTCTGAAGAGATCAAGTTCTATGAACTAGGGGAAGAAGCCATGGAAAAATTTCGTGAGGACGAGGGCTTTATCAAAGAGGAGGAGCGCCCCTTGCCAGAAAAAGAGTTCCAACGTCAAGTGTGGCTTCTGTTTGAGTACCCTGAGAGCTCAGGCGCAGCACGGGTCATTGCCATAATTTCGGTCATGGTAATCCTCATCTCCATTGTCATCTTCTGCTTGGAGACTTTGCCAGAACTAAAGGATGAGCGGATCTTCAGCCGCAGAGTGGACAACAGTACAGTCTTTTTCAAATCCAACATCTTCACAGATCCCTTCTTCGTGGTGGAGACCCTCTGCATCATCTGGTTTTCCTTTGAGTTGGTGGTAAGGTTCTTTGCTTGTCCCAGCAAACCAGAATTCTTTAAGAACATCATGAACTTTATTGACATAGTGGCCATCATCCCATACTTTATCACCTTGGGGACTGAAATGGCTGAGCAAGAAGGTCCCCAAAAAGGGGAGCAGGCAACCTCTTTGGCCATCCTGAGGGTCATCAGACTGGTAAGAGTATTTAGAATCTTCAAACTCTCCAGACATTCTAAGGGCCTCCAAATTTTGGGACAGACCTTGAAAGCTAGTATGAGAGAACTAGGATTGCTAATCTTTTTTCTGTTTATTGGGGTCATCTTGTTCTCCAGCGCAGTGTACTTTGCGGAAGCAGAAGAGGATGACTCTCATTTTAGTAGTATCCCTGATGCTTTCTGGTGGGCGGTGGTATCCATGACCACTGTGGGCTATGGTGACATGTACCCTGTGACAATTGGAGGCAAAATTGTGGGCTCCTTGTGTGCCATTGCTGGTGTCCTGACAATTGCCCTGCCTGTACCTGTCATCGTGTCCAACTTCAACTACTTCTACCACCGAGAAACTGAAGGGGAAGAACAGGCTCAGTTACTCCATGTTAGCAATCCCAATTTAGCCTCTGACAGTGACCTGAGTCGCCGCAGCTCTTCCACTATGAGCAAATCTGAGTACATGGAGATTGAAGAAGATCTGAATAATAGCATAGATAATTTTAGAGAGTCGAATCTGAGAACTGGCAACTGCACCGTAGCCAATCAAAACTGTGTTAACAAAAGCAAGCTACTGACAGATGTGTAGAGCCACACCCCCTTCCCAAAGCTGCAGGATCTCATTGGCTCTGCCACTTTCTGTAGATGCTTTAAAACTAGTCTTTTGAATGCTTTACCATCGTTAATGCATTGTTGCATTGCGAATTTGTGCTCAGCGATCAAAACAAAAAAATACAGAAGCTTTCAGGATCCGTGAAAGATAATTATCATTTATTTTTAAATGGGATTTGTTTGTTTTTTTGTTTTTTTTTGTTACCACTGGTCATTGGGAAGTGTCTCCCAACCAGTGGTCTTAGATAAAGGGGTATAAACAAAGTACTACAGGACAGCAACTTACAAATACTTTCTTCCCTTTGCTTGTCAATCTTAAAGTTTCAGAACAAAACCATTGATTAAAAGATATGCATGGATTTTTTTCAGTAGCTTTCTTGAAAGACAGTTGCTTTGAACATCCAAGGAAGTTCTCCTTAACCAAGGAGTATGAAGTATGCAATTACTTGCTCTTTTTTGACCCGAAGAAGTGTATTACTGTCCAGTGAAATTTTATGCACTTAAACGATGACCTGATCCATAAAGCACCTTAGGAATCAATCCATGACTTTGCTCCATCTTAAAGGGAGAGGGACATATATTTAAAAAAAAAAACATTTAAATGGAAAACAATGGACAGACATCTGCAATTGCTGCTAGAGTTTTCTTTCTTAAATGCAGATGAGTTCAACCTTTTTCTTTTTTAATTTCTCTTTGGTTCACAAAACTTGGATGCAACTACCCCTCTTCTCTTTATGACTCTCCTCCCTCATCATCCTCGTTGCAAGACAGCACAATGGTATTAATCATAAGCATGTTTTTCAATTTGATACCAGTTGTATTTATTTGATAATCTCGCATGCTTGAAATGTTACCTCAAAAATTATGGGGGTTAAGTTTTATTTTTCCTTTCGTAATTCTTTTTAAAATTCCTAATTGGATCACTTTGTCTTCCAAAGGGGTTTGCGACAGCTTGCAGTGCAAGATGCTGTGCCCCTCTCTGGCAAAACAAAGGGTAAACTTAAAGCATTTTTTAAATTGTTATTTATTATTTGAATTTTATTTCGGTTATTATCATTTGCATTCACCAAAAGTGCACTCCTAATTTCTGGAAAACAAAAAAAGTGAAAAAAAGAAACTTTAAATTAGTAATTTGCAGTACTGTATGTAAATGCATAGCAAGTCAAATGGGGACAATAATCTTTTCTTAGAAGACCACGCATGTTCAAGTATTCAGCATTATGGCCTATTTGACTAAGGTGTAATTCGAAGTAAATTTATGCATGATATCAGTATTAAAAAAATAAATAAAAAAATAAATAAAAAAAAAAAGCAAAAAGAAAAAAGTTCTTAATGGATTAGGAGCCAGTTGGAATATAAGGGCCTATTGATTTTCCTGAAGTATGACTCAGGGAAATATGTTAACTTTTTCCAGGCATAACTATTAAAAAACAAAAATTCAAAAATACATAGGGAGAAGGTGGGATTTTGATAAAAGTTGGAAAGGATAGTATGTAGTAATACCTAAGAAAAAAAAATGAATTGAGTAGATTTACTGAACTGGTGCAGATGCATGCATTTTGCTGCAGTCTCAGAATGTAATTTTACCATTTACAGTATGCATTAAAAACTGCAGACCATGTTCTTAGCCTCTCATCATTTGACATACATAGACTTTTTTTCTACAGCTCTAGAATGTGCTATGTTCTAGAGAGGAGAACGATTGAGATCAGGAATGGGTTACCTGTGGCTCTCTAGCTGGTAAGGAAAGGCCGCTCCCAGCATGCATAGCTAACAGAAGGAATGACTCCCAGAAAGCTCAGTTGTTCTCCTGTTGTTGAGAGCTGACATTCTTCATGGTAACGGATGCTAGGAGTTGTCTGTCCTCAATATCTAGAAAACTGGAGGTTGCCCAAGCCTCATCTACATAGTTGCTAGTGCCTTTATCCTTCCTTCACCGACTTTGCTGAAAGTGCCTCCGTGACTAGAGCTACGATGTACAGGAACTGTACTGTGTAAAAAAAAGTCTTGATAACTTCATATGAATCCCTAGGGGCGTGATCTCCCTTTCTGTCCCATGAAAAAAAAAAAAAAAACTAATGTACAAAGCAGGGCCAGTATGCTTGGATGTATATTATCTTGAAAGATCATTTGTATTATTAATGCTTTTTATTTGCTAAGCAACTAAAAAGCTTTTTATATTGCTTATGTGCTGTATGAAAAAAATTGATCTTTCAGCCTATGAGAGTTTATGCACTTAAAAAGCTACAACTTTTTTTTTTAAATTTCATTTGCCGTTTGGTCATTGTCCGATTATGTGTTCCTTCCTGTTCTTTGCCAGACTACCCACCAATTCATATGCAATGCAATGCTGCAGAATGTTATTTACTATTTTAGACGCACAATGCCATGGGTATCGAAAATACCTATATACCCTGCAAATATGAAACACTCAGTATAGTGTTTCTTTATTGGAAAGGTTAATGCTTGATAAGCAGTGCATTACAAGGGTTATCCCAGAGATATAGAATACTTTGTAAAGAAAAAATGAATTACACATTTTTTTTGTTGGGTGACTTGTAAGTCACCTGATGTAATCTGAAAGGGTTTGGGGCCCCCAAAAATTGTGTCTACAAAAATGGATATTGGCAAAGCCTGTATATGTTCCATTGGGTACAGTTGATGGAATAAAAGCCTGTATGTGCTATTGTTCATAGCTGCTGTTTACAAAGTTTTTGCATCTTCCTGCCCTGAAATTCAGGATCAGATTTTCCAGGAAAGTGGGCAAATGCAGCTACGTTTTAAAGGCTTTACACCTCTCCTGTAATTTCACTGTTTTCCCACAAAATAATTTGTGTAAAGTGAGTATTTCATCCATCAGCTTTATCAAGGGATGTATAAGAAAAGGTGACTTTGGCAAAGGATCATTATACTAAACCATTTCTAAAATCAGACTGCAGAGATAGACCAAACCTCGTTCATTCAATTTTGTAAACTACTCTCAGGCTGGAGGCGTGTACCTTCCAAGCAACCCCAATAAGCAACCCCAATAACGTCAGCTCTTGGAGTCACTCCTCTGCCCGTTTCTTCCTGCCTCCTGCACCTCGCTGTTGGCCAGTGAGGCCTGCACATCACATTGAAGGACCATTAGGAAGCAGGAAGGGATGGGTCAGAGATTGACTTTCAGCACAGGAGTCTAGATTTTCATGACTGAGCACCAAGAATTTGGGGGCTTTTTAGGACCTCTAAGTACCTGATTTCAGTCCTGTAAGTAGTTTAGGAATTTTAAGGGACGCATCGTTTACTTTAGCATAATATAATAAGCATATAAATTGCGTTTAAACTTAACGTTTAAAAATAATAAAGTGTTTTTGCAGATTAGGTACCACTAGGCACCTGTTTTTATCACTGTTATGTCTGAAGGATGAAAATCCTTCTACACTTAGATGAAGAAGGTAACATAAGTCTTGGTCCATAATTCCTGAAAACAGATGTGAAGTTGGGAAAAAATGCTGTTGCTATTATGTTCTTTGAAGTTTCAATGAAATAAAAATAACATATGCTTTGCTATCATGTATAGAAAAAATTGTATTGGAGGGATAATTCAGGTTTTTCCTTCTTTAGCATTGTAAACCTAAATTGATACAGCTGTGAGAAAACATTTGGGTACCCATGGTCAAGGCATGTTTTGTTGATTTTCCAAAGGGGTACAAAAAGTTTTCAGGGAACAATCTTATGGTGAATTATAATCCTTTAAATATTTTATAGGTATACATCTCAAAGAGTTCATCTCAATTTAAATAATGATGTCAGTGGGGTTGATTTACTAAAATGTGAGAGGTAAAAAGTCTGCTGCAGTTTTGCATTGAAGGGAATCAGCTTCTAAAAATTCAGTTCAAATAGGCTTTGACAAAAAAAAATGGAAGCTGATTGATTTCTATGCAGAGCTGCACCAGATTTTGCACTCTCCAGTTTTAGTAAATCAACTACCCTGTGTATTTGCAGAGTAGAAACTTAATTTCCACAAACAGTATGTAAAAATAAATGTACATGAAGGCAGCCATACTTGTTCATTACATATGCAACTATTTATCTTGCTTAGCAATGTTCTTCAATGGTTTCTTATCTCAATACAGGTCTTCTAGAGAAAATCTGTCTGATTGAAATTAGTAAATTCCACACAATATCAAATACCATTAAAAACCCACAACATCCTATCTCCTGGTCAGTGCCGGGACAAGGTCATTCAGCGCCCAGGGCAAAGATGCCAAACTGCGCCCCTCCTTTCCCTTAGGGTTAGGGTCAGGGTGCCCCCCATCCCTGCAATGAACCATTGCGCCAGGGGCAGCCGTCCCTCCTGCCCACCCCTTGTTCCTGCCCTGCTCCTGGTAGCCAGAGATCATGTGACCAAAGCTGTCTAGGCCTTAGGTCACATGAGAAATATATTTTTTTTAAATACTGATTCTTTTGATTCATTAGAAATCTGAGAGTAGTAAATACATTTTAGATTTGAATATAACTCAAAATTGGCCATGAACTATTTCCAATTATTGGCACGTCAAATGTAAATGAGTGGAAAACAAGAGATTTTGAGTTTTATTCTTTAATTTGCTCAAAAATCTGCCAACATGTTCCAAGTTTCTTAACATGTCCCTTCTTCAAAGCTAAGGAAGTAAAATCTACTACTACTTCAGGAAATGAGTAAAAAATATATTGTGTAGGTAGATATCAGATTAGCAATGTACATAGGATAACTCTTTTAGTCTCCTCTTACAATACTAACTTATTAACTGACATATCGGCATGAATAACCACTTCCTCAAACTCAATCTTTCTAAAACTAAGCTCATAATATACTCCACCGCCTGTGCCTTCATCTCCGACTTTTCCATCAAGATCAATAATACAACCATCAGTCCCTCCCCTCCTGCCAGGGTGCTAGGTTTAATCCTGAGCCTTGACCTGTCCTTTCAACCCAAAACCCAATCAGAGTATAAATCTTGCAGACTTCACCTCTATAACATCCTCAAAATACGCCCCTTTTTAGCTAATGAAACCACCAAGCAACTCATTCACTTGTTATCTCTTGTCTTGACTATTGCAACTCTTTCCTCATAGGCCAACCTCTACACAGGCTATGCTCCCTTTAGTCTATCATAAATGCTACTGCCTTATAAATCCACCTTACCTACCACTTCGTGTCCACCACCCCTCTTTGTCAGTTCCTCCACTGGCTTCAGATTGCCCAACTAATGGAATTCAAAATACCAACAACATACATATTAATTTACAACTCTGCCCTAAGCTCCATCACTAATCTTGCTTCAATATGTCACCCAAACCATCCTCTCTGCTCCTCCCAAGACCTCCTACTCTCTCACTCCTTTGTCTCCTCTTCCCATGCTCATCTCCAGAGTCTCTCCTATCCTCTGCAACTCTCTACCCCAATATATATGGCTATGTCCTACTCTGTCCACTTTTATGAAATCCATGAAAACTCATGTCTTCAGGGAAGTCTATCCTGCTTTCACCTAACAATTGAACGTTTAATTCTCTCATCATCCCATTCCTCACATTTATTTATTTATTTATTTCAAGTACTTATTTAGTGTCGTCAATTTACACAGCACTTTACATATATATTGTACATTCACACCAGTCCCTGCCCCCAAGGAGCTTACAGTCTGAGGTCCCTAACTCATATTCATACATACACATACTAGGGCCAATTTACACAGGAGCCAATGAACCTACCAGCATGTCTTTGGAGTGTGGGAGGAAACCAGAGAACCCATGCAGGCACAGTGAGAACATGCAAACTCCAAGCAGGTAGTGCTGTGATTGGAAGTCAAACCAACGACTCTAGTGCTGCTAGGCAGAAGTGTTAACCACTTAGCCACTGTGCAGCATCAAATGTTAATTAGCAGAAGACAAGAGATTTTGAGTTTTATCTAGTTATTACCCATTGGACCACTTGCCCCCCCTCACTACTAAATTGTAAGGTCTCAGGAGCAGGGCCCTCATATCCCTCTTGTATTGAATTATACTGTAACTGTACTGTCTCCCTTTATAATGTAAAGCATGACACAAACTGTTGGCACTATGTAAATCCTGTATAATAATAATAATAGTAATAATAACCTAAGAACATTTTTGAGCCAGAAATTGTCTCCAATTAAACATGGATAGAATAGCTATAGTATAAATACTGAGGGTTTTCTTTCTGCATAGTGGATTTAGGATACGCTAGTTAATTTGGCACATTTCATAGGAACAGCTGATTTTGGGAAAGTTGGCCCAGGTTGATGGAAATTGGCCCAGGTTGATTTCAGCACATGATGTCCATGCCAATGATTTTGGCGCCAATAAGATAAGTCTGGCTTTTTAAGTAATTTGGTAGGTGTCAGTGGTTAGGGAGTTAGGTGTTTGGTTAAAGTGATCCTTTCCATTTTTCACTTTCAATTGATTTTTTTTGAAAAATGTAAGTACAAAACGTAGCGTAAAGGGACTTTGTAATTGCCAAAAAGATATTAGACAGCTAGAATGTAGCTGCCGAGAATGTAAAAACACCCAACAGTATAAATAGAATAGTAATCAACCCAAATTATCACCTGCAAGTTACAGTAGGTATCGATCCTTACCCTTTTTCAAGCATGTAAACAAGTAGTAACTTCGCCTGTTCTGACAGATGTTTCAAAAGTGATCTTTCTTTCACTGGGCAAATGGCTATGCAAATTCTTTATAAATCAGCCCCTTAAGGTTAAGTTTTAGGTTAAGGCTAAGCTTTAAGAGATTCATTTCAGGACTGGATTAACTGTTGGAAGGGGGGGGGGGAGGATTTTAAACAGTTAATTTTAAGGTAGTAGGTAAATGTAATGCTGGAAACTCCATGCTAAAATGTTCCAACATTTTAGTGGTTTTCTTTTGTATAGTTTATTATATTTAGCAAATACATAGTAACTTTAATTTTCCTTTCCAGCACTGTAATGTGTAGTGTTTAAAGCGGAAGTTAACCCTAAAAGGGAAGTTGCGCTTCAACACCTTCTGCCCTCCTCCTCTGGAGTTTTTTTGGAGGGGGTTCCTAGTTTTATCAGTGTTCCCTTCTGGGACTTGCCACAGGTCTCAGGAGGCTGCGGGACCATTCCCAAAGTGCAGCGTGGCTCACGCATACACAGTGGGATGCCGGCTTCCATTAGTAAACATACCAGTACTGGGGTCCCAAAGTAGATAGGTAAGGACAGGTAAGTGTCCTTTTTTTTAAAAGTCAGCAGCTACAGTATTTGTACCTGCTGACTTTACATTTTGTTTGCTAAATTCTGTTCCCTGCAGAATTTGTGCCTTACTTTGAAAATTTAAAAAAACATGTAATCGGAGCAAGGGTGCCCAAACCAATCTCACAACCATAAATGAAAACTGTATTGCAAATCATAAGGGGGCATTAAGCTTCAGTGTAAAGTACAATAGATGATGTTACGTGTAAATAGCGAATTTGAATGGCCTTTCAGCCATTTTTCCAAAGATGTTTGTACTGTATGCATTACATGTAAAATAAGATACAGTATTGTTAGCCATGAAGCTGATAAGGTTTTAAACAACAAACATAGACAACCTGGAATATATAGAATTTGGGAGTTCCCACACATCTACGGGCTTCCGCATGGGTACAGAAATGGCTGCATGTTCTTTTTTTAATTTTATTTTTATATATTTTTATTATTTTTTTTATTATTGTTATTATTATTATTTTTTTCTGGAAAGGTACGAAATTAAATGCAGTCTGAAGTGTGTGTATGACACTTTTCTCATTGTAATTCTGCCCATCTGGTTAACCCTTTGTTTGAAGTACAGGGATAAAGTCACATAGCCTAGGCATGCAGATCTAAAAGTTAAACGTCTGATGAAATGTCGTACCTTTTTCAAATGCGCTCAAATGTCTTTGTAGACCTGAACGTGCACTTGACAAATTGCTTGTTATTTAAAGAAATAATAAATAAACATAATATTTTTTACAGTCGGTTTACTTCTGAATTTGTTCTATGGGTTGTATGTACTGCAATGGTCCGAAACTAGCCATACACATGGCAACTTTATAGCAATTTCTACTGATTTCAATTGAGCTGGAATTGGAATCCCGAGCAATCAAATGTGGAAATTAGTGGTTTCAAGGAGACTGCAAGGAGATGGGATCACAATTGCCTTAATCAAACCCAGGAGAAAAATCTTATCACTTTATTCAAAATTGCTGTAGTGTTTCTGGTTTTGATCATATCTTTCAATCAAAACTATCAATTTATAACCCGATTATTCGATTGATCGAAATCAGGTGGGGAATTTAATTCATGTTTTTTTATAGACAATTACTTTTGATTTTTTATGTGATTCTTGGTTGGTCGAAAGTGGTTAAAATTACCTGAAAGTTTCCATGTGTATGGCCAGCTTTAAGTCATATGAATCTATAAAACTGAATGCATGAGCCCACCATTGTTTAAAATGGTTACTTTGTGCTGTTTGTGGTAAAATTAATCAGAATTTTTTAATGCATATATTATCAATTGCAAACGTAATCCATAAGGTTTCTTATTGTGTCAACTTGCTTTCTACTCGAGTCAAAAAAATAACTGGGGCTTCTATATGGAAAAATGAGGATCTTGAATTGGTGCAAAGGTTGAAATTTAATCCAACTACATGTATTTACCCTGAGAATTAAATATAAAAGTTGGCTTTTTGCTGTATCCTGCTCCTACACTTGTGCTCCATTCAGTGGGTAATGCATGCAGGTTAGATCAGGGGTCTCCAATCTTTCTAAACAAAGGGACAGTTTTCTGTCCTTCAGACTTTACGAGGGCCATGTTTTGGCCAGGGGTCTCCAATCTTCCTAAACAAAGGGCCAGTTTTCTGTCCTTCAGACTTTACGAATACTAGACTTTGGCCAGTGGAAGTAGAAAATGCCCCAAAGCCAATGGGAGTAAACAATCATACCCTACCATCTTTGATATTTGTGGGAGGAAGAGTGCCCCGTCGTTGGTGTCAGTGAGAGAAAGAGTACCCCATCATTGGTGTCAATGTGAGGAATATTTCCTTATTATAAGTGGGAGAAATAGTAATACAAGGGCCAGATAAAGGCAAGCCACGGGCTGCAGTTTGGAGACCACTGGTTTAAATTATCTGTAAAATTGTGTGAAAAATAGAATTACTTATACATAGTTTTATGTTGTGCATTTAAATCTTTCATTGTTTTAATTTTTGGATAGAGTAGGAAAAGGTTAAATCCCCATGTCAATTTATTTTAATGGGAGATTTCCCTACACATCCTAACACAACTGAAAATGGGGAATTCCCACTTGGAAGATTTACCCTCATTCCTTGTTCTGGTGATAGCAAAACATGACATAGACTCTCAATGTTCCCCATTATGTCCAAAATAAATATAATGTGTTGGCTGGATTTGGGCTAAAAATCTTAAGAGGATGTTTGCTTGTACATGGTTGGATGGTTAAAATTAACATTCTCTACTTCATGTAGTTCATTTACTAAGGGATTAGATACTGTTCACTAAATAAAATGTTCTCTGAGATTAGTACTGTAATAAAGCTGAAGTAGTGTTTGCTTTGATTATTCACTCATATGTAAGTAAAAAGCCTTTTTTTTTGTCCTTGCACCGGATTATTTACATTTACTAAGCTTTTGGAAAATTCACTTTGTTATGTTAACTGCCTCTATCCTTTGGTAAATCAACCCCAGTGTACGATGTCCAAATGATGCTCAACCTATTCTCCAAATAAGGTAGTCATGCAATTTAAAATTGTAAAAATGTTATAGAGGGAAAACTGTTGCTTTTGCCCATTAAGTGACAGGTCCTGCATTTCAGAATGTAGTGCTTGGACCGAAGTGGTCAGGCCCATACGTTGTCACGTGGTGAAGGGGAGCAGGTCATTAACCTTGTGTATGTTCCGACAGGCAGGAGGGGTTACCTTATGTGTTACTGGATGGGGAAACTAATGGCTGATGACCTTGGAGAATGCATTTTTAAAAACAAGTCAGCAATGGCAGCTTCCATATTTATACGTTGATTTTATTTTAAATATGTCATAATTTTTGTATTTTAAATATGTCAGGATTTTAATATGGTGCATGTATATTATGTATTTGTGCTTATGTTGAATTTATATTATATTATTTACCTGAAGGTAAATTATTGTAATGTAATTACTGACAGTATTTGCAAATTTGTCTTCCTTTCCATATTTTGTATTATGTCATGCGAATGTTAGCGGTTTCCCCCACTGGACAGCCGCTGGATAAGAAACCTAGAGGGTTTGTAAACATACAGAGCACATAGCCTACAGAACTTTTTTTATGTTATTCACCAGGATTAGAGAAAAGGAGAAAAAAGTATGAGGACCTAAATTGGCATTAAGCAACATCCTTATTCTCCAAAAATAATCCATACACATCCAACGCTTAATGGCCTTGTAATCTATTTTTCATGAAGTTGCTTCTTACTGTGCTTTTCTGCCTCCATATAATGTCATCCAAACCTCTCCTTTTCTGGTTAGTGGGGGTCATGTGCCTTGTGCACACTACAAATCCAATCGTTCATAGTTTATAGCCCATCTCAGAAGTAAGCAAGATAAGGAACCTAACCTCTCCCTAACCATTCAAATCAGTTGACAATATATATATATATATATATATATATATATATATATATAGAAAGCCCAAATATTATACATTTTTTTAAAGCAGAAACTTTAGAGAGTAAATTGATGGGTTTTACAATTTCTTGATGTCACATGGTATTTGTGCAGCGGAAAAAATACACTTTTTTTAATTGTACACAACCCAATTTTTTGTAAAAAGGATGATATTACGCTGAGTAAATAGATACCAAACATGTGATGCTTTAAAATTGTGCATGCCCGTACAGCAGCGACAAACAATGTACATTTTACTATCCATATGCGATACTTTAAAAGCCTTTACAGGTTACCACTTTAGAGTTACAGAGCAAGTGCTAGTGCTAGAATTACTGCCCATGATCTGATGTTTGTAGTGATAACTCACATGTGTGGGACAATCGCTTTCAGCTTTTGCGTATGAGCACGGGGGGATGGGGGCACTTAAAAAAAAAAATAACATTCATCCTTGTGATGAATATCCTTGTGTAAACATCCTTGTGATAGCTCTTAAAAGAATTCGATCACACCGATTTTTGAAAATGACGCCGTTGACATCTGGGTAAACCGGAAATTAAGTCAGGTCATCTTTCCGGGTTACCATAGCCGATCAAAGCTGATCCTGGTACTGGGATAATGTCTGCATACATATATACAGTATATGTGTTTGTACATCGCTGGTCGCAAGTGTAAATTTTGATATACTGTTTATATATTTTATATATATATATATATATATATATATATATATATATATATATCTATATATTTAGAGATAAGGATGCAAATCAATAGCATTCCTGTTTAATTTGCTTTCACATCTTGCAGAAAAGGAGGAGTGCATCTGAAACAACTGTTGGAGTAGTAAATTACTGGTTACAGGGATTGGACTGGTTCACCATAATTTAGTATCCATATCTAACTGCCATCAATGCATTTCTTACATTCTCTGTAATGGCAAACATATCATAGAGCAGGAAGAGTGCAGAGCTAAGATTTCTTGCCAGAAGAGGTCATGCATTGTGTGTGTAGTGTTCTGTGCCTGTATATAGTCTTGTAGTATTGTGTTATCTTGATTTCCATAGACTAGGCTATCTAGAAAGACAAGTGGTTCCATGGCCATGCTATGTAAGGCAATTTAATTCATTGGCTAATGATCAGATCACACTATGGTCATGCCTAGTGGTCTTGTTATATTGGAGATGTTCTGCTCTTTGCATGATCTATAAATTGTTTGTAATATAGTCATATTTTGATATAGTCACCATGAGTACACACCATTTTATATCTGTATAAAGTAGGAACATTTTATTCTTCAACAATCTATTTAATTGTGCTTGACTAAACTTGAGGATAAAGGTGCCTTTTTGCTCCATAAAGGCATTAGGGGGGTATTTATAAAGCAGTGAATGTTACTTTCAGCAAACATTCTCTGGTGGAGAATCTTACAGATCCATGTGTTTTAAATGGCTTTGACTCATCCTCCACCAGAGAAGATTTGGTAAAAACCACATGCACCTACAAATAGACCCTTCTCATCCATTATCAGTAACCAACCTCACAAATGTTCTTATGGTTGATTGGGCAACAAACCTTATGGAAAGCCTTCCTATAAGAGTGGAGGCTGTTATAACATCAGAAGGAAGGGGTGGAGGGGAAATGCGTTACTAATGCCTATTGTACTAAAATAAGATGTCCAACAAGCTCTTAAATGATGGTCAGGTGTCCACAAACCTTATGCCATATAGTGTATAAGATACCAGGCCCTAAGTCTGCCTGTTACTAGAATTGAACTTTTGGGTGAACTAACCATTTAACTGAACAGTACATAAACAGGAATAATTCTGAAAGGAAAGTTTCTTTAAAACTTTTTCTGTTTTTCCTTGGACAGATTCCATGATGACCATTTACAGCCCTTCATGGTGTGAGCAGTGTCACTGCCTATTTGTCAGCATGTGACATCTTATCCCGCTTATTATGTGGTATATAAATAAGGAAATGAGAGCAGGCACCATGTATCTTGTGTCTCTCAAATGTCGCCATGCAGGTATTATGTGTCCGAAGTTACCATGTATCAGCAAACAACCCGAGAGCCCGCTATGTGTCATAATAGTCTGCTGTACAAATATGAGACATGGGCGCACAATTCACACTTCACACAACGGCACAACACGGACCGACAATCGGGGATGGACGTTACACAGCGCTTAGGCTGCCCACTGTAGCATAAAGAAAAGATCAGAATTGCACAGCATTGGTTATTGCTTTTGAAGAATGGTTTGGGGAAAAAATGTTCTGGTTAAAGTGTATGTAAACCCTAAAAATTAACTAGTTGCAGAAAACATACTTGTTGATTCTGCCAGAAACCTTTTGAGCTGATTACCAGGAGCATCAGTCTCAAATTTTCAGTATGAGGCCCACGTTGTGAATTTTACTAATTTTCGTGAGCCAGAAAATCAGTTACATTGCGTAGGTCCCCCTTAAGCCTCATACACAAGATTGGACTTCGATCTGACTGTTACGTGGATTTTTGTCCAAAGGGCGTTGGCCATGAACTTGTTCTGCATACACATGGCAGGACTTTTTCAGCCTACTTTCACCAAATCACATGGTTTTTCTGCTCTTTTCCACCACCCCTTGGGCAACTTCTGCTATTGTTGGCTGATCTTTAGCATTGGTTCTAAGCAAGCATGCTTGTACTTTGGACTTAAGTCTGATGGACTTGTGTACACATGATCGGATTAGCCGATGTAGGACATTTGTTGCCGGAAAGTTTGGCTGTTTGCACATCGAACATTTGTCTGCTAAAAAACACAGAAAGTTTGTCTGATGGAGCGTACACACGGTCAGTTTGTCTGTCAAAAAGTCTGATCGTGTGTATGGGCCCATAGTGTACATCCAGGAGTGCCTATCAGAATCCTCATCTTACATCCAGAAAAGCCTATCTGAGTACTCCCTTACATCCAAGAGTGTTCTTGGGTTTGGATACATTTTTATCAATGAAAAGAGCTTTTGATAAAATGTAAAAGGCACATCTATATGGACACTGTAAGGCAGAGGAATGTGAAGCAAAATTCAATGATCCTATTGCATCTGTGTTAATTAACTCAAACTGTCAGATTGGTCAACTGTTTAGCCCATGGTGAGGCAGGAGGCTTTTACCTTCTAGATGTGGAAAATGGACAGTGGCAGAAAGTGCTGGAGTATTTAAAATATAAGTACCAGGTCCTTTTAGAAAAAGTTGTGTGTGTTACCGGCGCCAAGATAATATCAATATTCTTATTAAGTCTTGCTGCAATAAATTTGGATTTAGATTTAGATTTGTGTATTTGTGAAGTATTTGTGAAGTAAATTGCGCTAACTTATATTTATATAAACATTTTACCACGACTGATCCTGTGTGAGAGGAGAGGGGAGAGAGCGGAGGCAACAGCAGTGCTGTGGGCTAGATCAATTGCAGTCACAGATCCAGCCATCCATACTCTGCAATACCCCCTGTGCAATACTCTGCAATACCCCCTGTGCAATACTCTGCAATACCCCCTGTGCAATACTCTGCAATACCCCTGTGCATGCAATACCCTGCCAATACTCTGCAATACCCCGCAATAATCTGAAATACTCCTCAATACTCTGCAATATGCCCCCCCCCCGCTTCTACCGACTCAACGCTACGATCGAAGCCAGGATTGTTTTTTTTTTTTCAGACTTCCCAGCCTAGAGGTGAGATGTGGGGTCTTATTGACCCCATATCTCACTGAAGAAGAGGACCTGTCATGCTGTATTCCTATTACAAGGGATGTTTACATTCCTCGTAATTGGAATAAAAGTGATCAAATTTTTAATTTTTTTGCGGAAAAACGCGTCAAACTAAAATAAATAAACGTAAAATGAACAATAAAATATATATATTTTTAAAGCGCCCCTGTCCCCGTGTGCTAGAACGCAGAAGCGAACGCATACGCAAGTCCCGTCCACATATGAAAACGGTGTTCAAACCACACATGTGAGGTATCTCTGCTAACGTTAGAGCGAGAGCAATCATTTTGGCCCTAGACCTTCTCTGTAACTAAAAACATATAACCAGTAAAAATATTTCAAGCGTCGCCTATGGGGATTTTTAAGTAGCGAAGTTTGGCGCCATTTAACAAGCTAGTGCAATTTTGAAGGGTGACTTGTTAGGTATCTATTTCCTTAACGTAACCTCATCTTTCACATTATGCAAAAACATTGGGCTAACTTTACTGATTTGTTTTTTTTAAGCACAAAACTGTTTTTTTTTGTAAAAAATAAGTTAGAAAAATTGCTGCGCAAATACAGTGTGAGATAAAAAGTTGCAACGACCTCCATTGTATTCTCTAAGGTCTTTGCTAAAAAAACATATATAATGCTTTGGGGTTCCATGTAATTTTCTAACAAATAAATGATGATTTTTACATGTAGGTGAGAAATGTCAGAATTGGCTTGGGTGCTCCAGAACGCCTGAAGGTGCTCCCTGCATGTTGGGCCTCTGTATGTGGCCACGCTGTGTAAAAGTCTCACACATGTGGTATCGCCATACTCGGGAGTAATAGCAGAATGTGTTTTGGGGTGTAATTTGTGCTATGCATATACTGTGTGTGAGAAATAACCTGCTAATGTGAAAATGTTGTGGGGAAAAAAATAAAGAAAAAAATATATTGAGTTTGCAAAGAATTGTGGGAAAAATTACAACTTCAAAAAACTCACCATGCCTCTTTCTAAATACCTTGGAATGTCTTCTTTCCAAAAAGGTGTCATTTGGGGGGTATTTGTACTTTTCTGGCATGTTAGGGTCTCAAGAAATGAGATAGGCCGTCAGTACTTCAGGTGTGATCAATTTTCAGATATTGGCACCATAGCTTGTGGACTCTATAACGTTTACAAAGACCATATAATATACACTAATTTGTACTTTTTTTTACCAAAGATATGTAGCAGTATAAATTTTGGCCAAAATTTCTGAAGAAAAAATATTAATTTGCTAAATTTTATAACAGAAATGAAGAAAAAAACATTTTTTTACAGAATTTTCAGTATTTTTTCTCTTATAGCGCAAAAAAAAAACCCAACGGTGATTAAATACCACCAAAAGAAAGCTCTATTTGTGCTAAAATTTCATTTGGGTACAGTGTTGTATGACTGCGTAATTGTCATTCAAAATGTGAGAGCACCGAAAGCTGAAAATTTGGTCTGGTTATTAAGGGGGTTTAAGTGCCCAGTGGTCAAGTGGTTAAGGACTTTCTTAGCACATATACATATCTTTTTATTTTATTTTCATATATAATACATTTTTCTTGCTTTCTTGGAGCACATACAATCCGTGGATTGTAACAGTAGCATATTTGAAATCTTTTTGGATTTATTTCACATTTTTTTGATGGATTGAGAAATTCATATGTTATAGTTTGGCACAGGGCACTGTATTGGTATTTATTGCACACTATTTGTTGACTGTTTGCACATTAATTAATAATCATAGACACATGTATATACTTTTTGTTTTTTTGAGTAATAAATTCACAGGATCAGTCGTGGTAAAATGTTTATATAAATATAAGTTAGCGCAATTTACTTCACAAATACACAAACCAGGTCCTTCTACATTGACAAAAAAAGACTCTCTAATTTATCCATGTGACTGTAGTTTTCAAATGTCTTAGTGCACTTTTTTTTTTAAATAATTTTCCTTTCCTAGTTTTTAGCTCTGTGAATAGAGCCTATGCAGCCATGCAGTTGTGTTTTGATTATGTCCAATAGTCAGATCATGTTGAAGGTGTATGTATTCCATGTCTACACATTGTGTAATGCAGTTGTATTATGATTAGGTCCAATGGTAAAACCATGTTGGCGATGTATTCTGTGTCTCCACATTGTGTAATGCAGTTATGTTTAAATTATGTCCAATTGTCAGATCATGTTGGAGGTAGAGTATTTTGTGTCTATACATTTTGTAATGCAGTTGTATTATATGTATGCCCAACATTCAGATCAAGTTGGAGGTGTAGTATTCTGTGTCTTTACATTGTGTAATGCAGTTGTGTCATGAGTATGTCCAATGGTCAGATCATGTTGGAGGTAAAGCATTCTGGGGCAGATCCTCATACATTTGCATGGGCGCAGCGTATGTGAGATACGCTACGCCGCTGTAACTTACTTTTCAAATGTTTGAATCCTGAAAGAATTTGCGCCGTAAGTTACGGCGGCGTAGTGTATTTCTCGCGCCGTAAGGGTGCGGAATTCAAATGCGGCGAGTAGGGGGCGTGTTTCATTTAAATGAAGCGCGTCCCCGCGCCGAACGAACTGCGCATGCCCCGTCCGTCAAAACTCCCAGGGTTCATTGCTCCAAATGACGTCGCAAGGACTTCATTGTTTTCGTCGTGAACGTAAATGGCGTCCAGCCCCATTCACGGATGACTTACGCAAACAACGTAAAATTTCCAAAATTATACGCGGGAACGACGGCCATACTTAACATTGAGTACGCCACCAGATAGCAGCTTTAACTATACGCCGGAAAAAGCCGAACGGAAACGACGTAAAAGAATGCGACGGCCGCTCGTGGATCGTCGGAAAAAGCTAATTTGCATACTCGACGCGGATTACGACGTGAACGCCACCCAGCGGCCACCGGAAAATTGCATCTTAGATCCGACGGCGTACTAAGGTGTACGCCTGTCGGATCTAACACAGATGCCGTCGTATCTTGTTTGGTGGATACCAAAACAAAGATACGACGCGCAAAATTTGAAATTACGCGGCGTATCAACAGATACGCTGGCGTAATTTCTTTGAGGATCTGCCCCACAGTGTCTATACATTGTGTAATGCAGTTGTGTCATGAGTATGTCCAATGGTCAGATCATGTTGGAGGTGTAGTATTCTATGTCTTTACATTGTGTAATGCAGTTGTGTTATGAGTATGTCCAATGGTCAGATCATGTTGGAGGTAAAGCATTCTGTGTCTATACATTGTGTAATGCAGTTGTGTCATGAGTATGTCCAATGGTCAGATCATGTTGGAGGTGTAGTATTATGTCTAGGGATGCACCGATACCAATTTTTTAGCAACGAGACTAATTCTCTGTCTACATTGTGTAATGCAGTTGTGTTATGAGTATGTCCAATGGTCAGATCATGTTGGAGGTGTAGTACTCTGTGTCTATACATTGTGCAATGCAGTTGTGTTATGAGTATGTCCAATGGCCAGATTATGTTGGAGGGGTAGTATTCTGTTTCTGTACATTGTATAACGTAGTTATGCTTTGATTTTGCCCAGTGCTTAGGTCTTGTTGAGAGTGAGAGGCTAATGACATGTAATATGAGACTAGTAGAGATCACTGAGAACTGAGCAATCATATGACCACTGATAACTGAGGGCCAGATTCACGTAGATGAGCGGCGGCGTAACATATCGTAGATACGTTACACCGCCGCAATTTTTCATCGCAAGTGCCTGATTCACCAAGCACTTGCGATGAAAACCTACGCCGGCGGCCTCCGGCGCAAGGCGGGCCAATTCAAATGGGCGTGTGCCATTTAAATTAAGCGCGCTCCCGCGCCGGACCTACTGCACATGCTCCATTTCTGAACTCCGGCCGTGCTTTGCGCAAAGTGACGTAATTTTTTCGAATGGCGAGGCGCGTAGCGTAATTCCGTATTCCCGGACGGCATACGCAAACAACGTTATTTTTTACATTTCGACGCGGGAACGACAGCCATACTTTATACAGCAATACGATTGCTGTGTAAAGTTAAGGCACCAAAAAAAACGACTAACTTTGCGACGGGAAACTAGACTAGCGGCGACGTAGCGAACGCGAAAAACCGTTGTGGATTGCCGTAACTCCTAATTTGCATACCCGACGCTGGTTTACGACGCGAACTCCCCCCAGCGGCGGCCGCGATATTGCATCTTAAGATCCGACAGTGTAAAACAATTACACCTGTCGGATCTTATGGCTATCTATGCGTAACTGATTCTATGAATCAGTCTCATAGATAGAACAACAGATACGACGGCGTATCAGGAGATACCCCGTCGTATCTGCTCTGTGAATCTGGCCCTGAGTTCTTAGTCTTCACTGAGGAGAGAGCAATTACTGTCAGTCCCCGGGTCTCTGCTATGGAGTGCCAGGCTGGGGAGGGGGCAGAGTGCCTGGCTCAGGCTCTCAGAAGCAAGCTGAGAGGATGAGCTAACTTCTGTTTAGGCATTTGGGTGGATCCCAAAATTATTATCAGGATCCCTGCAGAGCCTAGACTGACTCTTTGACATCAGCTGACAGCAGATTTTAGCCCACTGTTGGCTGAATCTGGGTCACAGGAGTGCAGAAATAAGATCACACCTGTGACCCACATAAGGAGTATGGCCAAATAGCTTTGGCCATACTTCACCTTTAATGGCACCAGCACACTAGTCTGCAAAGGCAGTGCGTTTTTGTGTGGTGTGGGAAAACATACAATTTTGCACACGTTCTCGCATTGTACCTGGTAGGAACAAGCCCTAAAATGTTGTTTGTAAAGGCAGAGTTCAGTGGTAAGGAGGTTGTGATGCAGAGTTCGATGGTCAGTAGTTTGTGATGCAAGAGTTGCCTTATACCTGTGGAAAACACAGAGCCACAGAGCTTTTTTTTTTACAAAGAGCCACACTTTTTAGAATTTTGCCACAGCACCCCTAAGGAGCCCAGATGGTACTCTGGTTGAAGAAGGCTTAGCTAAATATACTTCCAAGAACCACTGGTGTATATTGCAAGTATAGCCTAATATCAGAACAGTTAAGCCTCGTACACACGGCCGAGGAACTCGACGTGCCAAACACATCGAGTTCCTCGGCCAGTTCAGCCCTGAAGCCGCCGAGGAGCTCGGCGGGACGAGAGCTCCCATAGAACAACGAGGAAATAGAGAACATGTTCTCTATTTCCTCGCCGAGCTCCTCGTCGGCTTCCTCGGCCGAAAGTGTACACACGACCAGTTTCCTCGGCAGAATTCAGCCAGAAACTCGGTCGGAAGCTGAATTCTGCCGAGGAAACTGGTCGTGTGTACGGGGCCTTAAAGTGCTTGTTAACCCAATTGCTGCCTAATTTCTCTGCACTTCCTGTTCTGGAAGCAGCAAGTGAGATCATATTTCTACTAAATAAAGGGAATTTCTATTGTTTATTATAGTGTCCTTATTAGGGGATTTGCCCTTACTTTTTGTTCTGGGGGCATTTAAATATTTGGATGTCTTCTCATTTTAATTTCCAGTGATAAAGGTCACCAGGACAAATAACGAGGATGAACCAACTTAATGGGGAAAAAAAGGGGGTTCTAATCCTAATCCTGGGCTATAAAAAAAAACATGGTTTAATAAAATAATTCCCACTGATTAACAACAAAATAATACATTTTGTGCAAAGTATGATTTGGGAAGATTTTGTATCGTATCTACTTCTGAATGTATTTTTTCAAGCAGTGATATGTTTGATTGCTAATTTCACTTATGGTATAATAGTTCTAAAATTAAAGATCTTTTGGGTGTCATGCGTACCCAGACATAATTGCCTGTGACTGCTAACAACAAAGGGCTAGAAGCTGCTTTAACTGATTGTAATTATGTTATATTGGCTCTCTGATTCTTCCTGTATTGAAGTGTATTGTAACTGTACTGTCTGCCCTCATGTTGTAAAGCGCTGCACAAACTGTTGGCGGTATATGAATATAAATCCTGTAATATTAAAAATAATATTACAATCCCTACCATATTCTAGTCCAGGAGAAGGAGGTGTCTTGCTTCTTTTAGTACTATAGCAAAACCCATGGGTTTTTGGTATTTTTGTTAAAGTCTTTTGCCGCGTACACACGATCGGAATTTCCGACAACAAATGTTCGATGGGAGCTTTTTGTTGGAAATTCCAACCGTGTATAGGCCCCATCGGAAATTTTCTGTCGAAATCTCCGACAACAAAAATTTGAGAGCTGGTTCTCAAATTTTCCGATAAACAAAATCCGTTCTTGTAAATTCCGAGCCTGTGTACATGATTCCGACGTACAAAATTCCACGCATTCTCTGAATCAAGTAAGGGATGGTTCGGAATGGAGATAGCACATTCATCACGCTGTAATGGACTGAAAAGCACTAGGCTGAAAAGCTTGAATCGTCTCTCACCAAACGTCTACTAACACGACTGGTATTGAACTTCCCTTTAATAGTGCCGTCGTACATGTTGTACGTGACCGCGTTCTTGGCGATCGGAATTTCCGACAACATTTGTGCGACCGTGTGTATGCAAGACAAGTTTGAGCCAACATCCATCAGAAAAAAATTCATAGTTTTGTTGTCGGAATGTCCGATCGTCTGTACGCGGCATTTATGATATACAGTGCCTTAAAAAAGTATTAATACCGCTCAAGATTTTCCACATTTTGTCATGTTACAACGAAAAACTTAAATGTATTTTCTTGGAAAATTTTATGTGACAGACCCAACAAAGTGGCACATAATTGTGAAGTGGAAGGAAAATGATAAATGGTTTTCAAAATCTTTTTAAAAAAAATATGTGAAAAGTGAGGCGTGCATTTGTATTCAGCCCCCCTGAGTCAATACTTTGTAGAATCACCTTTTGCTGCAATTACAGCTGCAAGTCTTTTTGGGGATGTCTCTACCAGCTTTGCACATGTAGAGAGTGACATTTTTGCCCATTCTTCTTTGCAAAAAAGCTCAAGCTCTGTCAGATTGGGTGGAGAGTGTCTGTGAACAGCAATTTTCAAGTCTTGCCACATATTCTCAAATTTAGGTCTGGACTTTGACTGGACCATTCTCACACATTAATATGCTTTTATCTAAACCATTCCATTGTACCTCTGGCTGTATGTTTAGGGTTGTTGACCTGTTGGAAGGTGAACCTCCACCCCAGACTCAAGTATTTTGCAGACTAATAGGTTTCCTTCTAAGATTGCCCTGTATTTGGCTCCATCTTCCCATCAACTCTGAAAAGCTTCCCCATCCCTGCTAAAGAAAAGCATCCCCACAACATGAAGCTGCCAACACCATGTTTCACAGTGGGGATGGTGTGTTCAGGGTGATGTGCAGTGTTAGTTTTCTGTCACACATAGCGTTTTGCTTTTAGGCCAAAAAGTCAAACGAGACTTCCTTTGTCTTTCTTTCAACAATGGCTTTCTTCTTGCCACTCTTCCATAAAGACCAGATTTGTGGAGTGCACGACTAATAGTTGTCATGTGGACAGATTCTCCTACTTAAGCTGTGGATCTCTGCAGCTCCTCCAGAGTTACCATGGGCCTCTTGGCTGCTTCTCTGATTAATGCTTTCCTTGCCCGACCTGTCAGTTTAGGTGGACCGCCATGTCTTGGTAGGTTTGCAGTTGTGCCATACTCTTAACATTTTTGGATGCTGGATTGAACAGTGCTCCATGAAATGTCCAAAGCTTGGGATAGTTTTTTTTATAACCTAACCCTGCTTTTAACTTCTCCATAACTTTATCCCTGACCTATCTGGTGTTTTCCTTGGCCTTCACGATGCTGTTTGTTCTCTAAGGTTCTCTAACAAACCTCTGAGGGCTTCACAGAACAGCTGTAGTTATACTGAGATTAAATTACATACAGGTGGACTTTATTTACTAATTAGGTGACTTCTGGAGGCAATTAGTTCTGCTAGATTTTAGTTAGGGGTATCAGAGTACAGGGGGCTGAATAAAAATGCAAGTCACACTTTTCAAATATTAACAATAATAATTGAAAATAATTTATCATTTTCATTCCACTTCACAATTGTGTGACTTTGTGTTGGTCTATCATATAAAATCCCAATAAAACACATTTATGTTTTTGGTTGTAACATGACAAAATGTGGAAAATTTTATAGGGTATGAATACCTTTTCAAGGCACTGTAAAGCACAAATAAAAAAACAGAGTGTGTCTGTACACCATAACTGTGCATTGTGTTCAACATCTTCAGTCTGGATAGAGTTGATGGTTGTATATAGGGGTGCAACGGATCGTGACCGATCCGTGATCCGAACGGGTCGCCCTGTTCGGATCGGCACACAACGCGATCCGCGGAGCGCTGCCTCGGCCTTAGGAAAGGCCGCGGCTTCGGCCTAGCTCCGGAGCGGTCGGCCATCTTGGTTCACCCGGCCAGGCCAGTAGAAGGAGCTGTGAGCCCCGAGCGCATAGCCTGTTGCACTCCTCACCTCTCGTCTGATTGCCAGCCCTGCCGTGCGATGTCACCGCCGCTTCTGCGTTACATTAGGTAGGAAGGTTATTGCTTAAACTGAAAAATTGCGCACCTCAGTGCTGTGCAATGGCATCAGTGGGGTGTTGTACACCTCGCTGCTTTTATGACAGTAGGCTACTTGTGTAGCATTTTTGTCCTAAATGCCGTTCTAGTGCTCTGCTGCGCCAAAGCTGCGTACCTTTGCGGTGCACTAAAAACAAAACCAGTCTCCTCTGTTGGTGCTATACCTCCCCCTTCTCCAAGGTGTAATGCAAAAAAACATTCCTAAAAAGGTTACCTATGGCCGCCCCAGACTACAAGCTATAGTGTTCACACATACAGCGTCACTAAAGGTTTTTTTTTTTTTTAATTGCTGATCCGAAAAACTATCCGATCCGTGACTCCTGATCCGAGGATCGATCCGATCCGTGAGTTTTTTGATTCGTTGCACCCCTAGTTGTATAGAGTATAACAGAAAAATATTATATTTACTGTCAGTGGTCAGGAAATGTTGAGGGTAGATGTGCACACTAAAATATTTCGTTTTGGAATTTTGTTTTCGTCCGAAAAATAAAATTATTTAGTCACTGTTTAGTTACTGTTTAGTTTAGTTACTGAAATTCGTTTTTATTCATGTTGTTTTGTTAAAAAATGCATTTGTCCGACAATCCGAATTAATTAAGGTCGAATCTGTCATTGAAGGCTTATGGTGTCTGTCAAATGTCTGTACACCTCGCTGCTGTATGACAGTAGGCTACTTGTGTAGCATTTTTTGTCCTAAATGCCGTTCTAGTGCTCTGCTGCGCCAAAGCTGCATACCTTTGCGGTGCACTAAAAACAAAACCAGTCTCCTCTGTTGGTGCTATACCTCCCCCTTCTCCAAGGTGTAATGCAAAAAAACATTCCTAAAAAGGTTACCTATGGCCACCCCAGACTACAAGCTATAGTGTTCACACATACAGCGTCACTAAAGGTTTTTTTTTTTTTTAATTGCTGATCCGAAAAACGATCCGATCCGTGACTCCTGATCCGAGGATCGATCCGATCCGTGAGTTTTTTGATCCGTTGCACCCCTAGTTGTATAGAGTATAACAGAAAAATATTATATTTACTGTCAGTGGTCAGGAAATGTTGAGGGTAGATGTGCACACTGAAATATTTCGTTTTGGAATTTTGTTTTCGTCCAAAAAATTAAATTATTTAGTCACTGTTTAGTTACTGTTTAGTTTAGTTACTGAAATTCGTTTTTATTTATGTTGTTTTGTTAAAAAATGCATTTGTCCGAATATCCAAATTAATTAAGGTCGAATCTGTCATTGAAGGCTTATGGTGTCTGTCAAATGTTCTAAAAAGATTTGACGAAGCAGCTAAACTGTACGACCCTGCAATCGTACATTTCCGGTCGAATGCTCCGCCCACAAGCTATAGTAGAATTCTAATGTTGTATGACTAGTAATAATTATATTTATTAATTATTATTACTAGTCAACCAACATTTGAATTCTTCTATAACCTATGGGCCGTGCATTTGACCGTAAGTGTTTACTCGTGGCGATCGTATGTTTTTAGCTGCTTCGTCGAATCTTCATGTCTCTATAATGTTGAATCTTTTCTCTCTATATCGAATAATCTCGGACTAATAGTGTAAGGTTAGGCACATTCAACCGCAGGTTCGATAGACACAGATCGCTATTGTCACCGTCATGTCGAATCTTCTATCTATATCGAACTGTTGTTGCAACGAAATGAAAATAAAGCATTTTTATGTTGGATCTTTCGGGTTTCAGACTCTGCACATTCGTTATCGTTTTTTAAAACAAACGCGGAAATCCCTGAAATTCGGCCGAAAAAGCATTCGAATGAAAACAAATGCACATGTCTAGTTAAGGGTTCTATGTCTGTGGAGAGCTTAACGATATTTTGATGTTGGAGTTGTAATTGTCTGTGCCTGTACAGTGTGTTTTTTAAAATATGTTTGTTATGTTACTTTTTGTTGATGAGAACTGGCAAACGTGTGCTTTTGACATTTTTGGTGCTAGAAGGCTTTCACCTTCCATATCTCAGAATTCCAGTAGACATGCCTATAGGTAACAAGTCCTTCCTTCAGACATGTATAATAATGTTCTTTCTTTCCTCCCTTTCTTACTTCTTTCCTTCTCCCCCCCCCCCCCCCCCTTTGTCCTTCCCTTTACTTTTTTTCCTTCCTATATCCCTACTTCTTTCTTTGTTTCCTCATTCTATTCTTCCTATTGTTCTTCCATCCTTTCCCCTTTCTTTCCTCCTACCTTTTTTCTCCTTTCTTCTGCCTTTAACTCCCTTCCTCCATTCCCTTACTTCTTTTATGCCTTTTTCTCTCTTTCAATCTTACTTATTCCCCATTCACAGTAAACAGCCTGGATAAAGGAATTTTGGCTATTAAATTTAACACTGCAATACCAGGCACTTTTACGTTCTTCCTGCCCAGGCCAATTTTCAGCTTTCAGCAATATCACACTTTGAATGACAATTGCATGTTCATGCAACACTGTACCCAAACTGCTTATCATTTTGTTCACACAACTAGAGCTTTATTTTGGTGATATTTACTCACCGCTGTTTTTATTTTATTTTTGCTAAATAATGAAAACGACAGAATTTGTTTTAAAAAAAAGGCATTTTTGTTTGTCTTTGTTCTAAAATTTAGCAAATAAATAATTGTTCTTCACAAATTTTGGCCAAAATGTATTCTGCTACATTTCTTCGGTGAAAATAACCCAAATCCGTGTTTATTATTTAAGCTGTAAGAAAGTTATAGAGTCAACAAACTATGGTATATATCCAAAAATTGATCAATCCGGATGTACTGACGGCCTCTCTCACAAATGTCAGGACAGTACAAATATGCCCCAAATGACCCCTTTTTGGAATATAGACAGTCCAAGGTATTTAGTAAGAGGCATGGCAAGCTTTTTTAAGTTGTAATTTTTTCCTAACACTTTGACCAGAGCAATATAATGTTACCATAGTAACATTGTATTACTCTGGGGAAGTGATGAGTATTTTATTTTTTTTTACACCTTATTCTTGCATATAGTAATGAATTTCATTGCTATATGCAACCATTTTACTTAATGGAAGCCACCTGTTGTTTACAACTGATATGTGACCTGCTGTGATTATTGGCTATAGCAGTCACATGGTACCGGCAGCGGGCCAGTACAATGATCAGTCATCTGCTGTGTCCGGTGGACGCAGCTGATGACAGATCAAACTGAAGAGCGGCCACGCTGGGCCCGATCCAGGAGGACGTCATATGATGTCCACCGGGTTTGACGAGAGGCCTGCACAGCCTTCAATTTACTATAGGCTGGGCAGAAAGTGGTTGAAGGCCAGCTGGATCTGTGGCTGCTAGATACCCAAATAATTATGTTTAGCTGACATTTTTTAATGACCTTGATTCTGGCCAATAAAACTTTACAGCATTTGCTAAAATGGGGCAAGGACCTTTTCTGTTCTAGCATGACTGTGCGCCTGTGCACAAAGGCAACTCCATAACGACATGGCTTGATGAGTTTGGCTTGAAAGAACGTGAGTGGCCTGAACAGACTACAACCCTATTGAACACTTTGCGATAAATGAGAATGTCAATTGTGAGCCAGGTGTTCTCATATATCAGTATATGACTTCAGAAATTTTTGTTTCTGGTTGAATGGGCACATTCCCGCAGACACACTCCAAAATCTCATACAAAGCCTTTCCAGAAGAGCAGAGTCTTTGGGGATCCAGGACCTGTGGTTGCTGAATATCCAAATAGTGACTGTATTTGATTGGATGACAGTTTTCCAACCGACTAATTTTCAGTCAAAGTTTGTCAAATCAGGTGGTGCTGTTGGGCCACCCAAAGCTTAAAGTGTGGCCGACTCATCAGGAAAAGGGAGAAATTTGAGCAGCTAATGGGGAGCTTTAGTTTCTCTCAGCCCACAGCCTTAGTTCTTTCTTTTTCCTGACTATGGTGATAGATAGTCAGGAAGCTCTGATACACATCTTCTGCCTTACAGAGATATTAAAACACAAAAATCTGGCCTAACAAATGGGCTAATTAAAAATTTAAAAGGAAGAAGAGCATTAAGACTGTTACAGTCCTTGGAAAGAATCCGCTACTTGGTACAGTATTTTGCATGTGTCTGCAAACATTAAATGCTGCCTTTTAGCAAGTGCTGCAAAGTTTTAATGGCCAACGTCCCACTGGAGGGAAATAATAGCACTCTTTAAAGGGCCAGTAAACTGAAAATAATAACTACTTATGTGTAAAAGGCAATATATAGGGTGCAGATACACATGTGCAGTCATTTTACCTTTTTTTTGTAAATGTCACCAGAAAGGATGGCCCGGATTCACAAAGCACTTGCGCCGACGTATCTCCAGATACGCAGCGTAAGTGAAAATATGCGCCGTCGTATCTGTGCGCCGTACCCACAAACTAAGGTACGCCTAAAAACAGGCTTAATCCTGCCGACGTAACTTGCCTACACCGGCGTAGGGTGGGCACACATTTACGCTGGCTGCATGGTGGCGCTGCCATTGATTAGCCATTCAAATATGAAAATGAGGAAAATACAGCGATTCACAAACCTGCGCCCGCCCGACGCAGGCTACGAGAGGTGCGCGTAAGTTGTACGTCCGGCGTAAAGTTAAGCCCCATAAAGGAGGTGTAACTCAGCAGCAGACATGTAAAGGTCTGCATCAGGGAACAGAAGCCGGCGGTTTTTACGTAGTTTACGTTGGACGTGTGTCTGGATGGGCGTAGATTACGTTCATGGCGCAGGCAGTGATCCGGCGTATCTTAGGTAGTTGTTCCGACGTGGTTATGAGCATGCGCACGGGGATGCGTCCACGACACGACGCATGCGCAGTTCGTTCAACATACTTGTCTGGCTCTCAAACAATAATTTGCATGGGGTCACGCCTCATTTGCATGGCTTTGTATGGGGCAAGCCCACTTCCACCTACGCCGGCCTGCGCCTTCGAAATCTACGCCACGCTGACGCAGCTTTGGGAGCACTGGCTTCCTGAATTCCATGCTTGCCTCTCTGCGCTGCGTCGGCGTAGCGTACATTGAGATGCGCTACGGCGGCATAAATGTGTGCCACTGTCTGTGAATCCGGGCCGAATTGTTTGTGTAGTGTGCTTTTGTTTATATGCTTACGCCCTCTTATTTCCATCATCATCTTTTCCATGCATATATCTCTGTTCCATGTCTATTGGCTTTGTTTTTGTCAGACAGTGTTCTGTTCAGCTTTTTGTGTAATGTTGTTGGACATCTTAGTTACAGCTACGAGTGTGCCTTGTATGCGGTTATTGGATGGTAGTCATATACAAAAAAACACACTATATGACCAAAAGTTTGTGGACACCTGAGCATCACACTTGCTATGCGTTCAAACGTTTGTGGATACTACTCAAAAGTATTGAGTTCAGGTGCTTCCAGTAAAGAGTATTAATAATGCTACAGCTTACAAAGTCATTTTACATGGTTGTGAGCTTTTCAAAATTGTGTAACAATTTGTGGAAGGCCGCTTTCTGTTCCAGCGTGACTGTGCCCCTGTGTTCGAAGCCAACTCTATAAAGACATGTTTTGATAAGTTGGATGTGTAGGAACTTAAGTATTCTGCATAGACTACAACCCTATTGACCTTTGGGATGATTTGAAATGTTGATTGCGAGCGAGGTCTTCTCATTCAACATAAGTATCTGCAAGGCCAGATTCCAGACAAGGCCACAGAGGCCAGGCCTTAGGGCGGCAGTGGGTGCAGGGGCGGCGCCACGGCAACAGGGGACAGGCATGGACTGGCCATCGGGACTACCGGGAGCTTCCCGATGGGCCCAGTGGGCCGATTACAGCGGCCGCCTAATCTGTATCGAAGGTCCGCGGCGATCTACCTGTCAATCACCGACAGCTGGCGCCTGACGGGTAAATCAAGATTTAGCAAGCATGCAGAGTAGCGCAGGAAGCGTGTGTAATAAGTTCTCTCTCATGTCACTCTGCCGGGGAGCAGACTGACATGAGAGAGAACTTATTACACATGCTTCTTGCACTACTCTGCATGCTGGCTGGTAAATGATGTGCCCCATAATGTGCTATGTGCCCTGTGTCCTGATGTGCCCTGTGCCCCCTGTCCTGATGTGCTATGTGCCCTGATGTGCTATGTGCCCGTGCCCTGATGTGCCCCGTGCCCTGATGTGCTATGTGCCCTGATGTGCTATATGCCTTGATGTGCCCTGATGTGCTATGTGCCCTGATGTGCTATGTGCCCTGATGTGCTATGTTCCTGATGTTCCCTGTGCCCCATGTCCTGACGTGCTATGTGCCCCATGCCCTGATGTGCTGTGCCTAAATGTGGTGTGCCCTAATGTGCCCAATGCCCTGATGTGCTGGGCTCTGTACCCTGATGTGCTGTACCCTGATGTGCTGTGCCCTGATGTGCTGAGCTCTGTACCGAGCCCTGATGTGCACTGTACCCTGATGTGTTGTGCCCTGGGCCAGTCTGGATGAAGGCCCATGTGATGGTGATGGTATGTGTGTGTGTGTGTGTGGGGGGGGGGGGGGGCGGCATTGAAGGATACGGCTTTGGGGCGGCAAAGGGAGTAAATCCAGCCTGAGTATCTGACCTCAGAATTTTTTTTTAGCTGAATGGACACACTCTTGTCAAATCTTGTTCAAAGCCTTCCCAGAAAAGTGGAGGTTGTTAAAGCCGCAAAGGTGGTTGGGGTGCAATCTATATGAATGACCTTGGTTTTGGAATGGGACATATAATAGGCTCATATGTCAAGTGTCCACAATCTTAGTCAGTTGTCTGTACCTTTTGCTCTGGTGACAAAATTTAGAATTTCCCATCGCTTTCTGTCTCAGAAACAATGGCTACTGGGAGAAACAAAAGATTAACCACTTCAGCTCCGGAAGATTTTCCCCTTTATGACCAGGCCATTTTTTGCTTTAACTGAAAATTGGGTCTTCATTTCTTGCGCTATAAACACAAAAAGGCAGACAAAAATGAATTTCTTCGTCAGTTTAGGCCAATATGTATTCTTCTACATGTTTTTGGTAAAAAAATCGCAATAAGCGTATATTAATTGTTTTTCCGCAAAAGTTATAGCGTCTACAAAATAGGGGATAGATTTATGGCATTTTTATAAAAACATTTTTTTTACTAGTAATGGTGATGATCAGCTGTGCCTGATCTCTTGGAACAGACAATCACTCTGTACTTCCCTGTCAGAACTGGCTCTCTGTGGAGCGATCGTGGGTGGCCGGCTACATTGTGGCAGTGTAGCTATAGCTGTTAAAGGGACTGACATACAGCTACGGCGATTCGCGGGAAAGGAGCCGACCTACCGCAGCATCATGATAGCGGCTGGTCGACAAGCGGTTAAAGAGGAAGTAAACACTGTTTTTTTTCTTCTCTGCAAAGTAAAGGCATAATGTGCTAGTATGTCACTGCTGCAGGCCGCATCCATCTTCATTGTCTTCCTTCCAGGGCCACGGACTCTGGCTGTGTGACTGTCCGGAGCCGCGTGACGTCACTCTTGCACATGCGCCCGGGAGCCGCAGGTCGTGGCACTGGCTTCTGAAGAAACAGCCTGGGTAGCCGTTCCTTCAGAGCACATGCGCTGACGACATCATCGGTGCACTATACAGTAAATAACGGTGCACGTTTAGGAGATATTTACAGTTCCTATAGGTAAGCCTTATTTTAGTGAATATTGAGCGAAAACCTGTGCTATGAACTATAAGTGTGAATATAGTGATTAATTACAGCTGTTCCCCTTAAAGTGTAGACATGCTAACTTGAGTAATTGTCAATTCTTTTAATAAACTTTTTTATGCTATGGTTCCTTCCTTCTCTTATTCTTAATTGGATACCATGGTGTAGAGGAGGATATATACTCTAATGCCGCGTACACACGAGAAAAGTCCGATGTGAGCTTTTGGTCAGAAATTACGACCTTGTGTAGGCTCCATCGGAATTTTTCTGTCGGAATTTACTCCAAGAAAAGTTGCTGGTTCTGAAATTTTCCGATGAGAAAAGTTCTTGTCGGAGTTTCCGATTGTCTGTATGCAATTCCGACGCGCAAAAAAAATGCACGCTCGGAATCATTGAACTTCATTTTTCTCGGCTCGTCGTAGTGTTTCTTGACGGTCGGAATTTTGTGTGACCGTGTGTATGCAACACAAGTTTGAGCCAAAATTCTGTCGGAAAAAAATCCACGGTTTTCTTGTTGGAATTTTCGATCGTGTGTAAGCAGCATAAGTCTCCTGACACATCTCCATTGACATTCAAGCAAGTTTAAAGCTTCCACCTACCAAGCTTGTTTGACCTTCTTTTTAATTAAAGAGGTCATATTTTTCTGGTGAGTAGGAGGTCTTAATCAAGCACATCGAGTGTATTCTGCAGAGATTACTGCCAATGGTGACGGTGTTACATTTATCACTGAGGAATTTATGGACTTTTAATAGGACTGGATTATTATCATAATTATTCACAATTTTATTGAGCACATTGCACTTTATTAATGCTTATAAAGTTGATTGGTTTTTCAACAAATGTTAAGTACTGTTACAATTGTGTTTATATCATTATAATACTAGTGACCCCTACCATAGTTTACAAAGCCTTATTCTAGGCTTACCTATAGGTACAAATAATACAAGAAGGTTTACTTCCTCTTTAAATCTCCCTAGTGTGGACAGAAACAGAAATAAAAACTTGTCAGGGGTTTTAAATATTCACTTTTCTCATTTTGTCTTTACATATGCTTTACCACCTCAATACCGGGCACTTTCACCCCCTTCCTGCCCAGGCCATTTTTAAGCTTGGAGGCCTCGTACACAAGACCGTTTTCCTCGAGAGAATCCATCAAGAAACTTGGTGGCAGAGATTTTTTGCCAAGGAAAACAGTTGTGTGTATCTTTTTCGTAGAAAAAACTCGTGGAACTCGACAAGAAAAAAAGAGAACAAGTTCTCTTTTTCCTCGTCGGGAGTCTCAATTTCCTCGTCGTGTTTCTCGTCGGGCTGGTTTACAATGAGAAACACGTTCGTGTGTATGCTTAGAAACTCGTGCATGCTCACAATAAAGTATGAGACGGGAGCGCACCTTCGGTAAAAGTAGCGTTCGTAATGGAGATAGCACATTCGTCACGTTGTAACAGACGGAAAAGCGTGAATCGTCTCATACCTAACTTTTACTTAACACACAGTAACATGAGATTAGCAAATACAGCCCCAAGGGTTGCGCCAGTGGAATCAAACTTCCCCTTTATAGTGCCGTCGTACGTGTTGAACGTCACCGTGTTTGAGAACGACGAGATTTTGTCTTGAGAGTGTGTACGCAAAGAAAGCTTGTCAAGATTCTCGACAAACCTGACAAGGAACTCGTCGAGGAAAATGATGTTTCATTTACGACGAGTTCCTCGGTCGTGTGTACAAGGCCTTACACAGAAAAAGTGTGATGGAGCATACACACGGTCGGTTTTCCTGACAAAAACCTCACATCGCACTTTTCCTGTCAGGAAAACCGATTGTGTGTACGAGGCCTAAGGGTAAACATTATAAAGACTCTAACTTCCTAGGAGGTGTAGCACCACCCCAGCGGTTTGGAAGTCCAGTAACATTTATATAAGTGTAAAGATCAAAGATAGCAAGCCAACACATTTCAGAGTATTTACAGTTCCCACTTCATCAGGGCTCCTGTTTTCAGACTTCAATAGATAAGGTAACTGTGGAGTAATATGGCTTATTACTAGTAGTCAGGCTTCAGAAGCTGGTTAGCGATGTATATTTAGCCATAGCGGTCTGTATCATTTCTGCCAAAGGTATAGATTACACAAACACAAAAGTCAATAAGGTAATCCATTTAGAAGCTGGGAACTGGAGGTGCCAGGGTTTTGAGAATTGAATACGTGCAGTTAATTGTGTTGCTTGTCTGGTTGTGCAGTATGGCAGATATGTGTGCATCACAAGACTTACTGGACAATACTGCAAATCCTTTATCCATCTATCTATTTGTCTGGAGCTCATCTTTAAGACAAAGGAATCATATGGGCAGAACCCAATGCTTTTATAAGCCTATTGATGGTTTTTGTCTTGTCTGACATTTTCCTTTAAGTATCAGCAGAATGTTCACTGTCACTGCTGAATTATTGCTGTTTTTAGTGACATAAATTGTGTCAACCTCATCAAAAAAAAGACGAATTCTGAGAAAGTTTGATATTACTCATTATCATAAAAAAAAAAATACAAGACTTGCAATAAATGCAGTCTGAGTGGAGCGTGTTTTAATAGTACAGTGATCTGGCAATTTACTGAGGTCTAAAGAGGATATTGTGCTAAGACAGCAAGAAAATAAAGCACTTGGGTGTCATTATCCCTTTTCAAATGTGATCAATATTCCTCCATTATTTGCTGAGCAAAGGTCTGGAGCCAGTCCCTGCATTGCTCTGTTGTTCTCCAGGGGCATGATGTGGTCACTTCTCAGGTTCTAGCTTTTGTATTCTGTTTATCTATCTATCTATCTATCTATCTATCTATCTATCTATCTATCTATCTATCTATCTATCTATCTATCTATCTATCTATCTATCTATCTATCTATCCACATCTTTATATCTACCGATTTAATTCCAATGATATGGATGTTGATCTACTATGTGCATTACAAAAGGAGGTCTTCATCCAGTCCCAGGACCAGTCCTTGATCATGATAACAAAAGTGTGCTTGCCGCACTGCCCCTGTTATCACGTCAGTATATAAAGGTAAAGGTGCCTATAAAGCAGTGTTAATTTTTACGTCAAAATTTGTTTTTAGTCATAGTTTTTTTACTAAAATGCCATTTTACTTTTAGTTGTATTTTAGTCATCTAAATTGTTTTAGTTTTAGTTGTATTTTAGTCGACTAAAATCTCCACTACATTTTCATCAATTAAAATCTTCAGAATATTTAGTCGAATGAGTTTAGTTAAATTGTAATTAATGCATTATTTAAGCACTTCTCTAGAATTGCCAAACTCATTAACATGTTTTATTTATGGTATTAAGGTTTGAACATGCACTACAGACGAAGGGGTTGTTTTACTAAAAGTGGAGAGTGCAAAATCTTGTGCAGCTCTGCCTAGAGACCAATCAGCTTCCAGGTTTTTTGTCAAAGCTTAATTCAACAAGCTGAAGTAAGGCCCCTTTCGGATGAAAAACGGACATACATGTATCCCTATGGGATAGCGGATGTCAGCGGATGAACATCTGCTGATATCCGATGACATCTCCGCTATGCTCCGAAACTGATGACAGAGGAAAACCCTATTTTTCCATCCGTCTGCGGATCGGATGAAAACCGACAGACGCTCGGTTTTCATCCGATCGCCCCATAGAGTAAAACGGAGATCTGACCGGTCCGTTTCTGCAGAGACAGACTAGTCATCCGCCTGCTCAGCAGGGATCAACGGAGCAATCCCCGCTAAGCAAGCGGGTGTCCAAAAACAGATCCTCCCGGGATCTGCCGTGTGAAAGGGGCCTTAGAAGCTGATTGGCTACCATGCACAGCTGCACCAGATTTTGCACTCTCCAGTTTTAGTAAATCAACTCCACAGATTTAGTGCCGGTTCACACTACAGCGACATGAAAGTCGTCACGACTTTGCGAGGCAACTTCAAGGCAACTTCAAGTTGCCTCCAGGACAGGCAACTTTGCCAGTGGCCAATCAAACAATAATCAGCTCTGTGTGACGGAGGGGTTTGCCTGAGAAAACGATTTTCTCTTCCTGTAAAGTTGCTTCAGTTAAAGGGGTTGTAAAGGTTAGTTTTTTATTTTCGAAATAGGTTCCTTAAAGCTAGTGCATTGTTGGTTCACTTACCCTTTCTTTAAATTTCCCTTCTAAATGTTTTTTTTTCTTTGTTTTCTTTGTCTGAATTTCTCACTTCCTGTTCCTCCTCAGTAAGGTGTTTAGTAAGCTGTTCTAAATGACTTTCCACCGCTCAGATGATGGTGGAAAGCTTACTGAGGACAAACAGGAAGTGAGAAATTCAAACAAATAAAAAAAACATTTAGAAGAGAAATCGAAAGAAAAGGTTAGTGAACCAACAATGCACTAGCTTAAAGGAACCTATTTAGAAAATAAAAGACAAACCTTTACAACCCCTTTAACCTCTTGCCGACCGCGCTATAGCAAAAATACTGCTACAGCGCGGTCGAGTTACTGTGACAGGACGTCCCTGGGACGTCCTCGTGCACTTCCGCGTTTGCGCGTCCCCTGGGGCGCGCTCGCGGAAGTGTCCATGCTCGCCGGGTCTAGAAGACCCGGCGCATCACGGATCACGGTAAATTGCCGCGAATCGCGGCTGTTTACCACGTGATCGCTCCGTCAAATGACGGAGCGATCACTTGTAAACAAACCGGCGTCATTTGATGACGCCGGTTCCTCCCTCTCCTCTCTGTACCGTTCGGTACAGTGCGAGAGGAGAGGAGAGGAGGGGGGGGGGGGGGCGCGGGGTGTCAGCAGCTGCTGTGGGCTGGATCTGTGACAACTGCAGTCACAGATCCAGCCATCCCTCCCTGTGCAATACTCTGCAGTACCAGCCATACTCTGCAATACCCCATACTCTGCCATCCCTCCCTGTGCAATACTCTGCAGTACCAGCCATACTCTGCAATACCCCATACTCTGCCATCCCTCCCTGTGCAATACTCTGCAGTACCATCAATACTCTGCAATACCCCATACTCTGCCATCCCTCCCTGCGCAATACTCTGCAGTACCATCAATACTCTGCCATCCCTCCCTGCGCAATACTCTGCCATACACCATACTATGCCATCCCTCCCTGCGCAATACTCTGCCATACCCCATACTCTGCCATCCCTCCCTGCGCAATACTCTGCCATACCCCATACTCTGCCATCCCTCCCTGCGCAATACTCTGCCATACCCCATACTCTGCCATCCCTCCCTGCGCAATACTCTGCCATCCCTCCCTGCGCAATACTCTGCCATACCCCATACTCTGCCATCCCTCCCTGCGCAATACTCTGCCATACCCCATACTCTGCCATCCCTCCCTGCGCAATACTCTGCCATCCCTCCCTGCGCAATACTCTGCCATACCCCATACTCTGCCATACCCCGTTACTCTGCCATACCCCGTTACTCTGCCATACCCCGTTACTCTGCCATACCCCGTTACTCTGCCATACCCCGTTACTCTGCAATACCCCGTTACTCTGCAATACCCCGTTACTCTGCAATACCCCGATACTCTGCCATACCCCGTTACTCTGCAATACCCCGTTACTCTGCAATACCCCGTTACTCTGCAATACCCCGTTACTCTGCAATACCCCGATACTCTGCAATACCCCGATACTCTGCAATACCCCGATACTCTGCAATACCCCGATACTCTGCAATACCCCATACTCTGCAATACCCCATACTCTGCAATACCCCGATACTCTGCAATACCCCAATACCCTGCGCAATACTCTGCAATACCCCAATACCCTGCGCAATACTCTGCAATACCCCAATACTCTGCAATACCCCCAATACTCTGCAATACCCAAATACTCCGCAATACCCCAATACTCCGCAATACCCCAATACTCCGCAATACCCCAATACTCCGCAATACCCCAATACTCCGCAATACCCCAATACTCCGCAATACCCCAATACTCTGCAATACCCCAATACTCCGCATATATAATGTTTTGGGGTTCTATGTAATTTTCTAGCAAATAAATTGTGATTTTTCCATGTAGGAGAGAAATGTCAGAATTGGCCTGGGTGCTCCAGAACGCCTGATGGCGCTCCCTGCATGTTGGGCCTCTGTATGTGGCCACGCTGTGTAAAAGTTGCACACATGGGGTATCGCCATACTCGGGAGGAATAGCAGAATGTGTTTTGGGGTGTCATTCGTGGTATGCATATGCTGTGTGTGAGAAATAACCTGCGAATATGACAGAAACAAGTTATTTTTTTTTTTTTTACAGAATTTTCGGTCGTTTTTCTTTTATAGCGCAAAAAATAAAAAACCCAGAGGTGATCTAATACCACCAAAAGAAAGCTCTATTTGTGTGAAAAAAAGGACAAAAATTTCAAATGGGTACAATGTTGTATGACGGAGTAATTGTCATTCAAATTGTGAGAGCACCGAAAGCTGAAAATTGGTCTGGTCAGGAAGGGGGTTTAAGTGCCCAGTGGTCAAGAGGTTAAGACACTGATCCGACTTTGAAGGTGACTTCCATTGAAATCAATGGGTACAAGTCGCCTTGAGTAGTACAGGAACCTTTTCTGAAGTCGGAGCGACTTCAGTAGTGTGCTTTAAGACGGCTCTCATTCACTTTAATTTCTCATGTCGCGCGACTTGGGGCGACACAAGTCAGATCGCAAGTCGCGGTACTGTTAACGGGTATTTAGCCGTTGTGATATATAGCGGCTTTATAAATTAAAGCAAGTTTCATAAACAAACAAAAATATAACTTTTTGACAAACAGAACTGCAACTTTAAAATATATGGCCCGGATTCACATACATTGGCGCATATTTATGCCGGCGTAGCGTATCTTATATACGCTACGCCGACGCAGCGCACAGAGGCAAGCACTGGAATCACAAAGCACTTGCTCCCACACGCTCTTAAAGATATGCTGGGTTTCCTCGGCGTAAGCCAGTGTAGGTGGAAGTGGGCTGTGAGCCATGCTAATAAGGCGTGACCCCATGCAAATGATGGGCCAAGCGCCATAGAAGTACCGAAAATGAACGGCGCATGCGCCGTCCCGTGGTCGCATCCCAGTGCGCATGCTCAGAATCACGTTGAAACAACTGCCTAAGATACGTCGAATCACTGCCTACGACGTGAACGTAACCTACGCCTAGTCATATTCATGTACAACGTAAACGACAAAAGATACAACGGCTTGTGTTCCCTGGTCAATACCTTTGCATGAGTTGCGCCTCCTATATGGGGAATAACTTTACGCCGGATGTACGACTAACGCAAACCGCGTATATAATGCGCCGGGCGCATTATTTGTGAATCGGCGTATCTCCCTCATTTGCATATGTGCATAGAAAATCAATGGGAGCGGAAATTGCGCCCAGCGGAAATTTAAGGCGTACTGTATCTCAGATTGTGGGCACGGCGCACAGATACGACGGCGCATAGTTACACTTACGTGGTGTATCTCGAGATACGTCGGCGTAAGTGCTTTGTGAATCAGGGCCTATATATATAAAACTAAAAACTCTATTGGCTGTAATGCTAATGCAATATTATCTGAACATATTACCAACATTAAATATTAATGTATTTTTCTTAATTTTTTTTCTTTCAGCACCTTAGTAGATTCCCCCTACTTATTCTTTTGTGGTAGTGCAATACATGTTTAAAGTTCCACCCAAATTTTTTTTAAAGGCACCCATTTTACTGGTATTAATCAAATTATTTAATAGATGTTCTTACTAAATCGGCCGTTGTATTACATGTATTTTTTTCTAACCTTTGTCTTCTCTGTGCTATGCGGTTCCATCTTGATTGTGGGCATGTGAAGTCAGCTAGTGCTCTTTTCTGGTATGTGGTGCTGCTGGCTAACCATTTTAATTTTAATGTGCTATTATTATAGGCTGGGGATGGACTTGTGCTTGCGATTTAGAAAAAGTCAGCAGAGGGCGCCAAAGAGATATTGTGAATGAGTGTATTGTGTGGAACTGCATAGGAAAGGGAAAGGATTGATGGGAGCCTGCATCTCGCAGCCAATACAGAAAAACTAAAGTTCAGGCAGGTAAACGTTCCTCCCTGACATTTTCGTTCCGTTTTTGTGCGTCAATGAAAACTGGAATTGATTTTTATCATGGTTTATGTCAAATCACCTAAAGTGGAGGTCCATCCACTCCTGCAAAATTTAAAAGCCAGCAGCTACATATACTGCAGCTACTGACTTTTAATAATAGGACACTTACCTGTCCTGGAGTCCAGCGATGTTTCCATCAGCTGTTGGGTGCTGCCGCTGCCATTGTCAGTAAGGGAGCCCGGTAGCGAAGCTTTCCCTACTGCGCATGCTGCTCTCTTCTTACTGGCCCAGCGGCGGGGGAAGGAAGAGGGAGCTGAGCTGCTGACATAATTTTCCACGGCCCGGTCTCCCGAAATGGAGACAGGGCACCTGTTGTTTGCCCCGGAAAGGTGCCACATGTGGCACCGGAGGGGGAGGAGACTAATGAGCAGAAGTTCCGCTTTAATTAGAATTTTATGTTCGATTCGTTTTCATCACTGAAAACATGCAGCTGACGAAAACTATGCCGAAAATATTTTCGTCAACAAAGTTAACACTGTTATAAAGATGATGGGCAGACAGACGTTCAGGACAACCTGGCTACTGAAATAATTATTTTCTGGCTAAGTTTGCTTATTCAAGCGTTCAGATTTTAGATATACTGTAGAGGTGAGAGGAGGAGCAAAAGTGTAGACCAGGTGGTAGAGAAGACAAGTAAATCTAATGAGGAACAATAGCTATTGGAGAGTGCACTTCTGTCCTCCAATAGGTCAATGTGGTGGGGGGAATGAAGAAGCTCTTTGGGTTAACATGTAAACCTAAAAATTAACTCTTAAAATTTGCCATGCAATGTAGTGAACCTTTTAAATCTCTAATCTTAACCCCTGATGCTAACCTTAGCCTAACACTAACTGAATCTAGATGTGGAAACTATTGGCACAGTTCACCTCCAACATCTGAATATACACTTTCAATCTCCGCATGCACCATGGACCTCCACATGCACCAAAATATTGGAGCTGAGATCATATGATAAATAGTAGTTCTGTGTATGGAATGAAAAATAATTTTACGGGCTTTGTGGAGTCCCTTTTCCTGACAAATGTCTTACCAAAAGGCAATCGGAGCCTCTTGAAATACAATACAGTTGGCTCCCAGTGGTGACCTGATCAGGAGTCTATAGTCTTAAAGTCCTCCAAGTGCCCTTTGTATGGGAATGTCCTAGTTGTCAGGGTCAATTTAGTGTGTTATCCATGTAGAGTTATAAATACTCCTATCAATTACTTCTGTTTTTATGCCTGGCAGTCGTATGATACATGTTATGTTTACATACAGTACATCAGATAAATGAAGGATTTGCAAGTTAATTGAATAAGTGCCTAAAGGGATTCTCCCCACTCGTGTTCCAGTTTAATTGAGCAATGTGTATCATTGGCTGTAATATGAATCAATTTCATAATCTGCCCTAAGTCAGATGCTTTTATGATAGAACTTTCCAGCTATTTTGATTGCAAACCCAAATTAGGCATGTTGTGATCTTGCAGGCCATGACTGCATGGTGGCAAATATTGGAGATGCTGAACTGTCTTGAAAAGCAATATCTTGAAAACCAAAGTTTGGTACACTTCGGTGCACAAATTGTTTCCAAAAATATTGTTGCACTCAAAAATGCACTCACAAATTAAAAAAGAGTACATAAATCATATTGGGCTTCATTCACAAAGCAGTATCATACCACATCCGAGTATGCAGTAAGATACTGCATAGCATTTTTCAAAACGTATTTCCTTTTGTACCAACAACCCCTCCATTTAGATTGTAAGCTCCATGAGCGGGACCCTCCTATTCCTTCTGCATTGAACTGTATTGTAATTCTACTGTCCACCTTTTTATTGTAAAGGGCTGCGATTTTTGACACCTTAGGCGAAACCTAATTTTGCCGCCCCCTTGGCTCCACCCCTGACTCCACCCACTTTTCCCTGCCCATGTATACTAGACATGTGCACACTGAAATATTTTGTTTCGTAATTTCGTTTTCGTCCGAAAAATAAATTTATTTAGTTACTCCCGAGATTTGTTTTCATTTATTTTGTTTTTCGTTAAAAAAAAATGCATTTGTCCGAAAATCCAAATTATGGTTGAATCTGTCATTGAAGGCTTATGGTGTCTGTCGAATGTTCTAAAAAAAAAAAAAGAAGATTCGATAGAATCTTTAAAAAAAAAAAAAAATGTGACTCTTCATGTCTCTCTATGTCGAATCTTCATGTCTCACTATGTCAAATCTGTCATTGAAGGCTTATGGTGTCTGTCTAATGTTCTAAGGAAAAAAAAAAGGTTTGGTTTTCGTTTTCTGTGCTTTCGTTATCGTTTGTTAAAACGATAACGAAAATACCTGAAAATGCATTCGGACGAAAACGAATGCACATGTCTAATAACTGCAGGGGATGATCTGAAGGAGGTGACTCAAGTACAGTTCTTAGGTGGAGGTGGGGAAGGATTCCCTGAATAAGTCAGTATTCAGGGATTGCCTAAAGGTGGACAGGGTAGGAGCTAACCAGACATACTGGGGTAGGGAGTTCCAGAGGAAGGAAGAGGCTCTGGAGAAGTCCTGGAGGCTAGCATGGGAGGAGGTAACAAGGGAGCTAGAGAGCAGGAGGTCTTCAGAGGAGCAGAGGGGATGATTTGGGTGATATGTGCAGATGAGATTGGTGATGCAGCTGGAGGAGATGTTGTGGATGGCCTTGTATGTTGTGGTTAGTATTTTGAATTTTATATGATGGGGTAGGGGAAGCCAGTGAAGACATTGGCAGAGAGGGGCAGCAGTCACTGATCGGTTAGTAAGGTGTATTTGTCTGGCACCAGCATTCATAAAAGACTGAAGGGGAGATAGCCGGTGTAAAGTTAGACCAGTGAGAAGGGAGTAGCAGTAGTCAAGGCGGGAAATAACCAAGGAGTGAATAGGTTGTTTTGTGGTTTTCAGCAATTTTTAGCAGGATTGTGACATTGCGGCAGACAAATCAGACATCTAACTGACACTTTTGAATTTTTTTGTGGACCAGACACTAATTCAGTGATCAGTGCTAAACAAAATGCACTGCCACTGCACTAATGACACTGGCAGGGAAGAAGGGGTTAACATCAGGGGAGATCAAAGGGTTACTTGTGTCTCTAGGGGGAGGTTGGACTGATTGGGGGAAGACAGAGATCTGGGTTCCTGCTTAGCAGGAACCCAGATCTCTATCTTGTCCCCTTGCAGAACGGTGATCTGTCTTGTTTACATAGGCAGATAGCTGTCCTGTCTCTCCCCGGGATGGCATTGACATCCCTGCTAGCCAATCATGGCACAATGGCTCCATCTAGTGGCTATTGAACAAAACGAGGCACAGGTACGTCATTTGTGCAATAGCGCCACATTGCCACATTAAATACATGGCGGCTGATCGGCAAGCGTTAAGGTAAGAAATGTTTAGTCAAAAGTATCACCCCTTTTACTTACCTGATCCCTCATCCAATGCAGTGCTGTGCACGTCTGCAGCCTTTTTCTTCCCTCACTTCTTCTCATAGTTGATGTTCTGGATTGCATTAGCAGTTTACAGATTTTTTTTTGCTATTTGGATGGAATCTCTCTTTAATGTGTCATTATAGATGGCACGGTGGCTGGCAGATCTAATTGCATAGCAAGACCTGCAACTGTACTGGGCATATATAAAAGAGAGACCTGCTGCTCACTTGTATACCAACGCTCTTATGCCGCGTACACACGATCGGACATTCCGACATCAAAACCGTGGATTTTTTTCAGACGGATTGTTCGCTAAAACTTGGCTTGCATACACGGTGACACAAATGTTGTCGGAAATTACGAACATCACGAACGCGGTGACTTACAACACTACGACGAGCCGAGAAAAATTAAGTTCAATGATTCCGAGCATGCGTCAAATTTATTCCGAGCATGCATAGGATTTTTGTGCGTCAGAATTGGCTACAGACGAACGGAATTTCCATCAAGAACTTTTGATGTTGGAAAAATTTGAGAACCAGCTCTCAAACATTTGTTGTCAGAAATTCCGACAGCAAATGTCCGATTGAGCATACACACGGTCGGATTTTACGACAACAAACTCACATCGAACATTTGTTGTCGGAAATTCTGACCGTGTGTATGCAGCATTATGATGTTACTATTCAATAAATGTGCTGTGCTTCTGCCAACCTTAAAAGTCTTCTTGAACAAATACTATTCTATAATCTACATCAATGATCAAGTACACACCATATAAGTGCATCATAATCTGTGTAAGCAATTATTCAACAATAGAAATATAAAAATGTGTCAACTTCTTTTCTTACATAAAATCAATCCCAATTTTAGTGCACATGCAATACAGTGACAAATGAACATATACAAAACCATATAGTACTTTTTAAATGGTGTATCCTCAAACCAAAAATATAAAAGTAGAAATTATGAAAAAACAGTCCAATTTAAATTTAAAGTGATCCCCACTCCTGTGCAATCCTTAAGGTGCTCATCTACTACAGCAAGCGATAACACCCTACTCATGCTCCCCTTTTGGATGTGCCTCTATAGGTGGACAAGGATTGCAGAGGAGTGGTGATCACTTATGCCGCTTACACACGACCGTGATTCATGTCATGGAAAAAACTATGGCCCGGATTCACAGACACTGGCGCATATTTATGCCGCCGTAGCGTATCTCCTTTACGCTACGCCGACACAGCGCAGAGAGGCAAGCACTGAATTCACAAAGCACTTCCTCCCAAATCTGCGCTGGGTTTCCAAGGTGTAAATCGACGTAAGTGGAAGTGGGCGTGAGCCATGCTAATGAGGCGTGACCCCATGCAAATGATGGGCCGAGTGCCAGACAGATACGAATCGCCAACTGCGCATGCGCCGTCCCGTGGACGCATCCCAGTGCGCATGCTCACAAATACGTCGGAACAACTGCCTAAGATACGCCGGATCACTGCCTACGGCGTGAACGTAACCTACGCCTAGTCATATTCACGTCCTACGTAAAATACGTTGGCTTGTGTTCCCCGGTGCAGCCCTTTGAATGGATGCTGCTGAGTTACACCTCCTTTATGGGGCATAATTTTACGCCGGACGTATGACTTTACTCGCACTGCGTCGGACGGACGGACGTTTGTGAATCGGCGTATCTCCCTCATTTGCATATGTGAATAGAAAATCAATGGGAGCGCCAAATACGTCCAGCGTAAATATGCTCCCACTCTACGCCGGTGTAGGCAAGTTACGTTGGTCGGATGAAGCCTATTTTCAGGCGTATCTTAGTTTCTGAGTCCGGTGCATAGATACAACGGCGTATATTTGCACTTACTTCTCGAGATACGTCGGCGCAAGTGCTTTGTGAATCCGGGCCTATGTTTTTCTCGACGTGATTCCTCTCAAGCCTGCCTTGCATACACACGATCGTGATAAAAAATGCTCGAGCAAAGCGCGGTGACGTACGACGGCACTATAAAGTTCCATTTGAATGGCGCCACACTTTGATCTGATTATGTTAATTTCCCGTCTCATATCTTGCTTCTGAGCATGCGTATTTTTTCCCCTGTCGTTAAAACGTACACACAACCGTTTTTCACGACAAGAAAAACTATGTGAAAAGTGAGAAAAATGCTCTGGAGCCTACACACGGGCGTTTTTCACGACCAATTAAAAAAATTACATTTTTCTCGTCATGAAAAATGGTTGTGTGTACGCGGCATGATACAACGATTTAAATTACATCTATTGAATATGGCCATAAGCCTGGCTTGTGCCATCGTGTCGATGTCAGCTCATACTAACTGTTTGAACGCGACAAGCCGAGAAAAATTAAGTTCAATAGCCAGTGCGGCTCTTCTGCTTGATTCCAATCATGCGTGGAATTTTGAGTGTCGGAATTGTGTTCACACGATCGGAATTTCCGTCAACAAGTTTTTTTTGTCGGAAAATTTGAGAACCAGCTCTCAAACATTTGTTGTCGGAAATTCCGACAGCAAATGTCCGATGGAGCATACACATGGTCGGATTTTCACATCGAACATTTATTGTCGGACATTCCGACCGTGTGTACACTGCATAATATGAAAATGCAGGGAAATAGACAGAACACATGTTAAACCCACCCTTGCACACCTCTCACACCTAAGGATTAGTCTTTAAATGAACCTATGGCTAAACTATTTACATTTAGGTATTTACATGATCTCTGTAGCTGCAGGCTCTGGGGGTTTCCCATTGCATCAGAGGGGGGCTGGGTCACCCGTACATGTCACTGGGTAACCCTGGCGTTTCCCCGTTGCGTCAGAGGGGGCGGGGTTACCCATACATGTCACTGGGTAACCCTGGCGTTTCCCTGTTGCGTCAGAGGGGGCGGGGTCACCCACGCATGTGACAGGTGGCCCTGCCCTCAGCTATTTAGGAGCTGTCACTGCGGGTTTAGCGTCATTCGGCAGGCATCTCCAATGGAGGCGGAACAAGTCTGCATTTTTTTTCCTCCGTATCCTCGGCTCGAGAATGGATTTACATCGCTGGAATATTTATTTTTATTTTTATTTATTTTTTCTAATAAAGGACTTGTCCCAAGCTGTCTTCCAGATTCCGATAAGCCCCCCTGCCCGCAGACCCCCACAAACAATGGGCAAGGGTTGTGGGGATGAGGCTCTTGTCCCCATCAACATGGGGACATCTTCCCCATGTTGAGGGAATGTGGCCTGGTACGATTCAGGAGGGGGGGCGCTCTCTCATCCCCCCCTCTTTTCCTGTGGCCGGCCAGGTTGCGTGTTCGGATAAGGGTCAGGTATGGATTTTTGGGGGGAACCCTACGCCATTTTTTTTGGCGCGGGTTCCCCTTAAAATCCATACCAGATCTGAAGGGTCTGATATAGATTTTGAGGGGGACCCCTATGTAATTTTTAAAAAATGGGCCTGGTATGGAATTTGGGGGGACCCCCACGCAATTTCGTTTTAAATTTTTGTTCCGAGTTCCCCTTAATATTCATACCAGACCCAAAGGGCCTGGTAATGGACTGGGGGGGGGGACCCATGCTGTTTTTTTCAATGACTTTTATCTGTATTGCTGGGACCCGACAATTCATTATAGCTGCGAGTCAGGCATACTATAGACACCCCCCAGGTATGAAATTTAAAGGAATATTTCACTTTTATTGTTTCACGTCAGTTTTTAAAACATTTTTTTTAATTGATACATGTCCCCTGGGGCAGGACCCAGGCCCCCAAACACTTTTTATGACAATACCATGCATATAAGCCTTTACAATTAGCACTTTTGATTTCTCCCATAGACTTTTAAAGGGTGTTCCGCGGCTTTCGAATTTGCAGCGAACACCCCAAATTGTTCGCTATTTGGCGAATAGGCGAACACCCAATGTTCGGAGAAAAGGAGAAAAAAAATCATCTGGGCTTCTTGGACCTTCTGTGTCCTATGCTTCTTGGACCTTCTGTGTCCAAAGAGGTCTGTGCATTGGACAGCAAGGTTTAACGGAATGGTAGCATGACTCTTATTTCATAAATTTTGGTCTCATCTGACCAGAGCACCTTCTTCCACATGTTTGTTGTGTCCCCCACATAGCTTCTAGCAAACTGCAAACAGGATTTCTAATGGCTTTCTTTCAACAATGGCTTTCTTCTTTCTTCTTCAAACTATGGAATAGATTTAGGGAATTTTATTTCGTTTTTACTAGTAATGGCAGCGATCAGCGACTTATAGCGGGACAGCGATATTGCGGCGGACAAAGACTAGTCAACACAATGGGCACAGTACAGGGGTTATGCAGAAGGGCAAAGTACAGGAGGGGTCAGAAGGGCACAATACTAGGATCATGAGGGCACCAAATAGGTTCTGGGACGCTTCCCGGGACACGGCCCTCTCAGGACAATTTTGTAAAAAGCATGAATGTCCTAGGACAGTTGGCAAATATGATGGAATGCAAAATTATTGTGGGGCTCCATGCACTTGCATTAAGATGGCCCTGGGTTGGAGCAGTAGTTACAGGCATTATGAAGTATTCCTAAATGATGGACCTTTGCTCGAGTGTAATAAAGCTGATGAAGAAATTTGAACTGCATTGGTTTATCCACCTCTCCTATCACTTTACTGGACCAAACTGGTTCTAGATCACACCACAGGTCCTCATCCAGAGGGGGATTTAAGGACTTATTTTTTTGTAGGGCCAAGCTGAAAGGGCGAGAAACATAGGATTGCATAAAAGCATAATGTCAGAAGTAGGCTTAAATTGTTTTTGCTGAAACAGGAAAGTTTCCAGGCAGTAAATTGATATGGAGCCCAATTGCAAAAGAATGACGTAGGGTGAGAAGCATAGGACTGCAGTAAAGCGTAAATGTCAGATGTGGGCTTGACCTGTTTTTGTGAAAACAGGATGCTTTCCAGATGGGATCTTGAGAATATAATTGAATAGAAACCCAATTGCAAAAGAACTGCATGAGGCATAATTAGTGTGGAGAAAAGTGCAATGTTCAGCTTTAACCTTATAACTTAACCCTTAAGAGCCGGTTCACACACAGACGGCACGACTTTGCGGGCGACTCGGCAAGGCGATCTCAAGACGACTTGAGGGGCAACTTGCAAAATGACTTCTGTATTGAAGTCAATGCAAGTCGCCCCCAAAGTCGTACAGGAACCTTTTTCTAAGTCGGAGCGACTTCCGTCGCTCCTATTCAAACGGTTCCATTGAATAAAGCGGACCACGACTTGTCAGGCGGCTGAGTCACCTGACAGGTCGCCCCTGTGTGAACCGGCTCTAACACAAGCCTTATACACGTACACACGCTTGGAATTTCCGACAACAAATGTTCGATGGGTGCTTTTGGTCGGAAATTCTGACCGTGTATAGGCCCAATCGGACATTTGTTGTTGGAGTTTCCGACAACAGAAATTTGAGAGCTGGTTCTTAAATTTTCCGACAACAAAATCCGTTCTCCTAAATTCCGATCAAGTGGAGACAATTCCGATGCACAAAATTCCATGCATTCTCTGAATCAAGTACGGGACGGAAGCGCTCGGTCTGGTAAAACTATCGTTCATAATGGAGATAGCACATACATCAGGCTGTAACGGACTGAAAAGCACAAAGCTGAAAAGCGTGAATCGTTTCTCACCAAACTTCTACAAACACGACTGGTATTAAACTTTCCTTTTCTAGTGTCATTCTACGTGTTGTTGTACGTCACTGTGTTGTTGACGTTATGAATTTCCAACAACATTTGTGTGACCGTGTGTATGCAAGACAAGTTTGAGCCAACACCCGTCAAAAATGTATCCGCAGTTTTGTTGTCGGAATGTCCGATCATTACAGTGTAACCCTTAAGAATGAACTTTGATCCTGTCCTTCCCCCAAACTGAAATCTAAATCCTAACATAGACTAGAGCAGTGGTTCTCAAACCTGTCCTCAAGTACCCCCAACAGGCCATGTTTTGGGAATTTCTCTTAGATAAAATAGCTGTCCAAAATACCAAGCCAATGACTGATTTAAAGCACCTGTGCAAGATAAAGGAAAACCTGCAAACATGGACTGTTGGGATTACTTGAGGACAGAGTTGACAACAACTGGATTAGAGCCTTAAACACCTAATACTTAAAGTGTAAGTAAACCCCCTATAGTTTTTAGCCAAGGAAGCTGCCATCTTTCTATTTAACCATTTAAGCCCCAAACCATTTTGCTGGCCAAAGACCAGGCCACTTTTTGCGATTCGGCAGTGCGTTGCTTTTAACTGACAATTTTTTTTCCCCACAAATAGAGGTTTCTTTTGGTGGTATTTGCTTGCCTCTGCGGTTTTTAGTTTGTGTGCTATAAACAAAAATAGAGCGAACATTTTGAAAAAAAAACAATATTTTTTACTTTCTGCTATCCCAAAAAATATATATATAAAAAAAAAAATTTCCCTCAGTTTAGGCCGATACGTATTCTTTTACATATTTGTGGTAAAAAAAATCGCAATAAGCGTTTATTGATCAGTTTGCGCAAAAGTTATAGCGTCTACAAAATAGGGGATAGTTTTATTGCATTTTTCTTAATATATTTTTTTACTAGTAATGGTGGCGATCAGCGATTTTTATCGTGACTGCGACATTATGGTGGACACATCGGAAACTTTTGACACATTTTTGAGACCATTGTCATTTTTACAGCAATCGGTGCTATACAAATGCACTGATTACTGTGAAAATGGAACTTGCGGTGAAGGGGTTAACCACTAGGTGGCGCTGAAGTGGTTAATTGTGCCCTAGGGATGTGTTCTAACTGTGGGGGGCTGGGCTATGTGTGACACGACAGTGATCACAACTTTTGATTACAGGAAGCTGTGTACATTGTCCTGTCACTAGGACTGGGGAAATTCTTGTTTACATCTCCATTTTCCCCTTCTTCCTCACCGTGACACGATCACGGGACCCACAGTCGGAGTCACAGAGCTTGCGGCGGGCATGCGTCCACACTGCCGCTTCTTAAAGAAACGTATATATATGTCCTTTTGCCTACCCGTGCCATTCTGCGACGTATATCTGCGTGCGGCGGTCGGCATGTGGTTAATCTTCAACTGCCATGATGCTGCACATGTGATCAGTTATGACACCAGTCATTGGATGGTTTGACAGTTTAGTTGAGAGCACAACCAATGGGAGTATTACATTTCCGGCATGTGCAAGAAATTAAACTGTTTTATGGATGGGTTTACTTCTGCTTTAAGCCTAGTACACACGATCAGAAAATCAGACAAGAAATACCGCTTTTGAAGTGATCATACGATAATCTGATTGTTAGTACACAGCTTTCGAGAGCTGACCACGACACTTTGTCTAAAGTTATCAGAAGGGTCAAACACAAAAATGTTGTACCAGATCGTACGATTATTTGTTTAATAGGTACAAATACAATGCAATACATTACATCATTTCCGAATTTTTAATCTGCCGTACTTTAATAACCTCTTAATTTTCGATATGGAGACTAGCATGCAAACTTTGTCTGATAATCTCAGAGGGTCATATTCTGAGTAAAGTTACGATGGAGTATCTCAGGATACTCCATCGTATCTCTCTTTTTTGGCCAGTGTATCTATGCGAGTGATTCTTAGAATCATTTTCGCATAGATACACTGAAGATCCGACATGTGTAAGTCACTTACACTGTCGGATCTTAAATGTAATTACTCCGCCGGCCGCTAGGTGGCGTTTACGTTCAGGTCTCATTTGTTTATGCAAATGAGCCTGATACGCCGATTCCCGAACGAATTTGCGTTGTGTAACCGTCGCTTACGTCGTTTGCGTAAGCGTAAACTTACCCCTGCTATATGAGGGGTACGTTTACGCAAGTCCCACGTAGGCCATGTTAAGTATGGCGTCGGGTCCGCGTCGTGTTTTCCCGTCGGGTACGTCGTTTTACTAAGTCGTTCTAGAATACGACGTTACGTCAATGACGCACACGTCGGCGTCATTGATGTTTTACGCCGAGAACTGGAGCATGCGCACTGGGCTATTTTAAGCCCGGCGCATGCGCAGTTCGTTAGAATCGGGGGCGCGCTTAATTTAAATACAAGCCGCCCTCTTGGATATACGCGTGGATACGCCGGGCCATTTACTCTCCGCCGCCCCAAACTACGGAGCAAGTGTTTGGGGAATACAGCACTTGCTCCTGTAGGTTGGGGCGGTGGAGTGTAAATGGTTTACGCGCCGCCCGCCTAGAATCTTAGAGAATATGGCCCATTGTGTGTACCAGTCTTTTACCTAAGTGGCACTGAAAATATCTCACAAGAAATCTTTACAATCCTAGTGCAGAGATCTAGGTGCTGAGACAAAATGTTTTGTAAATCAATTCCCCAATAATATACACGAAATGTGTATGTGTGTTGTCTGCATTTGTTTGGTTAACTATGAAGGAAATCAGACATGGCAAGATAACTAACCCAACAGAAACAGAGTAATTTTGATTTTCGGGACCACTGCCTTATGTTAAAGTAGACTTAAGGCTTGTACTCATGATACGAAAATCTGAAGAAATATTTTGTGGAACGATCTGGCGATTTTCCGATTGTTAGTCAGTACGGTTTTCGGACTAATAAAATAGTAAGACCAAGACCACGCATGCTCAGTAACTAAAGAATACATACAAAACTATTCAACACATTACATCACTTCTGAAGTTGTATTCTGTCGTATGAGAATTTTCGTATGGTGAGACTAGCATGCCACAAAAAACGGACGAATGGTCGTCCGAAAATCTGATCATGTGTACAAGGCTTTAGGCTCACTGGTAATTCTGTTGCAGGGGGTATATGTGTATTATGCGTAGTGCATGCTAGTTCCGATTTCCAGGAAAGCTGATCTCCCAGCACATACCACTTGCCATCCTCTGTTCAGGACACATTACATCTCACTAGTAAGGAATCGTTTTTCTTCCCTATTTTTGGAGTGCACAGGGTTGAACGCAGGGAACTGGCAATCTTAAGCCTCTTACACACAATCGGACTTCCATCGCACAAATCCGTGGATTTTTGTCCGAAGGGCGTTGGCCACGAACTTGTTATGCATACAGACGGCAGAACTTTTTCAGCCAATATACACAAAACTACGTTGTTTTTCAGATCTTTAGCGCAACCCTTTGGGCAACTTCTGCTAATGTTGTCTGATGATTAGCATTGGTTTGGAGCATGCGTGTTCGTACTTTGGATTTTAGTCCGAAGCATTTGTGTACACACGATCGGATAATCTGATGGAACACATTTGTTGTCGGACAATTTGAGAGCATGACCAGCCATTTGTTGTCGGAAATTCCGGCAACAATTGTCCGATGGAGCATACAGATGGTCGGATTATCCGACAAAACACATCCATCACACAATTGTTGTTGGAATATCCGATCGTGTGTATGGGCCTTTAGAGGTGTGTTGGTTTTAGATGAAATAATGGGTGTATGTATATTTGTTGCTATTTGAGTCTACATTTGTCTTTCACCTTGAGAAAGGGGACATATGTGTCCTCGAAATGTTGTGGAATGATGTCTGTTTTTGTACTTTGCATTTATGTCCTCAGTAAAGAGTTAAGATATTTTTCAGTTTGGATTTCTATCCACTTTTTCACATTTCACATTTATCATTGGTCGTGCATCCTCCAGTGTGAGATGTTAAAAGGTATTGTCACGGAATAGATTGTTGATGAATAGATTTTTATTGCTGCCTGTATTCCCATTGAGGATATTTTCACTCACTTCCTGTTTCCAGAAGTAAGGAGTATTATCCTCCTAATGTTATGGCAAGTAACACACTCCTGTCTGGCTGTATGGCATTAAACTGGTGTCCGGACTTTTCAGTAGCCACAGTTATGCAGACTGTTGTATGTCTCCCTGCTCTATGCCCATCTAAACATCTCTGCCTCCCAAATATCAGCTAATAAAGAAGACACAGCCTTTCTTTTCCTTTAGACAATGCTCATTGCCTGGCTGCCATGTTCTCTTGCTTCACTTCCGTGAGTTACTGACCAGGGACAAGTATGCAGATAAAGACACCTGACCCTTTCTGTATTTTTCATGACCTCATACTTGTTACAGGGCGGTGACTTGCAATGAATTGTAGCCATTATACAGTTCTGCCCCACAACACAGTCCCGTCTGGCAGAGGGGGAATCTGATCTTTCTCTTCTGCAGTTTTACTTTTACTTACAGGTCTCCTTAACACCCCAGTGACGGCTCAGTGAAAAGACACAAAACACTCTGATGTGCTCATCTCTCTGTCACTCTACTGTCTTCTCCAATTGGATACTGCTTGCACTGCCACACAACTGATTGGTTCCATGAGCTGATTCTCCCTCCCCGTCTTTGAAAAAGAATTGCCGCTCCAAGCCCCAGACCTCTAAAGCACATGCCCAATTAAGAACTTACAGGTGCTGGCTCTGCAACGAATTAAGAAGGAAGAAAAAGTCCTGGACGGCCGCACACCGTTGAAGGTATCTTTATTAATATCTTATATGGCAGGTAAAATCCAATACAGCTACTTCATGTTACAATAGACAGGGAGAAGCACTTGACGCATTTCACATCGTATGATGGTGCTTAATCATAGCTAGATTAAGCACCATCATACAGTGTGAAATGCATCAGCTGCTTCTCCCTGTCTTCTGTATTGGATTTTACCTGGCATACAAGATATTAATAAAGATGCCTTCAACGGTGTGCGGCCGCCCAGGACTTTTTCTTCCTTCCCCGTCTTTGAACTCTGCCTTACAAGGACTGCTGAAATCATGTGGCAATGGCAGCAAATCACATTGCATGAAGCTTGTCACCCAAAAAGGAGCAGACAATCTTCACGCAATGCAATAAATCGTGCCACAGCAAAACTGCACCGTGTTATAAGGTGCCATTGAAAATAATGGCACCTGAGTCTACGCTCCGGAGCGGCAGCCTAGGTGAGCTCCCCTAGACTGGCACGCTGGCGTCATCATCACCAGCCTGCTCGTAGATCTGCCTGCAATCGTATATACAGGGGGGAGATGTGGACATTACAATGGGGACATGTGGACATTACAATGGGGAGATGTGAATATTACAGTGGGGGGGTGTGAGTGAGTAACTTGTATAGCGCTGCAATTGTGAACTGAATCGTTTCAAGGCGCTTTGCATCCAGTGTCGTCCTGATCCTTCAGAAGAAGTGGGTCTTTTGTTTTTTCCTAAATGCCCGATGGTGTTCTTCCATGCGGATGGTCGTGGGTAAAGCGTTCCCGATATTACAGTGGGGAGATGTGGATATTACAGTGGGGAGATGTGGACATTACAGTGGGGGAGATGTGGACATTACAGTGGGGGAGATGTGGACATTACAGTGGGGAGATGTGGATATTACAGTGGGGAGATGTGGACATTACAGTGGGGGAGATGTGGACATTACAGTGGGGGAGATGTGGACATTACAGTGGGGGAGATGTGGATATTACAGTGGGGAGATGTGGATATTACAGTGGGGGAGATGTGGACATTACAGTGGGGGAGATGTGGATATTACAGTGGGGAGATGTGGACATTACAGTGGGGAGATGTGGATATTACAGTGGGGGAGATGTGGACATTACAGTGGGGGAGATGTGGACATTACAGTGGGGAGATGTGAATATTACAGTTGGGGAGATGTGGATAATTACAGTGGGGGAGATGTGGACATTACAGTGGGGAGATGTGGACATTACAGGGGGAGATGTGGATATTACAGTGGGGAGATGTGGATATTACAGTGGGGAGATGTGGACATTACAGTGGGGGAGATGTGGATATTACAGCGGGGGAGATGTGGACATTACAGTGGGGAGATGTGGACATTACAGTGGGGAGATGTGGACATTACAGTGGGGGAGATGTGGACATTACAGTGGGGGAGATGTGGATATTACAGTGGGGAGATGTGGATATTACAGTGGGGGAGATGTGGACATTACAGTGGGGGAGATGTGGATATTACAGTGGGGAGATGTGGACATTACAGTGGGGAGATGTGGATATTACAGTGGGGGAGATGTGGACATTACAGTGGGGGAGATGTGGACATTACAGTGGGGAGATGTGAATATTACAGTTGGGGAGATGTGGATAATTACAGTGGGGGAGATGTGGACATTACAGTGGGGAGATGTGGACATTACAGGGGGAGATGTGGATATTACAGTGGGGAGATGTGGACATTACAGTGGGGAGATGTGGATATTACAGTGGGGGAGATGTGGACATTACAGTGGGGAGATGTGGACATTACAGTGGAGAGATGTGGATATTACAGTGGGGGAGATGTGGACATTACAGTGGGGGAGATGTGGACATTACAGTGGGGAGATGTGAATATTACAGTTGGGGAGATGTGGATAATTACAGTGGGGGAGATGTGGACATTACAGTGGGGAGATGTGGACATTACAGGGGGAGATGTGGATATTACAGTGGGGAGATGTGGACATTACAGTGGGGAGATGTGGATATTACAGCGGGGGAGATGTGGACATTACAGTGGGGAGATGTGGACATTACAGTGGGGAGATGTGGATATTACAGTGGGGGAGATGTGGACATTACAGTGGGGGAGATGTGGACATTACAGTGGGGAGATGTGGATATTACAGTGGGGGAGATGTGGACATTACAGTGGGGAGATGTGGATATTACAGTGGGGGAGATGTGGACATTACAGTGGGGAGATGTGAATATTACAGTTGGGGAGATGTGGATAATTACAGTGGGGGAGATGTGGATATTATTTTTTTTTGCTGATCTGAAAAATGATCCGATACATAACTCTGATCCGAGGAACGATCCGAACCCTGAGTTTTTTGATCCGTTGTACCCCTATTCATTTGGATTTTAGCCTAAAGCTGAGCTTTTAAGCACAGGGCAGTATAGTGGGTTAGTGGTTAGCACTTCTGCCTTGCAACACTGGAGATCTTGGCTTGACTCATGGTCAGGAGACTATCAGATTGGACTTGCATAAGTTTCCCTTGAGATATTTGTCTGCTGTCTAATTTGCCCCTAGTGCGTGCATGCATGTATAGATGTGTATGAATGGGTGTGTATATATAGGGACCTTACATCAAAAGCTCCATAAGGGTAAGGACTGTTGTATATGTACAGTATTCAGAAATTAGCAGTATATAAATACCCGAAATAATTACTTTCCTGGTACTGTTTAGTAAGATCTCAGTTCTGTAAAGTGCTGCTAATCACTGAATCTTTGTGCTACAAATTTGTGCCAATAAAGCTTTATAATCTTCAGGCCAATGTTATACAGAATGCTCCCACCGAGAGAGCTTGCATTTTACCTAGAATACCTTCTTAATTCACAATAGATGCATTACAGTCACTTAAAGTGAAGCCGTGTCACCTAGGTAAAACGGACTTAACTGTAACACGAGCCGCAGTATAATGAGTCTGATGCAGGCCGATCGTGTATTGACTTACGTGCAGGACAGGTCCTGAAATAGATAGCATACAAAACCATATCAGTGTTACATCGATGAACTCACAGCACTATGTCACTTTACTACTTTTAAGTGACAGAACAAAATAGGGCCATCGTTACGTGGCCTCACATGTCATTCTAACAAGGACACTTTCATCTGCAGCTTCCTCTCCGTCCTCTTTACAACCAACAGCTTCCATGCAGGAAATTACAACCTGTCAAAGTGGCATTGTTTGCCATAGCCAGTTGTTTAAAAAAAACATTTAAAGTGGTTGTAAAAGCGGAAGATTTTTTTTACCTTACTGCATGCAGCCCCCCGGAAGTACACACATAAACCCGTTCTTCGATATGCGCTGTGCATGAGAGCCGAGGCTCCTCATTGGCTAAGATACATGAGCAGGAGCCATTGGTTCCCACTTCTGTCAATCGGAGGCAGTGATAAGGCAGTGAGGAGGAGTCGGAAACAGCTGAACATAGATCGAGGAAAAGGGCCAATCACAGCGGGCTTTTACCATGTGATCAGCTATTTCCAATCACAGCTGATCTCATGTAAACAAATGCAGGTTATCGACATTTCTTTCCTCATCGCTGTCGCAACGTGAGGAAATGAAAGCTGATACCCGGCTATCCTGTGACAAGGGACATTTACACTGATAATCATGGCATTGATCATCAGTGCAGCCCAATCAGTGACCATCAGTGCAGCATATCAGTGGCCAACAGTGTAGCATACCAGTGCCCATTAGTGCCTCCTACCAGTGCCCATCAATGCCACCTTATTAGTGCAGCCTCATCAGTGACTCCTCATCCTCACCAGTGCAGCATATCAGTGCATATCATTGCCACCTATCAGTTTCCATCAATGCCACCTTATCAGTGCAGCTTCATCAGTACAGCCTCAGCAGTGCCTATCAGTACAGCCTCATCAGTGCAGCCTCATCAGTGCAGCCTCATCAGTGCTTATTAGTGCAGCCTTATCAGTGCTCATCAGTGCAGCCTCATCAGTGCAGCATATCAGTGCCTATCATTGCCACTTAGCAGTTTCCATCAATGCCACCTTATCAGTGCAGCGTGATCAGTGCAGCCTCAGCAGTGCCTATCAGAACAGCTTCATCAGTGCTTATTAGTACAGCCTTATCAGTGCTCATCAGTGCAGCCTCATCAGTGCAGCATATCAGTGCCTATCATTGCCACCTTTCAGTGCCCATCAATGCCACCTTATCAGTGCAGTTTCATCAGTGCAGCCTCATCAGTGCCCATTGGTGCAGCCTCATCAGTGCTCATCCGTGCCAATCATTGCAGCATATCAGTGCCTATCATTGCCACCTATCAGTGCCCATCAATGTCACCTTATCAGTGCAGCTTAATCAATGCAGCCTCATCAGTGCCCATCAGTGCAGCCTCATCAGTGCAGCCTCATCAATGCAGCCATATCAGTGCATATCATTGCCACCTATCAGTGCACATCAATGCCACCTTATCAGTGCAGCTTCATTAGTGCAGCCTCAGCAGTGCCTATCCGTGCAGCCTCATCAGTACAGCCTCATCAGTGCAGCCTTATCAGTGCCCATTAGTGCATCCTAACAGTGCCCATCAGTGCAGCCTCATCGCCGCATATCAGTGAAGAAGAAAAACAGAAATTAAGAAAGGGTTTTTTTTTGTTTTTGTTTTTTTCATTTTTGGTCTTGTTTAGCTTGTTTAGCAACAAAAACTAGTGGTGATTTAATACCACCAAGAGAAAGCTCTATTTGTGTGAAAAGAAATGATAAAAATGTCATATGGTTACAGTGTAGCATGACTGTGCAATTGTCATTCAAAGTGTGAGAGCGCTGAAAGCTGAAAATCAGCCTGGCCAGGAAGGGGGTGAAAGTGCCCAGCAGGCAAGTGGTTTAAAAAAACAGCAAATTTGTCAAGCCCTGTCCTAACCCATAATATTGTATCTTCTTGCTATATTATTATTATACAGGATTTATATGGTGCCAACAGTTTGCGAAGCATCCATTGAGGAACATTCTCCAACGACAGGCAGAAGCAAACCATGCGCTACGCTTAGGGGAAGTCCAACGATTACTGAAAACAATACCAATCAGAGATCAGGCTGGGTACAGCGGCCCACTATATATGGCACTCCAACCGTGGTAGGGCTGCTACTCAGATTTGATCAAGTGACTAATATGGGCACACATGATTGGCCATCTTGGGTGCCTGGAGCAGCACTATTGGCTACACAGGAAGTTTTGTTTTATATTTATACTTAAAAGAGAAATACAGTAAAACCTTGGTTTGAGAGTAACTTGGTTTGAGAGCATTTTGCAAGACAATTACATTTTTTTTATAAATTATGACTTGATATACAAGCGATGTCTTGATATAAGAGTAGCATCATGTCACAACTGAGTATAAAAGAGAAGAGAGGCGCCTCTAAGTGTAGCAATATGGTTACATTTAATGAAGGTACAACATTTAGCAAGTGGTTGATGATTAAAACAGGCACATCTAAGTATGCAGGCATTTGGGGTAAAGCTGTACACATAGACCATCCACCTCACCACCATTGATTTCATCCCTTCCACGAGCGGTTCAAGCCTCGCTTTCAGATTGCTCTACTGCAGGGTAGTCTTCCTGGTCACTATTGAAGATGGACAGCGGTGAGAGCCGGCGGTGAGAAGGATGGTCTATGTGGTTCGCTTTACCCCAGATCTCTGCATACTTTGATGGGCCTCTTTTAATCATCAACCATGTGAGTTTCTAAATGTTGTACCTTCATTAAATGTAACCATATTGCTACACTTATGCCCCATACACACGATCGGAAATTCCGACAGCAAAAGTCCGATGTGAGCTTTTGAACTGAAATTTCAACCGTGTGTATGCTCCATCAGACTTTTGCTGTCGGAATTACCGCCAACAAAAGATTGAGAGCTGGTTCTCAAATTTTCAGACGGAAAAAAATTCCTAGCGGAAAATCCAATCGATTGTAGCAATTCCGACGCGCAAAATTCCGACACATGCTCGGAAACAATTCGACTCATGCTCGGAAGCATTGAACTTCATTTTCTCGGCTCGCCGTAGTGTTGCACATCACCGCATACTTGACGGACGAAAGTTTCGAGAACTTTGGTGTGACTGTATGTATGCAAGCCAAGCTTGAGCGGAATTCTGTTGGAAAAACCATCCAAGGTTTTTTTCCAACAGAAAATCCGATCGTGTGCACGCGGCATAAGAGGCGCCTCTCTTCTCTCTTATACTGTGTAGCTCCTGCTGGATTTTGCTTCTAATCCCCTAGGGAAGGGTTCTATTTGTGGATGGACATTTTATGATTATACAACTTATCACTTTGCTATAATCTTTTTATATGGACTATAAACTGAAGGACTTTTAAATAAATGGTTGTGGAACGAATCATTTGAGTTTCCATTATTTCTTATGGGAAAATTTGCTTTGATATGCAAGTGCTTTGGATTACAAGCATGCTTCCGGAATAAATTATGCTTGCAATTCAAGGTTTTACTGTATGGGAAAAGCTTTTTTTGGACCATACTTCTCTTGTGAGTCACAGGAGCGCACTTGCTTGTGCCGTCCTGTGACCCAGAATCAGCCGACAGCGGGCTAAAGCCACAGTAAACAGCCAAAATACACAGTTTTTCTTCTTTGCTGGGTTAGTGTTCTTTGTTAAAGGTACACAAGAATCCCTTAGCAAAGCAATCTAACATTACAGCTGCCACCTGCAGAGGCGTCACAAGCATGTTTTCCTAACGTGCCCTCTTGGTACATGACCCTGACATTTGCAAACAGTGCAAAACAGAAAATAGCATTTCAAACAGGTTGAAATAGGAGGCTTGTGGGACCAGTCGTAGGACCGTGTAGTACTTTTGAAAATAGCATTGACCCTAGCACTGTCTGGAAGATCACGGTGCTAGTCTGAAACCTACTAGCCTGTGAGTGTGTGTGTGTGTGTGTGTGTATTTTACAGTTTAAGGTCTATATAAGGCCAGCTGTCTTCTTCCTCGCTGGCATGCTGTATGCATGCAGTATATAGGCTTCCCATAGAGGATTTCCTTTTTCAGTGTCGCAGAGGTGAGGGCTACTGGGATTCCTGCAGTTAAATAACCTAGATGTATTTGCTGATTGGTTCTGGACTCAGCAGGTGCAGTTCATCCATCTTATTCTTGGGAAACACGTGTGATGACAACTTGTTTGTGCATCTTTGTCCATCTAGTAATTTTACTTAGTAACCCTCTCTCTTTCCTGCTCTCTCTCCCCATCCTGCTTTTCCTCCATGTCTGTCCTATCCTCTCCTCTTTTATCTTTCTCTTTCTTTTTTTATATGTTTTTTTATCTTTTTATCTATCCCTTTCTATAGCTCCCAACTGTCCCTGATTTCAAGGGACGGTCCCTGATTTGGAGCAATGTCCCTCTGTCCCTCATTCCTCCTTATTTTTCCCTCATTTTGGTCTGATCTATATAGTTGCATATGAAATGCACTTTTTATCTATGAAAAAGTGTTTCCCAACCCTAAACCTTTCATCTGATTTCTAAATTGCTGCATTTGTAAATTCCAAAATACAAAAAAAAAGGAATGGTAGTGGTAAAAAAAAGCACTCATGGGTTTAACCAATCTTGTTTTTTGTACAATTCTCCTTTAAGGGGGCGTGGTGAGCGGTGTGTCCTATGCTAGAGGTCGATCGATATATCGGCCGATATTTAGCCTTTTTAAAGAAATCAGCATTGGCCGATTATTATCTAAAAAAAGGCCGATTGTTAGGATCTGAGGCAGGGGTGTGCTTTGTGGAATTTTTAAACGGCTATCACGGGCGCTGACTTTTTTCATCGGAAAAAACGATCGTGTGTACACTGCATTACATCCGTTTTTAATAATAATGCCTTCCCATCCTTTTTCTCAAAATATAAAGAGCGGAAATTATATGCGTTTTTAGTGCCACATTCAGTATATGAAACAAAGAAATGGACCCCTATGGTGATTTTTTTAGGCACAACTTGTAAGAACGTATTTAGAAGTATTGCAGTAAAATAATTTATTTATTGAATATATTGCATAAAAGTCAACATATAAAACAAGGAATGTGTTATATATCTACAGCATTATCACCATCTACTGGTATAGCCAAATATAATCCTAGAGTCAAACAAACACAGTCTCTCAAAGTTTTCTTTGTTTTTAATTGCAACATGATGGAAAGTAAATTCCTATCACCACAATATATGTAAGTGTATCTCTTAAACTTTCTGTATAATGTTCTACACACAGGCCTGTATGTACCTTTATCATATACTCATTTCCTCAAATTATACTGTAGATAAAAAACCTCCTCTGCCAAAATACGCCCCTGACGAAGGAGATATCCATACTCCGAAACGCGTTGGATACAAATCCAGCCTTCTGACCGTGGCATACAGCGTGTCACGAGTTGCCGAAAGTAGCCAAACGTCGGTGCGCAGGTGCCGTATAGAGCCGCACTGACGTTCGGCTTCTTTCGGCAGTATGCGACGGTCGGAAGGCTGTCAATCAAATAGGAACGCCCAGTCCCGCAGACCATACCCGGAAGCGGCGGAGAACATCTATCACTAAAACGGTAAGTACTGCATTGATTTAAAAAAAAACACCCGATTGTGCTTTCTGTAATTAGCCTCAATCTAATGTTAAATTTTTTTTTCCGGGTGAACCCCCGCTTTAAAGCCAAACGCCAGACGCTCCAGACTTAAAGTGTTACAAAACCCAGGACCCTGCATTCACTATATATGGTCTCCCACAGTACACAGAACATGGAAATGCAATTAATAAAGTAAATATAAACTGCTAAATACCTTTTCTCATCAGCAGTATATAGCAGTCTTGTCATTTCTATCATCGTCTGGCCGAGCACTAGTTAAAGCTTGTAGGGGGAGTTTTCATTCTCCTCTGACTGTCCTATGAGGCTGCATGCTCCATGACCTTCTGTCTGGACAGTGTTGATTGGCCCTATGCTGATCACATGCACCCTTCCAAAAAAAAAACACCTCCTGCATTGTTGAACAACCACTCTGGAAGAATGAGCAGAGGAGGCACAGAAGAAAGCAGCATTGTCAGTTGGAGTGGGGGGGGGGGGGTTGGTGTTAAATGGCACTATAAAGGGGAAGTTCCATTCGAATGGCGCCACCCTTTGGGCTGCTTTTGCTAATTTCCCCATCTCATAACTTTCTACTGAGCATGCGCATATTTTTCCCCCTCGTTAAAGCGTACACACGACCGTTTTTCACGGCGTGAAAAAGAATGACGTGAAAAACTACGAGAAAAAAATAGAGCAGGTTCTAGAAAACAAAGAGAAAAATGCTCTGGAGCATACACACGACCAATTTAAAAAATTGCATTTTTTCTCATGAAAAACGGTCGTGTGTACGCGGCATAACTAGTCAAAACCAAACTCCAGCTCATACATCATAAGAAGTTACAGCAAAGAGTTTTTTTTTCCCCTTTTAGGATAAAGGTTTTTTACGATTTACTAAAAGCTGATCATTTTAATTGCCCCTGCCAGTGGTTTGTCCAATCCATGAAAAATAATACATTCTCCTGGAGAGCTTGTGCTGTAAAAAAAAAAAAAGGCAGTGTCACCAGATAAAAATAGAAGAAAGAAAGCCTAAAAAGTGAGACTAATGCAGTCACCACATCTAAGGCCGCGTACACACGGTCGATCCATCCGATGAGAATGGTCCGACGGACCGTTTTCATCGGTTCACCGCTGAAGCAGACCGATGGTCTGATGTGCGTACACACCATCAGTTCAAAACCCGATCGAGTCAGAACGCGGTGACGTAAAACACACGATGTGCTGAAAAAAACGAAGTTCAATGCTTCCAAGCATGCATCGACTTGATTCTGAGCATGCGCGGGTTTTGAACCGATGTTTTTGTGTACTAACGATCGGTTTTGACCAATGGTCAGCCGTCCATCGGTTCGATTTTAAAGCAAGTTCTATCATTTTTGTCCGAAGGACAACAGACCGATGGGTCGTACACACGGTCGGTTTAGACCGATGAAACTGGACTTCAGGCCATTTTCATCGGTTTGGACCGACCGTGTGTACGCGGCCTAAGAATTGGTAAGCTGGAATATAATAAATGTTTGCTTTTGGGTTTACCACTGCTTTTACTTAGGCCTCATGCACACTGGATGGTATAAAAACACCAGTATCTTTAGCTGTAGAATGCTGCATTAAAAACTTGAGTTTTACCGCGCTTTGCAGCGTTTTTGCATTAGCAAAACTATACTCCCACAAAAGCTTGAGGTTCAAAAACTCTTATAAATGGCGGATAGCCATTTTGTTTCAATATTTTTTTTATTAAAGTTTTGCAGTAAAACTTACAAATATAACGTCTTTCAACATGAAATAAGTTTTACATCAGGGTTACATGGTAGCGAGACGTTAAAATCGAGGAAAACTCCTCCCATAGCATACATAACCCATTAGCAAACAATAAACAACAATAGACGTTTCTCAATAAACTTCAAGAAAGTAGAGGAGAGGAAGGTGAAACAAAAAAGAGAGAAACAATCCCACGGGGGGGGGGGGGGGAGAAAAAAGAATCAGTAAAATGGGGGAGGGGGGGGAGGGAGGAAGAGGGCAGAGGCTCTGTGCCTCTTAAAGCAGTCTACGGGACCCCACTACGTTGCAATCATCCTAGGATCGTTGGTCAGGTAACTGATCCAAGGGTCCCAGACTTTGTGGAACAACTTCATCTTGTCCTGTGCGATTGCTGTTAACCATTCGTTCAACATAAGCCAAGACAGTTTATGTTTAAGTTGATAGAATGGCAAGGCCGCTGACCTCCAATTTCTCGCTATAGTTATTTTAGCTGAGATAAAAATAAATGTAATGAGCCATCTTTGGGATCCGGATGCTTCAGGTACTCTGCCCCCCAGGAGCGCATGTTTTGCAGATTTAACCAAATTGATCTGGGGAAGGGTGTAGACGAAATTATACTCCCTGATCCAGAATCTCCTGGCATGTCCACCACACATGATAGGTGGATCCCACTTGGTTACATCCCCTAAAGCACTCCGGAGTGGCCCCAGGCACAAAGGTGGCCAATCTGGCCGGAACCATATACCATCTAAATAAGACCTTGTAGTTAGCCTCGATGATGGAGGTGTTAATGAGCGAATGAAATGCGGATTCCGACAGCCTATGCCACTCATCGACCTCAAGTTTCCTGAAGATCCTGCTCCCATTGAAGCATATAGCTCAGTTTTGTCGAGGCATGTGTCAAGACAGCGTATATAACAGAAATGTGACCTCTGACTTTGTCATATTGCCTGCACAAACGCTCCATGGTAGTCATAGTTGATAGATCACCTTTACGGGCAACACTTTGTAGAAAATTGTATAATTGAGTATACCTAAAACGTTCCGTGACTGGCATTTGATATTTGTCTACTACAATGGTTCCAAGAATATCCCTTTATGGTCACAGAGATCAGCTATTCGTATTAAGCCCTTGTTAGTCCACCAATCAAACACAGAGGGAGTGAGGCCCAGGGTGAAATCTCTGTTTTTCAATAGAGGGGCTAGCGGACCGTGGGGGGATTTAAATTTCCGGGACCTTGAAAGTCTGTCCCAAATTTCCAGTGAAAAAGAAAGGGTAGGGCAGGGTATGATCGGTCTCTTCTTCATAGGGAGCCACATAATATGAGAAATAGGTTCAGGACGACAGGAATATGATTCCATAGTTGGATAGCCATTTTTCTTTTTAGAGTTAGGGCGTTTTTATAGCCTAAAAAATCCTCTTCAAACGCACTTGTTCCCGGGATTATTTTTCCATTTTTTTTTCAGTCACAAAACGCCCCTGCCAAGAAACGCTAATAAAAGCCTCTGGGGGTTATTTACGAAAGGCAAATCCACTTTGCACTACACGTGGAAGTTCACTTTAAAGTGCAGTCGCTTTAGATCTGAGGGGGAGATCTGAAATGATGGGAAGATCTGCTGATTTTATAATCCAATCATGTGCAAGCTAAAATGCGGTTTTTTTTTTCCTTGCATGTCCCTCTCAGATCTACAGCCATACCTCCCAACTTTGTGAGGCGGGAATGAGGGACTCCTATTAGCAAATGTATGCAGGCATAGGACACACATATTAAAGGGAAATTGCACAAAAAAAAAATGATTGGTTAAACCCACAAGTGTTTTTTTTTTATCACTACTATTCCTTTATATTGGCTTTTAGAATTTACAAATGCAGCAATTTAGAAATTGGATAAAAGGTTTAGCAGCGGGAAACCCTTTTTGATAGATAAAAAGTGCATTTTATATACAATTATATAGATCAGACCAAAATGAGGGAGGGATGAGGAAGAATGAGGGACAGAGGGACATTGCTCCAAATCCGGGACAGTCCCTCGAAATCAGGGACAATTGGAAGCTTTGTCTACAGCGACTGCACTTCCAAGTGCAATTCCAAGTGCACTTGCAGTGCAAAGTGGATTTCCCTTTAGTAAATAAATCCCATAGGATAACATGCTGGGGAGTTTACTGGCTGTAGAAAAAAACAGCAGCTGTAAAAACACCCAGTGTGCATGAGGCCTAATGCCGCGTACACACCATCACTTTATGTGATGAAAAAAAATGACGTTTTTAAAAACGTCACTTTAATTGACTGTGTGTGGGGGAAAACGTCGTTTTATGTCTTGTAAAAAACGACCAAAAAAAATTGAAGCATGCTTCAATTTTATGTGTCGTTTTTCAAAAGTGCACTTTTTACTTCACAGAAATTGACCGTGTGTAGCAAAAAACGTCGTTTTGTAAGACGTTTTTTCATCCACGCATGCCCAGAAGCTACTTATGAAGCAAGCTTCAATGGTAAAACGTGGTGGAACGTAACCTCACTTTGCAAGATCATTGTGAGAAAACGATGGTGTGTAGGCAACTTCGTCTTTGAAAATTGAAGTTTCAAAAACGTCATTTTTTACTTCACAGAAAGTGTCGTTTTTTTTTCATCACATAAAGTGATGGTGTGTATGCGGCATTAGTTGTCTCATCAGTTTAGATTTATTGCCCTCTGAAGGTCTACTACAGACTGAAATTAACCCTGTATACGAGCCAGAGTCACAAATCTCCTCAGCTAAAATCTTATTGGACAGCTGAGGTTTGTAGTTCTCCAAAACAAGTTTTTATTATTGTTAGCAATGGCGCGCAAATACATTAAAGCTACGAGTAAGCATCACATGATGCGAAACATGTCAGCTCTTTTTTCCTAGTCCACTTCTTGTTTGACTGCATGAATTTTGGCTGTTTTTTCCATATGAATTTTTGTTGTTTTTTCATGTTTGAAATAAAGACATCGTTTTTTGACGTGCAGCGATCCAGGATTTTTCTTTCATCCCATGCTAATTGAGCACAGCCAGCACCCTCTTGGTTTGTTCGGACGGAAGCAACGGGGATTAATTGTTTTATAGAGTGGTATACTTTTCTTCAAAGGTTTAACCATATTATAAAAAAAAAAATCTTATTATTATTGCTTCTTCAACTATAACTTTTATCTAAAATCCCTGTCCCTATAAGGCCTCATACACACTGGACGTTAAAATAACATTATAAAAACGCCAGTAGTTTTGCAGTGAGTTTTTAAACTTTTATCCATGTTTTTGCAATAGCGTTTTTTAGCGTCTATTAACATTATTCGCTTTTTTCTGCGTTAGAGTTTTTTTTTTTTTTTGAAGAAACATTTTTTTTTACAATGGATCAAAAATGTTAAAAACTGCTGGTGAGCAAAGTTTTTAAGCGTTTATAGTCGTTTATCAGTGTTAGAGCGTTTTTACAGCTGAAAAACGTCTCTCAGAACCCACTAGTTTTGGGGATTTTTTACTGCTCAAAAACGCCACTGCCCAAAACTGCTGATCACAGCTTATGTGTGCATGGACACATAGGATAACATGATGGAGAGTTTGACTGTAGAAAAAAACGTCTTCAGCCAAAAATAGCTGCTGTAAAAAACGTCCAGTGTGCATGAGGCCTAAATGCGTTGACTCTGCTGACGCGTCGACTGCTGCCTGTCCTTGATTAAGCTATTCTTTATACTAAGACAATGACACGTAATGTCGCAGTTGCATACATCCCAACATTTTAATATTTAAATGAGAGACACCTTCTAGACAATGTATGTAGGCATAGGCTACGCCCCCTGCCACACCCCCTTAAAGGAGAATTAACAAAAAAAGGTTAAATAAATCCACAAGTGCTTTTTTTTACCACAACTATTACCTTATATTGGCTTTCCTTTATATTGGCTGGGGTACACTTTTTGAAAGAAAAAAAAGTGCATTTTATATATATCAGACCAAAATTAGGGACAAATGAGGGGGGAAAAGGGACATTGTTCCAAATCAGGGACAGTCCCTCGAAATCAGGGACAGTTGGGCGCTATGCAGTTGTCAATGCCGCTGCCACATACTACAGACAGAGTTACCCATTTTCCTTTGGGGCCCTATGATTTGTAGTTACACCCATGTATATAATATTATGTGCATTGTGTGAAAGAATAAATTACGTAGTGGTATTAGTGTGTGTCGCTGCTCAGGAAAAAAAATGTGTTTCCATATACAGTTTATTTATGTCCATGGGCAAACTTCATTTTCATTACAAGCTTCTTTTACATTTCTTCTTTACTTTCCTTTTTTTTTTTGCTTGTTTTATTTTTCTTCTACTTTGTATTCCCCTTCTTTAATTATTTTTATTTTTTTTCTTCTTCTTCTTTCTTTTTTACTTTTCTTTCTTGTCTTGCTTTTAGAGCCTAATTTACTGCATGAGGTGAGGTGAACATGGAACATGGACATCCAAACAAGTACAAGGAGATATAGAAACAAAAGAAAACCTCACTAGATTAGGCTCTTAGTTGTACTACATGGATATTGTGCATTAATGATCCTTTCCTCAGAATTCAATCCGTATGCTAGGATGGACTAAGGACCACGGAGTCTCTAGGTGGCTTACCCTGTCATTTCAGCCCTGTATAAAAGGAGCCAGTAGAGGGAGATGTAAATGCATGTAAAAAATGTGAAAGCCTTGTCAACAATTTACTTTCAGGTAAATCTTCCATTAATAAATCTATTGTGACATGGGACAGATCTGTGAGCAGTAGAGATGTAAGCCAAACTCCAGCCAATTTTTGGCAGGTTTTTTATTCTAAATCAAAGCAAACCATATAGCTCAGACTATTGATGGAAAAAGCATAAAGGTGGGTGCACAGCAAAATGGTGGTACTATGTAAAAAAAAAAAATGTATTCCTGTCTGCGACCCAACTGGGGATTTTTTTCCTTACTTCCTGTCTCTGTAACATTCATACATAGAAAGGAAGGTAGGGTTGTCACCAGGAATGGATGATACAGACAGCAATAGTAAAACGGGCAGAAGTTGTAACCCTTCCCTACTCTGTAAAAAAAAAAAAAATGTATAATTTTTTTAGTCTGTCTCCATGTAGGAGAGATTTCTAATCACTTCCTGTCCCAATTGTAAGTGAAGGGAAAACTTCTCAACTGACAGAGGCTTCCTTCTCCCTCCCGCCAGTGTTAATTTTGTTGACTAAAACGACTTAACCACTTAAGCCCCGGACCATTTTGTTGCTAAATGCCCAGGCCAGGTTTTGCGATTCGGCACTGCGTCGCTTTAACAGACAATTGCGCGGTCGTGCGACGTGGCTCCCAAACAAAATTGGCGTCCTTTTTTCCCCACAAATAGAGCTTTCCTTTGGTGGTATTTGATCACCTCTGCGGTTTTTATTTTTTGCGCTATAAACAAAAATAGAGCGACAATTTTGAAACAAATGCAATATTTTTTACTTTTTGCTATAATAAATATGGCCCAAAAACATATATAAAAAAAAAAAATTCCTCAGTATAGGCCGATATGTATTCTTCTACCTATTTTTGGTAAAAAAAATCGCAATAAGTGTTTATCGATTGGTTTGCGCAAAATTTATAGCGTTTACAAAATAGGGGATAGTTTTTTTGCATTTTTATTAATTTTTTTTTTTTTTACTACTATTGGCGGCGATTAGCGATTTTTTTCGTGACTGCGACATTATGGCGGACACTTCGGACAATTTTGACACATTTTTGGGACCATTGTCATTTTCACAGCAAAAAATGCATTTAAATTGCATTGTTTATTGTGAAAATGACAGTTGCAGTTTGGGAGTTAACCACAGGGGGCGCTGTAGGAGTTGGGGTTCACCTAGTGTGTGTTTACAACTGTAGGGGGGTGTGGCTGTAGGACTGATGTCATCGATCGAGTCTCCCTATAAAAGGGATCACTTGATCGATGCAGCCGCCACAGTGAAGCACGGGGAAGCCGTGTTTACATACGGCTCTCCCCGTTCTTCAGCTCCGGGGAGCGATCGCGTCGGGGCGGCTATAAACGAATAGCCGCGCCGTCGTCCCGGATCGCTCCCCGTGGGAATCCGCCTGCCGCACGCAGCGGAGGGGGTCTCGATCGGACCCCCGACCCGCTAGAAGGCAGGGACGTATATATATGCCCATCTGCCTGTACGTGCCATTCTGTGGACGTTAATAGGCGTGCGGCGGGCGTTAAGTGGTTAAAGGGGTTGTAGAGGAAAACATTTTTTTTTTATAACAAGCATCCTTTGCCTGCGGACATTCCTCTTTTCACTTCCTCATTGTTTGTTTTTGCTCAGAAGTTGCTCTATTTCTTCTCTGTTCTGTTCACTTCCTGCTTGTCTGATTTTACTGACCATCGTGAAGGGAGGCTTTACTGCGGTGGTCAGTAACATGCTCACCCCCTCCTGGGAACTACATCTGTGTGGCAGGACGCTCTTTACGTGTTAGAGACTTCAAGGAGGTGTGAATTACTTGGCGTGCCGCAATTCATACTGGGAAATGTAGTTCTTACATGAACGAGCGATGCAAACCAGGAAGTGAATGAGAGAACAGAAACTAGAACGCCGGAGGTGATATAGATGAAGGAATTTAATAGGTATTTACTCGTTTTTTAACAGAATCATTACACTATTCTGTCTGCCTACCTTGCAGACAATAATTTTAGGCAAAAAAAATGTTTTCCTTTACAACTCCTTTAAACATTTTAGTCCACTAAATGAATACTATTTTAGTCTACTAAAATACGACTAAAACTAAAATGGCATTTTAGTCAAAAGACTAAAATGGGACTAAAACTAAAATGGCATTTTAGTCAAAAGCCTAAGACTAAAACTACATTGAAATTTGACTTCAAAATGAACAGTGGTCTGTAGTGCATGTTCATACCTCAATACCATAAATAATAACATATTCGATTTTTTTCACTCAAGCAGTATAAAATGAGTTTAGAAATTGTAGAGAAATGTTAACTAATGCATTACAATTTAATTACACCCATTAGATTTTAGACAACTAAAATTAGTTTTAGTCTACTAAAATGTACTGGAGATTTTAATCGACTAAAATGTCCTGCGTCGACTAAATACGACTAAAACAATTGCAGAAGACTGAAATGGGACTACAACTAAAATGCCATTTTAGTCCTAAGACTAATGCCTCGTACACACGACCGTTTATCATGACGAGAAAACTGCCATTTTTTAGATTAGTCGTGAAAACCGGCCGTGTGTATGCTCCATAGCAGTTTTCTTAACAAGAAGTTAGAACCTGCTCTATTTTTTCTCATTGTTTTTCCCGTCGTTCTTTTTCTTGTCGTGAAAACCGCTCGTGTGTAAGCTGTTCCGAGGGGGAAAAAAACACGCATGCTCAGAATCAAGTATTAGACATTAGCGCTCGTTCTGGTAAAACTAGCGTTTGTAATGGTGATAGCACATTCGTCACGCTGTAACGGACTGAAAAACATGAAGACTGCAAAGCACAAATCGCCTCTTACCAAACTTTTACTAACACGAGTATCAAAAAAAAGCGGCCCAAAGGGTGGCGCCATTTGAATGGAACTTCCCCTTTTTAGTGCTGTCGTACGTGTTGTACGTCACCGCTCTTTGCTCGAGCAGTTTTTTTTTTATTCTTTATTTTTCCATTTTTTTTTTCTCCCACAGGGATAATAACACATCACAATTAAACGTCATACATTTCAGCCAGAATTTAGGTTTTCTTAATCGAGAATAACCTTTCTCTTAACAACATTTTCTTATTCCTAATTAAGCAAAAAATAAGTAGAGGTTTACCTCACCTTTCGACTACTTCCCATTAGCTAAACGCTTAACATGTTCTCTCCCTGTTTAAGGTGTCAGTAACCTGAGGTCTCCCCCTGTTATACCCACCCCCCCCCCGCTCCAAAACTGTATGTCCAACCAGCAGAAGCATAAACAAAAAAATATATATATATATTTTCCTTCTTCCCCACTACCCCTCCTCCCTACCCCATTCCCCTCGTTCCTTGTATCTAATATAGGGGGCCCAGATTTCTCTAAACTTGTCCTCTTGTTCCCTTAGGGCCATTGTAAGATTTTCCATATGCTGAATTTCAGTAATTTTTGCAAACCATTGTGGTCTACTTGGTGAGATATTACTTTTCCAGAGAACCGGAATACATGCTTTAGCTTTTGTGAGCAAATGTCTTACCAAAGATTTTTTATATTTTTCCAATGAAATCGGAATGTCAAACAACAAATATATCGCCAGATTCTCTCCGAGAGCTACTTCAGTTATTTCTTCAATTACCTCTATGGCCTCGTACACACGACAGAGTTTCTCGGCAGAATTCACCGAGAAACTCGGTCAAAACCCGGATTCTGCCGAGAAACTCTGTCGTCTGTACAGTTTTGGCTCGATGGAGCCGCCGAGGAACTCGACGAGAAAATAGAGAACATGTTCTCTATTTTCTCGTTGTCCGCGTTGTTCTATGGGAGAAGGCGGCCCGCCGAGCTCCTCGGCGGCTTCATCCCAAAACTCGACGAGGAACTCGACGTGCCAAGCACGTCGAGTTCCTCTGTCGTGTGTACGGGGCCTGATACCATTTTCCAAAAGTCTTTTACTCCTTCACACTCCCAAAAGACAACTTCTTTTTGACAACGCCAACTTCTTTTTGACAACGCCAACAAAGGTTCGACACCAATGGAAAGATCTGATTCAAAACTACCGGGGTCCTATACCACCTGCTCAAAATCTTGTACCCCCCCTCCTGGTATTTAAATGCTAATGATGCCTTGTGGGTAAATTCAAATATTTTGTTCTTTTGATTCTCTGAAAAGGTTACCCCTAGATCTCTCTCCCAGGCCTGCATATAACCTAATTCTTGTGGAGCTTTTAGTTCGTTCACTAGGGTATAAAACAGAGATAGCGAATGTCTCAGCGAGTCTCCTTTTAGACATAGCTTCTCAAATTCAGACAATGTCGCAATCTCCATCGACTGCCCCAAGATTGATCGAAGGTATGCCCTTAGCTGTCTCCTCCTATATGGATCCAGATCTTCTGATAATTCACTTTCTATTTCCTCACTTGACATTATATGGTTATCCCTCATGAAATGTGTTAATCTGGTTTTACCCCGTCTTTTCACATTTAGAAAACCTGGGTCCTTTAAACCAGGTACAAAAGCCGGGTTGCCCAAAATTGGTATCATCTGACTCACTTCCGTTGGTCTATTTATTTTTTTAAAAATCTTTTTAACCACACTGATAGTCGTCCCTATCGTTGGATGTCGTTTAACTGTCTGTGGTATCGTGGAGTCACTTAACAAAATTAGGCCTTCTAATGGTAGTTCCGACATTGCCTGTTCCAAAATGATCCATGGTTTGTCTTTTGGTGTGACGCACCAATCCAATACTCTTGACAGATGTACTGCCTCATAATACGAGAGTGGGTCTGGGAATCCCACCCCCCCCTTTTTCCTTTGGTAGCGTTAAAATATCTCTACACACTCTGGCTGGTTTCCCTGCCCATATAAATCCTGCGAACTTTGCTCTGACGTCTCTTAGAAACCCCTGGGGTATCCTCGTTGGTAGCATCTGTAGTAGGTATAACAACCTCGGCATTACATTCATCTTTATGATGTTGATTCTGCCAAACCAAGTAAAGACTTCCTTATCCCATTTCTGCAGGTCTAACTTAATTTGTCTTACCAACGGTACCAAATTTAATTCCAGAATTCTATTTAATTTCTTTGGTATTTTAGTCCCAAGGTACCCTATGTGTGAGTTTGTCCATTTAAACGCTGTTGTTGTGCCATACTTATCTCTACCCCCATTGCTTCCGATTTATTGTAATTAACTTTAAAGTTAGAGAGTGTCCCATATTTATCAATTTCTGATAACAGTGGGGGGAGAGATAGCACTGGCATAGTTAGGAAAAACATCAAATCATCCGCAAATGCTGCAAGTTTATGTTCCCCTCCTTTTACACAGATACCCCTAATATCTGTATTCAGCCTTATTGTTCTTAGGAAAGGTTCCAACGTCAAGATAAAGATAATTGGTGATAGGGGGCACCCTTGACGTGTCCCGTTACATATAGCAAAGGGCTCAGAGATGGTATCGTTTATTTTAACTCTGGCTTTCGGTTGAGAATATAAACTCATAATCCATTTTTGCATCCCTTCTCCCAGTCCTATATATTGTATAATTATTTTTAAAAGCTTCCAATCCACCCTATCAAATGCTTTTTCAGCATCAGTAGATATAAGTACTGGGGGTTTCTTATAGGACTGTGAGAAGTGGATCGCACTTATCACCCGTTGCGTGTTTTCTCTACGTTCCCTCGCTGGGGTAAATCCGACTTGATCCTGATGTACCAGACAGAGAATATATGGCATTAGTCTATTTGCTAATATTTTTATAAAAATCTTTAAATCTACATTTAGTAATGATATTGGTCGGTAATTTGAACACTGTGCTGGGTCTTTCCCCTCCTTTGGTATAACAGCTATGTGTGCCATAAGAGCTTCCTCGGGCATCTTATGCCCTTCTCGTATAGAATTAAATGCATCCAAGAACCTTGGCATCAACTTTTCAGCATAGGTCTTATAATATAATAGAGTAAATCCGTCCGGTCCGGGAGCTTTACCTGGTTTTAACATTTTAAGAGCGCTTATAAATTCTTCTGATGTAATTCGACCATCTATACTCCTCCCAATCTCCTCTGAAAGTCTAGGCATTCCTGACCCCTCTATATATTCCTTTGACTCTCCCTCCCGGAGTCGAGTCTTTTGCTCATCTTTTAATTGGTATAGACTCATATAATAATTTCTAAATTTTGCGATTTCTTGTGAGGATTTAACTAACTTATCCCCTGTTGTTTTAATACACCCTATATGGTTTTGAGCCCTCGTTACTCCAAGTGCTCTTGCTAACATCCTACTTGGTTTATTGCCGTATTCATAAAAGGCTTGTTTACATCGTCTTAATGAGGCTTTCGCTTTATCTGTTAATAATAAATTCAGTTCATCTCGTGCACACTTCAATTTCTCCTCTATCTGTCTGAGCCTGTCAAGCCTGTATGCAAGGCAGGATTGAGAGGAATCACGACGAATCACGTCGAGAAAAAAATATTTTTTTTTGCATGACAAACTGTCGTGTGTACGCGGCATAAGACTATAACTAAATTGAAATTTGCTGCCAAAATTAACACTGCCTCCCCCTCTATACAAATAAAAGGTTTTGGCAGGATTTTGGCTTGGCATCTTCTCTTGACTGCCCATATTTGTGTCTGGATGGCCTGTGCCATTTGCTTCAGATATTGTAAACGTTGCCTTTATCTGGATTCCCGAGCCACTTCTGATGTTTCACCATATCCCTCAATTTCATCAGCCCATTGAAAGTAATTGGTATCCATCTACACGTCTGTCAGTCCTTCCAGTAACTTGGAAGCACTCTGCCCGGCACAGCCTTCTGTCTGACCCAAACTGGTTCCCTAAGTGCTCTGCTGAATGCACTGCATAATACAGGCCGAGTGTACTTTGTAAAGCGCAGAACATTTGGTAAGATCTATAAAGTGTTTTAAGTGGTGGAGACAAAGCAGGAATGTTCTAGAAAATCCTCAGCATGCCGCTTATTCTGATCTAATGCTCATCATTATACAGCACTTCTTGCATTACTGTTGAACAAAATCTATTGTCTTCTTTTTCTATATATGCAGTATGTATTCAGATGAAACACAATCTTTCACACTCCTCTAACAAATTCATCAGCCGTGGAAAAGGAGACGTTGTGACAGACTCAGAACTTTGGACACTGGAGATAAAAATTCAATATGAAGGAAACAATTGAGGGGGGAGGCTATGGTGGACTTTAGTGGTACCGTACAACAACTGAATTAGACAGTCATATATAAAATATTTAAATGGATTTTATTACAAAAATATACATCTTTAACAATAAAGTTATTTTTTTTAAATCAACAAAGCAAAACATTCAATATGGCTGCACCCAGAATCAATTTGGTATGACCGTGAATTATTAATTTGCTCAATCAGAAGTTTCATCAAATTAAATTGTCACATTCCAGCTGACAACATTCTTTGTGGCGCCATGTTTCTTTTAAAGGCATCCTTTAATTTTCCAATACACAGAAAAGAAAAAGGATTGCTTAACACCCCCCAGCAACTTGTACCTTTTCTCTCCCAGGGGAGAAATACCTGGAACTTTTGGTTATAGGTAAGCAAGACCTACACTCCTTCCCCATGTAATGCTACGTACACACGATCAGGCTTTTGCTCAACCAAAAGCTCATCGGAAATGCTGACAAATTCCAACAGGGTAAAATTAAACATGTTCTATACTTAAACTCTGATGGAATTCATCGGAATTTCCGATGGAATTTCTCCGATGGGGCATACACACGGTCGGAATTTCCATCAGAGTCAGACAGACTTTTTCCATCAAAAATTCCGATCGTGTGTACGCGGCATTTGAGTGCTATATTCCTTATGGTTTGCTCAGCACTGTCAAATGGGGCTGGGGAAAGAATGCATGGTCCTGTGTAAGCACTAACAAGTTAGTCTGGAGCTTACACAGGTCTTTCTCATCCCAATCCAATGGAATGGCAGGGAAGAATTAAACAGTGAGTTTTTTTGGGGAAAAACTATGATAGCTAAACCATGACAGCTACACTGTATGACCAAAAGTAGAAGACAACCTAAAAATTATTGGGTTCTTGTAGTGAAGGGTACTGTAATGCTATGGTATGTAAAGATATTTGTGCATTTCCAAATATGTGGCAATAGTTTGGGGAAGGCTCCTTTCTCTTGACTGTGTCACTGTGTACAAAACTAGCTCCATCAAGACATGGTTTGATGACTTTGGTGTGGAGGAACTTGAGTGCCTGCCTAGAGCCCTGACCTCAACCCTACGGAACACTTTTGAGATGAATTGGAACACTGATTACAAGCTAGGTCTTTTCATCCAAAAGCAGTAGCCCTCACAAATGCTATTTTGGCTGGATGGCCTTTAGATACCATCCAAAATGTTGTACAAAACCTTTACAGAAGAATGGAGGCTATTATCTCCACAAAAGGGGAGGGGGGCAACTCCATATTAATGCCCATTGGTTGTGTAATGGGATGCCCAAGAAGCTCATATAGGTATGATGGTCAAGTATTATCAAATGTTTGGCCTCAAAGTGTGTGACTCTTTTTAATTTGCCCTACATGGCCAAAAAAAAAAAGACAACAGTTAACTTTAAAGGTAAAACTCAGCTCACCTTCAGCTCAGGATCCCTTCATTAAGCTCCCAGAGTGCATGTTCAATGGTCTTCCTCCACAGGTATTTAGCCAAGCACAAAGATCAATGCAACCATGGTCTTATATTAAAATGTTCACATTTATTTAAATTTATTAAAAAGCACCCCAATAAAAACATCAATGCAATCAGTAATGTGTTTTGACCCTGTGGGGTCTTTTCCACTAACTTGTAATAAAGATAGATAGGTCTAATTAGGTCTAAATGGTTATATACAATTAAAACATACATACAACATATTTTTGGCTATACATTTTTTAATTGGTCTGTAGTTGTCACCAATAAAGGCGCAAAATTGTGCATAAGGTCCTATAAAGACTAATCCTGTGATGACAGATCATTTTTAATTTTTAAAATTGTTATGGGGTGAATGGGTCTTAAAGGGGTTGTAATGGTTCGTTTTTTATTTTCTAAATAGGTTCCTTTAAGCTAGTGCATTGTTGGTTCACTTACCTTTTCTTTCGATTTCCCGTCTTAATGTTTTTTTTTTCTTTGTTTTCTTTGTCTGAATTTCTCACTTCCTGTTCCTCCTCGGTAAGCTGTTCTGGCTGACTAACCCCCATGGATGATGGGGGCAAGCTTACGGAGGAAAAACAGGAAGTGAGACATTCAGACAAAGAAAAAAAAACATTTAGAACGGAAATCGAAGGAAAAGGTAAGTGAACCAACAATGCATTAGCTTAAAGGAACCTATTTAGAAAATAAAAAACAAACTTTTACGACCCCTTTAAGAGCTTTTAAAGCGGAGGTTCACCCAAAATCACAACTATATTGTAAAACAATCATTGCAATATGTACATCATCAAAAGGCACAACATTTTTTTTTAGCATATATAAATACCGTATTATTAACTTTCATAAATCGACTTCCGGGATTCCCCTCCCGCGGGAGTAGGCATTTCTAAGCCTTTAAAGTTAAGAGTTGTAAGGGTACATCAAGTTATCATTTCACGCAGGATAAAAGTGAAGGGTCACTTAAACTACTACTTTCATTTGAATCAATTTAATTTAAAGCTGAACCCCAGGCAGGTATAAAAGACACATATTAATACAGCTCTTTATTCATGAATACATCATTAAATTACCTTTTTCTAAATGAAAGCAGTCTAATGCCGCGTACACACGGTCGTTTTTCGGAATGAAAAAAAACTACGTTTTTCAGCATGTCCAAAAAACGAAGTTTTTCCAACTTCATCATTAAAAACGATGTTGCCCACACACCATCGTTTTTGAAAAATGATGAACAAAGTGCGGTGACGTACAACACGTACGACGGCACTCTGAAGTTCTATTTGCCTTTGGGCTGCTTTTAGCTGATTCCTTGTTAACAAAAGACGATTTGTGCTTTTTTGTCTGTTACAGCGTGATGAATGTGCTTACTCCATTATAATTGGTAGTTTTACCAGAACGAGCGCTTCTGGGCAAGCGCGGGTTTAAAACGTCATTTTAGCCCACACACGATCATTTTTTACAACCCGAAAAACAACATTTTAAAAAACGACGTTAAAAAATGCAGCATGTTCGAATTTTTTTTTGTCGTTTTTCAGAAGCCGAAAAACAATGTGAAGCCAACACACAATGATTTTAAATGACGTTTTTAAAAACTTCGTTTTTTTTCATGCCGAAAAAGCGACCGTGTGTACGCGGCATTAGTATCGGAAATTGACTTGATATCCACATCTTACAATGCCTGTATAGCTGAACTCTATATAATCCATTATACTCCATTATATTATATTAGTATTATTGCCACTAGCAGTAATCACTGTGGTCTGCCCCCCCCCCCCCCCCCGCAGTAGGAGAACACTATGGCTCTGCGGAAGGGATTCCACCATCAACACTGACTTTGTCGATGGGGGATTCGAGCGTTGAAATCCCCCATCTGCAAAGTCAGTGTTGATGGGGGAATCCCTTCCACAGAGCCATAGTGTTCTCCAACTGCGGAGGGGGGGGAGGGAGACATCCCCTCTGGGAAAACACAGTGGTTGCAGGAAAGAAAATCGCTCCATCTATGGCCAGGCTTTGCATGGAACATCTGAAGAAGTCGGCCTGAAAAACTGGAAAGGACCCTTATGCCTTGTACACACGATCAGAATTTCCGTCGGGATAAACTGACGGATTTTTCTGACTGAATTCTGTTTAAGCTGTCTTGCATACACACTGTCACACCAAATTCCGACCGTCCAAAACGTGGTGACGTACAACACTACGACGAGCCAAGAAAAATTAAGTTCAATGCTTCCGAGCATGTGTCGACTTGATTCTGAGCATGCATGTTTTTTTCTCTGTCGAACAGAATTTCCTTCATCGGAAAAAAAGAGAACATGTTTTCTTTCTAAGTCCGTCGGAATTTTCGATGGAGAAACTCCGATGGGGCACACACACGTTCGGAATATCCGATGAAAAAATTCCGTCTGACTTTTCCCATCGGCATTTCCGATAGTGTGTACAAGGCCTAAATTTTAGGACTGGATTGACAGAAATACAAATCCTTTGCAGGTGAAACAGCTCCCATATAGATATACATTATATTGTCAAAATTATTAGGATGCCTGCATTTACACCCACATGAACATTAACCACTTGCCGACCGCCGCCTGTAGATATACGTCGGCAGAATGGCACGGCTGTGCAAAGCAACGTACCTGTATGTTGCTTTGAATTTTGTGCCCCTGCCGCACGCTCCGTGAGCGTGCCTGAGGGTCCCGCGGACTCGATGTCCACCGGGTGCCCGCGATCGTAAACAAGACATTTCCCTGTTCTGCCTAGTGACAGTACAGTGATCTACTGCTCCCGATGACATCGGGAGCAGTGATCACTGTTGTGTCACTTTTAGCCCAGCCCCGCCGCCCCCGGTTAGAATCACTCCCTAGGACACAGTTAACCCCTTCCTCGCCCCCTAGTGGTTAAACCCTTCCCTGCCAGTGTCACAGTAATCAGTGCATTTTTATAGCACTGATCGCTATATTAATGACAATGTCGCAAAAAAGTGTCAAAAGTGTCTGATGTGTCCGCCATAATGTTGCAGCCCCAATAAAAATCGCAGATCGCCGACATTACTAGTAAAGAAAAAAAATTATAATAAAAATGCCATAAAACTAAATTGGGATATTTATTATAGCACAAAGTAAAAGATATGTTTTTTTTCAAAATTGTCACTCTTTTTTTGTTTATAGCGCAAAAAAAAAAGCAGAGGTGATCAAAGACCACCAAAAGAAAGCTCTATTTGTGGGGAAAAAAGGACGTCAATTTTGTTTAGGTGCAACGTCGCATGACCACACACTTGTCAGTTAAAGTGGCGCAGTGCTGAATCGCAAAAAGTGCTCTGGTCAGGAAGCTGAAGTGGTTAATAGCATCCCAGTCTTATTCTGTAGGTTTCAATATTGAGTTGACCCACACTTTACAGCTAAAACAGCTTCAACTCTTCTGGGAAGGTTGTCCAGAATGTTTAGGAGTGTGTCTATGGGAATGTTTGACCATTCTTCCAAAAAGCGCATTTGTGAGGTCAGGCTAATCAGGTCACTCTATTTCATCCCAAATGTGTTCTACCGGGTTGAGGTCAGGACACTGTGCAGGCCGGTCAAGTTCCTCCACCCCAAACTCGCTCATCCATGTCTGTTAGGGACCTTGCTTTTCCATACATTCCCATAGACACACTCCTAAACCTTGTGGACAGCCTTCCCAGAAGAATTGAAGCTGTAAAGGGTGGGCCAACTGAATATTGAACCCTACGTACTAGGACTGAGATGCCATTAAAGTCCATGTGCGTGTAAAGGCAGGCGTCCCAATTCTTTTGACAATATAGTCTATATAGTATGAATTTGCCTGCTTGCCTGGAGTTCAGCCTTAAAATAAGACTTCACTACCTCAAATTAAGACAAAACTTTTTGTACGAATGAAATCCTTTGATTACACACATGGTAAAACAGGCAACAAGTGTTGATAAATACAGACCTAGGAAATCATTCAGGCAATCACCACTTTTCATTTCTGCAGCAATTTGAGTAATTAAAAGCTTTTTTTTTTTATCCCTTTGATACCGTTGATAAGTTGCTTTCAAACATGAAACAAATCCCAGGGGAGCCAATCACGCTCAGAGAGTGTTTGTATTCCTGACAATAAACTCGGATAACACAGGCGGAATGAAGACCAAAGCACAGGAGTTACTGATTACATTTGAAGCAAGGCCTCCCCGTGTAAATGGATTGGCTGTCATATTTTTAGTCACCCGTTCCCCATCAATGTACAATATGTTTCCTTGGCATTCTCCCATTTCAATGGACCGTATATCAAGCACACAGCCAAGACACCTAGAGATCCTCCTGCGTCTGCTCATTAGCAATGTACTTTCCCTTGTGTATAGCTGAGTCAAGTCTCTGTTTATTATCGTACTTGACTCAGGGGTTGAAGGTAGTTTACTGAACATAAAAAAAGAACATGTCCATGTTATATATGAAATATGGCTTACCTGCTGGCATAATCCGTCTCCTTTGACATCACAGAATAGATAAGCTCAAAGGTTGAAGAGCTTAAAGGGGAACACTCCTGTACTGAAATTGCTTACCGTATATACTCGAGAATAAGTCGACCCGAGTATAAGCTGAGGACCTAATTTTACCACAAAAAAACTGGGAAAACGTATTGACTCGAGTATAAGCCTAGGGTGAGAATGCAGCAGCTACTGTAAGCGGAAAAGAGGGTCAACAATGCCCATTTGCATGCCTCACTGTGCCCATTGCAGTCTCACTGTGCCATACCTCACTGTGCCCATTGCAACCTCACTGTGCCCATTGCAGTCTCACTGTGCCATACCTCACTGTGCCCATTGCAGTCTCAATGTGCCATACCTCACTGTGCCCATTGCAGTCTCACTGTGTCATACCTCACTGTGCCCATTGCAGTCTCACTGTGCCCATTGCAGTTTCACTGCGCCATACCTCACTGTGCCCATTGCAGTCTCACTGTGCCTGAGTACCTGAATTCTTGACATGCGTTCATTTTTTAAAAGTCGCGGCTTCCTCCTGGCATTCCATTCCGTTATAGGCATTTGACACTGTGTTCCGCCTATCACGGAGGTCCTCTCATCCTCGGACTCAGTTTCCCAGCATACACTGTGTTCAGTGTACCACCAATCACGGACATTCTTTCATCCTCGGACAAGAGGACGTCCTTGATTGGCGGAACACTGAACACAGAGTCTGCTGGGAAACTGTCCGAGGATGAGAGGACCTCCATGATAGGCGGAACACAGTGTCAAATGCCTATCACAAAACGGAACGCCAGGAGGAAGCCGTGACTTTTAAAAAAATGGACGCCTGTCAAGAATGCAAGTACACTGACTCGAGTATAAGCTGAGGGGGGAATTTTCAGCCCTAAAAAAACCCTGAAAAACTCGGCTTATACTCAATTATACTGCGGCAGGTTGGCTCGGCTGGGCTAACTGTTGTAGCTGTACGTTGGTTGCTTTAAGCGGGCTACCAGGTGCGCGCCCACTGCATTGCGGGATTGCCGATCCTCGTGACCGGTGACCGGTAGTCGTGATGACCGCTGGCCGCGAGCGATCTCTGGGCACGAGAGGCAGAACAAGGACGTTTGCGTGTAAACACACACATCCCTGTTCTTTGAGCTGAGGAAAGACAGATCGTGAGTTCCTAATAGCTAGGAACTACGATCTGTAATTTCTTCTAGGTCAGTGCCATCCTTCAGTTAAAACACACGTTAGGGAACACAATTAACCCCTTGATCGCCTCCTAATGTTAACCCCTTCCCTGCCAGTGACATTTTTACAGTAATCAGAACATTTTTATAGCACTGATCGCTGTATAAATGCCAATGGTCACAAAAATGTGTAAAAAGTGTCCGATGTGTCCGCCATAATGTTGCAGTCACTATAAAAATTTCAGATCGCCCACTAATAGCAAAAATAATAGTAATAATAATGCTATAAATCTATCCCCTATTTTGTAGACGCTATAACTTGCGCAAAACAATGAATATACGCTTATTGCGATTTTTATTACCAAAAATATGTAGAAGAATACATATCGGCAGAAACTGAGAAAAAAATTACTTTTTTTTAGGGCTGTGCAAATTAACTTTTAATTAATCGATTAATCTTTAATTTTTTTGATCGATCAAAATCTTTTTGATCGATTAAAATTCTTTTGATTGGTACTCATCTCTCTGCTGGCTTCTGGTCCTTCAGGGAGTTCCGTCGGAGATCCAGTAACGTCACGGACACCGTGTCCATCTGAAGGGCTCCTTTGCTGTGCCTTCATATCTGCATGCCGGCGGGACCTCACAATCTGCCACACGCAAGGGCTGTTACACTTCCCTCTATCACTTCCCTCTATCAACCTGGGATTCTACAACCATCCACTGGGAGTTGTGATAGTTCCCTTCATGGGACATCTACATGCTGACGGACTGATGTTAACCTCTCCTTATCTGGATTCAGCAGTGGTATCGTTGTACACATTTTTATACTAGTATCACTAAGTATACTTAGCTACATGTTTTTATGACTGCTTTTGGTACCGTTTGGTATTACTCGCACCATTTTTACAGTTTATGTAGCTACATCGATTTTATCTCCAGTGCAATATTTATTTGGTTACCTACTTGAAGACTATAAAAGCTTTAATGCTATTCCCATCGAGCGCGGCCTTTGTGTGTTTTTTGTATCCTGCTATCCATTTTTCCAGTTGTTGGTAGCTGCACTGGGAATCAGCCTGCAAGGAGATCAGCTAAGAGTAGTTGGATCTGTATGTGCATTATAATTAATCAAAATTAGTCGATTAATCGATTAAAAAAAAAAAACGATTAATCGAACAGAAAAATTTTGATCAGTAACAGCCCTACTTTTTTTAAAAAAATGGGGATATTTATTATAGCAAAAATGACAAAATATTGTTCTTCTTTTCAAAATTGTCGCTCTTTTTTTGTTTATAGCGCAAAAAAAAAAGCAGATGTGACCAAATACCACCAAAAGAAAGCTCTATTAGTGGGAAAAAAGATTGTACATTTTGTTTGGGTACAGCGTTGCACGACCGCGCAATTGTCAGTTAAAGTGATGCAGCGCCGAATCGGAAAAAAATGGCCCAGTCATTGGGCAGCCAAATCTTCCGGGGCTGAAGTGGTTAACTGCACACACTCACAGTGTGCATTAGAAGCAGCAGCAAGTCAGATAGAGCAATCTTATTTCCTAGCTGTGTCCATCAAGTTTACCTACAACGTTTTAAAGGGATTGTGCACTTAAAACAAGAAAGTGAGAAGCCCATCTCATGCCTTTGCATGTCTGCCATGCAATAGTGGTTACTACACTATATCCTTCCTATTAATTTGTTTAGATGACTTGAAGCTTATTTTTGATAGTCCAAATCAGTGTTTTTTTCAACTCCGGCCCTCAAGGCGTCCCAACAGCTCATATTTTCAGGATTTCCCTCAGATGAGCTGTGGTAATTACTAAGGCAGTGAAACTGATCAAATCACCGGTGCAAAATAATGGGGAGCCTGAAAACATGACCTGTTGGGGCGCCTTGAGGACTGGAGATGAGAAACACTGGTCCAAAGCATACCATAAAAAGGACAGGAAACAAGGGTTTCTCTGAAGACAGACCGTCTCAGTAACAAAGTGAGGGACAATGCGGGCATAGTCCAGTGGTTCTCAACCTTCTATTGCCATGACCCCTTGAAAAAGTTTCACAAGTTGTGGGGACCCCTAAGGCCTCGTACACACGACCGTTTTCCTCGACAGAATCCATCAAGAAACTTGGTGGCAGAGCTTTTTTGCTGAGGAAACCGGCCGTGTGTATGTTTTTCATCGAGGAAACTGTCGAGGATCTCGACGAGAAAAAAAGAGAACAAGTTCTCTTTTTCCTCGACGGGAGTCTCAATTTCCTCATCATGTTCCTCGTCAGGCTGGTTTTCGACGAGAAACACGTTCGTGTGTATGCTAAGAAACCCGCGCATGCTCAGAATAAAGTTTGAGACGGGAGCGCACCTTCGGTAAAAGTAGCGTTTGTAATGGAGATAGCACATTTGTCACGCTGTAACAGTCTAAAAAGTGCAAATTGCGTGTGTTGTACGTCACCGCGTTTGAGAATGAGGATATTTGGTCTTGACAGTGTGTATGCAAAGAAAGCTTGTCAAGTTTCTCCACAAGCCTGACAAGGAACTCGTCGAGGAAAACGATGTTTAATTTACGATGATGTCCTCGGTCATGTGTACGAGGCCTCATAGTAAAATTAATTTCGTAGCGTGGGTTGTGGGTATCCAAGGCAAGACAAGTAATTTGCGCCCCTAACCCGCAGATAGTTAGTGATCCCTGAGTCCTTTTAATGGCAACTATAATCACGGGTAGTGTTACTCACCATGTCTCCAACTTTGTGGTGTCTCGTAGCAGTGACACCTATACCAAAATCAGGAGATAGGGTCTTCTGCAGCCCCTTCCACTTCACATTAATCACCAGTCAGCTGACCTCTAGTATCTGCTCCCCAGCCATGCCATAAACTTAATGGGCGCCTGGGAAGAGACTCCAGGAACAGCCCAGCTAGACGGCCACAGGCTCCAGGGATAGCCCTGCTGGGCGGCCACAAAAAGACTCAGAGAGCGGTGCGGGTGTCAGGAACAGCACAGGTTTCGGTGACCCCTGGCAAATCATCCTCCAAACCCAGAGGGGGTCCTGACCCCAGGTTGAGAACGACTGACATAGACAGAAAACAAACCCTGAGCCTAGGTTCACACTAATGTAAACCAGTGGCGGCTGGTGCTCGAAATTTTTGTGGGGGAGCGAAAGGAAAAAAAAATGCTGCCACTGTGCCCATCAAATGCAGCCACTGGGCCCATCAAATGCAGCCACTGTGCACTAAATTGTCACCACTGTGCCATGCCATCAAACGTAGCCACTGTGCCATGCCATCAAACGCAGCCACTGTGCCATCAATTGTCACCACTGTGCCATGCCATCAAACGCAGCCACTGTGCCATGCCATCAAACGCAGCCACTGTGCCATCAATTGTCACCACTGTGCCATGTCATCAAATGCAGCTACTGTGCCATCAATTGTCACCACTGTGCCATGCCATCAAATGCATCCACTGTGCCATCAATTGTCACCACTGTGCCATGCCATCAAATGCAGTCACTGTGCCATGCCATCAAACGCAGCCACTGTGCTATCAATTGTCACCACTGTGCCATCCCATCAAATGCAGCCACTGTGCCATGCCATCAAACGCAGCCACTGTGCCATCAATTGTCACCACTGTGCCATGCCATAAAACGCAGTCACTGTGCCATGCCATCAAACACAGCCACTGTGCCATCAATTGTCACCACTGTGCCATGCCATCAAATGCAGCCACTGTGCCATCAATTGTCACCACTGTGCCATACCATCAAATGCAGCCACTGTGCCATTTGTCGCCACTGTGCCCTTTGTCGCCACTGTGCCCTTTAATTGTCGCCACTGTGCCAATTATTGCCACTGTGCCCTTTAATTTTCGCCACTGTGCCCATTGTCGCCACTGTGCGCATTGATGTCACTGTGCCCATTGATGTCACTGTGCCCATTGATGCCACTGTGCCCATTGTCGCCGCTGCGCCCTGTAAAATGCCCCTCCTTCCGCAGGCACTTCCACACAGCCAACCAGCTGCCGTTATTCAGGTGGCCAGCGCTCACCATCCGGCCATCTGAATAGTCGGCAGTAGCGGCAACAATAACATAGATTCATGCAATGCATGAATCTATGTTATTGTAATCAGTGGCGGTGCGAGAGCCAGAGTGGGCGGCGCTCCGGCGCCCTCTATAGACGCACCGCCACTGGTGTGAACACAGATATCGCATGTGATTCGCATCCACACTGCAATGTCTGTGCAATGCGAGTTGTACAGTTGTATAGGTGAACCCGCATTGGATTTGCACGAAAATAGTGCAGAGACTTTTTTTGTCCCGCACTGGAATTGGATTGCATGGGTGTTCTCACCTATGCGATCTGATTCTGATGCAAGTTTACAGTTCGCAATGTGATTTGTGAACCGATCTGGGGGTGTCATTAACAATGTATTGACACCCGCAGAGGGCAGTGTGAACTGCCTGTGGGAGAGATGCAATGGGGTAATTGGCACTTTAATCGTGCTGGTTTCCACATCGCATATATGTGAACGCAGGCTTAAAGGTATAGGGAAAACAATGTAGCAAGAGATTGCCACTCCTAAAGCCCCAAATCTGTAAGAGAAACACCCACCCTGATTGAACTCACAGATGAACTCACAGGTGTAGGCTCTGCACAAACTTGAAGGAAAAAATAAATCCTGGACGGCCGCAAACCGTAGCAGGCATCTTTATTAATAAAGTGAAATCCAATATAGTCACTTCATATGTATGAAAAACAGGAAAAAAGGGAAAACAAGACCACCACACCAAAGGTTTAGAAGTCCTTTATTTTTTGGATATTAATCCAAAGATGACGGGCCAATGCATTTCAGGTGCTCTAAGATTCCCCCTTAATCAGGACTTTAACTCCTGATTTGAATGGAATTTAGGACTCATATAGGTTATTATAAGGTTAATTCAATTCAGGAATAAACTGGCTCTTTTGTTCCAAATGCATGCCTCTTCAGCTTGTTGTGTAGAACCCTCCTACACAGTCAGCTGCTAAAGCCAGTTTCTTTCCTGAAATGATTTAACCTTCTATAAACCCACACGAGTCTAACATTTCATTCAAACAAGCAGTTTAAGACCAGATGAAGGGGGGACAACTTATAGCCTGTACACACAAATGGCAACAACCCCAACCTATAACTGGCCTTTACAGCAAGGAGCACGTGGAAGGGCGATGCATGTCAAAAAAGTCCTGCAGTACCGACAATGAGAACACCCGTCCGTGGCTCGTACACTGTCCTACAACTCTCGTAATCCTGTCAGTGTCAGCCTCTCAGGTTCCTCCTACATGTTTCGTCCTTAAAGGCCCACTAACAGAAAAAATTGTGTATAGTTGTAACTATGTGATTATCATATTTAATACAAATCAAAACTCAAAGCACAAGATTTGCATCACAAATATTGGAGTTGATGCGTCCTCTGAGAGTTGATGTTCTGGTAACCCAAGAATTAAAGTCCCAGCAAAGCTGGATCTGTGGTGTCAGTAACCAAGTAGAGGAGGCCCCGTCAGTTCAGCAAGTAAATCTAGTCATACACATTTAGATTTATTTAGTTCAGCCCTGCAATTTGTGATTGCAGTCACTGTTTGGGCCACAATTTTCCACCAGTCTTCTTCAACAAAAGTTGACTGAAAAATTGGCTTTTGTCAAGTCATGTTGTACTGATAGGGCCACCCACAGCCAAAATGCTTAAAGTGGTTGGAAACCTCAGGCATACATTGTGAACAAAGCATATCCCTCTAGTGTGTAAAATTAAGAGCACTAAGGGGTTGATTAACTAGAACTGGAGAGTGCAAAATCTGGTGCAGCTCTGCAAAGAAACCAATTAGCTTCCATTTTTTTTTTTCAAAGCTTAATTGAACTAGCTGAAGTTAGAAGCTGATTGGCTACCATGCAGATCTGCACCAGATTTTACTAAATCAACTCCTTAGTGTCATTTCTGTCCGTTGTCTACCTCCTCTGCTATCTGAATGGGTAAATTTTAAAGAGTTTTCCTGACACCAAGAGAAAAATGGTGACAGGGGAGGGACCTCCAGCACATTCACATCCTCAGCTCTTCACTTCTGTGCTGTGTGAAAACGGGTGTGTCTCTTTCCTCCAATCAACTTTCAGGGCTCTCCACATTAAGCTCTACAGAGTGTGACTTCAGCTCTCAACCCTCTTTCTTCTGACAATTCAGACAAGCTTTATAAATCATTGTCTTTGGACGGATGTAGAGAAAAGAAGACGGCAGATAAACAGCTACAACTTATGCAGGTGGATTTGTTTAATATCTGTGTATCACCTGAGGATAGTCCCTTCACTGGGTATATGAAAGCGTTTACAACCACTTTATGTGACTGAAATTCAAGCTTGAAACAAGAAAGAAAGGAGCCAGTGTAACCCAGAAAGTGAAGCACCAGCAACCCATGAAGCAAGGCGCCAAGCACCCTAAAAAAGCAACAACATCCTAGTAACTGGTGGACCGTGGATATAATGTACTGAAAAGATGGTCTGGTAAACCAGGTAAGCAGAACAAGTTATTATTTCCTATCAATGTGCAACATTGCTATTTTCCTTTGATGCTCATGTTTTTTTTATGGACTTAATACTTTTGCTGTTAAGTGCAGGATAATTATTTTATTTCATTCAATGCAACTGTAATTACCCTTGTGAAATATCAGTTACACTTGATACCAGTGCTTGCAGCTTTTGCCTGTAAATTGCCTTGTTAAACAGCTCACATTCAGTGCACTCAGGTAACCTCCTCTAATGGCCCAAGGCAAACAGAAAAAATATCAGAATTCAGATAGATGATTATCTAATAAGGCAGGGCAAAGGGCAATCATATCATACAAAGTGCAACATCTCATTGCAGCGTTACCTTTAAGTCAGTCCATTCAACCTTCCTAAAGTGTATGCAAAGCCAATACTATTTTAAAAAAAATTACATAGCGAAAGATTAGAGCTGAAAGTTAACAAATTGTTGGTTGTGTCCCCACTCTCTTTATATTTTCTGGTGGCTATTATCACCAAGACAAAGTAATTGTAAATCTCTCTCTAAAAAAAAAAAAAAAAAAGCTATTCATAGTCTTTAGGGGCAAAAACTACGGTAAGTTAATTTCTATTTTCTAAACCTAACAATGTTCTAAGCTGCTTACCAAGCCCATGCCATGTTGTCTTGCAATCAACTGATGGCAAAATGCATAGGCAGAGCCCACCTTCTGTGAAAACCATATTGGTCAAAATGTCCAATAGATTTAGAGATACATGCAGCTGAAGTTTTTCAAAAAATCTTGGCCAATCATCATTCTCCAACAAGATCCCAGGGAATGCTGAGTACTCAAAATCTTGGGAAGATACTGAAGCATAGTGCTGGGAATATTTTTGTAGCTAAATAAATTTGGAGAATCAAATGAAAACAGCACCGCTCACATGCTCTGAGTCCTGGCAAATGTACCGGTTGGTTCAAACACTGCTGCTGGGTACTGGGTCACTGATAAGAGCACGTCAAGTCTGACTATATAGCTCAGGGCCGTATTTAAGGCAGGGCAAAAATGGCAGTTGCCCTGGGCCCTGTCATTGTTGTGGGGCCCAAAGCAGCTGCCTCCTACTTGCCAACTATCTCAGTTTAAATTCCCTTGAAGTTTTAGTCCCGTACTGTGTCCTGATATCTCAGTGTGAAGTACTACTAATGCTGCCCAGCTCTGCACTATTGTTGCGTATAGATGATTCACCTGCAGACCGGGGGGCAGATCCTCAAAGAAATTACGCCGGCGTATCTGTTGCCGCGTAATTTCAAATTTTGCGCGTCGTATCTTTGTTTTGGTATCCACCAAACAAGATACGACGGCATCTGTGTTAGATCCGACAGGCGTACGCCTTAGTACGCCGTCGGATCTAAGATGCAATTTTCCGGCAGCCGCTGGGTGGCGTTCACGTCGTAATCCGCGTCGAGTATGCAAATTAGCTATTTCCGATTCACGAACGTACGATTCTTTTACGTCGTTTCCGTTCTGCTTTTTCCGACGTATAGTTAAAGCTGCTATCTGGTGGCGTACTCAATGTTAAGTATGGCCATCATTCCCGCGTATAATTTTGAAAATTTTACGTTGTTTGCGTAAGTCGTCCGTGAATGGGGCTGGACGCCATTTACGTTCACGTCGAAAACAATGACGTCCTTGCGACGTCATTTGGAGCAATGCACCCTGGGAGTTTCGACAGACGGGGCATGCGCAGTTCGTTCGGCGCGGGGACGCGCTTCATTTAACTGAAACACGCCCCCTACTCGCCACATTTGAATTCCGCGCCCTTACACCGCAAGAGATACACTACGCCGCCGTGACTTACGGCGCAAATTCTTTCAGGATTCAAACCAAAGCCAAGTAAGTTACGGCGGCGTATCGTATCTCAGATAAGCTGCGCCGGTGCAGATCTTTGTGGATCTTCCCCCCTGTGTTTACATGTAAATAGCCGTCATTCATATGTAAAAAGCTTTGCATTTTAGGTGCAAAGTCTGCTTTGACAACAGACAACTGAGCAGGGCTGACACCATGTTTTGCAACCACAAAAAAAGCATATTGTGTCATTGCACATGGAGAATGTAGGAGCCAAGTGCATTTCTGACAGATAAACATGTCATTTTCTGTACTTGCAGGATAAAACATGGTAAAATGTACATGTATTGCAGAGCTCATAGGCGTGTGCAGGGCACCAGTTTGTCCTAAGGTCATGATTGTGAGTAGCAGGGATTCTGAACACCCCCTTCTCTCTCTCTCTCTCTCTACCCCATCTCTCTCTCTCTCTTACTCTCACCCCCTCTTTCTCTCACCTTTACCCCCTCTCTCTTTTTCTCACTTCCCTCTCTCTCTTGCCCCCTCACATGCCCCTCCTCTCTCTCTCTTGCTCCTCCCTTTCTCTCACACCCTCTCTCTTGCCCCCTCTCTCTTTCTCTCATCCCCCCTCTCTCTTACTCCCTCTCTCTCAACCTCATCCCCTCTTTATCTCACCCCTCTCTCTCTATCTCTCTCTCTCACCTCCCTCTCTTTCTCACCCCCTCTATATTTCTCTCACCCCCCTCTATTTATAACCCCCCCATCACCCTCCCCTTCTACCTCTCACTCCCCTCCCTCTGACCGTCTCTGCCATAAGATGGTAAATATATTAAAACATTATTACAAATATTTGGTTACATTTATTTAGAAGAGTGTGTGTGTCTATATGCGTATGGGTATTAGAGGTGCACACCCTAATGCAATGGGTTGCACACACCTATGGCAGAGATGCACTGCATATTGACATACACTTTAAAGAGGAATTCCATCCCAGATGATTGTGCTTTTAACCCCCTTGTTATGTGGTTTGCTGGTATCCTGAAAGCACATAATCACATACTGTGATCTTCTGCTCAGCCATTGCATGTTCGGTCCCAATCTGTTATCTACTTGTGTAACATCATTGGGAGCCAGCTGTCTTTACTGGGTACAGGTAGAGCCAATGCATCTGAGATTTTTGTTGTAGGTATCCAAGGAGGCTGCTGGAGCAGGGCTGAAGTAATTGTTGCCTAGGTGAATATGGGAGGAGCAGGCAGGCCAGACCAACAATATAGAAAAGGTATAAAATTGTATATACAGCCCTCAAAATTTCCACTCGCCTACTAGCATTTGGCGAGTGGATTTAAGCTGGGGGCGAGTGATGACAGGGCTGCATGACCAATCTCCCTCCAATCTGTGCCTACACTTAGAGTCCCAATGAGATTGGCGGCCGAAGAGAAAAGGTGCATGCTCCGGAAAAGTAGTCTGGTGATCCACTCACAGGCAGAGTAGTACACAGGTGCTCTCCTTACAATTCTCATTAAGCCATGGGACCCAACAGTATGACCTCTCTGAGCCTGCCCCCCCCTCCTCCGACCAATGTAGCTGGAGAGCAGAAATGAATGAGTGAGGTGGAGGATTGCAAAAATTACCACTCCGGTGCAGCGCTCACTGAAAGTTGCCCTGACATGAGAGCGGCAGCCTTCTAGTTTGTGCAGTTTTCTTCTCCTTGTGCTCTATGTAAGTGTCCAACAGTTTAGCCTGAGCACTGTGAACAGACTGGTCTCAATGTGTGCTGTGAGCTGTCGGTGTGCGCTGTGCTATGGTGTCAATGGCTGTGCAGTTGTGTGGATCTCAGCGCTGGACTGTACTCCCTCCCGCTGTGCTGCAGCTCCTCTCCTCTCTGCCAGCCTGAATAAAAGGGGGAAGTGGGGACATGCAAGCGTGGAGCCGCACACACAGGCTCCTGATGATGAGATGAATGGGAGAGAGAGAGAGGATGGGTGGGAGTTGCAGAGGAGACAGCAAGAGAATGGGGAAGAGACCCAGTTCTAGTGCCCTGTCCCTCTGGTCTGCCCCCAGTGCCCTGTCCCTCTGGTCTGCCCCCAGTGCCCTGTCCCTCTGGTCTGCCCCCAGTGCCCTGTCCCTCTGGTCTGCCCCCAGTGCCCTGTCCCATTTTGTTAAAGTTGTTGTTGGTAATATTTAATTTTGTAACTTGATTCTGCATAAAACATTGTCATTCCATGAGATAATCTACGAGGGCGTGTTTACAGGTGCAATTAGGCGCAGGGCAGTGTATGAATTAGGTGGGGCAACTGGTGGCGAGTAACTCTTGAGGCCTGGCTAGTAGCTCAGGACTTGAAATTTTGAGCCCTGGTATATATATATATATATATATATATATATATATATATATATATATATATATATATATATATACATACATGTATATAAAAAGGCTCACCGTTGTTTGGGTAAAGAAGGAGGAGGACTGCTATAATGCAAACAAGGATTTGGGGAGTGAAGGTCCACTTCAAGAAGGCCTTATTCACATTCTTGTTCCTAATAATTGACTCAAAGCATTTAAAGTGCATGTAAGCCCTCCATACACCCAGTGAATTGAACAGCCTCAGATGATATACAGGGATAAAGCAAATCTCCCTACATAAGTTTTACATGTATATCTGCTGTCTTCAGCTTTATATATTCTTTAGAATTCTTACATAAGTTAGAATTTTTACTTCCTCATTCAGCAGTAGCAGTGTAGTCTTGGCTTACAGCTGATTGGAGGAAAGGCACCCCTCCCCTCCCACATAGGCAGAGACTTGCAGAACTGTGCTGTGAGAAGACAAGCTCTCTGCTAATCTACTTATAGCAACCTCCCTCAACACAACACAAATTTTCAGCTGCTTTTATCTCCCATCTAGGAGAACTTGTCAGAAGTTATCATGCTGATAACAGATGAACAGAGTGGCATAAATACACAGGACTTAGGGCTTTTGTAGAGAGATAAGAAAACACTACAAATATATGTGACTAGGTCAAATTTCATGAATGGGGTTTACATCCACTTTAACCGCTTAAGGACCGCCCACGCCATATATACTTTGGCAGAATGGCGCGAACAGGCATTATCACTTACCTGTACGTGGCCCTTTAAATGCCTGCCGCGTGGTCGCGAGCGCGCCACAGGAGGCACGCTCCCGACCCTGCGCCTTCCCCGAGAATCGGACCACGGGTCCCGTGGACTCGATCGCCGCGGGGATCCCCGTGATCATCTCACGGAGGTATAGAGAGGGGAGATGCTTGTGTAAACAAGCATCTCCTTGCTCTGCCAAGTTTGAATGACACTGATCTCGGCTCTGTGTACTCGGAGCGGAGATCAGTGTCATGTGAGACAGAGCCCATCCCCCCTACAGTTAGAAACACAATGCAGGGAACACTTAACCCCCTACAGCGCCACCTAGTGGTTAACCCCTTCACTGCCAGTGTAATTTTCACAATAACCAGTGCATTTTTATAGCACTGATCGCTGTGAAAATGACAATGGTCCCAAAAATGTGTCAAAAGTGTCCGATGTGTCTGCCATAATGTCGCAGTCACGTTAAAAATTACCACCATTACTAGTAAAAAAAAAAAAATTAATAAAAATGCCATAAAACTATCCCCTATTTTATAGACGCTATAACTTTTGCGCAAACCAATCAATAAACGCTTATTGCGATTTTTTTTTTTACCAAAAATATGTAGAAGAATACGTATCGGCCAAAACTGAGGAAAATAAACGTTTTTTTATATATTTTTGGGGGATATTTATTATAGCAAAAAGTAAAAAAAATATATATATTTTTTTTAATTGTCGCTCTATTTTTGTTTATAGCGCAAAAAAAATAAAAACCGCAGAGGTGATCAAATACCACCAAAAGAAAGCTCTATTTGTGGGGAAAAAAGGACGTCAATTTTGTTTGGGAGCCACGTTGCACGACCGAGCAATTGTCACTTAAAGCGATGCAGTGCCAAATTGCAAAAAGTGGTCTTTGACCACCCAAATGGTCCGGGGCTGAAGTGGTTAAGCTATAGGATCAGCATGATGACCATGTTATTAGCATTTTTAGCATTGGTATCCTCCAGGTTTTTTTCATGACAGGTTTCCTTTAAAAGTGGAAGTAAACTGCCACAACAAATGAAACATTCACATTATTTCACACTTAGCTAGCAAAGCAATCTCCTTCAGTGCTTCAATGCCTGAGCTCTCCATTTCTGGCACTTCCATCTTCTTCCGGTTGTCCTCCATATTCTTTGACCATCCTGATTGGCCATGCTGGGATGATGTAACTCCTGTGCATGTGCAAGGGCAATACATCTGCCCAGAAGCGAGTTGTGCTGAGATAATGACACAAGAGACATACACAGCCTGTTCTCCTGTTTTTTGTGATGTTGTACACAAATAAAATGTATGTCCTTTTTTCCCCACAAATAGAGCTTTGGTGGTATTTGGTGACCTCTGCGGTTAAAAAAATTTACGCTATAAAAAAATTTGTGACAATTTTGAAAAAAATATATATTTTTTACTTTTTGCTATAATAAATATCCCCCCCAACAAAAAACTTCAGTTTAGGCCAATATGTATTCTCTTACATATTTCTGGTAAAAAAAATTGCAATAAGTGTATATTGATTGGTTTGTGCAAACTTTTAGCATCTACAAAATAGGGGATAGATTTATGGCATTTTTATTATATATTTTTTTTTTTACTAGTAATGGCAGTGATCCACTTTTTTTGCGGGACTGCGACATTGTGGCGGACAGATCTGACACTTTTGACACTTTTTTGGAACCATTGACATTTATACAGCGATCAGAGCTAAAAATAGCCAATGATTACTGTAGGAATGTCACTGGCAGGGAAGGGGTTAACACTAGGGGGCGATCAAGGGGTTAAGTGTTCCCTAGGGAGGTGTTTTAAACTGAGGGGGGAGTGTAGTGACTGGAGGAGGAGAGAGAGAGAGTTCACTCTTCCTGATCACTAGTCCAGGGATCTGTCTGTTTACATTGACATATACATTGACAGATCCCCACTCTGGCTCTCTGAGGAGCGATCGCGGGTCACTGGTAGACATCACGGCCGCCAGGCCATGCGTGTCGACTCCGGTGTCACATGCCCCCCCCCCTAGAGTTTTTAAAGCAGCCGACTTACACTTACGGCGATTCATGCAGCCGTGCCAACCTGCTGCAGTATAATGACCCTCTCCTTTACCCGGTGAAGTGAACAGCCTTTATATATTCTTTAAAATGTGCACATCCTGTTAGAGATTTTCTTTTCCTGTTCAGCAGTTGGAGTGGGTTCTTGGCATACAGCCAAGACAGCTGATTGGAGGAAAGGCATACACCACCACTCCACATAGGCAGAGACTTTCAAAGCTGTGCTGTGACTAGGGCTGGGCAATCTTAGGGAAAAAAATAATTTTTTTTTCCCCATGGACACCGCGCCGGTCCTAAGTTTTTAGGCGAGGCCGCGGCTTCGTTCTAGTCCGCCGCAATCCTGTGAAAAGCCTGCGGACTAGGCCGAAGCCGCGGCCCCACCTAAAAAACCCTGCCCACAGGGCTTCTCCCAGGATTGCAGCGAGCTGCGGGCAAGATTTTTAGGCAAGGCTACGGCTTCGGCCTAGTCTGCGGAGCGCTGACCTATGGAAAAAAAAAAACGATTTGATCAAAATTTGAATCGATTTGCCCTCACAACTCGTTTCAAGATTCAATTCGATTTTTTTCCCAGCCCTAGCTGTGACAAGTCAAGCTCTCTACACAAATTTCCAGCTGTTTTTATCTTGGTTGACGGAGAATTTGTCAGAAGTTATCATGCTGATAACAGAGCAAGGAAACAGAAAAACACAGGACTCAGGGCTTTGGAGAGAGATAACAAAAAAACACTACAGATATATGTGTTTAGGTCAAATTTCATGAATCAGGTTTACATCCACTTTAAATATAAATAATTTGTTTTGTCCAGGAAGCATACTCTGATGCTATTATATTATGGTAACAATTGTGTTATCTGAATGCCTGAACTTGGTTCATGGCTGTGGCAATGCTGAGAAAATGCCTGTAATGGCATGACTCAATACCCAACAGGCCTGAGGCATAAAAGCAGCCTACGAAACAGCTGTCCTGACAGCATACAGGTTCTCTTGCTGTATTCTGCTTGAACTTCTTTGTATGGCTGCTTAGGCTGTGCATTTAACACTCTTTAAATTCTGTCATCCTTTCCAGCCTTCACACGTTATTATCTCATCGTTTACCTCAGGAGTCAAGAGGAAAAATTTGGGCAGGATCCTCAGAAAGGAAGAGATGTTTCACAGTAGCGTTTTTGTAATGCCTCGACTGCACAAACACTGAGGTCGTCTGTGATCCAAGACATCTGGGACTCCATCTACTCATCCACCCAACAGACCGTCTGATGCCGACAAACAGCTTTATTCATGATTATTTTTACCTCAGAAGAGCTGGCCAAGTTCCATCACCCTCGTATACTGCCTAGTGCCAGCTATCCCGCCTTTCACAAATTTCACTCAGAAAGCCTTCACAGAGAAGCGCAGTCAGTAAATGCGGGTAGAAAGACACGAGACACATGGACTTCTGTTTTCCGTTCTTAGTGTACAAAGCCAAAACATAATTGAATCTTCACATAGCTTAGCTCTCCAACCCTTCTAAAAATCAACGTAGCTAAAGAGAACATGAAGCTTTGTTAAATGATATCTAAACCCAAGAACGAAACCAAGTTCCATCATCCTCAAATACTGCCAACTATCCCGCTTTTCACATATTTCACTCAGAAAACCTTCCTAGAGAATCAATCTGTAAATGCTGCTAAATAAATATAAGACACATGGACCCTTGTTTTCCAATCTTAGAGTACGAAGCCAAAACAAGTGAATCTTCACACAGATAAAAATGTCTATTTCTCCTAAAAGTCAATATAGCTAAAGAGAACACCATGCTGTGTTAAACGACATCTAAACCCAAGAAAGAGGGTGAGGAACAACCAAAATCCATCACCCTTGTATACTGCCAAGTGCAGACTATCCTGTCTTTCACATATTTTCCTTAGAAAGCCTATATAGGGAAGTGCAGTTAGTAAATGCTGGTAGACAGACATGAGACGCATGGACCTGCTGTGTTTTCTGGTCTTAGAGCAGGAATCCTAAGCATAAATTAAAGGGGTTGTAAACCTTCCTGTTTTTTCACCTTAATGCATCCTATGCCCCCTGATTTACTTAACTGAGCCCTCGAAAGTCCCGCGTCCAGAACGTGCTGGATCTCGGCCCAGTCTTCTCGGCTCTTCATTGATAGATTGATAGCAGCACAGCCATTGGCTCCCACTGCTGTCTATCAAATCCAATGACGTGAGCGCCGGGGGGCATGGCCAAGCCTGGCATTCGTATCTATGGGCGCAAATGAAGGACTCGGGAGCATGCCCGCAAGGTAACCCCCTTGGGAAAGCGCTTCCCAGAGGGGAGCCGAGGCAGCCACTGAGGGACCCCAGAAGATGAGGATCTGGGCCACTCTGTGCAAAAATTCCAGACTACTTTAAATCAATACAGCTAAAGAGAACATCAAGCTTTGTCAAAGGACATCATAGGTGTGCGTGTGCCTATTTGCATTAACATTATTGCTCTGTGTGTCAATGGGGAGATTAAAAAGATCTCTCACTGAGCGACTCTGCTTAACCACTTGCCTCCCAGGCCAATTCTGACACTTTTCTCCTACATGTAAAAATCATATTTTCTTTGCTCGAAAATTACTCAGAACCCCAACAATTATATATATATATATATATATATATATATATATATATATATATATATATATATATATATATATATATATATATATATATATATATATTTATTTATATATATATTTAGCAGAGACCCTAGGGAATAAAATGGTGGTTGTTGCAACGTTTTATGTCGCACTGTATTTGTGCAACAATTTTTCATACACATAATTTATTCCTATTTGTTTTCACATAATGTGAAAGATGATGTTTTGCTGAGTAAATAGATACCTAACATGTCATGCTTTAAAATTGTACACTATACACTATAATTTTTTTTTTTTTTTTACAGGATACCTGTTTAGCGTTACAGAGGAGGTCTTGGGCTAGAATTATTGCTCTCACTCTAAACTTTGCGGCGATACCTCACATGTGTGGTTTGAACGTCATTTACATATGCAGGTGCAACGTACGTATCCATTCACTTCTGCGTGCACACTTGAGGATGGGGGGGCTTTACATTTTTTTATTGTTTATTTTACTTTAATTTTTTTGACATTTTCCCTTTACATTTTTATTTTTTGATCACTATTATTCCTATTACAAGGAATGTAAACATCCTTTGTAATAGGAATAAGGAATGACAGGTCCTCTTTACAGTGAGATCTGGAGTCTATAAGCCCCCAGATCTCGCCTCTATGATGGAAAGCCTGAGATAAAAAAATAAAAATAAAATCTGGGCTTCCCAGCCAAAGAAACGGCAGTGTTTACATCTGCTGAGGTTGGAAGTGACGTCAAAACGTTGCCTCCAAAGATGCTATTTTTCCAAGTAAATAAAACCTAACATGTCACACTTTAAAATTGCGAACACTCGTGGAATGGCGCCAAACTTTGGTACTTAAAAATCTGTATAGGCAACGCTATTTGAAATGTTTTACAGGCTACAGACAGTACCTGTTTAGAGTTGCAGAGGAGGTCTTGTGCTAGTATTATTGCTCCCACTCTAAGGTTTGTGGGGATATCTCACATGTGTGATTTGAACATATGCGGGCGCAACGTACGTATGCATTCGCTTGTGCGTGCAAACACACAGGGCGCTTTAACTTTTTAATATTTTTTATTGTTTATTTTACTTTTATTTTTATATTTTTACATTTCCCTTTTTACATTTTTTTTTTATCACTATTATTCCTATTACAAGGAATGTAAACACCCTTTGTGATAGGGCATGACAGGTCCTCTTTACAGTGACATATGGGGTCTATAAGTCCCCAGATCTTGCCTCTAGACTGGAAAGTCTGAAACCCCCCCAAAAAAAAAAACTACCTCGGCTTTCCAGCCGAAATAACCACAGTGTTTACATCTGTCGAGGCCAGACGTGATGACAAAACGTCGCGCCCAGCCCCCAAAGGTCATAGAGATGCCTGGGGACCATCTGGCCCTCAGTCAGCTCTATGGTAAACGGTGGGGGGGGGTCCTCTCCCACTAGGGTGACCACATTTCCAAACTGCCATTCAGGGACACCCCCCACTCTCTCACCTTCCCCAAAAAAAAGATGAGGGGGGTTAATGTAGTCTCAGGGTTGATGGGGAATTTGGCGGCGGGCTATTTGTCAGGTGAATGTGCCGCCAGATGCAGTGCCGCTTGCCACCCATAGCCTGCCACCAGTGCTGCTGTCACTCCCTCTGCATGAGCTGCGTGTGTAGAAGGAAAGGAGTGGCGTCACTATCTGGAGAGTGAAGATCCCACCAGTCCCTGCTGCTTGCCGCTTTGTGCCGGAGAAGGAGGAGGTGCCGAGGTGGGTGGGGACAGCAGTACTGCACTAGGCACAGGCCTCGCTCCCAGTCTCACTGTCTGAGAGTAAATTGTCACTGGTTGCAAGATGCTAGGCAGAGCTGGCCCTTGCAACCAGTTCCGGAAATGTAGTTATTAGTTAGTAGGGGGTGGCTGTGTCCTCTATTTCATTCCGGGACATTGTATTGTCCCAGAATGAAGGTGCCCGGGACCTGGGACAGACATGCCAATTGCGGGACAGTCCCGGGTAATCCGGGACACGTGGGCACCCTATCTCCCACCACCTGTAAAAAGAATCAAGCTGCTGAACAGCCACTATGATTGTTTTTACAGTGCAGGAAATCGCCTGTGGAAAAAGAAGATATCTGAATGATGCCTGCAGCTTTTCACCATCACCTCCTGCCCCCCTCACCTCCTGCCACCATCACCTCCTGCCACCATCACCTCCTGCCACCACAAGCTCCTGTCACCACCAGCTATTCCTGCCACCATTGCCTCCTGCCATCACCAGCTCCTGTCACCACCATCACCTCCTGCCACCACCATCACCTCCTGCCACCACCATCACACCGTTACAGGAGAAGGAAGGGAGGTGTTCTGTAGTCCTGTCTTGGATGACAATGTTGCAGCTCCGTGGATGCAGAAGAGCGAGTGAGGGTTGTAACGCCAAACAAGATGTGCTCTCTTGGCAAGATCACAGGTGAAAATTAAGAAAACTGTCTGAAAAAAAAAGAAAACGGACATATCCACCACTAAGAACCGGTAAGCAGCAATATATAATGTTATACTCGTTCAATATGTTTATTGAAGTTATAACATGTACATGTACAGACATTTAATGGATTAAGATAGTACATATCAGTTTACAGAACCTACTGTTGTAGATAAGCCAAGATGTAAGGACGTACAATAGGAATACATCTCCACCAAGAAATGGTAGTTTAAATAATTATGAACTCAAAATTATATGAAAAACCTCCAGTGCAATATATATATATTTTTTTCTTTAATGCAATCTTTATTTAAAGAACATTTTACATACAAAAAAAAGAAAGTGACTCACATCACACATCAAAAGAGTACAAAAACAATAATAGTAATAAACATAGAGTTTCTGTTTTTGGCCTCGGCAACAAAGCAATGCCATTCACAATGTAAAATCATAGTGCAATCAAGGGTTTTTCAAGTACAGTAACTGTAAAGGCATATACACACGATCAGACTTTTTGACAACAAATGTCCAATGGACCTGTCTTAGCCGACAATCCAACCATGTGTACGCTCCATCGGACAAACTTTTTTGCTTTTTCATCAGACAAATGTTCGCTGTGAGAACAGACAAACTTTCCGGCAACAAATGTCCTACGTCAGCTAATCCGATCATGTGTACACAAGTCCATTGGACTAAAGTCCAAAGTACAAACACGCATGCTCAGAACCAATGCTAAAGATCAGACAACAATAGCAGAAGTTGCCCAAAGGGTGGCGGTAAAGAGCAGAAAATCCATGTAGCACGTCTATTACGTCACTACGTTTGTGTTTGTTGGCTGAAAAAGTCCTGCCATGTGTATGCATACCAAGTTCATGGCCAACACCCATTCAGAGCAAAATCCACGGAAAAGTCAGTTGGAAGTCTGATCATGTGTATGAGGCTTAACAGTGGACTAGGGTACCCAGAAGTGCAGAAACTCATTATATTAGTAAGAGTGCCCATCTGCTGGGAAAAAAAAAGACCACATAAACAGAAAAGATTATAATTTTCCAATGAGGGGCATGTCAACAGCTTAAGAATATAGGATGCCAAAACTATAGACCCCAAGGTTTAATAAAGTGCTAAGGAAATATAAACAGAAAATAACTCACAGATTTTCAATCGGATTCAGGTCTGGGCTCTGACTGGGCCATTTCAAAACTTTAATCTTCTTCTGGGGAAGCCATTCCATTGTAGATTTGGATGTATGCTTTGGGTCGTTGTCATGCTGAAAGATGAAGTTCCTCTTCATGTTCAGCTTTCTAGCAGAAGCCAGAAGGTTTTGTGCCAATATTGACTGGCATTTGGAACTGTTCATAATTCCCTCTATCTTGACTAAGGCCCCTGTTCCAGCTGAAATAAAACAGCCCCAAATCATGATGCTGCCACCACCATGCTTCACGGTGGGAATAATGTTCTTTTGGTAATGTGCAGTGTTGTGTATCTTTTGGAATCATGGGCAAAAAGTTGAACCTTGGTTTCATCAGACCATAACACATTTTCCCACAAGCTTTTGGGAGACTTCAGATGTGTTTTTGCAAAATTGCTTGGATGTTTTTCTTCTTGCCACTCTACCCCCATAGCCCAAACATATGAAAAAAGTTGAAAAAAGTTCTTAAATATCGTTCTCATTTGTTTTTTACATCACAGAAACCTTATATTTTAATAGAGGTGTGTAGACTTTTTATATCCATTGTATATAGAATGCAGCAGGACCGTAATCGCCCACATCAATACATTTTTTTATTAAAGCACATTTTAGAGTTGACTAAAGAAATCAGACCACAACACACAATTATGTAAAAGATCGATGCAATGGATGATGATTTTTAATTGGTTTCTATGGGCTTTCGCACCCTATAATTAGAAAATTAGCAATTTTTAACTCCATAAAGGACCCTCCATAAATGTGGAGTGAATGCAGGAACATTCATCTTCTTAGCTTCACACAAATAGAATTGTGAAGCTGCCAAATGTACTAGTTATTTGAAAGATTTAAGAGTCAACCAATCCAAAACTGATATTTTATCTACTATATGGATGCATTGCTAGAAAGTCAAACCTCCTTAAAATAATTTTTTACAGTATATCTCCCAGAGGTTCTATGGGTGCGGTCTTGGTTCCTGGGTATGCACGCCTGCTGTGGACATTATGGAGTTTTTATCATCATCATCCCAGCTGGATTTATTTTATAATATGAAGAATATAACAGAAGGAACAGCCAAAGCTTTCAGGAGGATAGGAACAGATTTGGGAAATTTAGCAGAGTAATCTCACTGTTGGGAGTATCCGAGACTCTTCAAAAGCTCGTTTCACTCATTACTGGAGCAGCGCTGTGGATGGTTTACTTCAGAAAACATCTGAAGTCTGTGGCAGTTATATTTTACAATGACAGAGAACTACTGAAGAATCTTATAAATTCTAATTTCCATATTCTCATAAATTAAAGCAGACTTTACCCCTCTTTTTTTTTACCCTTCCGGCCCATGTACATGTTCACCACACATCTCATTTATAACTTAATTTCCTTCAACATTCATCCTCATCACCACACACCTGTTCCTTTTATCCACTCACATTGCACTTTTTATTTCATTTTCTATTTCTATTTATTTTTATTTTCATATTTATATAAATTTGTATCTTTATTTTTCTTAATTTTACTATTTTATTTATTTATTATTTTTAATTTATATTTATTTTTATTGCCATCTTTATTTTTATTTTCTTATTTTTCATATTTACCTATTTTCATTTTTATTTATTGCATTTTATCACTGTCACATCACCTTCACACACCTCACGTAAACAATTTAAGTTTTATGAATACACAAGTATGGTTGAAATTCCTTTATTATACATTCCTAAAGTAATGGGCGCCTAGGATGGCCTTGTGTTCCTGGTCTCCGCCTCTCTCCTCCAGTCCCCCTTTTTCGAACCCCCCCGTGTGGGGGCATCAGTGCAACCTCTCTTAAGCCCGGAGGGCGTCCGTTCACCTGCAGCCTGGTTTTTCTTTCCTTGCCCCCCCCCCCTCTTTCCCATGTGAGGCATTTGAGGTGCCTGCCACGGCAATTTGGTCCTCGGGCAGATTTAGACTCAACAGTTTTGGAGGTTTCCTCCTTCAGCCGTTAATGGTAAATATACCTATTAATATGATTATTATAATTGTTGTATATGTGCCATTGTCGAGAGTGTTCTTGTCTGTTATGAACAATTTCATCTGTACAATGTATTTTTTCTTAGAGCTCCTCCTCTCTTTCCCCCAGAAGAAGACCTCTACTGACTAGGTCGAAATGCGCCAGGGTGTCTAGTATGATTTTATTATAGGATCATCATGCTATGTCATTTGTATTTGTATCACACCGTATATGTTTTTAATTCTAATTTCGGGGCTCATGTTTTGACTTAAACAGATGTTCTCCTTGTGGAAACTTTTTTCAATAAAAATACTTTTTTGATATAACATAATTATGCTGCATTCTTGCTGCAAAAAAAAAAAAAAAAAAATCACATTAGTATGCTTATGTTAAAATCATCTAACACAGATTTTTAAAAATTTTGACTGGAGGAGTTCCAGCCTGTAAAAAAATAAAATTAAAAGTCAGCAGATATAAACACAGTAGCTGCTGACTTTTAATATAAGAACACTTACCTGTCCAGGTATCCCGCAATGTTGGAACCCCTAGCTGATTTGTCAATTGGCTTTGGGTGCAGACACCGGTGTTCTATCAGATTAGCGAATGCATCCGATCAGTGAATGGAAGTGACGTTCCGTCAGCTGCGCATGCATTCCACCGCTACCAGGTTTGGTAATCCAGCAGAACACCTGCAGTCAGAAGGCGGCAGCTGACATCTTAGTACACCCAGCTACGTCTTGAATTTCTGAGTAATTTTAGAAAAAAAGTGAGCGTATATAAATAAATATAGTATATTGACATCTGCGATGCTGTTTTGATGTTACATTTTAAAAGAAGCTGGACGCCAGTAGTAGGAAGGTGGCTGAGGCCATGTTGGTACACCCCGCATTACTCTGCGCTAAACTTTTAGGCTTTCAAAATTAAACATCGAAACAGCATCACAGATGTCAATATACTATATTTATTTATATACGCTCACTTCAATGCTAAAATTACTCAGAAATTCAAGCTGAGTGTAGCAAGATGGCTGTCAGATTAGCGAACGCATTCGCAGCGAACGGAACATCACTTCCGTTCGCTCATCTGATAGGTTCGCTTTTTCACTAAGGGAAACCGGAAGTGAAGTCTTGCGGCTTCACAGCCTGTTTCCTACTGCACATGCGAAAGTCACGTTATGCTTTCTAAATGGTCCCGCTGTCTTCTGGGACCTGTGTGTCTCCCAGAAGGCAACGGGGAGAGGAGGGGTTAGAGATTTGGTAGATCATCGTGCGGCAATTTTACCTGGAAATGGGAGCGGGTATCCGGTTTTGACAGGTATCCGCCCCTCCCGCCAAAAGTGCCAAATATGGCAGTGGAGGGGGCGAACAAGTGGAGCTTCTCCATTTGGGTGGAGCTCCGCTTCAAAGAGGAATTAATGTTCTGGTTAAGAAACAGCGAGCAGGCATGCTTTTATTTCAGAAGAGACATGTAATGGGGTTGATTTACTAAAGGCAAATAGACTGTGTACTTTGCAAAGTGCAGTTGCACTCTGCAAGTACAGTTGCTCCAGAGCTTAATAAATGAGTTAAAGCTTCACTTTACAAAGAATACCCAATCACGTGCAAGGAAAAAAAAACAGCATTTTTGCTTCCAAATGATTGGCTGAAGGAAGTCCGCAGAGCTTCTGTTCATTTACTAAGCTCCAGGGGAACTGCTCCTGCAGAGTGCAACTCTATTTGTCTTTAGTAAATCAGCCCCAATGTTCTGTAATAAAGTGACCCCACCTACCTGCTCACTGTCTCCCCCGCTCACTGTAAACTAAGCTGATACACAAAGCCGCAGGTTTTCATGGTGCACCATTACGACCTTCTAGCCACCGGCGTCCTAACAACCAGTGACCCTTTCCTGCACCTCTCTGTCAGTGTTGGGGTCACATTAGTTGAGTGATGGAGAAAAACTGAGGGAGAAGAGATACGTTGGAATACTAGTCAGTACCAGTGTGCAAAAGTGTATTGGATTTAGAAGAATAAATCACCTCTCAGGCCTAGTACACACGATAGGATTTATCCGCGGATACGGTCCTCCGGACCGTTTCCGCGGATAAATCCTCTGAGGATTTTGATCCGATGGAGTGTACACACCATCGGATCGAAATCCGCGCCGAATTCCCATCGCGATGACGTGTCGCGCCGTCGCCGCGATGATGACGCGGCGACGTGCGCGCCGCTGTCATATAAGGAATTCCATGCATGCGTCGAATCATTAAGACGCATGCGAGGGATGGGTTCGGACGCATCGATCCGGTGAGTCTGTACAGACCACCGGATCGATCCGCTGGAGCCGATTCCAGCGGATAGATTTCTTAGCATGCTAAGAAATTTTTATCCGCTGGAAATTGGTCGGCCCGAAATATATCCGCGGATAAATATCTGCTGGATCGTACACACCAGCGGATCTATCCGCTGAAACCGATCCGCGGATCAATTTCAGCGGATCGATCCTCTCGTGTGTACGGGTCCTTAGGCTGCATTCACACCTGAGCGTTTTGTCGCCTGAAGCCTGAAGCTATAAAACGCTAGAAGGGAAAAAATACATTATTCTCTATGGAGATGGTTCACATCTCCACTCCAAAAAGCCTGAAGCCGAACGCCTGAAAGTTCAAACAAGTTCTGGACCCTTTTTTGTCGCGCAAATCGGGCTGATTTGGGTGTTTTTGAACATTTGTATTCCCATAGAAACTAATGGAAACGCTCGATTCAAGTGTCTAGCACGACAACGAGCGTTTCTATGGGCGTTTTGTCGCTTTAATCTGTTCTGTGAAATAGAATATTCACCCAGGAAGAAGATAAAAAAAATCTACAAACATAGCAACAAATAATGAAATAGATGAGCATTTTTCCTATTGGCGAAAATAAAAAACGCCGAAGTTCAAAAACGTCGGACAATGCTGTATGCAAACGCACGAATATGTATTAATACGCACAACAAAACGTGCGACAAAACACCAGAAAAAACGACCGAAAACGCTACGCTCAGGTGTGAATGCGGCCCAACCCTGGGTTTCCTACACGTGTGGCTGTTGCAGCATTGTGTAAACTATTAGAATAGTTTTTTACATTTTAGAATGGGGTATCTCAAGACTGTCCATAATTTTAGAGGGTGCCTTGAGATTGTCCATAATTTTTAAGGGTGCTTTGACTGAAAAAAGGTTGAGAAACACTGATCATGTAAGATGGATAAGATGACCAAGGATATAATGTGAGGCCAGTAAATCTTTACTGCACACAATACAAGAAAACCAACACGTTTCAGGGGCTTACCAATCCCCTTTTTCAGCCTGTCTGTCTCTTCTTTTTATTCCACTTCTGTACCATGAAAAAGGTAATAAAGAAAAGAGACAGACAAGTTGCTGGCCCTAATGAAGGGGGACCGATGAGCTCCGAAACACGTTTACATTTCATACGACCTTCTGTTGCATGCAAAAAAAAAATCTTAACTTACATTAATCTTTTGCGCTCTCATCTCAAGGAAGTGATTTTTTTTATTATTCCTAAAATGACAATAAGGTGCCATGTTATGCTACGATTTAACAAAGTTTAGTGTCTCCTTTAAAGAAGAGCCGCTGTGTTATATTTTGCTAGCAGGGCCCCTTGTGATGTATATAAATATATATTCCATTTGCATTCCTCCCATTGTTGTTGCAGCGTAAGTTGCCAGCTTGATATTTTGTATTTTAGTTTTCAGATTATCACATCAGATATCTCTTGTTTGAAATGTGATATTAGCACGAGTGTTGATGTAGCATCTGCTTAAACTGTCAAGCGATTTGTCACCAGGCTGCAGGACCCCCTCCGCACAGACTGTCTGGTTTGCATTCTACACATGCTAAGAATGGAGTTTATGAAGAATGGATGGTGTCCCTCCTTAAGTGTGCCTCTCCGCTTCATTTTGAGGCTAGTGAAAAAGATCGGACATAGTTCATTCATTCTACAGAAGTGTTTCCAAATGCTTGAAACTGGAAATTGTTTTCAACAGTAGCGCAACTAGAACCTTCAGGGCCCCGGTGCAAGAAATCATGAAAGGTCTCCCTGACCCCCAGCCAAGGCCATTCCCTCCAAGCCCAGTGGTGGAAAGCCAGAGTCTGGTCGCAAGTGCAACTTTTTTGACCCTGGTAGTTCTGCCACTCAGAGGCATTGCTAGGGGGGTGCAGGGGGTGCGGTCCGCACCCGGGTGACACCCGCTAGAGGGGTGACACCATCCCGACATTTTTTTTAGCTGACATGTGGGGGGCGGCACACTGGGGGGTGTCAGGCCGAGCACCGCGGTACAAGAGGAGGGGGGTTGCGGGGTGACACCGCGGCACCATCCATCCCCTCCTCTCACAGCCACGGGCTGTTAGCGGTGCTCGGCACACAGGCACAGCCGAGTGAAGCCGCTGCCGCTTCCCCCTCTCTCTTTTTTTGTGTACAGAGGGGGAGGGGCCAAGGGGATGTTCTGTCCATGTGCCGTGACAGTCGGCGTCACTGCGATGATCTGAGGCACTGAATGGGGAGGGGGGTGTTTGCACCTGGGGGGTTTCACTGGGGGCGGGGGTGTTTGCACCTGGGGGGGATTTCACTGAAGGGGGGGTGTTTGCACTGAGGGGGGGTTTGTACTTGAACTAGAACAACCAGTTAAAGAAGGGCTCTATTGCGCACCTTTATTCTAGAACAGGGGTCATCGAAACTTCCTAAGCCAGTTTATTGTCCTATAGACTTTAGGGGGCAGATTTTATATTAGGGGAAGTAATAGTGTCCCATCATTGGATGGGAGGAATAGTGCCCCATCATTGATATCATTGGGATGAATAGTGTGCCATTGTTGGTATCTTTGGGAGGAATAGGGCCCCATCGTTGATATCATTGGGATGAATAGTGTCCCATCGTTGATATCATTGGGAGGAACAGTACCCCATTGTTGATATCATTGGGAGGAACAGTGCCCCGTTGTTGATATCATTGGGACGAATAGTATCCCACTGTTGATAGCATTGGGATGAACAGTGCCCATTGTTGGTATCATTGGGAAGAACAGTGCCCCATCATTGGTATCATTATGATAGGAAAGTGCCCCATTGTTGGTGTTAGTGGGAAAATGGTGCCTAATTTTTGATGTCAGTTGGCAGAATAGTGTATTGTATCAATGGGAGGACTAGTGCTTCTCAAGGGCCGGATAAAGGCAAAAAAAGGGCAACGGTTTGGAGACCACTCTTCTAGATTATGGAAGGGTTAGAATCATTTCTTTGTTGGGAAGTTCCATTTTTACTGCCCAAGCCAATAAAAGCCAACCTTTGTTATCCTTTGTGTGCTCCAATGTGTCCCTCAAACAGGAACGATGGGAAATCTCCCCGAATAGGAGCCAGACAGCAATGAAAACAGGACAGAGGTTCACATCCTTCGCCGGAGCATCACAAACAAACAACAATAAGTGGCATCTATTATGAATATAATAACACAAAGGACTGGCAACATAACATTATAGTCCCTCATTTGATAATCAAGCCTCAGTTTCCTGAGATAGCACTGCCCCAGGATCACAGGGCTGTAAGGGAATAGCGCTAACCAGTAAACCAAAGACCTCTTTTCCTCATTTGTAACAATGATCAAACGTAGGTGCTGCAGCCTGAACGCCGCGCCTGAATATATATTTATGTATTCTATACTAATTTGGCCTACTTTAAAGCTTTGATCAGTAAGCCTTGTTTTATCCTTCCAGGAGAATGACAAGAGGAGCAGCGTGCAAGCTGTATCAGTCATATCTGGTTTGCTTACAGAAAATAGGCTTTCACCATAAAACCTCTTTCAACCCTCTCTACTCTTGGTAGATAACCTTACCGGTAGTCTTTGACATAGTTATCATTGGCAGAAGCGTATCTCTTTCAGACCATGGCAAACTCTATAAGGTATACATTACTCCGCTTCTGTTCTTCCCTGAAGTTTGTAAAGTTTTTTTTTCATTAGGGGATTTAAATGAGGAAACCAGGAGTGAAGTACGTGTCTCCCAACTGTCCCTTACTTGGAGGGGCGAGCCCTTCTTTAGAATAAAGACTCTGGCCCGGATTCAGATACGTTATCGTATCTATCAGCGGGCGTATCGTATCTCAGATACACTACGCCGCCGTAACTTAGGGCGCAAGTTCCGTATTCAGAAAGAACTTGCGCCCTAAGTTACAGCGGCGTAGTGTAAATGTGTCGGCGTAAGCCCGCCTAATGCAAATGTGGATGATGTGGGCATGCTTTATTTAAATTACTTGTGACCCCACGTAATTGATGGTTTTTACAAACGGCAGATGCGACGTCCGTGAACGTTTCCAAGTGCGCATGCTCCAAATTACACGGCAAACTGTCAATGCGTTCGACGTGAACGTAACTTACGTACAGCCCTATTCGCGAATGACTTATGTAAATGATGTAAAATACGACACTGTTCGTATGTTTCCGACGTCCATACCTAACATGACTTACCCCTGCTTTATGAGGGGTAACTTTACGCCGGAAAAAGCCTTACGTAAACGACGTAAAAAAATGCGCCGGGCGGACGTACGTTTCTGAATTGGCGTATCTACCTAATTTGCATATTCCTCGCGTAATTCTACGGAAGCGCCACCTAGCGTCCAGCGTAAATATGCAACTAAGATACGACGGCGTAAGAGACTTACGCCGGTCGGATCTTAGGGAAATCTATGCGTAACTGATTCGAAGAATCAAGCGCATAGATACGACCCTGCACACTCAGAGTTACGACGGCGTATGCGGAGATACGCCATCATAACTCGTATCTGAATCCAGGCCTATTTTTCATTTTTTTACTCCTCAGTCAACCCTATTTTTGGTCTAATGTTAAGACCAGGGGTGCCCAACCAGTGGCCGGGGGCCACATGTGGCCCGCGGAGCCCTCTGAAATTGCCCGCGACCTCTTGCTCTGGGATGGTTTAGAAAAAATACTGGGCCATATTCTCCTAGATTTCCCGCGGGCGGCGCGTAAGTCATTTACACTCCGCCGCCCCAACCTACAGGAGCAAGTGCTGTATTCCCCAAACACTTGCTCCGTAGTTTGGGGCGGCGGAGTGTAAATGGCCCGGCGTAGCCACGCGTATCTCCAAGGGGGCGGCTTCTATTTAAATTAAGCGCGCCCCCGATTCTAACGAACTGCGCATGCGCCAGGCTTAAAATAGCCCAGTGCGCATGCTCCAGTTCTCGGCGTAAAACGTCAATGACGCCGACGTGTGCGTCATTGACGTAAAGTCGTATTCAAGAACGACTTAGGGAAACGACGTACCCGACGGGAAAACACGACGCGGACCCGACGCCATACTTAACATGGCCTACGTGGGACTTGCGTAAACTTACCCCTCATATAGCAGGGGTAAGTTTACGCTTACATAAACGACGTTAGCGACGGTTACGCGACGCGAATTCGTTCGGGAATCGGCGTATCAGGCTCATTTGCATAAACAAATGAGACCTGTACGTAAACGCCATCTAGCGGCGGGCGGAGTAATTACATTTAAGATCCGACAGTGTAAGTGACTTACACATGGCGGATCTTAAGTGTATCTATGCGAAAATGATTCTAAGAATCAGTCGCATAGATACACGGGCCAAAAAAGAGAGATACGATGGAGTATCCTTACTCAGAATATGGCCCACTGTTATTAAAGGTAAGTTTATTACTAAAATCATAGGCCCGGATTCACAAAGGAGTTACGATGGCGTATCTCCAGATACGCCAGATACGCCGTCGTAACTCCGAATGCTGGCCGTCGCATCTTGGAGCCTGATTCATAGAATCAGATACGCCTCAATGTTGCCTAGATACGAGCGGCGTAAGTCTCCTACGCCGTCGTATCTTAGGGTGTAATATTTACGCTGACCACTAGGGGCGCTTCCCAAGACTTTGGCGTCGAATATGCAAATTAGGTAGATACGCCGATTCAGAAACGTACGTCGCATTTTTTTATGTCGTTTACGTAAGGCTTTTTTCGGCGTAAAGTTACCCCTGCTCTATGAGGCGTAGCCAATGTTAAGTATGGACGTCGGGCCAGCGCCAAATTTTGCAGCGTTTATGTTGTTTGCGTAAGTCGTACGCGAATAGGGCTGTGTGTAAGTTACGTTCACGTCTAAAGCATTGACTATTTGCGGCGTAATTTGGAGCATGCGCACTGGGATATTTTCACGGACGGCGCATGCGTCAATTACGTGGGGTTACGGCAAATTAGCATACAACACGCCCCCTACAGCCTATTTTGAATTACGCAGGCTTACGCCGGCCAATATATGCTACGCCGCCGTAACTTTAGGCGCAAGTTCTTTCTGAATACAGGACTTGCCTCTCAAAGTTATGGCAGCGTAGCGTATATGAGATACGCTACCCCAGCATAACAATACGCATTTGTATCTGAATCCGGGCCACAGTGGCCGTGGCCGTGTCCGTGTCTGCTCTGCATATGCAGAGCAGACATGGACCTGCCATCCGCCTGCTCTGCTGATTGTGGCCCGCCACCGGTTACCAAGTCGCTTAAGTGGCCCTCACCCTTCAAAAGATTGGGCACCCCTGGTCTAGACTACTATAAAAATTTATTATTTAACTACCCAAAATGTTATACTACATTAAATCGTTCATCCAATTATTGCATTTGTTGTTTTAAATACCATTTTAAAGTTAAAACAATGGTAAAAAATGATTGTGGGTTTAGCCAATTATTTGTTGATTATGAATTTGTCAATAGAGCTGATGAACTTAAAGAGTAACTCCATTCTGAAGAAACTGCTGTTTGTTTGTCTGTGTCCATCTGTATGAGAGTGACTTTATAATTATCAATCAGCTGCTGCACCTACAGGGCTCTAATGAGGAAAGTTGCCGGGTCTGCATCCCTATAGAAGTGATTTTTCCTTTGAGAGTATCTTACTAAAATAACATTTTAGTTCCAGGGGATACCCAAAATCTGATATGTTTGTGAGTGCAGGCTTGTGGGAAAATCATTAAGTCAATCACACAAGCAGGAAATTACATTTCTGGGGGGCATTCTGTACGCCATCTGTGTACAGAACGCCTCCAGGTAGCCATATTGCATTACATTTTACAGAAGATTGCAATGCTGAAGATCGAAAAGGAAAGGTAATTTTTAGTAACATTTTATGTGACTTGTATTTGCTATAGTATATTTGTTAATGTTTTTTTTCCACAAACGTAGTTACCCTTTAATGTAAGTCTCAGGCCTCGTACACACGACAGAGAAACTCGACGTGCCAAGCCCGTCGAGTTCCTCGTCGAGTTCCTTGTTGAACTTGTCGAGAAGCTCGACAGGCTTGCTTTGCGTACAAACGTAACAGACCAAAATCTGGTCGTTCTCCGGCGCGATGACGCTCACGACGTATGACGCGACTATAAAGGGGAGGTTTGATTTTGTTGGCGCCACCCTTGGGGCTCCTTTTGCTGATTCCGTGTTTACGCGTGTTAGTAAAAGTTTGGTGAGTGACGATTCGTGCTTTTCAGTCTTTGTGCTTTCAGATTGATCTCTGCCGTTCAGTTTGTACTTGTGGGGGTCGTATCTAGGCAATCGGGAAGTGCGGTCAGGTCGTATTGTTTTACATTGCGGTCCTGTCCCCTCGTTTTTCATTGTCAGGGTCGTTCTTCATAGGTCTTGCTGTTCTTCACTGCGGTCTGTTTAGTGCAATTCTGATTTGTCGTTCGTAACTAGCCTTGTAGCCATGTTGCAGGCACCTAGTCGTCGCCGACTTCGTGCTAAGCATCTTCTGTGTGTAGGTCTGTTTGTTTATGACCTAGACGATGAGGAGTTCATGAACAGGAGGAGGACGCGTTCATGGACCAAGAATTGGTTGCTCCGTAGGAACCAATTCTCTCACATGCCTTTGCTGCGGGAGCTTCAGGAAAATAATCCTGTTGATTACAGGAATTTCCTGAGGATGTCTGATCCCGTCTTTCAGCACCTGTTGGCTTTGGTGTCCCCCTATATTACCAGGCAGGACACTGTTATGCGGGAAGCCATCAGTGCTGAGCAGAGGCTAGTTGCCACCCTCCGTTATCTGGCAACTGGGAGAAGCCTTCAGGACTTAAAGTTCTCGACGGGCATCTCCCCCCAGGCTCTGGGCCTCATCATTCCTGACACCTGCTCTGCCATCATCCAGGTTCTGCAGGAGGAATATATGAGGGTAAGTTTTCTCCTTTAATATCACATTTTATGTCTATAATGTATGCTAATGTATTGTAGTTATCTCCTCCTTCCCTAATTACCATGTCTGGAATATGCTGTGAATGTCCCCTTTGCCCCCATGCATGCTGTAAACTTTGATGCCCCTTTTTTGGCCTACATGCATATTTCCCATCACGTACCTCCCCAGCATGCTATCCTGGGCCCCAACCTACCTAGTCTAGTCACTTCCCAATGTATTGTGTTATATCCATTGTAATGTCCCCCCCCTCCCCTCCAAAATGTGTTGTAAAGTCTATGTTCACCAATAATCCAAATTATATTATTGTTGTACTCCCAAACTCATCTAGCCCTCCCCTCCAAAATGTGTTGTAAAGTCTATGTTCACCAATATTAAATATATATTTTTTTATATTTTAGGACTCCAAAACTCATCTAGCCCTCCCCTCCCAAATGTGTTGTAAAGTCTATGTTCACCAATAATCCAAATTATATTATTTTTGTACTCCCAAACTCATCTAGCCCTCCCCTCCAAAATGTGTTGTAAAGTCTATGTTCACCAATAATCCAAATTATATTATTTTTGTACTCCCAAACTCATCTAGCCCTCCCCCAAACTTGGGCACTGGCCCATCAGAGGGGGTGTTTAATGTGTTAATTGTCTAAATATATTTAGATATAATATGCTAGTTCCCAGAAATGTTATAATGCTTATAATGTCTTTGTCTTATCTGCTTGCAAGGTTATGTGGCTAATTTTTTGCATTTTTTCATCCCCAGCTTCCGTCCACACCACAGGAATGGGCAGTCTGTGGCTTTGGACTTCCAGACCCGATGGAACTTCCCCAACTGCGGGGGAGCCATCGACGGGAAGCACGTCCGCATCGTGCCTCCACCCCGTTCGGGATCCCAGTTCTTTAACTATAAGGGGTTCAACAGTATTGTGCTGATGGCGGTGGTGTCAGCACAGTATGAATTCCTTTTTGTGGATGTCGGGATGAACGGACGGATATCGGATGGGGGAGCCTTCAGGCAGACGGAGTTTGCGCTTCGCCTTCAGGATGATGATCTGTCATTGCCACCGGATGACCAGAATGTAGAAGGCCTGCCATTTGTTTTCCTGGCTGATGAAGCGTTTGCCCTGGGACCCCATCTTATGAGGCCATTCCCTCAGCGCACCCTCACCCCAGAGAGGAGTGTCTTTAATTTCCGGCTGGGCCGAGCACGCAGAGTGGTTGAGAACGCTTTCGGCATCATGGCCAGCCGGTTCCGCCTTTTCCTTACCTCTCTCCACATGGCGGAATATAAGTGGAATACTATTATTTTTGCATGCTGCATTCTCCATATTTTTTTGCGGAGACAATCTCCAAATTATATGGCCCTGGTTGGGCCTGAGGCACAACTTTTGGCTCCATCACAAACTTTGGCGGGCCTTGAAGCTGGCCACACAGGACTGCCCCCCCAGAGTGCCCGTGAAGTCCGGGACAAATACATGGACTGTTTCATGGGTAGGGGGGCAATACCATCTCAAGCAAATTTGCCATAATTTTATCTTTCCCAAAAATAAATCCGAATCTTTTTTATAAACTTGTTATGTCTTGCTTGTGTTGCTTGGACTTCTTTACTAAGTGTAACTAAGTGTATTTTCATTATCAACTAGCAAACATTTCCCAGGTGACCCCCAAACCAAACACATAGAAAATTTAACGTATTTTAGGAAAAACACCACACACTTTTTTGAGGTTCAAAAGCTCTTTATTTTACTAATTTTTTTTTTGGTTTGTTTTCCAAAATACCCTACAAAAATATTTGTTTGTTTTTTCTCATACAATATACAATCATTTTTGTAATTTTTTTGGTCTTTTTTTCTCATACAATATACAATCATTTTTGTAATTTTTTTGGTCTTTTCTCATACAATATACAATCATTTTTGTATTTTTTTTGGTCTTTTTTCTCATACAATATACAATCATTTTTGTAATTTTTTTGGTCTTTTTTTCTCATACAATATACAATCATTTTTGTAATTTTTTTGGTCTTTTTTTCTCATACAATATACAATCATTTTTGTAATTTTTTTGGTCTTTTTTTCTCATACAATATACAATCATTTTTGTAATTTTTTTGGTCTTTTTTCTCATACAATATACAATCATTTTCGTAATTTTTTTGGTTTTTTTTTCTCATACAATATACAATCATTTTTGTAATTTTTTTGGTCTTTTTTCTCATACAATATACAATCATTTTTGTAATTTTTTTGGTCTTTTTTTCTCATACAATATACAATCATTTTTGTAATTTTTTTGGTCTTTTTTATCTTAATAAACATTAAAATCTGGTTATTTTATTTTTTTGTTGTTTTTTTAATTAAATAAACAGTAAAATCTGTTTTTTTAATTTTTTTGTTGTTTTTTTAATTAAATAAACTGTAAAATCTGGTTATTTTATTTTTTTGTTGTTTTTTTAATTAAATAAACAGTAAAATCTGATTTTTTTGTTGTTTTTTTAATTAAAGAAACAGTAAAATCTGTTTTTTTCGAATTTTTTTTTTTTTTCTGATTCAGACTGTCCCCAAAACATCAAGTACATTTTTTAATTTATTTTCCACCCTCCTTGTTCTTTCTTTAATTTTTCGGTTGGCCAGATGAATCTCCTCCACCTCTTCTCTGCAGGCCCAGATTTCCGAGATAACCATCTGGACAGTATGCCTGTCCAAGCCACCACCTGATCCTGAAATGTGGGACAAAACCATTTTTTAAAATTAGGCAGGCCTACATCTACATTACCTGAAGCTGGGTTAGTTATATGTTACTTTACCTGATGTGGTGGCAGGCTGCGCATCATCACCATCCCTCGGGGGTGTGGCTTGCTGGACTTCTTGCTCCCGTGTCGAAGCTTCATGACGCCCTACGAGAATGAAGAAAATGGAAACAGGATTTTTATAGCTTATAGGCCTGAAAGAGGAATATGATTCACTTTATAAAATTTCTGGGACTATTGATGTTTTGAAAAACCCCTCAGGGCAAAACACAGGATTGAAGGCATTCACAAAGATCATGACAATTCTTGTAGCTTTGGTCTACTTTTAAACATGTAAGCCAACCAAGTATACACTGGATCACCTCACCTCTGTGTGAACCCCAAAATGGGTTATTAAAGGGGACAACAATTATGCAAATGAGTCCACATGTGTCACCGACTGCTGAGCAGACTCTCCTTTTACTGTATATATTTTAATTTAACAAAAAGTTTTGTTGTTTTAATAGCACATCTACATAATTTTCAATATTGATCTCACCCCAATTTTTGTGAAATGTCATAATTTTGAGGATTTTAAACACAATATTTTGTCGTTCCGAATGTACGTCCAGTTTGACGACAAATTCTTGTGCAGAAAAACATAATACAGTACAACCTGAAATAAAAAACACATGGCGCGGAACAAATCTTACAAAATATATAACAAACTTACTTCTTCTAATCACTCTCCTGATCCTCTTCATTTGTTCCGGCTCCCGTTTTTTCAGGTCACACCACCTTTTCCGGATCTGCTCCTTGGATCTTTTCACCCCAAATTTCTGATGGAGACTCCTCCTCACCTTCTCCATTATTTGGGCCTTGACCTTATTAGGGTACTTGTATGGCCCATGCCTCCCATCATAGTCCTCTGCTTTGAGGATGAGGACCATCTCCACCATTTCCTCAAAGGTCATGTTGGTGGCCTTAAAACGGATTCTCCGTGTCATTCCTCGTCCCGCCTGGCCTGGCTCCTGTCTTGCTGCCATATTATCCAACATGTGCTCCCAACAAAAAAAAGATGGAAAAGGGGCGGGAAAAATACGACACCATGAACGTCAGGGGCGGGGAGACGTGCGTAAAGTCCCACATGCGCGTGTATAAAGGGCTACCACGTGAGTAAAAGGGGCGTTCACAGTTTGTGGAAGACGGCGGAGATAACGATCGGGTCAAAGACCGGTATGTAACTACATTTTACATGTTATTCTTGATTGAATGATTTTGTGGGCTACATCTTAGGTTCATAAAATAAAACATAGCTAGTTCGAAATTTGAAGGTAATGGTCCGCTATAGTGCCGTCGTATGTAACCAACGCTTTGATTATGCATTTTGATCCAACTACTGTTGTGTGGGCAATCTCGGTTCTCATCAGGATGTCTTCTAAAAAAAAGTCGGTTTAAACATGATGCAAATGGTCGCTTTTATGTCTTGACCAAACTAGATCGGAGTGCTTTTCTCTAACGTTTCATACACAAATGAGGATGAGATCTGGCTTATTAGTTCGACACAACTGGTCATCTGTTTCCTAGGAACTGACCCAACATGATCTGCTGCCAATTCCTCCTTGTCGTTTTTGCGACGGAAGATAAGGGGCGGGGGGAAACATCAATTTTTTTTTAAGCATGGGCGGATGTCGTGTGCGGAGTGTATATAAGGCTCGAACACACGTAGCGTCCATACGACCGGGTTGCGTAAGAAAGACGTTTGAACGACAAGCGTGTAGGTATGCTTCGAACTTGGGACAGCAGTGGCATATTCAGGAAAGACAGACATTTAAAGGAGCAATAAGCCCAAATTGTTTGGGGCAGAAATAACTAACTTTACATTATATCAGTCTTGATTTCATGTCCTCATTGTCCTTTTTTGCTTTTAAGCAGCTGTAATCCTTTGCATAAATCCTCACTTCCTGGTTCTCTGGCTCCCTCTAAAATTTATCAGGGGAGCTTGTCACTGTGGTCTAAGCTGTGTGTCTAAAAATCCACCAAAACAATGCTAATAATTTTTGAAATGAAAATATGCCCTTGATTTTATTTTTTTTGTTCTGTGTGTCTCTTTACTTCACAGAAACATTAAATAATTTTAAAAGCAAAAGTGAAACTAGAGGCACATTATATGTATGCACTTGTATGTCTCTAGACACTGTAAACAGTCATTTCCTCCAAAAAAAGAGTTATCCATTAGTGACCCTTTAAGGGCTAGCTGGTGAGAAAGAGTAATTAACTTTATAGACTGTGTATTGACATTATTTTTTTCTCCTTGGTTTTGGACAGGAAAAGATGAACCTGTTTAACAGACCTGAATTTTTGGAGATATTTATTGATCGGTGGCAAGAACTTCCTGTTCTGTGGGCCACCAAAGACCCCATATCACGAAACAGAGAGTTGCGCAAAACCGCACTGGAGAGCCTGCTCCCACTTGTGCGGAGACAGGTGGGGTTTGATGTGACAACTGACCAGTTGGAGGTCAAAATTGGGACCTTGAGAGGCACCTACAGGAAGGCACGCAACAAGGTCTTGGCTTCGATGAGGTCTGGAGCTGGAGCAGGGCGGGTATTTAAACCCAAGTTGTGGTACTATAGCAAACTGAGCTTCCTGGATGAACACCTGGAGGTAAGGGAGTCACTTTCGAGCCTTGCCCCCAGAAGGCACAGAAGGTCCAGCCTTCCCTCCAGCCTTCCCTCCAGCCAACCTGCTGCTCCCTCTGCAGATGAACCCTCTCAGCAGCCTTCCATCCTGGATGAAGATCCGAATTTGCCCAGCTGGAGCCAGGTATATAGTACTTTCAATGTGCAAATGTGTGGTGTTTAAATGTTGTTAAAGAGATGTAAATTAAGATGTTAAAGGTAAAAAAAAATTAGAGCTAAAAGTGTTATACAGAACATTTGTCAGTATTGGCCAGGAATTTTTTTTGTGTGATTGACCATAAAACATGGGTCACAATGATTGGCTTAGCTAAGTCGTGACTAAAAAATATGCAACAGTCAGGAGCTTAAAAAAAAATATTTTAATTTAAAAAAAAAGTAAAACTGTACTTTTTTTCCATACACAGGACGAGACCAGGCAGCAGGAGGATCAGGAAAATGCCAGGCAGGAGGAGGACAGGGTGAGTGGCTTGGAGGAGGCTGCAGGCCCAAGTATCTTGGACGTGTTGGCAGGCCCAAGTGGCTTGAACGTGGTGGCAGGCCCAAGTGGAGCGGATGAGGTGGCAGGCCCAAGTGGGTTGGACGAGGTGGCTGGGCGAAGTACAAGATGTCAGGTGCCTCTTCGCCTGCGTCCGAGAAGGCAGGTGAGGGATACAAGGGTGCGTGACGCCTCACTAGCCCTCATTCGGGACGCCCATGCAACCCTTCAACAGCCTCCCACTGCTCAGGAGGGATTTGTAACGGTGGTTTTGGCCAAAATGTCCGAAATGACAGTAGACCAGCGCCTCCTCTTTGAGGGACTCCTCATCACCCTCGCAAATCAGGGGGTGAGGGGTCTTCTCACGGAGGACACTGTCATTTGCCGCCATCCCCATCCTCACACACCACATAACTCCCAAGCTCCCCCACCTTCTTCTTCTTCTCATGCTCCTTCTCAACCTCCCCCACCTTCTTCTTCTTCTCATGCTCCTTCTCAACCTCCCCCACCTTCTTCTTCTTCTCATGCTCCTTCTCAACCTCCCCCACCTTCTTCTCATGCTCCTTCTCAACCTCCCCCACCTTCTTATTCTTCTCATGCTCCTTCTCAACCTCCCCCACCTTCTTCTTCTTCTCATGCTCCTTCTCAACCTCCCCCACCTTCTTCTTCTCATGCTCCTTCTCAACCTCCCCCACCTTCTTCTTCTCATGCTCCATCTGAACATTCTTCTTCCTCTTCTTCTCCTGCTCCTTCTCAACATTCTTCTTCCTCTTCTTCTCCTGCTCCTTCTCAACATTCTTCTTCCTCTTCTTCTCCTGCTCCTTCTCAACATTCTTCTTCCTCTTCTTCTCCTGCTCCTTCTCAACATTCTTCTTCCTCTTCTTCTTCTACTACTCCTCCTCCTTCTACTCCTCCTCCTTCTACTCCTCCTCCTTCTACTGCTCCTCCTCCTTCTACTCCTCCTCCTTCTACTGCTCCTCCTCCTTCTACTGCTCCTTCTACTACTCCTCCTCCTTCTACTACTCCTCCTCCTTCTACTCCTCCTCCTTCTAATGCTCCACCTCCTTCTACTACTCCTCCTCCTTCTACTGCTCCTCCTCCTCCACCTCCTCCTCCACCACCGTCGTCTACTCATCCTCCACCACCTTCGTCTACTCCTCCTCCTGGCATGAGTACTACCCCTGTGGCACCACCTCCAGCCAGGCAGAAGAGGAAGGCTGCTGAGAAGGCTGCAGAGAAGGTGAAAGAGCAGGCTGCAGGGAAGCCACCAAGGAAGGCCTTGAAGAAATCAAGAAAGTGACTCCCTTACTTCCATGTGGTGTACCAGAGTTCAGGCTGCTATAGTACCACAACCTGGTGACATCTGCCTGCCCTGCTCCAGTTTGTGACCTCGGGGAGTCCAAGACCTTGATGCGTTCCTTCCTGAATGAACCTCTCAAGTCCCCATTTTGGCCTCCAACTGCTCACCAGTCACATCAGGCCACACCTGGCTGTGCACAAATGGCAGCAAGCTCTCCAGTGCTGACTTTTGCATACTTAATTTATTTTTATAACCAAAATAAATGGTACATTTTTATTTTACAGTTCATACTTGTCCTTGTATTTTTTTGAATTACAATTTTGCAAGTGAGAAGGCAGGTTATTTTTTTGAAAAAATTGGATATAAGGTGTAATTTGAAAGGGACAGATGAGATAAGACAAAGCAATAAGGTTTCTATGGGGGGAACTTGACATTACAAAAAATAAAAGGATTTGCATTTTTGTGAACTTTAAAATTAAGGTGAATATTAAGAGCAGGATTTTAAACACAGGACCAAAATAAGGTGAGAATATAAAAAAAAAAAAAAATATTGAGATCAGTAAGAAAAAGGTTCCACCAAATTTTAAGGAACTCTGTGTGAATATCCTAAAAAAAAAAAAAAATAATATTGCTGTTTTGTGCCCTTACAAAAAATTGTGTAAAGCGCTGCAAATAAACGATGAAATAATGTTGGAAGCGACACGAATGTGCTATCTCCATTACAAACGCTAGTTTTACCTATGTTGTTCTCCAGTGTCTAAGTTTTTGACAGGTTTCTTAGCATACACACGACCGAGTTTCTCGTTTAAAAAACAGCCCGATGAAGAACTCGACGAGCCAAAATCGACTGCGATCGAGAAAATAGAGAACCTGCTCTCTATTTGCTCGACGAGTTCCTCGGCGGCTCCATCGGGCCGAAAATGTACACACGACAGAGTTTCTCGACAGAATCCGGCTCTTCACCGAGATTCTCGACGAATTCTGCCGAGAAACTCTGTCGTGTGTACGAGGCCTCACACATGCAAGTAGAATGCTGTTTTGAATTAACTAAGTTGCTAAACAGCATTGACTCTAATGAGTTAAGCCTGTAAACCAGGGATATGCAATTAGGGGACCTCCAGCTGTTGCAGAACTACAAGTCCCACGAGGCATAGCAAGACTCTGAAAGCCACAAACATGACACCCAAAGGCAGAGGCATGCTTGGACTTGTAGTTTTGCAGCAGATGGAGGTCCGCTAATTGCATATCCCTTGCATAATTTTGACTGTCCTATCATCCTGGACCACAGACCTTCCTCGCCGTGCTATATGTTTTCTGCTGCATCATTGGCATGGTTATAGCTCCTTAGTCCTCTCCATAAAAATATGGAAATTTGTGCTTAAAGTAGAACTATAGGCAACTCTTTTTTTTTTCATTTTGTATAGAGTAAGGGAGGGTTATAGCCACTGTCAGTTTATTTTTTACCATCTCTGTCCCATTGCAGAGATTTTCCTTCACTTCCTGCCCCAAACAGGAAGTGAGAGGAAATCTATGCAAATTAAGGGAATCCAATATCCCCCCCCCCCCCAGGCCCTAAGAACTAGTGTCCCCTCTCTGAAATTTCAGGGCGGGTCTTAAACATAAAGAGGTGTGGCCCTGACAGGAATAGGTGGGTTATATTTAAAATGTGGGGGTGCTCGAGTTTAGTCAGGCCTAGGGCAGCACAAAACCTAAATACACTACTGCTCACCAAGGTAACATATTTAAATATGACCCATTTCTCCCACCATATAGAGAAGCAGAGGTCTGTTTTATAATTCGAGGAAAGAGATGATTTCCACTCCTGCTGAATCGGGCAAAATTCGAGTCATGGTCGGCTCTGTCGGCACCATTTTGTTTGACAAAAGACGCTTAAATAATCTACGGAACTGGATGAAAAATTCTCAGCCAAACAATGACTGCATCTATTCAGATACAGGCACTTCGGGTATACAGGCTGTCCAGATACAATAGCCAGTAGTGTAGATTCCTCCATCTGCACTGAATACGATAAAGGGCTAGATTCAGGTACGGCGACGTAAATTTGTGCGGGCGTAGCGTATGTTATTTACGCTACGCTGCCATAATTTAGAGAGGCAAGTGCAGTATTCACAAAGCACTTGCTCCGTAAGTTGCGGCGGCGTAGCGTAAATCTGCCGGCGTAAGCGCACTGAATTCAAATTGTCAAGAGGTGGGCATCTTTTATGTAAATAAAACATGACCCCGCGTAAATGACGTTTCTCACGAACGGTAAATAGTCAATGCTTTCGACGTGAATTTACGCAAAGCACTATTCACGAACGACTTACGCAAACCACGTAAAATTTTCAAAATTCGACGCGGGAACGACGTCCATACTTAACATTGGCTATGCCTCATATAGCAGGAGTAACGTTACGCCGGAAAAAGCCTTACGCAAACGATGTAAGAAAATCTGCCGGGCGCAAGTACGTTTCTGAATCGGCGTATCCAGTTAATTTGCATATTCTACGCTGAAATCGACGGAAGTGCCACCTAGCGGCCAGCGTAAATATGCAACTAAGATACGACGGCGTAAGAGACTTACGCCAGTCGAATCTTAGCCTAATTTCGGCGTATCTTGCTTTCTGAATACAGAAAGAAGATACGCCGGCGCAGCTTTGAATTTACGTGGCGTATCAATAGATACGCCGTCGTAAATTCTTGCTGAATCTAGCCCAAAGTGTGTATGGCTAGGCTTAAGTTGATATTTTTCTCTAGTCTGGAGCCCACGTGAGGTGCTCTATTATGGTGACCTTCTGGGGACTAGATGTGATCATTATGAAGTAGATGCACTTGTAATTCTGCCATTACTTTACTTAAGGTCCTCTGGGCTTCACCCAACACTCCAGTGATGGTCCTTAACCTATACGCCTGACCCCATGGCTGAACAAGAGAAAATCAGCATGATAAAGTAGTGGATGGAGGAATCTTCACGGCCTGCAATGGTGTTCAGCAGCCCTGACACACGCGACAAACTGAATACAATGGCCCTGGCCCCTGCCAAAAAGGGACTGCACCTAATAGCATAAAGTCACTGATTGTCAATGATATTCCACCTGGCTGAGTGTATTTTTAAATCAAGTTTGTCAAGCTAAGTGGTACTTGTAGGGCCACCCACAGCTTGAACTTTAGGCGATTCAACAAAATTGGCCAAAATCCAAGACCTCTACGGACAACCTTACACTGGAACACTGGAAAAAGAATGGGTTGATTTAATATCCTAAAATTAGGATTAGTACTCTTATTGGGTTCTATCGCTATCAAGGGCTCCGTTAAAGAGAATTACCCTAAATTCTTGCCCTGCTGAAACAGTTTCAGCAGACGCCGAGAGAGGAAACATTTGCAACAGGGACACAGACTGCCATAAAAATCTGATGGAGGTTCCCGCCTTTTCCTACTCTACTGAAGAAATAATTTTTTTATTTCTGTCTGTGTTGCTGTTAGAGAGTTGCCCCCACTTCCTGTTTAGTAAAACACTATGAGCAGGACAAGAAGTGAGCATGTTTATACTGGAGCCTGGGATAACAGCAAAACCTGTACTAATTACTCTATCCAAAACTAGAAAAATTAATTCTGTCAAATACAATAATGTTTACATTGATAATACTGTATATATTGTGACAATCATATTTTCTTATTACTTATGCAGGGTGTGTTTCCTGTTTGGGCCTTGCTATTCTGCTTACCTTACTGCAGACAGAAGGAACTGCCTGATTTACAGTCTCTAATTATATGAAACACCCACTATTCTTATGGAAACCAGAGATGTGATTCTTGCCTAGGATTCAGCCACTATAAGGAGACTGGAAGCAGGTGAATTGTCCTTTTTTTTTTAAGATAATAATGCAAATTAAAATGTGTTTAAAAGATTTCTGAAATACAAAGGTCACATTATTTTTTATACAAAAGAAGCACACTGAATAACGTGTTTATTATAGTCCTGCATTCAGGGCCGCCATCAGGGGGGTAAAGGCAGTACACCTGTAAGGGGCCCAGAGGTGCCCAGGCGCCCGGATGGCAACCCCCTTTTTTTTTAGGGGTCCGGAGGTTCCCAGGGGCCCGGAGGCCCACATGGCCCCAGATGGCAACCCCCCCTTTTTTTTTTTTATTAAAAAAAAATATACTTTTTTTTAATATATTTCTATTTTATTTTTTATTAAAGGGACAATTTTTTTATTTATTTTTTTAGAGGTCCGGAGGCAACCCCCCTTTTTTAATTTATTTTTTAGAAAATAATTTTGGTTTTTTAATATATTTTTATTTTATTTTTTATTAAAGGGCCAATTATTTTGGGGTCCGGAGATCCCCAGGGCCCCAGATGACAACCCTCCTTTTTTTTTTATAAAAAAAAATATTTTTTTTATATTTTTATATATATATATATATATATATATATATATATATATATATAATTATTATTATTATTATTAAAGGGCCCAGAAGTCCCCAGGGCTCTGGATGGCAACCCCCCCTTAATTTTTTTTTATAAATGTTTATTTTTATATATTTTTTCTTTATTTTTTTATTTTTATTAAAGGGCCCAGAGGTCCACAGGGCCCCCGGATGGCTACCCCCCCTTTTATTATATATATTTTTCTTTATTTCTTCTTTCTTTTGTAAAGAGCCCCCCCGCTTCTCAATTCGATTCACGGCATCCCCCCCACCCCGCTTCTCAATCTCAGGCGGCAGCACCCCCCCCCCCCGGTTCTCTGCTCCAGGAGGGCCCATGCCTGAAGCTGTGTAAGGGGCCCCATAATTCCTGATGGCGGCCCTGCCTGCATTACAAGGAAAGGCTGTATATTTTATGTAGTTATTCTTTTATATACTGTATTTGCTGGCGTATAAGACTACCCTTTACACCTAAAAAAAAAATACCCAAAAAGCAGGGGTCGTCTTATACGCCGGGTCAGCTGCTTGGATGCCTGCTGGATGTGCGGGAATACTGTATGTGGCTTCGGCTTAGCCAATCCCGGTGATCGATGTATTCAAATGAATACAGAGCCTGCTCGGATTGGAGTAACAACCTCTGCCAATCCGAGCAGGCTACATACAGTAGCCTACTCGGATTGGCTTTGAGAGTCAGAGAGGCGTGGGCTGATGATGTTACAGCCTCTGCCAATCCAAGCAGGCTTTGTATTCATTAATAGAATACATTGCTCGCCGTGATTGGCTCCAGCACGAATGAAGAAGAAGAATATGGCTCCAGAAGGAAGAAATATGAAGTGTTGGAAGCCTCGGAAGGGGGGGTCGTGTTATATGGTGAGTACAGGCAAAAACATCTTAAAAAAATGTAAAATTAGGTGGTCGTCTTATACGCTCGGTCGCCTTATACACCGGCAAATACGGGTAAGTAAAATGCGCGCTTATTTGTAAAATGATGCTTTGTTAGCTTTGATTAAATTCATTAGAGTGAGAGATAATCGGGCAGTCACTTTTTAATTTTTAAAATAAGTACATTGAGGATCCGTATGTTCCAGCATGTTAGCAGTCTTGAATATTGGAGAACTAAGATTGACCGAATCACTTAAAGATCAAATACTTCAGCTGGAGGTGGAGTCTGGTGGGTTGTCCTCTTATTTCTGCCATGAATTTCAGTGGAGAACACTACCTAATAACTGTGACAAGGTGAACAGAGCTTGGAACTCAAATGCAGAGACCTTAATGCGCAAGAAATACAAGAACGAAGGAGATTTAGGTTGCTACTATACCTCTGAGCATATTCTGATAAGAACAAAACCTGATTGATATGGGCTGATGGATTTTGTGTTTTGCCAAAACTGCTTTTTCCCACATACAAGTGTAATGCTGGCTGGTGTCTAGGGTGACCACGTGTCCTGGATCGCCCGGGACAGTCCCGCATTTTGCAGGTCTGTCCCAGGTCCCGGGCACCTTCATTCCAGGACAATACAGTGTCCCGGAATGAAGCTGACACAGCCACCCCCCTCCCCTCTATCTGTTGCCCCCCAAAAAGGCCACCACATCGCTGCTTTACTCACTGACAGCACTTGTCCTGGCTGGGGATGTCTGGAGAGGCACAATCCCCGCCCCCTGCTTGTGATTGGAGAAATAATAAATCCCACCTATTGTGTCTAATCACAACAGGGCAGTGTAAAGCCAGCGTTGGAACAAGGTAAAACGAGTCTCGCCCAGTTAGGACATGTGCTGTCAATGATTAAAGTGTTGATGCGCCTGCCTTTTTTGGGGGCGTGATCAGTTCTTCTGGGTAGAGCGAGTACCCGCTGCCCCAGCTGTGCTGTGGTTCATTACAGCACAATAAGATTTTTGGGAAGGAGGTCCCTGAATGGCCGTTTGGGAATGTGGTCACCCTACTGGACAATGACAGAATGCAGGGAGAGGGCAGGACAATGTAGGACCCACCCAACCCATGGGCTCTCTGGGGTACAGAAGAAAATTTAAGTGGATGACCGTACACCCGGTAATAGAAATCCAATTTATTTATTTCAGCAGATTGAGATCTTGACACCAGCACACAGCATAACACACAGGGATTGTTTCACGTCGCTAACAAATATTCATAACCTTCTGTTGGCATGCTTCTGGCCCTTTTGCAGTGTGATAACAGCATCAGGAAATGCAATCCAAGTCAGGAAGATGGAAACAGTCACCCAGTCACAAATGAGTGCAACTAACATCCATTCTGAAATAGCCTTGCTGAAGACGGGGGCATCTCAGATGATAGAGATGGTAATCTTACTAGCAACAAGAGTCATGGCGCAACTTGGAGAGGCATCTTGAGCTACTCCCATGAAAAAGTTGTGTCTTTAGTGTTCTATTACAATTGTGGGGGCAAAGGCTGTCATTTGACCTGTTGTTTGTTTGCCATGTTGCACCAGTTTCTGATACAAGAGAAGAAGCCCTCAACAGATAAAGGGTTGGAGTCAGTTGAACTGCCCCATTGTGGACCTGAGAAAGCAATCGAGACTCAGAGTATGGGAGAAACATCCTTTTCACAATTTTCACAACTTTTTGTGAAAGTGGGAGTAAACTCCCATGCATGATTTTTACCTATAGGTAAGGCTTAGCTATAGGCACTCTTTAGGAGATGTTTACTTTATATGCAGCACGTCACTGATGCATACGCTCTGAGGGAATGCCATACCTGTCCCGTTTCTTCAGAGCTGTGCTGTAAAAAGAAACTCCTGTGCGCATTCAAGAGAGTGATGTCATCGCTGACTCATCCAGCTAGAAAGAAGACCAACTGAAGATAGAAGCGCCTTCAGCGGTGACAGCGTGCCACTGAAGGACTTTGTTTTCAGGTAATAGGGTTGCCACCTTTTCTTCGAGCCAAACCTGAGCACTTTAGCGGCGCATGTCATGTTTTCTTTTTTTAGTATACACTATAAGATTTTATAAGTGTTCGTACATATAACATGTACTACTGCGTTGACTTCAAAGGAATATATTATTTTAACCTATAAATGTGACTAAACTACATGTACCAATCATAAACATAAACTCATATATTATACAATGGTTATCCCAAAAAATATATATTGTGATGTGCTCACATCAGTGAGTTTAATCTCTAATTAGTGAACCCCCTTGCGCAAACTCGGAAGTGCCAATGCGCTGACAATCAATAATATAATAAGAATAAATATAAAAAAACTGTATAGATCTGTATAGATAAATAAAGTCCAATATAATCGTGCACTGATGCAATATCCTCAAAGCGTGCTTCCAAACGTGAAGAAATTGTGCCTTGCCGCAAGAAAACATAAACAATTTCTTCACGTTTGGAAGCACGCTTTGAGGATATTGCATCAGTGCACGATTATATTGGACTTTATTTATCTATACAGATCTATACAGTTTTTTTATATTTATTCTTATTATATTATTGATTGTCAGCGCATTGGCGCTTCTGAGTTTGCGCAAGGGGGTTCACTAATTAGAGATTAAACTCACTGATGTGAGCACATCACAATATATATTTTTTGGGATAACCATTGTATAATATATGAGTTTATGTTTATGATTGGTACATGTAGTTTAGTCACATTTATAGGTTAAAATAATATATTCCTTTGAAGTCAGCGCAGTAGTACATGTTATATGTACGAACACTTATAAAATTTCACACAATTGCACCACCCGGTGGGGTAAAACCATAACTGCAGCAGACTTAGCACTATTATTACATTATTATTTTTTACTTTGTATTTTGCGCCGGTGTCACAACCCTTACTATAGATACACTATAAGATTGTTAAAGACCTGGGACACTTTTGGGTACCCCTAGGAGAGTAGTAATGCAGCTCACTGCGCCACAGTGAACTGTAGGTGTAGCCAAATTGTGTTCTGGAGTTCTGGATCTGGATTCCCGATTCGCCAAAAAAAAGGGGGACACACTCATGATCCTGTTACTTTCAATAGCACCCCAATCGCGGTGCAATTTTCGCACGACATATCGCTGCAAAATCCTGCAAACAGTTTTACGGGATGCCTGTCGCCCAAAAGAAGCCCAAAATAAGTTTCTATTCCGCCTCAGATTTGGAACGCCTAGCTGTGAATGGAGCCTGTAAATCTTATGGACAGAATGCAGGGGGCAGGAGTGTATAATGCATACTAGAAGTCATGAGTACAAAACAAAAAGAGTGCAGAAGGCAGGGGCTAAGAAGAGTGCAAAAGTCCCTCTGCGAGCAATACTCTCCTCCACTTTATCCTTTCATCAAAAAGCCCCACACGCTCTCCTGCAAAAAAAAATTCCAGCATTAATTTTAATGCTCACCCTCCACCCCCCACCAGTAAAAATAAATCCCAGAGCAACCAGCACAAATCCTCCTTCCCGCCCCAATACCAGGGCTGCCGACAGGGGGTACCACCGGACCTCCTATAGGGGATCCAAGCACGCAGGGGGATCCGGACAGCAGGGAGATCGAAGTGGCAGTGCGGGGGATAATTACAGAGGAGACAAACTGGGAGAGAGAGAGGCGCCAGGTAGCCTCTGGTGCAATATTTTTTCCTCTATCTAATTGTTTAAAAGCAAACAATCTGCATTGCACTCACACATGTCAGAGGCGGCATATCAGTCTGTGAAATCCGCTATCAGCATTCTTCCGATCTCCGCTGCTCTGATCACTGAATCACTGGAGGAAGCCTGTACACGCATAGAGAGAGCCGCGGTGAACTCCATTGACCTGCCAGCCTCTGATGATGGAGGCGTGGTTAGCCTCAAAAACTTTCTGATTGGTCACAGTGCCCCAGGCTATCTGACAGGTCACTGGAGTGTCCCGCGGCTCTCTCGATCCTTGTACCTGCTTCCTCCAGTCACCGGAGCCGATGCACGTGGCTGTGATGTCGGCCGGCCACCCGCGATCACTCCACAGAGAGCCAGAACAGGGATCTGTTAATATAAACAAACAGATCCCTGTTCTGTCAGGGGAGTAGAGAGAGATCGTCTCTCCCTAGTGATCAGGAACAGCGATATCTCTCTACTCTCAGTCAGTACACTCCCCCCACAGTTAGAAACACCTCCTAGGGAACACTTAACCCCTTGATCGCCCCCTAGTGTTAACTCCTTCCCTGCCAATGTCATTTATACAGTGATCAGTGGCTATTTTTTAGCTCTGATCACTGTTATAATGTTACTGGTCCCAAAAGAGTGTCAACAGTGTCCGATCTGTTCCTTGCAACAGTTCTCTTAAAAATCGCTGATCACCACCATTACTAAAAAAATTACATGAATATACCCCCTATTTTGTAGACGCTATAACTTTGGCGCAATCTAACCAATGTACACTTATTGAGATTTATTTTTTTACCAAAAACATGTAGGCGTATACATATTGCCCAATACATTTTTTTTCTATTTGGGATATTTATTATAGCAAAAAGTAAAAAATATTAATTTTTTCAAAATTGCTTGTCTTTTTTTGTTTATAGCGCAAAAAATAAAAACCGCAGAGGGGATCAAGTACCACCAAAAGAAAGCTTTGTGGGAAAAAAGGACATCAAATTTGTTTGGGTACAGCGTCGCAATTGTCAGTTAAAGCGACGCAGTGCCGTATCGCAAAAAATGTCCCGGTCATTAAAGCAGAGTTCCAGTCATTTGTGTGTTTATTCAAAGTCAGCAGCTACAAAAACTGGAGCTGCTGACTTTTATAAACACACACTTACCTGTCCAGCGGTGCACTCATACCAGCAGTTTTCTTCCTCTCTCCTCCCTCAGCGGCGCCGGAGTCTTTACTATGGGCACCTGGCTGTGACTGCTTGCGGCTTCACAGCCAGGTGCCCACTGCGCATCCACGAGCGGCGCTGCGCTCTGTTATTGGTCCCGAAGTCTTCTAGGACCTGTCCTGTGTCCCAGAAGTCATCGGGAGGGATGGGGAAGGAGGCAGCCGGAACAGAAGTGGCTGTTAAAATCGGGTAGCCACCCCCCTCCTCCCCAAAAGCTCAGTTTCACCACCAGGAGCTGGGGAGAAGGCCTTAAAGCGGAACTCCGCTTTAAGGGGATAAAGTGATTAAATATTCCGTCTTACTGCAAACATTGCCTGACTGCTGATTAGTAAAATTTTTATCCAATCATTTCTGTCCACCCCACTTCCACTTGTGGGAAAATTCAAACCTCTCTTGGAAGTTGTTACAAGCACAGCGAGAGGAAGTTACACAGATTTCTAGCAATGTGTGCAGTTTTTCAAAGGGTTACATAGAAAGTTGGGTACAGTGAATTGATTATTTAAAGTGAATACTGGATTCTCAATTTTTGCTGCAATGGGGGCTGCTTCTTGCACTCCTTTAGCGATTCGCTGTAACGATTACCTGTTTTGCTCAAACTTATGTTTAGAGTGAACTGGCTTGGTCTCCTGCAAAGTGTGACTAATGCAAAACAGTTCATCTCTATTGCTGTGCATCAGCACGCCGGATCATCATGCATGAAAATCATATCCAGTTAATTGTCAGGCTGCACTGAGAAATGCATTGACAGAACACTAGCTCCCTCTAATGGAAAATCTGAAAATGGCACATTGTAATGGTTATTGAAAACATGAAGAAAACTCAGACAACTGCATTTGTCAGTTGTGTTTCTAGTTGCATCAGTGATATATAGATATTTATTGAAAGCAAGTGAATAAAGTTAATATAATATAAATTTGTAGTTTTGTTATAACACATAATTGTAAATTATTGAAATATGCAAATTATTAATAAAATAAAACAGGTGCACCAACCTTCCTCTCCTGCATATGCTCAGCTCCCTTCATTTGTCTTTCAGTACTTCCCTTAACATTCCAGGCTCAGGAAGTATTCAAATCACTCTCTATCCACCAATGATGCAGAACGTGTGCTTGATTGGCTTGAGGCCCGAGTGCCATGGGGGTGGTAGAGAGTCTTCTTCTTCTTCTTCTTCTAGCACACTTAACTGTCCTGGAGGCCAGCGCCGTCCGCAGCAGAGGATGAGCGATCGCTCGTCACTCTGCTGCCCACCCCCCGCCATCCTCAGTGAGGGAACCAGGAAGTGAAGCGCTCCGGCTTCACTGCCCAGTTCCCTACGGCGCATGCGCAAGTCGCGCTATGCCTGCCGATTGGCTCCCGCTGTGTTCTGGGAGCCGAGTGTTTCCAGAACACAACGGGGGGGAGGGAGGTGACGTCATGCCCGCAGTTTACCCGAGACTGTGTGGCCGGAAGTGGGTGAAAAAACCTGTCTTTAGACAGGTATCTGCACCCCCTCCCCCCTGAAAGGTATCAAATGTGACACCGGAGGGGGGGAGGGTTCCACTTTAGGGTGGAGCTCCGCTTTAAGGTACTTATATAGCGCTGTCAATTTACGCAGAGCTTTACATATATATTGTACATTTACATCAGTCCCTACCCTCAAGGAGCTTACAATCTAAGGTCCCTAACTCACATTCATATACTAGGGCCAATTTTAGACAGAAGCCAATCAACCTGTCTTCGGCATGTGGGAGGAAACCAGAGTCCCCTGAGGAAACCCACGCAGGCACATGGAAAACATGCAAATTCTAGGCAGGTAGTGTCGTGGTTGGGATTTGAACCAGCGACCCTTTTTACTGCTAGGCGAGAGTGCTACCCACTACAGCCTTTTTGGAAAAAAGTTGGCAGCTGCAAATACGATAGCTGCTGACTTCTATTAAAAGGACACTCACCTGTCCAGGGGTCCAGCGCTATGCTCACCCAACCCGCTTTTCCCCCAGTCTTCGGGTCATCTTGCATGCTTTCTGTGGGCAGCTGGCTGTGATTCCTTGTGGCTTCACAGCTGGCTGCCCACTGTGCATGTGAATGGTCCTGTTGGGACCTGTGACTTATCCCAGAGGGTTGCACGTGGAGGAGAAAACTTCCAGAAGTGGGAGCGTATACCTGTCAAAACCAGGTACCCACTCCCCTCCCCTGTGCCAAAAACAGAAGAGGAGGAGAGAGTAGGGCATAAGGCACAACTTCCCCTTTAGGGCAAAGTTTTGCTTTAGCATCATTCTTCACTTAGCCAAACAGAGTACAGTGGATATAAAAAGTATACACACCCCTGTTAAAAGGTTTCTGTGATGTAAAAAAAAATTAGACAAAGATCGATAATTTCAGAACTTTTTCCACCTTTAATGTGACCTATAAACTGTACAACTCAGTTGAAAAACAAACTGAAATCTTTTAGGTGGAAAAAAAATGAAAAAATATGGTTGCATAAGTTTGCACACCCTAAAACTAATACTTTAGGGAAGCACCTTTTCATTTATATTAGTCTTTTTGGGTATGAATCTATTAGCATGGCACATCTTCTTTGCAAAAACACTCCAAATCTGTCAGATTGTGAGGGTATCTCCTGTGCCCAGCCGTCTTCAGATCACCCCACAGATTTTCAATCAGGTTCAGGTCTGGGCTCTGGCTGGGCCATTCCAAAGCTTTAATCTTCTTCTGGTGAAGTCATTCCTTTGTTGATTTGGATGCATGCTTTGGGTCGTTGTCATGCTGAAAGATGAAGTTCCTCTTCATGTTCAGCTTTCTAGCAGAGGCCTGAAGGTTTTGTGCTAATATTGACGGTTATTTGGAACTGTTCATAATTCCCTCTACCTTGACTAAGGCTCCTGTTCCAGCTGAAGAAAAACAGCTCCAAAGCATGATGCTGCCACCACCATGCTTCATTGTGGGTATGATGTTCTTTTGGTGATGTGTAGCGTTGTTTTTGCGACAAACAAAAAGTTCAATCTTGGTTTCATCAGACCATAACACATTTTTGCTAATGCTTTTGGGAGACTTCAGATGCGTTTTTGCTAAATTTAGCCGGGCTTACATGTTTTTCTTTGTAAGAAAAGGCTTCGGTCTTGTCATTCTACACCATAGCCCAGACATATGAAGAATACGGACATTGTTGTCCCATGTACCGCACAGCCAGTACTTGCCAGATATTCCTGCAGCTCCTTTAATGTTGATGTAGGCCTCTTGGCAGCCTCTCTGACCATTTTTCTTTTTTTCTTTTCATCAATTTTTGGAGGGACAAAAATTCTTGGTAATGTCACTGTTGTGCCATATTTTTTCCACTCAATGATGGCTGTCTTCACTTTGTTCCATGGTATATCTAATGCCTTGGAAATTCTTTCATACACTTCTCCTGACCGATACCTTTTAACAAAGAGATCCCTCTGATGCTTTGAAAGGTCTCCGTGGACCATGGCTTTTGCTGTAGGATGCGACTAAGAAAATGTCTGGAAAGACCTACTAGAACAGCTGAACTTTATTTGGTGCTAAAATTAGTTTGAATGTGATTGCTTAATTCTGAGCAAAGCTACATCCCCCGTTATAAGCGGGTGTGTACACTTTTGCAACCACATTATTTTATTTTTTTATCCCCCCCCCCCCAAAAAAAAATTTCAGTTTGTTTTTCAACTGAGTTGTACAGTTTATGGTCACAGTAAAGGTGGAAACATTTCTGACATGATTTATCTTTGTTTTGTTTTTTTACATCACAGAAACCTGATATTTTAACAGGTGTAGACTTTTTAATATCCATTGTAAGTGAGGGGAAGGTTAGCATTTTTCCCATTATTTGCCTTCTGAGAGGGACACTTTGTAGCACTAAGTGTGTAGAAAAACAATACAACCCCCTCCCCCCTTCAGTATCACAGATCATTAGGTATGAGTTTACTAATAACTGATTGGTTTAAAGGAGAATTCCAACTTTTGCAAAAATATAATTACATGCACCCATAATGCAAAAAGCAAAAAAGTGCATTTATTATTTTTTGCATTTGATCCTGCAAAGCATTGCAACTGTCATTGTTCCTGCAAATTATTCCTCCAGCTCAGTATGGACCATCAGCTACATAGCTGGAGGAAGTATCAAAGGACCACAAGTGCAGTGACGTCACTTCTTTTGTGCTCCTTTGAGAACTACAATCTCTCTGCCACTCTCTGTGGATGAATGAATGGCATGGCTGCATAGGCAGGACCACACACAGCCTCTCGGAATTTAAATTTGACTAGAGCAATTGGCATGAAGAACCTTTAAAGTGGGATGTGGAGGAGTTTGTGGGTGGAGGCTGCAGACTCCAACCATTTTTCATGGTCAGAAGGATCGACTTAGCTTTTACCTCCAAATTGTTTTTCATCATTACTTTTTCCTTTTTCCAGCACACACTTGCCTCTACATAGAGATGCTGCACCCAGGGCACGTTCCCCTTCTGACCCCCCTTATCCCAGCCTTGTCAGTGGCTGTAATATTACAGCATAGGCACAGCCCAAGTTTGCTCAAAGAGACATTCAGACTTGGGTACCTATAGGCAAGATGGCACTGTCTCTTTAAGAATCTCATAATGATCCACAAGTGTGACAACTGAGCACAAAATGCATTTTTTTTTCTACTGTTGTTGGGTTTCTTTTGTGATAGGTTACTTTTTAAGCAAAAACAAGTATCCTGTTGCAGACGCAAGTGAGACATTTTTTAAACACGACATTGGCAAGAAAGGAATACTTGGGAAAATGTCCCTGATTTTACATAATGGATCTTTATTCTGCTGAATAAACACACAGTGTATACAGGAAAAGGCGGCTTACACCAGCCTGTGGTTGATGGAATGTTTTAGCTGGGGGTATTTTATATCACCTTTGGTACCTCGGCCACAAGTATGAAAATGTATGTAACTCTCACTTAACAGAAAGTAAACATTTAAGTTGACTCATCACCACCAGTGGAAACACTGAGACATTGTGAAGGGTTTATAAACTTCCAGTTTTAACACAGTTCTGTTTGAGTGTACAGTAAGGTGTTTTCTGCACAGACATCAATGACCCCAAGATTTCTATAGACCCTTTTCTCAAAACCTTAAAATATGTATCGTTACTATTCAATTTGTGATTCTTTTATGAAAGTATCGGAAGAAGGAAATGTATGTGGTAGCCATCAAATATATTTCATTTTTTGATTATGATTTTCCATTGCATATTTGACTTTTATTACTTGCTTGCAGACAGTTTTTTTTTATATGTATGCCTGTGTATGCTGTCAAAGCTCAACATTGGAATATATGTTGGTATGTATGTATCCATGCTTGTATGATAGTTTGACTATTTCAACAATTTTATTGTATTCTGCATTTCATAGGGGTTGATTTACTAAAGGCAAATAGACAAGTCTCTGCAAGTGCAATTGCTCCAGAGCTTAGTAAATGCGGGGAGAGCTCTGCTGACTTCCATCATCCAATCATATGCAAGTAAAAATGTTTTTTGTTTGATTTTTAATTTTCCTTGCATGTGATTGGGTATTTTTTGCAAAGTGAAGCTTTATATTATTGCTAAGCTCTCAAGCAACTTTATCATCTTGACAATTAAGTTGCATGTTATTAATTCAAATAAAATGAAAAAAAAAGTAAAAAAAACTTTGGCCCAGATCCACGAAGAACTTACGGCGGCATATCTATTGATACGCTGCGTAGGTTCTACGATGCACCGGCGTATCTTTGTTTTGTATTTACAAAACAAGATATGCCTGAATCTGGGCTAGATCCGACTGACGTACGTCTTAGTACGCCGTCGGATCTTAGGTGCATATTTACGCTGGCCGCTAGGTGGCGCTTCCGTTGATTTACGCATAGAGTATGCAAATTAGGTAGATACGCCGATTCTCAGAACGTACGTCCGCCCGGCGCTTTTTTTTACGTCGTTTACGTAAGCCTTTTTTCGGCGTAACGTTACCCCTGGGTCTATGAGGCGTACGCAATGTTAAGTATGGATGTCGGGACAGCGTCAAACTTTCCAATGTTTACGTCGTTTGCGTAAAACGTTCGTGAATAGGGCTTTGCGTAAATTACGTTCACATCGTCTAGGCATTGAGCGGGCATAATTTTATTTGAAAAATCAACGTGATACTGAGCATGCGTGCGCATGCGCCGTTCGAAAGAAGCGTCATTTAAGTGGGGTCAGGCTTAGTTTACATAAAACACGCCCCCTTGTTCCTCATTTGATTTAGGCGCGCTTACGCCGGAACATTTACTATACGCCGCCGTAACTTTAGAGGCAAGTGCTTTGTGAATACAGCACTTGCCTTTCAAAGTTGCGGCAGCGTAGCGTAACTACGATACACTACGCCAATTTAAAGTTACGCCTATCTACGTGGATCTGGCCCTTTATGTTTAGTGGAAAGTTTTTTCCACCAAGTGACAGGGTCTCTTTAAAGCCCAACCTAATCACTTATCTTGACAGTGCTCCCCAATTGCTCCATTCTCAGAGGCAGCCACTGTAAAATACCCCTTGTCGGCTAGTGTTGCTTCTTACATGGGGAATGTTACCTGCCTCCAAAGTTAATGAAAAAGCTGGAGTCTACTTATGATCTTTATTAATACTTAAAGGGTCACTAAAGGAAAAAAAATGTTTTGCTGAAATGACTGTGTATTGGGTATAGAGACATACAAGTTAACTGATTCCTTTTAAAAATGATTAAAAATTGAATTTAATCTATCATATAATGTGCCTCTAGTTTCACTTTCGGTTTTAAAGGTACATACATGAAGTTCCGGGTGAGAGGTGAGTCGGGAAGACTCACAGAACAAAAACAAACAAATCCAGGGCAGTGTTTTGTTTTTAAAATTAATCTGATTGGTTCTGAGGAGTTTTAGACACACAGTAATGACAGCTTAGACCACCGTGAAAATCTCCCAGTATCATGGTTATAAGGAAACAGGCAACCAGGAAGTGTGGAGATCACAGCAGAATTACAGCTACTTCAAAGCAAAAATGAACAATGAGGACATGAAACCAGTACTGCAGTAAGGTAAAGGAAGCTATTTAGCTAAAAAAAAAAAATTCCTTTAGTGACCCTTTAATTTGTAAAAGTTTAAGCAGTCTTGAGCATTTATATGAACAACAAGGAGCTAACACATTTTAGCCAAAGCCATAATCATAGCTAGGTATTAGCACCTTTTGGTCAGGAAGTGTAGGAGGCATTTGTTGTCTGACTACAGTTGCATTTTATAGTCTACCTACACCCAGTGAATAAGTATTTGTTATCCATGTAAATGTATTATTTTTGTATGGGGCCTTTACATACAAAATATCCCCTAAAGGAATATATAGTGCATTCAATAAACGATATTATAAAGAAAGCTTGTATCACCAGTGCTAAGACGAATATGTCACCTCTGAACCGGCTCTGCAGCCCCGGCCGTCAGTGCTCCTTGCGTCTGTTACACTCAGAATGTGAATCACATCTCCCCGAGGAAGTTACGAGGAGTGACGAAACTAGTAGGAAGGACCTGAGAGGCTGACGAACGTGGAACCGGGAAGCACTATTCTGAGTATAACAGACGCAAGGAGCACTGGCGGCCGGGGGCTGCAAAGTCGGTTGAGAGGTGACATATTTGTCTGAGCACTGGTGATACAAGATTTATTTATAATACACACAGGCTTGTTTTAAGTTTTAAAATGTGAGTGCACATGTGTTATGACCTTTTTGAATGAATTCTTTTTTTTTTTAATGATCAAGAGCTTTTGCCAGATCTGATTGCTTTGCATGTGGTCGATGTGATTGGAATTCATGAGCAGCAGCAAGGAGGCCTAACCCTTTGATTGACCGATGTGACTGGAGTTTACGGGCAGCTTATAACAGGAAGGAATATTATGAGAAGCGTTAATCAAAGCCTATAGGGTGGGGGCACAACTGGTAGAGGGAGCACTATGAGTTTTAGATACACATATATGGGTGGATAATTGTGGAGAGATCGTTTAGACCCATAGACGTGGTTTATCTGGATTTTGCGAAAGCATTTGACACTTTTTTGTGGAAGGGAGTTTAATAAGACACGTGGCCACTCATTAAAAGTAGAAGAAAAGAGGTTTAACCTTAAACTGCATATTGGGTTCTTTACTGTAAGAACGGCAAGGATGTGGAATATTGCTGGACTTAATTTATTAGAGTGATTAATGCAATGACTCTCTATGCTACCCACAGTTAGTACCGAGACTCAACCAGACAATTGTCAATAATAAAAAAAACATTTGAAAACTTTTGCAGTTGGATTTGTAGAAAAATTTAAACTGTCATCCTTAAATTATCTTAAATTATTATAACACAAACTTACTTGATTATTGTATATTTTTGCCCGTTATTTAGATTTACTATGACTAAGGATAATGCCTGAAAGCCACAAGGGAGGTCTGGTAGCTGCAGTTCTGTCAACTATCTGATCTCATGTTCCACTATTAGCTCTTGAGTGTACATAACAGTATGAAGTAACCAAGCCCTGTAGTTGTTCACATGCCTCCAAACACTATTTTCTAGGTTCTGATGTTGTGTTGCACAGTCAGACGCATGCTTCTTGGCAGTGTCATTGAAGAGAGTGCTACATGTAGTAGTGAATGCCAGGAGTGCATAGTTTCTTATTACAGTCCAGGAAAGGATCATCAAGACATATGGGAGCTGTCATTACTGAAAATACGAGAACTTGTGAGATTAAAATGAATTACCAATTCTGACCACAAGAGGACAGCATTGCTCAGTCTTAGATATGTATTGCACTTATAGGGTATTTCTAAGGCCTCGTACACACGACTGTTTTCCTCGACAGAATCCATCAAGAAACTTGGTGTCAGAGCTTTTTTGCCGAGGAAAACGGTCGTGTGTATGTTTTTCATCGAGGAAACTGTCGAGGAACTCAACGATAAAAAAAGAGAACAAGTTCTCTTTTTCCTCGACGGGAGTCTCTATTTCCTCGTCGTGTTCCTCGTCGGGCTGTTTTTTGACGAGAAACACGTTCGTGTGTATGATAAGAAACCCGCGCATGCTCAGAATAAAGTATGAGACGGGAGCGCACCTTCGGTAAAAGTAGCATTTGTAATGGAGATAGCACATTTGTCACGCTGTAACAGACTGAAAAGCGTGAATCGTCTCATACCAAACTTTTACTTAACAAGCAGTAACATGAGATTAGCAAAAGCAGCCCCAATTGTGCCAGTGGAATCGAACTTCCCCTGCCATTGTATGTGTTGTACGTCACCACGTTTGAGAGCGAGGAGATTTGGTCTTGACCGTGTGTACGCAAAGAAAGCTTGTCGAGTTCCTCGGCAGGCCTAACAAGGAACTCGTCGAGGAAAACAATGTTTTAATTACGACGAGTTCCTCGGTTGTGTATACAAGGTCTAACAGTTCAGAGCAGAGGGGTCTCCAAACTGCAGACCAAGGGCCCCTTGCTAGCCTTTATCTGGTCCTTGGAGTACTATTCCTCTCAATTATATAAGACACTATTGCTCCCACTGACACCTACTATGAGGCAGTATTTCATCCACTGATACCAATAATGGTGTACTATTCCTCCCACTAATACCATTGATGGGGCACTACTCCTCCTCCTGCTGACCATCAACCCGGTGGCCCTGTTTGTTCTCACTGATGCTGGGTGCAGGACATTTTATATCCCCGCTGGCCACAATACACCCCCTACAGTCAGTACACTTGCCCATTGTTTGAAAAGTTTGGAAGCCCCTGGCTTAGAGTATCATTTTTTTATGGAATTTTTTTTTACTTAAAGCTAAACTAAACTATCTCAATCAATATTAACTATTTTAACTCTCATGCTACACGCCTTATTAAATAGATAGGAAATAATATTTACTTTTTTAAACTTTTTTTGTATTTCAACATACCAGGAGTCCTCATGGACATTTTCTTTCCTTTCATCTGGAGAAGAGGCTAAGGGTCTTTCTCAGCTAAACACACCCTCCTGACTGCATTCCTGAGCTAACGGTAGATGGATTCTGGGAAGTAAGTGCTACATGAATCATATGCCCTTACTAAAGATGGCTGTGGCTAAAAATGCTGGGTGGAGGTTAAAGAGATTTCTCAACAAAATAAAACATGGGGACAAGGATGGATGTGGTGAATTTGCTATAAATATTTAAAATTAGGTAAAGCGGAGGTCCGGCTTAAAAAAAATAAAAATAAAAGTCAGCAGCTACAAACACTGTAGCTGCTGACTTTTAATAAGGACACTTACCTGTCCAGGGTGCCCGCGATGTCGGCAGACGAAGCAGAGCAATCGCTCGGATCTCGGCTGCCCCGCCGCCATCCTCGGTGAGGGAATCAGGAAGTGAAGCTTTGCGGCTTCGCTGCCCGATTCCCTACTGCGCATGCGCAAGCCGCGCGGCGCTATGTGAATGCGCGGATGTCTACTGGGACACAAAGGTCCCAGAACACACCGCTCCCTATTTCCCAGTAGGCAGCGCCACGGGGAGAAGAAAAAAGACCCACGCGGACAAGGAAGTGGCAGATTAGTAGAATCAGACACTTTTGGTAAGTATTAAAAAAATAACATTTTTTTTTTTCAAATTTTTGTAACCCTTTTGGCTATTTTTTCTTTTTTTTTTTTTCTTTTTAGGGTGGACCTCCGTTTTAAATTGTGTTTTCAGTTTGTGGTGCTCAGAGATAGTTTAGTTCCGCTTTAAAGTTGGAAGCGTTAGCACCCTGCCAATGGTAGTTCCCCTGATTTTCCGATCTAATGGCACCTTTGTGACATGGACAGGAAGTTATGGGGAAATCTAAGGCCGGGTACTCACGACCAAACATGTATGGTGAAAGCGGTCCGTCGGACCGTTTCCACCATACATGTCTGCCAGAGGGCTTCTGTACGATGGTTGTACACACCATCGTACAGAAGTCCGCGCGTAAACAATACGCGGGGCGTGTCCGCGGTGTCGCCGCGTCGATGACGCGGTGTCGCCGCGACAATGACGCGGCGACGTGGGCGGCCCGCCTTTAAAATGCTTCCACGCATGCGTCGAAGTCATTCGACGCATGCGAGGGACGGCGGGCGCCTGGACATGTACGGTAGGTCTGTACTGACGACCGTACATGTCCGAGCGGGCAGAATTCCAGCGGACTGTTTTAAAACAAGTCCAGGAATATTTGTCTGCTGGGAAAAGGCCCGGCGGGCAAATGTTTGCTGGAATTCGGCCCGCTCGCGCCCACACACGACCAAACATGTCTGCTGAAACTGGCCTGCGGGCCAGTTTCAGCAGACATGTTTGCTCGTGAGTATGGGGCCTAAAAGGCACACAACAATAGAATTTAGCTAGAGCCCTATCAGCTTTTTAATCACTCTCGTTGTCTTGATTACAAATGTACTCTTGTTACTTGCCCTGGTAATAAAGGAATCTCCCCAATTATGCTACAGATACACTATTTTGCTAAAAGTATTGGGACGTCTGCCTTAACACACACTGAAATTTAATGGCACCCCAGTCTTAGTCCGTAGGGTTCAATATTGAGTTGGCCCTCCCTTTGCTGCTATAACAGTTTCATCTCTTCTGGGAAGGCTGTCCACAAGGTTTAGGAGTGTGTCTATGGGAATGTTTGACCATTCTTCCAGAAGTGCATTTGTGATGTCAGGCACTGATGTTGGACAAGAAGGCCTGGCTCACAGTCTCCACTCTTATTCATCCCAAAGGTATTCTATCAGGTTGAGATCAGGATTCTGTGCAGGCCAGTCAAGTACCTCATCCATGTCTATATGCACCTTGCTTTGTGCTCTGGTGCGCATTCATGTTGGAACAGGAAGGTCCATCCCCAAACTCTTCCCACAAAGTTGGGAGCATGAAATTGTCCAAAATGTCTTGGTATGCTGACGCCTTAAGAGTTCCCTTCACTGGAACTAAGGGCCCAAGCCCAACCCCTGAAAAGTAACCCCACGCCATAATCCCCCCTCCACCTATTGATTTAAACCAGTGCACAAAGCAAGCTCCATAAATACATGGATGAGCAGGGGACCAGTTGCAGCAGCATCCTTTTCTGCAACTTTGTGAAACTCCACTTAATGAATTATTTCAGGTGTAAAATAACCAGGAATTTCAGTTAGGGGTGTCAAATCAATTATGTTTTTTTTTGGAAAGAGAAGCAAATACTGGAGGGACATCATCTTACTGAATTAGCCTGAATTAAAAAAAAAGTATCCCAGGACAATAAAGTCATGCTCTATCTATGCTTCTAAAGACTTATACCTAGATTCAGGTACGGCGGCGCATCTTTCCGGCGGCGTAGCATATCGTATTTACGATACGCCGCCGTAAGTCAGAGAGGCAAGTGCTGTATTCACAAAGCACTTGCCTCCTAACTTAGGGCGGCGTAGCGTAAATGGGGCCGGCGTAAGCGCGCCTAATTCAAATGAGGATGAGGGGGCGTGTTTTATGTAAATTATTGGTGACCCGACGTGATTGACGTTTTTTACGAACGGCGCATGTGCCGTCCGTGTACATATCCCAGTGTGCATTGCTCCAAAGTACGCCGCAAGAACGTATAGGTTTCGACGTGAACGTAAATTACGTCCAGCCCCATTCACGGACGACTTACGCAAACGACGTAAAATTTTCAAATTTCGACGCGGGAACGACGGCCATACTTAACATTGACTAGGCCAACTAGGGGCAGCTTTATCTTTACGCCGGCGTACCTCTTTACTGCGACGGGCGTGCATACGTTTGTGAATCGGCGTATCTAGTCATTTACATATTCTATGCCGAACTCAACGGAAGTGCCACCTACCGGGCAGCGGAAAAATTGCACCCTAAGATACGACGGCGTAGGAGACTTACGCCGCTCGTATCTTAGCCTAATTTAAGCGTATCTGGTTTCCAGAATACGCTTAAATTTACGACGTCGCAGATTCAGAGTTACGACGACGTATCTACTGATATTAAAGTAGATTCTTTTCATATTTACACTGATCTGGCTTGGCTCAATGTAAGTATCCATTTCTGATATCCAGAGGGCTGCTAAGGATGCTATAAATCTCACTGTAGTAATATGCACTAAATGCAGTGAGGGCCATGATCTTCTGGATTCTGTGCAAGCAGCTTTACATTTACACAATGAATACAGGGGGTCACTCACTGGGCACTGCCACCATTCAGAGAAAGCCTTGTTTTTTTAATGAATACAAGATATTCTCTGATTGGACATGGTACTAAGCAAGTAACCCAACACACATGCAAGCAGTGTAAGTACCTCAATTTGACCTGGTGTCAACCTCTTGTAGTCCCTGTACAGCAGGTCTTAAGTGTGCAAAGAAGAAGCAGAAAAATTAGTCAATCCATTCATGTGCTGACAAGAAGCATGCTGATAGTTACATATAATTACGTAGTCAGGTTGAAAAAAGACACAAGTCTATCCAGTTCAACCATAAAAAAATAAAAAATAATAATAATATCAGGAGAGCATAGTGACAGTGAGATTAACTTATCACTTTGCTGCTTATCCTTTCACTGTCCATTCACAAGCTAGGGAAAGGGCCCACCATGACCTGGGTTCAAAGGAAGTGGGTTGAATGATGCTGGCCATCAGACTAAGGACATCGAGCTAAAGACAAACAGTATTACAGGATACAATTCCTGAATTATTGCAGCAAAAGCTGGTTTTGTTATTTTATCTTTTAATGGGCTACTAATTTTTTTCTTATTGATGGCTTGAATAATACTTCAATTTTTGGGTTTAGATCTGTTTTAATTTCCAGCTTTGACTCAGTTCGGTATACCTGTAGTGCTGTAATGGATCAGTGGCTCTTACACGTTCTGTAAGAAACCTTTGGTTTTTTGGTCTTTTGACCAAATACCACATTCTCTAGCCTTGGGCTTGTTCACAAAGGTATACTTAAAGTGGAACTCCACCCAAAACAGGAAGTTTCACCTTAAGTCCTCCTCCCCTGCCACATTTGAAATGTAGTTCTATATTATTTGGGGGGGGGGAGGTGGAGAGGGTATCTAGTTTTTACAGGTACCCGCTCTTGCTTGGATTGCCTAGTTCTCCTCTCCTCCTCCCTCCCTACAGTCTTCTGGGACAGGTCACATATCCCAGAAGACTGCGGAACCATTCACAAAGTTCAGTGAAGCTTGCTCATGCACAGTGGGCAGCCGGCTGTGAAGCCGAAAGTAACATACCCATCTGCCCACAGTTAGGATGCCAGCGCCGGTAACCCAGTGGCTAATAAAGAACTAGCCCAGGTAAAGACAGCGCTGGTTCCCTGGTCAGGTAAGTGACCTTTTACTAAGTCAGTTGCTAGAGGATTTGTAGCGGCTAACTTTTGAATTATTTTTCCAGTGAAACGCCTCTTTAAGTATACGCCACCTAACAAAGCTGTGTCTGAGATGCGCTTATGTTCCGTGCAACCATGTGCAGGCAGTCCCAATCATGTCACATGGCATGCAGTGGGTGCACAGACACAGCTGCAACTTCAAACTTGCGGGTGCTTGTCCCCGAACACACACTGTCTGCGTCCTAGGACACACACCCAACCTGCATGGCTGTCAAATTGGGAGCAATCGTTGTCTCTGTGCCGCTGCTGCATCCCAAATGACATGAATGGGACTGCCTGCATGAAACACCTTTTGCATCCTTTGTAGGCAAAGCAAGTCCCTCACAGGGTTATAATAAAAATGCTGCTGGCCCTTGTTTGTGCTTCCAGATCTTGCTGTGTGAATCCTGACACTCTGGTTATGAGCTCAGCTTGTTCTCTGGCGTCTCTTGTTTCTCTGTCTGATGACTGCATCAGCGTTCTGCTTGGGTCATGAGTGACTCTGCCGAATTCCTTGACCTTTGTTTGCAGCTAAAGTCCGCTTGCTCCAACCCCAGCTTGTTAAAAAGTGCTGTCACCTTGCAATTCAAGCCCAGTCACTAAAATTCCATATAAGTTTTAACCTGTTAATGTCAATTTCAAAATGAAAATTTGATATTTTCAAGCCTGCAGATTTTATTAAAATAGTAGACTGTAATGCCAAAAGTTTGAGGACGCCTGACCTTCACACCAACATGAGCTTGCTGGACCTTCTGCTCCAAAACCCTGGCTATTATTAGGGGTATATATTTGCAGACAGAGCAGTCTCCACTTATCTGGGAAAGCTTCATCAAAGTTTTGGAATGTGTCTTAGTATGATCAGTTACTGATACAGGATGAGAATACAGTAAAACTTTGGTTTGAGAGCGTTTTGCAACAATTTTTAAATACATTTTGACTTGATATACAAGCGATGTCTTGATATACAAGTAGCATCATGTCACAACTGAGTATAAGGCCTCATTCACACTACGGGCCGTTCGGGTCCATCTGTTACGGACCTGAACGGCCGCTCCATGCATTCCTATGGAGCGTCGGATGTCAGCGGAGACATGTCAGCTGACATCCGACCCGATCCGATCCGCTGAAAACAGACGTATGGGGGTCCCATCCCCATCCGTCATGCGGATCGGATCGGGTAAGATCTGATGAAAACGGACATGCTGTCCGTTTTCATCAGATCGCTCCATAGGAAACAGCAGTGCCCGACAAGCCCCTCCCCGCTCAGTGAGCAGAGAGGAGCTTGTCATCCGTCGACTCAGCGGAGATCTGCGGACTGATCTCCCGCTGAGCCGACGGGAGCAGGCGGACTCCGTCGCTACAAGTGTGAATGAGGCCTATAAGAGAAGAGAGGTGCCTCTAAGTGTAGCAATATGGTTACATTTAATGAAGGCACAACATTTGGCAACATATTGCTACACTAAGTGCCGGCTCACACTACCGCGACTTGGGATCCGTCTTAAGTCGCCCCAAGTCGCGTGGCATAAGAAATTCAATTGAAGTGAATGAGAGCCGTCTTAATGAACACTACTGAAGTGGCTCCGACTTCATAAAAGGTTCTTGTACTACTTCAAGGCGACTTGTAGGCAACTTGTACCCATAGATTTCAATGGAAGTTGCCTCCAAAGTCGGATCACTGTCTTAACTGAAGCAACTTTACAGGAAGAGAGAATAGTTTACTCAGGCAAACCCCACCCTCCCATAGAGCTGATTATTCTGTGATTGGCCACAGCCAAAGTCCTGGAGGCAACTTTAAGTTGCGTTGTAAGTTGCTCCAAGTCACGCTGAAGTTGCCTTGCAAAGTCGCGTTGTAAGTCGGGTTGCCCCTGTGTGAACCGGCTCTTAGAGGCGTTTCTCTTCTCTTTTAAACTCTGTAGCTCCTACTGGATTTTGCTTCTAATCCCCTTGTGGACACTTACATTTGTGGAACATTGCTATAATCTTTTTATATGGACTATAAACTGAAGGACCTATGAATAAATGTTGTGGAACAAATCATTTGCGTTTCCATTATTTCTAATAGGGAAATTTGCTTTGATATACAAGTACTTTGGATTACAAGCATGTTTCTGGAACAAATTATGTTCGCAATCCAAGGTTTTACTGTACCTGGCTCGTAATCAGCATTCCTATTACCGTATTTGCCGGCGTATAAGGCGACCAGGCGTATAAGACGACCCCCTAATTTTATTTTTTTTTACGATTTTTTTGCCTGTACTCACCGTATAAGATGACCCCCATTCCGATGCTTCATATTTCTTTCTTCTGGAGCCATAATCTTCTTCATTCTTGCTGGAGCTGGAGCCAATCACGGTGAGCGATGTATTCTATTAATGTATACAAAGCCTGCTTGGATTGGCAGAGGATGTAACATCATCAGCCCATGCCTCTCTGACTCTCAAAGCCAATCTGTATGTAGGCACTCGGATTGGCAGAGGTTGTTACCCCAATCCGAGCAGGCTCTGTATTCATTTGAATACATCGCTCACCGGGATTGGCTTAGCGGTATATACTGTATGTAGCCAAAGCTACATATAGTATTACCGCACATCTAGCAGGCATCCGCTTTTTGGCCAGTTTTTTTAAGTGTAAAAGGTAGTCTTATACACCAGCAAATACAGTACTCCAGAAGGTGGTTAAATAGGGCTTTTAGATAGATACAGTTAGATAGAGCTCCATGCCAGCCACTCAAGTATGCCCTGAGAAATGCCATGCAGCCATCGCTAGAGAGCATGCACACTAGATGGGAGGTGGCTGCAAAAAGGCTGTGGAGATCGACAGCATTGATATACAAGAAGGGATGGCAAAAGGTGAACACAAATATTTTTACTTAAAAAAGCAATTGTTTAACACTTTAGAAAACAGTGAGGGAAATTTACTCAATCCGGAGCATTCAGAATCTGGCGCAGCTCTACATAGAAACCTGTCATCTTCCAAGTTTTATTATCTAAGCGTAATTGAACAAGCTGAAGTTAGAAGCTGATTGGCTACCATGCACAACTGCACCAGATTCTGAGTGCTCCAGTTTTAGTCAATCTACCCCTAAATGTCAGTAAGGGCAGTAGGCCAAACCTGGGGGAGTGACGTGGGGGATAGGGAACCATTTATTTATTATTATTATTCTTTTAAAGGGGTTGTAAAGGTTCGTTTTTTATTTTCTAAATAGGTTCCTTTAAGCTAGTGCATTGTTGGTTCACTTACCTTTTCCTTCGATTTCCCTTCTAAATGTTTTTTTTCTTTGTCTGAATTTCTCACTTCCTGTTTCTCCTCAGTAAGCCCCCCGCTCGCCCCTGACGCTGACGTGCGTGCCCAGTGGTCGCGATCACCGCCGGGCACCCGCGATCGCTCGTTACAGAGCGAGAACCGAGAGCTGTGTGTGTAAACACACAGCTCCCGGTCCTGTCAGGGGGGGAAATGACAGATCGTATGTTCATACAATGTATGAACAGCAATCAGTCATTTCCCCAAGTCAGTCCACCCCCCCTTCAGTTAGAACACACCCAGGGAACATGATTAACCCCTTCCTCGCCCCCTAGTGTTAACCTCTTCACTGCCAGTGTCATTTTTATAGTAATCAATGCATTATTATAGCACTGATCGCTATAAAAATGCCAATGGTCCCAAAAATGTGTCAAATATAAATTTTTTCAAAATTGTCGCTTTATTTTTGTTTATAGCGCAAAAACTAAAAACTGTAGAGGTGATCAAATACCACCAAAAGAAAGTTCTATTTGTGGGGAAAAAAGGACGCCAATTTTGTTTGGGACCCTTGTTGCACGACCGGGCAATTGTCAGTTAAAGCGACGCAGTGGCGATTCGCAAAAAGTGTCCTTGTCTTTGACCAGCAATATGGTCCGGGGGTTAAGTGGTTAAAGGAAGCTATTCAGAAAATTAATAAAAACGAACCTTTGCAACCCCTTTAAGCTAGTTAATATTTCTTACATTAGATATATACAAAATTGGACAACTATCTACTGGAATATTCTTATGCCAAAGCACATCTCATATCCTCTAAAAAAATAATCCCAATGGGGCCTATGGCTCAAAGACCAGAGGAGCTCCCATTTCCTCAGACATCATCTCTGTCTCATCCTCTGATTCCACCTTTCCTACTCAGAATCCAAAAGCCTCATTTAACTCTACCCGCAAATGACTCCACCGGTAAAACCTATTCCCATTACTGACTTTATTAGATTTTCTGCCTGATATAGTTTCCTTTTGTACTTCATTGCCCTGTATATACGTATGCTTGTTTGTCTATACCACTTCTTATTTGTCTGATGTAGCTGACCTTGGGGGAGATGACCCCCCTACACAGAGCTGACTCAATATACTCTGACTGATAACATGACTCTTATACTTTGTTCTTGTATTCTTCTGTACTTTTCAAGCTAAAAAAGATTTATAGGAAATAAAAAGAAATACAATAAATTGTGGGCCAGATTCAGGTACATTTGCGGCGGTCTAACGTATCCCATTTACGTTACACCGCTGCAAGTTTTCAGCGCAAGTGCTTGATTGACAAAGCACTTGCCTGTAAACTTGCGGTGGCGTAGCATAAATGCGTCCGGCGCAAGCCCGCCTAATTCAAATGGGGCGTGTATCATTTAAATTAGGCGCATTCCCACGCCGAACGTACTGCGCATGCTCCGTTTTGTAATTTCCCGCTGTGCTTAGTGCGAAATGACGTCGCGCCGACGTAATCTTTTGAACGGCGACGTGCGTTACGTCCCTTCCTATTCACGGACAACTTACGCAAAAAAAAATAATTAAAATTTGACGCGGGAACGACGGCCATACTTTAACATGGGCAGTCTAAATATAAGCTATGAAATAGCAGCCGTAAGTATACGCCGGGAAAAGCCGACTAGCGACGACGTAAGAGAATGCGACGAACGCGCGTACCTTCGTGGATCGCCGTAAACAGATAATTAGCATACCCGACGCGGAAAATGACGCAAACTCCACCCAGCGGGCGCCAAAGTATTACACCTACGATCCGAAGGCGTACGAAGCCGTACGCCTGTCGGATCGAAGCCTAAAGCCGTCGTATCTTGGTTTGAGGATTCAAACTAAAGATACAACGCGGCAAATTTGAAAATACGCCCAAGTATCAGTAGATACGCCGGCGTATTTCGACTGTAATCTGGCCCTGTATTGCTAGTTGTCTTAAACTCTGCTTTAGCAATGGAATCGTTTTCAAACCTGGCTGTGATATCCCTTTTAAGGTGAGAGATTTAATTAGACCAGGCAATTCAGCAAATTCTATGAAATGAATCAGTTCCAGGAATAAAGTGGCCATGATTCACTTTGATGTAGACATCTGACACAGGAAACAACACAGATTATTTTAACGCCGTGTTTGATGGTAAACAGGATTATAAAGACTATTTTAACAGTGGCAGCAGTGTAACTTCCACATACAGTTGAGTCCTGGGATAGTGTGACGGAGAGGCGCCTGTGCATATTATATATGTATGGTGTCAGTTACACCATCCTTCCTAATGACTGACAGCTCATAAATATACAGTATCACAGGCCATTGTGACTTTTTTTAACAACTTGAGCTGTTGTGTCTTTATTGTGTATGGTATTAACCTCCCTGGCGGTATGATTCTTTCAGAAAAAACATGCTGAAAGCGGTACCATTATTTGCAAGGAAATTTGGAGTTTTATATTGTAGGTCTGTAATTTTTAGAAATAACTCACTTAAATCTGACCAAACAAGATTCTAATAGGCATCCCGAGTATGACATTTTTTTAAAAACAAAATTATAAATTATAATATAATAAATAATTATACATAATTATAACAAATAATAATATAATTATAATAAAAATTCTTCAATAATGTAATCAAATCAAAATCACTGAAATTTGCTCAGTTGCAGAATTGTCGCTGTCATTTTTTTTTTTTTTTTATGACAAATTTCCCCACAAATCGCTATCGCACAATTCTGCAAGTGATTATAATTTATTATCGCTGTTTTTTAGCTGATCTAAAACTATTTTTGACATAAAGGGACAGTTTTGGTTGCTATGGACAATCTACAGTTTGCAGGGAGAAAGAACAGTTTTTATTATATAAAAGTACATGTAGGACACAGGGCAGACCACTAGGGACAAGGGGGGTGTGTTTTTTTTTACATACAGTACTGTAATCTATAAGATTACAGTATACTGTATGTAATGTGTTTGTTTACGTTTTTGAATTTGGCGCCGTTCTCCGTCCCCGTGCGTCGTAACGTCGCAGGGAACGGAGATCGGCGGCACAGGAGGACGCTGTGTGAATCGAGCGAGGTCCCGCTCGCTCACACAGCGCGGTGGCATCGCTGGATCCAGGAACAAGGTAAGTAAGCAGTGCCTGTGGATCTAGCGAGGCAAGCCCGAGTCTGACTCGGGGTTACCGCTCGCAGCAGGAAAATCTAACCCTGAGTCAGACTCGGGAATACCGCCAGGAAGGTTAATAAATGAGCTTCATAGTTACATAGTTAGTCAGGTGGAAAAAAGACACAAGTCCAGCTATTCCAACTAATAAAACAAATTATTTAATTTGTTTAAAAAATTCATACAATCCCAAATACAAAATCCTTCACCCAAAATTGATCCACATGAAGGTGAACCCCCCCCCCCCCCCCCAGCAAAGATCCAATTGGCTACAGCAGGGGAAAAAATACTTCCTGATCCCCCGAGAGGCAATCAGATTTTACCTGGATCAACTTTACCTATAAATGTCAGTACCCAGTTACATTATGTACAGTGCCTTGAAAAAGTATTCATACCCCATGAAATTTTCCACATTTTGTCATGTTACAATCAAAAAACGTAAATGTATTTATTGGGATTTTACGTGATAGACTAACGCAAAGCTGCACATAATTGTGAAGTGGAAGGGAAATGATAAATGTTTTTCAACATTTTTTACAAATAAATATCTGAAAAGTGTGGGCTGCATTTGTATTCAGCCCCTTTACTAGTGGAACCAATTGCCTTCAGAAGTCACCTAATTGGTAAATAGATTCCATCTGTATGTAAGTTAATCTCAGTATAAAAACAGCTGTTCTGTGAAGCTCTCAGAGGTTTGTTAGAGAACCTTAGTGAACCAACAGCATCATGAAGGCCAAGGAACACACCAGACAGGTCAGGGATAAAGTTGTGGAGAAGCTTAAAGCAGGGTTAGGTTATTAAAAAAAAAATAGAATATAATAACACATGTATGTGAGCTGCTGGTGCTGCACACGCCAAAATGTCAGGGCTGTCTTAATGCAAGGGTACCTCTGGGCACTGCCCAGGGGCCCCAGGTGCATGGGGGCCCCATGATCTTGTGTTACATCATACTTGCCAACTGTCCCAGATTTGCTGGGACAGTCACGCTTTCTACTAAGCTGTCCCGGGATGGCCATGTCCCAGCCACGTCCCATAAACTGTACTGTGCCCTCCTGCTCCCAGTATTCTGCCCTCCTGACTCCCCCTGTACTGTGCCCTTTGTGTTGATTAGTCTTTGATTAATGGCATGTTTTCTTATTGTTTAAAATCAAATGTATTATGTTTAATTCTATTAACTATTTATACTTTAATTCTTGAGAGTAGGTGAGTAAATTGGGACAGGCTGGAAGAGGCCCCAGTGCATTACTTTGCCCAGGGGCCCCTGATGCTATTAAGACGGCTCTGCAAAATGTTATACAAAATAGAAAAATCCATCACAGGGTTTTTAAGCAGCCAAAAAAAGTATTCAAATGTATTAATTAAAATTATTTTGTTTTATCAAAAAACAATGTACACATTCATGAAAGTTGTAAAAAATGAGCTCTGGCATTTACATGAAAATAATATTACCCATCAATCATGATAACTACACATTTATATGGAAACCGTTGTTGGCATTTTACTACTACAAGGTCATCCACATGATAGGCCGTCCACCTAACTTGAGAGGCCGGACAAGGAGACCTTTAACCACTTAAGACCCGGACCAAAATGCAGCTAAAGGACCTTGCCCCTTTTTGCTATTCGGCACTGCGTCGCTTTAACTGACAATTGCGCGGTCATGCGACGTGGCTCCCAAACAAAATTGGCGTCCTTTTTTTCACACAAATTTTATTTTTTGCGCTGTAAACAAAAATAGAGCGACATTTTAAAAAAAAATGCAATATTTTTTACTTTTTGCTATAATAAATATCCCCCAAAAATATATATAAAATTTTTTTTTTTTCCTCAGTTCAGGCCGATACGTATTCTTCTACCTTCTTTTTGGTAAAAAAAATCGCAATAAGCGTTTATCGGTTGGTTTGCACAAAATTTATAGCGTTTACAAAATAGGGGATAGTTTTATTGCATTTTTTTTTTTTACTACTAATGGCGGAGATCAGCGATTTTTTTCATGACTGCGACATTATGGCGGACACTTCGGACAATTTTGACACATTTTTGGGACCATTGTCATTTTCACAGCAAAAAATGCATTTAAAATGAATTGTTTATTGTGAAAATGACAATTGCAGTTTGGGAGTTAACCACAGGGGGAGCTGATGGTGTTATGTTAGACCTGAAGTGTGTTTACAACTGTAGGGGGGTATGGCTGTAGGTGTGACATCATCGATTGTGTCCCCCTATAAAAGGGATGACACGATCGATGCTGCCGCTACAGTGAAGAACGGGGAAGCCGTGTTTACACACGGCTCTCCCCGTTCTTCAGCTCCGGGGACCGATCGCGGAACTCCAGCGGCGATCGGGTCCGCGAGTCCCGCGGTCCCGGAGCTTTGGACCGGGCCGTGGAAACGCGCCGCGGGGGCGTGCCCGCGACCCACGGCTGGGTACTAGTACAGGACGTACCTGTACGTACATGTGCCCAGCCGTGCCATTCTGCCGATGTATATGTGCAGGAGGCGTTCCTTAAGTGGTTAATCAGAGAAGCAGCCAAGAGGCCCATGGTAACTCTGAAGGAGCTGCAGAGATCCAGAGCTCAGGTGGGAGAATCTGTTCACAGGACAACTATTAATTGTGCACTCCACAAAACTGGCCTTTATGGAACAATGGCAAGAAGAAAGCTGTTGTTGAAAGAAAGCCATAAGAAGTAAAAAAAAAAAAAGACAATCTCCAAGGGAGAAAAAAAAGAACCCCAGAATCAAATGAGAATAAATGCACATGGGTGCAAAAATGTTGTGTTCTCTATTTATATGTATCTGAATGCAGGTACTGTATATGTTTTGCCCATGCTCGCAGCTGTTTAGGAGCCCAAGATCCACCTATGTCCAAGGAACAAAGGTGGCAAAGGCTTCCTGCATGGTAAAAAAACAATTGGCTTCCTTAAAGTGGAGGTTCAACCGGAAATAACATTTTTTAACCTTAGATTCCTGCTCATTTTGTCTAGGGGAATCGGCTAGTTGTTTTAAAATCGAAGCTGTACTTACCGTTGTAGAGAGCGATCTTCTCCGCCGCTTCCGGGTATGGGCTGCGGGACTGGGCGTTCCTATTTTGATTGACAGTCTTCCCACAGGCTTCAGACGGTCGCATCCATCGCGTCACGATTTTCCGAAAGTAGCCGAACGTCGGTGCGCAGGCGCAGTATAGAGTCGCACCGACGTTCGGCTTCTTTCGGCTACTCGTGAAGCGATGGATGCAACCGTCGGAAGCCTGTTGGAAGACTGTCAATCAAAATAGGAACGCCCAGTCCCGAAGACCATACCCGGAAGCGGCGGAGAAGATCGCTCGCTACAACGGTAAGTACAGCTTCGATTTTAAAACAACTAGCCGATTCCCCTAGACAAAACGAGCATCAATCTAAGGGTAAAAAATTTTTTATGGGTGAACTCCCGCTTTAATGCTGTACGTTTTTATGCATGTATGCATGAACGATACATGTGTACAATGTATGGACTACTTAACATAGAATCTTGCTGACATTGTATAACTCAGTATGTCCCTGTGCATGATCCCTAAAGCTTCCCTCAGTTGTCAGTAACTGGAAAAGGCATCCCCATTGGAAGATTTCATGCTTATTCTTGTTCTTTTTTAAGGCGCGGCTGTCTGAGAAGAGATGGGAGAAAGAGGACATTGCTGCTGCTGTTGGGCTGTGTGTGTGGCCCGAGTAAGCCCCACCCACCACCTGTGAACACAGAGAGGAAGAGGATACTGAGCTCCTGTGCATTCTGGGAATGATAAAACCCTTCTGGGAGGACTTGTGGTATTTTAATCCTCAGCTCTGGAACTACAAATCACAAAATTACCAGAGCTCCGGAGAGCGAAAAAGAAGGAACTGTTCCTAGGCTATGGGAATTCGCAGAAATGAAAGACACATATAGTGTAGCAGATTGCTGTTGGGTTGATTTGCCGCAGAAAGGCTGAGTAGCGGACATCCCCTAGTTTGTGGGAAAGTCACTGTCAAGTCTAGTATCACCACCTGATCATGGATAAGACATCACGGCACCTGATACCATTGAGCCGTGTATGGAGAGTGGGAAGAGACAAGTCATCACCCTTGGAGTTGGTGAGAGGCCGCTGGCCAAACCCTATTACACCCGGTTTGAAGAAACACTTTTTCCCACTTGGGATACCGTATGGGCACCCATACCCTGGTTCTTGAAGAATTTTTTGGAGTGCTCCAACGCTGGATTTGGGACCCAATGCACTAGACAGTAGGTGAGGGTTTGCCAAAGACTGCTGGATCATTGTGCTAGCATTGTTTCTTAGACAGAACCTTCTCCAGTATAGGGATTATTTACAGGTCTGCCTGTTTATAAATAAGTGTGTACCTGTGTTTTTTTTTGCAATTGTTGCAGTGTTTATTGCCATTTTCCTTGGCTCAAGTATCATTACAGGTACTTATATAGCACTATTAATTTACACAGCACGTTTTATATATATATTGTGCATTCACACCAGTCCCTGTCCTCAAGGAGCTTACAATCTAAGGTCCCCAACTCACATTCATACATACACTAGGGCCAATTTAGACAGGAGGCAATTAACCTACCAGAACTGGTGGTGTGGGAGGAAACCCACACAGGCAGAACATGCAAATTCCAGGTAGGTAATATCATGGTTAGGATTTGAACCTTTGACCCTAGTACTGCCAGGCAAAAGTGCTTATCACTTAGCCACTGTGCGGAAGTATTGCATACTGTTGCAATAAATTTCCACTCTTCAGCACGGGTCAGAGAACATGGTGCTGCTTGCAGAGTGGAAGGCACTAAGAACAAGGTATCAAAGACAACAGCAGTTCCTTTGGAGGTAAACACTACATGTCTTTTATAACGATTCAGATATATTGGCAATGTGTTTACTCTGCAGTTGGGAACCTTCGTCATTAAAAACTAGGGTGTGGGGGCAATGTATGCATGGAGGGGTGTCAAGAACATAGCCATCTCCTCCAGTGCCACTGGAACCCCCAAAATAACGTTAACATACAGCTGACTGCCGACCAGGGCCGATCCTTGGGTCACAGGTGCCTGGGTGCAGAATTATTTCTGGCGCCCCCACAAGGGCGTGGTCATTTTACTAACTTCTTCCCTTTACACATGTTTCTATGGAAATGACTCAACCTCAGAGATGCCCCCTTACGAAGTCTTCATTACCCTGGGATCCTTACATGATCTCTTAACAATAAACAAAATACAGGAAGAGAAGTACTTGGGACCTGGAGGGGGGCCTCTCTGATGGACACAGATAGGGCTTCTTCTAGAGAGTCTCTTAGAAAGAGCCCCCAGACATACTACAGACATGATACAGGAGATGGTCAGAGACTGCAGACATAGTACAGGAGATGGTCAGAGACTGCAGACATAGTACAAGAGATGGTCAGAGACTGCAGACATAGTACAGGTGATGGTCAGAGACTGCAGACATAGTACAGGTGATGGTCAGAGACTGCAGACATAGTACAGGTGATGGTCAGAGACTGCAGACATAGTACAGGTGATGGTCAGAGACTGCAAACATAGTACAGGAGATGGTCACACTGGAGGCGTTTTTCAGGCGCTTTAGTGTTAAAAATAATGCCTAAAAAAAATATATATATTCCTGCAAGTAGTTTCTTTGAGGCACTTTGGGAGCGGTAGATAGAGATGGGAGGGAGAGGCATTCCAACTGGAGTTGGTGAAGACAGTGCAGGATCCAAGACTCCCAGTGTGAGGAATTCATTCCTGCACATCAGCACTCAACAGCCACTGAAAACTAGAACCCTATGCTCACATACCAGTTCTAGACAGACACACACCTATGCTCAGAACACAAACAAGGAGAGAAGGAGGGAGGGGAGAACTCTGGCACTTCGGCGCCCCCACCTCGGCAGGCGCCTGGGTGCAATGCACCCTGTGCACCCTGCCTAGGATCGGCCCTCCTGCCGACACCTGTACCTGTATACTAGAACAGCCTGATCAGATGTAGTCACCATTTGCAAAATATTTTCACCCGGTTCCGTCGATGGAAGTCAATTGAAAAATCAAGACTGGTGATGCTAACATGGCCACCCATGCCTATGTGGATATTTATAACATGTTTGTTATTTTAAAAAAAAAACTAACCCATACAACCCCTTTAAGGGCAGAGCGATCTGGGGAATAGTCGGCATAACATCATCTTGTATATTTTACAAAACAATTGGACATTATATTGTGTTTTGTGCACAATAATCCGTTAAAGTGTATTTTTCCAAGAAATTTGCATTTTAAAACTGCAGCACAAATACGGCGTGACACAAAAAACACCCACCATTGTATTCTCGATGGCCTCTGTTAAAAAAAAAATATGTTTTGGGTTCTAAGTAATTTTCTAGCTGATTTTTACATGTATAGTATGTGAGAAGTGTCAAAATAGGCATGGTCTTAAAGTGGTTAAAGAGGAAGTAAACCGTGATGGCTTTTACTTGATTCCCCCCCCCCCTGCAAAGTAAAAGCATAATGGGCTAGTATGTATGCACTTATCTGCAAATGAATGTCCCCGCTGTTGGCCCTTACCATCTTGACCCCTCTTTTTTCCGGGGCCGTGGACTCTGGCTCTGTGACTGACTGGATACGTGTGATGTCACTCCCAAGCATACGCGTGGGAGCAGCCGCCATGACACGGGCCCTTTAGAAACGTCACAATGGTTCCCTTTCTTCAGTGCGCATGCGCAAATGTATATGGTAAATATCTCCTAAACCGTGCAGGTTTCCAGTACCTACAGGTATGCCTTATTATTGGCTTACATGTAGGTAAAAGTGGTGTAACTAGGTTGACAACCACTTTAAGTGATTCACAGTAGTTGTGCAGTGGTGGACCCCAAAGCTGTAAGTCTATGAGGGGTAGTGCTGGGGATAAGGTGAGTGTTGCATCTTTTTTTTTTTTTTTTGAGGATGCAAGGTAGCATGTTTAAAAGAAAACAAAGCATTAAGTTCTACATTATGAGACAGCAAAACAGTTGTTTCCTTTCAGACTGTCTCTCTTTAATTGAAGGTCTCTAGTGAGAAACAACTTTTACTACTCTGTATTGACATTACCAGGCTTGTAAAATCAATCCAGGGACCACAGCTTAAAGTGAATTTCCCAAAGTCATAGCACAGTTTTTATTAATTTAGACAAATCCCCCATTTGTACATCTCCCAAGAGACCTTTCCCTACACACAGTGTAGCAACGGAACTGAGTTGTCTGCCTAAACAGAAAGATAAACCCAGAGCAAAAAAAGACCTACTGACAAGAAAGGAGAAAAGGAAGGCAAGAAAAGGATAAATGGTTAACAAAAGGGATGAACTAGAGGGCACTTATCTGACTGGGTGGATAGAAGTTGCAGGGTTTTTGCAGGGAGAAGTACTGCAATGGTGCAGATGGAAAGTTTCTAACGTCAAGAGATCTTCCCATTAATCTACCCTGACATATCCGATGTTGATTCCCATTCTGGAAGATAGTAAGCGGATTTGGGTCCTAGAAGGCATTCAACTTGGTGTGATAAAAAATGGTTGGGGACCCATTTTAGAATGAACACCTTCATTATATGTGGTCAACTTGGAGTGACCAGGTGCATAATAGATCAGTTAGGGTCCAAGTGGTGTAGCTGAAGGCCTCATGTAGGGAATTTGGTTCCGAAAACACTTACCGTATTTATTGGCGTATAACACGCACCCTAACTTTAAGAGGGAAGTTTCAGGGAAAAAACTTTCCACAGCCCCCTGCGTATAACATGCAGGCACAGTTTACACTCCATTTTCGGGGTAAAAAAGTGAGTGTTATACGCCAATACATACAGTAAATCTTGTTCTGTTTTATAGTGCCTTGCCTTCAAGTGTCTTCTTACTGTTAATTGTTATTCATTGTTATTCAAAGTACTATTAAAGATTGTTCAGTGATATATATATTTTCTTTTGCCTGCAATGATGTAACGAATGAGCTCCCTCCGTGCTGCTCATTTCCGGGTTTACGTCCGCCTAAACACTACAAATGACTCAGATGGCACTGTTCACGGACATTACCCATGATTAAGTCACGTTGACAAGTGACGCAACGTGTAGGGGAGGAGCCTATCGTGACGAGACCATCGGAGTTCCCGAGTGAGGATCTCATGTGTTACTGAGCGGCTTTAAGTCTGAGGGGAATTTGTGAGTGTATCAGCTTATACCTATCGCATTGGTTCCCCAAGTGTTACAATATTATGCTATATTGTTTCTCTTTTTCACATGTCTTGTGGAATCATATGGAGTGGAGGGGAAGCTGCTTAATTATATACATCCCATTGCTCGTGTTGCAAGATTGACTTTCACTTATGGTGCTTTATTTCAACACGCTGATGGTTATGCATTGTCAGTAGTTGAGCATGTTGCAGTGATTGCTCATATGTGGACACACTATTATTATTTATTCATTATGTGCATTTGATGTCTTTTCACTGGTATCATTAGTTATTCACACTGTTGGATATTTGTGTGTATCCATCGTTTAAGTCACTATTGATTGCACTTGATTTTTTGTACTGTAATCACATTATTAGTTGTTTTTAGCGCATTATTTACAATTATTCATTTTTTATCTTGGATTGTTCACCATTCACCTAATGCAGCTTTTTACATTTGGTTATTAATTTATGTGTTGTAATTTAAGTTTTAGTAGCGCTGTGTTTTTTCACATTTTTCACTATTAAACCCTAGTAGTAAAATGTATTTTAATAATAAAGACCCATCCAAATAATATCAAATGCATTTTTTTATTTGTGCCCCAAATATTTTAATTTTTATTTAAATCTCTATTTCTTCTTCCTTTATGTCCCCATCGTCATTCCCAAACTTTTGGTCAGGAGTACACCTTGTGTTTGTTAGTAGGGGCCAGAATATGCCCAGTAGGGGTCACTGGCTCTGTACTACTGGTGTGTGTGCAGTGGGGGCAGCTCTTCTGAGGCGCTGCTTAGTAGGACACATGCGCAGTGCGGACACTGGTCTTCTGATATTGAACTTGGTCAATGCATGCACAGAAACACTCTTAGAAATACATAATCGGCAAGCATAGAACAAGATCATAAACGAGAGCTGCCCCCTTGACCCACTGTGCACACGCTGGCAGGACAGTACCAGCCCCACTAGTAGTCCTAATGTTCATGCATCCAAAAAAGGTGGTAGAAACATGCATGGCTGGAGAGGAACCAGGGAGACACTTAAGGCCAAGGGGGACACACTACAGTCATGTAGCCTATTCCAGCCTTGTCCAGGTCTACAATCACCTCCATGATGTCTTTAAGAGCTATTTGGTCTTGCCTGTGATAGTGAGATGTGAATGGAAGAAAAAGATTCTGTGGACAGGTGTCTTTTATACACATAACAAGTTTTCGTTAGGAGCCCCGTCTTAAATTGACAGGACTAATCTGTGTACCACATACTGTAGCCAGTCCATGGGAGCCAGAATTATTGTTGGTTGGTAGGGGATTAAATACTTATTTTACTCACTGAACTGCAACTCAATTTATAAATTATAACATTTGTATCATGTGTTTTTTTGGGGATTTTTGGTTGATATTCTGTCTCTATCATTTAATATACATCCAGGGCTTTTTTTTCAGGTGGAACTTGGTGGAACTCCACCACCTCTGGCTCGGACCCTTTGGTGCCTGCTCATCACAATCACTTGTAAACACAGAAGTTCGGTTTCTGTGTTTACAAGTGACAGCTCTGCAATCTGTGTGTAACCCCCCTGAACTCTGCACTCTGTATGTAATGCAATCCTGGTATTTATTACCCCTTTAAGACCCTCATACTGTTTATGAAATCTGATCACAACCACTATTTGATGTGATTTGGAGGGTGTGTGAGGGAGGGGTTTTGGGAGGTCGTGGTTGCGTTCCAGCATCTATTGTTTCAGGGGAAAAGCCAGGGGTCAAGTCCTGGGGAAAAAGGCGTGGGAACTCCCACCCAAGATCCACTCCCCCACCAAAAAAAAAAATTATACGCTCATATGCATAATTACTAAACCACATGTTTTTTTTTATTTTTCGATTCACTGTACCTTAGTAAACCTTTATGTTACTGGCCGCTTCCTGTATATGAATTAATCGGGTAGTGTGCGGGTATTCCGTCACTTCCTCGATGCCGCAAGGTTTCCTGGGAGCTTTTGTCTTTGTTCCCAGGAGCAAGCAAGTTCTTTCTAAATCCCGCGATAACTCGCAGCAGACCTCGGCAATGTCTCCTGGGAACAATGACAAAAGCTCCCAGGTGACATTGCGGCATCGAGGAAGTGACGGAATACCCGCACACTACCCGATGAATCCATATACAGGGAGCAGCCAGTAACAAAAAGGATTACTAAGGTTCGCCTGCCCCTGACAGTGACTCGAGCTGGGCATCGCCGCTTAGTGAAGGATTAGCTCGGGCGGCTCGGCTGCTCTAGTCCTGCAAAGGGAACTGCGTTCCTGCTGTGAAAAAAGTGCAGGAACTCCGTTCCCACGTGTTCCCGCAGGACTTGAGCCCTGGGAAAAGCCCTGTATACACCTATGATAAAAATGATAGACCCTTCATTTCTTTGTAAGTGGGAAAACTTACAAAATCTGCAGGGGATCAAATAATTTAATATTTTCCCCACTGTACATCATAAAGCAAAAGTTTTGCCAACTTTGTGTTGCTTGGTAAACAGCATAATATAACTGGGACACTGAAAGCCTGGATCCATCCTGCGTTGTATCAACAATTCAGCCTGGTGGTGGTTTAATGGTGTGGGGGATATTTTCTTAGCACACTTAGTAGAGCATCATTTAAACACAATGGCCTACCTGAGTATTGTTGCTGACCATATTCATCCCTTTATGACTACAGTGTACCCATCTTCTGATGGCTCCTTCCAGCAGGATAATGCTCCATGTCACAAAGATCCAATCATCTCACCACTGGTTTCTTGAACATGACAATGAGGTCATTGTACTCCAATGGCCTCCACAGTCACCAGATCTCAATCCAATAGAGCACCTTTGGAATGTGGTGGAACGGGAGATTCGCATCATGGATGTGCAGCTGACAAATCTGCAGCAACTGTGTGAAACTATCATGTCAATATGGACCAAAATCTCTGAGGAATGTTTCCAACACCTTGTTGAATCTATGCCACGAAAAATTAAGGCAGTTCTGAAAGCAAAAGTGGGATCAACCCAGGAAAAACAAGGTGTACCTAATAAAGAGGCCGGCGAGTGTATATCAATCTGTGATGAAGTCATGAGGCAATATTCAGAAACAGTCATTTCTTCTTCAAGCTAAGTCATTATTGTTTGTGATCACCATAATTCGAATTTGGCGCAGTTCCGAGCTCTTGATCATTTTTGTTATTTGCATGCACTGGACAGCTCAGTATGTTTTATTAATAGGTACAGTATGAAGGAAAATGAAACCGCAGTTTAAAGTTACCATTGTGCGCTGATATCGATAATGTTATTGTAACATGCGGTTTTTCATTTCCCTCCATTCTGTACTTGTGAATAAAACATTCTATTTAGAATCTGAATTATATGTTTGACAGGGTCTTTGTTCTGTGGTATTTCCAGGAATGAGACAATCTTATACTCCTAATAATGGAGAGACATGTGAACTGGTGTCACTTGCACCTGTTGTAGACTCCTCATAATAAGGCCTCATGCACACTGGGCATTTCTCTATCTCTCCTGGACATCCTTCCATCTGGCAGTGGCATTTCAGGAAAAAAAACCTTGATGCTTGTAAACATGTTTAACGTGCATAGATGTGTTTAGCTGTGTCAAGCGTTTGGGCATTAATTAATTTCATTGGCCAGAATAATAATATATTTTGGCCATTAAAATGAATTAATGCTCAAGCGCTAAACTTAGGCGCTAATGTTAATGATCATTTAGACATGTTTACACTGCTCTTGGACGTGCTGGCAGTGGAGTTTTTCTTCTGTCTCTACATCATCTACTGCAGGGGTGTCAAACTCAATTTCATCGTGGGTCACATCAGCATTATGATTGCCCTCAAAAGGGCCGGTTGTATCTGTAAGATTAGATGTCCAGCGTATCCCCTCCCCTTACATTAGATGCCAAGAGCTAACCCACCATCATAAGTTGAGTCCCTTACATCACAGTGCACCCCCCTTTCCTTATGCTGCTGCTGGGAAGAAGCTGGATGGATTGCTTAAAAGCAGAAAGTAAGGGTTGAGGAGGACCAGAGGAGGGCTGCAGGAGAGGTGCGAGGGCCACATGAAATGGCCTGGAGGGCCGCATTCGGCCCGCGGGCCTTGTGTTTGCCACCTATGATCTACTGTATGTGTAGCATCCTCATCCTAGAATAGGGCTACAGGTAAATGTAGTTTTGCTAGGTGGTAGCCAGCCTGGCTAATTTGTAGTATTTAGTGGTCAAATGACTTCACTTCTAATCCTGTTGGCTGTGGTTTCTCCCTTTTGTCAGTAGAGTGTTTATTAGAGTAATAAGCTACAGTGAGTTCAGGTTATGGATAAACATATCTTTCTCAGCCAATCATATTTGCCGCTATTGCATGCTAGGAAAAGGTATTTTTTTGGAAGAAGTCAGTTGATCAGGGTCAGTCTTCCGGCAGAGGGCTGCGGCATTGGTGGATGGTGTATGGAACAGCTCCTGGCTGCTAGGCCTGAAGCCTGAGGCCTATCAAGATGGCTTCTGGCTGCTAGGCTTATTTAAGGTCTATCCGGGTGTTCAAGGTTCTGTTGAGAAAAGCCTGCTAAAGATTTTGTCTAACGAGTCTGCCAATATGCCTGTTGCTGATCGTTACTAAGGGTGTCCTGTGCCCTATTCCCCTCTCTCACGCATTTTTCCTGTTTTCCTATTAGTCACCATTTGGCTCCTGGAAAATCAGGGTAGGCACTACATATGTGTCTATTGCTAACACACAGGGGCCTTTAGAGGCAGGGAAAAAAAATAAACGCCAGATGCCCCTAGGAACAGCTGAAAAAAACCCAGTGTGCGTGAGGTCTAAAAAATTGATTTACAGTTTGTATTGTGAAAATGCACACAGTTTTGTGTGTTAAAAAAAGCACACCATGCAATATGTGAGTCTGCAAGTGTCACCGAGTAATACAATGTAACAATCTGTTGTTACACTGAAGTTAATATTTAATTCATCTGTAGGTCAAAGGTGTGACTTTGATGAGCATTTGACATTTGTTAAATTTTTTTTACAAGTAAAAACAAATATATATTAAAAGTATCCCTATTTAACCCCTTTTTCACACTTAGTTACCCTAATCAGCCTTAAAGCGTTTGTTAACCCAAAAATCACTGATTGGAGGCATTATTGTTTGGCACTGATTGGCATCCATTGTAGGCACTGATTGGCATCTATTGTGGGCACTGATTGGCATCCCTGGTGGCCATGGGTGGCATACCTGGTGGTGACTAGTGGTGGGCATCCCTGGTGGTCCTGGTGGCATCCCTGGTGGTCCAGTGTGGGCATCCTCAGGGGGGGTGCGCTGATAATCAATCAGCACAGACCCCCTATGTCAGAAGAGCAGTTGATCGGCTCTATTCTACTCGCGTCTGACAGACGTGAGTGAGGAAAAGCCGATAAACGGCTTTTCCTGTTTACACTGTGATGAGCCGTGATTGGACACGGCTGATCACGTGGTAAGAGTCTCCGTCAGAGACTCTTAACCTAGATTTTTCCAGACTGACACGCGGCACCACCTATCGCCGCACTGTGCGCCCCCGTGGGCACGCGCTGGCTAGTTATCTTGATCACGTCATATGACGTCCGATCAGGATAACAGAACCACTTTGCCGCCATCATTTTGCTGGTTAAACAAATCCTCCTACATAGTTATACCTGTTAATCTGCAGTCTTCTCTACATCTATATAGTCCAGAATTTCTAAAGCTTGTCTGAGCTTGTAGAAAGCCACTGAAAATATTGGCATAACCCAAAGCTTTAGTCTGTGGCCTACAAGCTCAAGAAGAGTTAGATCCATCACTAAGGCGATAAGAGGTAGAAAAATGTATGATGGTATTTACAAAATCACTGCGGTTTCTGACAGTTGTAATGCACACAAAATATGTCTATTTTAAAGGATCCACGATGACCTGCAGAAGTAGAAATGTTCATTCTGTTACAAGGTGCAAATAATCTTCCATGAAAATATTCCAGCCATGTACACTTTGCTAGGCAACAATGACTGCTTTCACTGCACTGAACAGGCAGCAACCAACCTGACAGCAAATGCCTAATTAAAACTTGGTAGCAGATGCATTTTCTGCAAAAGAGTTATAATAGATACAAATCCAGTACTAGTAATTAGCAAGCTGCTGTACATATATAGGGGCAGATCCACAAAGAAGTTACGCTGGTGTATCTATTGATACGCCGCGTAACTTCTAGTTTGCTCCGGCGTATCTGTGTTTTGTATCCACAAAACAAGATACGCCTGAAGCTGTGCTAGATCCGACTGGCGTACGTCTTAGTACGCTGTCGGATCTAAGGTGCATATTTACGCTGGCCGCTAGGTGGCGTTTCCGTCGATTTCCGCGTCCAGTATGCAAATTAGCTAGATACGGCAATCCACGAACGCACGTCCGGCCGGCGCATTTTTTTCCGTCGTTTCCGTAAGGCTTTTTTCGGCGTATAGTTACCCCTGCTATATGAGGCGTATCCTATGTTAAGTATGGCCGTCGTTCCCGCGCCGAATTTTTAATTTTTTACGTTGTTTGCGTAAGTCGTTCGCGAATAGGGCTTTGCGTAGAATGACATTCACGTCGTAAGCATTGGCTTGTTGCGGGTTAATTTCGAGCATGCGCACTGGGATACCCCCACGGACAGCGCATACGCCGTTAAAAAAAAACATAATTTACGTCGGGTCAAGACGTATTTACATAAAACACGCCCCATCACATCCATTTGAATTGCGCGCCCTTACGCCGCCAAAGTTACACTACGCAGCCATAACTTACGGCGCAAATTCTTTGAGGATAAGGAAAATACGATGTAAGTTACGGAGGTGTAGTGTTTCTGAGATACACTACGCCGGCCAGGATCGTGGATCTGGCCCATACTCTTTATACAGTCTCATTCTGAAACAGAGAACAGTTGACCTGGACATTTACAGCCCCTTTGCACTTGTGTGCACAGTAATAAAGACATTTAGAGCCAACAAGACTTTGAGGACAGATAGGGGAAGGCTGAGAGTGAGAATCATATAATAGAATGATAAAAAAGTATGACAAAAGTTTATTGGTTACAATAAATAAAATGTTCCCAAAATGGGGATGTATATACAAAAAGGATCACGGCACGATGAAGCACCAAAATCGGCCTATGGGGAGTAAGATGGCCAACCAAGGTTGCAAAGGTGTTCACAGCTGGACCTGAACCCAACGCGTTTCGGAAATGTTATGTACAGTCATTTTCCTTCCTCATGGGAGAGGATGAGGGTGCAATATGTCTACAACAGTAATAATCATGGGTATAAATAACAAATGTATGTTAGCAGTATGTTCCAGCAGCATATCCAACTTAGCATAACAAAGGTAGGTGCGTCCATAGAGACCAGATCCATGCAACATGCGGAGACCGTAACAAGTAAGGTATGAGTATGTCACCTCTCATGCAAAAAGAGGGTGGGTAAGCTGTGGAGAGATGTCAAGGCGCCTAGTCTGAAGCTGATGGAGAATCATCATCAGCACAGTAATGCACTTGTTTTCGTGCACTGAGGTACATGGTGTATCGCATTCATTTTTAAATGGGCTGTCAATGTGTTGCAAGGCACAAAAAATATGCACCTGCACTATTTTGTGAATGTTGTACAGGTACGTTAACATCTCCCCTGCACACTTTGCACATTACACACTTCTGATTCCTGCACACAGTTCATTACACACACCTGGCCCTTGTGCAATACATATTCCTGACCCCTACACTCTGTGTGTTACATATTCCCAACACCAGCACTATGTGTGTTACATATTCCTGACCCCTGCACTATGTGTGTTACATATTCCTGACCCCTGCATTATGCGTGTTACATATTCCTGACCCCTGCACTACCGGTATGTGTGTTACATATTCCCGACCCCTGCACTATGTGTTTTACATATTCCTAACTCCTACACCCTGTGTGTTATGTATTCCTGTCCCTGCACCATGTGCATTATGTACTCCTAAACCCAGCACTGACCACAGTATTCCTTGCATTAAAAGACTCCTAACAACAGCACTGTGTGCATTATAGATCCCAGATTCCTGAACTCTGTGCATTACAGACTTCTGATCCCAGCACTCTGTGCACTAAAGACTCCTGACCCCAGCACTATGTGCATTACATAATCCTAACCACAGTACTCTGCATTATAGACTCCTGACCCCAGCATTCTGCAGACAAAAATGTTTGTGCTGAGGTTTATACAAGTCTGTCAGACTCTTGCTTGTGGAACAGCAATTATTTATGGGTACAAGAAGGCGTGAGTTTTATTTACCCATGCCCCTTTAGGATAAGCCATGACAAATCGGACAGATGCCTGTTTTCCTCTGGAGCCTGTTCAGGTGGTAAGGATGGGGACAACCCATGGGTTTAACAAAGTGGCCACCAGTGCCGGGACAAGATCATTCGGTGCCCAGGGCAAATATTCCAAATTGCAGAGAAAGCAGAGCCCGTACCTCCTCCTGGCTCTCACCTCCTCTCCTTGCCACTTCCAGTGCTGGGCTGACAGAAGTAGTGATGCCGTTGTTACTACTGTCAGTGTTATAGTAGAATGAACTTGTGGTGCCCCCATGCCTACAATACATTCTGCACCCAGCGCAGCTTCCCCTTCTGTCCACCCCTTGTCCCAGCTCTGCTGGCCACTGTTCATGGAAAGTCCTGCCAACCACACAACTATGTTGTCCATTCTAATGGTAAGACCTATGTAAGGAATTGCTGTCGTGTATGAAGGGGACTAACTGTATTCTAAAACCTCTTAGCTACACATTGTCCAATTTATGATAAGTTAGACCCCTTGCATTATCCATATCTTGCCATGGACAATAAAAGCATTTCACATACCTTGGACCTCCAAGAGACATTGGACGTCTAACGTCCAATCTCATCCACTAATAGGGGCAACTCTGCTGGCTTTCACGAAGGCTTGTCAGGCATACTCAATATCAAAGACGGAATGCAGACTAACCCCTCTTAGAGGTAACCTGGACTTCATACCGGGACAAGATAGGCTCTACCTGACAGACGAGTGGCCACATGCAGATATGTTGGCCAAACACTTCTTTTCTGGGAATAGATTCCTGAAAAGAACTTGAGAAGATATCCCGTACCAAGAAATTTCCCTTATTAGCCTATTTCCAGGTGAAACACTTTCTTGATAACCCAAGGGTAAGGGGAAGCTTTACGAAATCGCCTACGGTGTTTGAATCGCTCTGTTCTAGTACGTCACCTCAGAGACATGTGATCTCGATGCTGTATGCGTCCATGTTCGAGGCACCCTTTGCGTCTCTGCAGACAGAAAAGGCTTTCTGGGAAGCTCGGTTAGACAGACCGATTGAGCCGAAGGCCTGGGAAAAGATCAACTGGTTTATCTTTAAAGGTTCACTGAGTGTGAACATTCAGGAGAATGGATACAAGATCAGGACACGGTGGTATAGGACACCGGACGTTGTCCATAAGTTCTCTCCTTCGGTACCTGACAGGTGCTGGAGGTGTGGACAAGCCTTGGGCTCCTTCCTCCACATCTGGTGGGACTGCCCGCTGATTCAGCCATATTGGCAAAAAGTGCATGATGTGACGACAGCGGTCTCGGCACTTCCCCTGGAGTTCTCACCAGCACAGTACTTACTTCATCTTTCCAAAATTTCCAGGAAAAGATATCGTAACTCGGTGGCGATACATATGATCAATGCAGCTAGACTATGTGTTCCTGTTCATTGGAGAGCCACAGTGCCACCAACGATAAAAGAATGGGTGGCACACATTAACCATTTGGCAGCGATAGAGGAGCTGATATACACTGCACAAGACAGAATTCCCACCTTCACTTACGTTTGGAGCGAGTGGTTCGAATTCCGAAAAACAGCAGATTATCAAGCTCTGGTGCGACACGTGGGCTGATTGAAATCCGGTGACTTTAAGCCCGATTGGTGACTGGTTTGTGACATCACTAGTCTGTATTTCTTCCAATATGATGTGGACGGCGAGGGCAGTGGACCTCCCCATCTCCCCCCCCCTTTTTTTTTTCTCTTCTTCTCTCTCTCTCTTTCCCTCGTCTTCTGTATCTCTCTCTATCCCCCTTTATCTTCTCTATTCCCTCTTCCTCTTCTATCAATGATGGGAGGGCAGGTTGGTTTTGGACTGACCCACCCGCCCATCCTGTTCGTAATAGGTAGACTTTAATGACAGATATAGGACCTGATTCTGTGATCAAGGAGCCATAATTGGATATGAGGTAGAATTTGTGGAAGCATTCAGAGGCCCTTGAACACAAGCATCCTAATGTCTTCCTTCTTTACCACTTTGAGACACATCCTCCATGGGTGATATGAAAAAGATAAGAGTGTTCATATGGATCGTGTGAAGATTATTTGAATTTTGTCATAGATATTCTGCTTGTACCTATATCTCATGTGTAGCTACACGTTGTAGCGCCTCTTGTATTCACTTGTCATGTATGTTGCTGATGCTGTTTTATCTGTAAAGCTGTTCCTTTTCTCTCAATAAAATCTTTATGGATAAAAAAAAAAGCATTTCACATGTGTGTATTACCAGACTTCATTGTACAGGCCGTTCAATATCTAAGTGCATATCTATTATCCTTGAAAGTTGGTGTTCGGTTCACCGATTATAATGCCAATGATGGACAAAGATTTAAAATAACCTTTCTCAGCAGATAATCTTGAGAAGGTATAAAGAGTTTCAGTGATAAAGAAATGATAAGGATAAAAATGTAAATATATTACCATTTCAGAATTCCTCTTATTATTATTCCAAACACAATGGGATCAAGAGGATTAGTGAAATTGTATTAGTGACTCATACATTAGGACCTCAGCAAGTTACAGAGGCTTCCGGTGTATTAAATTCAAAATCTGCACAATTACAGTTTTTATCTGATTTTTTTTTTAGTTGATAAGGTTGCCTGCAGAGAGGTTGGTTCTAGAAAACAGGCATTAAGATACAAAAATAGACAGGTGCGTGCAGTAAATTCTAATAAAGCATGTTAATAATATGGTGGGATGTATTCTTAAAAGAAAAGAAAAAAGAAAGAAAAAGAAGAAAAAGTGGAGCTGCGCGATACAAAAAATTATAAAGTGAATTACCATGAGTGCCAAAGATGACAAATCAATAACCAATGTGATGTGAAACATAAAAAAAAAAACATATAATATATATAAATTAAAGTGCATATATAAAGTGCATATGTGAACCAACAAAAAAAGAAATATCCAATCACTGATGAATCGATATGATAGTCCTATAGTAAGATACACAGTGCAGCAACCAGTGAGCAAATAGAAATCCTGTGCGAGGAAACAGCAGAACCACAATGTGTCACCAATCACACCTGTGCACCACCACCTATAAAGTTGTATGCTTACCAGAGGTAAGCTGTAACGGGCCAAAAGTATTGGATTTGTTCCCAGTGGATAGCGGTCTCCAATGGCAGGGAAAGCGAGCGATCAGATGGAACAAACTCAATGGGCACAAAGGCCGTGAAGCTCAGCGTGGATACCCAAAATTAAGAGAGACTCACATAGTGTGTATCATATGGTGAATCAGATTTAATAACCAAAATGGCAACTTACAGTTTAAAAGAGTAACAAACATCCGTATAGGACAATGGAGAGCCGGCCGGCATGCGATCTCCCGTTCAGAGCGATGACGTCAGCACGTCTACCTCCTTTTTTGTTGGTTCACATATGGACTATATATGCACTTTGATTTATATATATTATATGTTTGTTTGTTTTTTATGTTTCACATCACATTGGTTATTGATTTGTCAGCTTTGGCACTCATGGTAATTCACTTTATAATTTTTTGCATTGCGCAGTTAAATTTTTCTTTTTTGTATTTGTTTTAATGTATGGTCCTACATTATGAGCTGCGGCATTGAAATTTTGATATGTTTAGTAGTGCAGTATATCCCATTTTTTCTCGGATGTATTCTTAGTTTGTTCTCTATAATATTGCCACTGTCTGGTTCATTTCATTTACAGTCTGGGCATTCACTTTTCTACATGGAAAATACTTATTGTGCATTCCACGTTCAGTATTTTTTACTAACATTTTGAGTTTGATAAACCCTTGCGCTAATATCACGTGACATTAAAAAATGGCACTACCACTATTTATTTTCCAGGGTCTCTGCTTTCAGAAAATTCTTAGGGGGAGATTTACTAAAACTGGAGCATGCAAAATGTGGTTCAGCTGTGCATAGATACCAATCAGCTTCCAGGTTTTAGGCTCCATTCACACTAATGCGACTAGTCATGCAAATTTGGACACCTAAAGTCGCATGACAAGTTGCAGCCCATGCATTTCAATGAAAACCATTTAAATCTATGTGACTTAAAGTAGGTTCCTTCACTACTTTGATGCGGTGTTCATGCCACTTGAGTGCCATAGACTGCAATGTAAACTCTCAAAAGTTGCATAAAAGTCTTAATGTTATCAATGTGCCGATTTTCTGGCCGGTGGATACTGTACACATGGGCTGAATGTTGGCTGGTTTCTATTGAACCAGCTGATACTGCCCGATATTCGGTCCGTGTGTATGGGGCTTTAGAGTGGGATTTTGCATGTTGATCATAATCAAGCGTAGGGAAATAAACTGAAAGATGCTCCTGTTGGTGGCCTACACTAACTGCATTTAAAAATAATAAATTTCATTCTTTGTTAATGAAAACTAAACTGGATTAATTGCAAGTTTTTTTTTGTTTTTTTAATATCAGCTTTGAGTTCAGCTTAAAGGCTTAACTTTACAGGCAGTTTGTCATGTGAGTGATCGATTTAACCATTTGTTTGCCCCATTAACTCATTCGCTACATGGAGATAAAAAGAGCAGCTAGTACACATAACCTGATTTTTTATAAGCTTACTGGTAGTGATTTTTACTGTGACTGGAGCCCTCCTTTAGTTCATTATCCGCCCCACCCCCACCTCCGGATTAGCTCTTGGTGAAAGGAAGCTGTATCTACAGATGTTCCTGTGATTTGCCACTGACTATGCATTTAATCCTCCCAAGCATGAACCACGCAATTGGGATCACCCTGCAGAAGTCTGACAGCTTAAACTGAAACTATACTCCATGTCAGCTCTGAATCACCACAACACGCGGCATCCGGCTGTTTTGGGATTAAAAAATGATGAAATAGATTGCGAGCTGACCCGTTTTGCAGCACGCCTTTCTAATAGCAGGGAAATGTCTTGCATATGTGATCTTTTAGGCTTGGGCTGCACATTTGCCTTTTCAGTGCACCACCATACAATGTCTTCCCACAATAGACGGAACACCACCATACAATCAAACCTCTTCCCACAATAGATGGAACACCACCATACAATCAAACCTCTTCCCACAATAGATGGAACACCACCATATAATGTCTTCCAACAATAGATGGAACACCACCATACAATCAAACCTCTTCCCACAATAGATGGAACACCACCATACAATCAAACCTCTTCCCACAATAGATGGAACACCACCATATAATGTCTTCCAACAATAGATGGAACACCACCATACAATCAAACCTCTTCCCACAATAGATGGAACACCACCATACAATCAAACCTCTTCCCACAATAGATGGAACACCACCATACAATCAAACCTCTTCCCACAATAGATGGAACACCACCATATAATGTCTTCCAACAATAGATGGAACACCACCATACAACCAAACCTCTTCCCACAATAGATGGAACACCACCATATAATGTCTTCCAACAATAGATGGAACACCACCATACAACCAAACCTCTTCCCACAATAGATGGAACACCACCATACAATGTCTTCCCACAATAGATGGCACACCACCATACAAGCAAACCTCTTCCCACAATAGATGGAACACCACCATATAATAAAACATCTTCCCACAATAGATGGAACACCACCATATAATCAAACCTCTTTCCACAATAGATGGAACACCACCATACAATCAAACCTCTTTCCACAATAGATGGAACACCACCATATAATCAAACGTCTTCCCACAATAGATGGAACACCACCATACAATTAAACGTCTTCCCACAATAGATGGAACACCACCATACAATCAAACCTCTTTCCACAATAGATGGAACACCACCATACAATCAAACCTCTTCCCACAATAGATGGAACACCACCATATAATCAAACCTCTTCCCACACCACACTAGATGGAACACCACCATACAGCCAAACCTTCTCCCACAATAGATGGAACACCACCATACAATCAAACCACTTCCCACAATAGATGGAGCACCACCATACAATCAAACCTCTTTTCACAATAGCTTTAACATGTCAGGCTCATGTCACACTAGCGATTCTGTTGTTGGTGACAACTCTCTAGAGACAAGATCCTTAAAATGTGTAGCAAAAAAACTCACGTTCATGCATGTGTCCATCCCTTGCTGACTGGATGAGTGAGGCGTCCTCACATTAGAGGAAAACATCAGAGGAAAACATTGATAAAAATGTCTTCCTCACCCAGCTGGAAAGGAAGCAATTCATGCAAGGTGCTCATTTAACTGCCCTGCTGTGTTCTGCATAGCAATCCCACCATGATCACTAGTCTGACATAGCTCTCAATGTCAGGAGAAAAACAGCAGCCACACTCCAATTAGCATTTCTTGCAGTTTTTTTACTGTAATACTCCATGATGAATTGACTTATACAACTCCATATTTGCTCAGAAGGATAGGAGAAGACTTTCCCCTATATTTGTGAGCAAGCCAGGAGTAATGAAACGCATCAAGAAAGATTGATTTTGGGTTGAAGACATCACTGTATGAAGTCAGTTCATTGATTATTAAAAACACTGCAAGAAGATCTAATTGGGGTGCCACTAATGTTTTTCCTGTTTTTGGTGAAGAGCTGAGATGGACTGTGATGACCAGCACCCAGGATGTCCATTTGCAGGAGAAGACGGTTTTGACCAAAGCTATGGATCTGTATGGCTCCCAATGTTGTTTCAAAAGTTTTTGTTCTTTAATTGAGCAGCTGTAAACAAGAGTGCCTGGTGATGTTTCCATAAAGGTCCTTGTAGAGGAATACCCTGTCATGGGGTAAATTGCAAATGTTCACCTACATTGTCACCCTTTCCCATGCACCCCCATTAGAGACTACAACTTTTTGTCCTGACACACCATGCACAAGGTCCTCTGTTGTCAATAGGGATGAGCTAAGACATGTTTGGATCCCAGTCCGAACCCACCTAAGCGAGCCCGTCATAACCTCTCACCTGTAGTGAGCTAATCCATAAGCAGCTGAGCCATGTCTCGGCTGCTTATGATTGGCACAGTAGAGTTGGGATCAGACTAGGATCTGAACATGCCTGAGCTTATGCCTAGTTGTCACTATCAGGAAGCTGGTCCAGAGCAATTATGTGGGAGAAGAATGTGTGTAGACAGAAATGGGCTGAAAGACTCTGGATGGGGATCAGCACCGGGATGGAAAAAAAAAAAAAAGATGAAAAAAAATCTGCTACTGTACAGGAGGTCAGAATGGGGTCTGTTATCAGAAAAAACAACTGACTGCAAGTGAATCTGTGATCAGGTGCAGGTATTTTTTCTGGTTCAAATATTTTATCGAAGATTGCACAATATAATACATATTGGGCCAGATTCCCGTCTGCTCGCGTAACTTTGTGCGGGCGTAACGTATCTGATTTACGTTGCCCCTCCGCAACTTAGACGGGCAAGTGCTGTATTCTCAAAGCACCTGCTCCGTAAGTTGCGGCGGCGTAGCGTAAATCGGCCGGCGTAAGCCCGCCTAATTCAAATTTGGATCAGGGGGGCGTGTTTTATGTAAATGTTGTGTGACCCGACGTGATTGACTTTTTTTCCCGAACGGCGCATGCGCCGTCCATGGAATTTCCCAGTGTGCATTGCTCCAAAGTACGCCGCAAGGACGTCATTGGTTTTTGACGTGAACGTAAATGACGTCCAGCCCCATTCACGGACGACTTACGCAAACTACGTAACTTTTTCAAATTTCGACGAGGGAACGACGGCCATACTTAACATTGTCACGCCGCACTTACGCCACCATATAGCAGGGGTAACTATACGCCGGGAAAAGCCTAACGTAAACGGCGTAACTTTACTGCGTCGGCCGGGCGTAGGTTCGGGAATTCGCGTATCTAGCTAATTTGCATACTCAACGCGGAATTCGACGGAAGCGCGACCTAGCGGCCAGCGTAAATATGCAGTTACGATCCGACGACGTAACACAGTCGGATCTACGGGAAATCTATGCGTAACTGATTCTAAGAATCAGGCGCATAGATACGACCGTGCAACGCAGAGATACGACGGCGTATCTGGAGATACGCCGTCGTATCTCCACTGAGAATCCGGGCCATTGGTTATACAAATTTTTAATTAAGTAGTTGTATATATATAACTTGTATCTTCTATACAATTGTGTAAAAGGAAATATAAAACAAGTATAAGACAAGAACTTTTTGTCAAAAATAAATAAATATAATATATAAAATAGAATAATAATGAAATAAGATAATTTAAGAAGTACCAATTGTGTACTTATAAATTATAGTACAATTTTAAACATAAAAAGGGTAAGATAAATCGGATAAAATAAACAAACTGTCAGGGGACAGTCGAGATCAGCTTATAGCATAACAGGGGCTAAGATCCGGCTAGGTGGCTTGGCGCGTCCTGAAGTGAAGAGAAAGTTCATCAACTGTCTAGAATGCAGGTTTGAAAAGCAAACATAATCCACAAGTGGTAGAATCATAAGAACTTGTATTGTTTGTGGTGTGAGTATATCTAATCAAGTAAATAGTAATGGATTATGTAAATCTGTATGATATTTGCTTAATTCATAGGGGGGGGGGAATGGGGGGGTAGAAATGAGGAATACTCCTGAGGATGATGACAATAATGTGATTATATTGGAATAGGAGGTGATCTAAGGTTTGTATTTAAGTCAAAATTAATGTAAGGTCAAAGCCTTGCGGTAAGTGATGATTTATCCATGGGCTCCATAATGTTTTGAATTTAGAAATTCTGTCCAGATAAATCGCTTCTGTTTTGGCGTGAATCATTGCCTGGTTAATTCTATGTTTGGCCGCTACAATACATAAAGTGGAAGTTTTCCATGCTGCAGCAATTGATTGCTTTGCAGCTGTTGTTACATATAACAGAAGTTTAAATTGTGGAATAGTAATGTTTTGGGGTTTACTGTTCAATAGGGCTACTGTTGGTTCTGGTAATAGGGTAGTGCTAAACATGGTAGATAGTAGATCAAATATTTGTTTCCAGAAGATGAGAACAATAGGGCAGGTCCACCAAATATGTAGGTGTGTACCTATATCTGTGCAACCTCTAAAGCATTGAGCAGGATATTGTGGGTGAAATTTAGCAATCCTAGCTGGAACTAAGTACCATCCTGTTAGAACCTTGTAATTAGTTTCTAGAGAGGCAATGTTGGGTGTAGCAGAGTTTGTTGCTTTCCATATTTGAGGCCAATCCAAGTCTCCAGGTTGGAGATTCAAGTCAGATTCCCATTTTGATGTATATGATGGAGCATTCTCAGAGATGGGAGACAGTAGTTGTTTGTATATGTCTGAGATTAAGCCTCGTCTGTGTGGGTCAGAAATACAGGTTTGTTCAAAGAGAGTGTAGCTGTCAGTGAGTATGTTCTGGGGATTGTTTAGTTGTATAAAGTTCTTTATTTGTAGATATCTGAAGGTTTCTGTATTGGGTATATCATAGGTTTCACTACGTTTGGGGAAGGGGATAATAGCGCTGGAATCGATAAATTGGTGCATTCGTGTTATCCCTTTGTTAGACCAAGTTGAAAAGAAGGATGGGGAAGTCCAGGCAGGATAAACATCAGGGTTATGTAGAAAGGAGAGAAGGGGATTGTGTAGGCATTGTAGTCCAAAACGGGATTTTAGTCTGTCCCATATAGCCAAGCTATGTTTGGTGATTGGATTTGAATTTTTTTTTTGCGAAGGGAAAGGGACAGCCATAAGATATTTGCCAAAGAAATAGGGTCACACTCAGCCGATTCAATCGACACCCATAGTGGTATTGCTTCGGAGGCGTGATATTTAGGGAGTTGAGCCAGTTGAGCAAGCGTAGTAATATTTGCTAAAATTAGGCATGCTCAATCCACCGTGTGTTCGGGGAGTGAATAGGGTATTTTGTGACAGGCGTGGTTTGATTTTACCCCATACGAATTGATTTACTTTGCATTGCAGAATACGAAAAAGTATGCTGGGATTCGAACTGGGAGGTTTTTTGAAAAGATATAAGATTTTTGGCAAAATAGTCATTTTAGTGACAGTTATCCTACCCAACCAGACTAATGGTAGTGAGGACCAGTTCTTCATTAACGAGGTAAGTTGTTTCAGCAAAGGTGGGTAGTTTGCTTGATATAGATTAGCCGGACCAGCTGTGAGTGAGATACCTAGGTACCGTATTTATTGGGGTATAGCGCGCTCCCGCGTATAGCGTGCACCCCTAAAGTTGCAGCGGATTCCTGTGGAAAAAAGTTTTTTGTACTTACAGTTTTGGTGTCTTGTGCGGCGTCCATCGGCGGCCTCATCGGGTCCGGCGTCCGTCTGCGGCTTCGGGTGTCCTCTTCGTTGGGTCCGGCATCCTTCTGCGGCGTCCTTGCGTCCTCCCCGCTCGTTTCCCGCGCCGAGTTTGAATACTGTGCCGACATATACAGAGCGCAGTACACTCGTGTATTGTCGGGCAGGCTCGGCAACTCTCGCGCTGACGTCCTGTACGTCCAGGACATGAGCGCGGAAGGAGCCAAGACTGCCCGACTATACCCGAGTGTACTGCGCTCGGTATTTGTCGGCGCAGTATTCAAACTCGGTGCGGGAAAGCGGGTATCGGCGTATACAGCGCACCCACGATTTTGCCCTGATTTTCAGGGCAAAAAAGTGCGCGGTATACGCCGATAAATACGGTAAGTAATATGTGTATTTGACCAATTAAAGGGAAGAGAGTCTTGTAGTTCTGTCAGTGATTCTGAAGGAAGAGAAATATTCAAAGCTTTGGATTTTTGTGGGTTTATTTTCAGCCCTGAAATCGTGCAGAATTTACTAAACGTGTCAATTAGGTTTGGTGCTGATATTAAGGAAGATGTGAGAAAGATCAAGATGTCATCAGCGAACATGCACAATTTATGTTGATATCCACCCAATTTGAGACCTTTAATGTTGATGTTTGTACGTATCATTTGTGCAAGGGTTTCGATCGCAAGGGCAAAAAGGAGTGGGGATAAAGGGCAGCCCTGCCTGGTTCCTCTTTCTATTTTTTTTTGTTTCCAATGTTTTTATTAAATTTCCAAGTAGAAATACAATAAAAGGACAGATATAAGGTTCAGAGCAGAATCCTGTATATAAAACATACGCTTTTGGATTATCATATAGTGATAATATCCATTGTACAAAAAGTGTTCCAAAGCCCCATTTTTGGAGAATAGATTTTAGATAATCCCAAGATAGACTGTCAAATGCTTTTTGTATATCGATAGAGAGGAAACAGGCAGGGATACGGCGGGTACGCGCCATATGTGCAAGGAGGGTTGCTCTCCTTATATTATCTCCTGTGTGTCTAGAAGGAATGAAGCCTGTTTGGTCTTTATTTATAAGTTTTCCTATTATTGGATTAAGTCTATTTGACAGAACTTTAGCTCGTATTTTAATGTCTAAATTTAGTACAGAAATAGGTCTATAATTGGACCAGGATGTGTCATCAGAGTTTGGTTTTGGTATCATTGATATAGAAGCTAGCAGGGATCTGGATGAAAAGAATGCCCTAAGAGTAGAGAATTAAAAGATTCTGTTAGAAGGGGGGAAAGTAATGTAGAGAATCTTTTGTAATAAGTGGCTGAAAAGCCATCTGGGCCAGGGCGTTTATGTATTTTCAAGGTTTTTATAGCTGATAGTACTTCTTCTGTTGTAATGGACTTTTCAAGAGAGTCATGTTGATGAGAGTTGAGATAAGGGAAGTTGGATATTGGATAAAAAGGAGGTTAGTTTAGTTTGATCACATTTATGGGTGTCTGTATAAATCAGAAAGTTTTCTACCAAACTCATTTACTATTTTCAGTGGATTACTAGAATAGTTATTTTTTGTAATTTGTAACCGAATTGTATTCCTGATGTGATCTGCTTTACGTAGAGTCAAGGCTAAAAAGGTTGTAGGTTTGTTCGCTTTCATGTATAGTGTATGTCTAGATTTCCTAAGGATTTTTTCTGCCGAATCCGTTAAAAAGACATCTAATTCCAACTTAGCTTTGTCATATGTCAATTTGTTACTTAGGGAAGGGGATGTTTGAAAGTCCTCCGAGGCTTTGTAGAATGTCTCTTCTAATTGTGTTTGGGTAATTTTGTTTTGTTTTTTGAGATAGGTTGATTGGCTAAGGCAAACTGCTCTTATTGTAAGTTTGTGGGCTTCCCAGAGTGTAGTTTGTCTATAGGTAGAGGAAGCTAAAAGATTGTCATTTATATTCCAAGTGCGATAGTTGGGTTTAGGGACAAGGGAAGACAAGGTGGTAATAATTGCATCATGGTCTGACCAGGTACATGGGGTGATTAGTGAGTGAAGAATAAGTTGTGCGGAATAAATATTGGTAAATTAATGATCAATTCGAGAGAATTGTTTGTGGGGGTGAGAATAGTGGGTATATTGTCTTTTCCTAGGGTGTTGTTCACGCCAAGTATCTAAAAGTGAATGTTGGTTGAGAAGGTGTTGGTATGTGGGACGAAAGGTTTGTAGAAGGTGTAGGGGATTTATCCAAGAAAGGATAAATCACTTGATTTGAGTCACCACACATTATAAGCATCCATTTTTTATGTGTGTCTACAACAGTAAACAGATGTGAAAGAAAAGAAAGAGGATTCTTGTTTGGTGCATAACCACTTAACCCCCAGACCATATTGCTGCCCAAAGACCAGAGCACTTTTTGAGATTCGGGACTGCGTCGCTTTAACTGACGATTGCGCGGTCGTGCAACGTGGCTCCCAAACAAAATTGGCGTAATTTTTGTCCCACAAAGAGAGCTTTATTTTGGTGGTATTTGATCACCTCTGCAGTTTTTATTTTTTGCGCTATAAACAAAAATAGAGTGACAATTTTGAAAAAAATGAATATTTTTTACTTTTTGCTATAATAAATATCCCCCAAAAATATATATAAAAAAAAACATTTTTTTCCCTCAGTTTAGGATGATACGTATTCTTCTACATTTTTTTGGAAAAAAAATCGCAATAAGAGTTTATTGATTGGTTTGCGCAAAAGTTATAGCGTTTACAAAATAGGGGGTATTTTTATGTCATTTTTATTTATATTTATTTTTTAATAGTAATGGCGGCGATCAGCGATTTTTTTTCAGTACACACACAGCTCCCGGTCCCCGCTCTGTAACGAGCAATCACGGGTGCCCGGCGGCGATCGCACCCACACGGGAGTCACGGACGAGTAGTGTGATGGAACGCTATCATGACACCTCTTTGTTTTGTAGAGGCTGAGGCTTTAAATATTTGGGGATATCGACCGGGGCAGAATTTAGGGGAGGAGTGAGTAGTAAAATGGGTCTCTTGTAAGCATACAACATGTGCTGAAATATAGAAAAATTGAAAGGCTTTCGTTCTTTTGGGGGGGGGGGGGGGGTTGAGACCCTGCACATTAAGTGTAAGTACATTTAGTGAGGTCATGTTCAAAAATTAAAGTGGTACAAGAGAATATACAGTATGTTAGGAGATTATATAAATACTCTGGAGATGAGTATGAAAAAGGGGGGGGGGGCGGGGAGTAAGGGTTAAATATAGGTCTGATAGAGATTCAAGGGGTTGGTGGTACAAATGAAAACCTACGTTTTATGAAGGAGAGAAGTTTTAATATAGAAAGTATTACATTTTGCTCCGAAATGGAGCTAGTATCCAATGTGTGGTATCAATTACCACACAATGGGTACTGTGACGTCTAAAGGATGTCTGGTATATTATACCAGGCATGTAAGGATCGAGTGTGAGGTGCAGTGGACTGTCTATGAGAACCTAGCAACCTATAAAACTTTGTAAAAAAACACATAGAATTGAACAAGTTTTAAAGGGATAAAAGTAAATGAAACAATAACGTATTTAGATATTCCTTAACATCAATAGGATATTAGAAAGTTAGTATCCCTCATCTGAGTCAGGGATATTTAAATAACATGTACAAATCATGTAGAACTAATGGGAGTCTTATAATGACATAGGGGATTTATAAAAAAAAAAAAAAAAACTCAGACTCTCATGCGTTAGGTCATACATTTGAAAAAAATACAGAGAGAGAGTCATAAGATCCCTATAGTTGTGTACCACATGGAGCCCAGACTCATCAATCTGTACAGCATAACTATAAGTTAATTTTTATAACAATTTGTCTAAGGGGATTAATCTTGTATAGAACTAGAACTTTTAGGGGAATCTACTAATGTAACGAGGAGATCTGCTGAGACAGAGAAATATTCTATCTCAGAGGTCCTTATAACAGACATAGAGTCAATTATGTATGATTGTACAATTTATATCACCAATCAGATGAGATTCAGTCCATTTGTTCTGCAGTAGCTTGCTGGGGGGCAATTAAGGTGCAGGTATTTTTTAAAGCGGTGCTCCATCCAAAAAGGAAGTTCCGCTTTAAGCACCCCCCCCCATGCCACATTTGGCATGTCATTTTTGACAGGTACCTGCTCCCACTTCCACTCTCCCTCCCTGCAATTTTCTGGGGCACGTCATCGGTCCCAGACAATTGCCTGACTATTGAGGAAGCGCACCGCAACTCATGCATTAGCAGTGCGCACCCGGCTGTGAAGCTGCAAGCTGTCACAGCTGGTTGCCCACACTTTCAATGCCGGCACCAGGGAGAGGAGAGGAAGAGAACCGAGGGTTCGGGCGGACGCATTGTTGGACCGTGGGACAAGTGAGTGTCTGTTTATTAAAACTCAGCAGCTATACTTTTTGTAGCTGCTGACTTTTAATAAACACAAAAACGAGTGGAACTCCACTTTAACTGTAGGCCCAGCCACTAATAATAGGTCAACTCTCATAAATCTGAAATATTACATTTGTGTAGTAGGCACAGGTGAGCTTCACTTGTAGCTGTCTTCTTGAGTTCAGACCCACTGCTGCTCCTAAACTGATGTTTTCGGGGGTTTGGACATTTTGGTGCCTGAGCTCCTGACCTCCCCTCAATAAAAGCCTGCGTGTCGAAACTGTCCATGACCACATAGGTTTTTAGAAGACTGTATGAGCAGCAGCATTTAAAGGCAGTCAAAGCTCCTCTCCTGAACGCAGAAGAATCGCATATAAATAAGCCTAAACGCTAGCTGTGTTTAGTGCTTGAATGTTTATTCATTACAGTGGTTAGAAAAAATTATAATTCTAACCAATAAAATTAATTAACATCCAAATGTGCCTAATGCCGCGTACACACGGTCGTTTTTTGTGATGAAATAAAACAATGTTTTTAATCATGAAACAAAACGACGTTTTTCAAACTTCATTTTAAAAAACGACGTTGCCTACACACCATCATTTTTTTCAAAATGCTCTAGCAAAGCGCGGTTACATTCAGCACGTACAACGGCACTCTGTTCCATTCAAGCTCACGTCATAACTTGCTTCTGAACATGCGCGGGTTTAAAAACGTTGTCTTAAACGTCGTTTTACCCACACACTATCATTTTAAATGACACAAAAAACGACGTTTTGAAAAACAACATAAAAAATTGAAGCATGCTCGAATTTTTTTTTTGTCGTTTTTCAGAAGACATAAAACAACGTTTTCCCCACACACGGTCATTTTAAATGACGTTTTTAAACATGACGTTTTTTTTCATCACAAAAACATTTGTGTGTACGCGGCATAAGCCCTAGCTTACATCCAGGCAAGGGCACTGTCCTTATGGGTGCAACGGCGCATTTGTGGCGCTGCACCAATTTCAAAAAGTAGTTTCTGTACTACTTTTTGCGATTTCGGGCTGCGATTTACATTGACATCTCTGCAGAAACCTGAACGTATTTCTCTGAAATAGCGGGCGAAATCGGGACTGACAAGCGGGAGTGAAAAAGTGCGAGTTCAGCTGAACTTACGCGGCTTCATTCCCGCAGTTCAGTGCGAACCTGGGCTAAATGCATTTGAAATACTGCGGCTTCGGTGCATTTTTAAAGCCTTTTTTTGTTCCTGTCAGGGGAAGCAATGTTTATAATAAACCACTGTGCAGGAGGTCTTTAAGATACAATAATGGTGAGTTTACCTCCTGCAGTTTGTGACTCTGCTTTCTATCTACATGGCTGCAAACACTGTTAGATCATTCCTAGGAACATGTTGTTACTGAAACCTTGCATGTAAGCAGATTGCTGCGACCATGGACATCAGAAACCCAAACACAGGCACCATCTAACCATTCTAACACCTAATCTTGCATAAAAGTGCACCTTTCAAACTGTTTCTTCATTAATACATTTATAATGTGTCACGTATATATTGTTTATGATTGTGGTCAAGTTTGTATTTTTGTATATGTTTTAATGTAATGTAATGTAATTTTATTTTCTGTCCTAATGTGTATATGTAAATAAATATTTTCTTAAATTTACTCAATATGAAGTATTCAGGTTTCTGAACCTATACACCAAGTACCGGTATAGTCCTCCCTGCCCACATTTTTTCACTGGAGTTTCAGGGTTTGTGGGGAATCCTTGAGACCCCTCAATTTATATTATATATATATATATATATATATATATATATATATATATATATATATATATATATATATATATATATATATATATATATATATATATATATATATATTTTAAAGCTCCACCTTTTATTATTGTGTGTACCAATATATTGAGAAAATTGACTGCTGCTGTGGCATAAGGTGCAAGTGTCCTTTAAAATTGTGATATATGAACCCAGCGCTGTCTAATCAAAAAACGTATACAGTCCTATTTATTATTACTTCCAAATAAATTATAATCTCTGCCACAAATACGATCAATGGTAAAAAATATCAATATTATAGAGAAATACAATCTTAAAGTGCAGCTTGTATATAGTGCCATCAAATGGGTTAAACTAGTCCTTTAAGGTGCTGTTCCTTGACTAAAGGATTCGTCAACCTAGGTCAGGGATATGCAATTAGCGGACCTCCAGCTGTTGCAAAACTACAAGTCCCATCATGCCTCTGCCTCTGGGTGTCATGCTTGTGGCTGTCTGAGTCTTGCTATGCCTCATGGGACTTGTAGTTCCGCAACTGCTGGAGGTCCGCTAATTGCATATCCCTGACCTAGGTCCTTACCAATATAGAATAAAGACACTGACTAAGTGACATGGGTTTTATATGGCCACAGCCAGGGCCGCTGATAGGGGGGGGGACCACCAGTCCTCCTGTAGGGGGCCCTGGCACACAGAGGGGCCCTGAACAGCAGGCGGAGTCAGTGTGGACGGACGGAGGGGCAATTACAGAAAGATGCCCAGTGCGGCTCTATGCAGCAGCTGAAAGATGGTTTCTCTCCCTCCCCCCAGCTTTTAGCTGCTGCAGGGAGAGACATAGACATAGGGCATTGTTCCTGTAACTGCTTCCCCTGCACCGATACCCCTTCCTGTTCTATTATAAAAGGGCTCATTTACACAGGTTCTCTGTTATGTTTGTGTTCACTAAAAATGATTTTAGTGTATTTTTAGTGAAAAGTAGGCTGTACAGGGCCCCGAGATTTCTAACAGCAGCCCTGGCCACAGCAGCCAATTTTATTAACCAAAGAATAAAATAACATAACATTAAAACATACCAATAAGTGCAAATTCAACAATGTAAAGCTGAACAAGGTATTTGTGTGTCCTTGGGGCACAATTTTAACTGGAATCGTCCATGTCTTCAGCCGTGCCCCAACCAGCTCAAAGACGTTCAGACATCACACATACTTCCATATTCCCCTCCCCAAGGGGACCTCGCTCCTGGGAGAACCACCGCTAACCAAGTGGAAGCGCCATACCTTAGATGGGCCCCACACTTTTGTAATCATGTAATTACTGACTCCCCAAAGACCCCATGACCTGCCAACTGCTGTGACAAAAATGAGCAACATACACCATTTAGTAAATTATTTTTATATAATTTTATATATATTTTTTAACTTGAGACACAAAAACACCCCTACTACCTATACACTGCGGTAACCCCTAACACCGGAATGGGAAGTTGCCACTTCTCCTGCCTCCTTGGAATGTGCAAGAACTACCTCACCGCAAAGACCCTCTCATCTGAATCCTGCCCCCTAAACCTCTGCCTCCAATCAGGTAAGGGCACCCCTACCAAAACACTGACCGAAAGTAGCTGACTGTTCCCTGATCCTGTTCCTCCCTTAGTCATGCAGCCCCCCTATCCATTTTCTCCTTTAGGTCTCACTTTCTCTGTTATCTTGTGCCAATAGTAAACATAAAGTGCCATGCTCCCCTCCTCATGTGCCCTCACTCTCCAACTCTCAGGCCTCGTACACACGACCGAGTTTCTCGGCAAAAACCAGCAAGAAACTTGCTGGGAGATATTTTTTGCAGAGGAAACCGGTCGTGTGTACATTTTCGTCGAGGAAACTGTCGAGAAACTCGACGAGCCAAAAAGAAAGCATGATCTCTATTTCCTTGACGGGAATGGAGAAAATTGGCTTTTCGAGTTTCTCGATGGCTTCACAAGGAACTCGACGAGGAAAACGATGTGTTTGGCCTGTCGAGTTTCTCGGTCGTGTGTACGAGGCCTCAGTGAATATATCACCTGTGAAGAGAACAGACAGTCCTCCGATTTCTGAGATGAATGGTTTGCTCCTCCTTTCCATGCTACACCAAGTTGAACAGATCTCTCATACGTGTTTTAATAGGAGGAGAACCAGGAGAAATCTATAGTGTGATTCCGTCTTATTAAAAAATATATTTTAAAAGCAAATTGAACGATTCTTGAATAAATCAGCCGATTACGGTGTCTCAATTGCTGCCGTCTGTTGCTCAATGGGCCTTTATTGGTGAGTCACATCAGCCTTCAAATACTCTAAAATAAAATGTGCTACTAGTAGTAGCTCTGCTACAATATTGATTTTGAAATTTTCATGACACTGTAATTATGAGATTGTATTTTTTCATAGATGTTCTTGGTTGACTCCTTCTGAAGAAGCGACATTGGCCCCGAAACTTGTTGAGGACTACGTCTATACCTACATCATTGTGCCTCTACATATCTGTGGGGGCTCCTATATGTTTTTAAGCATTAATTTAATGTGGAATTTTGGCAATAATTGCAATATCTTTGTTTTGTAATTTACGTGTATTTTTTTGTATATTTTGTAATAAATGCACATTTTATAACTCCCTTGTTTATAACTCCCTTATTTAACCACTTAAGACCGGACCTTTATGCAGGTAAAGGACCTGGCCAGTTTTTGCGATTTGGCACTGCGTCGCTCGAACTGACAATTGCGCGGTCGTGCGACGTGGCTCCCAAACAAAATAGGCGTCCTTTTTTCCCCACAAATAGAGCTTTCTTTTGGTGGTATTTGATCACCTCTGCAGTTTTTATTTGTTGTGCTGTAAACAAAAATAGAGCGACAATTTTGAAAAAAAAATCTATATTTTTTACTTTTTGCTATAAGAAATATCCCCAAAAAAGATATAAAAAAAAAAAAAAATTCTCAGGCCGATACGTATTCTTCTACCTATTTTTGGTAAAAAAAATCGCAATAAGCGATTGGTTTGCGCAAAATTTATAGCGTTTACAAAATAGGAGATAGTTTTATTGCCTTTTTATTAATATTTTTTTTTTTACTACTAATGGCGGCGATCATCGATTTTTTTCGTGACTGCGACATTATGGCAGACACATCGGACAATTTTCACACATTTTTGGGACCATTGTCATTTTCACAGCAAAAAATGCTATAAAAATGCATTGTTTACTGTGAAAATGACAATTGCAGTTTGGGAGTTAACCACTAGGGGGGCGCTGACGGGGTTTAGTGTGACCTCATATGTGTTTCTAACTGTAGGGGGGCGGGGCTGGACGTGTGACGTCATTGATCGTGTTTCCCTATATTGGGCGGCATCGACTGGTTCAATAGAAACCGTCTGACATTCGGCCCATGTGTATGGCAGCCAGTCCAAGAGAAGCCTTCTATCAAATGAGGAGGAACAAACATTGTCTCTGGACAAATTGTAGCCTTTTATTAAAAGAAGGACAGCACTACAAGTCAAAGCAAAATAAAACCAGATCACTGACGCGTTTCGCACTAGTTTTAGTGGGAAACGCGTCAGCAGTCAGGTTTTATTTTATTTTGCTGTGACTTGTAGTGCTGTCCTTCTTCCCTTTTCCCCTTCTATTAAATGAGGATGACCGAAAAAGGTCTACCAGAGTGTTCTGGTTTGGGAGGCGTCCCCCTGTCAGAACACAATAGCTCAGCGGGGAAGATCGCTGTACTAAAATTGTGTAGTTAGTACAACGGTTCCTCCTCAGCTCTTTCGTTTTTTTTCAGCCCACAGGGTTGGATCTCAACTTCATTGTCACGATCTTGCCTGAAACTGGGACTCTGTGACTCTTTGCTTAAAACGGGTCACAGGAGTGCAGAACAAATTGCACTCTTTTGATCCACAGGAGAAGTACAGCCAAGTGAGCTTTGGCTGTACTTCTCGATTAAGTCTCCCTTCCTCCAGTGATCACACTGTATCTTGTTGTAGATGTGTTGTGTACAATTGTTTCCAAGTTGGCTTGAAAAGCTATAATGGATTGTTAATTGTCTGGAGCCAGCACTGGCCAGTTTGGGGAAACACAAAGTATTGCTCTCCTGCAGAATGTACCTTCTGGATCACCGTACTCATTCTTTCCCAGGCTGTTGGGATCCCTGCGAACTGTCAGTCATTACATGGGCATTTACCACTTACTATCTTTACAGACAAACTAAAATGAACTCATAATGTATCAGATGACATATTCTGTGACTCTTTGATGTGTCTCCTGCTGAGTCCAGATGGCACCGGATATCTGCAATTATCCATGGCACTTTATTTTCACGTGCTTTAATATTTATATGACCACTAATGTCATTGGATACTTGGCCAGGATGTAGTTAAAGACCTAGGGTATGAAGTAGTCCAAAAATTAAATCCTGAAATTCTTTCTCTATTTTTATCTATCTATCTATCTATCTATCTATCTATCTATCTATCTATCTATCTATCTATCTATCTATCTATCTATCTATCTATCTATTGCTATTCATATCTATCTATCTATCTATCTATCTATCTATCTATCTATCTATTGCAATCCATATCTATCTATCTATCTATCTATCTATCTATCTATCTATCTATCTATCTATCTATCTATCTATCTATCTATCTATCTATCTATCTAATGCAATCCATATCTATCTATCTATCTATCTATCTATCTATCTATCTATCTATCTATCTATCTATCTATCTATCTATCTATCTATCTATCTATCGCAATCCCGGCACAACCTTACTATGTGAGTCACAAGACATATACATGGGGATTCAGCCCACAGACGTGCCGCCATAAGAAGCAGATTCTTATGATGGTACACAGATCAGCGGTGGACCCCAGAAGAGGAGGATTGGGGCTGCTCTTTGCAAAAAGAACCTTTACAATCGCTTTAATGTTAGGTGCAGCCATGAATTTTACAAAGCCCAATGGCTTTTCAAAGAAACCAAGAGGGGGGGGGGGGGGTAGGAGGGTAGGAGAAAGGTGGAAATTACACTTCCCTAGCTCATTCAATTCTGTGTGTAAATTTCAACTCTAGCTTTTGAATTCTGTAAATAAAAAACATTTAAAGTTAAACTAAAGTCTTGTTTTTTTTTCCCTTAAAAATAACAAACGGAGTATACTTACCTGCTCTGTTTAACCGTTTTGCACAGAGCAGCCCAGATCCTCCTCTTCTCAGGTTTCTGGCCCCTCCGTCCTACTGGGTGCCCCCACAGCAAGCATCTTTTTCTATGGGGGAACCTGAGCTGTGCCGCAGCTCCCTGTGTCCATTCAGACGCAGAACCATGTCCCGCCCCCGCTCCCTTTCTTGCCTCATTGGCTCACTGATTTTGATTGACAGCAGGGGGAACCAATGGGGCCACGCTGCTGTCTCAGCCAATGAAGACAGAGAGTCCCAGACAGCCGAGTCTCCGTGCAACATCGCTGGATCTAGATGGGGCTCAGGTAAGTATTAAGGGGGCCGAGGGGGGCTGCTGCACGCAAAAGGTTTTTATCTTAATGCATAGAATGCATTACAGTAAGATAGAAAACCTGACTTTAAAACCACTGTATCCACTGCTGCCTAAAAAGAAAAAAAAAATGTAATTTATCCAACAAAAATGTTATTATTTCTTCAGTCTCATAATAAAGAAAACATCTATTTTATTTATTATAGGCATTTATATAACACAGACATTTTATGCAGCATTAGACATAAATAGGGGTGCAACGGATCATAAAACTCACGGTTCGGATCGTTCCTCGGATCAGGAGTCACGGATCGGATCATTTTTCGGATCGGCAAAAAAAATAAAAATTCTCCCCCACTGTGATATACACATCTTCCCCCTCCCCCACTGTAATATACACATCCCCCCCCCCACTGCAATATACACATCTCCCCCCCACTGTAATATACACATCTTCCCCCCCCCACTGTAATATACACATCTCCCCCCCCCACTGTAATATACACATCTCCTCCCCCCCCCCCAATGTAATATACACATCTCCCCCCCCCCCCACTGTAATATACACATCTCCCCCCCCCCACTGTAATATACACATCTCCCCCACCCCCCCACTGTAATATACACATCTCCCCCCCCCCACTGTAATATACACATCCCCCCCCCACTGTAATATACACATCTCCCCCCCCCACTGTAATATACACATCTCCCCCCCCCCACTGTAATATACACATCTCCCCCCCCCCCACTGTAATATACACATCTCCCCCCCCACTGTAATATACACATTTCCCCCCCCCCCCCACTGTAATATACACATCTCCCCCCCACCAACTATAGTACCCCCTCGGTGCAGACCCCCCCTCCTCCTCTCAGGGCAAGAGACCCCCCCTCCTTCTCTCAGGGCAAGAGACCCCCCCTCCTCCTCTCAGGGCAAGAGACCCCCCCTCCTCCTCTCAGGGCAAGAGACCCCCCTCGGGCAGTACAGACACTCCCAGCGTGTGTCCCATGAGTGCAGGCTCCTCCTCTGTGGGTGTAAACAGAGGAGGGCCGCCGCCGGGTGTACCAAGATGGCCGCGGCTCCAGAGCTAGGCCGAAGCCGCGGCCTTTCCTAATGTTATTCCTGCGGCTCCGGAGCTAGGCCGAAGCCGCTGCCTTTCCTAGCGTTATGGCCGCGGCTCCGGAGATAGGCTGAAGGAAAAGGAAAGGCTGCGGCTTCGGCCTAGAAGCGGAGCCGCGGCAATCCGCGGATCAGTGTGTTCCGATCCGAAGGGGGTGACCCGTTCGGATCACGGATCAACTGTGATCCGTTGCACCCCCACTGTACATTCATGTCGGTTCCTGCCCTCAAGGGGTTTACAAGCTGTAGTCCCTATCTCACACACATACTAAGGCCAGTTTAGACATGAGTCAATGAACCCACCAGCATGTCTTTGGAGTGTTGGAGGAAACCCACTCAAGCATAGGGAGAATATGCATACTCCATGCAGACTCTGTCCAGGCTGAGATCCAGTTTTTCCTATAGCTGCATAGTAGAAGTGCTAACCACTAGGCCACTGTGCTGCCTGTTATACCTATATGCCCCCTATGGTCATTCCAGAGTTTGGTAGATGCTGAAAAGACAGATGTCATGAGGGTTTAACTCTCCAGCATCTTCCAGGATCAGTATTTGGATGGCACTTTAACTGCTTTCCGCCCCGTGCTATAACCACGCTACTTTGCTGGGAGGGGGTACTTGAATGTCCTCCCATGATCATGCTGCAAACGCAACCCCAGCAGACTCAGCTGATCACAGATCGGGGTAAAGGGACAATTACAGCCCTTTACCACGTGATCAGCTTTGTTCAATGACAGCCGATCACTGACGTAAACACAAGGCGGTTATCGGCTTTCCTTTCCTCCCGCTGACAGCTTGAGCAGAGAAGAAGAGAGCCGATAACCGGCTAATGTTAAAAGGACATCAGCACTAATAATCAGGGCACTGGTTGTCAGTGTCCTGATAATTAGAGCAGTCTCAACAGTGCCCACCAGTGCTGCCAATCAGTGCCCATCAGCGCCTCCTCATCAGTGCCACCTATCAGTGCCGCATATCAGTGCTGCCTATCAGTGCCCTCCAGTGCTGCCTATCAGTGCCACCCCGATCAGTGGTGATTAGTGCCACCTATCAGTGCCCATCAGTGCCGCCTATCATAACAGCCTAATCAGTGCCTTCTCATCAGTGTCCACCAGTGCTGCCTCATCGGTGTCCATCAGTGCCACCTATCAGTGCCACCTCATCAGTGCCCATCAGTGCAGCCTCATCAGCACACATCAGTGAAAGAGAAAAATTACCTGTTTGTAAAATTTTATAACAATCTATGAAATGTTTTTTTCTTTTGTTTTCAAAATCTTGGGTCTTTTTTCGTTTGTTTAGCAAAAAAATCAAAAACACAATGGCAAATAAATACCACCAAAACAAAGATCTGCTTGTGAAAAAAAAATATATAAAAATTTCATATGGGTACACTGTTCTGTTGCATGACCGTGCAATTGTCATTCAAAGTGTGACAGCGCTGAAAGCTGGAAACTGGCCTGGGCAGGAAGGGGGTAAAAGTGCCCGGTAGGCAAGTGGTTAACGTGAACACCAACTTATACTCAACTACAGAAGAAGAGTATTTTAATTTACAAGGCTGTCTTAACCAGAATAATGGATGACTGGCAATGGCCCTGCTCTTGGGTGTTCCAATGAAACAATCAATCCTGTTACCGTTCGCTGCCATTGCTATCCCAAAGGAATGACTCAGCGGCATCACCAGCTGGTCAGAATAGGTACATCACAGCTGCAGGGTCTGTTTTATGGGGAATCTGACACCTGTCACTGCTGTCAAGGATTTAGTTGTACACAACACGTTATTTACTGTTAGCATGGCAAAGTGCTAGAATGAGTCAGTGCATACTTATAGAAGTATTTATGAATGTACAACTGTCCAAAAAAAAAAAAAAAAAGAACTGCCTCTTGAAAAAGATACGTGGTTATCCTTTAGAAGCAATATGAAAGCTTGAGTTACAGTTTGAAATGAAATTATTTAAAGTGAACCTGTACTTTATCCACACTAGTCAAATGAACAGGCTCACTTCACAAGAGCGACCATAAGAAAGCAACGTTTACCTTCTACCCTCGGCCCCCATCTGCAGGTACTTTGGGTATAGGGGAGACACTTGATGCTCCCCCTGTCTTTCCAAAATGCCCTCCTGGCTTTCATGGAGGTTTAATGATCCAGAACCACAATAATTCCTTTCCTACTGTTAGATGGGACCAGCAACAGTGGCCACAGAACTAGGAGGTCGCACAGGTGCCTGCTCCTAGCTCACTGTTATTTGTCTTCTCAGCTCCATGCCTACAATTATCAACGAATTAAAGGAAATCTATCGTAACAAAGAGTGCTGCCAGTAACTGGCTTTCTTGATAATCTAAAGCATGTCCAAAGTCTGGCCTGCGGCAGAGCGGGGGGGGTGTAATTCAGAATTTTTTTATTCTGCACGGACTGTCTTTGAAATTTCCCCAGCCCCTGTTCAAATCCAATCTGGGAACAAAACCGGGGACAGACTTGGTCTGGGGACAGTGTCCTCAATCTGGGGACTGTCCCTGGAAACTGAGGATCTCTGGTCACCCTAGCCTAAAATGGGCATGTGAGCATCAGAACTGAACCACCAAGCAACAAAAGAGGGTGGCCTGGGCTGATTAGTCATGTTTTCTTTTATGATGTGGATGGCCGGGTGCATGTGTATCTGGGAGGGGATTGTACCAGGATGCAATATGGGAAGAAGGCAAGCCATGATGCTTTGGCCAATGTTCTGCTGGGTCCTGCTGTTAATGAGGATGTTACTTGACCTGTACCACCTACCTAAACATTGTTGCTGACCAATTACAACCCTTCATAGAAATGGTATTCCCTGATGGCAGTGGCCTCTTTCAGCAGAATAATGCACCCTGCCACACTGCAAAAATGGTGCAAGAATGGGTGAGGAACACAACAGGTTTGAGGTGTTGACTCGGCTTGAGGCCCCGTACACACGACCGAGGAACTCGATGTGCCAAACACATCGAGTTCCTCGGCGAGTTCAGTGTGGAAGCCGCCGAGGAGCTCGGCGGGCCGACTTTCCTCATTGAACAACGAGGAAATAGAGAACATGTTCTCTTTTCGGCCCGACGAGTTCCTCGACGGGTTACTCGCTGAAAAGTGTACACACGACCGAGTTTCTCAGCAGAATCCAGCTCCGACCGAGTTTCTGGCTGAATTCTGCCGAGAAACTCGGTCGTGTGTACGGGGCCTTAAAGTCTCCATATCAGATCAAAAAGAAAACAAGTCAAATCGATGGAGGCCCGACCTTGCAACTTACAGGACTTAAAGGATCTCCCACTGACTGGTGCCAGATACAACTGAATACCTCCAATGGTCTAGTGGAGTCCGTGTCTTGGCGGGTCAGGAAAGCTTTGACAGCAAAAGGGGAACCTACTCAATTTTAGGTGGGTGGTCATAAAGTTATGGCTGATCGGTGAATACACACATATGTACAAAATGTGCTCTAACTTCTACTGAAAGCTTGTGGCTTTTTTTTTTGGTCTTCTCTCGCTGCTATCGGCACCTCTGAGGCGAAGAAGCAGGGTGGGACATAATTTATACAGATGGCCAGTCAGATACTTAAAGCGGGAGGTCACCCGAAAAACAATTTTTAACATTAGATTGAGGCTCATTTTGTGAAGGGGAATCAGGTGTTTTTTTTTAAATCGAAGCAGTACTTACCGTTTTAGAGATAGATCTTCTCCGCAGCTTCCGGGTATGGTCTTCGGGACTGGGCGTTTCTATTTGATTGACAGGCTTCCGACGGTCGCATACATCGCGTCATGAGTAGCCGAAAGAAGCGGAACGTCGGTGCGGCTCTATACGGCGCCTGCGCACCGACGTTCGGCTACTTTCGGAAAATCCTGACGCGCTGTATGCGACCGTCGGAAGCCTGTCGGAAGCCTGTCAATCAAATAGGAACGCCCAGTTCCGCAGCCCATACCCGGAAGTGGCGGAGAAGATCGCTCTCTAAAACGGTAAGTACTGCTTCGATTTAAAAAAAAACACCCGATTCCCCTTGACAAAATGAGCCTCAATCTAATGTTAAAAATTTAGTTTTTGGGTGAACCTCCACTTTAACTGGCCGTTTGTATTGCATTCATTGGCAGCTTCTTATTGTGTTGTGATGGGAAAAGACCAGCACTACATAACCTGCTTTACAATGGAGGTAAGCCGCAACAGTCACTATCACTGTGTATTTAAGTTTCATAAAACGGACACCTGTATCTTGTGCTATTTCCACTTTTTTTCTGTACAAGATTGAACAGGTTATTAAAGTGGAGCTAATTTCAACGATACCAACCAATCTTTCAATGGTCCAACATTCCTCGCTGTCGTGTCTTATCTAACTGGTTCTTGGTCGGCGCAGGATGATGTCACTGTGCAGGAGTAGGTGTGCACTGTGCTGAAATGTAAACTGAGCTGCTCTTGCACAGCTCAGTGTACATTCCAAAAAAAAAGACTGCAGGCAGACAGGTAGGTTTATTTTATTACAGAAGAGACATGGGGGTCGATTTACTATATGCAAATAAACATGTACATTTGCAAGTGCAGTTGCTCCAGAGCTTAGTAAATGAGCAGGAGCTCTGCTGACTTCCATCATCCAATCCTGCGCAAGCATTAATACTGTTTTTTATCTTCTGTGAATGGGTGTTCTTTGTAAAGTGAAGCTTTACCCCATTTACTAAGCTCTGGAGCAACTGCACTTGTCTATTTGCCTTTATTAATTCAACCCCATTCAGGGGTGGATCCGGGGGGGGGGGGCAAGGGGGAAATTGCCCCCCCTGAAAACATCACTGACTGAGTGCAGTTCTGAGTCTCTCTCTCTCAGTATCATCAGTCGATCAGCAGCTCTGTGTTATTGTTATAACACCGCAGTGGGGAGGTATGTGGAGCCGTACCGCTGGCTTGGCCTCTAGTGTTCCCTGCACTGGTTGCTAGCGCCAGGGCCGTCTGGCATCTAGAAACCAGTCACGTCAGTCACGTCGTAGCCGCTGCTGACGAGGAGGAGAGCCCTAGCATTCAGAATGGAGCCTTCTTCCTTCTCTGCCCCTGAGCGAGAGTTTTGGCTCCACCCACCTCCTCCCTCCATCTTCTCCACACTACAGCGTGGCGTGGAAGAAGCAGAACACAGGTCATGAACACAGGGTGAAGCAGTGACTGTGTGTCACTGTCATCCGTTGGTGGTATTTGATCACCTCTGCCGTTTTTTTTTTGTTTGTTTTTTGTGATATAAACAAAAAAGGAAACAATTAAAAAAAAAGCTACATTTTTTACGTTTGCTATAAACAATTTTCTTCATCAATTTAGGACAATATGTATTCTGCTACATAAGCATTTACTGATTGGTTTGCACAAAAGTTATAGCGTCTACAAACTAGGAGATAGATTTACAGCATTTTTATTTATTTTTTACTAGTAATGGTGTTAATCTGTGATTTTTAGCGGGACTGCAACATTGCAGCGGACAGATCGGACACCTAACTGACACTTTTTGACACTTTTTTGGGGACCAGTGACACTACTACAGTGATTAGTGCTAAAAATATGCACTGTCACTGTACTAATGACACTGGCTGGGAAGGGGGTTAACATCAGGGGCAATAGAAAGGTTAACTGTATCCCTAGGGGTGCTTGCTAACTGTGTGGGGGATGGGTTCACTAGATGAACAGAGTGATCCGTGTTCCTGGCTAGCAGGAACACAAGATCACTCCGGTCATCTCTGACAGAACGGCAGTCTGCCTTGTTTACGTTGGCAGACCGATGTTCTATCTCTGTGGGGCAGTGATCGCGGATGGCCAGTGGACATCGCTTTTGCCTTATTTTCTGGCAGTGTACATAGTTACATAGTTAGTCAGGTTGAATAAAGACACAAGTCCATCCAGTTCAACCACAAAAAAACAAACAAACAAAGTAAAAAACACAGTACAATCCCATACACCCAACTCCATACCCACAGTTGATCCAGAGGAAGGCAAAAAAAAAACAGCAGAGCATGATCCAATTTGCTACAGCAGGGGAAATTTCCTTCCTGATCCCCCGAGAGGCAATCGGATTTACCCTGGATCAACTTTACCTACAAATCTTAGTACTCAGTTATTTTATGTACATTTAGGAAAGAATCCAGGCCTTTCTTAAAGCAATCTACTGAGTTGGCCAGAACCACCTCTGGAGGGAGTCTGTTCCACATTTTCACAGCTCTTACTGTGAAGAAACCTTTTCGTATTTGGAGGTGAAATCTCTTTTCCTCTAGACGTAAAGAGTGCCCCCTTGTCCTCAGTGTTGACTGTAAAGTGAATAACTCAACACCAAGTCCACTGTATGGACCTCTTATATATTTGTACATGTTGATCATATCCCCCCTTATTCTCCTCTTCTCAAGAGTGAATAAATTCAGTTCCTCTAATCTTTCCTCATAGCTGAGCTCCTCAATGCCTCTTATCAGTTTGGTTGCCCTTCTCTGCACTTTCTCCAGTTCTCCGATATCCTTTTTAAGAACTGGTGCCCAAAACTGAACTGCATATTCCAGATGAGGTCTTACTAATGATTTGTACAGGGGCAAAATTATATCTCTGTCTCTGGAGTCCATACCTCTCTTAATACAAGAAAGGACTTTGCTCGCTTTGGAAACCGCAGCTTGGCATTGCATGCCATTATTGAGCTTATGATCTACCAAAACCCCCAGATCCTTCTCCACTACAGATCCCCCCAGTTTGCCACCTTTTCTTCAAGCCAAACCCGAACACAGGGCAATTTTTATTTTATGTTTGCAGTAAAGGCTATAGGATTATAAAAGACCTGGGACACATTTGGGTGCCCGAGGGATAGTAGTAATGTAGCGCACAGAGCGCGCCAAATTGCCCTTGCTAACATCATCACCCCTCCCCCAACCTTCTGTGATGCCAAACCTTCCCCCAAACAGCTGCCCACATTGGCAACAGATTTATGTATGACAACCTTGGTTTCTTGGGGAGCCAAAGTCTGGTCTGAATAATGTGTCCGAGTTTCAGGTGGACTGAAACCCTGACACATTATTCAAAACCCGAACTGTCCGGGTGAATCCTGGACAGGTGGCAACCCTATGGCAGTGCCTCTCCTGAGACTAGACTCTGGATCCACCCCGACCCTATTACATGTATTTTCTGCATTAAAGAGCCCAGTGTCGGCACACATGTGCAGCACCATGGCAATAGCAGATCAAACAGAGGCCAACATGGCAGCTTCCTTGGCTCTAAGGAATAGGAGGGTTTAGTTCTGCTTTAAGGTTCAGAGTTAAAACCGAAATTCTGTATTTCGCCATGACACCGAATGACACTGTGTAACTTCACAGAGCTGCCATGGTAACAAGCACAAATGAAAGGGAGTTGTTAAAATGGAATGCTGTACTGAGAATCCCTTGTGCACCGCTGTATTGAAGGATGTCTATTTTCAGTAAATTGGCTAAATGTTACACTTATTACAATGCAATCTGCCGCCACCGTGACACAGGGGTGCTGGTGAGACCTATGGATGCTACATGCAGTGTCTTGTCATGATGCTGCTACTTAGCTGTTACTGTCTATCCATCTGCCATTTCATGTGTATATAGTATGTACATGTATATAGTATGTGTATAGTGTGTGTATATAGTGTGTATATAGGGCATACAGTAAACACTGCCCTTTGCGCAAGCTCAGTGTGTGTATAGTGTGTGTGTGTATAGTGTGTATATAGTGTGTGTGTATATATAGTGTGTGTATATAGAGTGTGTATATAGTGTGTGTATATAGTGTTTAGTGAGTATATAGTGTGTAGCGTATAGTGTGCATATAGTGTGTGTATAGTGTGTATATAGTGTGTATATAGAGTGTATTTAGTGTGCATATAGTGTGTGTGTATAGTGTATGTATAGTTTGCATATAGTATGTATAGTGTGTATATAGTGTGCATATAGTGTGTGTGTATAGTTTGTATATAGTGTGTATATAGTGTGTGTATAGTGTGTGTATAGTGTGTATATAATGTGTGTATAGTTTGTATATAGTGTGTGTATAGTTTGTTCATAGCGTGTATATAGTGTGCATATAGTTTGTATATAGTGTGTATATAGTGTGTGTGTGTGTATATAGTGTGTGTATAGTGTGTGTATATAGTTGGTAGTATATAGTGTATATATATAGTGTGTGTATAGTTTGTGTATAGTGTGTATATAGTGTGTGTATAGTGTGTGTGTATATAGTGTGTGTATATAGTGTGTGTATATAATGTGTTTAGTGTGTGAATAGTGTGTGTATATAGTGTGTATAGTGTGTGTATATAGTGTGTGTATAGTGTGTGTGTATATAGTGTATTTAGTGTGTGAATAGTGTGTGTGTATATAGTGTGTGTATAGTGAGTGTATATAGTGTGTGTGTATATAGTGTGTGTATAGTGTGTATATAGTGTGTGTATATAGTGTGTATAGAGTGTATATAGTGTGTGTATATAGTGTGCATATAATGTGTATATAGTGTGTATATAGCGTATATAGTGTGTGTGTATATAGTGTGTATATCGTGTGTGTATATAATGTGTGTGTGTATATAGTGTATTTAGTGTGTGAATAGTGTGTGTATATAGTGAGTGTATATAGTGTGTGTATAGTGTGTATATAGTGTGTATATATAGTGTGTGTATAGTGTGTATATATAGTGTGTGTATATAGTGTGTATAAAGTGTATATAGTGTGTTTATATATAGTGTATATAGTGTATATAGTGTGTGTATATAGTGTGTACACAGTGTGTGTATATAGTGTGTGTATATAGTGTGTGTATATAGTGTATATAGTGTGTGTGTATAGTGTATATAGTGTGTGTGTATAGTGTATATAGTGTGTATATAGTGTGTATATAGTGTGTATATAGTGCATACAGTAAACCCTGCCCTATACACAAGCGCAGTGTGCATTAGGTGACTTGCTTATCGTTTTTCTCTTTTTTTAGGTGCAGGAAAATGAAAGTTGGATTTGTTGGTTGATCACCAAAGTGAACGGCATAATCCCATGGGAATTGCAGACCTAGCTCAGGGGAACTCTCTTTCCCACACTCATTCTAAACATTCACTGGCAATGACATCTCTGTAATTTACGTTTTTTCCCCCCTTGTTTTCCTTATAAAGTGCTGCCACCCCACCACCCTTCCTGGTCAATATATCTTTGTTTTGTTTCTGTAACATGGGAAACACATCATGTATATGCAGACTGTTGAGGCGTAGTGTTATACATGAGATTAAAATAGCTGCCTTTTTTTTTTTTTTTTACTGCAAGCAAATCTGTGTTTTTTTCGTTACTGTAAAATTAACCCATCGCTCACATGACGGCAGCTGTGATCCAGAAAAATAATTATTTTGGTTGCACATACCTTCTTATCTTTTGAAAATAATTTTAGTAAGCCAGTCTCAGATATAATATTAATAATGAGAATATTATTATTATTATTATTATTATTATTATTATTATTATTATTATTAATATTATAGTAGCCTTTTTATCTCTTGATTCAGCTGATTCAGGAATACAATATTTATGAAATACAATTATTAATTATAATTTTTTACTATTATTTCACGATAATAGGATTTTTTTAAGTTGTTCATTAAAACAATTATAATAATAATACCTGATATTTATATTCATACTTTAAAAACATTTTGTTAATTATTATGTTTTAGGAAGATAATAATACAGTAGTAAAATAATATAAGGAAAAAGAAAACATTTCTAAAATGTATCTATTTATTTATCTGTTGACTAACCTATTCCAAGAGGACAATAGTAAGCAAATAGGGGAAACATATGTTTCTTTAAAAGAACAACCATAATATCTATTATTATTTTATCTTTATTATTATTATTATTAATAATAATAATAATAATAATAATAATAATAATAATAATAATAATAATAGAAAGAAGAATTTAGCATAATAATGGTGTTATTATTATTATTATTATTATTATTATTATTATTAGTAGTAGTAGTAGTAGTAGTAGTAGTAGTAGTAGTAGTATTATTATTGTTATCATCATCATCAGTAGTAAAAAAGTAACCAATAATATTGCCTAGCGACGCAATCAGAGGCTATTTACTATTATAGTATTTTATTTTAATGTTATTTTAATAGTTTAGTATAAAAATGGTATTATTATTATTATCATCAGCAGTTGTAGAAGTAGCGCTAAGGTATGATAAAAAAAGTTACCAATAAGGCCTCATGCCCACGGACATTTTAAAAAACGGGCTGTAAAGCTAGTAGAGACGCCAGGAAAAAAAAGCGGAGTTTTTCCGTGTTTTTTTCCACGTTTTGCATTGAACTCAATGCACGTTTTGCCGCGCTAGCTTTCAGACACGTTTTTCTTTCTCTATTCAAAATCAATGGTTTCCTATGGGAGCCCATTGATTTGAATAGAGGTCGCACCAGAAGTCGGATCAAGATGATCCGACTTGCGGGGCGACTTGTTTGCGGAGAATCTTGAAGGGGAACCCCGCAATTTTTTTTTAAAATTGCGTGAGGTTCCCCCCAAGATGATACCAGACCTTATATGGATGGATCTTAAGGGAAATCCCCCCACTCCGAAAAAAAACCGACGTGGGGGTTCCCCCAGGATCCATACCAGACCCTTATCTGAGCACGCAGCCCGACAGGTCAGGAAGGGGGGCTAGCGAGCAAGTTCCCCCCCTCCCAGATCATACCAGGCCACATGCCCTCAACATGGGGGGGGGGGGGTTGGTGCTTTGGGGCAGGGGGGCACTGCGCCCCCACCCCAAAGCACCTTGGGGACAATGGCCTCTTCCTGACAACCCTTGCCGTTGGTTGTCGGGGTCTGCGGTCTTTCGGAATCTGGGATCCCTCTTTAATAAGCGGGCCCCCAGATACTGGCCCCCCACCCTATGTGAATGAGTATGGGGTACATTGTACCCCAACCCATTCACCTGGGGGGAAAAAGTGTCAGAAAAAAAAACACACTACACAGGTTTTTAAAATATTTTTTTAGGCAGCCCCGGGGGTCTACTTCCGACTTCGGGGGTCTTGTCCCGACTTCTCCGCTCTCTCCGGCGTCTTCTCCCGCTCTCCGGGGGCATTCTCCGCGCTCTCCGGTTCTTCTCTCGCTCTCCGGTGATTTCTGCCTTCTGCCGGGCTTCGCTGTCTTCTTCCAGCTCTTTTACCAGCGACGGACAGTTTTCCACGGCATCCTCTTCTCTTCTTCCGATGTTGACTCGATGAGCTCTCCCGCTGTAATGCCGGGTGCGCGGTCCGCAGCGATTTATATATGCATGGGGCGTGGTCACCGGGTATGTCACCCGGTGACCCCGCCTCTTATGACGTCACCGCCCGGGGCATGATGGGACTGTGACGTTATAAGAGGCGGAGTCACTGTCGCTCGACCCCCTTCCTGACCTGCCGGGCTGCGTGCTCGGATAAGGGTCTGGTATGAACCCCCATGCCGTTTTTTTCCCCCTAGAAAGGGGGTCTGGTATTATACTGGGGGGGGGACCTCAAGCTAAAACATTTTTAATTTTCGCGGGGTTCCCCTTCAAGATTCTCCGCACACGAGTCGCCCTGCAAGTCGGATCATCTTGACTTCTGGTGCGACCTCTATTCAAATCAATGGGCTTCCATAGGGAACCATTGATTTTGAATAGAGAAAGAGATGCTGGACTAGGCTTAACTCAAAGTTAAGCCTCGTTAAATTGTGTTTGCCGGCGTCTGACGTCTTTACAGCTCTAGCGCTGGAGCTTCAGAACGCACTGGTCCTGTTTTTTTTTGCACTGGTCCTGTTTTTTTTTTGCAGCTTAAAAACGTCTCAGCCATTTACAGCTCAAAAACGTCATGGTGGGCATGAGGCCATATGCTAACATGGAGAGCCGTTTTTTAAGCTGCAAAAAACACGTCCATGGACATGAGGCCTCATATTCCCTCCTGATGAAATCAAAGTCTATTTATTAAATAAGAAACATCTTGTTTATTCAATAATCGTCCACAAAAATAAATAAATTGTAAACAGTCTAAATATGTGAGAAAACATTACAACCCCAATTTTTACGACAAAGTAGCATCCCCTCTTCCTTTAACAACTTTCTGTAAGTGCCGGTTCATACAGGGGTGGCTTCAAAGTCCCCCGACTCCCGTCCGACTCTGAAGCCGCCCCATACAACGCAACTTCAGCGTGGCTTACAAAATGACTTCTGTATAGAAGTCAATGCAAGCCGCTCCAAAGTCACCCAACGTAGTATAGAAACCTTTTTCTAAGTCAGAGCGACTTGAGTCACTCCGATTAGAACGGTTCCATTGTGCTGAATGGAGCGCGACCTGTCAGGCCCTTGTGAATTGGCACTTAATGTCTGGGAACTGAGGAAACCAGTTGCTGGAGTTTTGGAAGTGGAATGTTGTCCCATTCTTGCCTGTTATAGGATTCTAACTCTCAGGCCTCGTACAGACGACCCAACATGTCCGATGAAAATGGTCCGCGGACCGTTTTCATCGGATATGTCCGCTGGAATCATTTGGTCTGATGGCTGTACACACCATCAGACCAAATTCCGCGCGGACAGAATACGCGGTGATGACGCGGCGACGTGAAGGTGACGTGCGCGAACCCGGAAGTTCAATGCTTTAACGCATGCGTCGAATCACTTTGACGCGATGCGCGGGTTCTCGGGCCAGCGGACATGTCCGATGAGTCGTACTGACCATCGGACATGTCCGGCGGACAGGCTTCCAACGGACATGTTTCTTAGCATGCTAAGAAACAGTTGTCCGCTGGAAACCTGTCCGGTCGGCCGGAAAATTGTCCGGTTGGCCCTACACACGACCGAACATGTCTGCTGAAACTGGTCCGACGGACCAGTTTCAGCGGACATGTTCGGTCCTGTGTACGAAGCCTAACTCAACAGTCCTGGGTCATGCGCCAAATATTTTCAATTGGTGAAATGTATGGACTGCAGGCAGGCCAATTAAGTACCTGGACTCGTCTACTATGAAGCCATGCGGTTGTCTCATAGATGCAGTATGCGGTTTAGCATTGTCCTGCTGAAATATGCAAGGCCTTCCCTGAAAAAGACGTTGATAGAAGCATATGCTGCTCTAAAACCTGGATATATCAAGCATTGATTGTGCCTTTCCAGATGTGCAAGCTGCCCATTCCATGTGCACTAATGCACCCCTATATGGTCATAGTGCTGATAACAAGCTGCAAAATCCCTGTGCTTTTTAGTCCAGAGGATGCAGCGCCCATGGTTGCCAAAAAGAATGTCAAATTTGAATTTGTCTGACCACAGAATAGTTTTCCACTTTGCAACAGACCATTTTAAAGTGGAGGACCCCCAATTTTTTTTTAAAAGCCAGCAGCTACAAATACTGCAGCTGCTGACTTTTAAAAAATGGACACTTACCTGTCCAGCGCGCCTGCAAAGTTGGCAGACGACGATGAGCAATCGCTCGGTCCTCGGGTTAGCTGCCGCCGCCATGCTTGGTGAGGTAATCACTGCTTCAATGCCCGGTTCCCTGCTGCGCATGCGCGAGTAGTGCGGCGCGCCGTCACTGGTCCCTGCTCTCTCCTGGGAACCGTGTGTATTCCCGACAATAAATGTTGGCTGTGCATGCTCTCAAATTGTCAGACAACAAATGATCCGATTGTGTGTTCACAAATCCATCGGACTAAAATCCAAAGTACAAACCGGCATGCTCGGAAGCAATACTATAAGACAACATTAGCAGAAGTTGTCCAAAGGGTGGCGCAAAAGAGCTGAAAAAACACGTACTACGTCTATTACGTCACTACGTGTGCTATGACTAAGCACTAGTTTCAGTGCGAAACGCGTCAACAGTCAGGTTTTATTTTATTTTATTTTGCTGTGATTTGTAGTGCTGTCCTTCTTTTAATAAAAGGCTACAATTTGTTCAGAGTGCGGCTGTCCATAGACAACTTTTGTTCCTGCTTTACTACGTTCGTGTTTGTTGGCTGAAAAGGTTCTGCCGTGTGTATGCATACCAAGTTCACGGACAACGCCCTTCGGACAAAAATCCACGGATTTGTCCGATGGAAGTCCGATCGTGTGTATGAGGCTTAAGACACTCTGGGGTTAATTTACTAAAGGCAAATAGACTGTGTGCTTTGCAAAGCGCAGTTAATCAGCAGAGGGGAGGCTCTGCTGATTTCCATCATCAAATCATGTGCAAGCAAAAATGCTGTTTTTTTTTATTATTTTTCCTTCCACGTGATTGGGTACTCATTACAAAGTGAAGCTTTACCTCATTTACTAAGTTCTGGATCAACTACACTTGCTGGGGGTAACTGCACTTTGCACAGTGCGCAGTCTATTTGCCTTTAGTAAATCAACCCCTCTGAGGCCCCGTTCACACGACCAGTTTCCTCGGCAGAATTCAGCTTCCGACCGAGTTTCTGGCTGAATTCTGCCGAGAAACCCGGCCATGTGTACACTTTCGGCCGAGGAAGCCGACGAGGACCTCGGCGAGGAAATAGAGAACATGTTCTCTATTTCCTCGTTGTTCTATGGGAGAACTCGGCCCACCGAGGTCCTCGGCGGCTCCAGGACTGAACTGGCCGAGGAACTCGATGTGTTTGGCACATCGAGTTCCTCGGCCGTGTGTACGGGGCCTGACTCTTTATACCCAGTCATGTTACTGACTTGTTGCTTTTAATCTAATTAGTTGCAAAATATTCTTCCAGCTCTTCCATATTCGTACCACTTACGTTGCCAAATTTTTTCTTGCCCTGTTTCAAATTTTTTTGAGACATGTTGCCGCCGTCAAATTTTTCTATCTATCTATTGTGAATAAAATATGGGTTTATGAAATTTGCAAATCCTTGCATTCTGTTTTTTCATTTTACACTGCATCTCAACTTGTTTGGAATTGGGGTAATAACAATACCATTATTATCCTAAACTATTATAATAAAATATTATAATAATAAATAGACTTGTATTTTCAGTAGGGCATTTTGTTGGTTACTTTTTTTTTTTGTTATAACTGGGTACTAACATTTATAGGTAAAGTTCATTCAGGGATCATCTGATTGCCTCTTGAGAGATCAGGAAGGAATTTTTTCCCTCTGCTGGAGTAAATTGGATCATGTCCATTTTTTTTTGTTTTTGTTTTTTTTTTGCCTTCCTCTGGATCAACTGTGGGTATAGGATTGTAAAAAAAATTATGTTTTGTTTGGTTTTCCCCTTTTTATTGGTTGAACTAGATGGACTTTGTGTCTTTTTTCAACCAGACTATTGACTAACTATGTAACTATTGTTATACTAGCACCAATTCTACAACTACTGATAATGATAATAGAAATAATATCATTATTATACTAAATTATTATTATTATTATTATTATTATTAATAAATATTATTGTTGTTCTTTTAAGGAAACATCCTAACAGAACAGCGCTCAATCCTAGACTTTGATTTCCTCAGTAGGGTATATTGTTGGTTACTGTTTTGTTATACTAGCACACCCCAAGACCCCTTTCACACCGAGGCAGTTTTCAGGCGTTTTTAGCGCTAAAATTAGCGCATGTAAAGCGCCTGAAAACTGCCTCTCATGCCTCCCCAGTGTGAAAGCGTACTTTTACCTTGGGGTGGTGCGCTTGCACGACGGGAAAAAAGTTCTGCAAGACGCATCTTCAGGGCCGCCCTGCCCATTGAAATGAATAGGCAGCACTTCCGAAGCGCCTGAAACTCGCTTCCAAAGCACTGCAACATGGGCGCTTTTAACCCCTTGTTAACCCCTTCTTGGGGGTTAAAAGTACCCTGCTAGTGGCCAAAAAGTGCTACTTAAACAGCGGTAAAGTGCTGCTAAAATTAGCGGACCCACCATCCCAGTGTAAAAGTGGTCTTATTATACAACTACTGATGATGATGATAATAATAATAATAATAATAATACCACCATTTTTATACTAAAATAATAATAAGAATAATAAGAATAAATATTATTGTTTTTCTTTTAAGGAAACATCCCAACTTTTTTGGAATTTGGGTAATAACAACACCATTATTATCCAAAACAATTATGATAAAATACTGAAATAAAATATTATAGTAATAAATAGACTTTGATTTCATAATTAGGTTGTTGGTTACTTTTTTTTGTTATACTAACACTAATTATCAACCTACTGATGATGATAATAATAATGATAATACAATTATTATACAAAAATAATAATAACAATAATAATAATGAATATTATTGTTTTTCTTTTGAGGAAACATCCCGACTTTTTTAGAATCTTGGTAATAACAAAACCATTATTATCCTAAAGTATTATAATAAAATATTAAAATTAAATATTATAATAATGATTTCATCATTAGGTTGTTGGTTACTTTTTTTTTTTTTCTATACTAACACCAATTCTAAAACTTCTGATGATGATGATAATAATAATGCCATTATTATACTAAAATAATTATAATAATAATCATAATAATAATAATAATAATAATAATAATAATAATACATAAAAAGTTACTTTTTTGTTATACTAACACTAGTTCTACAACTACTGATGATGATGATAATAATGATAATACCATTATAATACTAACATAATAATAATGATAATAATAATAATAATAATAATAATAATAATAATAATAATAATAATAATAATAATAACTATTATTGTTTTTCTTTTGATTAAACATCCCAACTTTTGGGGAATTTGGGAAACTACAAAACCATTATTATCCTAAACTATTATAATAAAATATTATATTAAAATAATAAATAGACTTTGATTTCATCATTAGGTTGTTGGTTACTTTTTTTGTTATACTAACACTAATTCTACAACTACTGATGACGATGATGATGATACCATTATACTAACATATTAATAAATAATAATAATAATAATTCTACACTAAAATATTAATAAATAATAATAATAATTCCACACTAAAATATTAATAAATAATAATAATAATAATTCCACACTAAAATATTAATAAATAATAACAATAATAATTCCACACTAAAATATTAATAAAAAATAATAATAATTCCACACTAAAATGTTAATAAAACAAAGCTTTAGGGCACCCCTACACTTTTTTAATAATGATTCTAAACACTCCCACCTCCTCTCCTATTATGTTGGTCCATGTGATCTGGATCCTGCACTGGAATACTTAGCATTGCTGCAGAACAGACAGTGAAATAGAAGCCCCCAGCCCCCCCTCCCCTGTGTCAGAAAAAGCAGAATTATACTTCCAAGCTGTGACAGTCAGTAAGCTTAAAATAACATCCCTGGGATTGGAACCCAGCAAGAGAAAATGAGTGTGTGTGTAGATGTGTGTGTAGATGTGTGTAGATGTGTGTAGTCCTGTCTCCCCTGGTACCTGTCATAAGATGTCAGGGATTCCTCTTGGCTCATGCTGGGGGGCCTTGCCCCCCACCCTCCCCAGCCCCCCCCCCCCCCTCCCAGTAGATTAATACACAGCTAGCAGGATAGAGAGAGCAGAACAGATTGGTAGCTGGAGACTGAGGCATCTGCTTGACACAGAAGCCTGGTAGCTATGGATGGGGAATAAAAAGCATCTTTGACGTCAGGATTAATGATTGGTCCCTCATCCGGGTCCCCTCTCCTGGTGTTATTTGTGTATGCAGCCTTGCTGTGGACCTACTTTTATTTGGAGGAGTAGATCTCTTAGTGGAAGAAGAGGAGGTGCGTGCAGGCAGGCAGGCAGACACTGTGCGTGCAGGCAGGCAGGCAGACACCGTGCGTGCGGGCATCGTGCAGGCAGACATCGTGCAGAATGGTCGGGGCTGATGAAGATTGCATGGCATGGAGATCGCTCTGGTGAGTTTGGAGAACGGGAGAGCCCCAGCCGTGGAGGATGGAGGGGGCAGCTGCACAGCGGACAGGAGGGACCTTCTCCAAATCCCCAGGGCACCATCTTGGCTGATCGACTGCAACCAAGGCAGGGAAGGGCCCCAGCGAGCCCCTCAGCCACCGGGGACCGGGCAAGGAGGAGGAGGAGGTGGCTGTGGAGGAGGAGGAGGTGTGGGCGCACGTTTGCACAGCAGCAGCGACATGATCATGAGCTATCCTGGCAGTCACATCAAGGATGGCGATGACATCCACACGGTGATCCGCCTGGAGGAAGACGAGTCCCATGCCCACCCGGGGGAAGAAGAGGACCACCATTTCGACCTGGGCATCATGGACCACGAGAGCAACCAGCGGGTCATCATCAACATCGCCGGCTTGAGGTTCGAGACCCAGCTGTCCACCCTCAACCAGTTCCCCGACACCCTCCTGGGCGACCCAGAGAAGAGGATGAGGTTCTTCGACCCCTTGAGGAACGAGTACTTCTTCGACAGGAACCGACCAAGCTTCGATGGCATCCTCTACTTCTACCAGTCTGGGGGCAAGATCAGACGCCCAGTCAATGTCTCCATCGACGTGTTCGCCGACGAGATCCGCTTCTACGAGCTGGGCGAGGAGGCTATGGAGAGGTTCAGGGAGGACGAGGGCTTCTTGAAGGACGAGGAGAAGCCTCTGCCCAAGAATGAGTTCCAACGCCAGGTCTGGCTGATCTTCGAGTACCCCGAGAGTTCCAGCTCCGCCAGGGGCATCGCCATCGTTTCGGTGCTGGTCATCCTCATCTCCATCATCACCTTCTGCCTGGAGACCTTGCCCGAGTTCAGGGATGAGAACGAGCTGCCCCCGACGCTGTCCAAGGTGCTTAACGACACCCAGCAGCCACCACCTCCTCCCAGCGGATTGACCGACCCCTTCTTCATCATAGAAACCACCTGTGTCATCTGGTTCACCTTCGAGCTCCTGGTCAGGTTCTTCGCTTGCCCCAGCAAGGCTCACTTCTCCAAGAACATCATGAACATCATTGACATTGTGGCCATCATCCCATACTTCATCACCCTGGGGACAGAGCTGGCAGAGCAGCAAGGTAACAATGGCCAACAGGCCATGTCCCTGGCCATTCTCAGGGTCATCCGCCTGGTCAGGGTCTTCAGGATATTCAAGCTGTCCAGGCACTCTAAGGGCCTTCAGATTTTGGGACAAACCCTCAAAGCCAGTATGAGGGAATTGGGGCTTCTAATATTCTTCCTCTTCATAGGAGTCATCTTGTTCTCCAGTGCTGTCTACTTTGCAGAAGCTGATGATCCAGAGTCTCATTTCTCTAGCATCCCAGATGCTTTCTGGTGGGCAGTGGTCACCATGACCACAGTGGGCTATGGGGACATGAGGCCAGTAACTGTTGGGGGCAAAATTGTGGGTTCCTTATGTGCCATCGCTGGTGTCCTCACTATTGCATTGCCTGTCCCTGTTATAGTCTCCAACTTTAATTACTTCTACCACCGAGAAACTGACCATGATGAGCAGATCATCCTCAAAGAGGAGCCCAGTAGTGCCCATGGCAGCTGTACTGGGGAACTCAAGAGAAGTCCCAGTAAGGTTTCCCTCAACAAGTCTGCAGAGAATGTTGAAGGAATCAACAATGGCACTGGCTCCATGGAAAAATCCAACCTCAAAGCCAAGAGCAATGTGGACATTAGAAAGTCCTTATATGCTCTGTGTCTGGACACTAACAGAGAAACAGACCTGTAGGCACATGGAACCTAAATGAACAGACTAGCACAGGACACAATTGAACAATGGAGTTTTTTTTTTTATTATTAAAAAAAAAAAAAGGGACATATACATTTTACAATAGAGAATTTTTTTTGGTCCTCTCTTGGTAGCATCAAGACAGTATTTGCTGTTGAAGACATATTTTGTTACTGACTTTTACAGTATTTCAAATCATGCATATATATTTTGTAACTGTTTCTTGTTGGAGTTTAGCTGTCCTTTCCCTCACTTTGGAATACAAAGATCTTTTATTTTTTAAAAGTTGGAGGTTTACTGCCACAAGGTTGCAAAGATACAGCAGGAGATACAATTGTAAAAAAAAAAAAGAAAAGAAAAAAAAAAAAAGAAAGGAAACTTTTTAGAAAAGCAACAATTTGCCAGTCCTGTCCTGTCCTGCAACACGATACAATATTTATATTGTACAGAATATTTTAATGGACAAAATTTTATTTTATATATATATATATATATATATATATATATATATATATATATATATATATATATATATATACATATACATCGCAGAGAGAATCTAATTTATATATAAATTATACACTTGTGAACAAAGTCATGGTAACGTTAGTCCGTGCAGTGAATTTGGTGCTCTTAAATATAGCAGGAAATTTATTTTTTTCTGAGGAAATATTGTGAATTAATCTATATATGTGAGCCTTAATTTATTAATTCATGTAGGCTTATTTCTTTACAAAAAACTTTATTAAAATTCAATGTTGCATAATGTCAGTTTAGTACTAAATTTTTAGTACCCTTTCAGGTGAAAAAAAAAAATGGCACCATCTTGTAAAAGTAAATTAAACATTTATATATATATATATTTATTATGTTTTAAAAAGAAGAAAATTACAAAAAGAAAAAAAATATATAGCATACAACCAAACTAGCAGTCCTTATAATGGTTTACATAGACCATTATACGTTGAGCTGTTTAAGCATATGTTCAAGTCAAGTTATGTATCACAGCTCCCTTGTTATGTTTCGTGTCACACAAGCAAGGTATAGGGAAAATTATTTTATGCTTGCCACCCTGCTTAGTGTCATTACCGGTAATGTGAAATAGCCTAAAAGAGAAGGAGGGGGGTTGGGTAGTCTACTTTAACCCCTTTTGGTCACCATGGGATCGGGGTCAAGGCCTAAGCTCTGCATGACAGGCAGAGCCTCTCCTAGGATGGAAAGGAAAAACACAACTCGTTAAAATGGAATTAATGATCTACAGTAATCCAAGAGAGAATGCTTTATCCTCCGGACCACCAGAGATTTGCTCCTGATGTGACACTGTGGGATATAACATGGGCTTAACGCAGGTCTTTTACATCTAAAGACTGATCAACAGGATCCAGGTTGGAAGGTCGGAACAGAAGCCACAAAGGATTTAAGGTTAGTTATTATAAAGGTATGATATGTTTGTTTTGTTTTTTTACTAGAACAGTGGTCTCCAAACTAGAGCCCTTCGCTTGATTTTATTTGGCCCTTCGGGCATAGGTCCTGCCACTGACACTGAGAACAGGACACAATTCATCCCACTGACACCAATGATGGGGCACTATTCCTACCATTGAAACCAATGATGAGGCACAATTCCTCCCACTGACACCAATGATGGGTCACTATTGCTGCCCCTAATGCCAAATATGGGGCACTACACTTCCCATTGACCACCAACAATGGGACACGACTCCGTCTCGTTCTAACACCAAAGAGGGGGCACTACTCTTCCCACTGACACCAATGATGGGACACTATTCCTACCACTGACACCAATGATGGAGAACTACTCTTCCCACTGACACCAATGATGGGACACTATTCCTACCACTGACACCAATGACGGCGCACAATTCCTCCCATTGGATACCAGGACATTTTCTACTCCAACTGGCCACAGTCCAGCTCCCTAAAAGTTTGAAGGACAATAAACTGGCCCATTGTTTAGAAAGTTTGGAGACCCCTGCACTAGAAAAAAGAGTATTGAGTCTTAAATGTTGCTAGGGTCACCAACTAATTTTTTTTACATTTAAAAGAAAATAAAAAAATCGGTCTTTATCAGTCTGTCCTAAGCCATAGAAATGTGTGAATAGACCGCAGTCTATATATATGCAGCTCTGCATAAAACCATCAGCTTCCAGGTTTTATTGTCAAAGCTTAATTGAACAAGCTGAAGTTAGTTGATTGGCTGTCATGCACAGCTGTACCAGATTTTGCACTCTCCAGTTTTATTAAATTAACTCCATAGCAACTAATCTATATTGGCCTAGTGTGATTGACCGCTGTGGGCATTGTTGCTTAAAGCGGAAGTAAACCCATTAATTTAACAGTTTAAAAAAACAGTTACATTCCCAGCACGTGTTGGGAATCCAACTGTCAAATTGGTTGTGCTCTCAACCAAACTATCAAACCATCCAATGGCTGGTGTCATAACTGATCACGTGTGCAGCATCATGGCAGTTGAAGATCAAACAAAGGCCAAGATGGCAGCTTACTTGGCTGAAAACAGTAGGAGGGTTTACTTCCAGTTTAGTTTTCATCAGACATGCTCTCTGTCCATAGCAACCAATCAGATCATCTAAATCCATTTATCTGCATTACGGATGCAAAGAATGACCTGATTGGTTTCTGCGGGCAGCACAGAAGCACCCTGTGCATAAGGGGCTTTGGGTTGATCATACACTATACAATCTTGTTGTACTATCTCCTTTAGATCCAGTGGCGGCCATTGATAAGGGGCACTGCCCCCCCCTAACCTCCATGCTCCCGGCCCCTGATCTCCATGCAGGCCCTGGATGCATGGATTTCAGTTGGCTTTTTTTTAAGCACATGATTAGATCCTGAGGCTTAATTGGCTTCAAAAAGGGTCGGGGGAGGGGGGGCAGAGCTCTGCACCCTAAGCCCACCCACTAGTGTGACATTAGCAAATGAATATTCGCTATTGTCTTCTTGCTTCTCCTCCTAATCAGGAAGTGGGTCCTGAGACTCAATTGGCCAGGGAGTCCTAGGTCTTCCGGCCAATCAGGTTTCAGGACCCACTTCCTGTTCAGTCGGGAGGAGAAGCAATACTGATTTGGCCGAGAGGAGAAGCCCCAACTCTTCCCTCAGCTGGAGCGAGGAGCAGCAGCCATCCCCCGTATACGTGGTACCTCGTCCTCAACATCTCCTAAGGTAAGGCCGCCTTCCCGTCCTTATTTCAGGGGGGGTTAGTTGCGAGTGAGGGGGGGAGGTTTTCCGCCCCCCCCCCCCAAATATTGAGCACACGCCGCCACTGGCAGGATCTTGTAGTCCCTGCATGTCTCAAAAAAAGAAAACCTAGACCTTTGCAGTAATATCATGTCACATAAAAAATTGTAACTTCCACTATTTTCTTCTCTAGGGTGTCTGGTTTCAGAAAATATATAATGTTTGGAGGTTTTGTGTAATCTTCAGGCCTAAAATCATTTTTTAAACGTGCAAAAAAATATGCAAAAACGTCTCTAACAGCGAAAGGGTTCATTTTTTATACAAAGTGAAAAAGAGGAAAAGGAGGATTCTGGGAATTAATTAGTTCTGACCTCTTAAAAGGGAAAGGCACAGAGGTGAGCATACTATGAGCACAAAGGGTGAAGCACTTCATGTTTACAACACAGAGCACTTTATACTTCATGAGTGCTGGAGTTGGACTTATTTATTATTTGCATTTTGTACAGAAATATTATTAAAGCAGAGTTCCACCAATTTAAAAGTCAGCAACTACAAAAAGTGTAGCTGCTGACTTTAAATAATCAGACACTCACCTGTCCCACGGTCCAGCGATGCGGACGTACGAAGCCCCACTCCTCTCCCCCTCCTCTCCCCCTCCTCTCTGCCGCTCCGGCATTGTTACTGTGTGCGCTCAGCTTTGGCTTCCCAGCCAGGTTTGCACTGCGCATGCGTGAGCCGCGTTGCACGCTGTCACTGGCCGCTGTGACTTTCAGGGAGGGAGGGGGAAGAGGTGATCTTCCTTCCGGTGCCACTGCACCATGGGAGGGAGTGGGAGCTGGGTGCCTCTAAAAACAGGGTATCCGCCCTCCCCCCAAAAAAAAATGACATGCTAAATGTGTTATATCAGGGGGTCACCAGCACTTAAAGCGGAAGTTTCATTTTTGGGTGGACTTTGCTTTAAAACCCAATTGGCTGGAAGGAGAAGGGACCGTATTGGCCGGGAGTAGATGCAGTGGGAAGCCATGAAAGCCGGGCAAGTGGGTGATCGACCGAGAGATGGGGGGTTTATTTGCCGACCCCCCCCCCCAAAAAAACTGTTTATATCCACCATAAGGGAAAGGTCCTGCCTGATTGTATTTGATACTTATTGTATGAGTTGTTTAGATTTCTGTACATATTACATAGTTTTGGTAAAATCAAAGGAGATTGTGTAGAGATTGTACAATCAGATTGTATAGTGCTTGGCCAGCTTAATCAGTGCAAAAAAGAGAGCCAAATTGCTAAATGCAGCATCCAGATACTTTGCTTTGGTTTACTAAAGTCAGATCAAATGAAATATTCTGGTTTGGTTTTATGGGTTAATACGCTGTGCTTCCTAAAGTGTACCCGTCATGGCAGAAATATGGGCTGATACAGCTGGACTCAGCTGTGTCTGACTTCTGTACCTCAAAGTCTTCCAACAAGTATGAAATCCAGAATGCAATAAATAGTGTGTGTGTGTATATATATATATATATATATTGCATTCTGGTTTTCATACTTGTTGGAATATACATATAGAGAGTATATATATATATATATATATTGCTATTTTCCTTTAGCTGTTTTTCTCTCTCTGCTCTCTCCCACCTGTGGATGGGAAACCCACACTGCCAGAGGCGGCCAGCTTCTTCTTCCTTATTCTGTACCAGCCCATAGATGATGTCTGTATAATTTTTCTATATTAAATTTATATTTTATATATATTTTGGAATTTATTCATTGCCCACAAAATCCCAATTTTTGGAGGTATTCTCTCTTTTTGATTTAGCAGGCATGGTGGCAATTTACATGCCAGACTGTTGGGTGTATACCTTTTTCCATAGATGATGTCTGTGCTTGATCTCACACATGTGCCGTAAGTCACCTTGCCCTGTTTGATATTCCCTAACAAACTGTGAAAGATTTGCGATGCCAGCTGGTGATCGGCACATGTGTTGTACAAGCCCTGGTGCAGTTTGAAATAGAATAATAGACCACCCAAGGCCCCCTACAGCGCGTGCTCAAGATCAGGCAAGCTCTCCTTGGAAGGCACTGGCACTGGTGACATAGCTTTTCCGGAGGGCAGCTGTGAGGCCCTGGCTACATCACCAGTGTCTATTTCTTGTTAGCATGCCATATTGTAATTTATTGTCAATGGTAGGATGGGCACAGCGTGCCTCCCACTGACCTTCAGTGATCTTAAAGCAGGGTTATCTGCCCAAAGATTATATTAAGCATTTGATTTAAGAGATCGGTTTATTTGTGTGTTAACCACTTTCACAGTCTGAGACTAAGTAGGTTAATGGCAGCTTTGCCATTAGGAACTATAAAGTTTTTATTTGGAGCAGAGATCAACTTTATGCAAAGTCTGCCTCATCATTGTATTCACTTTGGACCAGAATATATTGTGTATGTATACCTAACCAGTTGGGTGTATGGGATGCTTATTGTGAGATAGTTTGATAGAACACAAACGGACAGTTCCTTGTAAATGGAGTGGACACTCCAATCAAACATTACAGTTTTGAATGTAAACTTCTCAGGCCTCGTACACACGACAGAGAAACTCGACGTGCTTGGCACGTCGAGTTCCTCGTCGAGTTTTGGGATGAAGCCGCCGAGGAGCTCGGCGGGCCGCCTTCTCCCATAGAACAACGAGAAAATAGAGAACATGTTCTCTATTTTCTCGACGAGCTCCTCGGCGGCTCCATCGAGCCAAAAGTGTACACACGACAGAGATTCTCGGCAGAATCCGGGTTTTGACCGAGTTTCTCGGTGAATTCTGCCGAGAAACTCTGTCGTGTGTACGAGGCCTCAGAGAACATGACCAACCCAGTGAATGTCTAATATTTTCATGTGTGTATGGTGCCTGCTAGCTAGGTCCCCATGCATAGGCGTGCGCACAGGGTGTGCCAGGTGTGCCTGGGCACACCCTAATCACCCTCGACTGGGCAGATTCCCTCTGCTGCTGGGTTGCGAGAAAGAGACTAGGAAATCTCTGTCCCCAGTCCCTTTCTTTGTCTCAAAAGTGAGACATAAGGGGTCTGTTTGAACCCCTGATATTTCACCAAAGCCCCCAAAGGGGCACCTAAAAAAAATGTAAAAAACAATAATTAAAATGTATTGTATACAAATATTATAAAAAAAAGACTGCAATTATAAAAATGTAATAGTAAACAAATCTAAAAAAATAAACAACTGACATGAACCTCTGCCCTACTAACATCGTCCACTGCTCTACCGACACTGTACATTGCCCTATATATTTATAGGACATGTGTGTTTAAGCTTTGGGGTGCACACCCTAATGCAAAAGGCTGCGCACACCTATGTCCCCATGGATGTCATTGCTAACACAGAAGCACTATAAGTAGCCTGTAAAGTTTACATAAACTACAGATTACAGATTAATTTAGTTCAGTGGTCACTGGTTTTACTGGTTGCCTGACATTCTATGGCCTGTGACTGGACAGTGAAAGGAGAAGCAGTGCAGTGATAAGCTCATCATCTCTCTCTAACCCTGTTTTCTCCTCTTGTCAGCATGCTCCTTTTCGGCACATGAATTGATTGGTAACTTGCGCTGCATCTTCCTGTCACACTAAGGCTGCATTCACACCTTGGCGTACAAAATCGCAGCGTTTTGTCCCGCGAATTGTGGCGACAAATTGCGGCGTTTTGTACTGCGATTTGGGGCAACAAAAAGGCCGCAATTGTGAATGCAGCCTAAACCCCCTCTATGGAGATTGTTACATCTCCTATGCCGAACGCCGAAAGCCGCCTGAAAAAAAGGTCCGGGACTTTTTTTTAGGCGGCTGGCGTACGGCGTTCAGCGTGGAGATGTGAACCATCTCCATAGAGGTGCATGTGTAATCATCCCTCCGGCGTCTCGGGGCTGCAGCGGCGTCGCACTACAGGCGTATATACGCCTAGGTGTGAACGGGGGCTAAAGCAGGCATCACTAAATGACAGAGGACTGTCCCATCTGGACCAATGTGGAGCTGGTTCTTCCATTCAACCACCTCTACTGCTTATCACAGCAGAGAGCGGGAGCCATGACAGTGCTGGAAAGAGAGCGGAAGGCAGCTTTAGATGGAGGGTATGCTGCTGGCGTTGGTTCTAAAGCCATATCCTGCATTAAAGCGGAGGTTCTGCCAATTTTTTTTTAAAAGCCAGCAGCTACAAATACTGCAGCTGCTGACTTTTAAAATATGGACACTTACCTGTCCAGCGCGCCCGTGATGTCAGCAGCCAAGGTCGAGCAATCGCTCGTCCCTTGGCTGCCCCCGCCGCCATCCTCAGTGAGGGAATCAGGAAGTCAAGCATTGCGACTTCACTGCCCGGTTCCCTACTACGCGAGTAGCGAGGTGCGCCGTCAATGGTCCCCACTCTCTCCTGGGAACAGTGTGTTTCTCAGAAGACAGCGGGGAGTGCGGGTAGGGGCGTGTCTGCCGCAGTAGTGTAGTCCCAGAAGTGGGTGCAAATACCTGTCTTAGACAGGTATCTGCACCCCCTCGCCCCTGAAAGGTGGCAAATGTGACACTGGAGGGGGGGGGGGGGGTCTTCCGAAAAGCGGAAGTTCCATTTTTCCAAGGTAAAAAAAACTATACGCAGCCCCTTCCCTCTTATACTTACCTGAGCCTAATCTTGATCAGCACTGTGCTAGAGAGCAGAGACTCTCTTGGCTCTCTCTCTCTCCTCACTGACCAGAGGAACAGCAGTGGGAGCCATTGGTCTTTCTTTTCTTGACATCTTTAGATTCATTATTGATCAGCCTTCTGTGTACCCAGAGTACCATTTGATACGCCAACCATAAAAAAAACTATCGTAGGTGGCTCATTGTTGCACCCTGAGTCTTTTGGTATACTCCTGATGACTTAATGTAGTTGTTAATTTGTTGGTTCTGATCTGTCTGCTCATTGCTTTTCATAAATTGGATTATGGGCAGATTTGTTCTTAGGAGAGGGGTAATTATCGGCGCAAAGTGCACACCAGAGATACAATGTTCAAATAAAATGGAACCAATTCATAAAAAATGGCTCATTAAACCGGAGTTCATTAATAAATGACAAAGTCCACGTATAGTGTGTAGCTTGCTGAGGCAGCTCTAAAGGAAACACAGGGAAAAGCACAGGCGTCTTCTAAGTGTAGCTGTTGTAGTTTAAAAACAGTAGTTTAAAGTACAAATGTAGTTTAAAAACAGGCATGTAGCTCATGGCACTGGGTAGGATAGCCCTCAGCAACGTTGTCCAGGGGATCCACAGGAAACGTAGTCATCTGTCAGGCTTTGCTGGATGACCGCACAGGTGGATTCTGGTGCCTCCTGGTCTGTGGAACGCATTGGAAGAGTGGGGGTGACCGGATGCAGTGTGTGGACGTGGCATTGATGAGTTGCGGAGTGTGCGCTCCTTCTTTGGGCTGGCCTGATAGATGACTACGTCCCAGTGCCATAAGCTACATACCTGTTTTTAAACTACATTTGTGAGTTGTTCTTTTTTTACTCCTTTTTTTTACTTAACAGCTACACTTAGGCCTTGTACAGATGAGCGAACATGTCCGATGAAAACGGTCCGCGGACCGTTTTCATCGGACATGTCCGCTCAGAGATTTTGGTCTGATGGTTGTACACACCATCAAACCAAAATCCCCGCGGACAGACAGCGCGGTGGCGGTGATGTTCACGCCGCCACGTCCGTAAACCCGGAAGTTCAATGCTTCCACGCATGCGTCGAATCACTTCGACGCCATGCGCGGGTTCTCGAGCCAGCGGACATGTCCGATGAGTCGTACTGACCATCGGACATGTCCGACGGACAGGCTTCCAGCGGACAAGTTTCTTAGCATGCTAAGAAACTTTTGTCCGCTGGAAACCTGTCCGCTCGGCCGGAAAATTGTCCGGTCGGCCCTACACATGACCGAACACGTCCGCGGAAACTGGTCAGCGGAACAGTTTCAGCGGACATGTTCGGTCGTGTGTATGAGGCCTTAGAAGGCGCCTTGGCGCCTGTGATGTGTTCTTAGCCCTACTGTCCTTCCCAACTGTACGCTGTACTGTGATATGCTTATCATATGACCGACTGTAAGTTGTGTAAGCATTTTTTTGAAAAAAACAGGTCAGTTTTGGGGAAGAGTTGCTGAAAAGTCAATGAATAATTTTTATCAAAATTATTGTAAGTTAACGTAGAGCATGGATATTTCTTTCAGACCCTTTTTGTACATTTTTGAGTAATTGGTTCTTCTTAACAATTGTTGCTTTTTTAATCAACAGTGAATTTTTAATACCTAACTAGAATATTAGCAACCCCACCTCCCACTAACCACTGTAAAGCCCCGTACACGTGGTCGGAGTTCCCTACAGAAAGAGTCAAATGGGAGCTTTTGGTCGGGAATTCCGACCGTGTGTATGCTCCATCGTACTTTTTCTGTCGGGAATTCCGACAGAAATAGATTAAGAGCATGCTCTCAACTTGTAGTGCCTGTTTCCATTTCTTTTTTTTAAGCTACGTTGGATTGGAGTGCGGCTGTCCTAATAATTTTTTGTTCTTAATTCTCAAATTTCCCGTCGGAATTTCCGACTGACTTTTCCCGTTGGAAATCCTGATGGAAAATTTTATTTTTTTTCTCTAAAGCCCCGTGCTTTAGAGAATTTTTTTTTTTTTTCTATTATACTTACTTTATGTCACATTTACATGATTGATGATCATTCTATCTTTTTCTGTTTAATTCCTGGGGTCCTTCTTCGGGAGTCCACATTACTGTCTGCATAATTTTGGGCACCTTCTATTGGTGAAGGCAGCACTTCCAGTTCTTTCTCATAGGATCCAGGGGCAGGATGACTGATGGGTGGGGGAGGGGGGGGGGTGCTGTAAGTTGATTAGAGACCAATAGCCAGATTCAGGTAGAGTTACGCCTTCATAACTCTGAATCTAAGCCGTCGTATCTTTAAGTGTATTCTCAAATTGAGATACACTTAAATCTAGCTAAGATACGACCGCCGGTGCGTCGTATCTTAGCTGTCTATTTAGGCCGGCCGCTAGGGGCGTGTACGCTGATTTACGCCTAGAATGCGTAAATCAGTGAGATACTCCTATTCACGAACGCACGCCTGCCCATCGCAGTAAAGATACGCCGTTTACATAAGGCGTTTTCAGGCCTAAAGATATTCCACCAAAAAGATGGCGCAGCCAATGTTAAGTATGGACGTCGGAACCGCGTCGAATTTTAAAAAATGTACGTCGTTTGCGTAAGTCGTCCGTGAATGGGGCTGGGCGTACTTTACGTTCACGTAGAAACGTAGAAACCAATAAGTCTTTGCGGCGTAATTTGGAGCATGCGCACTGGGATATGTCCACGGACGGCGCATGCGACATTCGTTAAAAACGTCAATCACGTCGGGTCACGATTCATTAGCAGAAAACACGCCCACCTCTTCACAATTTGAATTAGGCACGCTTAGGCCGGCACATTTACGATACGCCGCCGTAACTTAGGACGCAAGTGCTTCGTGAATACAGCACTTGCCTCTCTAACTTACGGCGGCGTAGCGTATATGAGATACGCTACGCCTGCCTAACGTTTGGCATGGATACCTGAATCCAGCTACAAGAAGATACCAAGCAGGGAAAATGTCTAGTCCTCAGGGTGGGAAATTAGCCTGACTCATAGGGGAAACTGTGAACCATCACGCTGCATGATGGCTTAGGAAGAGGTGTTTGGAATCAAGACGGATGAGTGAGGTAATTGATGCATTTAAATAAAATGTTTGTTTGGAGTTTGGCTTTAACCCCTTGCCACTGTCTGTACATATATATGTGGCCTCACTGAAGTGGGTCTTCTTCTGTGGGGGCTGCATATATGCATACATGTGTTTGTGCTGGAAGCACATTGTATAGCACACTTCCAACACAGAGACCGAGAACCCTGGGTCTTGTACTAACAACCAGGAACCGGTAAGCCCAGTTTCCGATCACCTGATTGCTGTGATGGCTTCTAATTAGCTATCACAATGATCAGTCATTGTACAGCCCACCCCTGTGTGTGTTTTTTCCCCTGAATGGAGAGAAGGTTATGGGGGATCTTTTTCTCCTTGCTAGAGCATATAAATATGAGCAAACAAAAGCATAAATGATATAATAATAAAAAATAGATAGATTGACTAGGTCAGTGTCGGGATTAGTGTTAGGGTCAAGGTCAAAGCCTAAGGTCGGGGTCAGGGTTAATGTCATTTATGGAGGATAAAATGCTTTTTTTTTTTTTAATTAGTGTCAGTCAGTGTATTTTAGGCAGGATAAAAAAAAATTTGCTGCATTGTTTCTGGGTTCTACTACAGGTACAAACAACTAATAACATGTGGGAAGGCTGACCGCAGGCGGGCCTGAATTTGTAGGAGGAGGCTCGCCCTATAAATATCTGCCCTTATTCCTCCTTTTTCTGTCGGCGTTTATTTTCCTGTTTTCTCACCCACCATAGGTGTGCGCAGTCTATTGCATTAGGGTGTGCACCCCAAAGCTCAAACACACTACTACTGATCACTCACGATATTAATTCAGAAAGGGAAGGGGATGGTCAATTACATATTTACCGGCCCCTTCCTCCACTCATCCTCAAACATCCTTGCAGCAACAGCTGTCGGGAGAGGAGGGAAGCTGTTAGCACTGCAGGGGGAAGGGGGGAGCCAGGGAAGTCTGGGGAATCTTTGCTGTAAAGGGTGATTAGGGTGTGCCTGGGCACCCCTGGCACACCCTGTGCACACGCCTATTTCACCCACCCATTCCCTTTATTTTACTTCTTCCTCATTGGGTATGCCCCCTTTTAGGCATCCTGACCACCAGACCATGGGACACCCCAGGTCTCTTTCCCACGTTCCTCTATTACATTTCCTTGATTATCCGCAAGAGACTCTTAGTACAAATACATATGTGGCATCGCTGCAATCTCCAGAAGCAGGAGAATTTATTTTGGGTTGTTCATTGGTGGTAGGTGATGGTAATAGCAAGTAATATACAGCTAAATTAAAGAGAGAGAAAAAAAAATAAAAAAATTTAACTATTTTTGTTCATTTTTCTTTTGATCATAAAAAGAAAAAACAGGAGATATTTATTACCATTTAAATTACCATAAAAAAAACAAGGTACAGTATAAACCACCTAGAAACAACATAGTTGCAATGATATATGCAATTTTACTAGCACATGTCAAAGTGAAAATATTGTGTTCAGGCAATTTATTTTACCCTCCGTCATGAATGAGTTAAAGTACAGCCAGGTCCATAAATATTGGGACATGGACACAATTCTAATCTTTTTGTCTCTATACACCACCACAATGGATTTGAAATGAAATTAACAAGATGTGCCTCCCACTATTTAAGGGACCAAAAGTAATGGGACAGATTAACAATCATAAATCAAACTTTCACTTTTTTAATACTTGGTTGCAAATCCTTTGCAGTCAATTACAGCCTAAAATCTGGAACGCATAGACATCACCAGACGCTGGGTTTCATCCCTGGTGATGCTCTGCCAGGCCTCTATTGCAACTGTCTTCAGTTCCTGCTTGTTCTTGAGCCATTTTCCCTTCAGTTTTGTCTTCAGCAAGTAAAATGGATGCTCAATCGGATTCGGGTCAGGTGATTGACTTGGCCATTGCATAACATTCCACTTATTTCCCTTAAAAAACTCTTTGGTTGCTTTCGCAGTATGCTTTGGGTCATTGCCCATCTGCACTGTGAAGCGCCGTCCAATGAGTTCTGAAGTGTTTGGCTGAATATGAGCCGATAATATTGCCCGAAACTCTTCAGGAAAAAAAAAAAAAAAAAAGAAAAAAAAAAAAAAAAAAAAAAAAAGAAGAAAAAAATACCTGTTGATCCTGCCTGTGATTTTGCCCCGAGTTCTTCTTTAAGTTTTTAATTACTTTTCTAAAAATACTTTTTTGTAATAATAAAATACAAAAAATTGATAGTTTGCTGCAAGTACCTAGATTGTTTTGATATCTTTGTGTTTTTTTTATGCATGCTTGAAGAATATTGATTGAGTCTTTATTATGTGAATGCTGATTATGTACTGGTAATGAAAAGACCAGTACATGGTTTTTCCCTTTCCGCAGCGAGAAAGATCATGTAACAAGATATTTAACTTGTGTAAGCAACACAATATTGTGAAAGAATATTTGCTCCAGGAGGAAATAGTAATAGCTTTGTGAATGAAGTACAGGACCTTGTAATAGAGACAGCAAAGCAAATCATAGTGACATGCCAGTGTAGCGTTCTAATCTTTTTCCAGGCTGAAATCCAGGACCATATGGGATGTGTGTGGATCTATTTATCAAGCAATCTCTATTAGCAACATGGGAATACAGCTGTAATGTATGTCAAGTACTATAATGGCATTTCCTGTGAAATCGCTTTGATGAAAAGGTCTTTAATTGTCCATCTGTGGCCTGTGAGAAGGGAGTGTTTATACTGATACACCATTGTGTCAGGATCCTAACAAGTGCTTCCGCTAGGCAAGGTTGTATCTAATCTGTAGGGATCATGTAAATAGAAAAATAGAGCAAAAGGAAAAAAAATTCAGTTTGGTTGTTTTGATTTTTTTTTAACCAATGCTATAAAAATTAAAGTTTAAATTTGATCTGTGGCTATATGTAATGGAGCTGGGCAATGTGTCAATCCATTTTACCTATGTAAACGAAGTGGGAAACCTTAACCACTATACTACCGTAGCTCTATTGTTCTGACAGGACGTCATATGACGTCCTCGTCTTTCACATCCACTAGGGGGCGCACACCGCGTTACTGGGATACACAGAGATCCACGTCCTGTCAGGGAGAGGAGACCGATGCTGTGTCCCTTGTACATAGGGACACAGATCGGTCACCTCCCCCAGTCAGTCCCCTCCCCCCACAGTTAGAAACACTATGCATGATACACATTTAACCCCTTCCTCACCCCCTAGTGTTAACCCCTTCCCTGTCAGTCACATTTATACAGTAATCAGTGCATATTTATAGCAATGATCGCTGTATAAATGTGAATAGTCCCAAAAATGTGTCAAAAGTGTCCGATGTGTCTGCCAAAATGTCGCAGTCCCAATAAAAAAATCGCAGATCGCCACCACTACTAGTAAAAAAAAAGTATAAAAAAAAAATCGTAATTATGTCCCCTATTTTGTAGGCGCTATAACTTTTTGCAGAAACCAGTCACTATACGCTTATTGCGATTTTTTATTTTTTTTTACCAAAAATATGTAGAAGAATACGTATCGGCCTAAACTGAGAAAAACATTTTTAATTCTTTTTTTTTAAAAATGGGATATTTATTATAGCAAAAAGTAAAAAATATTGGCCCGGATTCACAAAGCCCTTTACGCCGATGTGTCTCGAGATACGCCGCATAAGTGTAACTATGCGCCGTCATATCTGAGATACGCCTAAAAATAGGCTTCCTACGACCGACGTAACTTGCCTACGCCGTCGTATCGTGGGCGCATATTTACACTGGGCGCATTTGCCGCTCCCATTGATTTTCTATACACATATGCAAATGAGGGAGATACGCCGATTCACGAACGTACGTGCGCCCGGAGCATAATATATGCGGTTTGCGTAAGTCGTACGTCCGGCGTAAAGTTATTCCCCATATAGGAGGCGCAACTCATGCTAAGGTATGGACCAGGGAACACAGTCGTCGTATTTTACGTTGTTTTACGTAGTACGTGAATATGACTAGGCGTAGGTTACGTTCACGTCGTAGGCAGTGATCCGTCGTATCTTAGAAAGTAGTTCCGACGTGATTCTGAGCATGCGCACTGGGATGCGTCCACGGGACGGCGCATGCGCCGTTCGTTTTAAGTACTTCTATGACGCTTGGCCCATCATTTGCATGGCTCACGCCCACTTCCACCTATGCTGGCTTACGCCGAGGAAACCCAGCGTAGATTTGAGAGCGAGTGGGAGCACTGGCTTCCTGAATACTGTGCTTGCCTCTGTGCGCTGCGTCGGCGTAGCATATATTAGATACGCTACCCCCGCATAAATATGCGCCGATGTATTTGAATCTGGGCCATTGTGGTTTTTTTTCAAAATTGTCACACTTTTTTTGTTTATAGCACAATGGAGGGGGGCCAGTCAGGCCCCTGGGGACCATCGGGCCCCTTACAGGTGTAATGCCTGTACCCCCCTGATGCCAGCCTTGTTTCCAGGTATGCAGCCTGGGTGGCGTACAGCTCCCACTCCTCCCACAACATCAGGTCACATGCCCTGCAGAAGAAAGAAATAAAAAAGTGTGGGCCCCCAACAAAATCCATACCAGATCCTTATCTTACATAGGGGTCTGGATTTGTTCACAATTGGCAAAATGGGCAAACTCAATAGCCAGATTTGGACTGTTTGGCTGTCATCCGAACCTACAGCTGCTGCAGCCAGAAGTAATTTACTTAGTGGAATGTCAACAAACCGGCCTTTTGCTGGCTGACATCATTGACCAGACATGGTCATAGCCGCATTTTCTCAAGAACATCAAACAGGATGCCGGTGGCTGGCAGCAAGCTGTTATTTATCGACTGTAGTGATACTGCCACTAAATAAATGACTTCTGGCTGCAGCAGATGGAGGTTCAAACTGCAATCAAACTAACCAAATCTAGCCGTTGAGTTTGCCTGTTTGGCAAACTGCGAATAGCTTTGGTTCAGATCGAACTCAAGCTCTACCCAAACAGGAAGTTCACCCCTAGCTGTGTTTTGTCACAGCTGCCATTGTGTTGCCTATGGTTTGCCAGGTTTGCAGTTTGTTTCTCACGTTTGTTGTCCATGCATAGTATCAGGACTGTCAGTTTTTTGCTTATACAGTGAGGTAAAAAATTATTTGATCCCCTACAAATTTTGAAAGTTTTCTCACTTACAAAGAAATGAAGGGTCTATAATTCTTATCATAGGTGTATTTTAAACGATAGAGACAGAATATCAACCAAATATCCAGAAAAAAAACACACAATACAAATGTTATAAATTGAGATGCAGTTCAGTGAGTAAAATAAATATTTGACCCCCAAGCAAAACATGACTTGGTGGAGAAAACCTTCTTGACAAGCACAAAGGTAAGATGTTTCTTGTAGTTGGTTACCAGGTTTGCACACATCTCAGGAGGGATTTTGGTCCACTCCAGTGGCGTCACTAGGGTTGGTGTCACCCGGTGCGGTAAAATATGGTGTCACCCCCCCCCCCCCCCAATAACATTTTTCAAATATTTTTTACCCTACTGTTTGCTCTCTGTTCTCCTTTCTTCCCCTTTTCTCTCTCTCCCTATCCATCTTTCTTGTTCGTTCTATCCCTTCTTCTTTCTCTCCATTTTTCTTTGTCCCCTCCCCCCACCTCTCTTTCTCCAGAACCGGAATTCACATCTCAGGAGCCTCTAGGCCAGGGGTGTACCTAGAGCATTTGGCACCCGGGGCGGATCCAATATCTGGCACCCCCCCCCCCCCACGTTAAAATGTAAAAACACCCCACTGTGCCCACTGCATACCTCTGCATCCTTCAATATCTTTTTGTTACTACTGTGTACCCCTCTCCACAACTGCACCTCTGGACCCCTTTACATTACACAGCACCTCACAGCTCCGGACCCCTTTACATTACACAGCCCCCTGCATCACGGGACCCCTTTACATTACACAGCCCCCTGCATCACTGGACCCCTTTACATTACACAGCCCCCTGCATCACTGGACCCCTTTACAATTACACAGTACCCTGCATCACTGGACCCCTTTACATCTCACAGCCCCCTTCACCTCTGGACCCTTTTACATTACACAGCACCCTGCACCTCTGGGCCCCTTTACATTACACAGCACCCTGCACCTCTGGACCTCTTTACATTACACAGCCCTCTGCACCACTGGACCCCTTTACATCACATAGCCCCCTGCACCTCTGGACCCCTTTACATTACACAGCACCCTGCACCTCTGGACCTCTTTACATTACACAGCCCCCTGCATCACTGGACCCCTTTAAATTTACACAGTACCCTGCATCACTGCACCCCTTTACATTACACAGCACCCTGCATCACTGGACCCCTTTACATCTTATAGCCCCCTGCACCTCTGGACCCTTTTACATTACACAGCCCCCTGCACCACTGGACCCCTTTACATCACATAGCCCCTTGCACCTCTGGACCCCTTTACATTACACAGCACCCTGCATCACTGGACCCCTTTACATTACACAGCACCCTGCACCTCTGGACCTCTTTACATTACACAGTACCCTGCATCACTGGACCCCTTTACATCTCAAAGCCCCCTTCACCTCTGGACCCTTTTACATTACACAGCACCCTGCACCTCTTTACATTACACAGCCCCTGCACCACTGGACCCCTTTACATCACATAGCCCCCTGCACCTCTGGACGCCTTTACATTACACAGCACCCTGCACCTCTGGACCCCTTTACATTACACAGCACCATGCATCACTGGACCCCTTTACATTACACAGCACCCTGCATCACTGGACCCCTTTACATCTCATAGCACCCTGCATCTCTGGACCATTTTACATTACACAGCACCCTGCATCACTGCACCCCTTTTACATTACACAGCCGCCTGCACCTCTGCACCCCTTTACATCACATAGCCCCCTGAACCTCTGGACCCTTTTACACTACACAGGCCTCTGCACCCCTTTACATTACACAGCACCCTGCACCTCTGGACCCTTTTACATTACACAGCACCCTGCACCTCTGGACCCCTTTACATTACACAGCACCCTGCATCACTGGCCCCCTTTACATCTCATAGCCCCCTGCACCTCTGGACCCTTTTACATTACACAGCACCCTGCATCACTGCACCCCTTTTACATTACACAGCCGCCTGCACCTCTGCACCCCTTTACATCACATAGCCCCCTGCACCTCTGGACCCTTTTACACTACACAGCCCTCTGCACCCCTTTACATTACACAGCACCCTGCACCTCTGGACCCTTTTACATTACACAGCACCTTGCATCACTGCACCCCTTTTACATTACACAGCCACCTGCACCTCTGGACCCCTGCATATTACACGTCCCCCTTCAGTGCAGACATCCCCTCAGTGCAGACACCCCCCCTCAGTGCAAATCCCCCCCCTCAGTGCAAACCCCCCCAGTTCAAACACCCCCTTAGTACAAACCCCCCCCCCCCTCAGTGAAAACACCCCCCCTTCAGTGAAATCCCCCTAGGTGCAAACACCCCCTCTCCCCATTCAGTACCTCAGATCATCGCAGGCAGCGCCAGGGCACATGGACAGAAGGTCCCCTCGGCCCCTCCCCCTCTCTACACACAAACAGAGAGGAAGGGGCTGTGCCTGCTTGCCGACTGCCGAGCACCGCTAACAGCCCGTGGCTGTGAGAGGAGGGGATGGATGGTGCTGCGGTGTCACCCCACAACTCCCCCCTCCTCTTGTACCGCGGCGCTCGGCGCTCCGATTCCGCGGCGCTCATCGCTGCAGTCGCGGGGGGGCCGCCCCCCCCACATGTCAGCTAAAAAAAAATATATATATATATATATATTTTTTTTAAATCGGGATGGTGTCACCCCTCTAGTGGTGTCACCCTGTGCGGGCCGCACCCCCCTAGCAACGCCTCTGGTCCACTCTTTTTTACAGATCTTCTCTAACTCCTTAAGGATTCTCGGCTGTCGCATGGCAACTTGAAGTTTCAGCTCCCTCCATAAATATTCTATAAGGTTAAGGTCTGGAGACTGGCTAGACCGCTCCATGACCTTAATGTGTTTCTTGAGTCACTCCTTTGTTGCCTTGGTGGTATGTTTTGGGTCATTCTCAGCCTGAAACACCCATCCATGATCCATCTTCAGTGTTCTGGCTGAGGGAAGAAGAGTCTCATCCAAGATTTTACAATACATGACCCGTCCCATCCATTGGTCCCTCAATACGACAAACTAAGTCTGTACCTTTAGCAGAGAAACACCCCCACAGCCTAATGTTTCCACCTCTAAGCTTGACTGTAGAGATGTTGTTCTTAGGGTCATAATCAGCTTTTTTTCTTCCTCCAAACATGGCGAGTCCCCCTCCTCAAGAAAGTACATGTACAGTCATGCCAATGAACATCTAAATCAGGGGTGCCCAACCTTTTGAAGAACGAGAGCTATGTAAGAAACTTGGTAACCAGTCGAGGGCCACAATGAACGGAGCGGGCAGATGACAGGTCTTGGCTACTCTATAGGCCCTCCGATCCACCCAGATGAAAGGGGACACATTCTCTTCTGTTTTTCGGATTGGAGGTAGGCAGGCGTAAACAGACATCTTTCGATCTTTAGAGGTGAATTGAGGGTCCCATTTGGTTGGGCTGATCATGTGAAAAGGGCATAAGACTGCTTTCACACTGATGTGCTGCGGTTTACCACATCACAGAGTCAGCGTAGTGCACCTGTGTCTATCCTGCGGGTTAGCTGAACTTTGCCATAGACTCAGCCTGTGGCAAAAGCCTGCGCTGTAGAGGAAGCATCGACTTATTGGGCTCTGCTCCGCAGCCGCTTTCTTCCTCGACCACCAGCTTCATTCACAACACTGATGCTGTGGTATGGAAGGTCAGCAGCCTGCGATCTGGGGTGCCAACCCACCATTCCAGAAAAGGAGGTCACGGGCCACATCAGAGGGCTCCGCGGGCCACATGTGGCCCCCGGGCCACTGGTTGGCCATCCCTGATCTAAATGATTCAGAGAAGGATTAGGAGAAAGTGCTGTGGTCAGATGAGACCGAAATTGAACTCTGGTATTAACTCGACTCGCCGTGTTTGTAGGAAGAGAAATGCTGATTATGACCCTAATGCCACGTACACACGATTGGATTTTCCGTCGAAAAAACCTTGGATGGTTTTTCCAACGGAATTCCGCTCAAGCTTGGCTTGCAAACACATGGTCACACAAAAGTTCTCTGAACTTTCGTCCGTCAAGAATGCGGTTACGTACAACACTTAACGACGAGCCGAGAAAATGAAGTTCAATGCTTCAGGGAATGCGTTGAATTGTTTCCGAGCATGCGTCAGAAATTTTGCAAGTCGGAATTGCTACAGACAGAATTTTTTCCGCCGGAAAATGTGAGGACCAGCTCTCAATCTTTTGTTGGCGGAAATTCCGACAGCAAAAGTCTGATGAAGCATGCACACAGTCGCAATTTCCGTTCAAAAGCTCACATCGAATTTTTTCTGTCGGAATTTCCGATCGTGTGTATAAAAACACCATCCCTACAGTCAAGCACGGAGGTGGAAACAAAGGAGTGGCTCAAGAAGAAGCACAATAAGGTCATGGAGTGGCCTAGCCAGTCTCCAGACCTTAATCCTATAGAACATTTATGGAAGGAGCTGAAACTTCGAGTTGCCAAGAGACAGCGAAGAAACCTAAAGAATTTAGAGAAGATCTGTAAAGAAGAGTGGACCAAAATCCCTCCTGAGATGTGTGCAAACCTGGTAACCAACTACACAAAACGCATTACCTCTGTGCTTGCCAACAAGAGTTTCTCCACCATTTACTAAGTCAAGTTTTGCTTGGGGGTTAAAAATGTATTTTACTGAACTGCAACTTAATTTTTTGCATTTGTTTTATTTGATTTTAGGATTTTTGGTTGATTTTCTGTATCTATTTAAAATTTAAAATACACCTATGATAAAAATATAGATAGATCCTTAGGGCCAGATTCACAAAAAGGATACGACGGCGTTTCTCCTGATACACCGTTGTATCCCTGTTTCTATCTATGCGACTGATTCATAGAATCAGTTACGCATAGATATCTCTAAGATCCGACAGGTGTAATAGTTTTACACTGTCGGATCTTAGGATGCAGTACCGCAGCCGCCGCTGGGGGGAGTTCACGTCGTAAACCAGCGTCGGGTATGCAAATGCAAAAGGAGTTACGGCGGATCCACGACGGTTTTTCGCGTTCGCTACGTCGCTGCTAGTCTAGTTTCCCGTTGCAAAGTTACACTTTTTTTTTGGTGCCTTAACTTTAGTCAGCAAGTGTATTGCTGTCTAAAGTATGGCCGTCGTTCCCGCGTCGAAATTCATAATTTAACGTCGTTTGCGTAAGCCGTCCGGGAATACGGAAGTACGCTACGCGCGTCGCCGTTCAAAAAAATGACATCACGGCGCGCAAAGCACGGCGGGAGTTAGGAAACGGAGCATGCGCAGTAGGTCCGGCGCGGGAGCGCGCCTAATTTAAATGGCACACGCCCATTTGAATTGGCCCGCCTTGCGCCAGGGGCCGCGGGCGTAGTTTTCATCGCAAGTGCTTAGTGAATCAGGCACTTGCGATGAAAAATTGCGGTGGTGTAACTTATCTAGGATAAGTTACACCGCCGCGATTCTACGTGAATCTGGCCCTTAATTTCTTTGGTAAATAGCAACCCACAGTATAATCTCCAGAACTGTGTTGGTGTAAGCCCTTATCACCCCATAATTATGGGCCCATAGCATTGCCACTGTTAGAACATCATTATTGCATGGAAATATTACTGACACACTATAGGGGTCCTTGCAACAGGGGTGTTGTTGTAGCCACTGTGTTCATTTTGTTGAGTTGTTCTGCTCTTATCAATTACCAAAGTAGGGATTCCATGCTAATTTTATTTTGCAGAAAGGTTTTTTTCTCTTCTGAAAGAAAAATGGTTTGTGTTATCATGTAGTCATTGTAGATGCAGTAGTGCAATAGTCTGTCTATTCCATTTAGGCTGATCTGAAAAATGATCTGTGCTGGGACCAGGGGCGGACTGACAACTCATGGGGCCCCCGGGCAATAGAAGATTATGGGGCCCCCGGGCTTACAGATGGCCACCACGCCAGAGGCAGTGCAGAGGCGGGGCAGCTAAAATCTCGGGATTTTCACATCAGAAGCATGTCGGTTTCGGACATATCAGGGACAGATCTAAAAAAAACCCCACAGATTTTGACATACTGCCCCTGTTTTTACTGAGTCTGGCAACCCTGATGGGGCCCCCTAGTGGCATGGGGTCCTCGGGCAGTGCCCGAGTGACTCAATGGTCAGTCCGCCCCTGGCTGGGACTAATCACTCTTTTCATAATATATATTTTGCACGCTGTCATCAGCCCCCAAGGGGGAATACAATACTATTTTCCCAGGGGAATTACCTTACTGTGCCTTTCCATCTCTTCACATCCTTTCGGAGTTCATCCACCAAAATGTATTCTCCTGGCCGCCTCCATTTGTATATGTGTGTGTGAGGGGGTATTAGGCTCATTGTGCCCCTGTGCCTGTCCCAGGCATTGATGGGCGAACGTTCTGCCATCAGATCCACTGATTGCTCTCTTCTTGTCTGGGTCCAAATATTTGGCAAAATGGGTTGACCTTACAGACAGTATCTAATCACACACCATTTATACCAGATTGAATTTTACCTGTGTCTGTATATGTGATCACAGAGACACATATATTAGAAGGTATAATTTCCCCTAAATGTTTGGGGTAGGGTGTCTATGGGCCAGATCCAGAGAGAATTGGATCCGCGCAGCGTATCAGAGATACGCTACGCCGCCGTACCTTACCTGGCGGAATTTCGAATCCTCAACGATTTTGTGCCGTAAGTGTATTTCTGGCGGCGGAATTCAAATCGGCGATCAGGGGGCGGGTTTCATTTAAATGAAGCGCGTCCCCGCGCCAAATGAACTGCGCATGCATCGTTCAGAAAATTTCCGCCGTGCTTTGCGCGAAATGACGTCGCAACGACGTCATTTTTTGAACTTAGACGTGAGTTACGTCCATCCCTATTCACTGACGACTTACGCAAAAAAGAAAAAAAATTCAAATTTTGGTGCGGGAACGACGGCCATACTTAACATGGCAAGTCTACCTATACGCCGCAAAATACCAGCTTTAACTATACGGCGGAAAAAGCCGACTACAAACGACGTTAGAAAATGCGACGGCCGCGCGTACGTTCATGGATCGTCGTAAATCGCTAATTTGCATACCCGACGCGGAAAACGATGCAAACTCCACCCATCGGGCGCCGAAGTATTTCATCTAAGATCCGAAGGCGTACGAAGCTGTATGCCTGTCGGATCTTACCCAAATGCCGTCGTATCTTGGTTTGAGGATTCAAACTAAAGATACGACACGGGAAATTTGAAAGTACGCTGCCGTATCAGTAGATACGCCGGCGTACTTGCTCTGTGAATCTGGCCCGATGTTTTTATATTGTATAGTAAAGATGATGTTTTACTTTATTTTAGATTTGTCTCGGTCTCCAATGCTTTGCTGTTATAGTCTGCTGTTTTAGGTTACTGGAGATACACATTACAACCTAGGCCCGGATTCTCAGAGGACTTACGACGGCGTAGCGCCATGTACGCCGTTGTAAGTCCGAATCCGAGCCGTCTTATCTATGCGCCTGATTCTTAGAATCAGTTACGCATAGATTTCTATTCAATCCGACTGGCGTAAGTCTCTTACGCCGCCGGAGCCTAACCCCATTTTTACGCTGGCCGCTAGGGGCGTGTAAGCTGATTTCCGCGTCAAAATATGTAAATTAGCTAGATACGCGAATTCCCGAACGTACGCGCGGCCGACGCAGAAAAGATACGCCGTTTACGTTTGGCTTTTCCCGGCGTAATGTTGCCCCTGCTATATGAGGCATAACTGCGACGCACCAATGTTAAGTATGGCCGTCGTTCCCGCGTCGAAATTTGAAAAAGTTACGTCGTTTGCGTAAGTCGTCCGTGAATTGGGCTGGACGTCATTTACGTTCACATTAAAACCAATGACGTCCTTACTTTGGAGCAATGCACACTGGGAAATTCCAAGGACGGCGCATGCGCCGTTCGGGAAAAACGTCAATCACGTCAGGTCACAGTACATTTACATAAAACACGCCCCCCTGATCCAAATTTGAATTAAGCCGGCTTACGCTGGCCGATTTACGCTATGCCGCCGCAACGTAAGGAGCAAGTGCTTTCAGAATACAGCACTTGCCCGTCTAAGTTGCGGAGGTGTAGCGTAAAGCGGATACGTTACGCCCGCACAAAATTACGCCGCTGTACGAGAATCTGGCCCCTAGTTTTTTCTAGATTTAATTTGGACAAGGCCATAAAGTCTCTTTTTTATGTTTCTTCTTTAAAATGGAACTAAACTCTCTCAAATACCATTAACTATTTTAAATCTGTATGCTGCTAGCATTAGTAAATACAGTAGATAGGTAGGCATACAGCATTTGTTTTAAACTTTTTTACATTAGTTACTTCCTGATTTCTGGCATAGGCCAATATATTGTCATACATTCCAGGAGTCTTCAGGAAGTGAGGAGGGGCTTTCTCAGCTAAGCACATCCTCCTGTGTGAATGCTTGAGCTAAGGGCAGATGGATTCCAGGAGGTAAATGCTACATGAATCATTTGCCTTTACCCAAAATGATTGCTGCTAGAAATGCTAGGGGTGTGTTTTCAAAGTGATTTCTCAACAAAATTAAATATGGATACATGGATGGTTGAGTTTTGAATACTAAACATGAATTAAATTGTGTTTTCAGTTTGTGGTGCATAGGCATACTTGCCAACTGTCCCGTTTTTAAAGGGACAGTCCCGTCAAATAGGACCTAGTCCCAGCTAATTTAGCCTGCCGGGACTTGTCCCGGCTATTGGGGAAGGCAGGTGCGGCTTCTGGGTCTCAGCAGGGACCTGAGCCTGCGGTGTGTGTTTGGGATGCAAAGCTCCTTTCTGTCCCCTCCCCTCCTTCCAGTCTCGTGCTGTGCGGGGTTCTTGTTATCTCTGACTCAGCCTCCCCCTCCAATCAGCAGTGCGGTGTGCTGTGAGACCTGGGAGGCGGAGCTCACTGTAGCTCCTGTCGGCTGGCCAGAGGAAGGGAGGAGGTGAGTGAGCTGAACTTTTCTGGGAGAAGTTTCCTAGGGTGGATAGTATTAGTTACACACTTTCAAGGAGATTTTTTCTTAGGAGAAGAATCGGGGGAGATAGTGAGTTTGAGTGTGGGGGAGGGGGGCAGGGTGAGGTCTGCAGCCCAAACACATTTTGACAAATCACTTCTAAGCATGAACAGTCTGTGCAAACATCATCCAATCCAATTGCTCAGACTAGATAATGTGGAGTCATTTATAGCCATTCATGTAACCTGTGTGGGTATGTGGTGAGTTCACACTTCTCATTGTACAGACTCAGAACCTGTATACATGTACAATCAGAAGTGTGAACTCACCACATACACACACAGGTTACATGAATGGCTATAAATGACTCCACATTATCTAGTCTGAGCAATTTTTTTTTTTTTTTATTATATCTGACCATTATCGCTATCTGACCACTTCTCAGTCCCCCTCTCCTGTACATACTGCCCCCAGGTTGCATCACCCCCAGATCACATCATACAGACATCACTCCAAGCTGCTTCCTACCCCCCCAGCTGAGGGACATCATTCCATGGTCACTTTCCTTCCCTTATCTTCCCAACATCACTTCCTGATTACCCCATAGACACCGCAAGAAATCCCTCCCCATACTGCCACCACCATACCCTCCAAACTCCTCTCCCGTACTAACTGTGCCCATCATACCCTCTGCACTCCTCCTCTCCTGTACATACTGCCCCAGCATACCCTCTGCACTCCTCCTCTCCTGTACATACTGCCCCAGCATACCCTCTGCACTCCTCCTCCTCTCCTGTACATACTGCCCCAGCATACCCTCTGCACTCCTCCTCCTCTCCTGTACATACTGCCCCAGCATACCCTCTGCACTCCTCCTCCTCCTCTCCTGTACATACTGCCCCATCATACCCTCTGCACTCCTCCTCTCCTGTACATACTGCCCCAGCATACCCTCTGCACTCCTCCTCCTCTCCTGTACATACTGCCCCCATCATACCCTCTGCACTCCTCCTCCTCTCCTGTACATACTGCCCCAGCATACCCTCTGCACTCCTCCTCTCCTGTACATACTGCCCCAGCATACCCTCTGCACTCCTCCTCCTCTCCTGTACATACTGCCCCCATCATACCCTCTGCACTCCTCCTCCTCCTCTCCTGTACATACTGCCCCAGCATACCCTCTGCACTCCTCCTCCTCTCCTGTACATACTGCCCCAGCATACCCTCTGCACTCCTCCTCCTCCTCTCCTGTACATACTGCCCCATCATACCCTCTGCACTCCTCCTCTCCTGTACATACTGCCCCCATCATACCCTCTGCACTCCTCCTCCTCTCCTGTACATACTGCCCCAGCATACCCTCTGCACTCCTCCTCCTCTCCTGTACATACTGCCCCAGCATACCCTCTGCACTCCTCCTCCTCTCCTGTACATACTGCCCCAGCATACCCTCTGCACTCCTCCTCTCCTGTACATACTGCCCCCATCATACCCTCTGCACTCCTCCTCCTCTCCTGTACATACTGCCCCAGCATACCCTCTGCACTCCTCCTCTCCTGTACATACTGCCCCAGCATACCCTCTGCACTCCTCCTCTCCTGTACATACTGCCCCAGCATACCCTCTGCACTCCTCCTCCTCCTCTCCTGTAAATACTGCCCCATCATACCCTCTGCACTCCTCCTCTCCTGTACATACTGCCCCAGCATACCCTCTGCACTCCTCCTCCTCTCCTGTACATACTGCCCCAGCATACCCTCTGCACTCCTCCTCCTCTTCTGTACATACTGCCCCCATCATACCCTCTGCACTCCTCCTCCTCTTCTGTACATACTGCCCCCATCATACCCTCTGCACTCCTCCTCCTCTCCTGTACATACTGCCCCCATCATACCCTCTGCACTCCTCCTCCTCTCCAGTACATAGTGCCCCCAGCATACCCTCTGCACTCCTCCTCTCCTGTACATACTACCCCAGCATACCCTCTGCACTCCTCCTCCTCTCCTGTACATACTGCCCCCATCATACCCTCTGCACTCCTCCTCCTCTCCTGTACATACTGCCCCCATCATACCCTCTGCACTCCTCCTCCTCTCCTGTACATACTGCCCCCATCATACCCTCTGCACTCCTCCTCCTCTCCTGTACATAGTGCCCCCAGCATACCCTCTGCACTCCTCCTCTCCTGTACATACTACCCCAGCATACCCTCTGCACTCCTCCTCCTCTCCTGTACATACTGCCCCCATCATACCCTCTGCACTCCTCCTCCTCTCCTGTACATACTGCCCCCATCATACCCTCTGCACTCCTCCTCCTCTCCTGTACATAGTGCCCCCAGCATACCCTCTGCACTCCTCCTCTCCTGTACATACTACCCCAGCATACCCTCTGCACTCCTCCTCCTCTCCTGTACATACTGCCCCCATCATACCCTCTGCACTCCTCCTCCTCTCCTGTACATACTGCCCCCATCATACCCTCTGCACTCCTCCTCCTCTCCTGTACATACTGCCCCCATCATACCCTCTGCACTCCTCCTCCTCTCCTGTACATACTGCCCCCATCATACCTTCTGCACTCCTCCTCCTCTCCTGTACATACTGCCCCCATCATACCCTCTGCACTCCTCCTCCTCTCCTGTACATACTGCGGAGTGGGTGGAGCTTCGGGGAAGTGAGTGTGGTAATTAATTAATAGCTGTGCTGCAAAGTGTCCCTGGAATTTTTTTTCAAATGTTGGCAACTTTGAGATGGCTACTTTAAATATATTTCCAGGCATTTTATGATGTGACTTACTGTATAATCACATGCAGAAAACGGCTAACTGTAAGAAGGGATTCTGGGAATTGAGTTGTAAGCAGGTATAAATGCTTGCTTAGGAGATCAATCAACAGTGCATAAATATTTATGAAAAGCTGTTTTTTTTTTCTTCATCATGAGATATATTGCATGTTTATTCTATAACTTTCATGCCAGTATCATAAATTATACAGCTTACAATAAAAGTGTGTGTAAAGCCTAAACAAGTCTCTCCGCCTGTGTCCCATCAGGTAGATTTCCCATCACTTCCTGTCCCAGAGACAGAAATTTAGACAGTAACGAGATCTCTCCATAGTGAGGCGATCCACTCTAAGGCCTCGTACACACGACCAGACATGTCCGATGAAAACGGTCCGCGGACCGTTTTTATCGGACATGTCTGCTGGGATCTTTTGGTCTGATGTGTGTACACACCATCAGACCAAATTCCCCGCGGACAGAATACGCAGTGACGTTGCGCGACGTGGCAACGACGAAGACGCTGCGACGTCCTCGCACCAGGAAGTTCAATGCTTCCACGCATGCGTCGAATCACTTCGACGCATGCGTGGGATTTCGGGCCAGCGGACATGTCCGATGAGTCGTACTAACCATCGGACATGTCCGACGGACAGGCTTTCAGCGGACAAGTTTCTTAGCATGCTAAGAAACTTTTGTCTGCTGGAAACCTGTCCGCTAGGCCGGAAAACTGTCCAGTAGGCCCTACACACGGTCGGACATGTCCACGGAAACTGGTCCGACGGACCAGTTTCAGCGGACATGTTCGGTCGTGTGTACAAGGCCTTAGTTGTCATCGGAACAGGTTTCCCCATTGGAAGATGTACTGTTCCTGTTACAAAAATGTTGGATTTCCGTCGCCTTCTGTACCAAAGACAATGGTCACCATGACAAACACCATGACGGTAAGCTGAGGCTGCAGAGATGGACATTGAGTCCTCAATCTTCTTTCTCTGTCTCAAATGTGAAACATCATAGGTCTGTGTAGACCAGGGGTGCCCAACCAGTGGCCCGGGGCCCACATGTGGCCCACGGAGCCCTCTGATGTGGCCCATGACCTCCTGCTCTGGGATGGAATAGAATACTGTTATTAACCACTTCCCGACCTCCTCATGTACATTTACGTCGGCAGAATGGCACGGACAGGCACAATCACGTACCTGTACGTCCTCTGCTAGACGTGGGTGGGGGGTCCGATCGGGACCCCCCCCCCGGTACATGCAGAGGTCGGGTCCGCTCGGGGAGCGATCCAGGACGATGGCGCGGCTATTTGTTTATAGCCGCTCCGTCGCGATCGCTCCCCGGAGCTGAAGAACGGGGAGAGCCGTGTGTAAACACGGCTTCCCCGTGCTTCACTGTGTCGGCGCATCGATCGCGTCATCCCCTTTATAGGGGAGACACGATCAATGACGTCATTCCTACAGCCACACACCCCTACACTAGTAAACACATACACAGTGATCCCTAACTCCTACAGCGCCCCCTGTGTTTAACTCCCAAACTGCAACTGTCATTTTCACAATAAACAATGCAATTTAAATGCATTTTTTGCTGTGAAAATGACAATTGTCCCAAAAATGTGTCAAAATTGTCCGAAGTGTCCGCCATAATGTCGCAGTCACGAAAAAAATCGCTGATCGCCGCCATTAGTAGTAAAAAAAAAATAATAAATTAAAATGCAAAAAAACTATCCCCTATTTTGTAAACGCTATACATTTTGCGCAAACCAACCGATAAACGATTATTGCGATTTTTTTTACCAAAAATAGGTAGAAGAATACGTATCGGCCTAAACTGAGGAAAAAAAAATGTTATATATGTTTTTGGGGGATATTTATTACAGCAAAAAGTAAAAAATATTGCATTTTTTTCAAAATTGTCGCTCTATTTTTGTTTTTAGCACAAAAAATAAAAACCGCAGAGGTGATCAAATACCACCAAAAGAAAGCTCTATTTGTGGGGAAAAAAAGACGCCAATTTTGTTTGGGAGCCACGTCGCACGACCGTGCAATTGTCTGTTAAAGCGACGCAGTCCCGAACTGTAAAAACCCCTTGGGTCTTTAGGCTGCATATTGGTCCGGGGCTTAAGTGGTTAAAGCGGGGGTTCACCCATCAATTTAACAGTTTGAAAAAGCAGTTACATTCCTGGCATGCCGGGAATGCTAACTGTCACATTGGTTGTGCTCTCAACCAAACTGTCAATCCATCCAATGGCTGGTGTCATAACTGATCACATGTGCAGCATCATGGCAGTTGAAGATTAAACAGAGGCCAAGACGTGCCTTAGCAGCCGTCAATCAACTCCTCTTCGCTTAGAAACGCCCATTCCCCGCAGGATTCCCCGCTCGGAGCCGGAAAACAAGGGCTCATATAACGATAAGTACAAGTAAAAGAAAAAAACAGCATACTGCAGATGTTAGCAGTATGCTACAGCTAATGTCAAAAAGTGGATTTTTGGGTGAACCTCTGCTTTAACTGTTTTTTTTAACCAAGCAGTGCAGAGGTCACCAGTCACCCAAGCAACAGTCCATTTCTTTCGCCTCCAATAAACAGTCTAGGGCAGTGATGGCGAACCCTGGCACCCCAGATGTTTTGGAACTACATTTCCCATGATGCTCAACTACCCTGCAGAGTGCATGAGCATCATGGGAAATGTAGTTCCAAAACATCTGGGGTGCCAAGATTCGCCATCACTGGTCTAGGGGTTTGTCTTTTTGTAATTTATTGCTTGTAAAACTTTTAACAGGAGAGAGATTAGGGAATAGGATACTCCAAAACAAATAATACTAAGCAATAAGAGGACAGTCTTCTCCTTAAGCAAATGTGAACACTGAGCAGTTTATTCCCTCACAGCTAAGGACCATTGTGAAAGGAGAAGGGACGACTTATCACACTGACAGCTTGTTACCTTGTTCCAATGTACACTTGTACCTAGTGCAATCTTCATAACACTATACAGTCACATGGATCACTGTTATGGTCTTTACTCACAAGTCCCCAGGACAGCTGCCTCTTTCCAGCTTCCTCCAGACACCACTCAGCAAGGGGAGACAATACTTTTTAGACCAGATCCCTTGAAGAAAGCTTGTAGTCAGACCCAGGCTGCTTCTACTTCCCAGTACTGCAGCTACTTAAACCTTTCAGAACAACAACTCAATCCTTACGCTGTCTCAGGGGAAACAGCCCCCCTGAGGTTTGGGAACTCTCCTTCCTCAGGCAGGAAAGACAAATCTCTCCAGGGCTTCAGACTATTTATCATCTGCCCAGTCACCACCTGGGTGCACCTCCCCAGAGCTAGGCCATGATCAATATGCAGGCTGTTTTTTTTAATTCTCTCTCCCTAAGCTCTAGAAATGTCTTCTAGACGCAGAGGGAAGCAATCAAACTTCCAGCCTGTAAAACCCTAAACAGACCAAACCAAACAATCGCTGCTCCCTTGGCTGAAGAAGCCAAAAACAAGATTTACCTAGCAACCTAATTAGGAGGATGCTACATACAATTGCACCTTTCTAGAATTGTACCTAGGCCCGGATTTACTCCCCTTGCTGCCCCAAGCCCGGCTCCTTCAATGCCGCCGCCCCCAAAAAAAAAAACTTGTGCCCATCATTGCCGCCTCACCGTGCCCATCATTGCCGCCTGACCATCATTCCAGCCTTACCGTGCCCTCATTGGAGCCTCACCATCACTGCCGTCTTACTGTGCCCTCATTACAGCCCCCCTCACCATCTGTGCCAAACAATGTAGCCTCACCAGTCAGTGTGTGCATTATGCACATCGGGCATCTCCTGTTCCTGCTGTGTCACGGATCTCACTGTGCAAAGTTTGGGTGCGCTGTGATAAAAGTCCCGCTCTCCTCCTAGACCAGCTTGTGTGATAGACAGAACACTGCCTCTATCACACAAGCTGATCTAGGAGGAGGGCGGGACTTTTATCACAGCGTGCCCAAACCTTTCACAGTGAGCTCCGTGACACAGCAGTCTCCCGCTGTGTGTTACAACCGGCGCCGCCCCTGCGCCAACCGCCGCCCGAGGCCTGGCCTCGGTGGCCTTGTCGGGAATCCAGCCCTGCTTGTACCTCTGTTTCCAGATCCAGCTCCATAAGGACATGGTTTGATGAGTTTGATGTAGAGGAACTTCAGAGACCTGACCTCAGCTCTGTTGAATACCATTGGGATGAATTGGAACACCAACTATAAGTGAGATCCTCTCATCCAACATCAGTACCTCACCTTACAAATGTTAATCTGGCTAAATAGAAAAATTCCCACAGACACATTCCAAAAACTTAAAAAAAAAACTTTCATGAATAGTAAAGATTGTCATGGCTGCAAAAGATAAGCCAACTCCACAATAATAATAATAGTGGCCATAGTTTTGGAATGCAATCTCCAACGAGCTCATATAGACATGATGATCAGGAGTCCACAAACGCTCCAATTACTGTCAACTTCTGCTGGACTGCTCGCTCTACATTTAAATGTGAAAAAATATAAATAAAGAACTTATTATTCAGAGTGCTATAATTTGGGGTTTTTACCACATACAGTCATCAGAACATTGCTCCCAACTGTCCCTGATTTTGAGGGACTGTCCCTGATTTAAAAAAAAAATGGCCCTCTGTCCTTTCTCATTTGTCCCTTATTTTGACCTGATTTAATAAAATGCACTATTTATCTTTCAAAAAGTGTTTCCCAGTGCTGAACCTTTCATCCAATTTCTAAATAGTTGCATTTGAATTTCAAAAGCCAATATAAAGGAATAGTAGTGGTAAAAACGAATCATTTTTTTTGTACAATTCTCCTTTTAGGGGGCATGGCAGGGGGTGTGTCCTATTCCTACATACTTTTGCTAATAGGTGTCCCTCGTTTCCATCTCAAAAAGTTGGGAGGTATGATCAGAATACAATATTTTCCCATGATAGTGGTCCTTTAAGAGTCTACTGTACGTTTTAATAATAACCTCATTATCACTTATTTTAACGCTTTTGTCAGAATTTTTCAGTACACCCACACTATCCCCTTCTGTTAACACCTTTTCAGGATACTTGTGTATGAAGGGGCAATGCAGAGAAGAAAAAGCTTTCATCTCATTTTACAAGCAGTGGTTGTGGAAAGGCTACAAGTACCCTATGGTGTCATTATTATGTTTCCGAAATAAATCTGCAAGAAAAAAAAATCACAAGCAGGTCACATATAACTTTATGACTTACCTTATCTAAAGTAATGAACGCATCATCTGAGTTTGCAGGAAGCTCACAATAGCAATAATGGGTTTTAATATATTAAAACCGAACTTATGTGTTATTTGTCCTGATGGTTACCATATTTTTTGGTGTCTTACGCGGCGTCCATCGGCGTACACTCATGTATAGTCGGGCAGGCTTGGCTACTCTCGCGCTGACGTCCTGTACGTCCAGGACGTGAGCGCGAGAGGAGCCGAGCCTGCCCGACTATACACGAGTGTACTGCGCTCGGTATATGCCGGCGCAGTGTTCAAACTCGGCGCGGGAAAGCGGGTATCGGCGTATACCGCGCACCCACGATTTTGTTTTGCCCTGATTTTCAGGGCAAAAAAGTGCGCGGTATACGCCGATAAATACGGTATTTGCTGTCATTGACTTTCACTGCTGAATAAAGCACTTGTTAAATCCGAGGTGTCCAACCTGCGGCCCATGGGCCTCATGTGGCCCAAGGCGGTTGTAAATGCGTACCAACACAAAATCGTAAACTTACCTAAAAATTCTGATTTTTCTTTTGGAATTTTTTGTCAAAATGCATTTACACATGCAGCTGAAGAACAATTTGGACTTTTATAAGCATTATCTTCCCAAAGAAAAATCTCCCACTCTTCACAATCACACCTTATTCATGTCATCAGTTTTCATCAGCACCTATTTTTGTGCGCAACTATTTTCAAGGATGAAGCACGCAAAGGGGAAAATTAGAACCAAAACATCTGATGAGCACCTTGAGAATTCAATAAGAATTGCTACTACATCCATTGAAACAGATATTGATGTGTTAGCTCATCCAAAACAGTTGAATTACCGTATTTATCGGGGTATTGCTCGCTCCGGCGTATAGCGCGCACCCCTAAAGTGGACCCGACATTCCTGTAAAAAAACATTTTAGTACTTACAGTTTTGGTGTCTTGCGCGGCGTCCATCGGCGGCCTCGTCGGGTCCGGCGTCCGTCTGCGGCTTCGGCGTCCTTCTGCGACGTCCTTCCCGCTCGATCCCCGCTTTCCCGCGCCGAGTTTGAATACTGCGCCGGCATATACCGAGCGCAGTACACTCGTGTATAGTCGGGCAGGCTCGGCTACTCTCGCGCTCACGTCCTGTAAGTCCAGGACGTGAGCGCGAGAGTAGCCGAGCCTGCCCGACTATACACGAGTGTACTGCGCTCGGTATATGCCGGCGCAGTATTCAAACTCGGCTCGGGAAAGCGGGTATCGGCGTATATCGCGCACCAACGATTTTGCCCTGATTTTCAGGGCAAAAAAGTGTGCGGTATACGCCGATAAATACGGTACTCAGATAACAATATAGAATGTGGTCTAGTGATGTGCCTCCATCCCTTCAATAATATATCCATACAACCAATTTATTTGTCCTTGGACTTTAACCACTTTAGCTCTAAAAGGCTTACACTCCTTCATGACCAGGTCATTTTTTGCTATTTGGCACTGCATTATTTAAACTGACTATTTGGGTATCGTGCGACACTATACCCAAATAAAATGTTTGTCCTTTTTTTCCCCCACACAGTGAGCTTTCTTTTGGTGGTATTTGACTACCTCTGAGGTTTTTATTTTTTGTGCTATAACCAAAAAAAAGATTTTGGAAATAAACAATATTTTTGACTTTCTGATATAAAACATATCCAATAAAAAAAATGTAAAAAATCAAATTTCTTCATCAATTTAGGCCAATATGTATTCGGCTTAAAATTTTTGGTAAACAAAATCCCAATAAGCATATATTGATTTATTTTATTTATTTTTTTCATATATATTTTTTTTACTAGTGATGGGGGCAATCAGCATTTTATAGCGGGACTGCAATATTACGGTGGACAAATCGAACACCTAGACCCCTTTCACACTTGAGGCGTTCTGTAAAGCACCTTAAAAAAGCATCATCTGCAATCCCAGTGTGAAAGCCTGAGTGCTTTCACACAAAAACGATGGTAAAGCGCCGCTAAGAATAGCTGCATTTTACCACTGACGCTCGGCGCTGTCAGTGTAAAAGGGCTCTTAACTAACACTTTTTGGGGACCAGTGACACTAATACAGTGATCTGTGCTAAAAAAAATATACACTGTCACTGTACTAATGACACTGGCAGGGATGGGGATATCATCCGGGGCGATCAAAAGGTTAAATGTGTTCCCTGGGAGTGCTTACTTACTGTGGAGGGGGGGGGGGGGGGTGCTGTGACTGGGAGAAGGTAACAATGAAAACAATGAAAAAACAATGAACTGGTGATGAAAGGATAGAGTTTGAAAGTAGAAGTAGAACAGCAGATTCAGGCGTAATATTTGGAACAGTCCTGCTCCCATATGTAACACTTTCTGTACCACTCCTGCCTGAGTTGGCTTAGCGTACCCGGACAGGCCTCTCTCACTGACCTGGCAGCCGGAGTATCACTCAACCTTTTTAGGATAAAGTCTCTGCCACAGACCCTCCTAAAATGAACTTGGACTTAAAGCGGTAGTTCACCCTCTCGTACTTGATTTTACCATCGAGACAGGCATTGTAGCGCGAGCTACAGTATGCCTGTCCCGATTTTTTTAACCCCGTACTCACCTCGTAGTCATCCATCGTAGATTTCGGCTCCCGCGGGGAATGGGCGTGCCTATGGAGAGGGAGGATGATTGACGGCCGGCCCTGGCACGTCACTCTCCCTGAAGACAGCCGGAGTAGGTCTCGGCTCTTCACGGCGCGTGCGCACAGGCTATGCGCACGCGTCGTGAAGACCAAGCCTATTTCGGCTATTTCCGGAGAAGCGTGACGCGCCAGAGCCGGCCATCAATCATCCTCCGTCTCCAGAGGCACGCCCATTCCCCGGTATCTTCGATGGACGACTACAAGGTGAGTATGGGGGGGAAAAAATTCGGGACAGGCATACTGTAGCTCGCGCTACAATGCCTGATTTAAAGGTAAAAGAAAAAAAAATTTTTTTTTTCCCGTCGATAGGGTGAACCCCCGCTTTAAGGAAAAAGTCTCTGCCACAGACCCTCCTGAAATGGACATCAGAGAGACACCTCTGCCACAGGCCCTCTCTGATTGCAGTCACAGAGGTAATCCTCCTTAGGTGAATTATGCCTGGATCTCCTTCTTAACGTCGCCTAGGTACCGACTGACAGGTGATCAATCCTTCAGTGTCCGGCTACCTTGATCCCCAGTGGTTTGTCGAAATCCTTTTGGATCGCCAGCTCTCATTGGCGCTCCTCACATGGACTCCCCACCCAACAGCTATACGGCTTGGGATCCTCAAAGGTGGGAACCCAGGCGATCACTGGGTCCCCGTCGCTGCTCAAATGTTCCGGAACAACATGGTCCCGGAACCAGGAACACCGCCGGGGCGCCATGATGTGGTCACTCTAAAGGTGGGTGCCACACTGGAAGAAGAAACAGACTTAATGGCGTCTGTTCCATAAGTACCCTCTCCCAGCATGCCCAGCGAGGACACTCCCTCCTGATTGGCTGCTGGTAAAGGACACCCAAGCCTCAACTCCACTGCTGCCATCTACTGCACTGGGGTGGGAAGAACATCCCAGTACAACAGAATGAGCCCACAGCTAAGCTGAAACAGAGACCCTACTTGAACATTGTAATTAAAATCAGTCATCAGTCAAAAAAGTCATTAGCACTCTGATCACCCTCTAAATTTCAATAGCACCGGTACTTGGAAGTAACCAGGCGCTACACCAGCAAGGGACAATCTCTCCTGTTATCAGAGGCCTGGTTCTGTGGAGACTGAAGAAGTACCAGAGCAGTCTTTTTCACTACCCGGGGATGGTGAAGAAGTTGGGAAAGCTTTAGCAGAGTTAAGCTAGGGACCCAGCAGAACAGTGGGGGTCATGCTTGCAGAGGATTCAGCAGGTTAGCTGAAGAACCAAGTCAGGGACCCAACGGGACATGGTGGGTGATATTTGGAAGCCACAGCAATATAGTTGTGAAGGGTCTAGTGAGAGACTGTGAGCACTGTGAGAGGATCCACAGCGGGATATTGTTGTGATCTGTATTAAAGTTTAAAGCGGAGTTCCATCCAAAAGTGGAACTTCGCTTTAAGCACTCCTCGCCCCCTGACATGCCACATTTGGGGGAGTGGGTAACATCTTTTTAGTGGGACTTCCTGTCCCACTTCCTCCTTCCTATCTTCGGCCGCCTATGTGACTCCTCCTCTCGCCCTAGGTGGCACTCCCTGGCAGCGATCTTCTGCCCACAGTTATGATGATGGCGCCGAAGGAGAGGTGAGAGAAAGGAGCGAGCCTCCGGCCGGTCATATCGCTGGGCCGTGGGGCAGGTAAGTGTCGGTTTATTAAAAGTCAGCAGCTATGCTTTTTGTAGCTGTTGACTTTTAATAAACTAAAACACGGGTGGAATTCCGCTTTGCGTTTCTAGATCAGTTGCTATAGGAGACAGCGGTCTACAGATACAGTTTGCTGCAATTCAGCTTAAAGGCCCTTGACCTGTATAGCTGTTCTTCTATTCCTATTTTTGTCTCGGAGTCTGCCAAGTATTTTGCAGCTGCCTAAGGGTGTTTAGGTCCTAACCCTCTCGACCCAGTTCTGTTAAGAGACAATAAATCTCTTTTTGCATTCTCAAATTGTCTGGTGCCCAACTTATTCTACACCACCCCCACTATGCCTAGTAACCCACACTGTGAAGATGGATGTCTGCTCTCCCTGACTCTGGAGGTCACCATTAGGCCTCTAGGGGTCAGGGTCATGGCTACATATAGTATCTGTAAGACAAAACATCAAGGCATGTAACATACTTAATGGGACATAGGGTAATTCCAAACTCAAAAGAGGGGCAGTAATGTTTACAAATTGGCTAAGAATAGATATGACAATATCTCCAAATGGTGATTGCCAGGGGAGTCTCACCCTGGAGCTGTGGAAGTATGACTCAGCGAGAACTCAAGGAGACAAATAGGAAGCAGATTTAACGTGGGTGGGCATCCCACGATGGCACCCAAAGTAGTTGCTAAAAAAAGAAGTTTAAGTATGCATATAGTATTTCATGAATAATGAATTCAAAATGGGTAATAAGCAAAAAAATTATTTGCAATGCTGGCTGCAATATAACAGTGAATAGGGCTCTTGATTCATGGGGGGTTATGTGTTGGATGCCTATATCTTGTCTTTGCAATTGGTGTTGGGTGCTTGGTGGTCTACTTCCTTTCACGTATATATTAAAGTGGTTGTAAACCCCCCCAAAAAATACAAATAAAAACCTGAAAGACAAATGCATAATGAGCTAGTATCAGGGCTGATCCGAGACGGGGTGCACAGGGGGGCTCTACACCCAGGCGCCAGAGGGGAGGGGGCGCCAAAGTGTCAGGAGCACTGTTGGTCCTGAATGTGTTACCATCAAGTCGGCACTGTGCTTTCCCGCAGCAGCCGCTGTATCGTCTTAGACGAATCACGAGCGCCTGATGTCAGCGAGGGCGCCGTGACCTCGATCATTGCCCCCACCTCCTCCGCCCACTGACCCGCCCACCCGGCACTCCCGCAGGCCGCAGCAGTGTCCACATTCCCCAACCGGCGCCCGCTGTAGCCATACAAGGAGGGAAGAGGAGGTAGGTTAGGTCCACCCCACCTCCTCCCCAATGTAGCCTTTCAACAACTGTAATACATTAACTAAACTGTAATATATACAGTACAGACCAAAAGTTTGGACACACGTTCTCATTCAAAGAGTTTTCTTTATTTTCATGACTATGAAAATTGTAGCTTCACACTGAAGGCATCAAAACTATGAATTAACACATGTGGAATTATACAGAACAAAAAAAGTGTGAAACAACTGAAAATATATTTCATATTCTAGGTTCTTCAAAGTAGCCACCTTTTGCTTTGATTACTGCTTGGCACACTCTTGGCATTCTCTTAATGAGCTTCAAGAGGTAGTCACCTGGCGCAGCACCCCATCACTCTCCTTCTTGGTCAAATAGCCCTTACACAGCCTGGAGGTGTGTTTGGGGTCATTGTCCTGTTGAAAAATAAATGATGGTCCAACTAAACGCAAACCGGATGGAATAGCATGCCGCTGCAAGATGCTGAGGTAGCCATGCTGGTTCAGTATGCCTTCAATTTTGAATAAATCCCCAACAGTGTCACCAGCAAAGCACCGCCACACCATCACACCTCCTCCTCCATGCTTCACGGTGGGAACCAGGCATGTAGAGTCCATCCGTTCACCTTTTCTGCGTCGCACAAAGACACAGTGGTTGGAACCATAGATCTCAAGTTTGGACTCATCAGACCAAAGCACAGATTTCCACTGGTCTTATGTCCATTCCTTGTGTTCTTTAGCCCAAACAAGTCTCTTCTGCTTGTTGCCTTTCTTTAGCAGTGGTTTCCTAGCAGATATTCTACCATGAAGGCCTGATTCACACAGTCTCCTCTTACCAGTTCTAGAGATGTGTCTGCTGCAAAAGGTGGCTACTTTGAAGAACCTAGAATATGAAATATATTTTCAGTTGTTTCACACTTTTTGTTATGTATAATTCCACATGTGTTAATTCATAGTTTTGATGCTTTCAGTGTGAATCTACAATTTTCATAGTCATGAAAATAAAGAAAACTCTTTGAATGAGAAGGTGTGTCCAAACTTTTGGTCTGTAGTGTACTGTATATATATCTATATGTTTTAATTGTATATTTTGTGTGTCATATCTGTCTTTGTGATTTGGTTATCTCACACTCACTGCTGTAAGGTTCAGAATAGTTTTGCAATATCTTTAGAATGAGTTATAACTTCCTGGGACAAATCTATCTGCTTGAATTGTATATTTTGTGTGTCATATATGCCATTGTGGTATGGTCTGCTCACACATACTGCTGTAAGTTCCAGCAGAGTTTAGCTATATCTTTAGAATGAGTTAAAACTCCCTGGGATAAACCTTTTTTCAGGGACCTAGGGTTCCTTTGGCACTTTCTCTAGTCTCCTTGAGCAGTGAACAGTTGCTAATTGATTTCCTGCCTTAGTGTCTACATAACTTCAGGACTAACACCACTTACCGAGCCAGTGGTGTGGGACCAATGGAGCCTCTCCTCCCTCTAAGACCACTAATATTAATGATCTTTTTAGCGGTTTGTAAGAAGTACATTCTTCCCACTGACTGTCAATATAATGGAGCATTTATTCCATTAACCACTAAGGTAAGAGGACACCTCTACCACTGATCGCCAATGTAACAGAGCACTACACTAAACACCAATGTAATGGGGGACCTCTCCAGCTAACCACTTATGTAAGAGGACACCATACTGGGCAATAATGTTAAAGAGCATGGGCCAGATTCAGAGAGATCGGCGTATCTTTAGAGCGGCGTAGCGCATCTGATATGCGCTACGCCGACGTAACATAGAGAGGCTCATAGAGAGGCTCGTACTGTATTCACAAAGCACTTGCTCCCTTTCTTGCGCCAGCGTAACGTGAAATGGCCGGCGTAAGCCCGCCTAATTCAAAGTAGCAAGGCAGTGGGCGTGTAGTATTATAATGAAGCGTGACCCCATGTAAATGCATGGCCTAACGAATGGCGCATGCGCGCGCATGCTCAGGATCACGTCGCAAATACTCCCTAAGATACGACGGCTATTCAATGCGTACGACGTGAATGTAACTTACGCCCAGCCCCATTCACGTATGACTTACGTAAACGACGTAAAATCCGATGGCAGTTCCGAAGTCCATACCCTAAACGACTTAGACCAGCTTTTTGGTGGTTTAACTTTACGCTGGAAAAACGCCTTACATAAACAACGTAGATTACAGCGACGGGCGCAAGTACGTTCGTGAATCGGCGTATCTTGCTCATTTACATATTCAACGCGTAAATCAACGGAAGCGCCCCTAGCGGCCAGCGTAAATATGCACCCAAGATACAACGGCGTAGGAGACTTACGTCGGTCGTATCTTTGCAAAATTCAGGCGTATCTCATTTAAAGAATCAGCGCATAGATACGACGGCGCTCATTTGGACTTACGACGGCGTATCTGTAGATACGTCGGCGTAAGTCTCTGTGAATCCGGGCCCATGTCTTTACTTGGCCACCAATGTAAAGAAGCACTATACTGACCTCCAATATAAGAAGGTACTTCTCCAACTTGACATTTAAAGTAACACTCTCTCAGCCCCCTCTCTGTCCACTACCCTCTCTCTCAGCCCCTCTCTCTGTCCTCTACCCTCTCTCTCTCAGCCCCTCTCTCTGTCCACAACCCTCTGTCTGAGCCCCTCTCTCAGCCCCCTCTCTGTCCACTACCCTCTCTCTCAGCCCCTCTCTCTGTCCACTATCCTCTCTCTCAGCCCCTCTCTCTCTGTATACTACCCTCTCTCTCAGCCCCTCTCTCTGTACACTACCCTCTCTCTCTCTCAGCCCCTTTTTCTGTCTACTACCCTCTCTCTCTCAGCCCCTCTCTCTGTCCACTACCCTCTCTCTCTCAGCCCCTCTCTCTGTCCACTACCCTCTCTCTCAGCCTTCTCTCTGTCCACTACCCTCTCTCTCAGCCCCCTCTCTGTCCACTACCCTATCTCTCAGCCCAATTGGTGAGCAATGGTAGGCTGCATTTGATGGGCACTGGTAGGCTGCATTTGGTGGGCACTGGTGAGGCTGCATTGATCTCTTGTACCATGTTTGCAGTCTCTGACCATGTCTGCAGTCCCTGATCATCACATGTGCTATGTCTGCAGTCTCTGATTGTCTCCTGTATCATGTCTGCAGTCTCTGACCGTCTCTTGTATCATGTCTGCAGTCTCTGACCGTCTCTTGTATCATGTCTGTGGGCTCTTTCTAAACAGACTCTCTAACAGAAGCCCTCTCTGTGTCCATTAGAGAGACCCCCCTCCAGGTTCAAATAGAGTACTCTGCTTCTCTTCCTGTATTTTGTTTATTGTTAAGAGATCATGGGAGGATCCTGGGGTAACAATGATTCCTTATGGGAGCATCTCTGTGTTTGAGTCGTTGCCATAGAAACAATTGTAAAGGGGGAGGAGTTAGTAAGGTGACCATGCCCTTGTAGGGGCTCCAGAAATATTTCTGCACCCAGGCGCATATGACCCTAGGCCTAGGATCGGCCCTGGCTAGTATGACTAGCACACTAGCTCATTATGAATTACTTACCTTAGATCGAAACCCCCGAAGCCGTCCTTGTCTCCTCCTCTGGCCGCAGACATCTCCCCCGGAGGTTACTTCCAGATATCACCGCTCCGGCGCTGTGATTGGCCGTAGCGGCGAAGACGTCACTCTGCGCATGTGTGTGGGAGCCGTCAAAGCCGGCATTACCCTTTTAGAAAACCAGCATTCTCAGTGTGCCTGCGCTGTTGTCTACGGCGTGCATGCGCCATAGAAATCGGTGCATTATTTTTGGCAAATATCTCCTAAACCGTGTAGGTTTTGGAGATATTGCAAACACCTACAGGTAAGCCTTAATCTAGGCTTACCTGTAGGTAAAACATGTCAGAGAGGGTTTACAACCACTTTAAGTTTACAAAGCTATAATAATAGTTACCTCAATTGATTTGTTAACTTAATAGTTATAGCTTTGTAAATTGAACCTAAGTACCCTTTTACACTCTTTCCAGTCAAGTCTTCTGATCAGAAGCTCCATGCAGCTCTAGGGGCAGGCAGACATAAACAGACTTGTGTCCGTTTACACCCACCTAACTCAGAGTACGCCAGGTCCAGACCTAAACCTGATGGATCAGAGGTAGCCCGATGTAAATGGACACAAGTCCGTTTTTTTTCATCCGGCCACCTAAAGAGCTATCATGCATCCACGCCATCTGCTGTATAAATGTGGACACAAACTAGGGTGACCACGTGTCCCGGATTTTGCAGGTCTGTCCCGGGCACCTTCATTCCAGGACAATACAGTGTCCTGGAATGAAACTGACACAGCCACCCCCCCAGGGCCAATCTGATGGCCCCACCAAAAAAGGCCGCCACATCGCCACTTTACTCACTGACAGTACTTGTCCTGGCCGGGAATGCCTGGAGGAGCACAATCCCCGCCCCCTGCTTGTGATTGGAGAAATCATAAATGCCGCCTCTTGTGTCCAATCACCGTGCTGTGATTTATTACAGCACAAGCTGATTTTTGGGAAGGGAGGGTGTCCCTGAATGGTAGTTTGGAAATGTGGTCACCCTAACACAAAATAAGCGGGCATGAATGTAATAAAACTGGCATCCATCCTGTTCTGCTGAGTGGATCGGCTCAGTGTGAAAGGGCCCTAAATATTATAGTGGTTGTACACCCTCCCTGCTGACTTTTACCTATAGGAAAGCCTAGAATGCGATGGAGTGACGTCACATGGCTTCGGACAGTCACCAAACCAGAGTCCATGGCCCCGGAAGGAAGAGGGGCGAAAATGGACGCAATGTTCACAGAGGACGATGTGGGCTTTGTTTGCAGGTAAGTGTCATATAATGGGCTAGTATGCGATGCATACTAGTCCCTTATGCTTTTCATTTGCAGGGTTTGCACAGAGCAAAAGAGGAAGTAAATCCCATCGGGGTTTACTTCCTCTTTAACCACTTAAGGACCGCCTAACGCCGATTTACGTCGGCAGAATGGCACGGCTGGGCACAATCACGTACCTGTACGTGATTGTTAAATTCCCAGCCGTGGGTCCAAAGCTCTGTGACCGCGGCCGCGGGACCCGCAGACCCGATCGTTGCCGGAGTCTCACGATCGGTCACAGGAGCTGAAGAACGGGGAGAGGTGTGTGTAAATTGATTGTCTGTTCCCTGATATAGGGAAAGGCTATCAATGACATCACACGTCCAGCCCCGCCCCCCTACAGTTAGAAACACATATGAGGTCACACTTAACCTCTTCAGCGCCCCCTAGTGGTTAACTCCCAAACTGCAATTGTAATTTTCACAGTAAACAATGCATTTTTATAGCACTTTTTGCTGTGAAAATGACAATGGTCCCAAAAATGTGTCAAAATTGTCCGATGTGTCTGCCATAATGTCGCAGTCATGAAAAAAAATCGCTGATCGCCGCCATTAGTAGTAAAAAAAAAATATTAATAAAAATGCAATAAAACTATCCCCTATTTTGTAAACGCTATAGATTTTGCGCAAACCAATCGATAAACGCTTATTGTGATTTTTTTTACAAAAATGTAGAAGGATACGTATCGGCCTAAACTGAGGAAAAAAAAAGTTTTTTTATATATTTTTTGGGGATATTTATTATAGCAAAAAGTAAAAAATATAGAATTTTTTTCAAAATTGTCGCTCTATTTTTGTTTATAGCGCAAAAAATAAAAACCGCAGAGGTGATCAAATACCACCAAAAGAAAGTTCTATTTGTGGGAAAAAAGGACGCCAATTTTGTTTGGGAGCCACGTCGCACGACCGCGCAATTGTCAGTTAAAGCGACGCAGTGCCGAATCGCAAAAAGGGGCATGGTCCTTTACCTGCATATTGGTCCAGGTCTTAAGTGAAAAAAACACTGAACTCCAGGTAAGCAGCCAAATACACAAATAAAATGTGCATATGGGAGATTTTTTACCTTTCAAAAGCATTGTATTTCGGTTCATCCAGTCCTGAGATTTACACACCATAGTCTGACAAAACAAAAGACCTGATTTCAGTTAAAGTTGAACAAAAAAGTGAGAATAGTAAAACTGCGCAACTGGAGCTTTCAGAATGTGGCGCAGCTGTGCATGGTAGCCAGTCAGCTTTTTCAAATAACCTTTGACAATAAAAAATCTGGTGTGTTATCAGAGCTGACCTAGATGGGAGTGCAGGACCTGCACCATGAACAGCGGATTGCGGTGGAACAAAAGTATGTGCTGTAAGGAGTACTACAGCGCTACAAGTAAATGGGAAAAAACATGGGGGGGGTTGAGGACCACTTTAAGTAATATATACAGGTCTTGTACCTTTCCCTGCTTATGATTGGACAGTGAAAGCAAAAGCAGAAGACTGTTCCTTGAATGCACATGCCAACTCTATCAGCAAAGCATGCAACAGGGTGACAACACTAAAGCATATTTAGGGGAGAGGAACAGAGTGTTGTCACCCTTAAGCCTCATACACACGATCGGATTATCCGACGGGAATTGTGTGATGACAGGCTGTTGTTGGAAAATCCGACCGTTTGTATGCTCCATCAGACAATTGTTGTTGGATTTTCTGCCAACAAATGTGGGATAGCATGCTTTAAAATGTCCGCCAACAAATGTGTTTTGCTAACACAACATTTGCAGAAGTTGTCCAAAGGGTGGCGTTAAAGAGCTGAAAAACCATGTAGTTTTGTGTTTGTTGGCCAACAATTCTTTGCCGTTAGTATGCAATACAAGTTCCTGGCCAACGCCCTTCAGACAAAAGTCCTACGCGTTGTCCGCAGAAAATCCGATCGTGTGTATGAGGCTTAAGGCTTCCATCAGAAATTTTTACAAGGCTTTAGGCCTGGGCCCCCCTCTCCAGCTGCTAGTTGAGAACCGGGGGGGGGGGGGGCTTCCGAGTCATCTATCTCACCTCTCTCTCCAGCCGAGCGCCTCTGAGAACCGGGGGGGGGCGGGGTGCTGCCGCGTCATGAGTCATCTATCTCACCTCTCCTCTCTCCAGCTCGCTCAGAACCGGGTGAAAAGTGTCATCTATCTCACCTCTCCTTTTCCTCTTCTCCTCTCTCCTGCCGAACACGCTGAGAACTTAAGGGGGGGGGGGGGTTACTGCCGAAGAAAGTGTCATCTCTCCGCTCCTCTGTCTAGCTGCGAGCTGCGATCGGGCGGGGCCTCCGGGCCCCTGGGGATATTTGGGCCCCTTAAAAGTGTAATGCCTGTAGCCCCCTGATGGTGACCCTGTGTACACTACGGCTCCTAAACTTGAGTTTAGGAGCTTTTGGCATATTTTTTGCCAAAGCTCCTAAATTCAACTCCATAAAAGCCCATTTGTCCATGTACACATACGATTTTAGTAGCTTCTGTGATTAGGGGAAGTTCAACCTGCTTCAACCTCCCTCTCCTAAACACACAAGAACCACCTTCAGGATAGGAACGTTTTGACCACTAGCCGTAAAGCACGTTGCGTTTTCCCATGGCTGGTGGTCATAATAGGCTATGTGTACATAAAGCCTAATACAGGTAGTACCTGAACAAGGGCCTTCACCATAGCTCCAAACTGTCCCTGATTTCAAGGGACTGTCTCTGATTTGGAGCTATGTCCCTCTGTCCCGCATTCCTCCTTATTTGTCCCTCATTTTGGTCTGATCTATATAGATGTAGATAAAATGCACTTTTTATCTATCAAAAAGTGTATTCCAGTGCTAAACCTTTCATCTGATTTCTAAATTGTTGCATTTGTACATTCCAAAAGCCAATATTAAGGAATAGTAGTGGTAAAAAAAAGTACTTGTGGGTTTAACCAATCTTGTTTTTTTGTACAATTCTCCTTTAAGGGGGCGTGGCAAGAGGTGTGTCCTATGCCTGCATACTTTTGCTGATAGGTGTCCCTCTTTCCCATCTCCAAAAGTTGGCAGGTATGCCTTCATAGTGGGATCACTAGGAATGGTTTGTTGCAGATGTAAAAATATTAAAGCTTATAAGAGATTTTAGTGTTCTACTCTTTATGTTGCACTAAATAGATCTGTAAAGGCCATCAGTATGGCAAACCGTTTCCAAGAATTGTCTTTGAAGGTCATCAGGTTAGAGCAGACTATTAAATGACAATTCATTGTAGGTTATACAATGTGTAAGATGAGACAGCGTCCCAGTGTAAAGAAAACAAGAGCCAAAGAGGCGTCCTAATTCGGTCTGTTTCAGATGTCTGTTATGTAGTAGCCCATGAAGGCTGTGGGATTGTCTGGTCATCTGTCTGCTTTCTAGATGAACTTTTAGCATCATGCACACATTTATTTTATTCATTGAAAAGATGTGGAAAGGGTTTAGCACTGGCAGAAGAGGACATGATAACTGGGTGAGAAGTAAAGTTGTGACATACCTACTTAGAGCCGTCATGGGAAAATAGGAGACCTCCAGCCAGGACCAGATAGGCAATGTAGGCTATAGCCTAGGGCAGCATGGCTCCTGGGGAGGGCACTAAGCCAACCAAACATTATGTTGCTAACAGCGGCACTAATTTTTATTTAAAGCTGGGTTCACACCTGTGCAAATTGGATGCAGAATTTTTCCCTGCATCCACTTCGCATGTCAGGAGACTGTGACTGGGTCTTTATGGAGCCGGTTCACACATCTCCAAAAAAGCTCCAGCGTGCATTGCACAGGAGTCCTTGGCGTCTTCTGGTCCTTTTCAGGTCAGAATTCAGCCACAAATTTGGACCGAAATCGGACCTGAAACGGTGAAAAGGGACGCACCGGACCCCTGCTGTGAGCCTCTCCATACTGCCGTGTGAACCCAGCCTAAGGCCCCTTTCACAGTTATGCGGCTTCAAAGTTGTGTGATTTTACTGTGATTTTGCCATGATTCGCGGCTGCGATTTTAACAAGACTACGGATCCAACTTTGCCCCACGACTTGAAGTACAACTTCAATGAGCAGGAATGCCGACTTTGATCCCCCAATAATTAGGGGGAACCCCACGCCAATTTTTTTTTAAAAAAAACAGCATGGGTTCCCCCTTCATTGGAAAACTGGGCCCATGGGTCTGGTATGGATTTTAAGGGGAACCCCTGTGCTGAAAAAACGGCGTGGGTTCCCCCCAAGATTCATACCAGTCCCTTATCAGAGCACCAGCCCGGCGGGTCAGGAAAGGGGGTGGGGACGAGCAAGCGCCCCCCCCTCCTCCTTAGCCGTACCAGGCCGTATGCCCTCAACATGGGGGGTGGGTGCTTTTGCGCCCCCCACCCCAAAGCACCTTGCCCCCATGTTGATGAGGACAAGGGCCCCTTCCCGACAACCCTGGCCGTTGGTTGTTGGGGGTCTGCGGGCGGGGGGCTCACATGCGCATGCCCCGCCATGTATCCTGGGCTCCATTTGCCCATCTGTGGGCACAGGATTGACATAGCTGGTGCCACTGGGTAGAGGGGAGGGAATGTCCTTTCCTTCTTGCTGTGACTCAGAATGCGGCGCTTTTGGCATCACTTCCAGGTCCACCTCTCAGCATCCCCAGCCAGCATGGCCAAGAAAGAATGTAATGCAATGCTATCTGCATTGCATCACATTCAGTGGAGCACAGGGGAGTCTGAGGCCCCGTACACACGAGAGGATCTATCCGCTGGAATTGATCTGCGGATCAGTTCCAGCGGAAAGATCCGCTGGTGTGTACATCCCAGCGGATCTTTTTCCGCGGATTTTTTTCGGGCCGACCGATTTCCAGCAGATAAAAATTTCTTAGCATGCTAAGAAATCTATCCGCTGGAATTGGCTTCAGCGGATCGATCCGGTGGTCTGTACAGACTCACCGGATCGATTCGTCCGATTCCCTCCCTCGCATGCGTCGTAATGATTCGACGCATGCGTGGGTATCCTTATATGACAGCGTCGCGCACGTCGCCGCGTCATCATCGCGGCGACGGCACGACACGTCATCGCGATGGGATTTCGGCGTGGATTTCGATCCGATGGTGAGTACACTCCATCGGATCCAAATCCGCGGAAATCCTCGAGAGGATTTATTCGCGGATACGGTCCGGCGGACCGTATCCGAGGATCAATCCTCTCGTCTGTACCCGGCATTATTAAAGATAATCTGTTACCAAAAAGCCCTGAAAGGGTATACCCAGGAAAAATCTATTTTTCCAGTGTCAATAGTACATTCCTCAAAGTGTACTTCTATAACCCCCATTCCCTTCCTTACTCTGTTCCCCTTCAAGCATCAATTAGAATGTGTTGATCCTGCCACTGTGGCACTTCCCCTAGAGCATGGGTGTCAAACACAAGGCCCGCGGGCCGAATCCGACCCTCCAGGCCATTTCATGTGGCCCTCGCACCTCTCCTGCAGCTGCAGGAGAGCTCCAGCCCTCCTATGGTCCTCCTCCAGACCCCTACTTTCTACTTTCAAGCTTCTTCCCAGCAGCAGCATAAGGAAAGGGGGGTACACTGTAATATAAGGGAGAGTGAGGGACACAACTTCTGATGGTGGGTGTCTCTTGACATCTAATGTAAGGGGAGGGGAAGGGCTGGACATCTAATCTTACAGATACAACCGGCCCCTTTGAGAACAATCATAATGCTGATGCGGCCCACAATGAAATTTAGTTTGACACCCCTGCCCTAGAGGATTGACAGTCCTGGTCAAGCATTTCTCAATTTGCAGCAGTATTGTCACCCTCCAAATAAGTCAGCTGGATGACATAGTTAGCTTTCCAAAATGGGGTCATTTTGTGGGTAATTCCATTGTCCTGGTGTTCCAGGGCCTTCAAAAGTGTAATAGGTAGTCAACTAGTTAGATGTGCAATTTATGCTCCTAGAACCCCTGATGGCGCTCCCTGCATGTTGGGCCTCTGTATGTGGCCAGGCTGTAAAAAAGTCTCACACATGGGGTATTGTTTTACTCAGGAGGAGTAGCAGAATGTATTTTGGGGTGTCGTTTTTGCTATGTACATGCTATGTGTTGGAAATATCTTATCAATGGACAACTTTGTGTAAAAAAAAATGCGTTTTCATTTTTTTTCCACATGTTCCAAAAACGTTTGGAAAAAAATGAACCGTTCAAAAGACTCATTATGCCTCATAGATTATACGTTGGGGTGTTAGCTTTCCAAAATGGCGTCATTTTGTGGGTAATTCCATTGTCCTGGTGTTCCAGGGCCTTCAAAATTGTAATAGGTTGTCAACTAGTTAGATGTGCAATTTATGCTCCTAAAACCCCTCATGGCACTCCCTGCATTTTGGGCCTCTGTATGTGGCCAGGCAGTAAAAAAGTCTCACACATGGGGTATCGTTTTACTCAGGAGGAGTAGCAGAATGTATTTTGGGGTGTCATTTTTGCTATGTACATGCTATGTGTTGGAAATATCTTATCAATGGACAACTTTGTGTAAAAAAAAATGCGTTTTAATTTTTTTTCCACATATTCCAAAAACTGCTGGAAAAAAATAAACCGTTCAAAATGTTTCATGGGCACTGAAACCTCAAAATAGAGCTAGATCTAGAAGGGATAAAGGTGCCTTCTTCCAGTGTTCACTGTAAAGCCTTGAAAGAAGAAAAAAACAACATTAAAATACCTGAAAAAATAAATAAAAATAAAACTAATTAAAATCAGTAAAGCTGATCGGAGAGCAGGGGGCATGCTAGAGAGCACTTAGCAGGGGGCATGTCCAAGCCCAGCAAAGGGACTACTGATTGCCTGAAGAGAGCAATGGTCCTTCTCTGCAGCATGCTGGCAAGTGACAGACTTTTTTCATCAGAATTTGGATGCTTTGTAAAGAAAAAAAAACTACTAGACTGCGCACAGTTTGTTTTAATGCATGTGGAATGTTTTTAGATGATTTAATCACTTGCCTACAGGGCACTTTTACCCCATCCCTGCCCAGGTACATTTTCAGCTTTCAGTGCTGTCACACTTTGAATGACAATTGTGCGGTTATTCAACACTGTACCTATATGACATTTTTATAAAAAAAAAAACACACACACAAATAGAGCTTTCTTTTGGTGGTATTTAATCACCGCTGTTTTTTTTATAGTTTGGTATAAAATTTTGCAAAGAGGTACCGTATTTATCGGCGTATAACACGCACCCTAACTTCAAGAGGGAAGTTTCAGGAAAAAAACTTTCCACAGCCCCCTGCGTATAACACGCAGGCACACTTTACCATCTATTTTCAGGGTAAAAAAGTGAGTGTTATACGCCAATAAATACAGTAATTTTTCTCCTTCACTGATGTGTGCTGATAAGGGTGGCCTGATGGGCACTGATGAGGCGGCACTGGTGAGGTGGCACTGATGAGGCTGCACTGATGGGCATTGATAGGTGGCACTAATGAGCACTGATAGATAGGTGGCATTGATGGGCAATGATAGGTGGCATTGATGGGTAGTGATAGGCACTGGCAGATGGCATTGATGGGCACTGATAGGCAACACTGGTAGGTGACACTAATGAGGAGGCACTGATGGACACTGATTGGCAGCACTGGTGGGCACTGTTGGGACTGCATTGATAATTAGGACACTGATAATCAGTGCCCTGATTATCAGTTCCGATTAGAGGTGGCTGGTGGGTTTTGCTGTTGGGGGGATGGCAAACAAGAACCCCTCATCCAGGCAGCCAGCCCAGGGAGGCTGATCACGGGTGGACATCATATGGTTAGCCCCCCCCCCCGGCAAAGTAACCCCAGGCTGTAGTCATCTTTTGGTTATAGCGCGGGTGGAAAGTGCGTAAGCTGAACGTCCAGTTTGGCTTTAAGAAGGCATTGCCTTCATTTTTCAAACATTTTCTATTCAAAATAGATTTCTAACAAATAACGCCAGTTTTGAGAAAAACACTCATCAACATGAGCCCTAATACAACCGCATGCCATATACTGTATACAGCATGTCTTTGTAGTAAAATAAATAATTGCTAGTCATACCGCTGTATGTTTCAGTGTTACAGGCAGTAGACAGTAGCGCAGTTTTGTGTGGGGCCGCCAATAGTCGTTCTCTTTTAGGCTACTCACTACTAAGCCCCACCCCTGAGGATATAAAAATCTGAGTAGTCGCAGAAACGAGAAGGGTTTAGGAGGGATTCAGATACCTCTTCTGTAGAAAGAATGGTGGGCCAGATTCACAAAAGAGATACGACGGCGTATCTCCTGATACGCCGTCGTATCTCTTTGTTAGGGCCGTCCTAACTATGCGACTGATTCATAGAATCAGTTACGCATAGCTAGCCCTAAGATCCGACAGGTGTAATTGAATTACACTGTCGGATCTTAAGGATGCAATTCTAGGCCGGCCACTAGGTGGCGAGGCCATTGCGGTCGGCGTAGAATATGCAAATTAATACTTACGGCGATTCCCGAACGTCCGCGCTGCCCGTCGATCTAACTTTACGCCGTTTCCGTCGAGTTACGCCGTGTAAAATTAGGGCTGAGCCCTAGGTGGTGTAAGCCATGTTAAGTATGGCCGTCGTTCCCGCGTCGAAATTTAAAAAACAACGTTGTTTGCGTAAGTCGTCCGTGAATGGCGCTGGACGCCATTTACGTTAACATCAAAACAAATGACGTCCGTGCGACGTCATTTAGCGCAATGCACATCGGGTAATTTACCCGATGGAGCATGCGCAGTACGTTCGGCGCGGGAACGCGCCTAAATTAAATGGTGCCCACCCCATTTGAATTGGGCGGGCTTGCACCGAGCGCATTTACGTTACACCGCCGCAAGTTTACAGGTAAGAGTTCTGAGAATCAGGCACTTACGCTGTAAACCTGCGGCGGTGTAACGTAAATCACATACGTTACGCTGCCGTGGGGCAACGTAATTCTATGTGAATCTGGCCCGGTATGCTGATTATTGAATTCATTGTGGCTTGTTTGGAGCAGCATTAGATAAAACAGTAAAACCTCATGACATTTTCTCAGTGCCTTCCCCCAATCTTTATCCCCTCCATAAGATTAAGTCTTTATTTTCCTTTTTAGCAGCCATAATTCAGCAGTGAACTTTACCGGCAGCAATTAATTCTGGACGCATTTTTCTGAATTATTTAGTATTATTTTATTTATCTCGGGCATTTAAAAAAAATGAGTCACTGTTGTAATTAAATAGTTGCAACAACGAAAGGCCGGCATTAATTTCATAAAGCAAATATTTCCTGCTGTAAGTGGATTACATATGGCAAAAGGCAGGCAGCATTTCCTCTTGTTGTATAAATCAAATCCAATTTCGGATTATGGAAAATGTCGTGCATCCTTATTGTACAAATAAAAAAAAAAATTATAATCATAATAAAAACAGTGTCTCCTTTGGAAGTAGTCCTTGTGTTTGGAGTTCACACTTTCCACAAAGAATCGCGTTTGTGCTGAGGGAGGACAACAGACGGCGGTGCATAAGTAGACGCAGGGAAAACTGTAAACACATTTCCAAGTTGCTGTCATTGGGCATGTGGTGGACATGCTGTGTGACAGAACAGATCTGAAGTGTTTTTAGAACATGTTTATTTGATAAGATTTGGCAAAAATAAAAGATGGCCATAAAAAAGAAGAGATTTCTTTGTAGTCTGCAATCTATTTTTATCAGGGCAATGATAGTTGCGGGATCATTTTGCCCCTTGCTCTGGGCCTTGTGGAATGGAAATAGAGAAAAGGGGTGAAAGAAAGGGCACCCATAACGCCCAAATGGCTTTAAAGAATGTAAAACCATATCAATGAACATGTCCTATTGGCTCCCTTTGTTTTTTTAGATATTCCACTGAAAGTGTTTTGTTATATCTGTTTAATAAATGCAAAAAAAAATACTTGTTGATCCTGCCAGAAACCTTGTGAATTGAAAACTTCCTGTGCTCCCTGTCTTTGCCGACTCTCGGTTATTATTGTTATTACATTTTTCCCAGCTACAGTGCCTTGAAAAATAATTCATACCCCTTGACATTTTCCACATGTTGTCATGTTACAACCAAAAACGTAAATGTGTTTTCTTGCGATTTTATGTGATAAACCAACACAAAGTGGCACATAATTGTGTAATGGAAGGAACATGATAAATGGGTTTCAATTTTTTTTACAAATAAATATGTGAAAAGTGTGGCGTGCATTTGTATTCAGCCCCCCTGAGTCAATACTTTGTAGAACCATCTTTCACTGCAATTACAGCTGCAAGTCTTTTTGGGGATGTCTCTACCAGCTTTGCACATCTGGAGAGTGACATTTTTGCCCGTTCTTCTGTGCAAAATAGATCAAGCTTTGTCAGATTGGATGGAGAGCGTCTGTGAACAGCAATTTTCACGTTTTGCCACAGATTCTTAATTGTATTTAGGTCTGAACTCTGACTGGGCCATTCTAACAAATTAATATGCTTTGATCTAAACCATTCCATTGTAGCTCTGGCTGTATGTTTAGTGTTGTCCTGCTGGAAGGTGAACCTCTTACCCCAGTCTCAAGTATTTTGAAGACTCTAAGGCCTCGTACACATGACCAGACATGTCCGATGAAAACGGTCTGCGGACCGTTTTCCTCGGACATGTCTGCTGGCTGAATTTGGTCTGATGTGTGTACACACTAAATTCCCCGCGGACAGAATACGCGTTGCCGTGGTGGCGACGTGACGGCGACGATGACGCCGCGACGTGCGCGCACCAGGAAGTTCGACGCATGCGTGGGTTTTCGGGCCATCGGACATGTCCGATGAGTCGTACTGACCATCGGACATGTCCGACGGACAGGCTTCCAGCGGACAAGTTTCTTAGCATGCTAAGAAACTTTTGTCCGCTGGAAACCTGTCCGCTAGGCCGGGAAACTGTCCGGTCGACCCTACACACGACCAAACATGTCCGCGGAAACTGGTCCGACATGTTCGGTCGTGTGTACAAGGCCTAACAGGTTTTCTTCTAAGATTGCCCTTTATTTAGCTCCATCCATCTTCCCATCAACTCTGACCAGCTTCCCTGTCCCTGCTGAAGAAAAACATCCCCACAACATGATGCTGCCACCACCATGTTTCACGGTGTGAATGGTGTGTTCAGGGCGATATGCAGTGTCAGTTTTCCACCACACATACTGTTTTGATTTTAGGGCAAAAAGTTATATTTTGGTCTCATCTGATCAGAGCACCTTCTTCCACATGTTTGCTGTGTCCCCCACATGGCTTCTCACAAACTGCAAACGGTACTTTTTATGGCTTTCTTACAACAATGGCTTTCTTCTTACCACTCTTCCATAAAGGCCAGATTTGTGAAGTGCACGACTAATAGTTATCCTGTGGACAGATTCTCTCACCTGAGCAGTGGCGCCTCCAGCTTTCGTATTTATGGGGGGACAGGGACAAAAGTAAGGGGCCAACTATAAAATTAAATATTATATATATATTATATATCCTGGGGCCCTATACTATGATCCCACAATGGGCCCTTTAACTATACTGGGGCCCCCCAGGGTGGCAGAAAACAAGAGATATATGTCACCAGCACACCAAGAAAATATAAGGGCCCAAAGCAGTGGGAGAACTATCAGGGTTGTAAAGGTTGTATTGCCACCGGGCCCTGGTGTTCTGCCACCGTGGGGTTCCCCAGCTGTCCTGTCCCTGCTATTGACAGCGCTGGTCTGGCATCTGTTTCCTTGGCAGCGGCGGCAGTCTATTAGGACCTAGTGCTGGTGACATTATAGATGCATGCAGAGGAAGGCTGGCACTATTGGTTCCAGAGAGCCAAGCCCCCAGCTGGTCACCCAGCAGCAGTTAGGGTCCTTTCACACGGACGGACCGTTCATTACAAGTCCGTTAACGGACTTGTAATGAATCCCTATGGGAACGCGTCCGTTAGCGGATGGAGCATCCGCTAGCGTCCGCGTCAGTCGGGATGGATCCGCTTTTCCGAACAGAAGAAACCCTATTTTTCTTCCGTTCGGCGGAACGGACCGGATGCAGACGGACAGACGGACCGTCTACATCCGGTCCCCCATAGGGGACAGCGGAGCAGAGACAGGGCGGTCCCTGCACTGTGTGCGGGGACCGCCCTATCCGCCAACAGCTCAGCGGGGATCCCCGCTGAGCTTCGGCGGACACACGGAGCGGACCCAGAAATGGTCCGCTCCGTGTGAAAGAGCCCTTATGCTGTATAACCTTCTCTGTTGACATACTGATCGGGATGTGATCCAGGTGCTGCTCCCAGTCAGATCTAATAAACACAATTTTTTTTTAGCATCAAGAGTACAACCACATATATATAATCAACCGTATGTTTAGCAGCCATGTGGGCTCTATGCCTGTAAAGTGTGGGCTTTGATCAATAAAATCACTGATATTTAACACTAGGATTTGATTAGGAGCATCACCTGTATTGCATCACGATCAGCATGTCAGAGAAGGGTCCACTGCTGCTAAGCAACCTGCAGGGAGCTCAACTGTCTATAACCAATAGAGATGGGCTCGGGTGTGTTTGAGATCCCACATGCCCGATCCCACCAGGAAGCCGACACTCCACAGTGCTAATCACAGGCAGTGAGACATTTCCTGATCTGTGCAGCTGCGGACCGTGAAATGTCTCACTGCCTGTGATTAGCGCTGTGCAGCTGGGGGGTTCCTGGCAGGCTCTGGCATGTGGAATTTTGAACATGCCCAGCTCATCTCTAACAACAAATTGTGCTGACCCTCCTGTACATCAGCCCCATAATGTAACCAGCACTGGGTTCCAATGTGCTGCCGCCGCAGCCATGGAGACAGAGACCAGCGCTGTGAATAGCCGGGACAGGACAGCAACTCTGGTTATTCCAGCACTGGTCCACACTGGGAGGATTCCCCCATCCACCTATAATGTGTAGATGGGGGAATTGGATATTTTTTTTTTTTTTGTGACAAGTGATCAATGTATGGGCTGCCTAAGAGCTAAGACCAGCCATAGACAGTTTAAATCTCAGCTGGTTCAGCAGGAACTGGCTGAGATTTGAACCATTAATGAGCAGATTCTCTTATGATTATCACTAGTGGTTGCAGTATAGCCACTAGTAATAATCACTGTTTGTCGGGAGAATACAATTGCTGGGCAGGAGGGATATTCCCCTCTCACCACTGTCTGTGTTGATGGGGGAATCATGTAATTTTCTTTCCTGCAATCTGTGGATGCAGGGAATAAATTTACACTGTATATTACCTGCCTAACTGAAAGTGAAAGTAAATTGTGAATGTCTTGAAAGAACAGGAGAGGGGGAGGGAGACAGATGGGGGAGAGAAGGGATAGAGATAATGCAGTTCAGTGATTACAGTGTACTGCAGTCTGCAGTGCACACACTTACCCACGGTCCAGTCTAGAATCTCAGGCATCATTCACACACAGCCAGGAATGCTGCTGATTTTCATATTTCCCACCCACACATCCCCTCTCTTCAGATACAGCACACCGGGATAATGTGGGTGGGACTGGTAGCAGGAGCTGTATTCCTCCCTGCTTGTATGTAATGAGAGTGGTGGGGGGGGGGGGGGTGGCTGGACTCGCTGGGCTGTAAAAGAGTGTCATAGACTGACACTCGGCTCAGCTTGCAGTCACCACTCTCGGAATTTACAGGCAGGTTCTCCTGTCCTAACTGAGATGAACAAATTTGCTTTCCTAACACTGAACTGCCTCTCCCCAAATCAGGTGTGCGGGTCTGTTACCCATCACCTGATTGACTAAAAGGACAGGCGCTACGATTGGATGCCTATCGGGAGGAGGGGAGGAGACGCACGGAGGACACAGGAGCTGTAGGACCCGCTGCAAGTCCCACTGCCGCCGTGACCCGCATTCCTGAACCACCACAGAGACAGGGTAAGTGCTGGACAGACGGCAAACGGGCGGGGGGTCCCAGTGGCACTATTTAATCTATTTGATGGGGCACAGTGGCAGCATTTTATGGGCACAATGGCAGCATTTGATAGGTACAGTGGCAGCATTTGATGGGGCACAGTGGCAGCATTTGATGGGCACAGTGGCTGTGTTGCTGCGTACAGTGGCTGTGTTGCTGCGTTTGATGGGCACAGTGGCTGCGTTTGATTGCACAGGGGCTGCACTTGATTGCACAAGGTCTGCGTTTGATGGCACAGTGGCTGCATTTGATGGGCACAGTGGCTGCTTTTGATAGGCACAGTGGCTGCGTTTGATGGGCACAGTGGCTGCATTTGATTGCACAGGGGCTGCGTTTGATGGCACAGTGGCTGCGTTTGATGGGCACAGTGGCTGCGTTTCATGGGCACAGTGACTGCGTTTCATGGGCACAGTAAAGCTGCAATTGATGTTTTTTTTCTCAGAATTTTTCAGTTTGCCTGCGCCCTCCCAAATATTTTGACCACCAGCCGCCACTGCTTCACTGTCCCTTTGATTTGTACCATACAACAGGTTTGCTGTAAAGCCCAACTCCATCTTCATTTGAAAATTAAATTTGACATTGGCCTAATATACTTCAATTATTTTTATTCAGGATTTATATAGCGCCAACAGTACACTTGCAATACAAATCAATACATGAGGAATCAGAGGGCCCTGCTCGATAGAGCTTACAATCTAGAATTAAAAAGTAGCTTTTACTGCAATACTCATCTTCTAGCTTGCTCTCTCTCTTTTCCCCACACTCTCTGCTCCTTTGATCCTCTTGTGGGGTGAAGATACCCAACAACATTCATCACATTTTTAGAAGGCCAAAGACCTCGGCAGAGAATTATACTACCTTTTTACACAAGTGACCTTGTCTGCCACATTCAGGACCACCAGGTGATGGCAAAGACTGGAGAAGGGAGAGGCCCATGCGCTTCGATTGACTAAAAGAAAGACAGTTGAAAAAGGTATGTATACTAAAAGATTTGGGTGTTCTGCAAGAGTGGGAGATTTGAAGGGAGTCCAACTCCAGAACACCCCTGTTTTTAGCATACAGGCCTTTCTCAGCTGTCTTATATTTGGTCACATTCTCCACAGAGGCTTTTTCGTATTTAGATATTCCCTGGTGGCATAGGCATGTGTACAGGGTGTGCTGGGTGTGCCTGGGCACACCCTAATCACCCAGTACGGTGCAGATTCCCCCTGCTTCCTGTCTCCCCCCTGCAGTTCTGCCAGCTTCCTACCTCACCTCTCCTCTCAAGAGTGGGGAAGGGGCTGGTAAATATTTCATTAACCAACCTTTATTTTCTGAATGAACACAGTGAGTGTTCTGTACCGATCACTCCTGTCTTTATTCTTAACTGAAGCATAGTAAACTATGTTTACTGCAGGCTGCAGAGAAAGGGACTGGGGAAGTTTATTTTTATGTCTCATAAGTTAGACATTAGGGGTCTGGTTAGACCCTTGAAATTTCACCAACGCCCCATAACGTAGCTCCTAAAAAAATGTAGAAAAAGAAAAAATAAAATTGTAAAAAAAATATTGACACTGTCCACTGCCCTACTGACACAAATCTTTACTCTACTGACACCATCCACTACTCTGCTGATATACCCACACATGTTTGTGCTCTGGGGTGCAGTAATGCAATAGGCTGCGCACACCAATGCCTGGTGGCTTGCGGTCTAAACCCAAGAACTAAAATTTTATATATTGCGGATTACAAGTCCTGTATTGGTTTTCTAATTTTATATATATATATATATATATATATATATATATATATATATATACTGTAAAAATAACTTTCTCTTTAAGTTGGCATAAGACAAGAAGCCATTTCGCATGGTTTCCCTGTGTCCTGGAAACATCGTTTTGTCTCACTAATAAAACGCCTTGGTGGAATCCCAGATAATGAATGTGAAAATAATTGAGCGAAATGATGCAGATGCACCTAGAACATTTTTTTATCTTGAATGGGTGAGTTAAATTGTCTAGATAGAAAAACAAAGCAATGTTATTGGCAATTGAGTGGATACTGCAGTGAAATCACTGAACTAATGCAATACTAATGTTTACGACTGCTGTCAATCTCATCTGCGCTTCTAAGGAAAATAATTAGATGCACAGAGGAGAGCAGACAGAGTAATCCTGCTGTTGATAAAACAACCGCACTTGGAAAACATAATTTTCTCTTTCACTGAAGCAGCTGGAAAAATAATAAAGTGTACCTGTCACACATAATCACCAAACCTAATACACAGCAGCTTCAGGCAATAACTAAAATCCTGCTGGAGTGTGAATTTATATCTTTGTGTGCGATATCAGCCTGAATTTTACATGCTGTTTAACCACTTCAATACCAGCCTGTATAAAGCTGTACACATTTTTTTTTGGGGGGGGGGGGGGGGGTATAAGAAATGGCCCTTCCTATACAGGAAATTGCGCTAATACTGTAGATAAATCAGAGAACCAAATTTTGCTATACGGAAGAATGGGTCTGATAATAAAGTTGGCCTTGCCTCCACCCAGATGAGGACCTCTGTGAATAAAATGGATTTCCCTCCTGAGAGAGTAACCAGTGGAGATTCTACAACTGTTGTCCAACCAGCATGGAATGCAGCTTCTCACAGGTAGGAACTAGTGTGGAAGTGCCACTGGAACTCAGAGTCAGCCTATCTACTCTTTATCAGTTTCCAGTGATAGTTTGACTGAAAATACGCGGTCAAACAACACAGCACCGAAATTATAGATAGAGCTTTCGTTTAAAAGTATTTAATAACTTCTGTTTTTTTTATTCCTACTGTATAAATAAAAATGCAGGATAGTAGAAACCCCCCACAAAAGGACCCCTTTTACATAGTAGACAGACTAAGGTGTCTACAGTAAAACCTTTGATTGAGAGTAACTTGGTTTGAGAGTGTTTTGCAAGACAAGCTATTTTTTTTAAATACATTTTAACAAGCGATGTCTTGATATACAAGTAGCGTCATGTCACAACTGAGTATAAAAGAGAAGAGAGGCGCCTCTAAGTGTAGCAATATGGTTACATTTAATGAAGGTACAATATTTAGCACCTCACATGGTTGATGATTTAAACAGGCACATCGAAGTATATAGACATTGGGGTTTACTGTCCACATAGACCATCCTCCGCACCGGCATCAACGTCATCCCTTCCACGCTGCGCTCCTCGTGCGCTTCAAGCCTCGCTTTCAGATCGCTCTACTGGGGGGTAGTCTTCCCGGTCACAATTGCAGACTGATAGCATGAGAGCCGGCAGTGCGAAGAATGGTATACGTGGACAGCTTTCCCCCCGGGATGCCTGCAAACTTAGATGTGCCTCTTTTAATCATCAACCATGTGAGTTGCTAAATGTTGTACCTTCATTAAATGTAACCATATTGCTACACTTAGAGGCGCCTCTCTTCTCTTTTATACTCTGTAGCTCCTGCTGGATTTTGCTTCTAATCCCCTTGGGGAGGCTTCCATTTGTGGATGGACATTTTATGGTTACACAACCTATCACATTGCTATAATCTTTTTATATGGACTATGAACTGAAGGACTTATGAATAAATGGTTGTGGAACAAATCATCTGAGTTTTCATTATTTCTTAGGGGGAAATGTTCTTTGATATACAAGTGCTTTGGATTACAGGCATGTTTCTGGAACAAATTTTGCTTGCAACCAAGGATTTACTGTACTTTTTTTTGCCACAATTTTTTTGGAAATGAAAAAACATGCTGGTATTAAGGGGCATTAAAGCATGGGGCGTAGTTATGGTGCACTAGATACATAAAATAAACAGGCCATAAACAGAAGTGCGCAGACCTATAAACGGCACTGCAGAAATAAGTGTCCACCACTTCACTGTTCAAAAATGTATATCGGTATGCAAGTGGTTAAAGTGAACCTGTCATTTGAGCATGATGAAAAAAGCATACACAGTAGCTTAGTAAAACAATAAAATGTCAGCATGATCAGTAGATTCAGATGTAAAGACAGCTAAAGTTATAATATTATTCTTGATTTTTCTTGTTCAGCTTTACTCCACCCCCTCTCAGTTAAAGATATGTGGTTGGTCTTGCTCCTTCCCACTTATGGGTGTCGTAAAAATCTTCTGTATTTATATTTTGTTAATATGTACACACAGATTCTTACACGTTCCCCAGCATCGTTTGACATTGATGAAGACATTAGGGTTGATTTACTAAAGTCAAATCCACTCTGCACTGCAAGTGCAGTCACTGTAGATCTGAGGGGAAGATCTGAAATGAGGGAAAGCTCTGCTGATTTTATCATCCACTCATGTACAAGCAAAAATGCTGTTTTTATATTCCTTGCATGCCCCCCCCCCCCCCCCTCGGATCTACAGCGACTGCACTTCCAAGTGCACTTGTAGTGCAAAGTGGATTTGCCTTTAGTAATAAAACCCCTTTGATGGAAAGCTGGCCATACACTAGTACATTTTCACGTGAATTTTCATACAGACATTTGATGATCTGACAATTGTCAATCAAAAGTACTCAAAGCATACTGTAAATTCACATCTGTCCCTGCCATCAAGGAGCCCACAATCAATGATCCCTATTTCTCATCATAGGGCCAGTTTAGACAGGAGCTAGTTAGCCAGTATAGGACTGACATGCTTTAACCGCCCATACGCATATTTAAGCACCCTAAAAGCTCATCTTTATCCAGATTTAAAGATCACCCTAGCCCATCTCCCATACCCTGCACCTTCATGTTTACTTCTAGGGTTGCCACCTGCCCAGGATTAACCAGACAGTTCGGGTTTTGAATCATGTGTCCGGGTTTCAGGCGACCTGAAACCAGGACACAATATTCAGAATGGAAAAGTTGGAAAACAACTGCGCTAAGTGGAATGGTGTGTCTGGGTTAACAAGCAGCAATTATTATGTGAAACAACATAGGAAAAACGTGATAAAGAGATAACTGCGCTACACCAGAAAGGTAGTATTCCTATCAGGGAACACCAAAAAGGGGGCCTAAAGCCCAAACATGTGTATTATTACCTATAAATATAAATAAAAAAACACAGTACAGTGATGCATATAAATAACAGTGATGTGAAATAATATATAATGGTTCCGACCATCTAGAAACCCAAATTGTCATTAAACATGTGTATTGGCCAATGTCCTCTCCAGCCAATGCAAAATGAATTACAATCAGTGGAAATAAATTGATCATACAGAAATTGTTGAAAAAAAAAAAAAAAGAAGGGAATAAATTCAATAGTCCATAATTGAAGAATATCCCAATGTGTGAATATAGTCCAAAGAAAAGTGTCTAATTAAACACCCGTGCACAATCCGGTTAATGGCTGCTTGTGATCTTAAAGAGCCTCATGTGTATCCATCACTTCGTCCCGGGGCACCCGAAACTAAGTAACCTATCACGAAACGCGTCGGGCGGAGCGAGCGACGTGCTGACGTCATCCCCTCTCATCGTTTGAATCTCTACACGAGTGGTTCCTTTTTTCCTGTTAGCGTCCGGCCGGCGCTGCAGGTTTGAATGCCTACAAATATCGTCTGAAATGTGAGTTGTTTTCCTATATGCCTGTCTCCAATAAAGTATCCCTGGTTTTATGCTATGGAAGCACTTTTTCTTTTTTATATGATCGCTGTCAATGAGTACTAGTGTGAGGCTCTGTCGCATTGGGTCCGTGCCATTAACCAGTTCCTCTGGTTGGACTGTTATGCTGGGCTTGGTCCTTGAGGACCTTCAAATCTGGTAAGCAGATTTAATTATCGGTGGTGGATACACATGAGGCTCTTTAAGATCACAAGCAGCCATTAACCGGATTGTGCACGGGTGTTTAATTAGACACTTTTCTTTGGACTATATTCACACATTGTGATATTCTTCAATTATGGACTATTGAATTTATTCCCTTCTTTTTTTTTTATTTTTTTTTTCAACAATTTCTGTATGATCAATTTATTTCCACTGATTGTAATTCATTTTGCATTGGCTGGAGAGGACATTGGCCAATACACATGTTTAATGACAATTTGGGTTCCTAGATGGTCGGAACCATTATATATTATTTCACATCACTGTTATTTATCTGTATCACTGTACTGTGTTTTTTTATTTATATTTATAGGTAATAATACACATGTTTGGGCCTCAGGCCCCCTTTTTGGTGTTCCCTGATAGGAATACTATCTTTCTGGTGTAGCGCAGTTATCTCTTTATCACAATATTCAGAATGGACTGTGGCTTCCCAAGTAACCAAGTACCACAACCGCTGAGTGCATAGGTGGGCACATGGACCCCATCGCCATAGACAGTCAGGAGATTGGAGAGGGCTTCATCTGCTCCTCCTCCCACCCCTACCCATCTATCTGCCCACCCACACTCCAATCCCCAGCGTTCTGTGACTCAGGAAAGGGATGTGTGAGCTGGAAGTTTAAAACTCAGCAACCGGCAGATACATTGTGGCTTTGATGTCTGAGCCTTCATCCTCTGCGAGTAAGCTCCCCATTCAATGTCTGTCACTAAAGTCTCCGCCCTCCCTCCCTTCTCTCTCCTGCCTCCAAGTGAGTGAATACACTAAGGTAAGCTGTAGGGGGTGCCCTGTGGAATCTGATGTAAGGGGGGCTTTGGGAACCCTAATTTAAGGGGGAATGCTGGGAACTCTGATGAAAGTATTAGCTGCTTCTTCAGGAGCTTTCTATGATCAGATGGCATACAGAAAAGATTGTCATTTAACTATAAGAATAGAAAATAACATACGTATTATTCATGAAGTACATTTTGTGATGCTTCATATAAACACAAAAACATCTGTTATGAAACATCCAGCCTTCATTCACATGTTTTACCAAAGAGGGGGTGGCGTCAAAGAAATCTCCTGAAGAAGTGGCTAATATAAACCCGCGAAACATGTAGAGCAACCAACATATGGATGGTATCTATGTTTTCTATCTGTGATGGTAGGATGTATAAAAACTCTTCATGGTTTATATTTTTATACTGTGAATATGTTATTATATATATTTTTGTAATAAAAACTTTTGTAATTATCTTAACCTTGACTGTGTAAGATCAGTTAATATATGTCACCATCAAAGTCCAAATTAGCCTCTCTCTATGAATGAATGAATGGCTTGTATAGCGCAACTCATGCGAACTGAATCGCCTCTGGGCGCTTTTTCCAATGTTTCTATCAACATTTTGATGGGGCAAAAGGTACCACTCTTCATCAATCTTCCCTACACTTATGGCACTTCTTTATAATATACTGTATACTTTTTTTTTTATCACTTATTATATTTTTCACAAATCAAAAAAAATATATTTTTTCTTTAATTAAATTATTTTAGTCAGTTAATATATGGTTACAGTCGTTAACTGACGCACCCTGAAGTAGCTAAATCTGGCCTGAGTTATTATATATATTTTTGTAATAACTTTTGTAGTTATCCTAACCTTGACTGTGTAAGATCAGTAATATATACATTTTTTTTATTAGTTATTATATTGTTTTTTTTTATTTAATTATTATGGTAAGCTAATATATACGGTTACAGTCAAGTGTACTGACGCACACTGAAGTAGCTAAATTTGGCCTGGGCTTCGAGGCTTCAATGGCCTCTTTTCATGAAAGGGCTACAGGGGTTTTCCACTTTAAGTCTATACATAAACATAAATAATCCCTCCAATCACTGAGCTGTAGTAACTGGCAAGTATTGCTCTGCACTCCCCATCCAAAGATCACAGCAGCCCCCAAGCAGCTTGAGGCTACTACCATATTTGATATAGCTTTGGTTTTTCTAATGTGATGTATGCTGACCTTGGAAACCCAGTGAAAGAAAATGATCTGGAGACAGATGGAGATCTCTGCACATGGTAGTACTTTTTAAGTCATCGGTTTATCGTGCAAAGCACATCATGTGACTGTATCACAGCTATTCCATTCCCAAAGGCATCAACAGCGCAAACCTCACTATTTCAAGTGCCGTATTTCTTTCTTCCCTGCCTTGTGTTGGCCTGGGAAACGTCACGGTTCAGCTTTGCTCTGTGCACTGGCTGCAAATTCATCCTTAAAGGAAACATGTCATCAGTTAACAAAATAAAAACCCAAAGCATAAAACAGGAGAGGGTTACATAAGAAACTCCCCTTAGCCTTTGGAGTCCAAAAGCCCAATATTTATTAAGACAACAGGCTGTGACTGAATGCTCGCACTTTCCTTATTATGGCAGTGCTTACCCATTTCCCTTTTACAGAGGTAGCATTGAAATGCACTGGGAGCAAGAGGGGTCAGGGCATATTACAGATCAGGGCCGCCATCAGGAATTATGGGCCCCCTGGAGCAGAGTACTGGGGGGGGGGGTGATGTTGCCTCAAATTGAGAAGCAGGGGGGGCTGCCGCAAATTGAGAAGCGGGGGGTGCCACTGCTAATTGAGAAGTGGCGGGGGCGTGAATTGAGAAGCGAGGGGTGCCACGAATTGGGGGGGTCGCCCTGGGGCCCTTTGGGCCCCTTACAAAAAATAAATAAATAATATATATAAAAAAATTATAAAAAAAGGGGGGTAGCCATCCGGGGCCCTGGGGACCACTGGGCCCTTAAATAAAAATAAAAAAAAAATAAAAAAAAATTTGTTTTTATAAAAAAAAAAGGGGGGGTTGCCATCCGGGACCCTGAGGACCTCAGGGCCCCTGGGGACCTCTGGGCCCTTTAATAAAAACTAAAAAAATATATAAAAAATAATGTAAACATTTTTTTGATGGGTTGCCATCCAGGGCCCTGGGGACCTCTGGACCCTTTAATAAAAAAAAAATATATAAAAAATATTTTTTTTTTATAAAAAAAAATAAAAAAAGGGGGGTTGCCATTCGGGGCCATGGGAACCTCCGGGCCGCTGGGGACCTCTGGGCCCTTTAATAAAAACAAAAAAAAATAAAAAAAATATATAAAAAAATGTATAATAAATACATTTTATAAAAAAAAAAAGGGGGTTGTCATCTGGGCCCCTTACAGGTGTACTGCCTGTACCCCCCTGTTACAGATCCATGTACATATTTGCTAGCACACCATAGAACTTCGACTTACTGTACATCTAAAAATATTATTCAAAGCAGTCACTTCACAGTAAAAGAATGCAATGTTTTGGAGTTGAGCAGGACCCCTTTGTCAGGCATGTGCACACTTTGTAAAGTGATCGCTTTGAATAACATTTTTGGACATTATTTGAAGATCCATGGTGTGCTGCAAATACAGTTGTGCTCATAAGTTTACATACCCTGGCAGAATTTATGATTTCTGGCCCATTAATCTGAGAATAGGAATGATAACACAAAAACTTCTCTTTCACTCATGGTTAGTGTTAGGCTGAAGCCATTTATTATCAATCAACTCCGTTTACTTTTTTAAAATCATAATGACAATTTATTTATTATTATTTTTTTACCTTTACGACCCCTTTAAGGGTGCACACCCTAATGCAATAGGCTGCGCACACCTATGGGTTTGATAAATCACTATCTTCCTGGTGTCACGTTTTGATTGGAAAAGCATCAGAGAGGTAGAATGTTCTTTGTTCGATCTTATCAAATGACAGCATTTTGGCAATGTCAGCTTGATGTTTAGAACTTGTAAGAGTTCCAATGAATCCATGAGCAGTTTCTGTTTGATTGCTGGAAAGTTCCCTAACCCGTCATAACCCCATCGTGAGGATACGCTTTTTGAAGTTCGTCTTTTATTTAGAGACTCAAGACGGGTCGCTGTCATGTTCAGTTATGTGGATTGCTCTGTTCTCTCTACACATGAGACTAGACTGCATTATGGCTGATTTACTAAATGAGTAAAACATGTTTATTTTGCAAAGGGAATTTTAACTTAGCTTAGTGAATGAGGTGACCCTGTGTGAGCAAAAGTCATGTTTTTTTATTTTTCTTCCATACGATTGAGTATTCTTTGCAAAGGATAAAAAAAAAAACACGTTCAGTGAAAATTCATTTTAAAAACTGAACATGCTCCAATCTAAATATGCCACAGTTTTTTCTTGGCAGTGAAACAACAAAAACAAATATGCTGGATAAATTAAAAGGCCAATCTGCTCAAAATGGATATTTCAGTAATGGTTAGATGGCACTTTGAATCTCCCAGGGGTCTATTTATATTTAACCACTTAAGGACCGGACCAATATGCTGCTAAATGACCCAAGGGGTTTTTACAATTCGGCACTGCGTTTTTTATTTTTTGCGCTATATACAAAAATAGAGCGACATTTTTGAAAAAAAATCTATATTTTTTACATTTTGTTATAAGAAAAATCAAATAAACTAAATGTTAGTGAAACATTTAGGCCAAAATTTATTCAGCCACATGTCTTTAGTAAAAAAAAATCGCAATAAAAAAAAAAATAGCTACCTAGTGGGAACAGCGACACTAATGCAACGATCAGAAAAATGATCGCTTAGTGACACTGGCAATAGGGAGTGAAAGGGTTAACGGGGGCTACCCTGAACCTAACACTAACTGCCTGTCACACTGCCTGTCACACTGACACTAAATGCAGTGATCAGTACATATATGATCACTGGCCCGGATTCAAAGAGAAATGCGCTTTATTTGCGGAGGCGCAGGGCAACGATTTTGCCCTGCGCCCCCGCAAATTTGCTCCGCTGCCCTCGATTCACGGAGGAGTAGCTCCGTAAATTGCGAGGGCGCGCTGGCAAAATTGCCCGCCGCTAGAGCACGCAATTTAAATGATCCAGTAGGGGGCTGGAATCATTTAAATTAGGCGCGCTCCCGCGCCGAGCGTAGAGCGCCTGCTCCGTCGGGAAACTTTCCCGACGTGCATTGCGGCAAATGACGTCGCAAGGACGTCATTTGCTTCCAAGTGAACGTGAATGGCGTCCAGCGCCATTCACGAATCACTTACGCAAACAACGTGAAATTCAAATTTCGTGACGCGGGAACGACGGGTATACTTTAGCATTGGCTGCCCCTACTATTAGAAGGGGCAGCCTTACTCTAAACACGCCGTACGGAAATGACGTAACTTGCGTACGCAGGGCTCGCGCAACATTGTGAATCGGTGTTAGTATGCAATTTGCATACTATACACTGAGCACAATGGGAGCGCCCCCTAGCGGGCATCGCAAGAATGCAGCCTAAAATATGCGTGGCATAAGAGCCTTATGCCATGCAGATTTTAGGCTGCAGTCAGCGTTACGATGTTCCTGAATCAGGAGCATTCGTAACGCCAGAGCAAGTAAGCAATTGCACTGTGTAACCTATGGGGGGTGATCGGGGGAGTTAATGTGCCTATGTGTAGTGTGTGTCAGTGTAGTGTTGGTGCGACTTACTGTGTGATGTGATCTCTCCCCAGCGGCAGTTTAATATACCACCGAGAGGAGAGATCATATCACTTCCTCCTCCTGTGTTTACACAGGAGGAGGAAGTGACACGCAGGGGGAGCGTGCGGATTGGCTTAGAGCGATCCGGAGGGGGCGGACAAAAACAAACAGCCGCCCCTCATCCCGGATCGATCGGACAGCCACGGGGACCACCGCAGGTACCGGGGGGGGGTCCCGATCGGACACCCGACCCAAGTCTAGGCAGGGACGTACAGGTACGCCAATGTGCCTGTACGTGCCATTCTGCCGACGTATATGTACATGCGGCGGTCCGGAAGTGGTTAAAACTGAGTTTTAAACTAGATCTTAAAGGAATGACTACACCTCCACCACTCGTTTTTGGATTTCTCCTTCCTACCTTTAATGTACCTTGTGTACTTCCGTCCCAGCCTCGCCGCAGCTCCACTGACGGTTTCCCTTAGTTAGAATGGCGGTGGCTGCACCTGATCTGATAGAAGGATCGGCCTCGGGGGGGCCAACATAGCGCGCTCCCTGGACAGGTAAGTGTCCTTATTAAAAGTCAGCAGCTACAGTGCTTGTAGCTGCTGACTTTAAAAATAAACAAATACATTTGTGCCTTGAACACCGATTTAATAAAAAAACGCTGTGTGAATGCCACAAGCATTTTCACAGTTGTCATGATAATTCCTTTATTTTGTCTACTATATGTATTTCCTATGATTGTAATTTATAATCTAATTATTGGCCATAATGCAGTATTTTCTTGTTTGAGTTTTTTTAGGAAAATACTGCATTATGGCCACTAGATGGAGTTGATGATCATAGGAAATAAACATATGCAAGAAAACGTGGGGAATTTTTGTGACGGTTGTGCAAATGCTTGTGGCATTCGTATTGAAAATAAAATAGAGCCATTAGAAGTACACTGTAATGTCGGATCTTCTGCCTATCTTTGGAAAACTGCTTCTGAGGATCAGAAGCAGCAATTTAATTAGGCATTAAACTATAAATGCCTAATCCGATGGTACATCACTCCAGACAAGGCTCACAAATATAAGAAAGAAGCCTCAGAGATGTGCTGGCGCGGATGTGGGCAGATCGGAAATATGGCCCATATATGGTGGCAGTGTCCAAAAATCAAAGTGTATTGGAGAAGAATTAGACAATTAATTACGGAAATAACGAACACAGAGATTCCAGATGACCCCTGGGGATGTTTGCATCAGAGGATAAGATTATCTACGAAACAATACCAGAAAAGTCTCTTACCCCACATGTTAACCACAGCTAAAAGCCTGATAGCCAGTCATTGGCAAGAAAGGGAAAGTCCTCCCATTAAAGAATGGTGCAATAAAATGAATTATATTCAAAACTTAGAATTTCTAAGGTTAAGTGACTCAGATAGTTTAGAGGAATTTGAAAAGATATGGTCTAAATGGATGGAGTTCAAAAATTCCATGACATTCGCGGAGCTTATGGGTGCATAGGGTATAATACTTGATAAGATATTTTCGGACTTAAAAGGACGGACTCTATATAAGAAAGCCTCAAAATAAGAGGGGAAAAAAAAAGAGTCAGAAAGGCAACTGGAGTCCCAGGGGATGGGGTGGGGAGGAGGTGGAAATGGGGGTATAAGGGTTACAAGAATTAAAGGTGAAATGTTTAAAGATATGATAAAATACATACGATAGAAGTACAAAAAAAAAAAAAAAAAACTTTTAAAAATTTCCACATATGATGCGAAACCAGGAAGGAGATATGGCGGGCAAATGAAAGGCGGGTAAAACTCGCGACCTTCCTTTGCAAATGGTTATGTCTGAGGTGAAATAAAAAAAAAAAAAAAAAAAAGAAGTACACTGTAAAAAGAAAAATATTGCGCTTGTTAAGGTGAAAAAAAGCAGCGATCAAAAAGTGTTATACCACACAAACAACAATGCAAAAAAGGGAAGAGATCGCGCGAAATAAATGATAAGTGAACATAAATAGTGACAAAAGTTCAAATAAGTGGTCAGTCCCGCCACAAAGGCAAGTAAAATCAACAATCTCCCAGGTGATGAACTCAATCCACAAAAGAAAAGTGCTTGACAGAAAAGATCCTGCACCAACGATATAAAAGCCTCTTACCAAATGGAATTGATCTCCAGATTATAAGAGATCAGATGGCGCATGGTAAGAGACATGGATGGATACTATCCCATAAACAGCAACAGCGATGGAATCTTGATAACTGTGTCTTTACAGGTATATGCTCTCGATATGTCATCCGGGGGTATATAAAGACAGAAAGGACTCACATAGCGTAAAACTGTCTTGTTTAATAGTAGATAAAAGCAAAAATGCACTTACATAGCACAGCAGGTAAGAAGCATGTAAAGGTAAGCCGGGCCGGCTCGATTCACAGCCCGTATCCGGGTAGAAGACGCGCGGCGACGTCAGAACGCCGCCTCCCAACGTTTCGTCACGACAGGACCTGGTAACTGGATAGAAGTACACTGGCCTGCTCACCTGCTGAAGCTATTTTAAGAGACTCATAATTTCATTTTGGAATTATGTACAAAGCAACTGGAGCACTAAGATGTTTCCAGCTGCGGCAGGATTGTAAAAGCAGAATGGAATTGGGGAAGTGGCTAGAACTAGGGACTCACAAAAAATTTATCTCATCACCGGAGTCCCTACAACATGTAACCAGTATATGAGAGATCCAAGACACAAATGTTCACCAATAACGTAAAGTGGTTGTAAACTCTGTTCCACCACTTGTACCTACAGGTGAGCTTACCTGTAAGGCTTACCTGTAGGTACTGTATATATCTCCTAAACCTGTACAGTTTAGGAGATAATCACTATATGCGCTGCTGCCGACGTCATCGGCGCATGCGCACTGAAGAAACAGCCCGCTCCTGCCATTTCTTAAAATACCGGTGCCGTGACTGGCGGCACCTGCACGAGAGTGATGTCTTTGCGGTTTCGGCCAATCACAGCGCCGGAGCCCGCGAACCTAGAAGTAACCCTGTGAACTTTTTAGGGTACAGGGACTATGCCATAGACCCTGTACACTGTGAATGAGCTCAATATTTAGGCCCCTCCTACAGCCACAACTCACCGCAAAGTGCTGCATGTGCCCAAGACTGAGCCCCCGTGTGAGCGTCTTACTTGGCAGTAAAGCAAGAAACACAGGAATGGCTGTAGAGCTTGCACCTTGGCTCAGCGATGGCAGCTTCCATATTCTTGTCCTCAGAGGTTCATTGTCCCAGATTTTTCTCATAGGCAGAAGTTATTTCTCCTATTGCAGATATATGTTTCACTCTAAAGGCCTGTACACACGATTGGATATTCCGACAACAATTGTCCGACGGACGTGTTTTGTCGGATAATCCAACCGTCTGTGTGTTCTATCGGACAATTGTTGTCGGAATTTCTGACAACAAATGTTGGCTGTGCATGCTCTCAAATTTTCCGAAAACATGTGTTTCGTCTGAATTTACCATTGTGTGTACACAAATTAGTCGGACTAAAATGCAAAGTACAAACACGCATGCTCTGAACCAATGCTAACCATAAGACAACATTAGCAGAAGTTGCCCAAAGGGTAGCGCTAAAGAGCTGAAAAAACATCTAGTACATCACTACGTTTGTGTTTGTTGGCTTAAAATGTTCTGCCGTCTGTATGCATACCAAGTTCATGGACAATGCCCTTCGGACAAAAATCCACAGAATTGTCCGATGGAAGTTCGATTGTGTGTACGAGGAGATTTTCTTGTGTTTTTCAGGCATTTTTCATTTTTTTTTGCGCGTTTTTGCAGCGTTTTTATACAGGTCCCCAATCTAAAAAGCAGAAAAACGCCTGTAATCTGCCTAAAAAGCGGCTCATGTACTTTTTTGAGCTTCAGGCATTTTGCTTCAGGCGACAGAATGCTCAGATGTGAACAGAGGACGTTTAAATGAATGGGATTTTGCTTGTTGGGCGTTTTTGAACTTTTGGGATGAGAGTTTTACGAGCTGAAAACGCTTAGGTATGGATGGGCCCTTAAGAAAACTGTGAGCTTGTTTGCCCGGCTGGCAAAACTGCTTCTTCCAGGTGACAGGTGCACTTTGCCGTCATTTGTCTAATGATGACATGGAGATTGAAGCAGTAAGCCTAATGCCTCGTACACACGACCGAAAATGTCCGCTGAAACTGGTCCGCGGACCAGTTTCCGCGGACATGTCCGACCGTGTGTACGGCCTCGCGGACAGGTTTCCAGCGGACAAAAGTTTCTTAGCATGCTAAGTTACTTGACCGCTGGAAACCTGTCCGTCGGACATGTCCGGTGGTTAGTATGACTCATCGGATATGTCCGCTGGTTATGACGTATAACCAGCGGCCCGAAATCCCGCGCATGCGTCGAATTGATTCGACGCATGCGTGGAAGCATTGAACTTCCGTGTTAGAGAACGTCGGTGTCTTCTACGTCACCGCGTTCTTTGTCCGCGGGGATTTTGGTCTGATGGTGTGTACACACATCAGACCAAAACCTCCCAGCAGACATGTCCGATGAAAACGGTCCGCAGACCGTTTTCATCGGACATGTTCGGTCGTCTGTACAAGGCCTAAGGCCCCTTTCAGACTGGTGCAGGAGCCGCGGGATTCGGCTGCTAGCGGGGCGGTATTAACCCCCGCTAGCGGCCGATACAGGGTTAATACCGCCCACAATGCACGAGGCAATATTGCCGCGGTTCCCATTGTTTTAAATGGGAAGGAGCGGTGAAGGAGCGGTATACACGCCGCTCCTCTCACCGCTCCAAAGATGCTGCTGACAGGAGATTTTTTTGTCTCCTGCCAGCACATCGCCTCAGTGTGAAAGCCCTCGGGCTTTCACATTGAGTATGCAGTGCAGGAGTTTTTCAGGCGGTATAGCAGCGCTATTTTTAGCGCTGTACCGCCTGAAAAACTCCTCAGTGTGAAAGGGGTCTTAAGCCCTGTACACAAGACCGGTTTTCCTGCCAGGAAAACTGCCAAGAGAGCCTTTGGCTGGGAAAACCGGCCTTGTGTATGCTTCCATGCAGTTTTACGGACAGGAAAACTGCCGGGAATCCCGGCGGGAAAATAGAGAACCTGCTCTCTATTTTCCCGCCGGGATTCCCGGCGGTTTTAAACCCGGCAGTTTTCCTATGGGGAAACCTCTTGTCTTGTGGGTACACAGGGGAAAGTTACCGAGCAGGTCCTCGGTTTTCCCGACGGGATTCCCGGCGGACTTCATACCACCGGGAATCCGGGTCGTGTGTACAGGGCTTCAGTCTGTAAAAAAAAAAATATTTATCATAATGCCTCGTACAAGTATGGTATGGCTAATGTGGTATGACATAATGGACACACTTTATGAATCTATCCAAACTGCATATAAATGAAAAAAAGAAGGGTAACCATAGCAACGCATTTAAACATGTCACGTGGCCCTAATGCAGGGTACATCACGTAAATCCCTTAACGATCTTGTAAAATCAAATATTTAAACAAACTGTTACATAACTGTCACGCTGCTGTATCTTCCTCTTCGGTATGCTTCAAGTGCCTTCACATGAAATTATTCTTCTGCGTTGGTTAGAAAAAAGATAGGGCCAGATTCTTGTAGAATCTGCGGCGGCGTAGCGTAAGCCATTTACACGACGCCGCCGCAAATTACTGGAGCAAGTGCCGTATTCTCCAAGCACTTGCTCCGTAATTTGCGTCGGCGTAGTGTAATTGGCCCGGCGTAAGGCCGCGTAATTCAAAGGGGGCGGCTTGTATTTAAATTAAGCGCGCCCCCGCGCCGATCGAACTGCGCATGCGCCGGGCGGAAAAATAGCCCAGTGCGCATGCTCCAGCTCACGACGGAAAACGTCAATGACGCCGACGTGAGCGTCATTGACGTAAAGTCGTATTCGCGAACGACTTACGAAAACGACGTAAACGACGGAAACACGCTGACCCGACGCCATACTTAACATGGCATAAGACGGACCTACGTAAACTTGCCCCTCATTATAGCAGGGGCAAGTTTATGCTTACAGAAACGTCGTAAAATCACTGCGTCGTCCGCTCGTACGTTCGGGAATCTCGCGTAACTAGCTAATTTGCATAGACGACGGGGAAAACGACGATGCGACACCTAGCGGCGGGAAAAAAATTTGCATTTAAGATCTGACAGCGTAAGAGCCTTACGCCTGTCAGATCTAATGGGTATCTATGCGTAACTGATTCTAAGAATCAGTCGCATAGATACCCTGGCCCAGATTAGGACTTACGACGGCGCAAATGGCCCATAGTATCTAAGGTATAAAATAATAGAAATATAATAGGATTACAGAAAGACAGCTAAAGAAACACTGAAGGAGCGCGCAAAAATCTGATACACCTACTGTTGGGTCCCCACCAGGGGCGGACTGACAACTCATAGGGCCCTCGGGCAATAGGAGATTATGGGGGACCCAGGCAATAGATTATGGGGCCACACAGTACTGTATACACACACATACAGTATACATACACACAGAATACAGACACACAGTACACACACAGTATACATACACACACTCAGAAGGTACTGGAGAGGCAGGGCAGCTATAATCTTGGGATTTTTAGACCAAAAGGATGTCGGTAAGGGACATTTCAGGGACAGATTTAAAAGAAACACAGATTTTTACATACTGTCGATGGTTTTACTGAGGCTGGAAACCCTGATGGGGCCCCCGAGTGGCATGGGGCCCTCGGGCAGTGCCCGAGAGGCCGAATGGTCAGTCCACCCCTGGTCCCTACAAAAAAATACTGAAAGTCTGATTTTTAAACCCTAACCCTGCCCTGCCCCTTCTGGAGAACCCCCTTTTCTTTCTTCTTACTTACCTTGATCCTAATGTTTGGGGGGCTCACTGGTCTTCCTTCATCGGGGCTTGTAGTTATAATTTTAGGAAAGCAGTGGGCCTGTGTGCAAAGAAAAATAAATTACGGTAATTGTGGCATGCTTAGTGCACTGTGACAAAGAGTGGGCAACTGGGCATTGTGGCTGGGGTGTTGGTAGGATTGTAAAAGACCTGGGACGTGTTTTGGAACCCTAAATTGAGCAGTAATGTGGGGTGAGTAGCACCGTGGCGAATGGTGAATACAGCCAAATTGCTTTACCCAGAGCTTTTTTTCTCAAAAAATAGGTGCAGGAACTCAACCACGACCTCATTCAAATTTTGCAAACAGTAGAAGGGTCTTAAAGGGGCATTAAATACCAGAATTGCATTACATACAGTGTGTAGAGTTCACGGGGGTTACGCACAGAGTGCAGAGCTGTCACTTGTAAACACAGAAACCAGACTTCTTTGTTTACAAGTGATTGTGGTGAGCAGGCACCAAAGGGTCTGAGCCAGAGGTGGTGGAACTGAGTTCCCCCAAGTTCCCCCTGAAAAAAAGCCCTGGGTTTACCAGTGGGAGGGGGTTAAAGGGGCACAGTTACCTAAAACAAAAGCCATCTTGTGGCTATAAAATATGCTAAGTACACATGTGCAGAATGGAAAAATTAGTTTTGTTTCATTTCGGATAGATTCATTATGTTACTAATTTTGTTTCTTTATGGAATTCATTTCGCTTGGTTTCAGAATTCGTTTTGTGTTGATTTCGCAAAATTTCTTTTAGTTTTCATTAAAATTTGTTTCATTTACTAATTTTCTAATGAATTCCAACATTTCAGAACAATTAGAGTTCGGATCGGTCGAAAAATGATCGACCGATTCAAATTCTGTGTAAAAAACTAGCTGGTAGTTAAGCAATGGGCTAGAAAGCTGGCCGCCCGCGTCCCTAACAACCATGAGTCTTCTGTCAGCGGGCTTCCCCACTGACAGATGAACATAAAGATAAAGAATGCCGGCAATTACCCGGCAATAGAGAAATGTTAAAAAATGGTCAGTGGGGAAGCCCGCTGACAGATGACGACTCATGGTTATTAACCACTTCAATACCGGCCATTTTTACCCCCTTCCTGCCAAGGCCAATTTTCAGCTTTCAGTGCTGTAACATTTTGAATGACAATTGCGTGGTCGTGCGACGTTGTACCCAAATAAAATGTTGATAATTCTTTTCCACACAAAAAATATTTTTTTTTCTTTTGGTTGTATTTGATCACCTCTGCGTTTTTTATTTTTTGCGCTATAAACAAAAAAAGACACATCGGACACTTTTGACACTATTTTGGGACCATTCACAAATTATACAGCGATCAGTGCTATAAAAATGCACCGATTATTGTATAAATGTCACTGGCAGCAAAGGGGTTAACACTCCTTTCACACTGAAGCACTGTGTCCGTCGGCGTCACTGGCAGCAAAGGGGTTAACACTCCTTTCACACTGAAGCACTGTGTCCGTCGGCGCTAAAGTGCGGCGCTTTACCGTAGTTTTTTCCGCGATTTTCGGCTGCTAGCGTTGCGGTTTTAACCCCCGCTAGTGTCCGGAAAAGGGTTAAACCCGCCCGCAAAAACGCTGCTTTGCGGGCATTTTGGAGGCGCTGCCCCATTGATTTCAATGAGCAGGGGCGCTGTAGGAGCGATATATTCACCGCTCCTACAGCGCCTCAAAGATGCGGCTGGCAGGACTTTTTTTTACCATCCTGCCAGCGCAACGCTCCAGTGTGAAAGCACTCACACTGGATATAAAGGAGCGGCTCTTTCCGGGCGCTTTGCAGGTGCTATTTTTAGCTCAATAGCGCCTGCAAAGCGCCTCAGTGTGAAAGCAGCCTTTATGTGTTACCTAGGGAGTGATTCTAACTGTGGGGGGATGGGACTGACTAAGGCAGATGATTGATCGGTGTTCCTTTATACTAGGACACATGATCGGTCTCCTCTCCCCTGACAGGACGTGGATCTGTGTGTTTACACACTGAGGCCCAGATTCTCGTACGAGTTACGCCGGCGTATCTCCAGATACGCCGTCGTAACTCTGAGTTTGAGGCGTCGTATCTATGCGCCTGATTCTTAGAATCAGTTAGGCATAGATTTGTCTTAGACCCACCCGGGTAAGTCTCTTACGCCGTCGTATCTAAGTTGCATATTTCCCCTCACCGCTAGGTGGCACTTCCGTCGATTTACGCGTCGAATATAGTAATGAGCTAGATACGTCGATTCTCAAAACGTACGTGCGGCCGGCGCTTTTTTTTACATCGCTTACGTTAGGCTTTTTTGGGCTTAAAGTTACCCTTGCTCTATGAGGCGTAGATGAGTCGTACCAATGTTAGGTATGGACGTCGGAACAGCGTTGATTTTTTCACGTTTTACGTCGTTTGCGTAAGTTACGTTCACGTCGACTAGGCATTGAGCGGGCGCAATTTAATTTGAAAATTCGACGTGATACTGAGCATGCGCGCGGAAAAAGCGTTAATTACGCGGGGTCACGATTAATTTCCATAAAACACGCCCACCACTTCCACATTTGAATTAGGCGGGCTTACGCCGGCCCAGTTACACTACGCCGGCGTAACTTAAAGCGCAAGTTCTTTGAGAATAAGGGACATGCCGCTCTAAGTTACGGCAGCGTAGTGTATCTCAGATGCGCTACGCCCGCCTAAAGATAGGCGATTCTACGAGAATCTGGGCCTGATTGTGTCATCTCTGATCCAGCCTCTTAATGCAGAAAGTGATCCTAAACAAAGATGGTGCTGTCCTTCTGGGGGAAAAGACGATGACAGCATTATCTTTATTGCTAGTTCTACTTTGCATATTTTTTTTTTTTTATAAAAATCAGCCCTTGAGACTATTGAGTTTTTTCTATTAATTCATTGGAGAGATAAAGAGGCCTAATATATTAACATATATATGTGTTGAATGTAACACAGAGGCATTTGTGTTATAGCGTGTTTTGCCGTTCCCATGGAGAAAATCAGGGTTGCTGTGTTAAATTAATGTTTGTGTACTTTTCAAATGCATTTTTGGTATATGTGAGACAGAAGTTTCTACAGGCTGTATGGCCGTTCTAGAAGTTGATACGGGTAATAAGTTACTGGGGAGTCTCTGGCGAGTTTAAAAGTCATTCAATCCTCTGTGGAGGAGAACAGAGCAGAAGCTGCTTATATAAAACCTGCTTTTAGTAATGACTGTGAAACCTTACCATGGCAAAATAGTTTTCTCTTTCGCTATCCCTTGGTCTATTTTGCCTAAATCTTATTTATTTTTTTATTTTTTTTGAGTATGAAAATGGAATAAAATGTGGTAAAATATTAAAATGTGAAAAAAGAGGTAAAAAGCAGAGGCAAAAGGGCACCTTAAACATTTTTTTGGGGGGCTTTTCATTTTTTCTGCCTGCAGGCAGCACAAAGTGGATGCACATGCATCTCCCAGCGGCCCTGCATGGAGGACGCCACTAATCGCCCATCTGAATAAGCCATATATAACACAGTCTGCAGCAATGGTGGCTGGTGTTTTTTTGTGGGGGATGGCGGCAAACCACCACTCGTCCCGAGCAGCCCCCACCCCCCTCACTGGTTGCCGATCGATCAATATCAATATCGTCCATTCCATGTTTAGCGGTAAATATATCTCCTGCTAGAATCTATGCGATGTATTACTGACATGTTATTTTTATATTAATTTTATATTTTTGTGATATACTTTTTAGAAATAATTATCCCCCTGAAGAGACCCTAATTGGTCGAAACGCGTCGGGGATCAACATTGTACTACAATATGGAATACTATACCATGTGTAATGAATATGTCTAATGTACCATGGAATGTGATATTTTACCATTACATTTGTTTTTATGCTGTAACTTTTATATACTGCGACATCCAAGCTTTTTTCTATTCAATATATACTATTTTTATATAGCTACCAGTATTTTACTGTTTTGACATTGCTGCCTAAAAGCCCCACAAAAAACGGGGAAACCTTTCCATTGTCTATCATTTCCGGGGCGAGCAGCTCTACCATCTCTATAGCATGTGTCACTTTCCTTTTTTCATCGATCAGGTACTTACCCCATGGTGGTGGGTGGCAGACAACGTGATGCAGCGGCTCCGCTCCAAGTTTTCTCCTCCATGGCAGCTTCCAGCTCCTCCCCTCCTCCTAGGGATCCAATAGGATCGCCTGTTCTTTCAGCCAATCAGTGTCAAATCCAGCTTCCTGATTGGCCGGGAGGAGGATCAGTGTTATAACAGCGAATATTGATTCGCTGTTGTAACACACTTGGGCGGGCTGAGAGCGCACTCTCTGCGACCGAGCCCACTATATAGAAGCCTATTAGAGCCTTTGGTTTTAATCGGTGCTTTCAAATTAACAGCCCTTCCCGTTGGAATTCATGCGCCTGAAATGGGCCGGACGCATGGATAGGGGAGGCGGCGATGGACGGGGGGGGGCGGTGCCTGTGCGACTTTAATGGACTGGCCGCCCCTGGTCTGTAGTGTGTTCTCAAATACCCAGAAATTCTTATGTTGCAATCAGGACTTTAGGATTTTCACTAGATCAAAAAGTACAAAACAGAGATAGAAAAGCAAATACTCTTAAATTGATTTTAAAGGAAATGTTTTTATTTAAAAACAAACAAAGACATACATGTCATACTTACCTGCTCTGTGCAGTGGTTCCGCATGGGGAAGCCCTGATCCTCCTCTTCTCGGGCCCTTCGCTGGTGCTCTGGGCCCCTCCCCTTGCTGAGTGCCCCCATAGCAAGCCGCTTGTTGTGGGGGCACTTGTGCGTACTCGCTTCTGATTCGGCTCCCTGCGTTCATAAGACACAGAGAGTATGGCTTAGCCCCGCCCCCCGCTCCTGCCTCGCTGGCTGTGAATCTCAGCCAATCACTGGGGAGAGACCCGAGAGAGCCTGGGGTCTTGTGGACATTGCTGGATGGAGATCGGAATTAGATAAGTATCAGGGGGGGTTGAGGGGGAGCTTAAAACCTTTACAACCACTTTAAGCAGGCTATACATCGATTGAAATTCGACTGTTTCAGCAGGAACCAGATGAATTTCAATCCATATATGACCATCCCTTTTTGAGAGGAATTGATCTAGTGATCTAGTGATCAACTCCTCCCAAAACGAGGCTATCAGTATATTTTTACTCGATCAGTGCTTGCAGCCAATAGGCTGCAGCTGTAATCAGTGTATTCTGTCAGTGTCCGCTACCAGAATACAATAGCATGGAAGGAAGATTTCCACCCCCACCCCCAGCGGGCTGATCATAAATCAATCCATGCATGGCCAGCTTTAAAATACATTATGTTGCCAAAAGTATTGGGCGCCTGCCTTTACACACAATTTAATAGAGAAGCATTGTTTTTTTGTTTTATACCATCATTCTTACCTAGGTTGATGCTGCATCTGTCCCCCGGCGCCTCTGCACTGAGAACCGAGCCACCGAACACTGCCGATGGCTCGGTTCTCTCAGCTCCCCAAGCAAAGAGCTGCTGCGTGTCAATCAGCAGCTCTCCGCTTTGCCCCCTCCCGCACTCACTGGAGAGCTGAGCTGTGGAGGGGCGGCTGTCTCAGGCTCTCAGCAGCTCGCACCTGGCGGATCCAGACTTTATTGTTGTAATGACGCGGTGTCTGGACTGATTCCAGTGATGTTAGCAGAAACGGGTCACAGGAGTGCAAAATTAATTGCACTCCTGTGACCCATAGGAAAAGCCCAGCCAAATGGGCTCAGGCTGGACACTACAGTTTTAGTCTATGGGGGTTCAATATTGAGTTGGTCCACCCTTTGCAGCTAGAACAGCTTCAACTCTTCTGTGAAGGCTGTCCACTGGATTTCTATGGGAATGTTTGACCATTCTTCCAGAAGCGCATTTGTGAGGTCAGGCACTGATGTGGACAAGAAGGCCTGTCTCGCAGTCTCCGCTCTAATTCATCCCAAGGATGTTCTATCGGGTTAAGGTCAGGACTCTGTGCAGACCTGTCAAGTTCCTTCACCCCAAACTCGTTCATCCACACTATATTGCCAAAAGTATTGGGCCCTCCCACCAAATCATTAGGTGGAGGGGAGATTATGATGTGGGGTTGTTTTTCAGGGGTTGGCCTTGGCCCCTTAGTTCCAGTGAAGGGAACTCTTAAAGGAACACTAAAGGCAAAAATGTTATACTTACCTCCACTGTGTCCCCGAACCCTGTCTTCTGGGGTCCCTCGGCGGCTGTCTCTGGTCCTCCCCGCAGGAGCTTTCCACCTTCATGCGAGTGCGCTCGCATGGTGGAAAGCTTTTGCGAGCGCGCCCCCGTGATACAGCGGCGGGCATAGCCGCCGACTGTATCACTCGGCCCCGCCCCCCGGCGCGCCACGTCATCAGATGTGATTGACAGCAGCGCCAGCCAATGGCTGCGCTGCTATCAATCTGTCCAGACTAGCCAATCAACGGCCAGGCTGGGAACCGAAGAGGATCACGGGGACGTGTGTGGGACTTTCGAGGGGTGAGGTAAGTAAAAATGCATAGGATGCATTAAGGTGAAAAAAATTTTACCTTTACAACCCCTATTCAGAAAGAATTTGCGCCCTACGTTACGGCGGCGTAGTGTAAATGTGTCGACGTAAACCCGCCTAATTCAAATGTGGATGATGTGGGTGTGTTTTATTTAAATTATTTGTGACCCCACGTATTTGACGTTTTTTTTACGAATGGCGCATGCGCCGTCCGTGAACATTTCCAAGTGCGCATGCTCCAAATTACGCCGGAAACTGTCAATGCTTTCGACGTGAACGTAACTTACGTACAGCCCTATTCGCGAACGACTTACGCAAACGACGTAAAATACGACGCTGTTCGTTCGTTTCCGACATCCATACCAAACATGACTTACCTCTGCTTTATGAGGGGTAACTTTACGCCGGAAAAAGCCTTACGTAAACGACGTAAAAAAATGCACCGGGCGGACGTACGTTTCTGAATAGGCGTATCTACCTAATTTGCATATTTGCCGCGGAAGTCTAGGGAAGCGCCCCTAGCGGTCAGCATAAATATTGCACCCTAAGATACGACGGCGTAGGAGACTTAGGCCGCTCGTATCTAGGCAATATTGAGGCGTATCTGATTCTCTGAATCGGACGCCGAGATGCGACGGCCCGCACTCAGAGTCACGACGGCGTATCTGGAGATACGCCGTCGCAACTGCTTTCTGAATCCGGGCCCATGTGCGTGTAAAGGCAGGTGTCCCAATACTTTTGGCAATATGGCGTATATGTGAATATTGTAAAGCAACCCATTCAGTTTAAAATAGAAATGAAAGGCACAACTTTTGCGTTTAGATATAAAGACACATATCAGAATTGTGAAATGTAACATATTCTTTAATGTTGATTACTGAATAATGAAGCTCATTGCTGATTATGGTGTCTTCTTTGCTATACTTTATCATTATAAATATGGAATACATGGGAAATTGTAAAGTCTGTACAAGTTTTACAGTTGCAGAATATTTTCCTGTAGTAAAGGTCGCACAGCTTCTGTGGCAATTTTCTCCTAAACCCCCAATTATGCAGATCATTTTATTACCTCCGCCCGCATTCTAAAATCATTCCATGTTTGTTTTGGGTCGCCCATTGATAAATGTCAGAATGGGCTATGATGGAAAATGTTCTAAGAATTCCTTTATATTTTTTTCATTGGGTTTATTTTTAGTTTTGACTGAAGCATTTTCCTACAGCTAAATATATTTTCGCATGGCATGCTGAGCGCTGCCAAATTATAGTAATCCATTTTAAAGACTACGGTGCGTAAAATGAATTAAACTTAAATACCTTCTGCCATTTTCTTTGCCGACAATTGGTTGTAGTTCTTTTGTAAGTCTTTATTTTATTTTTTTTGTTATGTCCTTACGGTCCTGGGGAAATTTTCTAGATTGTCTACAGACAGAAAGCTCTCACCCTGAGAATTTAAAAAGCCGGCTTGAATATTTAGACATAAACACCAGCAATACTTCATTTAACTACTACGGTGATCCAGTGTGCTGGGTTGTATTTGAGGTTCTGGTTTATACTACTGCAATTTTTCCTCATTTTTTTGTAAACAACAAAAAAGGAAAAAAAAAAATACCAGATGCGTACAATAGTTATATGGGCTGACATTCCTAAAACGAAAGGGCTTTCCCTGTACCGTATTATTACTCCCCTGCAAATTCTTCTGTACGAAAGAGGAGTACAGTTGTTCTTGGTGCTGGCAGACTGCTGTTGATAGTCTTAGGTACAGGAAAAAACTAGTGGTGGGCGGCTGGTACTAATGACCTACTTCTCAAAGTGCTAGTTCCCTGGCTAGATTGGAGACATATGACTTACCCATTTTCCTCCCACGTGCCAATGCTGGGGATTTTCTGTTCATGGACACATCAATGTGCTGAGTTAAAGTCCTCATCTCTTACATTTTCTTTCTTTACTGGCTGAATGAAATAATAGAGGCGTAAAAGGAAGGTGAGCATGGGCATAGGTTCATAGGTAATCTCCTCCCCTTGATGTAGCGCCCTCCTAGTGTAGGATGCTAGGCAAATGTAGTTGTCGCCTCCTTCTGTACTCAAGGGAGCAGTGATTGTTTGTTCTAAGCTGTTCAGGGTTTCACAGACTGGGAGTTTGATTGCCACACCCTGTCTCTGGAAGAAGCCTCCAGAACATAGGGAGGGAGGTTAAAATGACCAGCCTGAATATTTATTATGGCCTCGCTAATCCCTGGAAAGGGGTGTCCAGAAGGTAACTGGGGAGGTTATAAATAGTCTAAAGCCCTAGAGAAATTTGTTTCCAGGATTTGTTCCTTCTTGATTGACAGGCTTCCGACGGTCGCATCTATCGCGTCACGATTTTCCGAAAGTAGCCGAACGTCAGTACGCAGGCGCCGTATAGAGCCTGTGCCGACATTCGGCTTCTTTCGGCTACTCGTGACGCGATGGATGCGACCGTCGGAAGCCTGTCGGAAAACTGTCAATCAAAATCGGAACGCCCAGTCCCGAAGACCATACCCGGAAGCGACGGAGAAGATCGCTCTCTACAACGGTAAGTACAGCTTTGATTTTAAAACAACTAGCCGATTCCCCTAGACAAAATGAGCATCAATCTCAGGGTAACAATTTTTTTGAGGGGGAACTACCGCTTTAAGTACTTTTCATGAGGTATTTAACAAGCGTTTTCAGCGTTTCTCTGCAAATACCGCAAACTGGTCTACTAAATTGATAGTTTCAGGATCGCATGCGATATTTAGGCAATATGTGCCCTGACACCCAAATATCTTATGCATGTTCATTCTCTGAATCAAGCCCCCCTGTTTCCCCAAACCTTTGTGCGGAAAACATGTTTGCAAGCAAAAATGTCTGTGTTCCCACACTAACCAATAACAATTTCCCTTTAAATTCATACCTGTACTATTATAACAGCAAAAGAATCTGATTCATTGCTATAGACAAATTTGACTCTCCACTTTCCAGCATGCTTTGGACAGATATTTAGAGATAATGAATGAGATAAAATTGTGTTTTTGATGTGTCCGATGGCAACAGGAATAAACAAGTCGTCCAGCCAGATAAAAATGGCTTGTGACATTCTCATTAATTTCTGTACTATTTTCATTATTGCCGTATGTGAAAGACTCAGGCATGCAAATATGCTTTTGCCTAATAAAGATAGCTGATGGAAAAAGGCTTCCATAAAAAAACATACATCTCATTTCTAGATGTCATATTCCCGTGAGATCTGTGGAACATCATAATGATTTGTGCTGTGGAGAAATTTCCCTTACAGTCTTCCTGTACAATTTGATGTATGAAAATATCCATGCCATCATTGGCAATTGCTGCCAGTTGGTATATACTGGTATATTTATATATATATATATATATATATATATATATATATATATATATACACACACAGTATCTCACAAAAGTGAGTACACCCCTCACATTTTTGTAAATATTTTATTATCGTATTTTCCGGCGTATAAGACGACTTTCTAACCCCTTAAAATCTTCTTAAAATTCGGGGGTCGTCTTATACGCCGGTAACCTAACCTTACCTTATCCTAAGACATGCAGAATCGCGGCCGTACGTTTTTTTAAAAGCCGCGCCTCCGACGTCTTGTGTTCCGTGATAGGCAGAACACTCAGCTTCCCAGGAGGCACTGTGTTTAGTGTCCGCCTATCACGGAGGCCCTCTCGTCGTGTGTTTAGTGTCCGCCTATTACGGAGGCCCTCTCGTCCTCGGACGAGAGGGCCTCCGTGATAGGCGAACACTGAACACAGTGCCTCCTGGGAAGCTGAGTGTTCCGCCTATCACGGAACAGAAGACGTAGGAGGCGCGGCTTTTGAAAAAACGTATGGCCGTGATTCTGCATGTCTGCATGTCTTAGGATAAGGTAAGGGCTTTAGATATACTTTACCGAACAGTGGAATAACTGATTTCCAAGGCAGAAAACCCCCCAGGTCTGCTCAGCGAGACTGGCATGTAATGGGGCACAGTCTGGCATGTAATGGGGCACAGTCTGGCATGTAATGGGGCATAGTCTGGCATGTAATGGGGCACAGTCTGGCATGTAGTGGCACAGTCTGGCATGTAATGGTGGCACCGTGAGGCGAGGCATGACTAGTAGGAAGGGGGTAGTCTTATACGGCGAGTATATCCCAAAACCAACATTTTGGCTGGAAAATTAGGGGGTCGTCTTATACGCCCAGTCGTCTTATACGCCGGCAAATACGGTATATCTTTTCATGTGACAACACTGAAGAAATGACACTTTGCTTCAATGTAAATTAGTGAGTGTACAGCTTGTATAACAGTAAAAATAGTCCACTCAAAATAGCTCAACACACAGCCATTAATGTCTAAACCACTGGCAACAAAGGTGAGTACACTCCTAAGTGAAAATGTCCAAATTGGGGCCACAGTGTCAATATTTTCTGTGGCCACCATTATTTTCCAGCATTGTCCTAACCCTCTTGGGCATGGATTTCACTAGAGCTTCACATTTTGCCTCTGGAATACTCTTCTACTCCTCCATGACGGCATCACGGAGCTGGTGGATGTTAGAGACCTTGCGCTCCTCCACCTTCCATTTGAAGACGCCTCACAGATGTTTAATAGGGTTTATGTCTGGAGACATGCTTGGCCAATTCATCACCTTTACCATCAGCTTCTTTAGCAAGGCAGTGGTTGTCTTTAGGGTGTGTTTGAGGTCGTTATCATGTTGGAATACTGCCCTGCGGCCCAGTCTCCGAAGTGAGGGGATCATGCTCTGCTTCAGTATGTCACAGTACATGTTGTCATTCATGGTTCCCTCAATGAACTGTAGCTCCCCAGTGCCGGCAGCATTCATGCAGCCCCAGACCACAACATTCCCACCACCATGCTTGACTGTAGGCAAGACACACTTGTCTTTGTACTCCTCACCTGGTTGCCGTCACACACGCTTGACACCATCTGAACCAAATGAGTTTATTTTGGTCTCATCAGACCACAGGACATAGTTCCAGTAATCAATGTCCTTAGTCTGCTTGTCTTCAGCAAACTGTTTGCGGGCTTTCTTGTGCATCATCTTTAGAAGAGGCTTCCTTTTGGGATGACAGCCATGCAGACCAATTTAATGCAGTGTGCGGCGTATGGTCTGAGCACTGGCAGGCTGACCCCCCACCCCTTCAACCTCTGCAGCAATGCTGGCAGCACTCATATGTCTATTTCCCAAAGACAACCTCTGGATATGATGCTGAGCATGTGCACTCAACTTCTTTGGTCGAGTATGCATGACAAGGCCTGTTCTGAGAGGAACCTGTTCTGTTAAACCGCTGTATGGTCTTGGCCACCATGCTCCAGCTCAGTTTCAGGATCTTGGCAATCTTCTTAAGCCTAGGCTATCTTTATGTAGAGCAACAATTCTTTTTTTCAGGTCCACGTACCATGTTGAACTTCCAGTGACCAGTATAAGAGAGTGAGAGCGATAACACCAAATTTAACACACCTGCTCTCCATTCACACCTGAGACCTTGTAACACTAACGAGTCACATGACACCAGGGAGGGAAAATGGCTAATTGGTCTCAATTTGGACATTTTCACTTAGGGGTGTACTCACTTTTATTGCCAGCGGTTTAGACATTAATGGCTGTGTGTTGAGTTATTTTGAGCGGACCGCAAATTTACACTGTTATACAAGCTGTGCACTCACTACTTTACATGGAAGCAAAGTGTAATTTCTTCAGTGTTGTTACGTGAAAAGATATGATAAAATATTTTCATAAATGTGAGGGGTGTACTCACTTTTATGCATATATCATAACAGGGGCACGTTTTGTGGGGGTTAGACACAAGAACCAAAAGAATGGATTTAATAGTTCCTCTACGAATATAGAAATCAAGATCTCAGACACAAAAATATCCAGACTATGAGGTCGATTCACTAAGAGTTAAATAACGGCAAATAAAATGCAGTAAAATACTGCATGCGGTAAATCAGTTGTGAAAGTTCAATTCACTTAGATTTTACCGTTAAATACTGAATGCGGTATTTGTTTGATTTAGCAGTAATTACCGCATTATCTAATGCAGTAATTTACCACATTGAGCTGGTTTCTAATAAGGAGCGGACAAGGATTTGTGAAAATACAGCCTGGGGTCGGGGACTCCCCAGGTTGTTTTTTGACAAATAGCTGGTTGCTAAGCAGCTGGTCGGGAAGCCGGCTGCCGTGTCCTTGACAACCGACTCATCAGCTGTCAGCTGACAATTAAAAAGTATGTAAAAGAAAAATAGCGTGGGGTCCAAAAAATAAAAAACCATGGGGTTCCCCCAAAATCCATACCAGTCCCTTATCCGAGCATGCAGCCTGGCAGGTAAGGAAAGGTGGGGGGCGAGAGAGCGTCCCCCTCCCTCCTGAGCCATACCAGGCCACCTGCCCTCAACATAGAGGGATGGGTGCTTTGGGGAGAAGGGCCTCTTCCTAAAAACCTTGGGTGGTGGTTGTGGGGGTTTGCAGGCAGAGGGCTTATCAGATTCTGGAAGCCCCCTTTAACAAGGGGACCCCCAGATCCCAGGTCCCCCCTATGTGAATGAGTATGGGGTATATTGTACCCCTACCCATTCAACAAAAATGTGTAGTGTTAGACAACACAAAGTATGTAGCTAGGTGGCCCCTTACCTATATAAGATCTGTCAAAGAGATATGGCGGGTAGCCTCCCAGAAGGCGGAGCATATTTTTCCCCATTTTTCGGGTGCGGCGGGCATCATGATTGACGATGGATATACATCGAGAGCCCTCCCTGCCCCTATGCACCCCCCCCCCATGTTGAGGGCATGTGGACTGGTATGGTTCGGGGGGGGGGGATCGCTCGTCCCCCCTCCTTTCCTGACCTGCCAGGCTGCATGCTCAGATGAGGGCCTGGTATGGACTGGGGGGGAACACCCTACACGTTTTTTGGGAAGTTCTAAAAAGAAGCCTCAGAACTGGAACATATAGTTGTTGACGTAAGATTTTTATTGGTGTTGGGTTTAAAAAAAAGTGATAATATTCTCTTGTTTAGGTGTGTTACCTAAAGCAAGTATGTTTATCTGTGGTCTCTTATCATCGATTGTTCCCTTCTATTTTGCTTTTTTTTAGGGGCTCCATTAATCTTTGGGTTATAGGTACATTTTATGTTACTTCTCCCATTCAAAAGTGTATTGAATTCTTGTGAGGAGTTTTTCTGAGACTTATGTTTGATGGTTTTATTGCTGTTAAAGTGGAAGTAAACCCATCAATTTAAAGGTTTCAAAAAACTGTTACATTTCTGGCATGTGCCGGGGGCTGTAACTGTCACATTGGTTGTGCTCCCAACCAAACTGTCAAACCATCCAATGGCTGGTGTCATGACTGATCACATGTGCAGCATCATGGCAGTTGAAGATTAGGCAGAGGACAAAATGATTGGAGGGTTTACTTTCACTTTAAAGGAAACTGCCATCTTGTCCTCTGATCTACAAACTGCCATGATGCTGCACATGTGATCAGCTATGACACCAGCCATTGGATGGTTTGACAGTTTGGTTGAGAGCACAACCAATGGGAGTGGAAGGGGGCTTCCAGAATCTGATAAGCCTCCTGCCTGCAAACCCCCACAACCACCACCCAAGGTTGTCAGGAAGAGGCCCTTCTCCCCAAAGCACCCACCCCTCTATGTTGAGGGCAGGTGGCCTGGTATGGCTCAGGAGGGAGGGGGGCGCTCTCTCGCCCCCCACATTTCCTTACCTGCCAGGTAAATATGTAATTTACCGACCCCTTCCTTTTCTAAATGAACACAGTGAGTGATCAGTAGCGTATGTTTGAGCTTTGGGGTGCACACCCTAATGCAATAGGCTGCGCACACCTATGCCTCTTCCCTTGCCGGTTGATTACTTCCCATGGCTTCCAATACCATCTGAAGACACCCAAACCTCTCTATCAGATCCTCAACTCTTCCCCTCAATCTCCTCATGTGTTAATTTTGACATCAAACTTCAATTTAGTTTTAGTCATAGTCTTTTGACTAAAATTCCATTTTAGGTTTAGTTGTATTTGAGTCATCTGAATTGTTTCAGTTTTAGTTCAATTTTAGTAGACTATAATATCCTGAAAATTTTAGTCAACGAAAATCTAATGGGTTTAGTTCAATTGTAACTCCTTATTTAAGCATTATATACTCCTGGGGCCGGATTCAGAAAAGAGATACGCCGGCGTATCTCCTGATACGCCGTCGTATCTCTGAGTCCGGCTGTCGTATCTATGCGACTGATTCATAGAATCAGTTACGCATAGATCTCCCTAAGATCCGCCAGGTGTAAGTGACTTACACCGTCGGATCTTAGGCCAGCCGCTAGGTGGCGCTTCCGTATCTTTTACGTGTCGAATATGCAAATTAGCATTTACGTCGATTCAGAAACAAACAACTTTTTCCGGCGGAAAGTTACCCCTGCTATATGAGGGGTATGTGAGGTGTATCCTATGTTAAGTATGGCCAATGTTCCCACGCAGAGTTTTGAAATTTTTACATCGTTTGCGTAAGTCGTTCGCGAATACGGCCTGACGTAATTTACGTTAACGTCAAAACCAATGACGTCCTTGCGACGTCATTTGGAGCAATGCACGCTGTGAAACTTTGCGGATGATCATGCATTACAAACACAGATTTAGCCGTTGTGATATATAACGTCTTAATAAATAAAACCAATAGTCAAACAAAAAATTTGCATTTTGACCAACAGAAGTGCAACTTAAAAAAAAAACAAAAAAAACCTGTAAGCTCTTGTAGCATTGTCCTTGGAGAGCTTTTAAGAGTGTTGACTTCATATGCCTCTTTCTGGGTACCTGCAGCTGTTTGCTAAGGGTTTCCACTTAATTGCTAGGGGTTTCCACTTGTCCCACCCTTACTCCCGCTTGCTTGCTCAATGACCAGACCAGGGTATTTGGGTTTTTTGTATTTTATTTTAGAACTTGGATGGGAGAAGAGATTAGCAGGATACTCGGACTGGAACTATTCACAATGGATAAGGACAACTTTCACTTGGCCTTACCGGATTATTTGTAGGATCAGTCACACTGCTTTACCATATAGCCACATGTATGGAGGAATTAAGTCTTCTTGCTCTCACTAGCAGCAGACTTGATGCACTACATTATCTTCAGGATACGCTCTAGCATCCCCTTTACTGACACTTGTCCACTGACTGTTCTAGCTGAAGGGGTGGCCTTCACTTGGCAGGCCCCAAAGACACAGATCTGTACTCACTGTAGGCAGAATCAGATCCTTCCTGGTGTCTCCCTTCCAGTCAGCTCTGCAGGACCTCTGGGTTCAGCTTCTCTCTCTCTCTAGTCCCTTGGGTCGACCACCCAAGGCAGCACGACCACCTCTGCAGAGGAGAGAGCAGCCGCCCCCTCCCTCGTGGACTCCGTTCCCCAGCTCAACTAACTATGAGCACATGTACCAATTGCCAGGACTGCAACAAAGCCTGTACACTCACTTGTCAGGTCCCCTCCCACTGTCCAATATGCCTCCCTATTGGACCAGTGAGGGACAGTCAGAACAAGCTGAGCTGCACCTGAGTACAATGAGCAGACCTAACTAATAGATCCTGCTCCCTGGCAGGTAGAGAGCACTCTAAGTTTTACCTGACCTTCTTCCTTGTAAGCAGAAAGACCAAAAACGATACTTTCTTCTATCGCCTACCTAGGAGGGTGCTACACTCTATTGGCTGTAATGCCATTGCACATATTACCTGACTATATACTATATCAATAAAAAACAAATAAGAAAAGCCTATTTCTTATTTTTTTTTCTTTCAGCAGCTTAGTAGGTGCCCCCTACTTTTTCTTATATGTAATGCAGTGTTCATCTTGACTTCAAATTTCGATTTGGTTTTAGTCATAGTATTTTAACTAAAATTTTTGTAGTATTTTAGTCATCTGAATTGTTTTAGTATTAGTCGTATTTCAATAGATTAGTGTTAATTTAATTGATGACAATATTTTTGTTGATGAAATTTACACTGTCCTCACACATCACCAATTTACTAACTGACATATCAAGGTGGATCCTCAATTCCTTTAAATTGGTTGAAAACTGAGCTCATAACAATTCCCCCACTAACCCCCTTTCCCACCCTCCGACCCCCCTTCCCCAACTTTACCATCGGGATCCATAGCACAAGTATCAGCCCCTCCACATATTTAGAGGTGCTGTGTCTACTCCTAGATCTCTCCTTTTTGGCCCCAGTTGCTTGACTCAGTGTCTGAGAATGGCACCATATACCCAGGGAGGCCACTCAGGCCTTGTACACACGGTCGTACCAAACCGATGTGACTGGTCCGTCGGACCGTTTTCATCGGTTCACCTCTAAAGTGGACGTACGTCCTGATATGTGTACACACCGTCAGTCCAAAATCCGATCGGGTCAGAACGCGGTGACGTCAAACACACGACGTGCTGAATAAAACGAAGTTCAATGCTTCCAAGCATGCGTCGACTTGATTCTGAGCATGCGCGGGTTTTGAACCGATGCTTTTCTGTACTAACCATCGGTTTGGTCTGAAGGGGCAGCGGTCCATCTGTTCGGTTTTGAAGCATGTTTTAAAATTTTGGACCGAAGGAAAACAGACGGATGGCCTATACACACGGTCGGTTTGGTCCGATGAAACTGAACTTTGGTTCATTCTCATCGGTTTGGTCCGACCGTGTGTACAAGGCCTTAGCCTGCTGTTGGTGAGACTCAAAACTAATTTCCCAAAAAGGTTTAATCCCTTGGGACAGATCAAATTTCTTTGATCCTCCCTGGGTATATGGTGTCATTCTCAGACACTGAGTCAAGCAACGGTGGCAAAGTGAAATAAAGGAAACGCTCGGAGGGTACAAGCACCTTGAAGTATGCTGGTAATGGATGAAGTCCGTTTATGGGCAAAGGTTAAATATTGATCGATCGATTTGCCAAAACTTCTTTAAATAAAAGGTGTAACTATAGGACAACTGTTTTCTTTTCACTCGTGTGGCACAAATGTCCCCCATTGGACCTCTTGGTGGGTCTTGGGGAGTATCCAGAATCGTGATTCAACGGGTGGTAATGTTTTAAAATAAAGGTCCTACAAAAGCTCCAGAAGATGCCATGTTTGTGGTGAAACATGTAGCGGCAACCATTCTTTTTTAATATGACCATTGGGCTATCTATAGCCCTAATTGTATAAGTAGTTTTATACTGTTTATGTGTCAATACATTTAGTATTTTTTGTATAATTGATTATTTGATTTTCTGCAGACATTTGTGAGCACAGTCAATAACTGCACAGGCACAAGGATTTCTATTATCAGGGCCGGCCTTTGCGCTGTGCGGGTTGTGCGCCCGCACAGGGCGCCATGACAACAGGGGCGCCATGCGGCCATCACAGCTCGTAGTCAGTTTACCCTAAATGATGTGTTGAATTAGGCAGGGGCGGCCGCCGCCCGGGTCACTGGCAGCCAGCACGACTCTGCCTATATAGTAAAATGGTGGTCTGTGTGTATTGTGTAGTGGTCTGTGAGTAGTTTATTGTGTAGCAGTCAGTGTGTATTGTGTAGGGGTCAGTGTGTATTGTGTAGTGGTCAGTGTGTATTGTGTAGGGGTCAGTGTGTATTGTGTAGTGGTCAGTGTGTATTGTGTAGCGGTCAGTGGGTAGTTTATTGTGTAGTGGTCTGTGGGTAGTTTATTGTGTAGTGGTCAGTGTGTATTGTGTAGTGTTCAGTGTGCATTGTGTAGTGGTCAGTGTGTATTGTGTAGTGGTCAGTGTGTATTGTGTAGTGGTCAGTGTGTATTGTGTAGCGGTCAGTGGGTAGTTTATTGTGTAGTGGTCTGTGGGTAGTTTATTGTGTAGTGGTCTGTGGGTAGTTGACTGTGTAGCGGTCAGTGTGTATTGTGTAGTGGTCAGTGTGTATTGTGTAGTGGTCAGTGTGTATTGTGTAGTGGTCAGTGTGTATTGTGTAGCGGTCAGTGGGTAGTTTATTGTGTAGTGGTCTGTGAGTAGTTTATTGTGTAGCGGTCAGTGTGTATTGTGTAGTGGTCAGTGTGTATTGTGTAGCGGTCAGTGGGTATTGTGTAGTGGTCAGTGTGTATTGTGTAGCGGTCAGTGGGTAGTTGATTGTGTAGCGGTCAGTGTGTAGCGGTCTGGGGGGGCGAAACAGGATTAGCTCGCACAGGGCGCCTGAACACCTAAGGCCGGCCCTGTCTATTATAGTGTCATTTAATTCTAGTAGGTAGATACTGACCCTGAATAAGGCCTGAAAATAGATTCCGAAGTCCATTTGGATACAAAAACAGTTGAAAGCATTGTCTAGGTCAGAGGTAGGCAACCTCTGCCCTCCAGCTGTGGTGAAACTACAAATTCCATCATGCCTCTAGGAGTCATGCCTGTGATTGGCAGGGTCTTGCAATGTCCCGTGGGACTTATAATTTCACCACAGCAGGGGGGGCAAGGTTGCCTATCCCTGGTCTAGGTGGTGTAACAAAACCTAAAAGTTCTAGGTTTTCACATTCCTTAGCATGCATGTTTTGTAACATAAAACTTACAGTATATTTGATGCTAGGGCCACTTGCATTTGATATTTTTTATTTTATTTGCATTAAAAATAATGACTTTGCATTCCAAATTTGTAGCCTTGCCACACCTTTTTTTGCATGTAGTGTCGGTTTTGACATTTACAGCCACCAATGAAAATTCTTAAAATGTTTCCATAAAATGAAAGGGGAAGGTAGATTGGTTGCTGTTGGTAACTATAACATATTTCAGGTTTGTTTGACTTTTAATTTTTTTTCTAGTTTGGATGATTCAGCCGCAAGGTGTGTTTGTTACAGTCTGTATTTAGTATGCAGGCAGCTGGAGGCCATATGCTAGCAAATATTCCTCATCACGCATCAATCCTGTCGAATTTTGTAAACAAAAAAGCTCACAGGCCATGGGCAATGGACCCTTGGTTGTCTGAATCTGAACCTGTTTAATCAGGTGGCTACAAAATATACACAGCCTGCAATTTTTTTTTAAGCCTTTCACTTTTGTTTTGTAGAACGTATGGCACAGATCTATAAATCCAGGATTTGCTCTGCATTTCAGACCAAATCCCAAGATTTAGCAATGTTCCTTAGGATACAGCGAGCAGAATACAAATCCTGATTTTTCTGGATGTTATTTTATTTATTACAGTCTAGTGAATGACAGAGCTGGGCTTGTTGTCTTTTGCGACAGAATCTATCCCCAGCTGAGAAATGGATGTACGATGTCGCAGTGGGGGAGATTTACTAAAACTGGTGCACACAAAATCTGGTGCAGCAGTGCATAGAAACCAATCAGCTTCTAACTTCACCTTGTTCAATTAAGCTTTGACAATAAAACCTGGAAGCTGATTGGTTACAATGCACAGCTGCACCAGATTCTGTGTGCATAAGTCTTAGTATATCACCCCCAGTATGTGGCACCAGTATGTGGTAGTCAGAAAACCAACCCGAAGGGCTTTTGTTTTGTTTATTAGGGTAAACATCTTGGATGGGGTTAGGGTAGGGTGACCAGACGTCCCCGGTTTCCGGAGACAGTCCCTGGATTGAGGACAATGTCCCTGGGCCAAGTCTGTCCCCGGTTTTGTCCCTGAATTTGATTTAAGCAGGGGCTGCAGTGATCCTGCATTTCTGGGTATTGGAGCCGATCATCAGCTCCGGCGGACTTAATGTAAATTTGTACCCGCTGATCGGTATGTACACAGGCAGAACAGTGGTCTGGCTATGTAAACAAGGCAGATTGCTGTTCTGTCAGTATGCAAAGCAGGTACAGGGATCTATGCCTTCCCTTAGTAATAAAACACTTGTTAGGCACATATTTAACCCTTTGATTGCCCTAGATGTTATCCCCTAACTAACCAGTGTCATTACTACAGTGACAGTGCATATTTTTAGCACTGATCACTGTATTAGTGTTACTGGTTCCCACAAAGTGTAATTTTGTGTCCGATTTTGTCCGACACAATATCACAGTCCAGCTATGTGACGCTGATTGCCGCCATTACTAGTAAAAAAAAAAATGTCCCCGGATTTCATTAAAAACATCTGGTCATCTTAGGTTAGGGTGGTCAGGGCCTGCCTTTGGGGTGTGCGAGCTGTGCGGACGCACAGGGTGCCACAGGGGCGCTGTGCGGCCATCACAGCTCACAGCAGGCCCAGACTAGCCATAGGGCATACCAAGGGATTGGCGAGAGGGTCGCAGGGCGAGAGGGGGCGCCCAAAGGCGCCTAGATTACCTTATAGCAGAGATCCCCCAACCCCCCCCGCCACCAGCACAGCGCCGGCCGAAAACCGTCCGCGAGTGAGAAAAGCGGCCGTGAGCGGGACAGATCAGCAGGGGGATCGGAGCTCACTGAGAGCTCCAGATAGAGAGAGAGAGATGAGCTGGGCGTATCACAGCCAGCTCTGACATTTATCCCCTCCCCCTGCTGCCCACACAACCAGTTAGAGGAGAGGAGCTGCTTTTACTCCTCCCCCTCCTCTTGTCCTCTCCTCCTGTGTCTGCCCCGCCCACTCTCCCCGACAGACATTGTTCTGCTGCCTAAGGATCGTGGGCGGGAATATTCAATATATTAAAGCCCAGCAAACAGAAAGGAAAGATGGAGCATGATTTGCATCCATCCAGTCAGTCCCTCCTGCCTTTGAGTGAGTACTGTACACTGATGTAGGAGTGCCCTTCATTCCCTTCTCTCTCTCTCTCTTCACCTTTTTTTCTTTCTCTCTCCCTATTATCTATCTTTATCTATCCATCTATCTATCTATCTATCTATCTATCTATCTATCTATCTATCTATCTTCCTTTGTATCTATCTATCTATCTATCTATCTATCTATCTATCTATCTATCTATCTATCTATCTATCTACCTTTGTTTCTTTCTATCTACCTGTCTTTCTATCTATCTATCTATCTATCTATCTATCTATCTTCCTTTGTATCTATCTATCTATCTATCTATCTATCTATCTATCTATCTATCTATCTACCTTTGTTTCTTTCTATCTACCTGTCTTTCTCTTTCTATCTATCTATCTATCTATCTATCTATCTATCTATCTATCTATCTATCTATCTGTAACGGAACCCCAAATGGGACAAGGGTTAACGCTGTTTTAGATATTCCATTCCGAACCCAAGACAGCTTATCGACACTCCACAATCCGGCGACACGACCCATACAGATTTCCCCCCAGAAATGAGACACACAGCTCTGTTCTCTGGTTCAACAGGAATAGACCCTCTTTATTGAGAAGGCAGGCTCTTATATACACCAAAAAGAATACTTGCAGTAATCAAATGGACAATGACACACTCCACCCACAACATCATACAATGGTTACTAACGAGCCTCCAATACACATCTTTTAGTCAGACTTTCTGAGCACCAGGTCTGACATAATTAACATGAGCTAATTACTAATCATTTGATAAGTCAGACATCTGACCTTTAGACTGTGCTAACTCACAGTGTCAATTAGCATAACACAATGAAAGGTCTTTAGGAGCCATACTAAGGTTAATTTACATCACAGTCGCAGACGACATTAACACCTTAACAGTCTATGTTCCTACATTGAATAAGTCACTCTTCATTGACCTGTTGGGTTCAGAATCAACAACCTGTAATATTTCAAGATATCCTGGAATACATTGTGAATTATCATTACTGCCCCATCTCATGTAATCCAAGATATCATTTCTCAGTCATCCTATGCCCCTAGTGGACATAGGATGACTTTAGACCCAAGAGTCATCGGTGAAGCTGAAACAGGAGTACCCCACACCCTGCAAGAGCCTGTGGGTCCCACGGGCCATTCTGTTACACTATCTATCTTTCTCCATCTATCTATCTATCTATCTATCTATCTATCTATCTATCTATCTATCTATCTATCTATCTATCTATGCATCTATCTATCTTTCTCTATCTATCTATCTATCTATCTATCTATCTATCTATCTATCTATCTATCTATCTTTGTATCTATCTATCATCCTATCTATCTATCTATCTATCTATCTATCTATCGATCTATCTATCTATCTTCCTTTCTATCTATCTATTATCTATCTATCTATGTGCCAACAGAGAGGGCTTGGCGTGCCAGCTGCGGCACGTGTGCCATAGGTTCCCCATCACTGTCCTAGGCAATAGCATCACTGTTGTCTCAAGTACCTTAAGCAGGACTTGCAACCTTTGGCCTAGGAGACTTCTATAACCAGGTGGAGAGATCTTTTGTTCATCACTGCCTGTTTTATCTTCTAAAATCCTGCACCACAACCACATGCATTACATCTGATTGCAGCACAGCCCCATTCACTTGAATTGTTATGTTCGGCAGGCAGATCATTTTTAGCATGCCGTGATGGCTGCAGAATGTGCATATCCCTATATGATTGCCTTTGCAGCTTGAGGGGTGGTAAAAACATGGGTCAACTGCCCATTTTACCACCTGCCAACTTCAAGTGTATGCAAGACCTTTTGGTAGATTTCCATGGGGATGAAGAAAATGTACTTTGCTAAGTTTGCCATTATGCCTCTTTGGGTGGTGGCCATGGAGAAAGGCGAGTGTTCCTAAAAGACATTATAATTGTGACACAGCTTTTGATATCTTCCAGCATCATATTTCTTCGCAGCTCTTGTCATTCAACACCTTGGAGTCACAAAGGAGGTGCTGTGATCACAGGTCTCAATGGAGAGCAAACAGCTATTGCACGTAGCTACATAATGCTTATGACATGACACTGACTGCGAGTGCTGCTCTGATTAATGTCTGAATGGTGAAGGACCACCACTCAGGGCCACCAGCCTAGCATATCTTATTAGTACTGATCTGAGAGGAAAATGCCCCCACACTGCCCTGCCCAGTCCTCCTTTGCCTACCCTGGACCTAGTATTCCGAAAGGCACATATTCATTAATGTAAGCTGACATAATGTATAGATCTATGATTTCAGTAATTCATGTTGTCAGCCATGGAAAATCGGCAGATCTTATTTAACCACTTGACCTCTGGAACGTTTTACTCCCTTCACAACCAGGGCATTTTTGCTAATCAGCACTGTGATTTTTTAATTGGCTTGGTTATGCAACACTGTAAGCAAATTAAATTTATATAATTTTTCACACTTTCTTTTACATCCATATTTAGGGTGTAACATGGTGCCAGGTGGACTCCACCCCCCATGACATTATTATTATTATTATTATTATTATTATTATTATACAGGATTTATATAGCGCCAACAGTTTGCGCAGCGCTTTACATCAGGGAAGACAGTACAGTCACAATACAATTCAATACAGGAGGGATCAGAGGGCCCTGCTCGTTAGAGCTTACAATCTAGAAGGGAGGGTCAAGTGGAACAATGGGTAGTAGCTGTGGGGGATGATCAGATGGACTCAAATGCACATACAGTTGTTAGGTGTGGGTAGGATAGGCTTCTCTGAAGAGGAGGGTTTTCAGGGATCCTCTAAAAGCTAGTAGAGAAGGAGATAGGCGGATAGATTGGGGTAAGGAGTTCCATAGGCTTGGAGAGGCTCTGGAGAAGTCCTGGAGACGAGCGTGGGAGCAGGTGATGAGAGAGCTAGAGAGTAGGAGGTCTTGAGAAGAGCGAAGAGAACGATTAGGTTGGTATTTAGAGACTAGGTCAGTGATGTAGCTGGGGGCAGAGTTGTGGATGGCTTTGTAGGTAGTAGTTAGTAGTTTGAATTTATTTCTTTGGGTGAGTGGAAGCCAATGGAGGGATTGACAGAGAGGGGAAGCAGAGACAGAGCGTTTGGTAAGGTGGATGAGTCTGGCAGCAGCATTCATGATGGACTGAAGGGGGGTTATAGTATGCAGAGGTAAGCCAGTGAGAAGGGAATTGCAGTAATCGAGGCGAGAGATGACCAGGGAGTGGATTAGGAGCTTTGTGGTGTCCTTGGTTAGAAAGGGGCGTATTTTGGAGATTTTGCGAGGGTTGAGGCGGCAAGATTTGGACAGTGATTGAACGTGAGGTTTAAAGGACAGTTCAGAGTCCAGGACTACTCCTAGGACCTTGACATGTGGGGATGGGCTGATAGTTGTGCCATTAATTTTGACAGAGAGATCAGGGGAAGAGGCACGTGGGGGAGGGAAAATGATAAGTTCAGTTTTAGATAGATTGAGTTTGAGGAAGTGGTGCGACATCCAAAGTGAAATATCTGATAGTAAATTAGTGATACGTGAGGAAAATGAGCTAGTGAGTTGAGGGGTAGAGAAATACTTTATGTGGGGGTTCTTCTCCCTGGCAACTCCTGTCACTTTTGATATTGCCACATTTGTGTGGGGATCCAGTGCATGGGAAATGCGCCCATGTGCATGAAGCGCAAAGCCACTGACAGTATATTTTTAGGTCCACCCTAAAAAACAAACAAAAAATAAATAAAAAAAATGGCCAAAAGGCTCCAAATTTTTTTTTATTTTTTATACTTACCAGAAATGGCTCTAATCGTCCTAATCTGCCACTTCCTATTCCACGGTGATCTTCTCTCTTCTCCTCCTTGTGTTATCTTCTGGGATATTTGGGTGCGTTGTCTTCTGGGACCTGTGTGTGTCCAAAGAGAACAGCCGCCCATTCACAAAGCGCCGCGCGACTCGCACATGCGCAGTAGGATACGTGCAGCTTCACTGCCTGTTTCCCTTCCTTAGGATGGCGGCGCCGGCACCCGTTACAAGGAACAGATCGGCATTGGGCGGCCAGCATGGGCACCCTGGAGAGGTAAGTGTGCTTATCAAAAGTCAGCAGGTACAGTGTTTGTACCTGCTGACTTTTAATTTTATTTTTTAAAGCTGGACCGCAGCGTTAAATCTGACACTCTTCCTGGAAGTGTGAGAGGCTTGGTCCTCTGGTTTGATCACCTAGCACCAACCTCACAAATAGATTACTGTAATGATGTTGGGGGCCAGCAGTAGGAAATAGGGGATGCAGTCATTTAACACACCCAGAAGTGTGCCGGATATGAAAAGTCTGCCAGTGGCTCTAGTTGAAATATTGTGCATTATCCACACCCGAAATTGTAGTGATATTGATAATGGTTGTGGTATTTTTCTATTTTACTTTCTCTTCCATAGAAACAGTAGCTCAGCAACTGATGACACAACGTGAATATCAATGACAATAGCAGACAGGCTTGAAGTCCCATGGGTCAGCTTCTCGTGACCCTGGATAAATCGCATTTTCATCTGTCAGGGGTAACCGGATTAGCATGTAAACTTAACTGACTATATGAATAGAACCCTGGGAAATCCAGTTAACAAAATGTTGAAGGGCAACCCCGGGCAAAGTGCACTGAAGACAGAAGGCAATCTTTATAGGTATCCAATTTGAAAAACGATTTGCCTTTGCGTGTTGTTTTTGGAAGTGTCACTGTAGCAGACTACCAATGTAATCACTATGCTTAAATGCAGACCCTTACTTAGTTTCCCATAACTTCTTGGGTTCCTGGACATGGCTTGGTAGTATATATTCCTTAGCTTTCCTCTTTGAGGTGCTCAAAGAGGCCACCCCTGATGAGATAGGAGTAGCTGGACAAGTGATGTGCAGCCAGGTGAGTGACCCTCCATTGTCAGAACTGGCGTGCAGGCAACTACATTTTTTCCATGGCGTGCAGGCAGCCAGACCTGGGCCTAAGAGCCTAATAATTCTTAAAAAAACATCCCAGCCCAGCACATTCAGCTGTTAGCTGGGGATTCCCAACTGAACTGACAGGTCAATGTAAACAAAAAACGCAGGTAAAACAAAACAGTGTGAGCCCCCTCAAAATTAATACAAGGCACTTAGGTTCTGAAATTTAAGGGGGACATTTAATGAAGAAAATGCATGGATCCCTGTCCCCTACAACATGCACAAAAAGAAGTAAAGCCTGTACCATACCACATACACAAAAGAAAGTGAAGTCTGTCAATTACAACATACACAAAAATAAGTAAAGCCTGCCCCTTACAACATACACAAAAGGAAGTGAAGGCCTGGGATGTTAATAGCACCCCCAGGCAAACAATGGCTTCCATGGCTGAAACAGAGGCTAAATTGCCCATAATTACACTAACTCTGTTCCGCACAACATACATAAAAGAACGTGAAGCCTGTTCCTTAACATACATAAAAGGAAGTGAAGCATGTCCCTTACAACATACATACAAGTAAGTAAAGCCTGTCCCTTACAACATACATAAAAGGAAGTGAAGCCTGTCCCTTATGTAGCACTACCCCCGGAGGAGCTGCTAGTTTGTTTTGGGTGGCACATTTACCTTGTGGCTCTCCGAATTCCTAGGGGTGAATGGTGCATATAGCAGTAGTAAAGGATTGTCCGCAACAGGTGTCTTTTGCTGTGGTCTTTATTACCCAGCCGGGGCAAAACACAATAAACTGGTGGTGAAAGGATAGAGTTGAAGGAAGAAGGAGAACAGCAGATTCAGCCGTAGTATTTGGAAACAGTCCTGCTCCCATATGTAACACTTTCTGCACCACTCCTGCCTGAGTGGGCTTAGCATACCCGGACAGGCCTTTCTCACTGACCTGGCAGCCGGAGTATCACTCGAACCCTTTTCTGGGAAAAGTCGTTGCCACAGACCCTCCTGGAATGGACTTGAACTTGAGGAAAAATCTCTGCCACAGACCCTCCTGGAATGGACTCAGGGAGAAACCTCTGACACAGGCCCTCACTGATTACCATTACGGCAGTGTTTCTCAAATCCAGTCCTCAGGCCCCCCCAACAGGTCAGGTTTTCAGGATTTCCATTATTTTGCACAGGTGATTTGATCAGTTTCACTGCCTTAGTAATCACCACAGCCTTTTCATCTGAGGGAAATCCTGAAAACCTGACCTGTTGGGGGGGCCTGAGGACTGGAATTGAGAAACACTGCATTACGGAGACAATCTCCCTTGAATAATTGCGCCTGGATCTCCTTCTTATACCTTCGTACCGACTGACAGGTGATCAATCCTTCAGTGTCCGGCTACCTTGATCCCCAGGTGTTTGGCGTAATCCTTTTGGATCGCCAGCCTCTCATTGGCTCTCTGCAGATGGACTCCCCACGAACAGCTATACCGCTTGGGATTTTCAAGAATGGGAACCCAGTCGATCACTGGCTCCCCGCTGCTGCTCAAATGTTCCGGACCAACATGGTCCGGAAACCAGGAACACCGTGTGGCACGCACGCCCCAGCCAAGTAGGCCATAACGGCGGGGCGCCGTCATGTGGTCACCCTAAAGATGGGTGCCACACTGAAAGAAGACCCAGACTCAATGCCGTCTGTCCCATAAATACCCTCTCCCAGCATGCCCAGCGAGGAAACACCCTCCTGATTGGCTGCTGGGAAAAAGCACCCAAGTCTCGACCCCACTGCTGCCACCTATCGTCCTGGGGTGGAACATCACCCCAGCAACAACAGAATGAGCCCAGAGCACAGCCAAGCTGAGACAGAGAGCCTGTTTTGAACATAACAATTTGGATCAGAGTCTACTAAAACTCTGATCGCCCTCTAAATTTCAACAGCACCGGTACTTGGAAGTAACCAGGCGCTACACTTACATCATACATAAAAGAAAGTGTAGCCTGTTCCGTGTGTAGCACTACACCCGAAGGAGCTGCTGGTTTGTTTTGGGTGGCATGTTACCTCTACTCCTTTGCCATCTAGGGTATACGATGAGAGTTGAGAAGAACTGAAATGTCCACACTTTAGGTTTCTTTTTCTCTGCTTTATTACCCAACGGGGTAAAATAATTAAAGTGGTAGTTGAAGAGGTGGAAAGGATAATAGGTAGTAGGTTCAGGTGTATAACTTTGTTCGGAAACAATCCTGCTACCAGCAATGTAACATTCGTCGCCACTCTATCCAGAGTGGGTATTGTGCACCTGGATAGGCCTCTCTCACTAGCCTAGCAGCCAGTCTCTGTCACAGACCTTCCCAAAGGTGGAGATGTATCCAGTCCAGAATCCTTCTCAACACAGGATTAAGCACCCGGATCTCTCTTGAATAAACTTGTGAACTCAAAACTGACAGGCGACCATCACTCAGCCTTTTAAGCAATCATGCGTCCTTCAATGAAGTTCAAGGCCTCTCCTGAGATACCAGCCTCGTGCTCGGTGCTCTCCAAGACAGGTTCTTCATCGGGTGGCTTCCTCCCTCAGGACGGACAGCACAGGACCACTCTGCGATTGTAGACCCAGTCTGACTACCAGGCCTACATAGTAGATCACAACCCCGGACTAACATGGTCCCGGAGCCAGGAACACTTGAACATGCACCCCTGGCCATGAGGGCCACACACGGGGGGTGGTGGGACGAAGGACCAGTGATCGACGACCCAGAACTAATGACGTTTGTCCCGTAAGTACTCTCCCCCAGCATGCACAGTGAGGCGATCAACCCCCACTGATTGGCTGCCGAGGAAAAACACCCAATATGCCCTGACTCGACTGCTGCCACCTTTGGCCTGGGGCGGTTCCAACACCCCAGACAGCAATAGTGGTCACTCACAGTACAGCCATGGCTAGAACAGAGGCCCAAATTTGGTAAAACAATACAGTCAGAGGTAATTAAGTCTCTGACCACCCTCTAAATTTAAGGCATGATAGTAGCAGGTCGCTACACGTGCAACATCCATAAAAGGGAGTGAAGCCTGTCCCTTACAACATACATAAAAGGAAGTGAAGTCTGTTCCGTACAACATACATAAAAGGAAGTGAAGCCTGGCCCTTACAACATACATAAAAGGAAGTGAAGTTTGTTCCATACAACATACAGTACCTGTCATCGAGAAATTGTTTCCAGCACGACGGCATCGCGCTGATTCTCGGCGACATGGTGCCGACATCTCACACTCGCTGGAATAGGAAAAGCACATTCCAGCGAGTGTGTCATAAAACGACGGGGATCCGACTTGGATTCCCGCCAATTCTAGCCGCGGTGTTTGGTATGAATCATGAGGGGGAACTCCACGCCAAATTTTAAATAAAAAACCGGCATGGGTTCCCCCCCAGAGGCATACCAGGCCCTTAGGTCTGGCATGGATTGTAAGGAGAACCCCCTACGCCGAAAAAACAGCGTGGGGGTTCCCCCACAATCCATACCAGACCTGTTTTCAAGCACGCCGCCCGGCCGGTAGGGAAAGGAGTGGGGACGATCGAGCGCCCCCCTCCTGAGCCATACCAGGCTGCATGCCCTCAACATGGGGGGGTTGGGTGCTCTGGGGCAGGGGGGCGCCCTGTGGCCCCCCAACCCAAAGCACCCTGTCCCCATGTTGATAAGGACAGAGCCTCTTCCCGACAACCCTGGCCATTGGTTGTCGGGGTCTGCGGGCGGGGGGCTTATCGGAATCTGGGAGCCCCCTTTAATAAGGGGGCCCCCAGATACTGGCCCCCCACCCTAGGTGAATGAATATGGGGTACATCTTACCCCTACCCATTCACCTGGAAGAAAAGTGTCAATAAAATAAACACACAACACAGGGTTTTAAAATAATTTATTAGTCAGCTCCGGGGGTCTTCTCCGCTCTCCGGGGGGTCTTATTTGCTCTCCGGGGGGTCTTCTCCGCTCTCCGGGGGGTCTTCTTCCATCTTCTCCTCTTCGCTGTCATCTCCGCGCTCCCCGGGTTTTCCTCCCGCTCGCTCTCCGGTGCCTTCTTCGGGGCTGGCCGCCGCTATCTTCGTTTTAGTTCTATTACTAGCAGCGGCGCAGCCCGGTCTTCTTTGTCGTCTTCTGCCTTCTTCTTTTCTTCGATGTTGACACAGCGCTTCCTCCCGCTGTAATGCCGGGTACGCGGCTCGCACCGATTTATATAGGCCTCGCATGACGTCACGGTCCCATCATGCTCCGGGACCCACGAAGCATGATGGGACCATGACATCATACGAGGCCCATATAAATCGGTGCGTTTTTTGGGCGTAGGGGGTTCTCCTTACAATCCATGCCAGACTTAAGGGCCTGGTATGCCCCTGGGGGGGAACCCATGCCGGTTTTTTATTTAAAATTTGGCGTGGAGTTCCCCCTCATTATTCATACCAAACGCGCTGGCTCCCGCGACAGGGCTCGTAGGTGGTCAATCTCGCCGAGAAAGGAAGCGAGATTGACACAATATCGCGGTCACCTACTGTACATAAAAGAAAGTTAAGCCTGTCCCTTACAGCATACATCAGATAACATGGAATGATGTCATCATCAGCTTAGGCAAAGTCATTAAACTGGAGCTCAAGGATAGCGTTTTAATAACAAAAGTTGAAGTTTTTTTTGAAAAATAATTATTTTGTGTATATTTTGGCACGTCAGAAATTTATTGATGCAAACATTTTTTCAGAAAGTACAGCACCATTCCACCAGCCATGATCTGCCTGCATTGCAAAGAGGAACACAAAGATCCAGTGATGAGGTCACTGGTTCCAAAAAAACAAACAATAAAAGGCATGTAATGAAAACAAAAAGGTTTTATTTAAAAAATTGTTAGCATGTTAATGATGAGGGAGGGATGCAATGGAAAGTAAGATATGAGCAGGTTAAACTTCAGATTTAACCATTCTACACTGTATCCATAACAAGTTTTGGCTTTAGATATACTTTAATTAAACAATAAGAATAATTAAATCTTGTACTCCAATATATTGGCATGATATTCCATCGTTAATTAACAATTTTCAGTAAAAGTAGAGCCGTGGGAGAAGTCTGAGCTCTGATACTGTTGTCAAGAGGGAGAAGCTGAGGTAAATTCGATTGTTTACAAGTCTTTGTATGAACCTTCAAGTGGCATGGAAGAGACGCAGTGTGTGATTCTGCATACACATTAGCTTCTGAACTGCATGGACATTGAGTTTAGATGCCCTTGCTTTGGCTCATTTTAAATACAATTAAACATGTAATCGAAAATTAGAATGTGGAAGGGTTAGCATTTCATCAAGGTTGTTATTAGTCTATGTCTCCTCAATGCCTGTCCTACTGAGCAAACAGGTGAACACGGAAGAAGCCAGTCCCTGGACCTCTACTGTCTCATCAGAAGCAAAAGTTGGTCAGGAGTACACCCCCAGCCTGGACAATGAAGCAATGTCTTCATGGGAAACACAGCTATAAAAATCTAACAAAAGTTCTAACTATTCCTCACTCTGTCCAAAACAAAACAAAAAAAAAACAGTTTTGTCTGTAGTTCCCCTTAAGGGTAGCCAGGTGAACATGTAAAAGAAAGACTAGAGGTGCATCTGTTGGCTGAATTTGAAAAGTTCATATAAAAAAGTTTTATATTTACCTGGTAGAAAGAAATATTATAAAAATATTTCTTAAAAGGGAAGTATGGGCAAAGCTTTTTTGGCCATACTCTTCTTGCGAGTCACAGGAGTGCACTTACTTTTGTTCTTCTGTGACCCAGAGTAAGTTGATAAAAGGCTATTGCCCGATATCTGCTGAGGGGGCAGAGCTGCTCCAGGTTCTGTGCACCTGGAATGTAGTCAGTCTGTAAAAACAATAATAAATGTGGATTCTTTCTATTCTTTCTAACTACTTGTTGCCGACGGATGGCAGAGGCAGACTGGAGAACTTACTTGTACTTCACCGGCTTGCTTCTAGGTTTGGGGCGTGCATGCATGTGGCCCCTGTGGACCTGTGTTGTGATTGGACACAGCAAGCGTCCGGTAGCCAATTTCAACCAATGATTTTTAGGCTGAAGTCAACTGATTAGCTGTGGCCAATCACGCAGGAGTTCTGTGTTTACAAAGCTACAGAACTCTGTGTATTGTGAACAGCGAGTTGGCTGTTTTGAAAAAACACAGATAGTAAAGTAAAAGCAACACACATTTTTAGGCACACAGTTAACCCTTTGATTGCCCCTAGATGTTAACCCCTTCCCAGCCACTGTCATTATATACAGGCATACCCCACTTTTAGGTACACAATGGGGTTTATTTACTAAACCTAGAAAGTGCAAAATTAGGCTCACTTCTGCATAGAAACCAATAAGCTTCCAGGTTTTATTACCAAAGCTTAAAGCGGTTGTATAGTCCTAAATGTATTTTTATTTTTTCCCACCTGTAAGGTAAAAGGCATATTGAGCTAGTATGCACCGCATACTAGCTCATTATAAAATACTTACCTTAGAACGAGGCATCTGTAACTTACCTGGTCCACGCCGAAGGAGATGACATCTTCCGGGTATCGCGGATCCAGCGCTGTGAGTTGCTAGAGCCGCAATGTCATCACTCCTGCGCATGCTTGCGGGAGACTTCTTTCCGGCAAGGTCCGGCGTGTGCCTGGCCTTCAGCCGAGAATTCCCTGTGCGCATGTGCCGCTCATTGCAAGGGGAATATCTTCTAAACCTTACTGGTTTAGGAGCTTTTTTTTTACCTACAGGTAAGCCTTATTATAGGCTTACCTGTAGGTAAAAGTAAAAAATGTGCCTATGCAACCACTTTAATTGAACAAGCTGGGCTTAGAAGCTCATTGGTATCTATGCAGAAGTGAGCCTGATTTTGCACTTTCCAGCTTTAGTTAATAAACCCCATCGTGTACTTAAAAGTGGGGTGTGCCTGTACCTCCTAACTTTTTGAGTTGGGAATAAGGGATACCTATTAGCTAAAGTATTAAAATTCAGAAAGGAGTACACCATACACAGGACGGGCTGCGGGTGTCTGTGGTAGTGCAGTGCCACGTCCTAAATATGTAGAAATAGCAATTGTTGGAGAAGGACAAAAATGGATTTTATAGGCATCAATTATAAAAATATGAATACGTTTTATTGATACAATTCCCACAAAGGGTTATTGGACCAACATCACAGTAGATACATATAAAAACATTAAAACAGGAAATTTAACACAGAAACAACTGTATTAAGCAGCAAAAATATATAGTTATCCAATAATGATCCAGAGGAGGCACCAAATCTCACGGGAGATATGATGACTGTCATACATAGTAGATCACAAACAAGCTTGACATGTTTCGCGGAGACCGCTTCTTTGGGAGCTAGTAATATTTCTAAGAAAAGAACAGACTATTATAGGTTTATACGTGTACATTGGTATATACATATTTATCATATATCAAAAATGTACATAGACAGAAAGGGCCAGATTCACAAAGAGATACGACGGCGGATCTCCTGATCCGCCGTCGTATCTCTGAGTCCTCTGAGTATCTCTGAGTCCAGCCGGTCGGATCTATGCGACTGATTCATAAGAATCAGTTCCGCATAGATCTCCCTTAGATCCGACTGGTGTAAGTGACTTACACCGTCGGATCTTAGGCTGCAATCTCCCGCCGGCCGCTAGGTGTCTCATCGGTCTTTTACGCGTCGGATATGCAAATGAGGAGAACCGCCGATTCAGAAACGAACGCCCGCCCGTTGCTTTTTTTTTACGTTGTTTGCGTTCGGCTTTTTCCGGCGGATAGTTACCCCTGCTATATGAGGGGTAGCTAATGTTAAGTATGGCCGTCGTTCCCGCGCCGAGTTTCAAATTTTTACGTTGTTTGCGTAAGTCGGTCTGGAATACGGATGGCCGCAATTTACGTTGCCGCCGAAAACAATGACGTCCTTGCGACGTCATTTGGAGCATGCGCACTGGGAAATTTCGCCGGCGGCGCATGCGCAGTCAAATCGGCACGGGAACGCGCCTGATTTAAATTGTACACTCTCCCTAGCTGCGGAATTTGAATTCCGCCGGGGGAGTTACGATCCGACGGTGCAATTTTCGAGGTAAGTGCTTTGTGAATACTGCACTAGCCTTGCTAAATTGCACCGGCGGATCGTAAATCACATAGATTACGCGGATCTAAAGATCCGCTAATCTATGTGAATCTAGCCCACAATGTATAACATGTGCAGTGGAGCACTATATAACAAAGCATGCGAGTAGAACCATAACCATCAAAGTGCCACCAATGAGAGACTGCGTGCTAATAGTCCAACAAGAAGGGGATGTTGGGACACATCAGAAAAAATGGTGTAGGAAAAGAAAGGTTATATATTGTTACATGCAGGTAATGTCGGGATGTAGGTTGGTTGAATATTTCAGTCCAGTATTGTAACCATCCCAAAAATTATCATAAAAAGAGGACTGTTTAGGAGAAAGAGAGTGTGCGCTTATGCAGATAGAATGACAACACCACCAAAGTAAGATAATAAAGGCAAGTAGTTGAAAGAAATGCCTACCATCCAGGGTACTGGATAGGGTTTTAAAACATGGATATTCTCTGACAGAAGTAGAATTGTAGTGGTTAATAGGATATACTCAGAACTTCTCAAAGTGTCTTGTTGGTATTAAAGATGGAAGTGCGTCTATCATGGACAATAATCCATGGGAAAAGACAAAAAGGACATATCAAATTAGACCTTCTTTGTGGAAGCTAATTGGGGTAGATTTTACACAAAGGATAGCAATGGTAAATAAATAGAGAACAAAGGAACATAACACTGAGTGTGTATACAAATATAACACACATCAGTACATACCTAATTGTCAGCCAGGAGGATGGAAAAAGAACCAAGACCATAAGAGAGACAACTGTCCCATAGGATTTAGAAAGTACGTCTAAAAACAGTGGGGGTCAAAGGTCACCATGCTGGCTGTATCGTTGATGAAAATCTAAAAAAATAAACCAAAACAAAAGAGGATACGATAAGCCTGTTAGCAGAGCAAAATCCTGCTAACCCAAAAAGGCACCAAAGGTTCTAGTGTGTTGTAGCAGAAGTACCTACCAACAAGAGCACATTCAAGGCGAGAGTCTGGAATCTGAGGATCGTCTGTGGGTGTCTGTGTCGTCTGACAAGCTGGGCTGCACACCCCTGTGTTATGTATGTGTCTCCAGTCACGTGTGCGACGAGGACTTCCGCATCACGTGACTCGGCCAATACACAGGCGGACCAATCAGATCACCCATGTCACAGGAGCGGCGTCAATGAAGTCGCGCCGTGAACAGCTGGGTGTAGGATGGACAGTCTGTAGGGGAGGGGGGATGGGAGCAACCCCGCCCAGCGGGACAAACGGGACGTATCAAAGTACGTCCGTGACCAGATAATGTGAGGAGGCTGGCCCACGGTGCGAGAGGAGTTAACCCATGTCTCCCTACCCAGCCGCAGAGTGAAAACAGGATACACTCTGCCGTTGGCTGGCCGTACATCACCGTCCGTGGGATCCGAGGGTGCACACTAGTCTCAAATGAAAACAAATGACAACAAATGGGGCCATGATACACTCGCATGCAAAAAGCATAGAGAATAAAAAAGTGGTAAAAATAACTTACATATACAATATAAATATTGCACAAATGTACTGGTAATATAGATACTACTATAATTAATTGTACATAAAAGAGAAACATTGGTGTTATGTGCAGTTTGTTTTGTAAGCACAAAAGGGAAGGGAGGGAGAAAGGGGAGGAAAGGAAGGGGGGAAGGGGGTATTTATGCTGAAGGATTGAAATTGGAAAAGAGCACTTACACGTAGAAAACATGTCAGGCTTGTTTGTGATCTACTATGTATGACAGTCATCATATCTCCTGTGAGGCCTCGTACACACGACAGAGTTTCTCGGCAGAATTCACCGAGAAACTCGGTCAAAACCCGGATTCTGCCGAGAAACTCTGTCGTCTGTACAGTTTTGGCTCGATGGAGCCGCCGAGGAACTCGACGAGAAAATAGAGAACATGTTCTCTATTTTCTCGTTGTTCTATGGGAGAAGGCGGCCCGCCGAGCTCCTCGGCGGCTTCATCCCAAAACTCGACGAGGAACTCGACGTGCCAAGCACGTCGAGTTCCTCTGTCGTGTGTACGGGGCCTGAGATTTGGTGCCTCCTCTAGATCATTAATGGATAACTATGAACTAGATTCAGGAAGCCTTTACGTTGGCGTATCTATTGATACGCTGCGTAAGTTAGAAGATGCGCCGTCGTATCTATGCGTGCTATTCTGGGAGATAGATACGCCTGAATTTCAGCTTCCTCCGACCAACGTAAGTGTTAGTACGCTGTCGTATCTAGGGTGCATAGTTACGCTGGCCGCTAGGGGCGCTTCCGTAGATTTACGCGTAGAATATGTAAATAACCTAGATACGCTGATTCACGAACGTACTTGCGCCCGCTACGCTGTTTACGTAAGGCTTACGTCCGGCGTAACGTTACCCCTGCTATATGAGGCGCAGCCAATGTTAAGGTATGGACGTCGGAACAGCCGTAGAATTTTACGTCGTTTACGTAAGTGGTACGTGAATGGGGCTGTGCGTAGGTTACGTTCACATCGAAAGCACTGCGCCGACGTTTCTTAGGGAGTATAGGCGACATGATCCTGAGCATGCGCGCGCATGCACCGTACGAACGGCCATTCATTTACATAAGGGGCACGGCCAATTTAAATGAAGCACACCCCCTACCTGCCTATTTTGAATTAGGCGGGCTTACGCCGGCCTATTTACACTACGCCGGCGCAACGTACGGCACCAGATCTTTGTGAATACTGGTCTGGGCTCCCTATTTTACGTCGGCGTAGCGCATATGAGATGCGCTACGCCGGCCAAAATATACGCCGAGCTACGTGAATCTAGCTCTATATCTTTTTGCTGCTTAATACAGTTGTTTCTGTGTTAAATTTCCTGTTTTAATGTTTTTATATGTATCTACTGTGATGTTGGTCCAATAACCCTTTGTGGGAATGGTATCAATAAAACATATTCATATTTTTAAAAATGGGTGCCTATAAAGTCAATTTTTGTCCTTCACCAACAATATTAGCTAAAGTATGTAGACATAGGACACACCCCCTGCATAAAAAAAAATTATACAAAAAAAATTAGTTAAACCCATAAGTGCTTTTATTTACCACTACTATTTCTTTATATTGGCTTCTGAAAGGTACAAATGCAGCAATTTAGAAATCAGATGAAAGGTTTAGCTCTGAGAAACACTTTTTGAAAGACAAAAAGTGCATTTTATATAAACGATATAGATTAGACCAAAATGAGGGACAAATGAGGAGCAAAGAGGGACTTTGTTCCAAATCAGGGACAGTCCCTCGAAATCAGGGACAGTTGGGAGCATTAGGCCCCTTTCACACAGTTTGGCCGAGCGTGCCCGAGTGTACTGCGCTCGGTATATGTCAGCGGTGGCGTTCAAACACAGCGCGGGAAGTGGGGATCGGCTCAACAACAGCGCAGGAGAAGCAGGGAGGACACCACCAGGGCCGCCGATGGACGCCGGACAAGACACCAAAACTGTAAGTAATTCAATTTTTTTTTCCAGGAATTTCCCTTCTACATTAGGGGTGCGCGCTATATGCTGGTGCGCGCTATAGGCAGATAAATACGGTATGTATTAGTGTCACTATTGATGTCAGTTAGTGTACATAGCAGCCAGCATCAGCTAGTGCCAGATTTCCTGCCACACTACCACAGTTCCACTATAAGTCGCTGATCACTGGCATTACTTGTATAGTGTCATAGCTGCATACATTCCAGCATATATGTCATAGTTTGTAAACGCTGTAACTTTCGTACAAACCAATAAATATACAATTATTGCGATTTTTTTTTCTACCAAAGACATGTGGCAGAATACATTTTGGGCAAAATGTATGAATTTTATGATTTTTTTTTAATTCTATTGGATATGTTTTAGAACAAAAAGTAGAAAATATGTTATTGTCTTTTTTTGTTTATATAATAAGAGATTTAAAACAAAGCAGTGATCAAATACCACCAAAAGCTCTATTTGTGTGAAAAAAATTATATAAACTTAAAGGGGTTGTAAAGACAAAAATATTTTCCTCTTAAATTAAAGTCTGACAGTAGCTGATAAAGTAACAAGTAATGTTTTGCATTATAACTAGTTTGATACCTGTTGAAATCGAGCCGTTTTATTCACCTCTGTCACTCCTGAATCATTATTCTCACTGACTTCCTGGTTTGCGGTGCGCATTCATTCTTGCTACATCACGGCCTAATGGGAACTACAGTTCCCATTAGGCTTAGCCTCCATGCCTGTGAGGGATAAGAGAACATCTTCACGCAGGGCTGTAGTCATAGGGAGGGGGTGAGCACATTCTGCTTTCCACCATGCAAAACAGCTCAGATGCTGGTGGAAAGCAAGAAGAGGAGAGACAGGAAATGGCATTTTCAAACCTGGATTACTGTATTTTGGAGGTCAAAAGGAAAAACGAGGTTAGTGATATTTAAATGCTCTAGCTTACAGCAATCAATTGATCTAATAAAAAACAAACCATTAGTGTTCCTTTAATTTGCGTAGGCAGTTCCCCGTTCTGCCTCTGGAGACAGCGATCGTGGGTCACTGGTGGACCCATGAGCACGCCCCCGTGGCACGCATCAGGCGTGCGTCCGCTATTCTCCTTTCACAGACCGATGTACAGGTGGCTATGACTAAGCACTAGTTTCAGTGCGAAACGTGTCAACAGTCTGGTTTTATTTTGCTAAGTGCATTGTCTGCACCTGAGTTGCCTGCAGTGGAGGATATTCATCTGGGTTCCCACCTGGAGCTAGTACTTCCTTTTCCGGTGGACCCATGAGCACGCCCCCGGGGCACGCAGCATGCGCGCGTCCGCTATTCTCCTTGCACAGACCGATGTACAGGTGCGTCGGTTCATGCAGGAGAGCCAACCTGCCGCAGTAGATGTACGTCTGCAAGTGGTTAATTAAAGCGGTGGTTCACCCTAAATAACAACTTTCTACCATGCCATTCCGCATACTAGCGTGACCTACAGTATGCCTTTATTTTATTTTTTTGCGCCGTACTCACAGTTTAATCACTTAGTGAAGTTTCAGACTCCCCGCGGGGAATGGGCGTTCCTATGCAGAGGGAACATGATTGACGGCCGGCTATTGCGTGTCACTCTTCCCGAAATTAGCCGGAGTAGGACTCGGCTCTTCATGGCGCTTTACGGCGCCTGCGCACAGACTAGGAGCTGACTGCGCAGGCGCCGTGAAGAGCCAAGTCCTATTTCGGCTATTTCCGGGAAGCGTGACGCGCCATAGCCGGCCGTCACTCATGTTCCCCTCTGCATAGGAACGCCCATTCCCCTCGGGGAGTCTGAAACTTCACTACGTGAATAAACTGTGAGTACGGCGCAAAAAAATAAAATAAAGGCATACTGTAGGTCGCGCTAGTATGCGGAATGGCATGGTAGAAATTTATTTTTTATTTTTTAGGGTGAACCCCCGCTTTAATGGATGTGTATGGATTATTTTTTTTAAGACTAAAGATATCGCACATCTCACATCTCCTGCACAGTGATGTGTATGGATTTTTTTTTTTTAAGACTAAAGATATCACACATCTCCTGCACAGAGCTCAACAGGGAGCATGAGTGCTGGTGATAGGAAGGCTTCCAGGGGGTGTGTTGGACTGCTGGAGATCAAGTCTGCTGCTCTCTAGGTTAAGCAGCAGCCCAGGTCTCCAGTGTGTTGTCAGAGCGTGGTATTTTAACCCTAGCTGAAGCACAATAGATAAAAAAAGCACTAAATATATATTGTTTTTGCAGCCCCTGACTGCATTACAGAAATGAAAAAACAAAACTTCAATTGATCTGTAAGCAATGTTTATGTGCACGTCTCTCCCGGAAGCCTCTCTAGAGCCTGCGGTGACAACTGCTCCCTTGTATTCCCTATGCTCTGCACTATAGCCTGTCCTTTTCCACACTCTGGGCAAAGCTTTCCCTTGTGTTTCTATCATGATAATTGCATGGTTGCCAAATCTCAGAAGCCTCAGGGCTGGCTCCACCACAATAACTGTCAGGTTTCTGAACATTGACTTTACTTACAGGTACCATACAGTCAATCTTCGTGGCATTTCGTAATGTGTCACACATACAAAAAGTATCATGTATTTTGTTAAAATATTGTATTTTATTGAATATGGTAATAAAATTACATAAAAGCATTTATGCTCCTATAATGGACTAATTCTTACATACACAATAGTGGAAGACAAAATATCTCCTTGTATACATACTACTCATATCCCATATAACTATCATGTTCTGAGAAGAGTCCTTCCAGAATATGCCGATGGTCACAAATTAGTGGGGGGGGGGGGGGGGGGATTTTTCCAGAATAAATCTGCTTCTTCAGATAGTACGGAAGATCTAAATGTTACTAAATCAAACTAATTTGATCTTAAGATGTTATTCATATGTATCAGGAGGAAACATGCTTTATGATGGTAATCAATAACACAGGCAATCCACTCTTATCACCAGGGGATCCAACAGGAGGGAGGGAAAGGCCCACCTATGGGCAGACGCTAAGGACACTAGGGGGTTTTGGTCTTCTCATATTCTGGAAGAAGCCTTCCCCCCTTTTGTATATATATATATATATATATATATATATATATATATATATATATATATATATATACAGGGCTTTTTTTCAGGTGGAACTTGATGGAACTCAGTCCCACCACCTCTGGCTCAGACCCTTTGGTGCCTGCTCACCATAATCACTTGTAAACACAGAAGACCGGGTTCTGGCCCGGATTCACAAAGGAATTACGACAGCGTATCTCCAGATATGCCGTCGTAACTCCGAATGCGGGCTGTCGCAACTTGGCGCCTGATTCATAGAATCAGATACGCCTCACAGTTGCCTAGATACGAGCGGCGTAAGTCTCCTACGCCATCGTATCTTAGGATGCATATTTACGTTGGCCGCTAGGTGGCGCTTCCGTAGATTTCCGCGTAGAATATGCAAATTAGCTAGATACGCCGATTCTATAACGTACGTGCGCCCGGCGTATCAAGATACGTCATTTAGGTAAGACATACGCCGGCGTAAAGTTACCCCTCATAAAGCAGGGGTTAGTCATGTTAGGTATGGACGTCGGAAACGTACGAACAGCGTCGTATTTTACGTCGTTTGCGTAAGTCGTCCGTGAATGGGGCTGGGCTTGGGTTACGTTCACGTCGACTAAGCATTGAGCGGGCGCAATTTACTTTGAAAATTTGACGTGATACTGAGCATGCGCGCGCATGCGGTGTTGGTAAAAGGCGTCATTTACGTGGGGTCATGATTAGTTTACATAAAACACGCCCACCTCTTCCTCATTTGATTTAGGCGCGCTTACGCCGGCACATTTACGCTACGCCGCCGTAACTTAGGACGCAAGTGCTTTGTGAATACTGCACTTGCCTCTCTAAGTTGCGGTGGCGTATCGTAAATACGATACGCTACGCCCGCTTAACGTTAGGTCGCCCTACGTGAATCTGGGACTCTGTGTTTACAAGTGACAGCTCTGCACTGTAACCCTCCAGTACTCTGCACTCAATCATTTGATGTGATTTGGAGGGTGTGTGTAGGGGAGGGGAGTTGAGGATTTGAGGGTCGTGGTTGAGTTGAGTTCCAGTGCCACCTATTGTTAGAGAAAAAAAGCCCTGTATATATATATATGCACAAACACACATACACTCAATTTTCAAAAGTATTGGGACACCTGTCCTTACACACACATAAACTTCAATGGCATCCCCGTCTTAGTCCGTAGGGTTCAATATTGAGCTGGCCCACCCTTTGCATCTATAACAGCTTCAACCCTTCTGGGAAGGCTGTCCACAAGGTTTAGAAGTGTGTCTATGGGAATGTTTGACCAGAAGCGCATTTGTGAGGTCAGGCACTGATGTGGACGAGAAGACCTGGCTCGCAGTCTCTGCTCTATTTCATCCCAAAGGTGTTCTATCGGGTTGAGGTCAGGACTCTGAGAAGGCCAATCAAGTTTCTCCACCCCAAACTCACTCATCCATGTCGTTATGGACCTTGTTTTGTGCACCAGTCCAAATCATTTGGTAGACGGGGGATTATGGCGTGGGGTTGTTTTTAAGGGACAGCTGGGACAAATGGTACAAGACTCCAAGCTGTTCATTGAGCTCAGTGCCTCTGACAACAAGTAAGGCCCTGTACACACAATCGGACAAAACCGATGAAAACGGACTGAAGTACAGTTTCATCGGTCTAAACCGACCGTGTGTGGGCCCCATCGGTCAGTTATCCTTTGGTCCAAACATTTAGAACTTGCTTTAAAAATTCAACCGATGGACGCCTAACTGATAGGTCAAAACCGATGGTTAGTACGCAAAAGGATCGGTTCAAAACCCACGCATGCTCAGAATCAAGTCGACACATGCTTGGAAGCATTGAACTTCATTTTTCTCTGCACTTCGTTGTGTTTTACGTCACCGCGTTGGACTCGATCGTTTTTTTAACTGATGGTGTGTAGGCACATCAGACCATCAGTCTGCTTCATCGGTTAACCAATGAAAACGGTCCTTTGGACCGTTCTCATCGGATGGACTGACCGTGTGTACGCGGCCTGAGAGGCACTGTGAGCTCAACCTCTCAGTCTGCTGCAAGAAGAGGGGGAAATTTACTAAAACTGCAGTGTGCAAAATCTGGTGCAGCTTTGCAAAAAAAAGCTGACAGATTTTTTTTTATAAAGCTTAATTTAACAAGTTGAAGTTAAATGCTGATTGGCTTCCATGCACAGCTTCACCACATTCTGAGTGTACCAGTTTTAGTAAATCTCCCCCAGAGTGTGTCAGCTTGTATTTAAAGTGGCTGCTCTGTAGTTAGCTTCTGACAGGCTGTGCAAGGATCTCTCTGGAACCATAAGTCGTAGGAGCCCCAAATTTTTACCAGTGGTGGGGTAGGACTTAGGCACATAACCCCCAAATTTGGGGTCTTGCTGAGCTACGACCCTCAAAGCTCGCTTTTTATATTTTTGTAATGTTAATGGCAGGTGAGGCCCTGCCTCCCCGGACTGCACATCCCTGCAACACACCTGATTGGCTCCTTGCACTGCTTCTCCCTCTCAGGGGCAAACTGACCATTTGGGCACTTAAGGCACTGCCCGTGGCAAGAAGGGGGGCCCCATTACATCTTCCCATCAATCACAGCTAGCTGACGGGTAGATTGGGTCCCAGATCCCTACTCCCTGCTAAGGGATTGTATTGTAAATAGACCTTTCGTGATGTTCTCCTCCCTGCCGGCCCCTCCTTCCCTCCCATCCAACCCAGGTGCTTGTATTTATCACCTCCGTAGAACAAAAAGAGAGGAGGGTCCAGCGGGGAAGAGCGCATCCCGAGAGGTCTGTTTACAGCCATTCCCCACGCTACTCTGCATCTAGGAAGGAAAGTGCAGCCGTTTGTGTGCCCTGTGTCCCCCTATGTTCCCAGCATGCTGTTATGTGCCCAGATGTGTACCCCCATGCTCTGATGTGTGCCCCCATGCCATGGTGTCTGCCCCATGCCTTGTGTGCTCCCATACCCAGCTGTGTACCCCCATTGCCCTGCTGTGTGCCCCCATGCCGTCATGTGTGCCCCCATGCCATGTTGTCTGTCCCATGCTCTGTGTGCCCCAATGCCCTGCTGTGTGCCTCCATTGATTTGATGTGTGCCCCCATGCCATGATGTGTGCCCCCATACCATGATATGTGCCCCCATGCCCTGCTGTCTGCCCCATTGCCCTGCTGTGTGCCTTCATGCCCTGTAGTGTGCTTCTATGCCCTAATGTATACCCCCATGCCCTACTGTGTGCCTCCATGCTCTTATGTGTGCCCCTATGCCCAGCTGTGTGCCCCCATGCCGTGATGTGTGCCCCCATCCCATGATGTGTGCTCCTATGCTTTAATGTGTGCCCCATGTCATGCTGTGTGCCCCCATGCTCTGCTGTGTGCCCCCATGCCCTGCTGTGTGCCCCATGCCCAGCTGTGTGCTCCCATGCACTGATGTGTGCCCCCATGCCATGCTGTCTGCCCCATGCTATGTGTGCCCCTATGCCCTGATGTGTGCCCCATTGTCATGCTGTGTGCCACCATGCCCTAATGTTTACCCCATGCCCTGCTGTGTGCCCCCATGCCCTGCTGTTACCCATTGCCCAGCTGTGTGCCCTCATGCTCTGTTGTGTGCCTCCATGCCCTGTTGTGTGCCCCCATGCCCTGCTCTCTGCCCTGTGCTCTCATGTGTGCTCCATGCCCTGATGTGTGTCTCATAATGTGCACCATATAATGTGTCCCATGACCTACTGTGTTCCCTGTGATATTCCCTACTGTGTACCCCATGATGTGTCATGTGGTGTGCCCCATGATGTGTCCTACTGTGTGCCCCATGCCCTACTATGTGCCCCACTGTTTGCCCAGTTACCTCCATGCCCGGCTGTGTTCCCCCATGCTGTGGTGAGTGCCCCCATGCCCAACTGTATGCTCCCATGCACTGATATGTGCCCTATGCCATGCTGTCTCCCCCATGCTATGTGCCCCCATGCCCTGATGTGTGCCCCATTGCCCTGCTGTGTGCCCCCATGCCCAGCTGTGTGTCATCATGCCCTAATGTGTACCCAAAGCCATGCTGTGTGCCCCCATGCCCTGCTGTGTGCCCCATTGCCCAGCCATGTGCTTCCATGCCCAGCTGTGTGCCCTCATGCTCTGTGTGCCCCCATGCCCTGATGTGTGTCCCATAATGTGTACCCTATAATGTGTCCCATGACCTACTGTGTTCCCTTTGATATGCACTACTGTGAGCCCCATGATGTGCCCTGCGGTGTGCCCAATGATGTGTCCTACTGTGTGCCCCATGCCCTACTATGTGCCCCACTGTGTGCCCAGTTACCTCCTGTGTTCCTTGTGATGTGCCCTGAGCCCTACTTTATGCCCCATGATGTGCCCTGCTGTGTGCCATGTGATGTGTCCTACTGTGTGCCCTTTGCCCTGCATTTGACCTTGCTGTGTGCCCCGTGAAGCACTATTCTGTGCCCTGCTGTGAGCACCATACTGTGCACTATATTGTGCCCTTTTGCCCCATGTAATATGCCCTGCTGTGCCCCATAATGTATCCTCTTGCCTCCATGTAATATGCCCTGCTGTGCCTCATAATGTGCCCTGCTGTGCCCCATAATATGACATGTTGCCCCCCTAATGTGCTCTGCCCATTATGAGCCCTCATGTAATATGCCCCATAATGTGCTCTGCTATGCCCCATAATGTGCCTATATGCCGCCATGTAATATACTCTGCTGTACCCCCAAAATGTGCCCTCCTGCCCCATGTAATGTTCTCTGTTATGCCCCATAATGTGCCCTGCTAGCCCCCATAATGTGCCCAGCTGTGCCCCATAATGTACCCCTCTGCCTCTCCCATGTAATGTGCTATATAATGTTGCCTGCTGCCCCCCCATCTAGTCTGCCCCCCACACACACACATATTGTGCCCTTCTGACCCCATGTGTTCTGACCTGCTGACTCCTATACTTCGCCACGCCCCCCCCCCCCCCCCATGCTCTGCCCTGCTGCCCCCTGTGTACTGTGCTTTCTTGACCCCCACCCCTATGCTCTGCCTTGCTGCCCCCTGTGCACTGCTTATCTCAGGTTCGGCCCAGAATTGAGCATCTGCGCAGAATGATGCAAGCACAAGTTCACATTGAATAGGTAAGTTTTAACATTTATAAAAACATTTTATGCTATTTCTAAAAATACTTGTTATACATGGGTATCAACAGCTCGCTGTTCATACCAATGTTCCTTGAGATATTTAACTGAACATTATTTCAGGGGTTCCCTGAGATCTCAAACTTTTTGCCAAGAGTTTCTTGGTAAAAAAAGGTTAAGAAACCCTGCTTTATTGGTTTTCCCCTTCTTTAGACACTCCGCCTCTTTAGTTCTGTCCCACCCTATTTAGCCTGTCCTGAACCAAACAGTTTTGGTACTGCAGAGGATGCGTCCACGCAGTGCAAGCTGGCAGACCAAGGAACCAAGGAAGCATTGACGGCGGACCAAGTTTTGTTTGAGGATGAGGGTTCATCACAATCTGCATTCATTTATGCTTTTTATATCTGCCTGTAGCCCAGCTTTAAGGTGATTGTATTGTGATGTTTAAAAAAAATAAAAAAATAATAAAAAACATTTTATACTTACCTACGCTATGTAATGGTTTTGAACAGAGCACCCCCAAACCCACCATACTAACTCCTGAGCCAGGTCTGTGTGTCCATAGGCACACAGAGGACAGCTGAGCCCCACCTCGCCTCCCACTTCCTCCTCACTGGCTATGATTGACAGCAGAGGAAGTCAATGGCTTCCGCTGCTGTCTCTAAACTTATGAGGATAGAGAGCCGTTGCTCGTGTGCACATCGCTGGATTGAGATCGGACTTAGTGGGGGCCAGCAGGGGGAGCTGTACATAGAAGATATTTTTTACCTTAATGCAGAAAGTTCATTAGTATTGAAAACCTTTAGCCCTAGTTCACACTTGTGCACTGCAAATTTGCAGTGAGTTCTGTGCAGATTCCGCACCACATTTATGAAAATTGAGGTGGGTGTGTATGTTAAAGCGGAGGTTCACACAAAAAGTGAACCTCCGCTTTTTAGATCCCTCCCCCCTCCGGTGTCACATTTTTCACCTTTCAGGGGGAAGGGGGTGCAGATAAAAAAAAAAAATCGGGTGGACCTCCGCTTTAAGACAACGACACCCTGAAATTGGAAAAGCAGGACTATTTGTAGAAACTAGGGTTGCACCAATATCGATACTGGTATTGGTGCCGATACTAAGCATTTAGGTTCCGTTCTTTCATCTGTCAGCGGAATTCCCCCACTGACAGATGAAATATTTACAAAAGAATGCAAGCAATTATTGGTTGACCTTAAGAATCGGTTAGACCCGCCCCTTCCCATGCTGACTCCTCCCACTCCCACGCTGGCCATGCCCCTCCCCCTTAGCTCCGTTATTTGTGTCCTCCAGGCGATGTGCTTCTCCTTCTCAGGCTCCTCTACAGACGGCTTCCAGGTGACTGATCTGCCTGGTGAGTAGTGTGTCCTTCACTGAGCCAGGCTTTGCTTCCCCCCACCTCTGATGATTTTCCCTAAGTATCTCAGATGCTGCAGAACTTCTTGAAGAGGGAGAGTGTTGTAGTTCAGTGATTGCCCCCTTCCCTTCCTGCATATACAAACAATAATACCCCTCCCCACCCTAACCATAAACACCCCTCCCCAGGGCCGATCCTAGGGTCACAGACTCCTGGGTGCAGAAATATTGCTGGCACCCCCAAATAGGCGTGGTCAGCTTACTAACTCCTCCCCTTTACAAATGTTTCTATGGCTATTATTCAAACACATAGATGCTCCCCTAAGAAGTCTTCATTAGTGTCCCCCATCAGAGTCCCCCCCAGCAGGTGTCCCCCATCAGAGCCCCCCACAGCAGGTGTCCCCCATCAGAGCCACCCACAGCAGGTGTCCCCCATCAGAGCCCCCCCACAGCAGGTGTCCCCATCAGAGCCCCCCACATCAGGTGTCCCCATAGATCAGTACCTGTCCAATAGATCCCTTTAGCTCAGGCGCGCTGGGAGCAGAAGCACATTACAAGGGGCGGGGCATACGTGGCATCTTTGGTTACTAGGAGGGTGGCACTCGGAGAGCATTTCTGGGAGTGCACGGGGTGATTGGTAGCAGCTCTGGCCAACCCAGAAGCCTCTCATCACACCGCCTATGGGAGAAGAGCTGACACACGCAGAGGGCGCAGGGCAGACAGGAGACTGCGCCACGTGCACCGGACAGAATTAATTAGTGGAGCCTAGTACCGGAACGTGTTTCGATACTAGGCTATGCTGCGGTACCCAACTCGGATTCTGGGGACAGTGGGAGGTATGCGCTCTTGTCAGTTGCCAGCGGAGAGAGCAAGCGGGATGGGGAACCGCAGCACCCGCTACATGCGCTCCGCCTCTGGACACAGACAAGGAGGAGGGAGGGGAGCACTTTGGAGCTTCCGCGCCCCCACCTCTGCGGCGCCTGGGTGCGGAGCACCCCCCGCACCCTGTCTAGGATCGGCCCTGCCCCTCCCCACCTCTCCACCCTAAAAAATAACACCCCTCTCCACCTAAACAATAACACCCCTCTCCACCCTAAAAAATAACACCCCTCCCCACCTCTCCACCCTAAACAATAACACCCCTCCTCACCTCTCTACCCTAAAAAATAACACTCCTCCTCACCTCTCCACCTAAAAAATAACACTCCTCCCCACCTCTCCACCTAAAAAATAACACTTCTCCCCACCTAAAAAAATAACACCCCTCTCCACCTCTTCACCTAAAAAATAACACCCCTCTCCACCGTAAAAAAAAAATAACACCCCTCCCCACCAGTCAAACCCTAAACAAAAACACCCTTCAGCACCTCTCCCCCTTAAAAAATAACACCCCTCCCCATCTCTCCACCTAAAAAATAATACCCCTCCCACCTTTCCACCATAAACAATAATACCCCTCCATGGATTGCATGGGTGTTCACACATTCTGTTGCGGCCATTACAAGGGCCCTGAACATTTTTGGTACGAATTCGGTGTGATTTGAGCCATACAAAATAATGTCTCAAATCGGACTGCTGAAGATTCGCATATGATTTGAACAGGTTCAAAATCACATGCGGTTCCCCGGACTGCATAGTGTGAACCAGGGCTCAGCCTTTAGAAACACTTTAAATCTGATAACCAGATCCCCAAAGGGATTTGAGAAGTTAGAGAAGAGATGGTGTGGGATTCAGGCCTTCAGTCCGCACTCATAACTAAATGATCAGTTTTGGGTGGACTGGCTCATCAACCCTAGAATAAAACACACAGAAGCGAACGCTTGCATCCACGCAAATACAGGCTTCTGTTGGCTCTTGGTAAGCCCCTCAGGCTGTGGAGAACGTCCTGCCCTGACACATGGTTGTTGTAGAGTGTCAGCCCCAGCGACATTCTGATTCTGCGGAGTACATGCTGCTATCTGACATCTCTCCAGATTCAGCGCTGGAGGCTACAGCCTTGTCAGGTCTACTGGAGTCATCCGCCGCTGCATTTCGGCTGACATACTAAACAAATCGCATGGGATTTTTCTGCTGTGAAAAACAGAGAATCCATTGTATGTTACCTTCATGTTCTTATATTTACATTGTGCGAGTTTTTGTTGTTTTGTTGTATTTAAACTCTCAATTGATTCATAGTTAATCTGTTGGCACACCTTACCCTTATGCTAGCTGACATCTACAGTTTACCTTCGGAGAAAATAACCAAAAGTTGCACTTATGGAAATGTAGCACAGACCCCGAATTGGCCCTGCAGGTTTGTCCCAGGTTCTATTCCCACATGGTACACAGCAGCTTCCACAGTCTCACAACACAATGGCCAGGCAGTGAATGTCTGTACGCTGAAACCAAAACCAAAAAAAACCTGTAATGCCGTGTACACACGACCGTTTTTCATGACGAGAAAACTGCCATTTTTTAGATTGGTCGTGAAAACTGGTCGTGTGTATGCTCCATAGCAGTTCTCTCGACGAGAAAACTGCCCACAAAAAAATGAGAATCTGCTCTATTTTTTCTCGTTGTTTTTCCCGTCGTTCTTTTTCTCGTTTTTCTGTATGCTTTTCCGAGGGGAAAAAAACGCACATGCTCAGAAATGATCAAAAGCGTCCCAAAGGGTGGCGCCATTCGAATTGAACTTCCCCTTTATAGTGCCGTCGTACCTGTTGTACGTGATCGCGCTTTGCTCGATCGTTTTATTTCATGAACGTGTGTATGCAAGGCAGGCTTGAGAGGAATCACGACGAATCACGTCGAGAAAAACTTTGTTTTTTTGCATGACAGGAAAAACAGTCGTGTGTACATGGCATAAGACAAAGGCAAAATGAGCACATAGTATGCATCGCATACTAGCTCATTATGAAATACTTTCCTTAGATCAAAGCTGTTTTAATGGTCCCGCTACCGACCCTGAAGAAATGGCACGAGCAAGCCGTTTGTTCAGTGCGCATGCGCCGATGACGTCAGCGCAAGCGTATATGATAAATATCTCTTAAACTTTACAGGTTTAGGCAGAGCTTTTTTTCTCAGAAAATAGGTGCAGGAACTCAACCATGACCCCGTTAAGATTTCAAAAACAGTAGGAGGGTCTTAAAGGGGCATTAAATACCAGGGTTGCATTACATACAGAGTGCAGAGTTCAGGGGGTTACATACAGAGTGCAGAGCTGTCACTTGTAAACACAGAAACCAGACTTCTGTGTGTACAAGTGATTGTGGTGAGCAGGCACCAAAGGGTCTGAGCCAGAGGTGGTGGAACTGAGTTCCCCCAAGTTCCCCCTGAAAAAAAGCCCTGGGTTTAGGAAATATTTAAAGTACCTGCAGATAAGCCTTATTATAGGCTTACCTGTAGGTACAAGTGGTGTAACCAGGGCCGGATTCCAGACAAGGCCAACAAGGCCAGGCCTCGGGGCGGCAGTGGGTGCAGGGGCGGCACTGTGGCTGAGAGGAGAGGACACTTTCACTTTCATTTCGGGAGTTCCCCCTGTCATGCGGATGGTGAGAGGAGAGAAAACAGAGGGAAGAGGAGGTGAGATGGTTCTTGGCAGCAGCACCCCCCCTCCCGGTTCTCAATGTCATTTTGTCATTTTTGGCAGCAGCACCCCCCAATGCTCAATGTCATTTTTGGCAGCAACACCCCCCAGGTTCTTAGTGTAATTTTCGGCAGTACCAATCCCAGTCCCCCACCCCCCCCCTCCGCTTCTCAATGCATCTTAGTATCCTGCCGAAAAAGTCCCCCGCCGGATAATGTCCCCCCTGTACTGTGTAGACGAGGGCCGCATTGAAGGACCCGGCCTTGGGGCGGCAAAGGGAGTAAATCCGGGCCTGGGTGTAACTAGGTTTAGTTTCAGTCCGATTATAAATTCAGACAAATTTTTAGCTATTCAGGGATTCGGATGCATCTGAATGAAATAGTAACAAATTTCATTGAAATTTGTTTAATTTCATTTCATATATTTGTTTTCAAATGAATTCCAAATTTTCAGAACAATTCAAATTTGAATCAGTCAAAAAATGATCGACCAATTGAAATTCTGTGTGAAGAATAGCTGGTTGTTAAGGAGCGGCCCAGCAAGCATCCTTAACATCCAATGCCTTCCCCACTGACAGCTGAAATGTAAAGAAAAGAATGCCGGCAATGGAACATTCAGAAAACAAAACAGCGTGGCGTCCCCCTCAGAATCCATACCAGACCCTTATCCGAGCATGCAGCCTAGCAGGCCAGGAAAGGGGGGTGGGAGGGGCGAGTGAGCACCCCATGCCCTCCTGAACCATACCGGGCCACATGCCCAAAACTCTGGCCTGTGGTTATGATGGTTTGCAGGTGGGGGGGCTTATCAGAATAAGAAAGCCCTCTTTAAGAAGGGGACCCCCAAATACCGCCCCCCCACCCATGCACCAGTCCCCCACGTTGAGGGCATGTGGCCTTGTATGGTTCAGAAAGGGGGGGTGCTGCATGCCAGATAAGGGTCTGGTATGGATTTTGGTGGGGGGCCCACGCTGTTTTTTTTTCTTTTATTTTGGCATGGGGTTCCCTTAAAATCCATGCCAGACCCAAATGGCCTGTTTTTTCTTAATTTTTTATTGTTTGAATTCTTTTGTTTACATTTCAGCTGTCAGGGGGAAGCCCACTGATAGCTAAAGAGTATTTAGTTGTTAAGGACGTGGTGGCTGGCTGGCTGGCTGGCTTCCCGGCCGGGGTCCCTAAAACCAGGTATTCTTCACACAGAATTTGAATCAGTTGATTATTTTTTGACCGATCCGAATTTGAATAGTTTAGAAAATTTGAAATTCGTTAGAAAATTAATAAACAAAACAAAATTAATCAAAACGAATTTCGAAACAAATTACCAAAACTAATTTAGTAACATAACAAATGTATCCAGAGACGAAACAAAATAAATGTTTCCGTTCTGCACATGTCTAGTGCAAATCACATGTGATATCTGTGTGGTGCAATATGAGCCATTTGTATAGCTCAAATCACACTGCATCTGCGCCAAAATGGTGCAGGACCCCCCTTCTCCCGAACTCCCGCTTGCCACTGCTATACTACCCTCTGAAAAGTGATCCACCATGATTTTCAGGCTTTCAGAAGGTGGTAGGCATTACTGCCAGCGAGAAAGAGAACTTCAGGAGAGTTGCCAATAAGGGCTTTTTCACATTTGCGTGCCCTCTGAAGAGCAATTAACATTCGTATTCAGAAGTTACTGATTTAACCCTGTTATGCCGCACTACCAAGCTGCAATTGGTGCACAGCAGACAGTTGTGGGGCGGCCCCTTTGGACTCAATGGGCAGGTTTGACAAATGGTGGTGCTCATCAAAGTCTTCACCCCAAGTTCAAATATGCTGTTGCTGCCAAGCCCTATCCAGCTGTATTGTGCCAATCTAAATGAGCCCTAAAACTAGGCAAGACTAAGCCACGGTTCACAATATGGACCGCATGTGAATCGAACTGGAACCACATCGCACTCCTGTGCGATTCAGTGCCATCACAATTTGAGCCCATTCATTCTAAATGCACTTAAATCACACCGCACATCCAAAGATGTGCATGCACCTTTTTTGGAGCTGCACCGCAGCCGGATCACACAGCTGTTTTCTACAACTAGATCCAATGCAGGTAAACGCACTGTGCTTGCGACCTGCTTTTAAAGATGTTAACTTTGTATCGACACCCACAAGGGCAGTGCGATTGGAATGCAGTGTGAACCTAGGTTGTAGTTCAGTTTCATTAAAAACAAATGAGGTAATAGACAAAAGTGACTAGAAATGGGAAATATTAAAGCAGACCTTCAGTCATTTTTTGATATTTTCATCTATTAAATCTTCTTCCCTTGTTGTTTTAACTTTGGATAGAATTTTTTTTTTTTCTGTCAGTAAATACCTTATACAGCCCACTTCCTGTTTCTTGTCTGGTCGTTAGCCTAGGCTTATGACATCATGCACAGCTCTCTCTCTCACTGCAGTGAGAGTTTGCCAGGAAGGGAGGGGGGATGAGTCAAAAGAGGGCCAATGAGAGCTGCAGAGCTGAAGATGTGTCTGTGTAAATCCAGGAAGTGAACAGGCAGCAGCTTCAGCTGCCCACAGTTAAAATGGCTGCAGCCAGACTCAGTGGAGGGAGATTTCTGCAGCGTATTTGGCAAGTACAGTATCACAGTATATATAAAATAATATGCAAAGTGATTGGAGGGAAGCTTCAAAATGGCAAAGATGTTTTTTATTAGAAATGATGTGAGCAGACTGCAGTTCCTCTTTAAAGATACTAGTAGCTAATGCAGCCAAAACAAATGTAACAACACAAAAATATGTTACAAAAACAGTATATAAATGATATTATCTAGTGTGTATAACAGAAGTGCAGTTACCATTTAAAAGACATCTTACTTCAATAATGTAAAATATGAATACAAGATTGGACATGATAAGGGATTCCAGTGAAATTCACCTCAATCCACATTACATATATCCCGAAGTGATAAATCCTGCCGCTCTCCTCAATTGACGCTGCATATTAAGCAGTTGCTCCTTGGTGACAGCTCCCTGTTGAACACAATGCTATTTTTGCTCCAGGACTCGTGTGCCATGAATCACATACCACAAAGCATGTTGCTGATTGTATTAATCACATCAGTTTTCTATCACCAAAGAGGCTCTAAAATAATGCAAAGAATCCTAATTACACAGCAAATGAGGCTTTGTAACAGGCTACCATCTGCAGCATTAACATACATAGAGCCCCATTATGAGGAAAAATCATTCTTGGTCAAATCCACAGAAAAAAATCAAATCAGGACGTTGTGTTTCTAGATGTTTCCGGAAATCATGAATATGATAGGTTACTACAGTAAACACACCCTAGTGGCTTATGTGTTCTTCCCAAAATCCCCAAGTTCAGGGAACTGAAATGGGCTATACTTGATTTGTCCAAATATAGTAAACGTGAGGTGGAGTTTATGATTTTTGGAGTGGAGCCTAAAGGGAGAGCCCATCGAAAACGCACATCCCAGTGTTTCATAAATTTTCTGTTTGATTTGAAATCAGGGGTCACTTTTGCTGCTGTCCCAACAATAGCAAACTTTTTTTTTCTGTTGCTGAATGGCTTCTGTCTAACCTCCTGCCAAGCATGTCACACATATGCACCCATGGCGGCTGAGGTTTCTGTGCTGGGAGTGCGTTTGCTGCACGCTCTCAGCACGGTGACTAAACTGTTACCAACAACTCCCGGTCTCTCATTTAACCACTGTGACAGCTAATCATGGTGATCACATGATTAGCAAGTCCGTCCTGCCCCCACCCTCCCTAAGACCTATTTAAAGTGGAACTTTACTTCCTTAATCAACATTGACTATTTATAATCTTTATGCTGCTAGCATTGGTACATGGATAGTTAAGTATATCATATTTGCTTGTTTTAAAACATTTTTTACATTTCTTCAGTTACTTCCTGGTTTCCATGCCTCAGCCAATTATGTCACACATCCCAGGAGTCCACAGGAGGGGAGGAGGGGCTAAGCACAGCCTCTTCTGCTTGCATGACTGAGCTAAGAGCAGGTGGATTGCAGGAAGTAATTGCTACATAAATCATCTGCCCTTACGCAAGATGGGCACGGCCAGAAATGCTGGGGGGGGGGGGGCATTTTGTGATTTCCCATCAACAAACTAAAGCATGGAGACATGGATGGATGGGGGAGTTTGCTTTAAATATTAAAAGTAAATTAAAGCGAAGTTCTACCCTATTTTACAACTTGTTCTTAAAGGAATGACCACCCCTCCACCACTTGTTTTTGGGTTCAGAAAGGGCCACACAACTCGTGCATGTGCAGTGGGAAGCCTGCGGTGAAGCCGGTTTCCCTTTGTTACAATGGCAGCGCCTACATCTGAGACAATGAACGGATCGGCCTGGGGGGGGCGACATCGCAGTCTCCCTGGACAGGTAAGTGTCCTTATTAAAAGTTAGCAGCTGCAGTGTTTGTAGCTGCTGACTTAAGAAAAAAACGAAGTTTGTGGCTGGAACACCGCTTTATTAGCATTTTTGTTTTTTGGTGCTCGAATGAAGTGTAGTTCCACTTTAAAGGGTTAGAGAGGAACTTTGTCTTAAAAATAATTTATTATAAAAATTAGGGCTCGTTCAGACTTGTCGTTTTTTTTTTTTTGCCGCAATGGCAGCAGACAGAGGCGTTCACATGCCACGATCGCAGTGTTTCACTTCATGACGGTGTTCTATCGAGAAGTGCCCCCCTATCGAACAGTGCCTGGGTGGAACTGCGCATGTGCCGCAGAACAGCTGAGCTTACAGCTGATGTCTCGCGTGGCCGAGGCACGTTCATGTAGGTGAGGGGCGGATATTTACAAGATTTGTTTTGCCATCGATAAAAATTCCACCCCCAGCACTGCCCATCATGTAAATATCCACCCCCTTCATGTAAATATCTGCCCCTCTTCTACATGAACGTGCCACGGTAATGCGAGACAACAGCTGATCGTTCCGAGGGTCTGTTCTGCGCATGTGCAGTTCCGGCCGGGCATTTTTCGCTAGGGTGCATTTCTCGACAGGACCCCAGCAGCATAAATTATCCAACATGTCGCATAATGTGACCCATTTAATGCAGAGGTCTGGCGGTAAAAAATAATAATTTAAAAGTAAGCCGCTACAAACGCTGTAGCTGCTGAATTTTAATAAGCACACTTACCTGTCCAGGTTGCCCGCGATGTCGGCCGCCCGAGGCCGATCCGTCCCTCGGTCCGGGCCTTGCAGCTTCACTGCCCAATTTCCTACTGCGCATGTGCGAGTCGCGCGGCACTTTGTGAATGGGCGGCTGTCTCCGGGGACACACACAAGGTCCCAGAAGACACCGCTCCCCATTTCACAGGCAGCACAAGGAGGAGAAGAGAGAAGACCACCGCGGAAAAGGAAATGGCAGATTAGGACGATCTGCCTAGCAACAGACATTTCTGGTAAGTATAAAAACATTATTTTTTCTCATTTGTAGCCTTTTTTGCAATTTTTTTTTTTTTTAAGTGGATCTCTGCTTTAAGTAATTGAGGAAACGCCCCACAACCGAGTGCATTGCATACAGTTGCAACACATTTGTAAGGCAAATATGGGGTTTAAAAAGACAGCTTCCTCACCGACCTGTCACACAGCTCTGAGAATATTGATCGCTTTTCAGAGGAACAGCCTCTAAACCTAGCCTTAGGCACAAGTGAAGTAGTTTGCCTACAATGCTGATTATCCTGTTGCCTGTTGGCTGTTGCTTACTGTAAAATCTTACAGCCCAGACACTGCAGGCAGGGCTCTTCTTATGGCTGTAGTATAGTGTGGATATTGTGTCGTTCACGCTCCCTTTCCCCTCCGCCATCCGTTCACAAAAAGACTTGTATTCCTTTCACAGGAGATCCTGATGTGTACCTGCTCCTCCTCTCACCTCGTCCATATATATATATTTTAGATCCTATCTATTTTTAAACTTTGAATGTATCTGTTTACCTGGAGTTAAGTTTAAATGAACTGACTGGTCGGTATGATGAAATTTGTCCTGCTAACCTGCCCTGTCATAAGGAATATCAAACCAATGTAGAATTGACAGATATAGGTGGACGCCCGTCACCATCTTTTTTCTGATATCTCCTGGGGCTATCCATCAAAGAAATTATTGCCGCACATGTCTGCCTCGGTCTTGTTGTGCTTAGTTTTGAGAGGTTCTTTCATAGAAGACTATGCTTTTCGAGGGATTAGCATTTGGCAATTTCAGAAACCTTTACAAGTCTTCTATACTGCAATATGATGAGAACAATGTATGTCCTAATGGTTTAGTGGCCATGGGTAAGTGCAAGTGATTTATGTCCTTTGCTTGCCCCTGCATTGTTACTAGCCTGGTCCAATGATGAGTAAACATGATAGAAATGTCCATGGACTGTACAGAGAGTCAGGTGACCACCCCTCTATATATCTCCCGACACAGCTGTCTGTACTGAAATAGATCCTAGTTAACCAATCTCTTTGTAGCTATGACATTTCAGTCCTTTTATGCAACTAGTAACTATAGGAAGAAAGAACAATATGTTCCTTTACGATTTGCTATGTCCTGGATTCAATAAAATATTGCAAACTGGAGCTGGAGGACTGCAGGGAGTCATTATTTCATTCATAGTCCACATAGTAACCATTCCTGCTATTATCTGTGACATAACTCTAGGCTTAAAGTAGATATAGCTGCTAAAGTAGTAGTAGTGTCTAGACATGTGTAGAACAAAAAAATGTGTTTCATTTCGACTTGTTAACTAACTAATTTTTTGTTTAGTAAAATTCGGTAAATTTGTTTTCAGAATTCCTTTATTTTCGTTTCATATATTCATTTTCGAATTGAATTCGAATTTTCCGAATTTAATTCAAATTGACCGAATTCGGAAAATTTTAATCAGCATCCGAATTTTATTTTTTTTCGATTAAAATGTGGCTGTCAAATTTTTCACATCTAATGCCGCGTACACACGATGGGGCTTTTGCCCGGCCAAATCACATCGGAATTCCATCGGAAAAAAATAGAACATGTGCTATATCTAAACTCCGATGGAGTTCATCTGAATTTCCAATGAAAAAACTCCAATGGTGCTACACACGATCGGAAAATCCGATGGAAAAAGTCCATCGGAAATTCTGATTGTGTGTACGGGGCATAAGAATTGCAATTAGTTTACATTTCATCTCAATTTCAATTTAAATTTTGTTATTTCGGACAAATTTTGTTTAGTTATTTTGGAGGATTCATTTACATTCGTTACTATTGTGATTTGTAAAATGGATACATCCGAATAACAAAAAGTTTGTCCAAATTTCAATTCAGGAGTCAGGACGAAAACCAATCGCACGTCTAGTAGTGTTCTGTTGTGGAGATTTCCATTAACGTCTGGTTCCATAGTCACACAGGAATTAAGAGGAAATCCCTTGAAAGTGAAGGAGTCCCTTGTTGCCTCTGTTTCGTCAGATTTGGCGACCCATCAGAAATGTTAACGGAAGTGACGTTCTTGCTACACTCCACACTCCTCCACAGTAAGGATACATGTATCAATGTAAAAAAAAGTTTTAAAAACGGTTGTTTTTTTTCTGGAGCAGTGATTTTAATGATGCTTAAAGTGAAAACATATTTTTTTTTTATTCCTTTAAATATCGTACCTGCTGGGTGTTACTATAAGAAAAAAGTAATTTAAAACTTCTTGTGGCTTTAATGTAATGTCTGCAATATGGATGAAAAATAGCATGGGTTTCCCTGCCCCCCTCCCCCCAGGTCATTACCAGACCCTTTGGCCCTATATACTTTTAACAGCAGTATACAGGCGGTGCAAACAAGACAGGGACTGTTGTTAAGTATAATCTGTTTGTGATTTTGAACTGGTACTTTTTTAAAGTGTAGCTCCAGCCAAAAAATCGATTTTTTAAGCTTTGAAAAACAAAGAGAGGGGTTATCACCCCTGTAACATTTGTTTTGCTGTCTGTGTGCATCTGTTCAGAAGATTGCACCTCACTTTCTGTCCCAATGACAAATGATTTTTAGAAAATTTGTTTTTTTTTGGTGCCCCTCGGCCTCCTGTGTTTTAAAGGTTCAACTTCATATCTATGCGATGCATTAGAGTATGTGCCTTGCTGTAGAACAGCCTAATAATTTGAGAATGAACTGCCTGCCACCCCTCAACCCCTCAATAGCACCATGTATATAATGTGTGTAAATAAAAAAGATATAACAAAAATAAAAATGTGCGTGTAAATAAAATAAAAAAAAATCACAAAAATGCATGCTAACAAAAGCTCCATGCATTTTTTTGAGAATCGTGAGAGAATCATGATCTTCATTCTAAGCAAAAGAATTGTGATTCTAATTTTTCCCAGAATCGTGCAGCTCTACTGCCTTTAGGAGTTAATATGAGAAACACCAGCAAATCTATTGACGTAGCTTTAGGTGCACACAGTACAGAGGACACAGACAGTACACCACGTGAGAATATTGCAGCTAGCACAATCACCTGCCTGCCTGTCAGTAAATTAGGAAGAGCGGATCTAGCTAAACTATACAGTGTATAAATATATATTCAACACCTGGGATGCATATATATCCTCTACACACTGTAACTCTAACTGACTAGCCTGCCTGCCTGCTCTATCTACCTGCAATATATGACACTCTCTCTCTGTCTTATCCACCGCAACACACTACACAAGGCCGACCCTGAGCCATAATTGCCCAAAGTCACCCTGGCTTTGGCCAATTATGGCTCTCCGTTTTTTGCGCTCTGTGATTGGCCAAGCATGCGGGTCATAGTGCATGCTTGGCCAATCATCAGCCAAAAAGGCTGTAATTGACTTCCAAATAGTTATCCAGGGGACGCACAGGGGGTGTGTTCCCTGGTTAACACTGACAGGCGTCTCAGCCAATCAGGTATACTGGTTCTGGTTACCGGTAACCTGATTGGCACTGATAGGCACTTCCAAAGCCAACCAGCTGCGGTTATTTAGATGGTCGGCGCTCACCAGGGGGCCGGCCATCTGAATAGTGGGCGGCAGCAACAATACATGTATTGTATCTCAGTGGCTGTGCAGGAGAGAGAGGGGGCGGAGATGGATGCACCGCCACTGAGCCCAACCCTCCTGTCCAGTCTAACAGTATGCATTAAAAACAGGGGTTTAGTTAACAAACATTTAGATAATACTGGGGCAGGGCCGCCATCAGGGGCTACAGGCAGTACACCTGTAAGGGGCCCGAAGGTCCCCAGGGGCCTGGATGGCAACCCCCTTTAAAAAAAAAGAAAAAATATATATTTTTTTATGGGGCCCGGAGGTCCCCAGGGGCCCGAAGGCCCCCAGGAATGGCAACCCCCTTTTTTTTTTTTTTTTTTTTATAAAAAAAATATATATTTTTTCTAATATATATATTTTTTATATTTTTTTTAGAGGGCCAATTTTTTTTTAGGGATACGGGGGTCCCCAGGGGCCCGGAGATCCCCAGGGCCCTGGATGACAATCCCCCGTTTTTTATAAAAAATGTTATATATTTCTTTATTTATTGTATATATATATATATATATATATATATATATATATATATATATATATATATATATATATATGTGTGTGTATATATATATATATATATATATATATTTATAATTATTATTAAAGGGCCCAGAGGTCCCCAGTGCCCTGGATGGCAACCCCCCCTTTTTTTCTATTTTTATAAATGTTTATTTTGTTTTGTTTTTATATATATATTTTTTATTTATTTTTATTAAAGGTCCCAGAGTTTTTTTTTTTTTTTTTTTTATTAAAGGGCCCAGAGGTCCCGGATGGCAACCCCCCTTTTTTGTAATTTCTTTTTATATAAAAAAAAATTGTGTATATATATATATATATATATATATATATTTATATTTATATTTATTAAAGGGCCCAGAGGTCCCCAGGGCCCCGGATGGCTACTCCCCTTTTTTTATATATATTTTTCTTTATTTCTTCTCTTTATTTGTAAAGGGGCCCCCCCCCGCTTCTCAATTTCAGACGGCAGCACCCCCCCCCCCCCCGGTTCTCTGCTCCAGGGGGCCCATGCCTGAAACTGTGTAAGGGGCCCCATAATTCCTGATGGCTGCCCTGTACTGGGGTGCCGTGATTTGGCTCTGCAGCTTACGCATGTATTTGCAAATGTGTGCAAATCAAATCCCTATTTTTAACACATACTGTTAGACAGGATAATTTGTTTGGTTGCAGGCTGGTCAGTAAGTTGAGCTGGGAATTTTCTTTGGATTTGTTTGATGTGCTGCCAGAAATCAGGGTAGGCAGGGCATTCTCAGTAGTCAGAGTAGACAGGTTGGCAATGAAGATTTAAAATATATAAGCACATTATAGGTAAGACTTATTCACATTTTCACATTGTTTCACTTTCACTAAATTATAATAGTTTATGTGTGATTAGCAGATATGGGGAAACTCTTTTGGTTAAATATAGGATATGTAAATGGCTGCTAAGTTTTAAAGGACATTTAAATGTAATTACAGTAAATCATTTTATTGATATTATTATTAAACCCTGGAAATTCTCAACAAGTGATGAGCAGCCTTTCCTCCAGGGTTTGCACAGAGAAAAGCGCAGGGAGCAGCTACAAAAGAGACTTAATCTGAGCCGATCATGGCCCTCTTTATAAATATGCGCCCGTCTGTTTAATAGTTCTTTAAATTTATGATAAAAGATTGAATTTAAATCATGATTTAAGCATTACAAAAACAAATGTATGCACAGAATTTGCATAATCTCCTCCTTATGCCCAATGGATGGAAATGTGATGGAATTTCAACTGCTGGATTTTAAGTACTGAGACTTAAATCACTTGGGACCGAAAGTCCTTAATTAATATGCCTTTTAAATTGAAATTTGGAGTAATTATGTATGATTCATTAACAAAGATTTGGTTCATGTTCCCCAAAGGGATGAATAACTATGACACGGTAGAGAAAGGAGAACTACAGGTCCTAGCATGCCTCTTACTTATAGTTACCCAGCAGCTGAGGATCCATAGTATATGTGTACAGTTTTAAAGGAGCCGTTACGTCCCAAATAGTTAAAGTGGAGGTTCACCCTAAAAACGAATTTTTAACATTAGAGCCAGCATAGTAAGGGCATTTACTTTCGGCAGGTTTTTTTTTTTTCTCCGTACATACCTTTATATTCTGATTTGGTCCAGGGCTTCCGCGTTCTGATGACTCCTGGACTGGGCGTTCCTATCCCTGCCTCAGGATTCCGATGACTGCGGGACTGGGCGTTTCTATCCTTCGGTTGGATGATTGACGGCTTGTGAAACAGGTGGCCTGTCGCACAATGCGCGTCACCAGATTTCCGTAAATGGCCGAGCTGCTAGTCGGCACTATACGGCGCCTGAGCCCGCCGTGCAGAGCTGACTGCGTAGGCGCTGTATAGTGCCGACTTGAAGCTCGGCTATTTCCCGGCATCTGGTGACGCACGTTGTGCGTCAGGTCACCTGTTTCACAAGCCGTCAATCATCGAACCGAAGGATAGGAATGCCCAGTCCCGCAGTCATCAGAACCCGGAAGCCCTGGACAAAAACAGAATATAAAGGTATGTACGGAGAAAAAAAAACGCCGAAAGTAAATGTCCTAAGTATGCTGGCTCTGCTAGATGTAATATTATTTTTTATTTTTGTTGTGGTATTTGATGACCTCTGCGGTTTATATTTTTTGTACTATGAACAAAAAAATTGCGAAAATTTTGAAAAAAAGCAATATTTTTAACTTTTTGCTATAATAAATATCCCCCAAAAATATATATAAAAAAAAAGAATTTCTTTCTCAGTTTAGGCCGATACGTATTCTTCTACATATTTTTTGATAAAAAAAAAAATCACAATAAGCGTATATTGATTGGTTTGCGCAAAAGTTATAGCATCTACAAAATAGGGGATTGTTTTATGGCATTTTTATTGTTAATTATTTTTTGTTAGTAATAACGGCGATCTGCGATTTTTATCGTGACTGCCACATTATGGCGGACACATCGGACACTTTTGACACTATTTTGGGAGCATTGTCATTTCTACAGTAATCAGTGCTATACAAATGCACTGATTACTGTGTAAATGACACTGGCAGGGAAGGGGTTAAACACTAGGGGGCGATCAAGTGGTTAAGTGACGTACAGGTATGTTGCTTTGCGCAGCCGCGCCATTCTGCCAACGTATATCGGCGTGAGACGGTCGTCAAATGGTTAAAGCGTTTGTTACCCCAACACTTCATATTCTTGATATGTGCCTGCTGTATAATGTACTTATATGAGAAAGTATCCTGTTCTCTTTTTGAATTGCTTCCCTTGTGCGAAATCCTTGGTCTTCCTGCTAGTCCCTCGGCTTTCCTTTTAAAAACTGACCAAACTAAGCAGGAGAGCATGTGATCAGACTTGTCATGATACGCCCCTGCTGCACAGCCATTCACAGGGAAGCACAGTGTGCTGCAACTCTTATGCAATGGGAATGTTATCACTTATAAAAAAAAAAGGGGGGAAAAAGGTATTTATAATGTTTCACAAGATTGTTTTGCATTTAATTTCTATTTTAAACTGAATGGGTTGTTTTACAAGGTGATCATTTACATTCACTTTAAGTTCTGCAGAGTTGGTAAAGAGGGACATATTATAGCACAAAGTCTGTACACTAAGGACACACCCCTGTTAGACGGAACCATGAAGGATTAAGACTAGGTTTACACTATATGGAGGTATGGGACTGTGTGTAATCGCAAAGTTTTCCCACACTGCATCAAAACCGTGCTGCTAAATGCTCTAAACACAGCACTAGTTTACTGATATTTACATGCCTGTGTGTACAGGCACATTGAAAGCAATGGACTACGTTCACAACAGTTAACATAATGCATGTGCTCATGCCAGGAAGGAAGAAGGAGTATCTGTTTGGTAAGTATCAAACAAACTTCTTGAAACATTTAAAATTAGCTCAACATGTTTCACGATTAGAGAAATCGCTTCCTCAGGAGCTTCTAAAGTGGCATTGATATAGATAGAAACTCGTAGAAATGGAATATACTGCGCTACTTAAAGTGGAGTTCCACCCATAAATATAACATTACATCAGTAGTTTTAAAAATTTTTTTTTTTTTTTTTTTTTTAGATGCCTTCAAAGTGTTGTTGCTAGGCAGAATAGTTAATCTTCCCACTTCCTGCACCTAGGTGCTTAAGCTTCCTAACCTACACCGCACCGACTCCTGGGAATGTAGTGGGTGTAACTTTCCAGGAGTCTGTGCACTCCCCAGTCTCAAAGAATCATGTGACTTGGACAGTACAGGTGTTGAAACCTGATCTGACCTGATCTGACACTGCTTGTGCAGCACTGAGCATGTGCGAGATTTGCAAGGCTGAAATCCAGGAAGTCATACAGTTTGGCTTCATGATGCCCACACTGATGGCCCCAGTCAATTTCTATTTTATAAACTGTCTAAATGCTGTAACAACCTAACAAAACGGACCTTAGTTTACAGACTAACTTTACTAGAATACATTAAGCTTGTGTATTACAGGGGTATTTATATTTTAGTAAAATAGATTTAATAGCCAAAGTAGCAACTTACAGTTAGGCAAATGTAAAAACATCTGTGCGGGACAATGGAGAGCCAGCCGGCATGCAGACTCCCATTCAGAGTGATGACGTCAGCTCATCTGCCTCCCGCCGTACGTTTCGCTATAAGATAGCGTCGTCTGGGGGTAATGACATCTGTCTGGCATCTGACATCACGCGAGCCGGCCAAATTGAGTACACTGCGCATGCGTCGACCGGCCAGTAGTTTCTGAGTGCGCAGGCGCCGGTCGGTGCATGCGCAGTGTACTCAATTTGGCCAGCTCACGTGATGTCAGACACCAGTCCGCAGAGCACGCAAGTGGGGTGCATATAATAGTGAGGTCAGGACTTCATTCCTGAGGTGCTACCGGGGAGTGAAGTCGTATCGTACACCTCGCATATATGACAGTGGGGATCCTATCTGGATGAAGATTTAGAAATCTTTCTTGTTAAGGGTATGTACCTCATTGCTCTCAATCTATGCCATTTTTATGGTTTCATTTAATACTTAACAGCTTACTTTTATATATTCATTCTCTTGTTGGATTTGCCATACTACCTACATTATGGAAACAGCCCAGTATTGATTCCGGCACCCAGGAGATGCATAGATACAATATGAGTATTTTCAGACCTTTTCAAGGTATTTGAATGTAATTCTCTTTGATTTATTTGTACCTTAACGTATCCCTGGGTCTTGGTTAAATTAGTTACTAGCCATCTCTATTATTTCTTCTTTTTTTATTATAGTGAGGTTCCTGGTCATTTCAGACTTTTAGGAGATCCATTAGAATTTATGTTCTCAGAGCCACTTAGAAGTTGATCTTTAGGCAACAACAAAATTCTAATGAAGGTATGTTTGATACTGATAGCATATGCATAATTTATCATACCAATTTAAGATTATGCAACTTTGTAGTACTATTGGTCTGAATTCTCTAGAAAGTCAGTATTCCCATTTCCTTTTGCCCTCAGAACCAGTATTCCATCTGAGATTTCTGCACCCAGATCTTTATAGGCATCCCCACGGTTATTTCACTCTATTCTAACACCTTCCTACTTATGTAAGTGTTGGTTTGTCTTTAGGAATAAATGCTTATATTTATATATATTTTCTAATATAGTTAAAATATTCCTTATTTATATACTTTTAGTTATCTGGTGTACCCACATATTCCTTTAATACACGCTTTCCAATTGGCCCCGTGGCTAGTGGCGGTTAGGGATGGTCCATCGCCCCCCAAATCATCTGGGGTGTGGCTTGCAAGGCAGAGGTGTCAAGGTTTAAGGATGACTGTACAAGATATTTTCCAATAACACCAAAAACATTTTTGGAGTTTCTATCTATATCAATGCCATTGACACCAAAACTGTTTTTTTAGGCATGTATTGTAGTTTCATGTAGATTAAAATAGTTTTTTCCTTAAACTTTAAAGCTCCCGGGGAAGCGATTTCTCTAATCGCGAAACATGTTGAGCCAATTTTAAATGTTTTAAGAACTTTGTGGATACTTACCAAAAATATACTCCTTCTTCATTCCTGGCGTGGGCATCTTGATTATGTTATTCCCAACAAGTGAAATCTATTATTATCGAGTATCGATCTTTGGCCTAACACGTAGTCCTTTTGTTTATAGTATTTCCTTTGTGTATTCGTTAGGATGCGTCAAATTAAAATTTTCTATTATTTTGTGTAATATAACAATTTTTCACTTTTTTAATCAATGTCTATAAAGTCAATTTTTTCTCCATAAATTTCTAATCAAATCATGTTAGGATGTGGCACAATCATTAATTAGGGTGTTGATTGCCACCCAAGGGCACCTGTAATCAATCACAAACTACCTAAAAAGCAGGGGATTTTTGGCGCCTGTGTCCATGAGTTTTAATGTAGATTTTTGTTTTGTTTTTTTAAAGCAATGGGCTGCATTCAGATCAGTAAAGAAAAAAGTCTGAATACCTATAAATGTGTTTTTGACAACCTTGTGCAAGTCTATAGTTTTAATATTTAAAGCTGATATGTCTATACCTATGTTAAAACATCAGCAAGATGCTGTAAAATAATTCGCAGGTCCTGTGACATGTCAGACATTCTGCTTGCTGCATTCCAAAAGATTCAAGAGAAATGACCTTCAGGGGATCCATTGCTTCCATTGAAAGGCTTTAATAAGCAATTTAGACACAGGGACTCCCCACAATCTATTTAAGGAATGGAATACATACTGTACAGGCAGCGGCAGCACTATGTCAAAGCAAACGCTTCATTGGGGTCATTATATTCCAACCATTTCACAAGAATTTTCTGCTCAGCTGCAAGGACAGGCAGCATATGCCGTCTAACAAATGTCATTCCAGTTACAGCTGGAGTAGCTTGAGAAACTCCAGGCGACTATATAAAAGATTCCCTTTAGATTATTACTTTTCAGTTCAGTTTTTTTTCATTTATTTTTACAAATAAATATGTGGAAAGTGCGGTGTGTTTTTGTATTCAGCCCCCCTGAGTCAATACTTTGTAGAACCACCTTTCGCTGCAATTACAGCTGCAAGACTTTTTGGGGATGTCTCTACCAACTTTGCACATCTAGAGAGTGACATTTTTGCCCATTCTTCTTTGCAAAATAGCTCAAGCTCAATCAGATTGGATGTGAACAGCAATTTTCAAGTCTTGCCACAGATTCTCTATTGGATTTAGGTCTGGACTTTGAATGGGCCATTCTAACACATGAATATGCTTTGATCTATTCTAAACCATTCCATTGTATCTCTGGCTGTATGTTTAGCATTGTTGTCCTGCTGGAAGGTGAACCTCCGCCCCAGTCTCAGGTCTTTTGCAGACTCTAAGGCCCCTTTCACACTGGGACGGGGGTGGCGTCGGCGGTAAAGCGCCGCTATTTTTAGCAGCGCTTTACTGTCAATTTTGCGGCACTATTCGCCCGCTAGTGGGGTGCTTTTATCCCCTGCTAACAGCTGAGAAAGGGTTAAAACCACAGCAAAGCACCTCTGCAGAGGCGCTTTGTCGGTGGTATAGCCGCGGTGCCCATTGATTTCAATTGGCAGGAGTGATGGAGGAGTGGTATACACACTGCTCCTTCACCGATACATAGTTGCTGCTAGCAGGACTTTTTTTACTGTCCTGCTAGCGCACCGCTCCAGTGTGAAAGCCCTCAAGGCTTTCACACTGGAGAGACAGCAGCTGCTGTTTCAGGTCACTTTGCAGGTGCTATTTTTAGCGTTATAGCGCCTGCAAAGCGACCCAGTGTGGAAGGGGTCTAACAGATTTTCTTCAAAGATTGCCCAATATTTGGCCCCATTCACACATGATGCTGCCACCACCATGTTTCACGGTGGGGATGATGTGTTCAGGGTGATGTGCAGTGTTAGTTTTCGGTCACATAGTATTTTGCTTTTAAGCCAAAAAGTTCAATTTTGGTCTGACCAGAGCGCCTTCTTCCACATGTTTGCTGTGTCCCCCACATGGCTTCTCGCAGAATGCAAATGGGACTTCTTATGGCTTTCTTTCAACAATGGCTTTCTTCTTGTCACTCTTCCATAAAGGCCAGATATATGGAGTGCACAGATTCTCCCAACTGAGCTGTGGATTTCTGTAGCTCATCCAGCATTACCATGGGCCTTGGCTACTTCTCTGAATAATGCTCTTTTTGTCTGGCCTGTGAGTTTAGGTGGACAGCCATGTCTTGGTAGGTTTGCAGTTGAGCCATACTCTTTCTATTTTCGAGTGATGTATTGAACAGTGCTCCGTGAGATGTTCAAAGGTTGGGATATTGTCTTTATAACCTAACCTTGGTTTAAACTTCTCCACAACTTTATCCCTGACCTGTCTGGTGTGTTCCTTAGCCTTCATGATGCTGTTTTTTCAATAAGGTTCTCTAACAATCCTCGGAGGGCTTCACAAAACAGCTGTATTTATACTGAGATTAAATTACACACAGGTGGACTCTATTTACTAATTAGGTGAAAGCCGTCAACGTCAATGGAATTTCTCTTATGCCCCATACACACGATCGGATTTCCCGTCGGAATAACTCTGGCGGGTTTTCCGACGGAATTCCACTCAAGCTGTCTTACATACACACGGACACACCAAATTCCGACCTTTGAAAACACGGTGACGTACAACACTACGACAAGCCTAGGATAATGAAGTTCAATACATCCGATGTGTTGAATTGTTTCCAAGCATGCATGTTTTTATCTCCGTCAGAATTCCATACAGACTAATGGTATTCTCTTTCTAAGTCCATCGGAAAATGTCCAATGGGGCATACACACGGTTGGAATATCCGATGAAAAAACTAAATACAAAGACAAAATAGCTGTCCAAAATACCAAACCATTGACTCTGATTTAAAGCACCTGTGAAAAATAAAGGAAAACCTGCAAACATGGCTTGTTGGGGGGGTACTTGAGGACTGAAGTTGAGAACCACTGCTTTACAACATAAGGCAAGACTTCACAATTACAATACAATTTCATAAGTAGGAATCAGAGGGCCCTGCTCTTTAGAGTTTACAATCTAGGAGGGAGGGCCAAGAGATACAAAACGTAATAACTGTGATGGATGTGCTGATGGAGAAATTAAAAGTACAGTTGTTAGGTGGAGGTGGGATAGGCTTCTCTGACGAGAAGGGTTTTTGGGGATTGTCTAAAAGTGGACAGAATAGGAGATAGTCGGACAGATTGAGGTAGGGTGTTCCGGAGGAGGAGAAGAGGAGCTCGGGAGAAGTCCTGGAGGCAAGCATGGACGTGGTGACTAGGGAGCTAGAGAGCAGGAGGTCTTGGAAGGAACTAAGAGATCGGTAAGGTTGGTAATTTGAAACTAGGTTAATGATGTACAGCAGCTGGGGGAGTTGTGGGTGGCTTTGCATAGGCTTGTCTGAAGAGAAGGGTTTTCCAGAATTGTCTAAAAGTGGACAGAATAGGAGATAGGGTGTTCCAGAGGAAGAGAATAGAGGCTCGAGAGAAGTCCTGGAAGCAAGCATGGTGGTGGTCACTAGGGAGCTAGAGAGCTAGAGAGTCTTGGATGGAACGAAGAGAACGGTAAGGTTGGTAATTTGAAACTAGGTTTGTGATGTACAGCAGCTGGGGGAGTTGTGGATGGCTTTGTAAGTTGTTAGTATTTTGAATTTAATTAGTTGAGTGAGTGGAAGCAAGTGGAGGGATCATGAGAGAGGGGTAGTAGGCATGAAAAATTACCTTAGTTTGATTAATCCGAGTCTTGCGAGGTCCCTTTATCAGCATCTTCCATGGTTCTTCCGGGTGCCAGTCTTTAGCTGTTTCGATTGGCTGGCACAGGATGACGTTACTCCTGCACATGTGCAGTTATCCTGGTACGCTGGTAGCGTGCTGGAATGCAAACTGAGCTGAACATGCACAGCTCAGTGTATATTCAACATTAGATTGCAGGTATTTGTACTTTATTGCAGAAGAGGCATTGCATGTCTAACTTCAAAAATAAGAAGCCTGTCTGTTCCCATATTTTATTTTATTTACATTTAGTTCCACTGTAAACAAAGCAGGAATGTATGTGTGTTTCTCTATCTATCTATCTATCTATCTATCTATCTATCTATCTATCTATCTATCTATCTATCTATCTATCTATCTATCTATCTATTTCCATCAGTATAGTCTATTTGTATAACAGTAGCCTAGTTACTGTACTGTTGCTTAGCAACCTAGCAGATAAACACAGTAAATGGGGAAGGACATGGACCTGTTTGATGTAGATTGTAATTGTGCTCTTTTTGGAATGTTCCTTGGATTTAGCTCGGCTTGTTAGGAAAGACTAACAGGCAAGACATTCCCATGACATAAGAGATGGCAGGTGTTCCTCACAATGCAAAATTGTGCGCTTTGGATCATCAGCTGGGGTTTGTTCAGATCTGGAGAGCCATAAATATTTGCTTTTATTTTAGAATACTGTTAAAGACCAGAACATTTTTTTTGTTGCTTGAGATCTGCTGTAGTGTCTGCTCCTTCATAGTTTCCAGAAATCTGCATTTAGCTAATATTCAAGACTCAGTTGAATCCCCCTCCCTTTTTTTTCTTGCAGCTGATGCTTTTGGCAGTGGGCAGTAGCTTGAAGGGGATGGGGTGGCCCCTCTTAAAGCGGACATTCACCCATATATATTACTTTTTCCCCCTAGATGGATGCTCGTTTTGTCTAGGGGAATCGGCTAGATGTTTCAAAATATGAGCCGTACTTACCGTTTACGAGATGCATCTTCTCCGTCGCTTCCGGGTATGGGCTGCGGGACTGGGCGTTCCTATTTTGATTGACAGTCTTCCGAGAGGCTTCCGACGGTCGCATCCATCGCGTCACGATTTTCCGAAAGAAGCCGAACGTCGGTGCGCAGGCGCAGTATAGAGCCGCACCGACATTCGGCTTCTTTCGGCTAATAGTGACGCGATGGATGCGACCGTCGGAAGCCTCTCGGAAGACTGTCAATCAAGAAGGAACGCCCGCTCCCGAAGACCCATACCCGGAAGCGACGGAGAAGATGCATCTCGAAAACGGTAAGTACGGCTCATATTTTTAAACAATTAGCCGATTCCCTAGACAAAACGAGCAGGAATCTAAGGGGAAAAGATCAAACAATAAATAAATGGGTGAACTCCCGCTTTAAACTTTTAAAGCACCAGTGGCACCAGGTTCTGCAATTATAGCAGCAAGCCTTAACCACTTAAGGACCGAGCCTGTTTTTCAGACTAGTAGGTAGATTCAGGTAGAGTTAGGCCGGCTTATCAGTAGATAAGTCGACCTAACTCAGAATCTACGCCGACTTATGTTTAAGCGTATGCTCAAACAGAGATACGCTTAAACATATCTAAGATAAGACGGCTTGCGCCGTCCTATCTTAGATTGCAATTTTTCGGATGGCCGCTAGGTGGCGCTTCCATTGCGGTCGGCGTACATTATGCAAATTAGTAGATACGCCGATTCACGAATGTACACCCGGCCGACGCAGTACTTTTACACCGTTTACGTAAGAGATAGGCCGCGTAAAGTTAGAGCTAGGCCCTATTGGAATAACAATGTTAAAGTATGGCCGCCGTTCCCGCCGCGAGATTAAATTTTTTTACGTTGTTTGCGTAAGTCGTCCGCGAATCGGACGACTTGTAGGCGCCCGGCGCATGCACAGTTTAAAAGAAACGTAAAAAACGTGAGGTCAAGCCTCATTAACCTAAAACACGCCCTCCTCCAACACATTTGAATTAGGCGCCCTTACGCCGGCCGATTTAGGCTACGCCGTCGTAACTTAGCAGGCAAGTACATTGAGAATCATGTACTTGCCTAGCTAACTTACGGCGGCGTAGCCTAAACACGCTAAGCTACGCCGCCGTAACTATAGGCTTAGCTACCTGAATCTACCTATAGGTGTTTACAAGTTAAAAACATTTTTTTTTGCTAGAAAATTACTTAGAACCTCCAAACATTATACATTTTTTTTCTAACACCCTAGAGAATAAAATGGCGATCATTGCAATACTTTTTGTCACACCGTATTTGCGCAGCGGTCTTACAAGCGCACTTTTTTAATTAAACAATAAGACAACAGTAAAGTTAGCCCGATTTTTTTTATATTGTGAAAGATAATGTTACGCCGAGTAAATTGATACCCACCATGTCAGGCTTCAAAATTGCGTCCACTCGTGGAATGGTATGAAACTTTTACCCTTAAAAATCTTCATAGGCGATATTTTAAAAATTCTACAGGTTTCATGTTTTGAGTTACAGAGGAGGTCTAGGAATATAATTATTGCTTTTGTTCTGACGATTGCGGCGATACCTCACATGTGTGGTTTAAACACCATTTTCATATGCGGGCACGGCTCACGTATGCGTTCGCTTCTGCGCATGAGCCTGTTGGGACAGGGCGCTTTAAAAGAAATGTTTTCTTATTTATTTTACTTTATTTTTTTGATTTTAACACTGTTTTTTTTTTTTAATTGGGTCACTTTTATTCCTGATACAAGGAATGTAAACATCCCTTGAAATAGAAAAAGCATCACAGGTCCTCTTAAATATGAGATCTGGGATCAAAAAGACTTCAGATCTCATATTTGGACTTAAAGCAATTAAAATATTATTATTATTTTTTTTAAATTGACAACAAAAAAATATCTCTTTAGGATGTATGGGCGGAAGTGACAATTTGACGTCGTTTCCACCCTGCAGTGATATGGAGACGGGTGGGGGTCATCTTCCCTTCTCACTCGTCTTCATACACAACAAGGGAGAGGACCGGATCGCCTCCGCCGCTGCCGATGGCTTCGGTAAACAGTGTAGGGCACCGGAGAGTGGCGGGAGGGGGGCCCTCTCCCGCCGACGATAAAAGTGATCTTGCGGCGTATCCACCGCAGAGACCACTTTTATCTTGTAGAGGAACGCCCAAAGAAGAAGAGGATACTAAGGTTATGGTAGCTAGCTGCTACCATAACAATGGTATTCCTCTTTAAACAGATCACATATAAAGAAGGTGGGCGGTCCGGAAATGGTTAAATATGTCCCCTTTGCAGTAAGTGAAGTAATGAGAATGACAGCATGGGAAAGACCTCCGTTACAGAAGTGAACCTGTTAAGGTCATTCACAAGCAGGATGGCCAAGCAAAGTGTCATCAGGGGCCCGGCTTGAAGACCACCAGTTGCTATAGCAGTAGCGGGACTACCACCGACCAGCAGGATAGGTATACAGGCAGTCACTCTGGCAAAAAATGTAGGCTTACCTGAGGTGCATAGTCTAAGGCCCCTTTCACACTGGGGCGGGAGGTGCGGTGGCCGTAAAGCGCTGCTATTTTTAGCAGCGCTTTACTGTCGGAATCGCAGCGGTATTTGGCCGATAGCGGTGCGGTTTACCCCCACTAGTGGCCGGAAAAGGGTTAATACCGCCCGCAATGCGCAATACGCATCCAAAACACATAACAATCTTTGATTTCAGAAATATGTTCACAGTTATAATTCGACTGGAGTTCGATGTAAAATTCTATTTCAATTTGAATTTTGAAAATTTGAAATTTCGTTATTCGGAGCATTCGGTAACTTTCGTATATACTGTAATTCGAGTATTCGGATATATCCGAATCTCTGAATAACGAAAAATTTGTCCGAATATTTATTTGGAACGAAACAAACGGCACACATCTAGGCACTATTCCTCCCAGTGACACTAACAACGGAGCACTATTCCTTCCAGTGACACCAATGATGAGGCACTATTCCTCCCAGTGACACCAATGATGGGGCTCTATTCCTCCCAGTGACACCAACAATAGGGCACTATTAGACATGTGCATGATGAAAAAATGTGTTTTGTTTAGATTAGTTAAGCTAGTTATGTCAACACTCAAGCGTGTCGAGATCCTACGCACCAGCCAGGAAGACACTGGCTGCAAAAAAGCGCCTAGAGGCGATTCAGTTCGCATTTGTAGCGCTATACAACTCACTCACTCAGTTATTGAGTTTTGTTAATTTCGGTTGATTCGTTCAGTTCGTATCCGGGATTTGTATTCGGAATTTGTTTTATGTCTTTTTCGAGATTACAGATTTTTTTAGATTCAAAAGGTTTGAATCGATAAATTTTGAATCAGTCGAATCTAAAACTTTTGATTTTGTGAACAAACAAAAGAAACAATTAATGAAATTATTACAATGACTCCTTAAATCACCTTTGGCTTAACAAAAACAGCATTGGTTTGAAATGGCACTCTAATAGCACACACAGTTTCAGAAATATGTTCACAGTTATGTTATGTTATGTTCACAGTTATGCCCCGTACACACCATCACTTTATGTGATGAAAAAAAACGACACTTTCTGTGAAGTAAAAAATGACGTTTTTGAAACTTCAATTTTCAAAGACGAAGTTGCATACACACCATCGTTTTCTCACAATGATCTTGCAAAGTCAGGTTACGTTCCACCACGTTTTACCATTGAAGCTAGCTTCTGGGCATGCGTGGATGAAAAAACGTCTTAGAAAACGACGTTTTTTGCTACACACGGTCAATTTCTGTGAGGTAAAAAGTGCACTTTTGAAAAACGACACATAAAATTGAAGCATGCTTCAATTTTTTTCTGTCGTTTTTTAGAAGACATAAAACGACGTTTTTGCCCACACACGGTCAATTAAATTGACGTTTTTGAAAATGACGTTTTTTTCCATCGCAGAAAGTGATGGTGTGTACGCGGCATTAGAGTTCGATGTAAAATTGTGTGTCACATTAAAGAGGCACATCTTGTTTTAAAAAAAAAAAAAAAAAACAGTTTAATTGCCTGACAGGTATTAAAGAAGGTATTCATGACGTGTGGCAAGATTGACGCTTCATTTGTTTATCTACTGACCAATAGAGGATTCACGCCATATTTTTTTGCAAAAAGTATTTTTTTTTCCTAAATTTACATTCAGTCCCGTTATGTTAACAATGTGGGTTATAAAATGCTTTTTTTTTTTAAATGTTCCTTTGACTTGTTTTGTTTTCTTCTAAAATCTCATCTCTAATACGGCTTCTCTACATAAATTGTACTAAATTGGTTCCAAGGGAGATTCATGAAATTGGCTGTAATCCCCTTTGCCTTTTCCATCAATTTAATTTGATCTTTATAGCTGTCATTAATCTCACACATGACTACGCATCAGAGAATTTCAATTATATTTCAGACAGGAGGCTTCGTATCTTGCATTAATCTTTCTTTTTAATGCTCATAGCAGAAACATAACATTTATTTCTTTAATAAAAATGTAGAAAAACTTCTTCAAAACTACAATACCCAGCAGCCCCGGGGACCCCTCCCCCTAGGCCACAGTCTCTATATAAGGGGCTGTCTGGGTCTCCTCCTCCTCTTTCTTTCTGCTCATGGCAAGATAAGTACCACTCTATTGTTTGTATTTATATTTTGTCAATTTTGTCTAATAATCAATGTCTTGTATATTTGTCTGTTATTTTATTTACACATGGGTGACAGGTTATTGTCCCTCTAGGACCGGGATACTGCGTTTTATCGCTATCCCGGTTCTATTTTACTTTCTGTCAGATAGTGCGTCTCTCCTGTCTTGGTCTGTCAGGCAACCTGTCCCCTCTGCAGCGTCTTCCCCCGCTCCCCCCCCCCGTGCGCACCACTTCGCGGGCTTTCTCTCTCTGCCTGAGGGCGCGGCTAGGGACAGGAGAGCCTACGTCACGCTGCAGTCCTCAGGCGACCAATCACAGCGCTCCCGGCCGTGATCTCGCGAGATTACGGCCGGGGATTCCACAAGCAGTACCCTCTCTCCTCCACTGTCGAGCAGACGGAGACAGAGGCACACTGCTGGCTATAGCGCTACCGCTTCCCCCCCCATCGGAATCATTAAAGACACAGGTACCACTGTATCATTCTGGGGAACATCTCTCCCCAAATACCTCAGGGACCGCTGCATAGCTTGGGGGAACGTCTCTCCCCTACCCCATTACCAGTATACTGCACGGCTGTGCTGTATACTATTACAACAAGTTTCCCTCCAATTGTTTTGACAGGTCTCCCTTGAATCCCAGTGACTGTACTACTGTATGGTACACTCATACATAAAGATAAATTAACCCTTAATTGATTGTCAGTGATTTATCCCTGACGATCTCTGAATTAGAACCTAAAATAAATTGTACTAAAACTAAAATAAAAAAATCTGAAAATGGCAGCGGACGGTCACGCATCCGGCTTTTCTGGACTGGCTGATGAGGTGGACCTGGATGTTTCACACCTGATATCCACGACCCAAATACAGGACTTGATTACCAAGTCCATCCAAGCAGCACTGGCTGCCAATACTGTAAACCAGACCGTACCGTCCACCTCAGGATGCCACCCTCCTAAGGGTAAAGCAACCCAGAAATTAAAGCACTTAACAGTGCACTTCGACTCCCCGGCAGGGGAAGATTATAATGTGCCCCAGGCAGGACCCGAACCGGTCTGCCGCACCCCGCATACAAATGACCTAAACCGACCCTTGAACCCCAAGGAGTTTAAAAGGGGGCAAAAATCCGCCAGGCGGATTAAACCGGACTCATTTGAGACGTCCGAAGACGAGTCCGAGGTATCTGACAGAGCCGAGACCTCTGACTCAGACCTAGAGGACGAGGATGATGCGGGGTTTACGGCGGAATGTCAGGACGCCAACACCGAGGTGCAACAAACGGCCATTCTGGATTCGCAGGGTCAATCTCTTTTTAACCCTGACGAAATATCACACCCCCGCTCAGGGGATTGGGCCCCATTACCCCATGTGGCCCAATACCTCGAATTATGGACCAGACGCTCCTTAGACAGAGCAAACCGTAACAAACTACGAGCGGAATGCCCCAGGCCATACGTGGCAAACAAGGTGGCGAGCACCCCGGAAATAGACCCGGTGCTCCTAAAATATCTTACTAGATCTGGAAAGTATTCCAAAAAGGGCATTGAGAGGTCTTTCAAAGCCATCCAGGACCGCATACTGGACCTACTAGGTCCACTCACTAAAATACTAAACTTATCAGAGCAAGCGGCTTCAACAACCCAACCTATAGACCTGATACAGTTGAGAGGTTGGGCCCAACGCGCAATCTGCCTATTGGGTACCGCAAACACAACCTGCTCGGTGGAGCGTCGCCGCTCCATTCTGATGAAATTGGACCCTCAACTTAGCCACCTAGTGGAAAACGAGCCAGGACCATCCGCAGAGGGTCTACTGTTTGGGGATGATCTGATCAAGAACATCAATAAATTCATCAGCCTTTTCTCAAGCCTGGACAAGGCACAGACCTCGCTGAGGAAATCACAACCTGGAAAGGTTTTTGGGAAGGCCGGTAGAAGCAGAGGGCGTTCTACCGGCCGCACTGCCCCATACAGGCCCTACTCTAGACCACCTAGCCAGCAGTACACGCCTGCTCCACAACCATACGCCATGCCTATGGCCCATCCAGCTCCCTTCTTCCCGCCACGAGGACGTCCCTGGAGAGGACGCGGGGGACGTGGATTCCCAAGGTCTAGACCTCCGACCGGTGAGTACACACCCGCACTCAATTCCACACACACTGGTGGGGGGCAGGCTGATGTATTTTTCCCACGTCTGGTCCACGATTTCGGCAGACGCGTGGATTCTCAATACGGTATCAGGATACCGGATAGAACTCTTATCTCACCCGACCCTGAATGTGATACCCCAACCCATCCATTTTTCTTCCCAAAATGTGGACTTAATAGACGAAGAACTCAAAGAGCTTCTGTCCAAAGGGGCGGTTCGGGAGGTAGATCCCTGCTCGCCCGGGTTTATCAGCAACATATTTCTGGTCAAGAAGAAGGACGGTGGCTACCGCCCCGTCATAAATTTAAGAGAACTCAACCAACATGTGGCCTACCGCCATTTCAAGATGGAGGGTATCCATCTGCTACGCGACCTCCTCTGGCCAGGAGACTGGCTAGTGAAGATAGATTTAAAAGACGCGTACCTTACGGTCCCTATGCACACCGAATCTCAATCCTTCCTAAGATTTCGGTGGAAGGACCGAATGTGGCAATTCACCTGCCTCCCATTCGGATTGTCATCAGCCCCCTGGTGTTTCACCAAGCTCCTCAAACCGGTAGTAGCCGCTCTGAGGAGCAGGGGCGTTCGCCTAATTATTTATCTGGACGACATGCTAATTCTGGCACGTTCCAGACGACAAGCCTCATTACACAGCCAATGGGCGGTTTCACTATTGACGGAACTCGGGTTCCTCATCAATTTCAAGAAGTCTACCCTGGATCCCTCTCAGGAAATGGAATTCCTGGGGTTTCTAGTGGACACCAAACAGGCTATGCTTCTCTTGCCCAAGTCAAAATTGGCGTTGATTCGCAAGGAAATCAGAGCCACGCTACGCAAAGGCTTAGTATCCCTACGGGTGATAGCTCGCATAGTAGGCCTCCTATCGGCCTCTATTCAAGCAATTTTCCCGGCCCCCTTGCATTATCGAGCTCTACAGAGACTCAAAACATTACATTTACGCCAAGGCCTACGATACGCGGACGAAGTTCCGTTGGACCCAGACGCCATAGAGGAACTGCTATGGTGGCTTCGCCACGCTGTGGCATGGAATGGCAGGACGATTTTCAACTCCTACCCCGACGTGATCTTAGAATCCGACGCGAGTCGCCAAGGCTGGGGTGCCCGATGCGGACACCTTACCACCGGAGGGAAATGGTCCGAGAGAGAGTCTCTCCTCCATATCAATGCCCTGGAACTCCTGGCAGCATATTTTGCGATCAGGAGTTTTATTCCTCATACGGCCAACAAGTGCGTACTTTTACGCATGGACAACGTGGCAGCGGTACAGTATATCAACCGCTTGGGAGGCACAAAATCCAAAATTCTGGCGGACATTGCGTCCGAGTTTTGGCAATACTGCCTTTCCATAAATGTCACCCCAGTAGCAGAATACCTTCCAGGCATATCCAACACGGTTGCGGACTGGAACTCTCGGTATCTTACAGACTCCAGCGACTGGTCGCTGGATCGTACGGTTTTCCTATCATTACAAAGCCTGTGGGGTCCTTTACACACGGACCTCTTCGCTTCCCGCCTCAACCGGCAACTACCACGCTTTTACAGCTGGAGGCCGGATCCAGAGGCGACAGCAGTCGACGCGTTCCGACAATTCTGGACGCGGGGGACGCATTATGCGTTCCCTCCATTCAACATGATCACCAGGACACTCCTCCAGGTGGCAAGTCAGATGGCGACAGTGGTGTTGGTCACCCCTTGGTGGCCGACTCAACCATGGTTCCCACTTCTCCTGGGAATGGCGATCGATTACCCTCGACTACTCCCATTCTCTCATCATCTCCTATCCAACACATCCGGAAGTTATCATCCACTGATACTGGACGGCAACCTGCACCTCCTAGCGTGGTTGGTTTCGGGGTCGCAGACATCGATTGCGATATTTCACAATCGGCTAGAGACCTCCTCGCCCTGGCCTGGGCCCCAGGGACTAGATCGGCGTACAGATCTGCCTGGTCCCTATGGGTTCGTTGGTGTGATCGACGGCAAGTTAATGCCGTTCATGCACCTATATCAGACATAGTGAACTATCTAGCTGATTCTTATGAGACCGGTAAATCCTACAGTTCATTGAATGTCTATAGATCAGCCATTTCGGCTTATCATTGCCCTGTAGACACTTTGCCTGTAGGCAGACATCCCTTGGTTTGTCGGCTTCTACGGGGGGTGAAGTTCAAACGCCCCCCTCGGCCTAGATACCAAGTTACGTGGGACGTCAACAGGGTTCTGGAACTTTTCAACACTTGGGAGGACAATGACGTCCTCTCGTTGAAGAAGCTTTCGATTAAACTCGCTACCCTTCTATGTCTGATTTCCATCAAAAGAGTTTCAGATGTTAGGGCATTAGACATATCCCGGCGTCAATTCTCGCCAGAAGGGGTACGTTTTTCCGTGGTTCGTAGGACAAAGACGGGAATTCATACAGTATTTTATCCATTCTTTCCTGAACATCCACATATATGTGTGGTTCGATGTCTTCAACAATACGAATCAAGAACTGCATCCCTGCGGTCACTTGATCATAATCAATTATTGATCTCATACGTGAAACCTCACCTCCCAGTGTCTTCAGCATCATTAGCCAGATGGGTGAGAACGGCCATGCAACTGGCCGGGATCGACGTATCGCTCTTTGGAGCTCACTCCTCTAGAGGTGCCATGGCTACCAAAGTGGTCACATCAGGTGGTTCACTTTCGGACCTTTTACTAGCAGCAGATTGGTCATCAGAAACGACCTTTCGGCAATATTATTTCCGACCACAGGACCATGTCTCCACTTCTATACTTTAAAGATTGTGTATTTACATGTATGTTAATGTATGATAGCTTTAAACTTGCAAGATACGAAGCCTCCTGTCTGAAATATAATTCGGGATTTTCCTAGCTATCATGACGGAAAATCTGAGTTATATGATGACAGGAGGCGAGTATCTTCCCACCCGACCCACCCCTATCACGATACCTTTTTATCATTTCAGGTTACTGAAGGGTGGAGACCAATCCTATACGGACGGTAATACAAAGTTCTGCAGTTCCCGAATGATGGGCCTTCTGTTTTGTTCCAGTTGAACACTGTTCTGACGGTATATTAGCCGACCTGTTGAAAGTTGAAGGGCCCAGTTGGTCCGGTTTCCAGCATCGGAGGAGGAGTCCCCGAACAACACGGAACGAAGTTCAAGTCGACAAGCTTACGTGATGTCAAAGATCGCACAAAGAAAGAGGAGGAGGAGACCCAGACAGCCCCTTATATAGAGACTGTGGCCTAGGGGGAGGGGTCCCCGGGGCTGCTGGGTATTGTAGTTTTGAAGAAGTTTTTCTACATTTTTATTAAAGAAATAAATGTTATGTTTCTGCTATGAGCATTAAAAAGAAAGATTAATGCAAGATACTCGCCTCCTGTCATCATATAACTCAGATTTTCCGTCATGATAGCTAGGAAAATCCCGAATTATTACTCAATGATTTGGTCAACAATTCACTTCTTACAAAATCCTCTTTTTACTGTTTTCACAGAAACTGACTGAAGTATGAATATTCAGCCAAGAGATTCTGGAGAAGTCATTGATAGGAGAATTAGGTAAGGTTATTTATTATATATAGCCATATACATGTATAATTAGGGTTTTATGTATATATAAAAAAAATGTTTCGAAAATGTTTCAGCATTTGTGTGAAAGTCGCAAATAATACCCATAATGTTTTTAATGTTTGTGAAATGTTACCGTGTATACTCGAGTATAAGCCAACCCGACTATAAGATGAAGCACCTAATTTTACCACAAAAAATGGGAAAATGTATTGACTGGAATATAAGCCTAGGATGCACAATGCCCATCTGCACCCTCACTGTGCCCATATGCAGCCTCACTGTACCCGTCTGCAGCCTCACTGTACCCATCTGCAGCCTCACTGTGCCCATCTGCAGTCTTACTGTGCCCATCTGCAGTCTCACTGTGCCCATTTTCAGCCTCACTGTGCTCAACTTCAGCCTCACTGTGCCCGTCTACAGCCTTACTGTGCCCATCTGCAGTCTCACTGTGCCCATCTGCAGTCTCACTGTGCCCATTTGTAGCCTCACTGTGCCCATTTGCAGCCTCACTGTGCCCATTTGCAGGCTTACTGTGCCCATTTGCAGTCTCACTGTGCCCGTCTGCAGCCTTACTGTGCCCATCTGCAGCCTCACTGTGCCCATCTGCAGCCTCACTGTGCCCATCTGCAATCTCACAGTGCCCATCTGCAGTCTCACTGTGCCCATCTGCAGTCTCACTGTGCCCATTTGCAGCCTTTCTGTGCCCATCTGTAGCCTCACTGTGCCCATTTGCAGCCTCACTGTGCCCATTTGCGGCCTCACTGTGCCCATCTGCAGCCTCACTGTGCCCATTTGCAGTCTCACTGTGCCCTTTTGCAGTTTCACTGTGCCCATTTGCAGCCTCACTGTGCCAATCTGCAGCCTCACTGTGCCCTCTGCAGCCTCCCTGTGCCCTCTGCAGCCTCACTGTGCCCATCTGCAGCCTCACTGTGCCCATCTGCAGCCTCACTGTGCCCATCTGCAGTCTCACTGTGCCCATCTGCAGTCTCACTGTGCCCATTTGCAGCCTCTCTGTGCCCATCTGCAGCCTCACTGTGCCCATTTGCAGCCTCACTGTGCCCATTTGTGGCCTCCCACTGTTTACGGTCCTCCACTGTGTCATGCAACTGTTCGGCGGTGTTCTGTCAAACAGCGGCTGTCTGCAAACAAAGCCCCGCCTTCTCCTCGTTTGTGATAGACGGAACGCTAATTCAGTTTCCCAGCATTATATCAGGCCGCCAAACAGTTGCATGACACAGCGGGAGACGTCACTCGAGTATAAGCCGAGGGGGGCTTTTTCAGTCTATTGCCTTACATGTAAACTTCCCTAACATTTGATCCTAAGAGAGAAAAAAAGCCTCAAGAACATTCGACCAGAAGGAGTAAAGAACATTTGACCAGAAGGGGAAATAAATGAGATCTGTGAACTAGGTACAATGTTCATCAGCTGCAGGTTTCTTCCCTTTTGGGAGGTTCAGTGAACTCCCCAAACAAATGGGTATTTGACTGAGCTGAACTTCCATGGACAGTGGAACTAAAACATTTATCAGCTTCTACTAAATGTGAAAGTTTCCTGCTCAGGGCTCCTGATTGTTAGGTATCTGGCACCCGCTGGTGTCCTACCAGCCAGTGACTCATCCTCATCTGACACATTCAGCTGCCAGCTGGGGACAGTGTAAAAAGAATGGTGTGCACCCTCTCCATTCATGCCAGGTCCTTCATGTCTGGTATAGATTTTAAGGAGAACCCCACAAAAAATTGGCATGGGGTTGACCCCAAATTCCATTCAAGACCCTCCAGGTCTGGTATGGATTTATGGGGGAACCCCACACAAAAAACAAGAAAAAGCATGGGTTCTCCCACAAAATCCATACCAGACCCATTTTCTGAACATGCAGCCTGGCAAGCTAGGAAAGGGGAAGTAAAAAGCATGTGATCCCTCCCCTCCTGAACCATACCAGATCACATGTCCTCCATATGGGGGCGCCTTGCCAGGAGAGACCCTCCCTGGTAAAGCACCCTGTCCCCATCTTGATGATGGGTCTGCAGCTGGGGTGCTTATTGGAATCTGGAATCCCCCTTTAAAAATAAAGTAGCCCAAGATACTGCCCCGTATGTGAATAAGTACACCTACTTATTCACAAAAAAATGGAAACACAAGCACACTGTTTTTGACAAATCCTTTAGCCCCACAATGTTAATTTTCTGTCAATCACGATTAGCGATGCCGACTGACCTGCAGAAAAAAAATCCAACCCTGCCAACATCCTTCCCTTGCGTCGGATGGTCCCTGCCGCTAAAGTAAACAAATGGGCGAGGTCTCCTGGGTGATCTCATTAAATAAATTGGGGCGTGACCCTGGCTAACAGCTGAACGTGCTGTAGGAGATGTGTCACTGGTTGTTAAGATGCCGGTGTTGTAACGAGAAATGACCCCTGTTGAATAATGCCCACCCTGTACTGCGCAGGCATCTGCTCTGCACAGCTAATCATGTTCGGAGACTTTCGGAGGCTCCATAGTGCTCCGTAGTACGCAAGTGCTGCACCTGCGCAGTACAGGGCGGGCATTATTCGACAGGGGTCATTTCTTGTCACAATACCGGCTCCCGAAAAACCAGGAGCCCGGAGAAAGATACTTTCACATTTAGCAGCAGAAGTAATTTCAATTCTTGCTGCAGTTGCAAATTTGGATTGGCTGCACACCCTTTCTTTTGACTGTTTGCTGAACCTCTCAAACAGGGAACAAGCCTGCAACTCATTTGCATTGTGCAGAAAACGCATATTATTTCCCCTTCTGGTTGAATGTTCTTAGCCTATAGTGTCAAGCTATTTTCTCTGTTGGCTGAATGTTCCTGAGGTTTATTAAAAATGTTCTTAGGAATGTTACATTTACCCTACAAAAGGCAATAGAAACTGACTTTTTACACATATTGCACCCATTATGGGTATTATGTTTGACGTTTGTGTAAATGCTGAGACTTTTGCAGAGCAATTTTTTTTTTTTTTACATTGATCTCCTCTATATACAGTAAAACCTTGGTTTAAAAGTAACTTGGTTTGAGAGCGTTTTTGCAAGACAAGCAACGTTTTTTATTACATTTTGACTTGATATACAAGCGATATCTTGATATATAAGTAGAATCATGGCATAACTAAGTATAAAAGAGAAGAGAGGCGCCTCTAAGTGTAGCAATATGGTAACATTTAATGAAGGTACAACATTAAGCAACTCACGTGGTTGATGATTAAAACAGGCACATCTAAGTATGTAGGGATCCGTGGGAAAGCTGTACACATAGACCATCCTCTGCACCGCCATCGACATCATCCCTTAGGCCTAGTACACACGAGAGGATTTATCCGCGGATACGGTCCAGCGGACCGTTTCCGCGGATAAATCCTCTCGAGGATTTCAGCGGATTTGGATCCGATGGAGTGTACTCACCATAGGATCGAAATCCGCGCCAAAATCCCCTCGCGATGACGTGTCGCGCCGTCGCCGCGATGATGACGCAGCGACGAGCGCGACGCTGTCATATAAGGAATTCCACGCATGCGTCGAACCATTACGACGCATGCGGGGGATCCCTTCGGACGGATTGATCCGGTGAGTCTGTACAGACCAGCGGATCAATCTGTTGGGATGGATTCAAACGGATAGATTTGAAAGCATGTCTTCAAATTTATATCCGCTTGAAATCCATCCCAGGGGATAAAAATCTGCGGAAACAGATCCGCTGGATTGTACACACCATAGAATCTATCCGCTGAAACCGATCCGCTGAGATTTTTCAGCGGATGGATTCTATTGTGTGTACGGGGCCTAACACTCTGCGCTCCACGACCGGTTCAAGCTTCGCTTTCAGATCGCTCTACTGCAGGGTAGTCCGGTCACGATTGCAGACTGACAGCGGTGAGAGTCGGCGGTGAGGTGGACGGTCTATGTGGAAAGCTTTGCCCCGGATCCCTGCATACTTAGATGTGCCTCTTTTATTCATCAACCATGTGAGTTGCTAAATGTTGTGCCTTCATTAAATGTAATCATATTGCTACACTTAGAGGCGCCTCTCTTCTTTTTTATACTCTGTAGCTCCTACCAGATTTTGCTTCTAATCCCCTTGGGGAGGCTTCCATTTGTGAATGGACATTTAATATTTACACAACCTATCACATTGCTATAATCTTTTTATATGGACTATAAACTGAAATACCTATAAATAAATGGTTGTGGAATGAATCACCTGAGTTTCCATTATATCTTATGGCAGGATTCGACAAAATCTGGGCACCCGGTCACAATTGCGACTAGAATTAGCGACCTGGCGCCCGGGGAAGGAAGCTTAGGCCTGCAGAAGCCCGCAAAGCCGCGACCTCAATTACCTGTGTCTTCGTGCCTCATCCTGTTTCTCTGTGCGTCCCCCTCTGTGCGTCCCTCCGGCTGGTAATTGCGGCCTTCTGCAGGCCTAAGCTTCCTTCTGTGATCTGGTGCCATCTTCTGGTCGCCGTTGGCATGACAAGTAAACCAGCAATTCTAATGGAGCTTCCCCAGTGTTTTCACTGCCATCTCCTTCCCTCTAATTAGAACCCCCAAACATTATATATATTTTTTATTCTAACACCCTAGAGAATAAAATGGCGGCCATTGCAATACTTTTTGTCACACCATATTTGCGCAGCTGTCTTACAAGCGCACTTTTTTGGGAAAAAATACATTTTTTTTAATAAAAAAAATAAGACAAAAGTAAAGTTAGCCCAATTTTTTTTATATTGTGAAAGATAATGTTACGTCGAGTAAATTGATACCCAACATGTCACGCTTCAAAATTGCATCCGCTCGTGGAATGGCGACAAACTTTTACCCTTTAAAATCTCCATAGGCGACGTTTAAAAAATTCTACAGGTTGCATGTTTTGAGTTACAGAGAAGGTCTAGAGCTAGAATTATTGCTCTCGCTCTACCAATCGCGGCAATACCTCACATGTGTGGTTTGAATACCGTTTACATATGCGGGCGTTGCTCATGTATACGTTCGCTTCTGCGTGCGAGCTCGGCAGGACGGGGCACGTTTTCTGGCTCCTAACTTTTTTAGCTGGCTCCTAGATTCCAAGCAAATTTGTCAAACCCTGTCTTATGGGGAAATTTGCTTTGATACACAAGTGCTTTGGATTACAAGCATGTTTCCGGAACAAATTATGTTCGCAATCCAAGGTTTTACTGTATTTGCTGAGTCTCCAAATCTCTGCTGCTTGCTTTACTTCTGCCGTACCGCCAACCATAATTCCTAAGGAAGTTATCTGTTTTGTTTGTTTAGTTGTCCATATTGGATTGTGGACCTGCTGCAATTAAAGCCGCCATAGAAGCTCAATTTTAAATAAGATTTTTTTAACTGCATTTTTGAGACGAAGACTTCCTTCCATTAATTATGTCAGACAGCAGTGGAGGGCCCATGGGAAATAAGGACACTTTTATGTTTTAGGAGATAGATTTCCAATACTAAAACCTGTAGGCACACAGACCTTTTGCTCCCATAGCAACACACTTTTACTGATCATAACCTAGCTTATAAAATTGTCAATGTGTAAGTAACCTTAAAATTACTTCTGCTGATTATGATAAATGATGTGTAGCCAATAACTGTAACTGAAAAACCACCTCTCTGTCTCTGTTGCCTATAGTCACATGCCTGTTAAGTGTAATGGCAAATCATGTCCTATATAAAGGATATACAGACAGTAAAGAACTGAGTTTTGTTCCACTGCTTTTCCCCCCCTTACATAGATTGTGCTGTCTCTCTTGGGACTACACTGAGATATGGGATTCCATTATCATGCAAAACCTCTCAAAGCAATTCTGTCACTTAACCACTTAAGACCCGGACCAAAATGCAGGTAAAGGACCTTGCCCCTTTTTGCGATTCAGCAAATGCGTCGCTTTAACTGACAATTACGCGGTCGTGCGACGTGGCTCCCAAACAAAATTGGCGTCCTTTTTTTCCCACAAATAGAGCTTTCTTTTGGTGGTATTTGATCACCTCTGCGGTTTTTATTTTTTGTGCTATAAACAAAAATAGAGCGACAATTTTGAAAAAAATTAAATATTTTTTACTTTTTGCTGTAATAAATATCCCCAAAAAAGATATATAAAAACATTTTTCTCCTCAGTTTAGACCGATACGTATTCTTCTACCTATTTTTGGTAAAAAAAAAACGCAATAAGCGTTTATCGATTGGTTTGTGCAAAATTTATAGCGTTTACAAAATAGGGGATAGTTTTATGGAATTTTTATGAATATTTTTTTTTAAACTACTAATGACGGCGATCAGCGATTTTTTTTCATGACTGCGACATTTTGGCGGACACATCGAACAATTTTGACACATTTTTGGGACCATTGTCAATTTCACAGCGAAAAGTGCTATAAAAATGCACTGATACTGTGAAAATTACAATTGCAGTTTAGGAGTTAACCACTAGGTGCTGTAGGGGTTAAGTTTGACCTCATATGTGTTTCTAACTGTAGGGGGACATGTGACGTCAGTGATTGTCTTTCCCTATATCAGGGAACAGACGATCACTGATACTGCCACAATAAAGAACGGGAAGGTGTGTTTACACACACCTCCCCCCGTTCTTCAGCTCCTGTGACCGATCACGGGACAGCGGCGGTCAACGGGTCCCGCTGTGAGCCACTGCGTTTTCATATGTGAACCCAGCCTTAATCAGCACTTTGGCTGCACCGGACATATGTGAACAGACATAATAGAAAGCAATGTTCTTTCACATGTCATGCGAATTGGATGCGGTTCAAAATGTATTCAATTCGCATATGTGTGAACCTAGCCTTAGGGACCAGCAGATGGAACCACAGCAGACAGCAGGGGTGGTGGAATCCAATACACCTGCTGGGGGCAGATTCACATACATTTAGATAGGCGCAGCGTATCAGAGATACGCTACGCCGCTGTAACTTACTTTTCATTCTTTGAATCCACTAAGAATTTGCGCCGTAAGTTACGGCGGCGTAGTGTATCTCTCGGCGCGTAATTCAAATCGGCGGGTAGGGGGCGTGATTCATTTAAATGAAGCATGTCCCCACGCCGAATGAACTGCGCATGCTCCGTTTCAAAATTTCCCGCCGTGCATTGCGCGAAATGCTGTCGCAACTACGTAATTTTTTTAACTTAGACGTGAATTACGTCCATCCCTATTCACGGACGACTTGCGCAAAAAAAAAAAAATCAAATTTCGACACGGGAACGACGGCCATACTTAACATGGCAAGTCTATCTATACACCGCAAAATAGCAGCTTTAACTATAAGCCGGAAAAAGCCGCCTAGAGACGACGTAAGAGAATGCGGCGGCCGCGCGTACGTTCGTGGATCGTCGGAAAAAAAGCTAATTTGCATACCCGACGTGGAAAACGACGCAAACTCCACCCAGCGGATGCCAAAGTATTGCATCTACGATCCGAAGGCGTACGAAGCCGTACGCCTGTCGGATCGAACCCAGATGCCGTTGTATCTTGGTTTGAGGATTCAAACTAAAGATACGACGCGGGTAATTTGAAAGTGCACCGGCGTATCAGTAGATACACCGGCGTACTCGCTATGAGGATCTGGCCCTTGAATGCTAAAATTCTGCTGTTTTTTTTACTTCACTGATTATTCCCACCTCAGCATTGAGTTTTATACTCTAACGAGCAAGACCCTCTTATTCCTCCTGTATTGATTTGTATTGTAACTGTACTGTCTGCTATCATGTTTTAAAGCCCTGCACAAACATTTGGTACTACATAAACCCTGTATAATAATAATAATACTAACCTGCCCCTGCTTAAAGGGTCACTAAAGGAAAACAAAAATAATATAATAGTTAACTGATTCCTTTTAAAAAATGATTAAAAATAGATAAAAACCAATCATGTAATGTACCTGCAGTTTAGTTTTGTTTTTGCTGTTGTTTCCTGGTTCTCTGATGTACAGAGCCAGAGAGCCAATAGAGGGCACTGAAGGTTTTGCAAAACGAAACTGGATTGGTGCTGAGAAGTTTTAGACACACAGTAATCACACCTCCTTGATTAGTCACCACAGTGAGAAATCTCCCAGTACTGTGGTGATTAGGAAACAGACAACCAGGAAGTGTCCAGAACAGAGCAGAATTACAGCAACATCAGAGCAAAAACGAACAATGAGGACATGAAACCAGGACTGCAGTAAGGTAAAGGAAGCTATTTAGCTAAAAAAAAAAAAATTTAGTGACCCTTTAACTCAATGTCACACAGTCCCTGATTCATATTCTTCGCAATTAAGTCTGGCTCCTCCCCCAGCTGAGGCACTTTGTACCATCATACTGCAACCTATAAGATCTGAAGAAAACCTGCTACCATTAGAACCATTGGGCCGGATTCAGATACAATGGCGTATCTGTCCGGCCCACGTAACATATCTCCGATAGGTTACGCCGATCTAACTTTGGGCGCGAGTTCTTTATTCAGAAAGAACTTGCGCCCTTAGTTACGGCGGTGTAACGTATGTGTTGCGGCGTAAGGCAGCATAATTCAAATGTGGAAGGGGGGCGTGTTTTATGTTAATGTGTGATGACCTGACGCGATTGACGTTTTTTACGAACGGCGCATGCGCCGTCCGTGTACATATCCCAGTTTGCATTGCTCTAAATGACGTCGCAAGGATGTCATTGGTTTCGACGTGAACGTAAATTACGTCCAGTCGTATTCGCGAACGACTTACGCAAACGACGTAAAATTTCAAAACTCGGCGCGGGAACGACGGCCATACTTAACATTAGCTACCCCTCATATAGCAGGGGTAACTATACGCCGGAAAAAGCTGAACGCAAACGACGTAAAAAAAAAGCGCCGGGCGGTCGTTCGTTTCTGAATCGGCGTAAATCCTCATTTGCATATTCTTCGCGTAAAAATACGGAAGCGCCACCTAGCGGCCAGCCTGGAATTGCAGCCTAAGATCTGACGGTGTAAAACACTTACACCTGGCGGATCTTAGGGATATCTATGCGTAACTGATTCTCTGAATCAGTCGCATAGATATGACCGTCGGAACTCAGAGATACGACGGCGTATCAGGAGATACGCCGTCGTATCTCTTTCTGAATCCGGCCCAGTGTGCGTAATGGGGAAAGACAAAGGGGGATATTCTGAATGCATAAAATATTATTGGAGGTAGCCGGAGAGACCACCATGCATTGAAAAATGGGAAAGGGAATTGGGTACACGGGTGAGTGATGGGCAAATGAAAAGAATCATAACATTTGTTGTCTGTTCAGATATAAATACCATAGAAATTAACTATAAATGTATAGCTACCGTGTTTCCCCGAAAATAAGTCCGGGTCTTATATTAATTATGCCAACAAAAGACACCGTGGGGCTTATTTTCAAGGTAGGTCTTACCATGTAATGTGCTGTCTTCTCTTCCCCTATCCCTCCCTGCCTGTCAGGAATCCCCAGTGTGAACTGAGTTAAAATGCTTGTAAAATCCTACAATCCACTCTATTACAGTATTATATAATGTACAATGTGCGTGTTCCTGTAATATAATTGTGCCAAATACCTTTGTTATAGCACCATTCTGCGCTTCTGTGACCCGCCGGAGCTCTCTTCCCCGCAATTATATTACAGAAACACACACATTGTACATTATATACTACTGTAATAGAGTGGATTTTAGGATTTTACAAGCATTTTTAACTAGGGCTTATTTTCGGGGTAGGGTTTTATATTGCAGCTCTCCTGGAAAATAACGCTAGGTCTTATTTTCAGGGTAGGTCTTATTTTTGGGGAAACAGGGTAGATGGTACATCACTCCGGATATAGTCCATAAGTTTCAAATAGAAAAATCTCCTAATTGTTGGCTGGGTTGTGGTTTAATTGGGAATATGGCACATATATGGTGAGATTGTACCAAAATAACAAAATTCTGGAAGGAGGTGCTCGCCCTGATTAAGGTGATTACAAAGATTGATCTCCCCGAAGACCCATGGGTATGTTTTTTTCTTCTGGAGACATCAATAAAACACTATAAAAACTCCCTAATACCACATCTGATAAACATGGCTAAAATCTTAATCCCACTTCACTGGCAGGATTCTGAAAGTCCAAAAAGAGCAGAATGGCTGAATAAAGTCGAAATTAGATACAAAATGGAAGTGCTGCGAAAAAGCGACTGGGACGAGAGTGGTTTAAGTGAGGAACTATGGGAAAGTTGGATAGAGTTTAAAAAGAATAGGAGGTTGATGGGGGGAGGAGCCGGACTAGAGTTAATAAGTAAGAACAAAGTAAAAGGGCATGTTGATGGAGGTCGGGGGGGGGGGGGTAACAAACCAACAATTGTTAATGATGGAAGATTCAATTGGTTTTATGTGGGGTCTTGTTTTGATAAATGGAATAGTTAAAAAAAGTTTAAAAACGTCTGGCTCTTCCCACGCATAAACTTGGCTCAGTCCTAAAGAAAAATTCTACTCCTAAAACCTTGACTGGTAAGAGACAGGAAATTATAAGATTGAAGGGAGGACTTCCAGTGTCCTAAAATCCATTCCCTTGAAAAGCTATGACCTTCAGTAGACTTTTCACATCTGACACTTCCACATGCCCTAAACCCGCTGTTATACTCTTTGGGCTCTGATGCCTACCCAGGCTTTTGCTCAAGGCTTTGTACTTGTTCCAGCTCCAAAATCTTCCCTGTGTGGCCTGCTTTGACACCATAAATTCAGTTCAAACCCATGGATGTTTCATACTCCAAAGCTGGGAAAGGTGAGCATAGGACTTGGAGGCGAAACTTGGAAACAGGCATTGGAGCACAAGAAGGAAGATATTTATAAAGCAAGTAATCTAACATTCACCTAACATTCAATGCAGGTGAATCTTTCTGGTGCATGTGTTTTAAATAAAAAGAGAAATACTCTGCGTTAAACCCACTAACACGTGAAGAAAAAATTAAAAAACAATCCTCTTAAAATTAGGGATCAGAAAAAAAGTGAAAATATATGTGATACAAGAAGAGGGATGCTGCTGCTTATAAGAGCCTAAATACTTAAAACTCAAAGAAACGTAACTGATTACCCAAATCGCAACCCAAATATTATAGTACAAGGGTGAAAAAAAGTTAGTGCATACACATAAAGATATTTTATATATATATATATATATATATATATATATATATATATATATATATATAGTCACTAAAGTGGAAAAAAAAACTGTGTAACAATGCACACACAGAAAAATATGTATATCAATGCACACCAAAAAATATAAAAAAAACACAGTGTAAATAAATTAATCAAAGTGTAAACTACCCAAAGGTAGTAAAATATAGTCCCAAAAAATATGTAAAAATAATTAGAAAAAAGGTTTAACAGCAGGACACTTCCAGGGATCAGTTCATCGATCGCTGCAGTACTCAATTGAATATCTGGAAGAAGCTTAAATCTTATTCTCAGCCAAAGGGATGTAAAATTACTGACTCTTACCGAATAGGATGGACCCCAATTTAAGGAGGTCAATGAAGCGTGTGCATCAGCCTGCCGGCCCTGGTACAAGATCACTCAACTCAGGGAGGGGTGCTTCTGTCTTGCAGGAAGAGAGAAAGCCTTCAGCTGTTTCTCCAGACCGAATCACACAGGAAGACAGTAGTCAGATTCAACTTAGCTTTTGCCAGACACTGAATTCTGAGAGTATTGACTCCGTAACCAGTTGAAGCCATTTTTGGGGAAACGCGTCGGGTGGAGCATTTCCTAACGCCATCACACTCATATTTTCAGCCCTTTTGGTTTGATCCTTGGCTGTTTTTTCATAAATATTTTTTTACGTTGTTTTTTTAAATCTTTTACTCCTTTTTTTTTTCCTATCTTGATATGACCATTTCTGTGGATCACCTGCTGTGATCACCTGCTGTGATATTTTTAAGTGGATTGTTACGTGCTGTGACATTTTTTAAGTGATTTTTAAATAAATAATCTTTTTGGACATACTACACTATGAGGATCTTATTCCTTTTTTTCCATTGAGTCAATACTCTCAGAATGATCCCTGGAAGTGTCCTGCTGTTAAACCTTTTTTTCTAATTATTTTTACATATTTTTGGGACTATATTTTACTACCTTTGGGTAGTTTACACTTTGATTAATTTATTTACACTGTGTTTTTTTTAAATATTTTTTGGTGTGCATTGATATACATATTTTTCTGTGTGTGCATTGTTAAACTGTTTTTTTTTTTCTTCACTTTATTGACTATATATATATATATATATATATATATATATATATATATATATATATATATATATTTTTTTTTATGTGTATGCACTAAAAAATGTTCACCCTTGCACTATAATATTTGGGTTGTGCGCTTATTTTCTGTTTGTATGTGTTTTAAATGGCAGTGATTTATTTGCAATTGATGTATGTTTGGTGAAAGTCACATTCATTGCTTTATACATTTGTCCCCTCATGCCTTGTACACACGATCGGTTTTCCCCTACACATGGGCATGGGAGCTCTGGCCGGGAATCCCGGCCGTGTGTATGCTCCATCGCAGTGTTTCCTGTAGGAAAACTGCCGGGAAAAAGACCGCTTGGAAATTCCGGCAGGAAAAAAGAAAAAAAAAATTCAAATTTTTCCCACCGGGATTCCCGGCGGTTTTCGTGTCTGGAAAACTGCCATGGTGCATACCGGCCAAAAGCTGTCATGGCAGTTTTCCCAACGGGAAAACTGGTCGCGTGTACGAGGCATAAGTGTAGCTACACTAATAAGTTTAACTACAAAAGCAGACTTTGGGATATTGTTGTTTTTAAAGGGCCAAAAATGTAATTCTGTTTCTGTCAGGGCCCCTATATACTCAGTTTTCACCACTGGTAATAAATTGATTGATTGACTAAAATAAAATTTCAATTTAAAATTGTGCATGCAGTCTATTACTATCTCTTTAAACAGGTTTTAAATTAAATTGCATATCTTCATCCCAACTTGTTTATTAATATTTGCAATTTGTAAAACATTTTTCATGTTTTTATTTTTTCAGGAAGTGCTCATCAGTGAAATCTGAGTTGTCTGATCAAAGCGCTGACAATTGGTACAACGAGTTGCATCAAAAAGATTCATTCAGTCCTCAGCTTCATTTCATGAACTTGTTTTATATTTATTGTATTGGCCGAATCCACTGGAGACAATGACTTTTACCATGAATATTGAACTGAACTTTTTTTTTAAACTGAAATATCATCCCTACCTTGCAATTTAATTTATTGAAATATTTATAATTTTTTTTAGGTGCCATCCCTTTTGCAATCCATTTTTCCACATTTATTTTCCAAATTTTATCACAAGTCATTTGAAATGAAATAAAGAAAAAGTCTCAAGTTCTGGCTGAATTTGTGATAATTTCAGGTACAAACATAGAAGCTGAGATATGAAAATATAATACTGTAAGTGGGAAGATATGAAAAATAGCAATAATAAAAAACTGGCTGCTGTGTTATAATGTGACACACCGGATGGTAGATGGGACCATATAATTATTCCAATAACATTATAAATATTTACCATAAATAATAAAGTTTAAAAAAGGGAACCAATTAAAAAAAATAACTAAATTGTGCTGTTTATTAAATTGCATCTGATGTTAAAAATGTTATTATTATTATTATTATTATTATTATTATTATCAATAATATTAATAATAATATTAATAATAATCTTGCTGGAAGATCTTCACCATCTGGCACGCTTCTGGGTGTGTCAGATACCTGGCACTTCTGTGCATTGTGGTTCTTTCTGCCAGTTCCAACAGTGATATAGAGCCTGGCGGAGGAAACGCAGAGCGCAGCAGGGAACACTGGCCTCTTATACTCCCGAAAGTGTGGAATGCTAAATATCTTTGAGCAGGGTTATCTCTTCAACCAACAGAGTTCAGGAATTATGACAGGTGAGTATTAATTTACTTGCTTTGCAGCAAGACCTTTACTTTATGCTTGAAAAATAGTGATAGAATCCATTTTAAAATCATTTAAAGCTTAATTTCAAGCAGGAAACAACACAATTGTCCTTCCTCCCACTCCCCTATCCCTGCTTGTCTAAGATCTTTATTTTGGTGAACTGAGGGATCTCCTGGCACTTGTCTGTAGCCACAAAGTATGCAAGGCCTTGCACAAAGAGTGTCTTCCAGCTGAATGAGAGGTCAATTTGAGTCATCAGTCTGGGTGTCTCCCTGCCAAGTGAGAGATCAATTTGAGTCATCAGTCTAAGTGTCTCTTGGCCAAGTAAGAGGTCAATTTGAGTCATCAGTCTGAGTGTGTTCTGGTCAAAGTGAGAGGTCAACTTGAGTCATCAGTCTGAGTGTCTCCTGGCCAAGTGAGAGGTCAATTTGAGTCATCAGTCTGAGTGTCTTCTGGTCAAAGTAAGAGGTCAATTTGAGTCATAAGTCTGAGAGTCTTCTGGTCAAAGTGAGAAGTCAATTTGAGTTATCAGACTAAAGTGTCTTGTGGTGAAAGCGAGAGGTCAGTTTGGTGAATTGGACCATAGTCTGGCCAAAGTGAGAGGTTAATTTGGTGCATCAGACCAGAGTGATGGCAATAAGTAGTTGCTGATCTACCATCTGTACTCAGTTTTGAAGACAAATGTGAATTAACAACCTGGCCCCTGGCTTAACCATCCTAACACAGCTGTCCAGGGCTGTAGTAGTTAGGTCAATTTGAGTCATCAGTCTGAGTGTCTCCCATCTAAGTGAGCGGTCAATTCAAGTCATCAGTCTGAGTGTCTCCCGGCCAAGTGAGAGGTCAATTTGAGTCATCAGTCTGAGTGTCTTCTGGTCAAAGTGAGAGGTCAATTTGAGTCATCAGTCTGAGTGTCTCCCAGCTAAGTGAGCGGTCAATTCGAGTCATCAGTCTGAGTGTCTCCTGGCCAAGTGAGAGGTCAATTTGAGTCATCAGTCTGAGTGTCTTCTGGTCAAAGTGAGAGGTCAATTTGAGTCATCAGTCTGAGTGTCTTCTGGTCAAAGTGAGAGGTCAATTTGAGTCATCAGTCTGAGTGTCTCCCAGCTAAGTGAGCGGTTAATTCAAGTCATCAGTCTGAGTGTCTCCCGGCCAAGTGAGAGGTCAATTTGAGTCATCAGTCTGAGTGTGTTCTGGTCAAAGTGAGAGGTCAACTTGAGTCATCAGTCTGAGTGTCTCCTGGCCAATTCAGAGGTCAATTTGAGTCATCAGTCTGAGTGTCTTCTGGTCAAAGTGAGAGGTCAATTTGAGTCATCAGTCTGAGTGTCTCCCAGCTAAGTGAGGGGTCAATTCGAGTCATCAGTCTGAGTGTCTCCTGGCCAAGTGAGAGGTCAATTTGAGTCATTCTGTCTGAGTGTCTTCTGGTCAAAGTGAGAGGTCAATTTGAGTCATCAGTCTGAGTGTCTCCCAGCTAAGTGAGCGGTTAATTCAAGTCATCAGTCTGAGTGTCTCCCAGCTAAGTGAGAGGTCAATTTGAGTTATCAGTCTGAGTGTGTTCTGGTCAAAGTGAGAGGTCAACTTGAGTCATCAGTCTGAGTGTGTTCTGGTCAAAGTGAGAGGTCAATTTGAGTCATCAGTCTGAGTGTCTTCTGGTCAAAGTGAGAGGTCAATTTGTGTCATCAGTCTGAGTGTCTCCCAGCTAAGTGAGCGGTCAATTCAAGTCATCAGTCTGAGTGTCTCCCGGCCAAGTGAGAGGTCAATTTGAGTCATCAGTCTGAGTGTCTTCTGGTCAAAGTGAGAGGTCAACTTGAGTCATCAGTCTGAGTGTCTCCCAGCTAAGTGAGCGGTCATTTCAAGTCATCAGTCTGAGTGTCTCCCGGCCAAGTGAGAGGTCAATTTGAGTCATCAGTCTGAGTGTGTTCTGGTCAAAGTGAGAGGTCAACTTGAGTCATCAGTCTGAGTGTCTCCTGGCCAAGTGAGAGGTCAATTTGAGTCATCAGTCTGAGTGTCTTCTGGTCAAAGTGAGAGGTTAATTTGAGTCATCAGTCTGAGTGTCTCCCAGCTAAGTGAGCGGTCAATTCGAGTCATCAGTCTGAGTGTCTCCTGGCCAAGTGAGAGGTCAATTTGAGTCATCAGTCTGAGTGTGTTCTGGTCAAAGTGAGAGGTCAACTTGAGTCATCAGTCTGAGTGTCTCCTGGCCAAGTGAGAGGTCAATTTGAGTCATCAGTCTGAGTGTCTTCTGGTCAAAGTGAGAGGTTAATTTGAGTCATCAGTCTGAGTGTCTCCCAGCTAAGTGAGCGGTCAATTCGAGTCATCAGTCTGAGTGTCTCCTGGCCAAGTGAGAGGTCAATTTGAGTCATCAGTCTGAGTGTCTTCTGGTCAAAGTGAGAAGTCAATTTGAGACTAAAGTGTCTTCTGGTGAAAGCTAGAGGTCAGTTTGGTGAATTGGACCATAGTCTGGCCAAAGTGAGAGGTTAATTTGGTGCATCAGACCAGAGTGAAGGTAATAAGTAGTTGCTGATCTACCATCTGTACTCAGTTTTGAAGACAAATGTGAATTAACAACCTGGCCCCTGGCTTAACCATCCTAACACAGCTGTCCAGGGCTGTAGTAGTTAGTCACATGCAACTGGACTTGTTTTGTAATTGGAAGGATCTCTTCTTTTCTTTTCTCCTCACCAAGTTGCTGCTTTAGCTAAAGAAGCTATTTGGATAAGTAGCAAAACAAATTAACATTCATCCCCCCCCTCCCGCCGCCATCCGGTGCTTCTCAGGGCTCTTCCGTGCAATCGGGGGCCCAGAGAAAGAATCGCTCAGCGCCGGATAGAAAGCATCTCTATGACCGTTGGAATCCCGGGCGCGATGTAAAGACGTCACGCCCGGGTACGGAATGTAAACAAAGCCGCAATTGCGGCTAATAAGCATGAGATCGGTGATTTTTTTTTAAATCTCATGCTTTCCAGCCTGGAGGAGAAATGTGGGGTCTTATTGACCCCGCATCTCTCCTTAAAGAGGACCTGTCACACACCTTTCCTATTACAAGGGATGTTTACATTCCTTTTAATAGGAATAAAAGTGATCAACAAATATTTTTTTTTTAAAAGTGTAAAAAATAAATAAATAAAGTAAAATAATAAAAAAATAAAAAAATTTAAACGCCCCTGTCCCCGGTAGCTCGCGCTCAGAAGTGAACGCACACGTAAGTCCCGCCCACGTATGTAAACGTCGTTCAAACCACACATGTGAGGTATCACTGTGTGTGTTAGAGCATGTGCAACAATTCTAGCACTAGACCTCCTCTGTAACTCTAAACTGGTAACCTGTAAGTTTTTTCAAAGCGCCGCCTATGGAGATTTTTAAGTAATGAAGTTTGGCGCCATTTCATGAGTGTGCGCAATTTTAAAGCGTGACATGTTAGGTATCTATTTACTCGGCGTAACATCATCTTTCATATTTTACAAAAAAATTGGGCTAACTTTACTGTTTCGTTATTTTTTAATTAATGAAACCATGTTTTTTCCAAAACAAAAGGCGTTTGAAAAATTATTGCGCAAATACCGTGCAAGATAAAAAGTTGTAATAACAGCCATTTTATTCCCTAGGGTATCTGCTAAAAAATTATATATAATGTTTGGGGGTTCTGAGTAATTTTTTAGCAAAGTAATGATGATTTGTACATGTAGGAGAGAAGTGCCAGAATAGGCCCCGTATGGAGGTGGGTATAAAAGTCCGGTATTGAAGGGGTTAATAATACATCAAAGACAATTGAATAAGTAAAACCATCAATATTCAGAATTTTATTATAATTATTAAAAAACTGAAACACGAAAATCACTTATTTTACGCAACAAAACTGATTTGACACGTTTCGTGGTTGTTGACGCTTTCTTCAGGACATTTGCTCATATGAATTAGATATAAACTGTAGAACATCCTATATCTATAATTAGAAACAAAAAAGTATATGCAATAAATATGGATGCATGTGTATACATATACAGTATAATAATAATACATCAAAGACAATTGAATAAGTAAAACCATCACTATACAGAATTTTATTATAAATACGAAAATCACTTATTTTACGCACAAAACAGATTTGACACGTTTCGTGGTTGTTGCCGCGTCTTCAGAATATTTACTCATATGAATCAGATATCCACTTTGAAACATCCTATAGCTATAATTAGAAATGAAAAAAGTATATGCAATAAATATGGATGCATGTGTATACATATACAGTATATTAATAATACATCAAAGACAATTGAATAAGTAAAACCATCAATATTCAGAATTTTATTATAAATATTAAAAAACAGAAATACGAAAATCACTTATTTTACGCACAAAACAGATTTGACACGTTTCGTGGTTGTTGCCGCTTCTTCAGAACATTTACTCATAAGAATCAGATATCCACTTTCAAACATCCTATATCTATAAATTAGAAACAAAAAGGTATATACAATAAATATGGATGCATGTGTATACATATACAGTACAATACACATACAAAAGATTTTTTCTTCCTCAGAGAAGCTGTCCTTATAAGGGAAAAAGGAAGAGCAAGGGGGGTAAAGGGGGGACACAAACAAAATAAACCTCCACAGAGCACAGAGCATTATGGCCCGGATTCACAGACAGCAGGCGCACATTTCCCCCGCCGCAGCGTATCCCCCTGTGCGCTACGCCGACGCAGCGCAGAGAGGCAAGCATGGAATTCAGGAAGCCAGTGCTCCCCACGCTGCGTCGGCGTAGGTTTCGAAGGCCTGACCCCATGCAAATGATGGTCCGAGCGCCAGACAAGTACGTTTAACGAACTGCGCATGCATCGTGCCGTGGACGCATCCCCCCGTGCATGCTCACAACCACGTCGGAACAACTTCCTAAGATATGCCGGATCACTGCCTACGCCATGAACGTATCCTACGCCCAGCCAGACTCACGTCCAATGAAAACTACGTAAAATACGCCGGCTTGTATTACTTGGTGCAGACCTTTGCATGTCTGCTGCTGGGTTACACCTCCTTTATGGGGCTTAACTTTACGCCGGACGTAAAACTTACGTGCACCAGTCATAGCCTCCGCCGGGCGCACTTACGTTCGTGAATGGCCGTATTTTCCTCATTTGCATATTTGAATGGCTGATCAATGGGAGCGCCACCATGCGTCCAGCCTAAATTTACGCCCACGCTACGCCAGCGTAGGCAAGTTACGTCGGCTGGATGAAGCCTATTTTTAGGCGTATCTTACTTTGTGGGTCCGGCGCACAGATACGACAGCGCATATTTGCACTTAGGCAGGGTATCTTGAGATACGTCGGCGCAAGTGCTTTGTGAATCCGGGCCTATATTTACAAGAACAGCATAACAGTGTTAATTTTGGCAGCAAATTTCAATTTAGTTTTAGTCTTAGTCTTAGGACTAAAATGTCATTTTAGTTTTAGTCACATTTTAGTCTTCTGCAATTTGTTTTAATTTTAGTCGTATTTAGTTGACTAAATCTCCAGTACATTTTAGTCGACTAAATCTAATTTTAGTCATCTGATATCTAATGAGTGTAATTAGATTGTAATGCATTAGTTAATATTTCTCTACAATTTCCAAACTCATTATATACTGCTGGAGTGAAAAATCTAATATGTTGTTATTTATGGTATTGAGGTATGAACATGCACTAGAGACCAATGTTAATTTTGAAGTCAAATTTCCATTTAGTTTTAAGCTTAGTCTTTTGACTAAAATGGCATTTTAGTTTTAGTCGTATTTTAGTCATCTCAGTTGTTTTAGTTTTAGTCGTATTTTAGTTGACTAAAATAGTATTAATTTAGACTAAATTAACACTGCAGCATAAATGTACGGAGGACCAGTCACATTAATCCACACCACTACAAATTACTACTGTTAAACCATGACCCTGATAAATGGGAACCTTCACAGACATCCAAGGTTGAAATTGTAATTGTGCTTATGCAACTGCTGGACTGTAACTTTTTGTTCAGAGTTGTTGTAAAAATTATGTGATAGCTAGCTTTTGCTATACTTCACATATACTTTAGAAAGTATAGAACAATTGCTGAGCTACTTGTCCTGTGAAACTGCTGGTACAATTGTTCTGACTGCTGACCAAATTGAATGTTACAGGGCTATTTTTTCTCCAGGCTGGATGTTCTTCAGGCAGGAAAATACCACATTATGGCCACAAGATGGAGCTGATGATCACAGGAAAGTAATATTTATTACGTTTGTTACCTCTATCTAGTGGCCATAACGAGGTATTTTCCTTATTCATGCTATTCTTGTGAATAAAAATATATCTGACGTGGAGAAAAAAAAAGCCTAGGATCACTCAATATTGCCAGAATTCATACAAAACGTATGTACATGCAGATTCACAGGACAAATAGAACTACAATTTATTTTTTAAATAAATACACCCCTGTGTGTTCTGACACATAATTTACTCATGCTTCCTTCAGGCAGGTATGTATAGTGCCACACCACAGGTTCTGGAGACCTAAAGTATATATTTAATCGTAACAAGTCAATGCTTTTTGGGTGCTACAACTTTTCCCCTTCATCAGGGCTTCAAATGATGGTTTGCGAAAAAGTAATGGACCAGCAATGTGAAGGTGGAGTTGATTGAGCTCAAAAACTGGTTACTTTAAACCTTTTCTCCAAAAGTGATTCATCACCTGGCTTCCAAGTTTGTGACTCACCAATAGGGAATCACAGATGATAGGCTCGGCGGTTCCACTTTTAAATGTCAGCAAAGGTTAGGACAGTTAATATTGATTGTTTGCTATAGGTTAGTACAATTTGAAGACAATCTAATGACTTTTGAATCTTTTTTTTTAATGAATTAGCGAATTGCTCATGTTTTATTCTACTGAGTACATGTATGAAGATTTACCCAGTCTGCAAAGAATTATACAATTCATGACTCATGGCTCAATGGATTCCTAAATGGTTCTCTGCAGATCACAGAAATCTAGAGGAATCAGGGAAAGTGTTTCTAAATTAAAGATATATGTAGACTGCCATTACACACCTTCAGAAAATTCTAGCTGCTTGACTGTTAAGCTGACCTTTTGGATTTGGTACTTTCTGAATCAGTAACTCTGAATTGCATACTTGATCCCGGCTCAAAATGTATCGAAGCAGGAAAGTCAGCATACAGTAGCAACTAGAAAAATAGCATTTTCTGAAGCTTCTTTGTATTTCCCTAATGTGTAGGATAAGGGTGACATCTAGTGGTGCAGTGTACACATTACAATAGCAAAGAATTGGCTTCAGAACTTTTTTTGCTCTTTGAATTCACATCAATTTTACAGAAAATAAGAAAAACATTATTCACAATCAAGGTGTTCAAATAAAATGTACATGTACAGTGGGTATAGAAAATAATCACCCCCTTTAAAATAATTAAATTGTGTTGCTTTTCAGCCTAAAATGAAGACGGGCACAATTTTTGTTTTATCCAGCTGTATTTACTACTTATTTAACATCCAAGTGAAAAATATAACACCAACATGTCAGAAAAAATAAATAAAAACAAAAACAGAATCACTGAGTTGGAAAGAGGATCACCCCCTCCTACAATGACTTGTAAACTTATTCTGGCATAGATAATCACCTTCTCAATGGCACACAAAGCCATTTGACTTTCAACTGTGATCAGCTGAAGTTGATGAAATTGTGGACAGGCACAAGTTAGGAGCAGGGCCACCATCAGGAATTAGGGGCCCCTTACACAGCTTCAGGCATGGGCCCCCTGGAGCAGAACACCGGGGGGGGGGGGGGGTGCCACGAATTGAGAACCGGGGGGGGGGGGTGCTGCCGCCGCAAATTGAGGTCGGGGGGCTTTGGAAAAAAAAAGGGGAGGTAGCCATCCGGGGCCCTGGGGACCTCTGGGCCCTTTAATAAAAAGAAATAAAAAAATGTTGTAATAATTTTTTTTTTAAAAAAAGGGGGGTTGCCATCCTGGGGACCTCTGGGCCCCTAACAAAAAAAAGGGGGTTGCCATCCGGCCCCTTAGGCCCCGTACACACGACCGGATCTATCCGCTGTGATTGATCCGCGGATCAGTTCCAGCAGACAAATCCGGTCGTCTGTGCGGCCTAGCGGATATTTATCCGCGGAGATTCCTCGGGCCGATCGATTTCAAGCGGATATAAATTTCTTAGCATGCTAAGAAATCTATCCGCTTGAATCGTTTCCAGCGGATTGATCTGGTCGTCTGTACAGACTCACCGGATCAATCCGTCCGTCATAATGATTCGACGCATGCGTGGAAGTACTTACCTTCCAGCGTCGCGCACATCGCCGCGTCATCGTCCCCGCGACGGCGCGACACATCACCGCGGATGTATTCCGCGCGGAGTTTGATCCGATGGTGTGTACAAGCCATCGGATCAAAATCCGGAGGAGGAATCTCCGCTGGAAACGGTCCGGCGGACCGTTTCCAGCGGAGATCCCCTCGTCTGTACGAGGCCTAACAGGTGTACTGCCTGTACCCCCCTGATGGCGGCACTGGTCAGGAGATAGATACAAACAAATTCAACGGCTTTTTCAATGATTAGAATCACTGCAAAGTCTATTATTAAAGCTAGGTACACGCAATAATAAAAAAATAAATTTCGTCCAATTTTTGTTGCATGTTAAGCCTCATACACACGATTGTATTTTCAGCGGACAAAGCGTAGGACTTTTATCCAAAGGGCATGGGCCGTGAACTTGTCTTGCATACAAACGGCAAAGAATTGCTGGCTAACAAACCTGAAACTACATGTTTTTTCAGCTCTTTAGCGCCACCCTTTGGGCAACTTCTGCTAATGTTGTGTTATGTGAGCATTGCTTCTGAGCATGCGTGTTTGTGCTTCGGAGTTTTGTCTCCAAAGCATGCTATCCCACATTTGTCTGAGGAAAATCCGACAACAATTGTCCGATGGAACATACAAACAGCCTGTCATCACACTTTTCCCGTCGGAAAAGCCAAACGCATTTATGAACCTTAAGTCTCATATCTAAAGGGAAGAGGTTACTCAACATACAAAAATTCTCGTACGACTTCAGAAGTGATGTAATGTGTTGATTTGCTTTGTATGTGTTCTTTCGTTTCTGAGCATGAGTAGTCTAGCGCTTATGTTTTTATTTAGGATGAAAACTGTACTAATTAAACAAAAATCGGACAATGTGTTCACATACGACAACAATTTTATAGCCTGCACATCCAGTTTTTGTTGTCTGAAAATCGGAATCAGCTGTTGAAAGCACCATACTAATGATCAGAAAATCGGCAGATCATTCGTCGGACGAAATTTTGCTTTAGATTTTCGCATCGTGTGTTAAAGCGGAGGTCCACCCAAACTTTTTTTTTAAAAAGCCAGCAGCTACAAATACTGCAGCTGCTGAGCTTTAATAAATGGGCTCTTACTTGTACAGCGTGCCCGCGATGTCGGCAGCCAAAGGCCGAGCAATCGCTCGTCTCTTGGCTGCCCCCTGCCGCGATCCTCCGTGAAGCCATCACCATTTATGTGAGCTTGGCTGCATACAGCCATTCAATTGTATTGGGTGTCATTGAACCTGGAAGATTAAGGAAATCTTGTGGCGATAAAAAAATACTGCAGGGGATTTTAAGATTGATAGTTTACAGTCTGCTGGGGATCCCATTTTAATAATAATAAAAAAAATTGCCTGGAAATTAGCTTTAATTTTACAGAATTAAGCAATTTATACTGAGCTTATGAAATATACACTATTTTACCAAAAGTATTGGGACACCTGTCATTACACGCACATGAACTTTAATGGCATCCCAGTCTTAGTCCATAGGGTTCAATATTGAGTTGGCCCTTCCATTGCAGCTATAACAGCTTCAACTCTTCTGGGAAGGCCGTCCACAAGCTTTAGGAGTGTGTATTTAAAGGGGGGCAGAAATTAGTCCTGCACCATCCCAGCTGACCACCACCAGCCCTCCTGGTTAAAACCAGTATCAATCAAAATGAACGCCGCGACGACCCCCAAAAAATAAAAATAAAAAAAAAGGATGGACCCGCCCCTTAGTTTATTTAGTGGAAGAAGGCAAGGTTGCTGTCAGGTGGCGGGAGCTAGCATTGGGTGAGGACTTTTTTTTAGAGCGGCAGTGACTTTTTGGTGTGGGTTACCCTTCTTAAAGCGGGAGTTCAACCATTTCTTTTTTTTTTCCCCCTTAGCTTCTTGCTCGTTCGGTCTAGGGGAATCGGCTATTTGTATTAAAATATGATCCGTACTTACCCGTTTTCGAGCTGCATCTTCTTCCGTCGCTTCCGGGTATAGGTCTTCGGGAGCGGGCGTTCCTTCTTGATTGACAGTCTTCCGAGAGGCTTCCGACGGTCGCATCCATCGCGTCACTCGTAGCCGAAAGAAGCCGAACGTCGGTGCGGCTCTATACTGCGCCTGCGCACCGACGTTCGGCTTCTTTCGGAAAATCGTGACGCGATGGATGCGACCGTCGGAAGCCTCTCGGAAGACTGTCAATCAAGAAGGAACGCCCATTCCCGCAGCCCATACCCGGAAGCGACGGAGAGGATGCATCTCGTAAACAGGTAAGTAATGCTCATATTTTAAAACAAATAGCCGATTCCCCTAGTAAAAACGAGCAGGAATCTAAGCCTAAAAAATGCCCTCTAAGGGTGAACCACCGCTTTAACCACTTGCCTACCAGGCTAATTCTGACATTTCTCTCCTACATGTAAAAATCATAAAAAAAAATCCTAGAAAATTACACAGAACCGCCAAACATTGGGGGCCAGATCCACAGAGAGAGTACGCCGGCGTATCTACTGATACGCTGGCATACTTTCAAATTTCCCGCGTCGTATCTTTAGTTTGAATCCTCAAACCAAGATACGACGGCATCTGGGTTAGATCTGACAGGCGTACGGCTTCGTACGCCTTCGGATCTTAGATGCAATACTCCGGCGTCCGCTGGGTGGAGTTCGCGTCATTTTCCCCGTCGGGTATGCAAATTAGCTATTTCCGACGATCAACGAACGTACGCGGGGCCGTCGCATTCTCTTACGTCGTCTCTAGTCGGCTTTTTCCGGCGTATGGTTAAAGCTGTTTTTTTGCGGCGTATAGTTAGTTTTGCCATGTTAAGTATGGCCGTCGTTCCCGCATTTAATTTGAATTATTTTTTTTTGTTTGCGAAAGTCGTCCGTGAATCGGAATGTACGTAAGTCCTGTCTATGTTAAAAAAAATGACGTCTTTGCGACGTCATTTTGCGCAATGCACGGCGGGAAATTTTGGGACGGCGCATGCGCAGTTCATTTGGCGCAGGGACGCGCTTCATTTAATTGAAACACGCCCCCTAATCGCCGATTTGAATTCCGCCGCCAGAGATAGACTACGCCGCCGTAACTTACGGCGCAAAATCTTTCTGGATTCGAACTAAAGCCAGGTAAGGTACGGCGGCGTATCTCTGATACGCTGCGCGGGTGCAGATCTCTGTGGATCTGTCCCTATGTTTTTTTAGCAGAGACCCTAGAGATTAAGATGGTGATCTTTGCAAAAAAACAAAACAGTAAAGTTAGGCCAATTTTTTTGCACAATGTGAAAGATGATGTTACGCCAAGTAAATAGATACCTAACATCACGCTTTAAAATTCAAAATTGCACACACTCGTGGAATGGCGCCAAACTTCGGTTCCTTAAAAATCCCCATTTTTACAGAGGAGATCTTGGGCTAGAATTAATGCTTTGATGCTTTCTTTTTACATTTTTTTTCATCACTTTTATTCCTATTACAAGGAATGTAAACATCCCTTGTAAAAGGAATAAGGCATGAGAGGTCCTCTTTACAGTAATATCTGGGGTGCCATGCCCATTAATGAGCTCCTTGATGTGGAGCTCCCGGGACACCTAGTCACTCTCTAGTCTACAGGGGTTCTTCTACCCCACAGCAGCTGTCAAATGTGGATGAATGAACTACAAGTCCCATCTTCCACTGCAGCAGATGGACTCATAGGGCCAGATTCAGGTAGAACTTACGCCAACGTATCTGTTGATACGCCGCGTAAGTTCTATGATGCGCCGTCGTATCTATGTGCCGTATTCAGGAAACAAGATACGCCTGAATTTTGGCTTAATACGACAGACGTAAGTCTCCTAGGCCATCGTATTTTGGGTGCATATTTACGCTGGCCGCTAGGGGCGCTCCAGTTGATTTACGCGTCGAATATGTAAATTACCTAGATACGCCGATTCACGAACGTACTTGCGCCCGTCATAGTAAGCTACGCCGTTTACGTAAGGCGTACGTCCGGCGTATAGTTATGCCTCAAGCAGGGGTAAGTCATGTTAAGGTATGGGCGCGGGAACAGCGTCGTATTTTACGTCGTTTACGTAAGTCTTACGTGAATGGGGCTGGGCGTAAGTTACATTCACATCAAAAGCATTGAGCTGACGTATCATAGGGAGCATATGCGACGTGATTCTGAGCATGAGCGCGCATGCGCCGTTCATACGGCCATGCATTTACATGAGGTCACGATTCATTTTAATACAACACGCCCACTACCTGCCTACTTTGAATTAGGCAGGCTTACGCCGGCCTATTTACGTTACGCTGACGTAAATATGGGAGCAAGTGCTTTGTGAATACTCAGCTTGCCTCTCAATGTTACGTTGGTGTAGCGCATATGAGATGTGCTAAGCCAGCACAAAGATGCGAGGATGTACCTGACCCCAACCAGAGGTATTGGCAGAGAGCTGTAGGTGCAGTCTGCAGGAGCCTAACATTGCACCTACAATCCACTGCTTGCAGGTGCAATGCTCTGGGCCGATTAGAAAATGCGATTTAACATGTCAAATCGCATGCCAAATCGGAGCCTATTACCAGCAATGCCACCTTTCGAAACGGTTCCTTACGCCGACTTTGCGGCGCTGTACCGATTCCCATGAGTAATCCCTGCACTACTTTTGGCGACTTCGGGGGCGATTTCAATAGACATCTGTGCATGAACCCGCAGAGATGTCTCTCAAATCGCCCCCGAAGTCAGACTGAGGTGCAGGTTTGAAATCGTGCGAGTTTAGCTGAACTCGCACAATTTTAAACTCACATTCAGTGTGAACCTATGCTTAAAGTTGAACTCTAGGCACAAAACCTTTATGTATATATATATATATATATATATATATATGTATATATATATATATATATATATATATGTATATATATATATATATATATATATGTATATATATATATATATATATATATATATATATATATATATATATATATATATATATATATATATATATACACACAGAGGCGGCTCTAGGCTTTGTGAGGCCTTAGGCAAATCTGAGACATGAGTCCCTCACATCCATAATGGGAAAAATAATTCAAGCGATAAAAATTAACTGTATAAATTGCATATATTAGGAGTTTTAAATTCTATGAACTATGAATTCACCGTTTATAGAATTTTCTCTAACCAATTCTTCTTTAATCAAATATATAAATTACACGCATATTTTTCCATTTACATGAGGCTGCAGACATGATACAAGAGATCGGTGGCGGCCAGGGGGGTACAAACAAACTGAAAAAAAAAAACCATCAAATGCAGCCACTGTGCCCATTAAATGCAGCCACTGTGCCCATCAAATGCAGCCACTGTGCCCATCAAATGCAGCCACTGTGCCCATCAAATGCAGCCATTGTATCCTTGATAGCAGTCACTGTGCCCATCAAATGCAGCCACTGTGCCCATCAACTGCAGCCACTGTGCCCATCAACTGCAGCAACTGTGCCCATCAACTGCAGCCACTGTGCTCATCAAATGCAGCCACTGTGCCCATCAAATGCAGCCACTGTGCCCATCAGATGCAGCCCCCTGTGACATCAAGTGCAGCCACTCTGCCCATCAATTGCAGCCACTGTGCCTTATTTAACTAGCACCCCCTTGCCCGCTCGTTGTCTGGCCAGCACTTACCCCATCTTGGTGGCGGGTCAGGCAGCGGGTGATGGAGGTGAGCTGTGTCCTCCATGCTTCCACCGTGCGCTCCCTCCTGCTAGGTGTTCAATAGGTTTGCCTGTGCTTTCAGCCAATCAGGTGATGGGCATCAGACCCACACTTCCTGATTGGCAGAGAGGCGGGGCAGTGTTAGAAAATAAATATATATATATATATATTCCTTTTGTTGCCTCCAGCAGTGATATTGGCAATGCAGTTGCCTCTATGTATATGTAGCACTACCCCCGAAGGAGCTGCTGGTTTGATTTGGGTGGCATGTTACCTCTATATCCCGTCTAGGGTACTTGGTGAGAGCTGCAGTAAAGTCAATTTCCACACGACAGGTGTCTTTCTGTGCTTTTATTACCCACCCGGGTAAAAACAATAAACAGTAGAAAGGTGAAGGGATAGCAAAATAGAAGACAGCAAATTCAGGTGTAACTGGATATGGAAAACAGTCCTGCTTCCAACGACAACTTTATTTTGCCACTCCAGCCGGAGTGGGTACAGTGCATCTGGACAGGCCTCTCTCACCAGCCTGGCAGCCAGAGTGTCACTCGGATGGATAGGATTAGTTCTCTGCCACAGACCCTCCTGAAGATTGGAGACAATTATGGTCCAAAATCCTTCTTGACTGGATTTAGCACCCGGTTCTCCTTTGCATAGCTTTTGGTTTAATCAGCAACTGATAGGCGACCCACGTCCAGCCTCTCAGAATCAAAGTGTCCTCCGATGAATAGACAGGCCTCTCCTGAAACACCAGCCTCGTGCTCGGTATCTCCCAGACAGGTTCCGCATCAGTCAGCTTCCTCCAAATGGACGGACAGCCCAGGACCACTTGGCGAAATAGGCACCCAGTCAACTCACTGGATCCACAATCTAGGTGAATGCGCTCTGGACCAACGTGGTCCCGGAGCCAGGAACACTGCGATACATACACGCACACACCCCGGCCAGGAGGGCCACACACGGGGGTGGTGGGACGACTGACCAGCTCAAGGGCGGGAACACAGTGACCAAGAATCAATGGCGTCTGCCCTTTAAATACCCCTTCCCAGCATGCACAGTGAGGCGACCAACCCTCCTGATTGGCTGCCTGGAAGAGATATCCAACTACACTCGACCCCACTGCTGCCACCTGTCGGCTTGGGGTGGAACTCAGTACCCCAGACAACGACAGTATGCACAAACAGTACAGCCAAACTAAAGCAGAGGCCCCAAATTTAACCAAATAAACAGGTTCAGAGCCAATTACCTCTCTGAACTCCCTCTAAATTTACCATAGCATCGGCTCTGAAAATAGGTAGGCGCTACATATATAATGTATTATATATATATTTATATATATATATATATATATATATATATATATATATATATATATATATATATATACATGTAGCCAGGCACTACACACTTCCCCCGCTCAAACAGACACTGTCCTCAGTATCAGAACGAATGGTGTTCACTCCTGAACACCTACCTGAATCTGCTTAAACAGTGAAGGAAAGGAAAGAGAAATATATAAGATAAAAAATATAAAACTCTTTGCAATTTACATTATAATACACTTGACATTTATATGCCTAACTATCTAGTGTGCCAATTCTCCGACAGTCTTGAAAGTAGATCAACAGGACCTAAAAAATCAACAGAAAATACACACACAAAATATCACCATATTTACAGTCACTAGGGGTGAATGAAGCTGCACCTTCCCTCAACAAAGGCGAAACCTCCTTCCTACCCCTAGAAGCATAAAAAAAAAAAAAACCTAAGTGCTATGCAGTTGCGAACTGTGGAGGCCAAAGAAAAAAAGTCTCTCCTGACAGAAAGTTGCAGAACACCACCATCTAGTGGCAGTGTTCTGATAGAGCAAGTGCACCATAGTCCATTATCAGGACATAGAACATGTTGGCAAAGAAGAACTCCTCTTCTTCTTTATTTGAGCAGTGAAGTCCCCAGGAACCTAGTCTAACTGACTAAACATTTTGTCCCCCCCCCCCCCCAAAGTCAAACACATCAAAACCCATGTGGGAGGGAAAAAACACAAAAATCTTTCCTGTTCGGGACTCCTTCAAGCAACAGCAAACACTGTGGGCCTTTTGTTTTGGCTCACAAATAAAACCTGGGATCAGGCAAGGTAATGACATCTCCTTGGTCATTCAGCGTAGTGATCGAGTAAACCCGATCAATCGTTTTCGGGGCTTTTGATAACCACCCGATCATGGTAAATGTCATGTCTGCACAGGCTTTTTGACCCCCTCCCCCTTCTTTCTGTTTTCACTGACTGATTAATATAATGTGAGCTGACACACAGAGCTGTGTATTCAGCAGCCTCTCTTGTGCCCCTATTCGCTGGAAGACGAAAACCAACTAAAGGCACAGTTACAACAGCCAATGGGAGAGACTGTACTGAACTGCAGGGAAAGCTGCAATGGATTCTGGGACATGCTGTTCCCACACAAAACAGCCCCATTGACTGGTATACAGGGAGAAATACAAATCCCAGCAGGCTTTGCTGACAGGAAAGTAATAGACTCCATTTTGTGTCTTGAGGTAAAAGTCAGTCGATGAGGGAGTGAGATGGACACAGATGTGATCTGAGGGGCTGCTGTTCCCCATGGAGGGGATCCATCCTGCCACTAGGGTGACCACATTTCCAAACTAATATTCAGGGACACCCCCATTCCCAAAAATCAGCTTGTGCTGTAACGAATCAAAGCACAGTGATTGGACACAAGAGGCGGGATTTATGATTTCTCCAATCACAAGCAGGGGGCGGGATTGTGCTCCTCCAGGCATTCCCGGCCAGGACAAGTACTGTCAGTGAGTAAAGTGGTGAAGTGACAGCCTTTTTTGGGGGCATCAGATTGGCCCGGGGGTGGCTTTGTCAGTTTCATTCCCGGGACACTGTATTGTCCTGGAATGAAGGTGCCCGGGACAGACCTGCAAAATGCGGGACTGTCCCGGGCAATCCGGGACACGTGGTCACCCTACCTGCCACAGCTCCAGAGGTTGGTGTGCTGATCCTGCCACGGTTTCAGGAGTTAGACGGTGACTTCCACCTGAGAGGGATCCCAGCTATATTTCCAGGCTAGGGGTGTCACATCATCCCTTTAATCCAGGACACACATTAATTACACAGGCTCTGTGGCTGATTAAGTTGGTAATTAAACTCAATTGGTGCCTTATCTGCATTAAATGAACCTTAGAATCTGTGTATATCATATGTGTCCTGGATTAAAGGGATAGTGTGGCAACCCTACTCCAGGCGTTCCTGAGGGCGTGGGCTGATCCGGGTACAAGGTGGCTAGTCGGGCCTTTCGGGGAACTTGTCGCTTGATTCTTTGTTTGCAGGATGGATGGGCGGGTGTTTGCCCATCTTTAAAGACATGGTAGTCAGGCAACATTGCCTCACCAGTGCCCACTAGGGGTTTACTTCCTCTTTAAAGTGCATGTGCAAAAAATATATTGTGGTGATTGATAGTATAAGTGTGGAAATCAGCTGCAGAAGAAAACATCAACTCTTAAACATTGTGGTCGCACTTGCTTCCACATCCAAAATCCACTAGACCACAGCGGTTCGCTTTTGGTTAACAGCGCCTTTGGTAAATAAATCCTTAATGGCAGACCACCTTCCCATTTCCACTCCTCTCCTTAGAGCACCAAACCAGAAATAAGGTGTATAGGCAGCAATTGGGGATAATAAGTATACAGAGCTCTCCCACTGTGTTATATACAGGGCTCAAGTCCTGCGGGAACGCGTGGGAACGGAGTTCCTTCACTTTTTTCACAGCAGGAACTCAGTTCCCTTTGCAGGACTAGAGCAGCCGAGAGCAGCCGCCCGAGCCAATCCTTCACTAAGCGGTGATGCCCAGCTCGAGTCACTGTCAGGGGCAGGCGAGTTATCGCGGGAGACCTCCGAAGTGTCTCCTGGGAACAATGAGAAAAGCTCCCAAGAGACATTGCGGCATTGAGGAAGTGACGGAATACCCGCACACTACCCGATGAATACATATACAGGAAGCAGCCAGTAACATAAAGGATTACTAAGGTACAGTGGATCGGAAAAAAAACATGTGGTTTAGTAATTATGCATATGAGCGTATCATTTTTTTTTTTTTTTTGGTGGGGGAGGGGATCTTGGGTGGGAGTTCCCACACTTTTTTCCCCAGGACTTGATCCCTGGCTATATACGTCCTCCTCACACTCCTCCATTCAAGTACAATATAAGACAAAGGAGATCTCCATAGTGCAGCAATTCCATAAAAGGTAATTTATTAAAAAGTAGAAACTTACATATAAGACAAGAACAGTCAGCATCAATAAAATTCTAAACTTCCGGTCTTGGCTGCGACCAGAAGTGACGTTACCCGTCTCCTCCCGACGCACTGGCTCACTGACCTTGCGACTTTCTCAAGAACGTATCGCCATACGCCTGTTTTCAGCGGATCTTTTCGGATCGGATGCCAGGTGGGTGTCAGCGGGCACATGTCCCTGACATTTCTGTTCCCAGTCTCAAGCTTGAGTCTCACTGGCCTGGCCACTTGCTGACAGACGAGTACCCCAAACAGTTTGCATGCAACAACTCCTGCAGCACCAACACAGTGGGTTTTCCCACTCAGCTCAATAAGAACCCTGCAGTGCAAAGAATCCATTGCACCATTACATGGCTGATGCCTTGGCCCACATCTCCCATGATCCCTAACACTCAGCATAGAGGTCCATTGGCTTCCTTGACTTTAGTTCTCCCCCTGCTGCCTGGAGGAGGGTGATGCAGTATAAAATCAAGATCACAGTGAAAGAAGAGTGGCAGGTAGAGAGAATGCCTCTGTCTCCATAACTCTGTAGCCTAGCAACTGGCTACAAAATGTGTTCATATTGTTTACACTGTTTAAATATAGATTATCTTAGTTCATAATATGAGTTTCTGTCTTGTTTCAGTTTGTCATCATTATGCTTAGTCAATTTTTTAATATGTTACCAGTAAAAAAAATTGTGTATGGATAGCAACCCTGGCAGAGAGTTTTTTTTTTTTTTTTTTTATTCTCACATAGAAGTTTCTCTAATGAAAAATCGACATATCTCATAAACTCCCACTAGGTGGCAATGTCCTCACATACAGTTTGAAGTACTCTAGTACAGTATTTAATAAGATATATAGTACCTGCCACCCGATTTCTTTTTTTATAGCTTAATATTAGCTTTTATGTTTCTATTAACAGTAGATACAATTATACCTCCTTTCTATGCGAATAATTTTAAGAATACTAATCTTGGTCTATTTCCAGCAATGTGATTCAGCAAGAGGATGTAACAAAGCTAAATATAAGATTATTAAAACGTATCCAAAAATGTTTTATTTTAAGTGCACCTTAAATTTAGTACTTGCGTCATCCACCGTGTTGTATAACATTTTTTTTTATTTATTTTTTAGGAAAATTAAACTTGCAGTGCCATAGAATTAAAACAAACGTAATACTTTTTAACCACTTCAATACCGGGCTTTAAAACCCACCTTCTTCCCGGGCCTATTCTGGCACTTCTTTCCTACATGTACAAATCATCATTCTTTTGCTAGAAAATTTCTCAGAACCCCCAAACATTATATATGTTTTTTTAGCAGACATCCTAGGGAATAAAATGGCGGTCATTGCAACTTTTTATCTTGCACCGTATTTGCGCAATCATTTTTCAAACTGCTTTTTTTTGTAAAAAAATGGTTTCATAAATTAAAAAATAACAAAACAGTAACATTAGCCCAATTTCTTGGTAAAATATGAAAGACGAGATTTATAAAGTAAATAGATACCTAACATGTCATGATTTAAAATTGCGTACACTCATGGAATAACGCCAAACTTCGTTACTTAAAAATCTCCATAGGTGACACTTTAACATTTTTACAGTTTACCAGTTTAGAGTTACAGAGGAGGTCTAGTGCTATAATTGTTGCACACGCTTTAACGCACGCGTCGACACCTCACATGTGTGGTTTGAACGACGTTTACATACGTGGGCGGGACTTACGTGTGCGTACGCTTCTGAGCGTGAGCTAACAGGGACAGGGGCATTTTAATTTTTTTATTATTATTATTTATTTTTTATTTTACTTATTTATTTATTTTTTACGCTTTTTTTTTTCAATCGCTTTTATTCCTATTACAAGGAATGTAAACATCCCTTGTAATAGGAATGTGTGTGACAGGTCCTCTTTAAGGAGAGATGCGGGGTCAATAAGACCCCACATCTCTCCTCCAGGCTGGAAAGAATGAGATCGTGAAAAAAAATTCAAACTAGCCGCAATTGCGGTTTGTTTACTTACGGGGACCCAGGAGTGACGTCATCACATCGCACCCAGGCCTCCGACGGTCATAGAGATGACTGGTGACCATCTCTATGGCAAACATCCGGCAGACGGCGATCATCTCTCCGTGCCCCCGATGGGACGGGAGAGCCCGGAGAAGCACCGGATGGCGGCGGAAGGGGGGGGGATGTCCCCTCCTGCCGCCTGTAAGAACGATCTAGCGGCGGAACCGCCGCTATGATCGGTCTTACAGTGCGCAGGATCGCCGCCGCTAAAAAATGATATCTCAATGATGCCTCTGGGTGCAGGCATCATTGAGATATCCCCCCGCAAAGCCCAGGACGTCATATGACGTCCACCCGGGATAACAGGTCCCCGTTTTGGACGTCATATAACGGCGTGCGGGTATTAAGTGGTTAAAGAAAAAGGCACCCACCTGCGTGTCCCAGGTACCGTTCTTCTTGCTGTTGCACTTGCCACCCTGATCCCCATTGCTACCTGTTTTATAATTCAGGTAAGGGGGGCACATGACATCCCCCTGCCTTTACACCAGGGTTGCCAACCTCCCGCAGCATTTTTTACTGACAAAACATAGAAAATTTACTGGCGGAGCACTTTTTTTTACAGAACTCCTATTAAAACCTAACAGTGAATATTTGAACAGTAAAAACATGATATCACAACACTGACAATACCTATGACAAAGTAATTTGCTTGATTTGGGGCTCTTTCACACGGGCGGACTGTATGTCTGCTTTTTCAGCCATCCGTGTACGGATGAAAAAGGGACATACATTGGTCCCTATGAGATCGCGGGTGTCAGCGGATGAACATACACCCGATCTTGCCCGGTTCCGCATTCCTCCCATTCTGCAGACGGAGGAAAACACTATTTTTCCATCAGTCTGCAGATCGGATCGGGTGAATGCGGACAGACGGTCCGTGTTCATCTGACCCCCCTATAGATGAGAGCGGAGAAAAGACAGGGCGGTCCCTGCTGGGACCGACCCTGTCACCCGCCTGCTCAGCGGGGATCAGCGGAGCAATCCCAGCTGAGCAAGCGGAGGTTCACGGGGCGGATCATCACTGATCCGCCCCGTGTGAAAGAGCCCTTACACTTAAAAAGTCAACACAGCATGAAATTATCAGCCCCTGATATTTACTGTCAGTTTTCTAAAACGGTCAGTAAATTTACTGGCAGTTGGCAACCCTGCTTTCCTCAAGCCATGCTTAGTATCTCAGTAGCTAGTGGCCATGCCTAACTTATGGGATATGGAGGGCATGAGATATGACCCCTACCAGGTTGCAGGTAGCTACCCCCCAATGATTTTAGTCAATATTTTCAATCACGCTGGGGACATTATGGAAGTTGTAACAGCGAGCAGCAGCACTAGGGTCACATTAGAGCATCAGAGGGACATTAAGGCTTCATAGGACGCATGGCAGAGTGGGTACTTTTTCCAAGCTGATAGGTTTGCTTAACCCTTTCAGCCCTGGACCATTTCGCTGGTCAAAGACCAGGCCACTTTGTGCGTTTCGGCACTGTGTCGCTTTAACTGACAATTGCGCGGTCGTGCGACGTGGCTCCAAACCAAAATTTACATCCTTTTTTTCCCCACAAATAGAGGTTTCTTTTGGTGATATTTGATCACCTCTGCGGTTTTTATTTTTTGCGCTATAAACAAAAATAGAGCGACAATTTGAAAAAAAACTGAAGAACGGGGAGAGGTAAGTGTAAACAAACCTCTCCCCGTGCTTCCTAGTGAGCCTGTCACTGATCGTCTGTTCCCTGTCATATTTGGGGGAAAAACAAAAGATTTCATTTGTGTACAGTGTTGCATGACTGTGCAATTGTCATTCAAAGTGAAAACTAAAATTTGGTCTGGGCAGGAAGGGGGTGAAAATGCCTTGTATTGAAGTGGTTAAATGAAAGCAGTTTAGACACCTCAATATGACCTACCCCTTTCAATCTACTGTACAGCAAACCGTACAGTACAAGTACAGTACTGCGCTGCAGTGCAGGGATCATGCTGATAGGATGAGAGAGCAGAGTAACAAAGAATTGAGCCTTTAGCATGCGGCTTCTTTTTTCACTGGCTGCGGGTGGCAAGAAGGTGTGTAAGTGAAAATGAGGCTGCAGTAGTGGAAGATCAGTTCCCTTCCACTGCCAGGCATAGCTGCTTGTGTGGCAGAGCTGTGTAAATCTCAGAGCTGGATGGACAGAAATGACAGAGGGCCATATTCTCAGAAGAGTTACGACGGAGTATCTCAGGATACTCCGTCGTATCTCGGTTTTTTGACCCGCGTATCTATGCAAGTGATTCCTAGAATCATTTTCGCATAGATACGCTGAAGATCCGACAGGTGTAAGTCACTTACACTGTCGGATCTTAAATGTAATTCGCCACCGGCCGCTAGGTGGCGTTTACGTTCAGGTCTCATTTGTTTATGCAAATGAGCCTGATACGCCGATTCCCAAACAAATTTGCGTTGCGTAGCCGTCGCTTACGTCGTTTGCGTAAGCGTAAACTTACCCCTGCTATATGAGGGGTAAGTTTACGCAAGTCCGCTGTATCCATGTTAAGTATGGCGTCGGGTCTGCGTCGTCTTTTCCTGTCGGGTACGTCGTTTTCCTAAGTCGTTCTTGAATACGACTTTACGTCAATGACGCACACGTCGGCGTCATTGACGTTTTCCGTCGAGAACTGGAGCATGCGCACTGGGCTATTTTAAGCCCGGCGCATGCGCAGTTCGAACGGCACGGGGGAGCGCTTAATTTAAATACAAGCCGCCCCCTTGGAATTACGCGGGGATACGCCGGGCCAATTACACTACGCCGCCGCAAACTACGGAGCAAGTGTTTGGGGAATACAGCACTTGCTCCTGTAAGTTGGGGCGGCGTAGCGTAAATGGCTTACGCGACGCCGCCGCAGGATCTACGAGAATATGGCCCAGAGTGCTTTAACATATGGATTCTTCTTGTGTATTTAGGTGTTTACCTGGAGTTCAGTTTTAATGTAAAAGGAGCCGATGAAGAATAGGTGTCCTCACACGAAAGGTCACCCGCTAGTCAACTTCCTACCATTTGTTTATCTATTCAGAACAGTTTGCTATACAGAGCCATTTAGTTGGCATTGACAAGCTAGGACTCTGCTGAATGATGGTGGAGACTAACATCAAAAGCTCACCTGGACTGCGGGTTCAATCAGCTTTATATGAGCAATCATGCATTTCATGATTCATTTTATCTTTGCAGGCAACTTTCTGGAAAATATTGTATTGTAGCAGATGGAACAAGAGAAGAATAACAAATGCCATGCGATTTTATAACTGAGGAGAGGAATATAAAGAGGCTTGTTTGGGCCCAGCAACGTCGCTGCGCAGGTGACTGATGTGACCTTGCTGAATTACTCAGCACAATGACAAGGTACACAGTTCTGACTTGTCAGAGTCAAGTTTCACCAGTTTAATTAATGCATGTGTTCGTTTGGAGGGCTGATATTTATTAACTAGTTCATGGTCACTGGGGAAACCTTGAAAGTGGTGGATTTCTCAGAATGTCAGATTGGTTTGTAATTATAAAGTGGAAAATAATTGTAGTGCTACCCCCACAGGAGTCACTAATTTTAACTGGTTCTTCTCCAAACAGTACAGAGGCCACCAGCAACCCAAGCAACAGTCCATTCACTCCAGCTCCAATAAACAGTCTAGGGGTTGTCTTTTTGTGATTCATTTTTATTAAAATTTGTAACAGAAGTGGGATAAGGGGCATGGGATACTCGAGAATGTTTCGTATGTAGCGCCTGCTCCCAAATGACTAGGCGCTATGCTAAATTTAGTCGGTGTCTGAGCCGATAATATGGTTGACTGTATGATTTGTTCTAAATTAGCCTCTGTCCTGGCAGTGGCTGTGCCTGATAGCATTTTCCCACTGTTGCCTGTGGGTGGCGATACCCCCACAGGCCAGTGTTGAAACAAGGGCAACCCATTGGTTATTAAGTATCTTTCCTCGGGAGCAGCCCAGTGGGATTGGTGCCCCGCTGTGCATGCCGGGAGGGGATACTTAAGGGGCAGATGCCATATTGGCCCGAGGCTGCAACTCTACGAGTAGGCCCAGTTATGCTGGCTATGGCCTACGAATCAAGAGGGATCCTAAGCTGTCCATCTGAGTGAAGGAAGCTACACTTAATGAAGGAAACCGGGGGAGGACCTGCTCTGGAGGAGACCAAGCAGAAGGCTTATGTCTCGGGATAGGCCTGGTGACCTTATTAAGGAGGGATCCACGACTCAAGTTGTCTTACGGTTCGCCCGGTCGGTTTAAAAAGGCTCTTTAACTGTAAGGCTGGAAGTTCGGGAATTACATTCTGTGGCAGAAGATTACAGACTCTTCAAATTTGCTCTCAATCAGTCTGTGGCAGAGACTATTGTCGAACTGGTTTGTGCATCATTCCGGCTGCTAGACCAGGTGAGAGGGGTCTATCCAGGTGAGCAATACCCACTCAGAAGGGAATGGTGAATGACTTTGGAGTTTAGGGGATTTTCCCAGTGATCTGTACCGTGTACCTTCCCTTCAACCTTCTTCACAAGTTTTTCAGCAAAAGATAAATAAAACCTGATGGAAGTTTTACATCTTGTGTGGACATTGGAATTATTTTAGGCTTTCTTCCCCTAGCCGCTTGAGAGCCATGCTATAGACGAAAGACATCCACAGTGCGACTCTCACCTGCCAGGTGGACGTCCCTGGACGTCCTGCCGATTACATTCCCGAGGGCGCGCAGCGGGAAAAAACTGTGCCCGGCGCGTCACGTGATGCCGATGCGCGTGCCTGGCGGCCGCGATGTCCGCCAGGTACCCACGATCGCCGTTGACAGAGCAAGGATGTGGAGCTCTGTGTGTGCAAACACACAGATCCACGTCCTGTCAGAGAGAGAGGAGACGGATGGTGTGTCCCTTGTACATAGGGACACCGATCGGTCACCTCCCCCAGGCAGTCCCCTCCCCCCACAGTAAGAATCACTCCCAGGGAATACATTTAACCCCTTCCTCGCCCCCTAGTGTTAACCCCTTCCCTGCCAGTCACATTTATACAGTAACAGTGCATTTTTATAGCACTGTTCGCTGTATAAATGTGAATGGTCCCGAAAATGTGTTAAAAGTGTCCAATGTGTCCGCCGCAATATCGCAGGCCTGACAAAAATTGCAGATCGCTGCCATTACTAGTAAAAAATAAAAAATAAATCATAAATCTGTCCCCTATTTTGTAGGCGCTATAACTTTTGCGCAAACCAATCAATATACGCTTATTGCGATTTTTATTTTTTTACCTAAAATATGTACCTAAAATATGTAGAAGAATATGTATCGGCCTGAACTGAGAAAAAAAAAGTAAAAAAAAAAAAAAATTGGGATATTATTATAACAAAAAGTAAAAAAATATTGTGTTTTTTTTCAAAGTGGTTGTAAACCCACTTTTTCACTTTTACCTACAGGTAAGCCTATAATAAGGCTTACCTGTAGGTATAAAGAATATCTCCTAAACCTGTACGCAATGCGGGCGGCGCATGTGCAGGGGGGAATCCACGGCGAAAGCTTTGCACTCTGTAACGCACTCATTAATTCTGCACTCTGTACATAGCGTACCCCTAAACCCTGCACTCTCTACAAAGCACACCCCCAAACTCTGCACTCAGTACATAACACACCCATGAACCCGTGCTCCTGAACTCTGCACACTGTATGTCGTGTAATCCTTAACCCTACATGTAGCACACCCCAAATACAACCAGCCCTTTGCGAGCAACCATACTGCTAAAGCAGCCCACAATGACATTGAGTTTGACAACCCTGGTCTAAGGCCTCACACCTTATGACCAAAAGGCAAATCTCAGAGCGATCTAAAGCCTCACAGCTGAAGAGCATGAGGCCAGTCTCTTTAACAGGCAATGTTCTCTTTAGTAATTGTGTGATTGGTCTAGGGCTCACAGCTGGAGACCATGAGGCTTTGCACAACTGCACAGCTGTAGGTAGCAGGAAACACATAATAGACGTCCAATCACAGCGCCTGTCGCTTTAGCCAATGGGATGAAAGGTAACACAGATCCGGTACACCTGATTGGCTGAGAGGCGGGTCGATGTTAGGAAAGCAAATTCTTCGCTTTCCTAACATACACAGTTTTGCGCCTGCTTCTCACATTTTTGGGGGGCCTATTGGAGCCTATGGCTCTAATCAGGTACATAAAAAAAACATGAATCTACAGGTGGTTCTCAAAAAATTAGCATATTGTGATAAAGTTCATTATTTTCTGTAATGTACTGATAAACATTAGACTTTCATATATTTTAGATTCATTACACACAACTGAAGTAGTTCAAGCCTTTTATTGTTTTAATATTGATGATTTTGGCATACAGCTCATGAAAACCCCAAATTCCTATCTCAAAAAATTAGCATATTTCATCCGACCAATAAAAGAGAAGTGTTTTTAATAAAAAAAAAGTCAACCTTCAAGTAATTCTGTTCAGTTATGCACTCAATACTTGGTCGGGAATCCTTTTGCAGAAATGACTGCTTCAATGCGGCGTGGCATGGAGGCAATCAGCCTGTGGCACTGCTGAGGTGTTATGGAGGCCCAGGATGCTTCAGTAGCGGCCTTAAGCTCATCCAGAGTGTTGGGTCTTGCGTCTCTCAACTTTCTCTTCCCAATATCCCACAGATTCTCTATGGGGTTCAGGTCAGGAGAGTTGGCAGGCCAATTGAGCACAGTAATACCATGGTCAGTAAACCATTTACCAGTGGTTTTGGCACTGTGAGCAGGTGCCAGGTCGTGCTGAAAAATGAAATCTTCATCTCCATAAAGCTTTTCAGCAGATGGAAGCATGAAGTGCTCCAAAATCTCCTGATAGCTAGCTGCATTCACCCTGCCCTTGATAAAACAGAGTGGACCAACACCAGCAGCTGACATGGCACCCCAGACCATCACTGACTGTGGGTACTTGACACTGGACTTCAGGCATTTTGGCATTTCCCTCTCCCCAGTCTTCCTCCAGACTCTGGCACCTTGATTACCGAATGACATGCAAAATTAGCTTTCATCCGAAAAAAGTACTTTGGACCACTGAGCAACAGTCCAGTGTTGCTTCTCTGTAGCCCAGGTCAGGCGCTTCTGCCGCTGTTTCTGGTTCAAAAGTGGCTTGACCTGGGGAATGCGGCACCTGTAGCCCATTTCCTACACACGCCTGTACACGGTGGCTCTGGATGTTTCTACTCCAGACTCAGTCCACTGCTTCCGCAGGTCCCCCAAGGTCTGGAATCGGTCCTTCTCCACAATCTTCCTCAGGGTCCGGTCACCTCTTCTCGTTGTGCAGCGTTTTCTGCCACACTTTTTCCTTCCCACAGACTTCCCACTGAGGTGCCTTGATACAGCACTCTGGGAACAGCCTATTCGTTCAGAAATTTCTTTCTGTGTCTTACCCTCTTGCTTGAGGGTGTCAATGATGGCCTTCTGGACAGCAGTCAGGTCGGCAGTCTTACCCATGATTGCGGTTTGGAGTAATGAACCAGGCTGGGAGTTTTTAAAAGCCTCAGGAATCTTTTGCAGGTGTTTAGAGTTAATTAGTTGATTCAGATGATTAGGTTAAGAGCTTGTTTAGAGAACCTTTTTATGATATGCTAATTTTTTGAGATAGGAATTTGGGGTTTTCATGAGCTGTATGCCAAAATCATCAATATTAAAACAATAAAAAGGCTTGAACTACTTCAGTTGTGTGTAATGCATCTAAAATATATGAAAGTCTAATGTTTATCAGTACATTACAGAAAATAATGAACTTTATCACAATATGCAAATTTTTTGAGAACCACCTGTATTTATGGTGATTAGAGAGTGACAGGAGAGGGGGGCGGCGCTCCTGCGCCCTTTATGGACGCACCGCTGCTGGTGTACAGCTGGGAGTATTTAACCACTTCCCGACCTCCTCATGTATATTTACATTGGCAGAATGGCACGGACAGGCACAATCACGTACATGTACGTCCTCTGCTAGACGTGGGTGGGGGGTCCGATCGGGACCCCCCCCCCGGTACATGCGGAGTTCGGGTCCGCTCGGGGAGCGATCTGGGACGACGGCGCGGCTATTTGTTTATAGCCGCTCCGTCGCGATCGCTCCCCGGAGCTGAAGAACGGGGAGAGCCGTGTGTAAACATGGCTTCCCCGTGCTTCACTGTGGCGGCGCATCGATCGGGTGATCCCATTTATAGGGGAGACTCGATCGATGACGTCATTCCTACAGCCACACCCCCCTACACTAGTAAACACATACACAGTGATCCCTAAATGTTACAGCGCCCCCTGTGTTTAACTCCCAAACTGCAACTGTCATTTTCACAATAAACAATGCAATTCAAATCCATTTTTTGCTGTGAAAATGACAATGGTCCCAAAAATGTGTCAAAATTGTCCGAAGTGTCCGCCATAATGTCGCAGTCACGAAAAAAAAATCGCTGATTGCCGCCATTACTTGTAAAAAAAATAAAAAAAATAAAAATGCAAAAAAACTATCCCCTATTTTGTAAACGCTATAAATTTTAAAACGATAAACGATTATTGCGATTTTTTTTACCAAAAATAGGTAGAATACATATCGGCCTAAACTGAGGAAAAAAAATTTTTTTATATATGTTTTTGGGGGATATTTATTACAGCAAAAAGTAAAAAATATTGCATTTTTTTCAAAATTGACGCTCTATTTTTGTTTATAGCGCAAAAAATAAAAACCGCAGAGGTGATCAAATACCACCAAAAGAAAGCTCTATTTGTGGGGAAAAAAGGACGTCAATTTTGTTTGGGAGCCACGTCGCACGACCGCGCAATTGTCTGTTAAAGCGACGCAGTCCCGAACTGTAAAAACCCCTTGGGTCTTTAGCCAGCATATTGGTCCGGGGCTTAAGTGGTTAATCTACAGCAAAGTGTACAAAGTGAAGGGATGCAGGCTATATAATGTGCAGCACAGTGTACAGAGTGAAGTGATTTGGGGTAGATAATGGGCAGCACAGTTTACAGAATGAAGTGATGTGGGGTATATAATATGCAGCATAGTGTATAGAGTGAAGGAATGTGGGGTATATAATGTGCAGCAGCAGCAGCAGCACAGTGTACAGAATGAAGTGGCGTGTAGTACATGGTGAACAAGCTGGCAGGTAAAAGCAGCATGTAATGATGGTGAGAGATCAGATGCTGCTGAGCCTTTAAAGGGGCATTTTTGGCCCTGCCAATAGGTTTTAAGCAGCATGGGTGCTGGAGCACCCACCTATGTCGTTTTTAGATATATAGAAGTGTGCACAGAGGATCGGGCTCAGAACACCAGCAGATACTCCAAGACATTGGATCAAGACAAATGTAGAGGGTCTCTAGACCACACAGTCATTTAAAACCTGTCATAAGTAATTTTACTACTGTGATTGCCTGCGTGCTGGAGAATTGTTACCCTGCAGCACTATTACATCATTTGTTTTTGTACTTTTCCAATATATAATTGACCATTCTCTACAAATCTCAAGACTGACAATGTATTTGTGTATTCATTGGCTTCACCAATCACTACAGCCTTTTGTCCATCAACTCCTGTATCCGAGACCTACAGAGGACGGCACATGGAATGCGGCAATACCTGCTGAAATTCAGGCATACAGAAAAAGATTGTGCCAACCATATGGATTCGGTCAGGCTAAGGGATGAAAGCCAGGATCAGAATCAAAGCCATTCGTCAAAGCTTTACATGCGTTTAAATGCAACATTTTCCTATTCTATCAGCGAATACTTTTATTATGAACAAATATTGCACAGAACACAGCTTAAACATAAGTTTAGCAAGTTTTCATTGATTACATATGTGGCGTTTAAATGAAAATACGTAGTATATAGGGACAAGATGTTTTGACTTCTTTAATGCTCTTTTTGTGTGTGGAGGAAAAAGCTTTTCTCTTTAGTATGACATTATATCCTTATTTTATTATGCACAGTAAACTGGAAATTCCTTACAACTTTCCTCAAGCCGTTGTTCTGGCAATGACAGTTACATGGCTTTGGTTTCTTCCAGTATTAAAGTCACGGGTGGCCACTTTGTGACTTTCTCCTCACCACCCATCATTTAGAAGCGGTGTTTACACAATAATCCAAATTGCTTAGAACTTGATGATGTCCCTCTAATTACACCCTGCCTCTCTTTCTGTCAGGAAACATTTCTACATGGCACTATAGATCTTACAGACTGCTAGTAAATTCATAACAGTTTCATCTTTGTGGCCTTGTATCCATGTAAAGATCCATGTCTACCACAAGACCATATTCTGAATGTCTGAGGTCTGTTTGTTAAGACGGCAAAGAATTTGTGATGTCTTCTGCATTATGAAATTAAGATGATTTACATAGGTGTGTGCAGCCTATTGAAAATGATCAAAATTAAGAGAGCATGAATGCACAAATATTAAGATCACAAACGGCGCTAAAGGTGACAGTTCTAGTGTAGATGCACAAGGCACCACGTCTACACTCCAATGTTGCGTGAAGGAAATCAGTGAGGTATAGGCAAAAAAGTTCCAAATAGAAGTGTGGTCCACTTTAAGAAAGGACAGATAGTAAGCACCTTCCACCCGAACTCCTCTAGAGACACCACGTGGGACACAATAAGCCCCCTCTGGGGTACACACTCACCAGAACGTAAATAATACAGGGCGATGTATGCGTAACTCCAAACTGATAATCAGCCTTCAGGCAGGGTAATCAAACACATCTGTATAGGAGCTCCAAATTAAACCAGAAAAAAAGACAGAGAAAGTGCCATAGCATAATTCCGTTTTTAATGGGTCAAAAATAGTAGCCCCCAGAAGCAACAACCCCTTCAACCATTGAACGTACAATAAAAATATTTAAAAAGCGCATAATCACCACATCCTGGATAATAGGTAAAGCGTCGCACTGGTCCTGGTTCAGTCTCAAGGAGACTGTCAACTTCCGGTTCCAGCCGAGGCACTGGTGGAGCGCAAACGTCACTTCCTGAGCGTCGTGAGAAGCCACGCCCTGACGCGTTTCGTCATAGGACTTCGACAGAGGGCGTGGCCTCACGACGCAATCCACCGAGTTTAAATATGCAGACTTCTCTCAGACACTCCAATCGCCGTAGAGAGGTGGGCAGGCAAAGGCGCTTATCCCGCCCACTGACTCGTAGAGCAACGGCGTATGGGAGTGAATGAGAGGCAAATACATACATCATCCGTCCCATAATGACACATAAAGCGGCCAAACTCAGCGGCAACACGCAAAAAGGTGACAGGGAACGTACGGACGGAAAACTGTAATATGAACATAACAGCTAATTCATATAACCATTATGCACACCACAGAGTAACCAAAAGGGCTATTAATACAAAAGCACTTAATAGCATACAATGTAATGACTTCATCAGATAAAAAATCAATAAAAATACATCATAGCTATATACATATAATTAAAACATGCATCCTATTGCATTGGGGGTGTGCACCCCTAAGATCAAACACAAATGCGTGCGTGCGTATATATATATGTAACGAGATGACCCGTGACACCCAGTGACTTTTGAGGGATGGGGGATACTCCTGTGTCAGCGTCACTGATAACTCTTGGGTCTGAGTCCACCCTGTGCCCTTTGGGCATAGGGTGGCTAATCATAATTCATGTATTACATGAGATGGGACATTGATAATAGTTCATATTGCAGGATCTTGAGAGATTGCAAGTTGTTGGTTAATTGTGACCCCAACCAGTCAATAGTGACTCATCTCTCTGTGAAGACTGTTAATATGTTAAATAAGGCTGGCTCTTGAAAGGCCTTTAATTGTGTGATAACACTGTCTACAGCCTATTGATGCTCAGAGGTGTGAATAGGTGTCAAGCTGTATGCAGAGACGGAAAGTCTGCCTAGGGAACTCAGTGTGTGATGGTGTTTTGTTTGTTATGCTGTTAATGAAGGAATGTGCAGTGATAATTATAGGCCGGCGCCAACCTGTCTAGAATGGTTAGTAATTAGCCTTGGTGTGTGATTAGGGTGGTGGAGATCTCATTTTCCTTTTGAATACTGTCAAATGCCTTGTACTGTATATAAGACTGAAAGAAACCATTAAAGTATCATTACATTTGGAACAAGTACAGAGCTGTGTCTCGTCTTGATTCTGGGAAAATGGGATGCCTGCTGATTTGTCTGTGTGTCAGAGGAGCTGTCGTGGATGGGATGGAAGGTCGTAAACGGTGGTGACCGTTACAATATATATATATATATATATATATATATATGTATATATAAATAATACACGCACAAACATAAACTTGCGGTGAGGCAGGTCAGTGAGCAGTGTGCGGTGAGGACAGCCAGTCATTGAACAGTGTGCAGTGAGAATAGCCAGTCAGTGAGCAGTGTGCGGTGAGAACAGCCAGTCATTGAACAGTGTGCGGTGAGAACAGCCAGTCAGTGAGCAGTGTGCGGTGAGGACAGCCAGTCATTGAACAGTGTGCGGTGAGAACAGCCAGTCAGTGAGCAGTGTGCGGTGAGGACAGCCAGTCATTGAACAGTGTGCGGTGAGGACAGCCAGTCATTGAACAGTATGCGGTGAGGACAGCCAGTCATTGAACAGTGTGCAGTGAGGACAGCCAGTCATTGAACAGTGTGCGGTGAGGACAGCCAGTCATTGAACAGTGTGTGGTGAGGACAGCCAGTCATTGAACAGTGTGCGGTGAGGACAGCCAGTCATTGAACAGTGTGCGGTGAGGACAGCCAGTCATTGAACAGTGTGTGGTGAGGACAGCCAGTCATTGAACAGTGTGCGGTGAGGACAGCCAGTCATTGAACAGTGTGCGGTGAGGACAGCCAGTCACTGAACAGTGTGCGGTGAGGACAGCCAGTCACTGAACAGTGTGCAGTGAGGCTAGCCAGTCATTGAACAGTGTGCAGTGAGGACAGCCAGTCATTGAACAGTGTGCGGTGAGGACAGCCAGTCAGTGAGCAGTGTGCAGTGAGGCTAGCCAGTCATTGAACAGTGTGCAGTGAGGACAGCCAGTCATTGAACAGTGTGCGGTGAGGACAGCCAGTCAGTGAGAAGTGTGCGGGTAGGCCAGATAGCAAAGGAGGGAAAAGAGAAATAAGAAGGGAAGACGGAGAAGGAAAACAGTTTTGTAAAAAAAAATTTTTTAACCATAACCATTATAGGTTTTCTTTAACGATAAAAAAATCAGTCATCTAGTGGTGTAAGACAAGGACCTTTACCTCTACATTATAGAGATATTCAATAGCAAATCAATAAACAGGCAACAGAAAATAATTTCAGGAAATCAGAATTAAATAAGTATTGAAAATCCAAATCAGCTGCACAGGGTTCTTCACAACAAAAAAATAAATGCTTTTGAATTCCATGGAAAACACCCTTGCGTTAACATGTATTACAAACACATGCATCTAAAGTGGACCTATGAACAAATACTGTATATTTTTTCTGTTATGGCATGCAAGTATGTAAAGAGAAACGGTAACACATAGGGCCCTTTCACATGTACGGATCCCGTGAAAATCCGTACCTTTGTCGCCCGCTTGCTCAGCAGGGATCGCTCCGTTGATCCCCGCTGAGCCTGCAGATGACAGGGCGGTCCCTGTGCAACAGGGGTGTCCAAACTTTTTTCAAAGAGGGCCAGATTTGATTAAGTGAACATGCGTGAGGGCCGACTATTTTGCCTGACATTCTTAGAACCATTACAATTCGGTCTAAGTGTGTTCGTCCTAGCACTAATACACTACCCAACAAGAATTCTCTTGCCTTTGTGGCTGTGTGCGGTGAAGAGATGAGCGTGGTCGTGTTATTTGAATATACTGTATATATTTATTTTGTGGCCCCAACAAATTCAAGAGCGCTGCTCAGGACTAAGGATGAGCTTGGGCGTGTTATTTGGATATACCGTATTTATTGGTGTATAACACGCACAGGCTTAACATTGCCATGAATGCAGCCTCACCATTGCCATGAATGCAGCCTCACCATTGCCACGAATGCAGCCTCACCATTGCCACCAATGGAGCCTCACATGTGCCATGAATGCAGCCTTACCATTGCAATCAATGCAGCCTTACCATTACAACCAATGCAGCCTTACCATTGCAACCAATGCAGCCTCACATGTGCCATAAATGCAGACTCACATGTGCCATGAATGCAGCCTTACCATTGCCATCAGTGCAGCCTGATTGATGCCCATCTGCAGCCTCGGAGCGCAGAGGGAGGGTGGCGGGACGAGTGCCGACAGATTACAAACAGGAGAATCTCTTGTTTACTCTGTGGCCGCTTTAATACAAAGTCTTACCTCCTATCATAGACAGAACAGTCGTCCAATGGCATCCCAGGAGACAGGACTTCCAATACAGACGCTGATGAGTAAACAGGAGATTCTCTTCATGTAATCTGACGGCGCTCGTCCTGCCCCCTCCCTGTCCCCTCCAAGGCAGCGCCGATAAATACAGTAAATATCTTTTGTGGCCCTGGGGGCCACAAACAATATATATATCCAAGTCCCCACGAGGGCCATATTGAATCAACAGGGGGGCCGCATTTGGCCCGTGGGCCAGCCTTTGGACATGCCTGCTGTACAGGGACCGCCGTGTCAGATCTCCGCTCTCCTCTATAGGGGGATCGGATGAACATGGACCGTCTGTCTGTGTTCATCCGATCCGAAGACGGATGGAAAAATAGGATTTTCCATCTGAAGAATCGGAGCATAGCGGACACTGATATGATCGGATGTCAGCTGAAGTTCATCCTCTGACATCCGCTATCCCATAGGGATACATATATGTCTGTTTTTCATCCGAAAACGGATGGATGAAAAACGGACATACGGTCCGCAGCTGTGAAAGGGCCCTAAGTATTAATTTCCTCTCACAGGTACAACAATACTCTTCAGACAAAGACTTCATCTGCTTTTCTCTCCAGAACGAGGGCATCAACATTGTTAAATCATCATCCAGGGTCACTATCCTGGACTGAGACTGTGACTCTAATACAGAAAAACCATACAAACCCTGGAGCTTGGTAGTATAAATTTCTCTCATTTAATTGGGGCTAAAGATATCCACAAAAATAACAAAAATTATTAATGTCAGCATTTTGCAGTTGCTTTAATCCTAAATTTCATTATATCACGTCATGTGTAAGAAAAAAAAAATGTAAATCTTTTATTTTTAATACCATGAGAGTATAGGAGTAAGATGGCTAAACTGTATTACTGGAATGCCGATACTGTCATGTGTAATGTAATCTTTGTCATATTTTTTCCCATGATTTTACCACCATTTATTTTCCTTAATGTATCCCAGTAAAATGCTTTGGCATGATGCCACGGTCGTGGACCGCACACGTTTGCGTGATGAAGACATTTATCTGATTTAAACGAAGAAAGCCAGCAATGTCACCTTCAGCTACTCCTAGTAATTAGGGATAAAATTGCTCGGGATTAAGTCATCCTTATCTAAAATGATCAAATAGCGTATAACTGTTAAAGTGCTTTAAATCATTCGTAGTGTAATAACTCCTCTTTGTATAATATGTTACAAGTGTAATCGAAGCCACATGTAGCAGACAGATAAGTGGCGTTTGCTCGCTGGTGACTGCTGTACTGTATGGGCCTAACACGCTCCTTAAAATTTGGAATGCGGTAGGGGAGAAGGTATCAGTTTTGTTAATTAAGGCAAATTGCCAGACGCTGCGCTATAGGGATGATTTATATTTACCACCAGTTCTTTGGTGTTGGATCTCAGTCCTGCAGAGTACTTAAGGTCCAGACATAGGTGTATTCAAATATTAACCCAGATAGAAACTGTACAAACAGCCAACTTGCCACAGGTTGCAAACACCAGCTGCTGATGAGCTTGTGCCTATCTAATACATTGGTCCAAGTATGAACAAGTCTTTGCTACAACAGTTATCATCTTTTGAACACCGATGAAGGGTTTGTGGTGCATATTAGCTCATTATGGCTTTTTCCTTGCAGGTGTAAAAAAATAAATAAAATATATGCGGGTTTACAACCGCTTTAAGTTCTAGCTTACAATGATTACAGAGGAATTCTTTCACAGAGCAGCATGCATTTCAGTAAGAGGTGGTAGCAATGTCACAGTTATTAGAAAAGGTCAAACAATTGGCCTTAACAATTTTCTAATAAAAGAGCCTGACATGTTACTAAAAGATGATTAACTTGTCCTCAGAAGACCATGACCTCTTGAGGCCTAATTCCCAATGCAGATACTCCAAGACCTGCACCAAGGCCGGAGGTGAGGACACTTTGACCTTGGATTAATAAATCACCTACAATTAGGTGTTAGGCTTCAGTCATCTGTGATATTTTCAAAAGACAGAGCTATTGCCCTAGAGCACAGGCTATCAAGCATATCCAAAGTCCTCAGCAGGAGGTCTAAGGTGTTGTGTAACATCAGGAGAAATAAAAACGTAATACTGCGCTAACAAAGAAGTGTAAATAAAATTAACCAATTAATATAAATAAGTCAGCAGCAGCTTAAAAGGTGGAATAAACGTATAAAAGCAAAAAAAGGTGTAAAACAAGCTTCACTACAACACAGTGACTAAAAATTAAAGCCAACAGTAACTAAAGGGGTTGTAAAGGTATTTTTTCCCCCCCTAAATAGCTTCCTTTACCTTAGTGCAGTCCTCCTTTACTTACCTCATCCTTCCATTTTGCTTTTAAATGTCCTTATTTCTTCTGAGAAATCCTCACTTCCTGTTCTTCTGTCTGTAACTACACACCGTAATGCAACACTTTCTCCCTGGTGTGGAGAAAGCCTCTTGAGGGGGCGAGCAGGAGGGTCAGGATGCCCACTGACACACAACTCCTTTCTCTATCTGCAAAGTAGAGAGTGTCCTGACACTCCTGCTCGCCCCCTCAAGAGGCTTTCTCCACACCTGCGCTATAAACAAAATAAAGACAAATTTTTGATTAAAAAAAAAAAAAACAATATTTTTTTACTTTCTGCTATAAAACCTATTCAATAAATGTTTTTAAAAAACTAAATTTTAGGGCAATATATATTCTGCTACATATTTTTGGTAAAAAAATAATCCAAATAAGCGTATATTGATTGGTTTGTACAAAGTTTGCGTCTACAAACTTTGGGTAATTTTTATTTATTTAAATGTTTTACTAGTAATGGTGGCGATCAGCGACTTATAGGGCTGCGATATTGCAGGAGACATTTTGACACCAACTGACACTTTCGACACTTTTTGGGGACTAGAGACAGTGCTAGAAAATATGCACTGTCACTGTATTGACACTGGCTGGGAAGGGTTAAACCTCAGGAGTGATCAAAAGGTTAACGGTGTGCCTAGCCAGTGTTTTACTATACTGTGTGAGGTGCTTTTATTAGGGGAAGAGATGGAATTTGTTTCCTGCTTTGCAGACACAAATTCCATCCCTTCCCTCCTGTCAAAATGGCGATCTGCCTTGTTTACTTTGTTTTTCTGCTTTTTGCTTTGCATGAGTGTAACTATTTTTTATTAATTTAGAAACACACTCAACTAGTAAAAGAAAATCACCAATAACATTCACTCTTGCAGCTTCCATTATCAATTCATCCTGACAATACTAGCTGTAGTTTTCTTTTAAGATATGTCATATATTGTTGATTTTAGCCACTAGGGGGCAGTAAATGTGTGTGAGTTTTGCTCATACACTGTAATATACAGTGTGTAAGTAAAGACAAAACTTTTTTTTAGTTTTGGATAGGATGGGTAATGCTTAAGATCCCTGTCAGGTTTTTGTTTTTAATCATCCGTGTCCTTTTAGGCGATTTCTCCTCACTTCTTTTCCTTGTGGTACAGCAGGAAGTAAGAGGAGATCTCTTAAAGCTATGGAAAATCCCCACCTAGAACATTGTCACTAGACTAGGTTTGGAATACATCTTTTCCAGTTGCCGTACAGCAGGGATTCTCAAACTACGGCCCTCCAGCTGTTGTAGAACTACACATCCCACGAGGCATTGTAACACACTGACATTCACAGACATGACTAGGCATGATGGGAATTGTAGTTCCTGAACAACTAGAGGGCCATAGTTTGAAGACCCCTGCCATACAGCCGCGTCACGTTGGCTGTACAGCAACCAGAAGTGACATATCACGGCCAAACCAGAAGTGACAATCCGGGAGAAACAAATCAATCGTGTGAGACATACAGTACTTACCAGACTTTATATCTATATCGGGACTGATGTTTGATGGTGATGCGGTTTACTGCAAAATGCTTTTTTTAACCTGAAAGAAAGCTTTTCTCTTTCTTCCCTTATATGAGTTCTTATTGTGGGTTTACTACATATGAGTTATGCCGCGTACACACCATCACTTTATGTGATGAAAAAAAAACGACGTTTTTAAAAACGTCACTTTAAATGACCGTGTGTGGGGGAAAACGTCGTTTTATGTCTTGTGAAAAACGACAAAAAAAAATTGAAGCATGCTTCAATTTTATGTGTCTTTTTTCAAAACGTTGTTTTTTACTTCACAGAAATTGACCGTGTGTAGCAAAAAACAACGTTTAAAATTAAGTTTTTACACCCGCGCATGCCCAGAAGCTAGTTATGAAGTGAGCTTCAATGGAAAAAAGTGGTGAACGTAACCTCGCTTTGCTAGAGCATTGTGAAAAAACGATGGTGTGTAGGCAACTTCGTCTTTGAAAACTGAAGTTTCAAAAACGTCGTTTTTTACTTCACAGAAAATGTCTTTTTTTTTCATCACATAAAGTGATGGTGTGTATGCGGCATTAGAGATCGCCGCTGATGGATTAATCCTATGGTTATACAGTGTATTTGCCAAACATGAGAATGTAAGGCAAACCCATCGGGTTTTTAAGCACATTTTTTTGGTGCTAAAAATGCCCCCCTCGCCTTATACTCGAGTCGCCTTTTTGCGCCTGATCTCCCCTGGACCCCATGGCACACATATAGCCCCACTCTTCCTCTACAAGTGTGCAAAGTTTGTTGTCCGGGGGACCTACGGCCATGGAGCATCGATTTTTCAAAGTCGGGCACCCATTCCATAGATTACCATGTTAAAAGGTAATTTCTCTGGTAACTTTGGGGACCCGGTACAGGAAACGTGGCACACATGCAGCCACAGTTCTCCTCTACAATTGTGCAAAGTTTGCTGTCTGAGGGACCTATGGCCGGAGAGCACCGATTTTTCTATAAACTCCCATGTTAAACGTAAGTCTAGTCATGGGCACTGTGATGGACTTTTTACCTATATGTCAGTTTAATCCTCCCTGCTTGTTTAAGGCTGTTAATTGTAATTACTCTTCTGCAGCTAGCCCTGTTTCAAATGTTAATTGTTCTAGCCCTGTGTTTACTGGTTACTGTGATTAGATAAGTGGCTTGTGTTAATTATGCTGATTGCTTCCTTGTGATAATTATCTCTCTATATGCGGTGCCGAGCCGGCTAGCTACTGAGTAGTTCAAAGAAATATCTTTATTTCAAAGGAGCTGTATTGAAGACCCCCCACTGTGTGAGGGGGGGCGGAGATTTGTCATTGTAACAGTTGTAACCACATATAAACTCTGTTTTTTTACTATTAAAACTCTGTGTTGTTCAAGCAGTAAGCTGGTCTCATGTGTGGCTTTCTGGGCGATTCCAGGGATATCCCTCCACGTGGAATATTGGGGTGATTTTCGTTATGGGAAGAAGGGAACGTTGACGGGGATATCATACCGATACCGTCACAATTGGTTGGTAGCAGTGGGATTTTTCCCTTCTATTCCCCTTCACACCCGGATTCCAAGCAGACACTGGAAGAACTACTGGAAGTTCGTGGAAGGATTGCTAGCAACAAAACCAAGCGGGTCATCATAGCAGAATCAATGGAGCTAGACCAGGAGGACGTGATTGCAGCAACGCCAGCAGTACAAGAGATGGAGACACCAGTGATTCAGGAGGAGGAATCGCCAGCCAACAAGCTAATGAGAGAGAAGCTAGCGTGGTTCGGCCCGAACCCAACGCCAGATGTGGTACTGAAAGTGATGGACCTGTTAGCGAAGGAGGCTAAAGAAATAAGGGACGCAGAACTACAGAAGGATAAACAAATAAGGGACGCAGAACTACAGTTAAAACTGGCAGCAGTCCAACAAGCAGCCGCACATTCTCCAAACAGTGAGTACAGCACAGCAGACGCAAGGAAGATTCCGTTTAGCGCTTTTAAAGCTTTTGATGAAAAGGACTGTGAGATTGATAACTTCCTGGCGGATTTTGAGCGACAATGTAACCTGCACCGAATAGCTAGAGGAGACTGGGTTGCAATATTGTCAGGCAAACTGTCAGGCAAAGCTTCTGATGCTTTCCGGACCGTGCCAGATCAGGATATCCATAGCTACGCCAGGGTTAAAGAAGTGCTCCTGGCTCGTTATGCAGTAACCCCAGAGTCCCACCGACAGAAGTTCAGGGACTCACGCAAAACCACGAAAGACTCTTATGCGGAATGGGCATGCCAATTGTCCCGGTCGGCCTCTAACTGGGCTAACAGCAGCCAGGCCACCACCGCAGAGGACATTTTGCAACTAATGCTCCTGGAGCAATTTTACAATCACATCCAGACGGATGTCAAAGATTGGGTGAGAGATCGCAGGCCCATGACTCTACCAGAGGCCGCGAAGTTGGCGGATGAATATGCAGATACTCGCAAGACGAACCAGGTCACACCACAGGAACAACCTCCACCACAAACGGTGCCCTCACACCCACCAACCGCTAGATACCAACCTCCTAACAGACCGGTGACATCTAGCCCTCGCTATCATCGCCAGGAGGGCAACGAACAACGCTGCTTCCGGTGCAAACAGCTGGGTCACTTCAAGCAGAATTGCCCCATGAATGACAACACCAGGTCAAATTGGTCTCAACCTGGGTACCGCCCACCAGCAGCAGCCCATTGTGTAGACTCGGCTTGGGATCCAAAGGAGCTGGGTCAGGAAGAACCATTGGGCACCCCTTACGAAGCCCTCATGGTACAATCTGTTATTACGGACAACAGGGAACACCATTGTCAGCTGGTCATGGGCGACAGCCCTGAGCCGGAGGGGCCCTGGAGGGAGCTGGGCAGAAAGAGGCACCGCCGGCCACCCTTCAAGAAGAAGAGGTCCTGGAAGCCGTATAACAAGCTGACCTGGGAGGAGAAGAAGCGACTGGAGGAGAGGGAGTCGCAGCGGGCGTCCCAGATGCGTGCCGAGATGTTCGCCAAGGGCCCACCGGTGGCCCCTTACACCACCACCCAGTTCCTGATGATGAAGGACCATGTGGAGAGCCTGCAGGACATGAGCAAGCAGGAGCTGATCCGTGAGTACATAGAGCTGGAGGAGTGCATAAGCCGCATGGAGGAGGAGAACAACCACCTGAGGTCACAGCAGCATGAACTGGAGATGGAGCTGGAGAAGCTCCAAGAGGAGAACCGGCGGCTGCGGAGGGAGCAGGGGGTGGCTGACCTTATGGGGCTATGATTCCCCTCCCCCCCCCCGGACTCTGAGCACCAGTGCTACAGCATTTCAACAAATATAACTTTTTCTTTTTATGAATCTCCTGGGATTGTCACTTCAGAGCCATAACCTGCCCCCTCCCATAGCGGGACACCTAGACGGCGGCGCACAGACCCATTCGCTGTCTTCACACTGACTTCTGGTGACTTTGCAGATCGCACAAAGACTTGGGGACTGACCGGCGTGTGATCTGACGACCCGGTGGCATACCTGAGTCGGAAGCTGTTGCCAAGGGAGGTCAGTTACGCCACCATTGAAAAAGAGTGTTTGGCCTTGGTATGGGCACTCAAAAAGCTCACACCTTACCGTTATGGCCGGGCTTTCACTCTCATCACCGATCACAACCCCTTGGTGTGGCTTAACCGGGTTTCAGGGGACAACGCACGTTTGCTACGCTGGAGCTTGGCCTTACAGCCCTATGACTTTACGATTCATTACCGCCCAGGCAAGCAAAACGGGAATGCTGATGGATTGTCACGCCAAACGGAGTTAACCTCGGACTAAAAGCTCTGAACCCGTCAACCCTACTGGACCAGGAAAGGTCCAACAGGCTTTTCCGGAGCAGGGAGAAGAAGGGGGGCCATTGTGATGGACTTTTTACCTATATGTCAGTTTAATCCTCCCTGCTTGTTTAAGGCTGTTAATTGTAATTACTCTTCTGCAGCTAGCCCTGTTTCAAATGTTAATTGTTCTAGCCCTGTGTTTACTGGTTACTGTGATTAGATAAGTGGCTTGTGTTAATTATGCTGATTGCTTCCTTGTGATAATTATCTCTCTATATGCGGTGCCGAGCCGGCTAGCTACTGAGTAGTTCAAAGAAATATCTTTATTTCAAAGGAGCTGTATTGAAGACCCCCCACTGTGTGAGGGGGGGCGGAGATTTGTCATTGTAACAGTTGTAACCACATATAAACTCTGTTTTTTTACTATTAAAACTCTGTGTTGTTCAAGCAGTAAGCTGGTCTCATGTGTGGCTTTCTGGGCGATTCCAGGGATATCCCTCCTCGTGGAATATTGGGGTGATTTTCGTTATGGGAAGAAGGGAACGTTGACGGGGATATCATACCGATACCGTCACAGGCACAGTGAGGCATGGGCACAGTGAGGCATGCACATGGACACAGTGAGGAAAAGTGAGGCACTGTGAGGCATGCAGATAGACACCCTAGGCTTATACTCAAGTCAATACATTTTCCCAGTTTTTTTGTGGTAAAATTATATTCGGGTCGGCTTATACTCGAGTATATACAGTAGTTTAAAGTCGCAGCAAATAGGTTTATCATTTTTCTTTGTGCAATATACACTGTTTTATAAAAAAGAAATTGTCCACCTGTACTGTGAAGTGCCGTCCAATCAACTTTGCTGCATTTGGCTGAATCTGGGCTGACAGTATATCTCTAAACACTGCAGAATTTATCCGGCTGCTTCTGTCTTCTGTCACATCATCAATAAACACCAATGACCCATTGCCACTGGAAGCCATGCATGCCCAGGCCATCACACTGCAAGCTCCACCATGTTTTACAGATGACATGCTGTGCTTTGGATCATGAACTGTTCCAAGCCTTCTCCACGCTTTTTTCTTACAGTTATTCTGGTACAGATTAATCTTAGTTTCATCCTTCTAAAGAATTATTTTCAAGAACGGGTCTGGCTTTTTTAGATGTTTTTTGGCAAAGTCTAATCTGGCTTTTCTATTCTTCAGGCTTATGAATGGTTTGCACTAGGGATGAGCCGAACACCCCCCTGTTCGCACCAGAACCTTTGAACGGACCGACCGTTCGCGCAAACATTTAGAACCCCATTGACGTCTATGGGACTCGAATGTTTGAATTCAAAAGTGCTCATTTTAAAGCCTAATATGCAGGTTATTGTCGTAAAACGTCTTTGAGAACCCGGGTCTTGCCCCAGGGAACATGTATCAATGGAAAAAAAAGTTTTAAAAACGGTCGTTTTTTCTGGAGCAGTGATTTTAATGATGCTTAAAGTGAAAAAAAAAAAAAAATCCTTTAAATATCGTACCTGCTGGGTGTCTATAGTATGCCTGTGAATTGGCACGTGTTTATGCAATATGGATAAAAATCATTGAGAAAAATAGCACAGACACAGACAGTACACACACCACGTGTCTGCACTCACTCGTAGGATCACCAGGAGGAATCAATTGTCATTTGCCCTCTGTTCTGCTTGCAGTGAGGTTTGAAGCACCTTCTGCCAGAGAAAGGTTAGGTAGTCCAGCCAGCGATATTCCAGCCTCCTACATCCAGCAGGACTCTGCACCCCCAGCGCCGACTCCTAACTCTCACTCCTAGGGCCAGACAGGCAGGGGTCTCCTCAGCCAGGATCCAGGACAGCTACTCTTCCTCCACCTTTGGCCTCCCTCTTTCCTCCCCAACATCATCAAGGTAAGGCCTTTTTTCGTTCAGGCCTATCCACCTCCCCTTGGGCTAATTTGCGACCGTCCTATTCAGGATAAGCCGCGGCTGCGGCCCAACAAAGGGGATAACGGATAGATCTTCCATCCCCCACACTCCCAGTCGGCGATTGGGGCATCCCCGCTGCCTCCATTCCTCAATCCCACCTCGGCCTGAACAATTCCGCGGCAAGTTCGCGGCGAGCGCGGTGCGCCACGCTTGCTCCTCACAAACCCCCTCAAACTTCACTAAACCACACCTGCCCCTGGAGGATCTCTACCATCGCCCCTTGGTGCCCCAGAGCCCCCTCCTCCTTACAACCAGGCCTCACCCAGATGCACAGCCCCCGGCTCGGGCCTAGTCCCAGTCGGCGGCCATCTTGCTACACCCCAGCAACTGTGATATTGCTGGAACACAGCCCCACTCCCCTTCCCCAGCCCTAAAGCTGGGATTTGGCTTCCAACCCCAACATCCTCAGGTCCAACAGCTCCAATTTCAGGGTCCGCCACCACTTAGTGTTTGATCTAGGGCTCCCCCGATCGCCCTTGTGGGATCAGGAAGGATTTTTTTTCCCCCGTCACGGCAGATTGGCATAGCACGGCCAGGGTTTTTTCGCCTTCCTCTAGATCAAACAGGGAGGAAGATTTTTCGAGTGATTTGCGATTTGGAAATCGCCTTTCCCATCATCATTGAATACCTCCCCGATCAATTATAACTTTCCACTGCGTTTTCCTGCGATTATGTCTAATCTGAGATACTCTGCAGAAATCATTTGGGGTCTAAAGCCATTCGCCTCAATATTACAAGCCGTCACCAAAAAAGCTCTAAGGAATGAGCAACTGTTAAGAATCAATCGATGATCGACAGTCAAAAATTACACGCATTCACCCCAACCTAAGCACATATCATGCGCTTTGGTCAATACAAGGTCGGCAGTAAAACACTGACAAGAAATTCATGATTTCATTCTACAAAACGATTTAGACTGCCTTTTTATCACAAAAAGCTGGCTCACAGCCGACTGTAACACCATTCTAGGAGAATTGGTGCCAGAGAATTATCGCATTCTAACAGAAAACAGAGTGGGGCAAAGAGGAATAGGCCTGGCGGTGATCCACAAGACTCACCTCTCGATCACTAAACCAGGCCTTCAGTACTCACTTCCATTTATGGAAACCCTCACTCTGCAACTGCAAACAAATCCCCAGGACACTGTTCACATAATCCTGTGCTATAGACCACCGGGTCCAAAAACGCACCTGCTCATGTCATTGACAGAGTTCATCTCCACCTATACCCTAAACACCAAACATCTCCTGCTGCTCTGGGATTTTAACCTCTGGGCCAACTCCTCACAGGACCCCGTCGCCGACGCCTGCATTGACCACTTGGAAGGATTAGGTTTGCAGCAACTAGTATGTGGGCCCACACATGCTTCAGGTCACACGCTCGATCTCATTTTCAGACAAGATCTGGAAATCAATATTCTGGAAAATGAGCCGTAACCATGGACTGATCACCATGCCATTACATTCACAATCAACATAAACGGTAAAACCAGTGACAACACACTGGACTAGATCTCAGAAGAAGCTCCACTCGGAACTCTTCAAAACTACATTAGGGAACAAAATAAAAACAATCCAACTACATCAAACAGCCACAGAAACTCTTGATGCTATAAATAAGGCTCTGCTACAGTCAGCCGACTTAGTAGCGCCATAACGCACAACGTGTATCCGGAAAAACAACTCCAGCTAGTTTAAAGACCAGCTGTCGTTGCTAAAGCAAGAGTGCAGAAGAGCTGAAGCAGCCTGGAAAAGAAGCTCTTCAGAGGAAAACCACACCATTTATAAGATAATAACCAAAAAATACCATAAAGAAATCTTTATTGCCAAAAAAAAATTTTTTTTCCAATATTATCACCAATGCCCTAAACCGCCCCCGTGAACTCTTCAATCTAGTTACCAAGACCACAAACCCAGTCTGTCTAGAAGCCCCTAATTCTGATTCACAAGAATTTTGCAACGAATTATGGGATTATTTCATCAACAAAATTTAAAGAATCCGTGAAAGTATTCAGCAAAATACAACCTTCATCTACCCCCCCTAAATCACAAACCCAATACCCACATAATTCCGCCACAATCACCTAACTTCACTCTAAAACCCATTTCCATCGATGCCACTAAAAATATCATCAGGACTCTGTGAAATAGCACAGCGCCCAATGATATCATCCCCACCAAACTGCTGAAAGAATGTGCCGATATTTTGGCTCCAGCTATCATGCAGCTCATAAACCAGTCATTCAAGGAGGGCGTGGTAGCACCCTTGCTGAAACAAGGTATAATCAATAATCAATCAAATTTTAAAAAAAAACACCCTCGATCCCAAAGACCCTAACCACCGTCGCCCCATAACAGGCCTGAATGTCTTCTCCAAGGTAATGGAGAAAGAAGTTGTACAACAGCTACAACATCACTTAGACACCCATAAATGACTTGACCCTAAGAAATGTCCGCTGGAAAGCTGTCTGGCGGACATGTCCGCTGGTTAGTACACCTAACCAGCGGACAGATATCTCCCGCATGCGTCGAATGGATTCGACGCATGCGTGGAAGAATTTTACTTCCTGGTTTGGTGACGTGGCGGCGTCAAAGTCACCGCCACGTCACTGCGCTGTCTGTCCGCGCGATTTCGGTTTGATGGTGTGTACAGCCATCAGACCGAAATCTCCGAGCGGACATGTCCGATGAAACCGGTCCGGCGGACCGTTTTCAACGGACTGTCCGCTCGTCTGTACGGGGCCTTAGAGTTCCCTTCACTGAACCTTGGTTCCCTTCTAACCCTTGAAAAACAACCCCACAATATAATCCCCCTTTCACCAAATGATTTGGACCAGTACACAATGCAAGGTCCAAAGAATGGGCCAACTCAATATTGAATCCTTCAAACAAAGACTGGAATGACACTAAAGTTCATGCGCGTGTAAAGGCAGGTGTCACAATACTTTTGACAATATAGTGTGTGTGTATATATATATATATATATATATATATAGCGCTACCCCCGGAGGAGCCGCTAATTACATTTGGGATCGGCGTATTTAAGTTACCTCCGTGATGTGTCTAGGGGTGATGATGGCAACGAGAGCAGTAACCGAATGTGCAGACTGTTGGTTGACGTTTTCAATGCTTTATTTCTGGCCCAACACGACCAACAGTCAACTTGAGGTAGATAAGACAGATCGGTGAAAAAAGAATAAACCTTGCAGATACAGGCAATGGATGAACAGAAGCAGTCCTGCCTCCAGTAGTAACTCTTTCCTCATCGCCACTTCAGCCAAAGTGGGTAAATCGCCCCTGGACAGGCGGACAGGCCCCTCTCACAGGCCTGGCAGCGAAGAGTGTCACTTAGCTCTCCTGGGAAGGAACAAGTCTCTGCCACAGACTTGGCTCTAATGGAATTTGGATCTCTGCCACAGGCCTAGTACTTTAGAAGTTTGGATAGTAGAGCGAATCCTCCCAGTGCATAATTTGGGGCCACCGACTGACAGTTTGCCGCATACAACCCGTCAGTGTCCGGTACCCAGATCCCCGATGGTTCGTTCAAGCCCTATTGGATCACCTGCCTCCGGGTTTTCCTCAAGCCGATCCCCCACCAAACAGCACAACTCGCTTGGGATCTTCTCAATAGAGATAGGGGAACCCAGTAAGTCACTGGGGCCCCTTTGTAGCATCAGATGCTCCGGGCCATGAGGGCCCAGAGTCAGGAACTCCACGTAGCATGTGCGCCCCGACCTGGTAGGCCATATCGCCGGGGCCCGTGATGTGCGCACACCCTAAAGGTGGGTGCCGCACCTGGAACCAGGAACCCGCGAAGAACCCTGAGCAAAGGCCTCCGCCACAGAAATACCCCTCCCCAGCATGCTCCGCGAGGGAAAACTCCTCCAATTGGCTGCTGGGAAGAAGCAGCTCCACCTAAACCACTCTGGCGCCACTCACCGTCCAGAGATGAAACGGCATCTCCGGAGAACAGAATGACCCACAAGACAGTTCAGGGCTGACGACAGCCAAATTTGAATATATCAAACACAGATGAGAGCAAGTAAGTCTCTCATCCCACTAGAGTTAACATAGCACCTGTACTGATAAGTACTAAGGCGCTACACACATATATATATATATATATATATATATATATATAAAACAAACATATTACTTACCTGCCCTATGCAATGGTTTTTCACAGAGCAACCCTGATCCTCCCCTTCTCGGATCCCCCGCCGGCACTCCTGGCTCCTCCCCACTGCCAAGTGCATTGACAGCAGCATGAGTCATTGGGGCAGATTCATCAAGAGATCCGCCGTCGTATCTGTGAGAGCCGACGTTCGGATCTATGAGGCTGATTCATAGAATCAGATTCCTCATAGATCTCCCTTAGATCCGACTGGTGTAAGTGACTTACACCAGTCGAATCTTAGGCTGCAATCTACCGCCGGCCGCTAGGTGTCGTCGCTTTTTTTTACGCGTCGGATATGCAAATGAGTAGAACCGCCGATTCAAGTCCGTACGCCCGCCCGTCGCTTTTTTTTAACGTCGTTTGCGTTCGGCTTTTTCCGGCGGATAGCTACCCCTGCTATATGAGGGGTAGCTAATGTTAAGTATGGCCGTCGTTCCCGCGCCGAGATTCAAATTTTTACGTTGTTTGCATAAGTCGATCGGGAATACAGATGGCCGCAATTGACGTACCTGCCGCAAACAATGACGTCCTAGCGACGTCATTTGGAGCATGTGCACTGGGAAATTTCGCCGGCGGCGCATGCGCAGCGCCTGATTTAAATTGTACACTCCCCCTAGCCGCGGAATTTGCATTCCTCCGGGGGAGTTACGATCCGACGATTCAATTTTCGAGGTAAGTGCTTGATGAATACTGCACTAGCCTCGCTAAATTGCACCGGCGGATCGTAAAACACGTAGATCGAGCGGATCTAAAGATCCGCTGATCTACATGAATCTGGCCCATTGGTTCTAAACCTATGAGAAGGGAGAGAGTGGAGAACTCCTCGGCTCTCACTGGATCAAGATCAGGCTCCGGTAAATATAAGGATTGGTTAGGGGGGGCTGCACTTAGAAGTTTTTCTTACATTAATGCTGAGAATGCATTATGGAAAAAAAAAACCTTCAGCCTTTATAACCACTTTAATAGGTAAAATGTCAGTCTCTTTAAGGAAAGCAATGCCAGCAGTGACACTTACATTATCCAGATCTGTGCTGCAGCTTGAATGAGGAAGGCGTAAATTACTGACACTGCACATCATACAAGCATCAGGCCAGGAAGATCTATCGGTTTGGCATGGCCCTAATGCAGAATTCTAATTAACATCATGAAGTGAGAGAGGCTGTGGTCTTTACACCAGGATGTAAAACAGGTAATGCTTTTACACATTACAATTACTTCATAAAGTGTATAAAATGGACAGTGTAGATTTTCCTGTTAGAATGTCAACTTTCTCATCTTATAGCTGTAATGTAGAAAACTGGAAGGGGTCGGGAGCAGCATTTCCACCAGATAAGTGTATCACTTACCCCTGAAGAAGCTGTTTAATGTATCGGGTCCTCTTTTCTTATGCCATGACTCTGCAAACAGCTTGGTATTCTCCGACACACCTGGGCTTGGCTGAGTATATAGCTGCAGATATCTGTGCTTGTATATATGTATATATCCCCAAACACAGTAATACAAAGGCGCCAGAAAATGACACCAAACCATTTAATTATAAGCAAAGTATATTGTCACAGGTGAATGTGCAAGAGAACAATGCAATGGTGAATAAACCAGAAAGAGCTATTATCCTATATTGGCTCACAGTTGGGAGATATACCACAGTATTATTAACAAATGAAGAATAACAGCAGCAGCAGCAGTGGCGGCTGGTGCTCAAATTTTTTTTGGGGGGGCGCAAACAAACGAAAAAAAAAAAAAACAATTGCAGCCTCACTGTGCCCATCAAACGCAGCTACTGTGCCCATCAATTGCAACCACTGTGCCCATCAAAGGCAGCCACTGTGCCCATCAAATGCAGCCACTGTGCCCATGAAATGCAGCCACTGTGCCATCAATTGTCACCACTGTGCCATGCCATCAAATGCAGCCACTGTGCCATGCCATCAAACGCCACCACTGTGCCCATCAACTGTCACCACTGTGCCATGCCATCAAACGCAGCCACTGTGCCATCAATTTTCACCACTGTGCCATCAATTGTCGCCACTGTGCCATCACTTGTCGCCACTGTGCCATCAATTGTCACCACTGTGCCCATCAATTGTCACCACTGTGCCATGCCATCAAACGCAGACACTGTGCCATCAAACGCAGCCACTGTGCCATCAATTGTCACCACTGTGCCCAGCAATTGTCACTACTATGCCATGCAATCAAATGCAGCCATTGTGCCATCAATTGTCGCCACTGTGCCCAGCAATTGTCGCCACTGTGCCCAGCAATTGTCGCCACTGTGCCCAGCAATTGTCGCCATTGTGCCGCTGGCTCTGATAGGCACTTCCACAGCCAACCAGCTGCCGTTATTCAGATGGCCGGCGCTCGCCGGCCATATGAATAGTCGGCGGCAGCGGCAATACATAGATTCATGCAATGCATGAATCTATGTATTGTATCAGTGGCGGTGCGTGAGCCAGAGGGGGCAGCGCTCCGGCGCCCTCTATGGACACACCGCCACTGAGCAGCAGCAGCAATTAAGCAGTATCAGATGGTGATAATTCAACAGCTGAGCAATTTACTTATCAGGCAGCAAATAATAAATGTTGCCGGGTGCACCTCTTTCTTACACCTGCTATGGATAGCCCCAACTAGTGAAAGAACCTACAGGGGATCTTTACAGCAGCAGTAAAAACAAAAACAAAAAACACTTTCTTAAAGGTGGGTATACAAGTTCAGTTTTTTTATTTAAACAAGCTCTGGTCGAATTATATTTTTCCTACAAGACCGTTCAACGGAAGCCGGTTGTTAGACTGGTTTCTGTTGAACAGACAGCGGTACACAAGTACCAAAATCAGGAACTGGCCTACTTTTGGTACATGTGTACAAGACTTTACACTTTCTCCTGGCCAGCTAGGTGTGGCCCAGAACCTTTGCTTTGGCACTTTCCCTTTAAGAGTTTTGCATGTACTGGGAAAGCATCCTAACTGGCAAATCTGTCTCTCACTCTCTGCTAGCAGCTACAGTGTATGGTTGGCAAATGGCCACCCACCAGTCCTGAGTACACAGCGGCTTTCAGTCCACGTGTCCAGATATTCTCAGTGGGTGTCTCCTTGCTCCCCCACAGTCTAAATCGCGGTCTAAGGGCCCTTTCACACGGGGCGGATCAGTAATGATCCGCCTCCGTGTGTCCATCAGCTCAGCGGGGATCCTCCGTAAAATCCCAGCTGAGATGTCGGCTGACAGGGCGGTCTCCGCACAATGTGCAGGGACCGCCCTGTCTTTTCTCCGCTCTCCCCTATGAGGGGATCAGATGAACACGGACCGTGTGTCCGTGTTCATCCGATCCGCAGACGGAAGAAAAAATCAGGTTTTTTTCCGTCTGCAAAATCTGAGCTTTGCGGAGGCGTGTGATTACGGGTGTCAGCGGATGTTCATCCGCTGACACCCGCAATCACATAGGGACCAATGTATGTCCCGTTTTCATCCGCAAATGGATGGATGAAAATGCGGACATACGGTCCGCACATGTGAAAGGGGCCTAAGGCTCAAGGATAGCCTCCTTCTGCTCCCAGGTAAAGATGTTCTGTTCTCTGTTCTCTCTGCACACAGGTGGGTTATGGTGTGCACCATCATCGTCTCCCCACAGAAAGAGAGAGTCCTTCCTCTTCAAATTCAGGAAAATCACCTCACCCCTCCCCTTTAATGTCTCTGTAGTGGGAGCTGTAGTTTTTCCAGCCAACCTATGATATAGCCCAGCTCTGGCTCCAAACTAAACTTCCCACAATCCATCACCATCTTTCTCATAGTTTCTCATAGTCTCTTGTAATACATGTTTCCCTGGGTGCCCTCTAGTGAATGGAGGGAAGATTACACTTACTGTTACAGTTCCACAGTAAAATCCTCTGCTAATACTTGGTCTGTAAAGAAACCCTTTGTGGGCACACACACACACACAAAGGTGTCAGCAGATAAAAGAGGGCTGCATCTGCTTCTCTTCTATCAGTAAAGCCTACACAGGTATTTTAGCCCTTCAGCTTCTCTTTATATATTCACCCCAGCAGGAATATTAACATGAACCTTTCTATTCCCAAAGTATATAAATATGGCTGATTCAGAATCTCCCTGTCCAGCTGTTTCAAACACACTCATCCATTCCTCCAAATGTGCAGCCTAAGCTGATTAGACAGTATGGCTACCATTATGCAAATTATGACTTTTGTCAAAAGTCAGCAAATAAACTTTGATCTCCATCTGTAACCACGCCCTTTGGCTGCTGATGTTTGCAGACATCTGACTGTCACAGGAAGGGCAGAGGTATCTTTGGCATTTGGACTGTGATTGATAGCCTGGCTTCACCTTCTTTGTAAAAATGGCGAAACCTAAAGGGTTAATAACTAGGTCTGCTGCAAACAGAATGGAGCAGAGTTTTTTTAGAATTTATTGTAACTTGTACTAAATCTGAATAATTTTTATTTGGCAGGGATTGAGAAAGAAAAGGGTTGCTTTAACATAGCTTTGGATTGACATTTGAGAACAGTCTCACTTTAAAGTGGTTTTAAACCCTTTACAACCACTTTAACCTACGGGTAAGCCTAGATTAAGGCTTACCTGTAGGGGCTTGAAATATCTCCCAGACCTGCACGACCTAGGAGATATTTGCAAGTCGCTGTACGCCGATTTCTTCTGCGCATGCGCCGGAGTTAGAAAGGGCACACTGTGCCCTTTCTAACTCGAGTCATGCCGGGAGTGGCTCAGTGACGTGACTCCGGCCACTCACAGAGCCGAAGTTCGCGGCCATGGAATGAAGAGGGGTGAAGAATGGACGCTCGCTACTAGCAAGGAAGACAGGGACATCGCAGGCTTCTCCTGCAGGTAAGTGTCTCATAATGGGCTACTATACAATGCATAGTACCTTTGCAGGGAAACAAAGAGGAAGTAACACCCATCAGGGTTTACTTCCTCTTTAACCCAGGGTTTCTCATTCAGGGTTCCATGAAACCCAAGGGTTCTTCCAAAAGTTTTTAGGGGTTCCTTGAGTAATGAGCAATTTTTGCTTCTCAGATAAGTTCCTACTGATACCATTGATCTTTTTAGCTATCTGTTAAGGGGTAATTCTTCCCAATGACCACAAGCATAAGCAGCATTCTTCCCACTGACTATTACACTAATGTATCATGAGTTCTAGATATAGTCATTCTTAGCAGGGGTTCCCCGAGACTGGAAAGTTATTTCAAGTGTTCCTCTGTGTTGAAAAAGTTAAGAGAGGTTGCTTTAACCACTTATGAAAACAGCAACCTGCCTAAATTGCCATAATTGGTTAATAAAACACATGCAACAACTGACCAGTAAAACCTCAATGTTATTGGTACCACAATATAGGAAGGCCCGGAATGAAAAGACACAAAGAAAATAATGCAGGGCCGGCATGACAAGGGGTAGAGTAATGGCAGTGCAGGGGTTAAGCTGTGGAGCGAGGGAGCTGAGAAGAGTAGGAGGAGGAAGGAACGTGCAGCCGGGGGGCGGAGCGTTATAAAAGGTGTGGGCGGGAGCAGAGGAGGCACTCGGGGAGTTTCAGACAAGAGAGAGGAAGCTTTCGCACCCACCCTCCCTATGTTTTGGCGCTTGTTTTTTTTTTGCTGTGTTGCTGGTTTTGTTCTTTTTCTTTCAGGTTTTCAGCTGGAGAAGGCGGTGTCTTTGGTCTTTGACAGTGGTAAAAATCAGATGGTATGGTAAATGGTGGGGGCTCATAGGTGGTATGTGCCCCTCGGTTGTATTCCAGTAGAATGGTGTCTGCTGGAATACGGTGATGGTTGCACTGCGGGAGGGGGTTGTCTCCGGGCTGGTTACGGCTGGAGGCCTGGTTATGGAAAATTATGGCCCGCAGTGTAGTGGTGAAAAGAGAGAAGTTTCCGTGGTGCCTTCAGAGATCAATAGACTGGGGAGTAAAAGAAATGTGATTTAAAATGTGGTTTTTACAAGTTAATGGTTTTACATGTTAATGGAAAGTTATTTGATTAAAGTTTTAAAGGGAGTTATTTTTGAATATTGGTAAATAAAAAAGGCTGTTGTGGCCATTTATACTCCAACTCTGGTGTGGTCTGTTACTTATTATTAGTATAAGATGGTGTATGGTTATGGTAGAAGGGGTATGTAAGGGGGGTAATAGACTGGGTTACAAAAAGGTAATGCAAGTGGTATTATCTCTAGTACACTGGTCATGTTCAGGGCAATCTTACAATGAGGTTGGGTGAGCTGTGGTAGCTCCTTGATTAGCAGATGAGTAGATAAGTGTAGTAGACTAAAAAATTACTTTCTTTCATGCATTATGTGGTTCATTTTTCTTTCTCCAAACAACATTAGGAAATCTGGTGCTAGTCTAACAGTCTTTGAGGAAGCATCTCATGCCAATGACAAGCTGTAACAGAGAATCAGCAACCCTAAAGGCAGATATTCTATAGTTTGAACACAAGCCCGACTACTCTATTTGCTCACATTCTCACCTCAGGGTTATCAATGTCTCCCCGAGCTTGTCATCTCTTCAGGAGTTGTATAAGGTTGCACACAAGCGCGCACTCATGCATACGTGAGTGTACAACCCTGGCCTGCATCAGACATCTCTTATATCCTCACAGCTCACAACACCTCTTCTCTTGGAACCAATCCCTCTGCTATTATTACCTCTTCAATTTTCCCCATTTTAGATCTAATGTATAGACTTAGATACATTACAGTGTATGTAATGCCATTTTCTGTAATCAGAATGTTGAAGAATTAGAACCCCTGATGAGAAATTTAAAAATGTTGAGTTGTGACAGGGACAGGGGAAGAACCTTTCAATAGGGAAATCCAGATATATAGGATTGAATATCCCCCTTTGTTATGCCTTGTAGTTTGGGAAGCAAAGTAGTTATGGAGTGATTTATTTACTAATTTTGGGCAAAAACACAAACTTGCGCGGGTAGCTCGGCAGGATATTCGCTCGCCGAGCGACCCACAACGCACTGTGCGCTTCACAGTGCATTCTAGGGCCCTAATTGGATGAAGCCTTGCACCTGACCACTGGTCAGGTGCAAGGCTTTGCCAATTAGCACTGTCAGAGCCCTGATTGGACACATTTCTGATGACTTTCTCCAATCAGGGCTCAGTGCTCATAGTCCCACCCCACACTATAAAAGGTCAAATCATTTGTAGTGTGTTGGAATGGAGATAGAAAGAGCAGGGCTCAGTTTTCTACTAGCAGTTAGTGTGTTCACTTATTATGACTCTGAGGGTAGAGTGTTGGTTTAGTGTTAGTATCAGTCAGTGGCGGCTGGTGCTCTATTTTTTTGGGGGGGCGCAAACAAAACCCCAGTCAACCCCCCCCCCCGCCACTCGCAGACAATGGGACCTGCAGACAGACAGAGAGACAGATAGATAGATAGACAGACAGATAATAAAACAAATAGATAGATAGATAGATAGATATAGATAGATAATTAGATAGATAAATAGATAATTAGGCAGATAGCTATAGATAGATAGATAGATAGATAGATAGATAGATAGATAGATAGATAGAGGGAGGGGGAGGGAGCGAGAGATAGAGCTATATATAATTAGATAGATAATTAGATAGACAGACAGACAGATAGATAGAGAGACATAGTTAGATAGAGCTATAGATAAATAGATAATTAAACAGATAGATAGATGGAGGGAGGGGGAGAGAGATAGAGCTATAGATAATTAGATAGATAGATAATTAGACATATAGATAGATAATTAGATAGATAGATAGATAGATAGATAATTAGACAGACATATAGATATAGATAATTAGATAGATCGATAGATAGATAGATAGATAGATAGATAGATAGATAGATAGATAGATAGATAGATAGATAATCAGACAGACAGATATAGATAGATAATTAGATAGAGAGCGATAGATAGATAGATAGATAGATAGATAGATAGATAGATAGATAGATAGATAGATAGATAGATAGATAGATAGATAGACAATTAAACAGATAGAGAGAGACAGAGAAAGAGAGAGAGAGAGGGAGAGCGATAGATAGATAGATAGATAGATAGATAGATAGATAGATAGATAGATAGATAGATAGATAGATAGATAGATAGATAGATAGATAGATAGAGCTGTAGATAGATAAAGAGATAGAGCTGTAGATAGATAATTAAACAGACAGATATATAGATATAGATAGATAATTAGATGGATATAGATAGATAGATAGATAATCAGACAGACAGCTAGCTATAGATAATTAGATAGACAGACAAATAGATAGATAGATAGATAGATAGATAGATAGGTAGATAGAGACATAGAGATATAGAGCTATAGATAGATAGATAGATAGATAGATAGATAGATAGATAGATAGATAGATAGATAGATAGAGACATAGAGCTATAGATAGATAGATAGATAGATAGATAGATAGATAGATAGATAGATAGATAGATAGATAATTAAACAGACAGACAGATAGATATAGATAGATAATTAGATAGATAAATAGATAATTAGGCAGATAGCTATAGATAGATAGATAGATAGATAGATAGATAGATAGATAGATAGATAGATAGATAGATAGATAGATAGATAGATATGGCTATAGATAGATAGAGAGATAGATAGATAATTAAACAGATAGACAGACAGAGAGACAGAGAGAGAGAGAGAGAGAGAGAGAGAGAGAGGGGGGACAGGCAGGACAGTCAGATAGATTAGATAGGCAGACAGAGATAAGAGATTTGTAAAGCACAGCTGCAGGACGCAGGTACTCTAAGCCCTCACACACAGACAGGAGATGTGAAGCACGGCACCCTCCCCCCTCCCTCCTGTCCTCTCTCAGTCCGATCACAGTACAGGCTGAGCATACAGCATAAGGTGCTGGACATGGATGGGGTGGACAGGGACACTGGACAGGACAGACAATGAGACAAATAAAGTGTTTTTAATAAAGTTACTTACCTTAGTCCTCCTGGAGTCAAAAGCGAAAGTAACACTGCCCTGGGGAAAGCACCGCCCATTTCCTTCTGCAGTGAGGAAGCAGCAGGACCCAATTAGAGAGGAGAGTGGAGACACTGGAGAGTGATTGGCTCATGGCGCACAGCACATAGCCACAGAGCTTAAAAAAAAACTGCAAATGAAGCGTCTTGCCTGCTGCATTGGCATGACGCTTCAATGATGCTATAGCAGTGCTCTGAGTCTTTGACCGGCGCTCACCCTGAACATGCACCGTCTTAAAGGACCTTTTTTTTTTCTTAAAGGGCCCAAAAAAAAATTTTTTTTTTCATTTTTTTTTTTATTTATTTTTTTACTGGCTTTGGGGAGAGGGGGGGCGGCGCCCATGCGCCCCCTATGGACGGGCCGCCACTGGTTAGTATAGTGTGTGAGAATAGTGTGTATAGATTGTGAAAAAAAAAAGAGAATAGTGTGTCACTGTAGTGTGTTTAGTGTTAGTATAGTGTGTCAGCGTAGTGTGTTAGTGTAGCGCAGTGTTTGACACAGCTTTACATAACATTTGGCTCTGAGTGTAGTGTGTTGGTATAGTGTGTGAGTATAGTGTAGTGTGCTAGTGTAGTGCAGTTTTTAACACAGCATTACATAACATTTAGTAATATATACAGTGCTGTATACCCCTTTTTATTTTTGGTTGCTGCATGTTTTTTTGTGCCCTGCCACCCCCTTTTTTTTTAATTGTCAGCCACAATTTTTCTGACTATGGCACTGGTGTTCCCCCTTTTTTTATTTTTTATAGTTTTTACATTTCTGTCAGTGTCAGTCCTAAATTTTAAGTGCACCAAACACCACTTTTCATTAAATAAAGTGTATCCAATTACACATTTCCCAGTGTCTATTACGTTTGGGTAATAAGACACCCTTCAAGTCTGGGAGGCCAACAAGGAGAGGCAGACGTTCCCATGACACTATAAGGGGGCCAGCAGCATCTGTGTCCACAGGCAAAGGGGGATGTGTTCCGTCGTCAGGCAGGGCACATTTGTCACAGCATGTAGAGGAGGTGGTGGACTGGCTTACTAAATCATCAACATCCTCCTCTTCCTCTATGACCCAAGCTGACACTAGTGCACCAGAGCAGCTTATTCTGCCTCCTTGTCCACAGCTACTCCTGCCATAGTCATGCATGCATATCATGCATGGAGGAGAGAGCTAAATTATTTGAACATAGTGTCAGCCACTTGCTTCTTGAGGATGCACACACCTTACTTGATTCTGATGTTGGTTCTGAGGTAGAGGAAGGGAGAAACATGAGCCTACAAAGTGTGGAGAACACTGATAAACAACAAATTGGCAGTCATGTTCCCCCAGCCACAGCATATTGCCAAGTTGGCTCCAGTGATGACGAGGATGTAGGGGATGCTAAAGATGAGGTCTCTGATACAACTTGGGTGCCAGATAGAGCAGAGGGGGAAAGTGAGGGGGAGAAACAACCCTAACGAGACAGGCATCATAGCAGAGTATAGAGCAGCCTCCCTATTCCATCAGATTGTGGAGCTGTCACTCCTGGCTAGCTTCCCACAGTTGAGCTGTGTGGGCTTTTTTAGTACATGTGCAGCCAATCGGACTGTTGCAATTTGCAAACTCTGCCGCAAGCAGATCAAGCGTGGTATAAACACAAGCCATTTGGGTACCACATGCTTGACAAGGCATTTAACCTCCCACCACTAAACCCATTGGCAAGAGCACCTGAAAGCCACACACAAGGAACACAATTCTTCTCTTCCTCTCTCCTCAACTTTCATGTCTACCCCCGCTATGTCTGATGACCTCTCAGCAGCCTCCACTGACGGGGATGATGTTATAGCAAAGGATGTCACAGGTCCTTGCAACACATCTGCCAGCAACACCACACCACCAGCTGTAGAGTATAGCAGGCAAATGTCTCTGCCCCAGTTGCTGCAGTGGAAAAAAATACACTCCCTGCCAGATACATGCACAATGTTTAAATTCCAACTCCTGTCTTTAAATCTGTCGGATTCTGCCCCTTCTGTGAATTTGCAGAATGTGCTGTACCACAATGGCAGGTTCCCAGTCGCTATTTCTTTGCATGTGAGTCCATTTCAGCTCTGTACCATCATGTGAAATGCAATGTTTTGGCATAGTTGGGCAAGGCAGGCAGCCGCAAGGTCCACCTTACTGCTGATGCATGGTCCAGCAAGCATGGTCAGGGAGGATATATTTAGTTCACAGCAAACTGGGTAACTCTGCTTGCAACTAGGAAGGATGCAGGACAGGAGCTGGAGCTTGTTGTGCCGCCATGTCTCCATACAGTTGGTGGTGATGATGCAAGATATGTCAGCTCTATCCCCTCCTCCTCCACCATGCCCTACTCTGCTGGATTGTCCTATAAGCCACCACTAGTGCCCCTAAGCATTCAAGGGGCCATTCAACGAGTCAGGCTAAAATTTGCATTGCAGTGCTTTAGCTGGTCTGTCTAGGAGACAATAGCCACAACGGGGAAGAGATTCTTACAGCTCTGCAGGGGCAGACCTTAAGGTGGTTAAAACCATGGAAGCTTGAGCCAGGAATGGTGGTGTGATAATTGCATTAACCTTCTGTCTGCCCTTAGACACGGAAAGTTGACACATGTGCCATGCCTGACACATATCCTTTTTTAGCACGTTTATTACAGCAAGTCCAATTCTTGTTTTCATCAAGAGTATCTCTATAGAGTTACATTGTGAAGGCACCACCAACACCCAAAAAACTAATTTTCCACGCCTGTTACTTCTATCCAAAGTATGCAAAAGAGACACCAGACTTTATCTAAAAAAAGTTGTTAATCTTGGCCTGAGAAAAAAAGTTGTTAATCTTGGCCTGAGTATACTATATTTTTGCCTCTTTACACCGTGGTGCAAAAATGTGTTATTTTCATCCAAAGTCTGCCAAAGAGACACCAAAATGTATCCAAAAAATCTTTAATCTTATTCCGAGTGCACTAAGACCCCTTTCACACTGAGGAGTTTTTCAGGTGGTTTAGCTCTAAAAATAGCGCCTAAATACCACTGGGAAAAAACCCTGCCCTGCAGTCTCAGTATGAAAGCCCGAGTGCTTTCACACTGAGGTGATGCGCTGGCGGGACCGCTCCAAAAGTCCTGATAGCAGCATCTTTGGAGCGGTGTGTTTACCACTCCTCCACCGCTACTTCCCATTGAAAACAATGGGACACCTGGCTATACCGCCGGCAATGCGCCTCTGCCGCTAGCGGCCAAATACCGCCGCAATTCTGCTGCAATTCCGACAGTATAGCGCAGCTAAAAAAAAGCGGCACTATACCGCCACCGCACCTCCGACCCAAGTGTGAAAGGGGCCTAAATTGTGGTCTCATTATACAGACTGCTCCCAAAGTCATTGTTTACAAAATAAAAAAAGCTTGCATTGAAAATGTATTTAAATGTAATTTAAAAGAAAAAAAGTCAGTTTTGCTGAAGCAGGTTGAGGGGTGCTAGTGAAGGGCACTAAAAAAGAGAAAATTCTGCCCTTAAACAACTTCTAAAAAGAAAGAAAACATTCTTGTAGTGGCGAAAAAAGCATCTTAGGAATTAACTGATCATATCTTGCATATAATTCTTCATGTTCTGGGCAAATGAGAGTTTAACATGGGTGTGTCCTTGGCCTACCTACGTTGTTTCTTCATCTGTCTGAAGGACCAGGTAAATGAATGGATGGATTAATGAATGAATGAACGTACAAACAACCAAACAAACAGATAGAGGAATGAATGGTCGAATGGAGGGATGGATGGAACAGATATATGTGCTATACTTGGCAGGCAGCAGCTGCCCCAATGTACAGCTGGGAGTCAATCACAGAAGGTAAGTAGGGAACAGAAGGCAAGTATAATTAGCAGGGAAGACAGGCTATTAAATTAAATGGTTACTTCGCCAATATTAACTCTATTGCCATTTTCACACAAAATCATGATGATGTACCGCATGAGAATCCCCGAAATCACACCACATCAGAACATATTCCATCCTTTATATGCTTGATTCAAAAGAAGAAAATAAGAAAAGAATAAAGGGAAGGGGAGAAAAAGAGGAAAGCAAAAAAGAGGGAGAAATTGAATAGATAAAGAGAAACTTTTTTTAAACTTACTTCCTTGGCCTGGAAGTCTGACCATCAATGTCCACTCGTTAGATATTGTTTCCTCTTTAATCCTTTATATGCTGGAATGCCTTCTTTTAACAACAATTTGGTTATGGAGCTGCATTTTTCAAAGTAAAAACAACTACTGGTGAATATGTTGGTTATATGCGGTGTATATTTTTCTATTTATTCTCTCAGATCCCTTAATCCACTGCCAGGAAGGCAGAGTACACTAGTTCAGTGTATCCCAGTGCGGCAAAGTCTTTTCATATAAGGGACCCTCATTATACAAAATTATTTGAGCATTTACTGATGCTAAAGACTTAATTATAATCACAAGATCGGTTTTGGGACAAGGCATAATTTGGTCAAAAGAGTTCCTGTGCCTTTGAAAATATCCAGCTTATAGATTTTCAAAAACATTATGTAATTTGGGGGCTTTCTGGGAAATCAACATGTATTTTTTGCAAAATTTCATTCATTCAGGGTCTACACTGGTTTTGTTCCAGGTTTCAATGACCGTGTAGAAACATACAAGCACATATTTTACATTTAGTGAAAGGTGAAGGCTTCTGCCCAAAGCAGCAGCATGTTATTACAACTTTGGGTCAAAATCTATTAATGTTATTTTCATTAAGTTTGAGATATTCCCTTTTTTTTGTTTTAAACAAATAACATTTACAATGCTTTGAAAAAGCATTCATTCATTCATTTGACATTTTCCACATTTTATCATGTTACAGCCAAAAACATCAATGTATTTTATTGGGATTTTATGTGATAGACCAACACAAAGTGGCACAAAATTGTGAAGTGGAAGGAAAATGTTTTTTAAAGTTTTCTACAAACAAATATGTGAAAAGTGTGGCGTACATTTGTATTCAGCCCCCTTTAGGCCCCTTTCAGACGTCCGCTTCACCTGTCCGTTATTACAAGTCCGTTAACGGACTTGTAATACATCCCTATGGAGCATCCGCTAACGTCCGCGTCCGTCGGGATCCGGTTTTCGGACGGAAGAAAACCCTATTTTTCTTCCGTCTGGCGGAACGGAACTGATGCAGACAGACAGACGGTCCGTCTGCATCCGGTTCCCCATAGGGCAGAGCGGAGCTGAGACAGGGCGGTCTCTGCACTGTGTGCAGGGACCACCCTATCCGCCGACAGCTCAGCGGGGATCCCCGCTGAGCCGACGGAGACACACGGAGCGGACCCAGAAACGGTCCGCTCCGTGTGAAAGAGCCCTTACTCTGATGCCCCTAACTAAAATCTAGTAGAACCAATTGCCTTCAGAAGTCATCTAATTAGTAAATAGTCCACTTGTGTGTAATTTAATCTCAGTATCAATACAGCTGTTCTGTGAAGCCCTCAGAGGTTTGCTAGAGAGCCTTAGTGAACAAACAGAATCATTAAGGCCAAGGAACACACCAGATAGGTCAGGGATAAAGTTGTGGAGAAGTTTAAAGCAGGGTTAGGTTATAAAAAAATATCCCAAGCTTTGAACATCTCACAGAGTACTGTTCAATCCATAATCTGAAAATGGAAAGAGTATGGTACTACTGCAAACACACCAAGACATGTTCGTCCACCTAAACTGACATGCCCGGGCAAGAAAAGCATTAATCAGAGAAGCATCCAAGAGGCCCATGTTAACTCTGGAGGAGCTGCAGAGATCCACAGCGCAGATGGAAGAATCTGTCCACAAAATAACTATTAATTGTGCACTCCAAAAATCTGGCCTTTATGGAAAAGTGGCAGGAAGAAAGCCATTGTTATAAAAAAATCCATAAGTCCCCTTTGCAGCTTGAAAGAAGCCATGTGGGGAAAACAGCAAATATGTGGAAGAAGGTGCTCTGGTCAGATGAGACCAAAACTGATCTTTTTGGCCTAAAGGAAAAATGCTATGTGTGGCAAAAACTAACACTGCACATAACCCTGAACACACCATCACCACCGTGAAACATGGTGGTGGCAGCATCATGTTGTGGAAATGCTTTTCTTCAGCAGGGACAGGGAAGCTGGTCAGAGTTGATGGGAAGATGGATGGAGCCAAATACATGGCAATCTTAGAAGAAAACCTGTTAAAGTCTGCAAAAGACTTGAGACTGTCGTAGAGGTTAACTTTCCAACAGGATAGCGACCCTAAACATATAGCCATAGCTACAATGGAATGGTTTGGATCAAAGCATATTCATGTGTTAGAATGGTCCAGTCAAAGTTTAGACATAAATCCAATTGAGAATCTGTGGCAAGACTTGAAAATTGCTGTTCACAGACACTCTCCATTCAATCTGACAGAGCTTGAGCTATTTTGCAAAGAAGAATGGGCAACAATGTGACTCTCTAGATGTGCAAAGCTGGTAGAGACATCCCCTAAAACAGTGGTCATCAACCCTGTCCTGCAGGGCCCACTAACAGGTCAGGTTTTATGTATTACCTTGGGGAGATGCAATCTAGAATACTGCAATCACTGAGGAGCAAATGATATCAACTGTGATGTATTTCAGTTATCTTGCAAACCTGGCCTGTTAGTGGGCCCTGCAGGACAGGGTTGATGACCACTGTCCTAAAAGACTTGCAGCTGTAATTGCAGAAAAAGGTGATTCTACAAAGTATTGACTCAGGGGGGCTGAATACAAATGTACGCCACACTTTTCCCATATTTTCTTGTGAGTGAGTGAGTGAATTACTTATATAGCGCTACAAATGCAAACTGAATCGCCTCAAGGCGCTTGGCATCCATTTTCCTTCAGTTTAACCCTCAGAATAGATGGGTCTTTAGTTTTTTTCTGAAGGCCAGGTGATCAATTTCCATTTGGATATTAGTCGGTAAAAGTTGTAAAAAAAATTGAAAACCATATCATTTTCCTTTCACTTCAACATTATGTGCCACGTTGTGTTGGTCTATCACATAAAATCCCAATAAAATAGATTTACGTTTTTGGTTGTAACATGACAGCATGTGGAACATTTCAAGGGGTATGAATACTTAAAAAAAATTGAAAACCATTTATAATTTTCCTTCCACTTTACAATTATGTGCCACGTTGTGTTGGTCTATCACATAAAATCCCAATAAAATACATTTATGTTTTTGGTTGTAACATGACAACATTTGGAGAATTTCAAGGGGTATGAATACTTTTTCAAGGCTCTGTAATACAAGGTAAGCCTATTACACCTTTAATAGGGTTTCTCTTCTTAGTAGAGAGCACAGCAGAAGATGAGGGAAGGAGTCACCAGTCCTTGATCATTAAATTGGTACACTACATTCATTTGTCGGTGTCAATTACTGCTTCAGCTTTTGAACTCCATCAACCTGCTCATCTATGCATCTGTATGTCTGTCTGTTTGTTCATTCATCTGTGTGTTCATCAGCCTGTCCATCCACCCCTCTACTGGTCCATCTGTGTATCCCTCCATTCCCTACTTTCTCTGTCTGTTTTGAAATTATGCATTAATCCTTCTCTCTTTTAAAACTATTTTAAAAAGGCTTAACATGTCTACATTATTTGCAAGATAATTTTTATAGTAAGTCAGATTGTTACTAAACAGGATGGAATTAAATATATCTAATGCTTCAAGAATGTTATCAGTGATTAAACAACTGCAGATAGCAGTATTTACTTTTGGGTTGTCAGAGGACCCCACATACAGATTTGGAAGAGTTATTGCACCGTTTAGCTAAAAAACTTACATATATCAGTCACTCCCAAAAGCATCCCTTTGAGCAGAGACTGGAAAAACAATGAGACTTACTAAATGGTTAGTTAATAAAATGTACTAGGATTCCTTTTTTTGTGAAATTGTAACACAAACTTCAATTCCACTTCTCACAGTGTAAATCTGTGATCTGCTCAGACCTGTTCAATGAACTATATCCAGCCACTAAATAGTGTATCTTGCAATTTATTTTATCTCAGCCGATGTTTAAGAAGGATGCTGGTTACGTTCTCTAAAATATAGATAACTAGAAGATGAAAAATCAGTGGTGTAGCGTGGTTTGTCAGCACCCGGGGCAAGGCAAGTAATTTGTGCCCCCCCCTAACCTGCAGACTTAGACACACCCATAGTCCCCTCCAACAATACAATAGTACCGACCAACCTGATTACTGACCATTACACACTACACTGACCACTATACTATCCACTGTACTATACTGTCCACTACACTAACCACTATAGTATACTATACTGTCCACTACACTGACCACCATACTACACTACACTACACTACACTACACTGACCACCATACTATACTACACTACACTACACTGACCACCACAGTGCCCACCATAATACACTGCCCACCATAATACAATGACCACCATACTATACTGTCCACTACACCAACCACTGTACTACACTGACCACCATACTACACTACACTGACTACTATACTATACTGTCCACTACACTACACTGACCCCCATACTATACTACACTGACCACCACATTGACCACCATAATACACTGACCACCATACTATACTGTCCACTACACTAACCACCATACTACACTAACCACTATACTGTACTGTCCACCACACTACACTGACCACCATACTACACTATACTGACCACCATACTATACTACACTTCACTGACCACCACACTGACCACCATTATACACTGACCACCATACTATACTACACTACACTGACCACCATAATACACTACACTGACCACCATAATACACTACACTGTCCTGCTGCCTACAGTATACTCTCTCTCTCTCTCTCTCTCTCTCTCTCGTTACATTTCTTGTGAATGGTACCCCAATGCATCATGTGTTGCATTTTTCTGCTCTCCTTGCAATAATACTGCAGGTCCCATTTTCAGTCTTAATTGGTGTGGTAGGTATATTAGGTCTGCACGCTAAAGCGAATGTGGACCTGACTGGTTTTCAATAGACCCTTAAGGAATAAAACCCACAATAGACTGATCTTTAAAGAACATCATGCGAGTTGTGGGATAGAGGATGTCAGTGCCATTTTTAGTCATAACAGACTAAACTATATCACTCATAATACTTTATGTAGAACAACTGCCCTTATTTATCAATTCATCAAATGTAGAAAAAAATAACTGTTTGAGCTTTCATTTGCAAACGCTTATTTTTTTCTTTATACAGCAAATGAGCAACCCACTTGTGTTGTGGGTTTCTGCTACAGCGCTGGAAATTAGAAAGCAGGATTAAATTGTAAAGTTCTAGGCCCAGATTCACGTAGATAGGCGTAAATATAAGCGGGCGTAGCGTATCGTAGTTACGCTACGCCGCCGCAACTTAGAGAGGCAAGTGCTGTATTCACAAAGCACTTGCGTCTAAAGTTACGGCGGTGTAGCGTAAATGTGCCGGCGTAAGCGCGCCTAAATCAAATGAGGAACAGGGGGGGCGTGTTTTATGTAAACTAAGCATTACCCCACGTAAATTAAGCTTTTTTCAAACGGCGCATGCGCGCGCATGCTCAGTATCACGTCGAATTTTCAAATTAAATTACGCCCGCTCAATGCCTAGACGACGTGAACGTAACTTACGCAAAGCCCTATTCGCGAACGTTTTACGCAAACAACATAAACGGCGGAAAAATCGACGATGTCCCGACGTCCATACTTAACATTGCTTACGCCTCACTATACTAACTTTACGCCGGTCTGACGCCTTACGCAAACGACGCATATAGATACGCCGGCACACGTACTTTCGTGAATCGGTGTATCTACCTAATTTGCATATTCAATGCGTAAATCTACGGAAGCGCCACCTAGTTGCCAGCGTAAATATGCAACTAAGATACGGCGGCGTAAGAGACTTACGTCAGTCGTATCTAAGCAAAAATCCGGCGTATCTTGCTTTCTGGATACAGAAAAAAGATACGCTGGCGCATCCTAGAAGTTATGCGGCGTATCAATAGTACACCAACGTAACTTCTTTGTGGATCTGGCCCCTAATTTCTTTTTTAAAGTGGAGGTTCATTTTTTTTTTTTTTTTTTTTAAAGCCAGCAGCTACAAATACAGCAGTCGCTGACTTTAAAAAAATGGACACTTACCTGTCCAGGTCGCCCGTGTCGTCGGCAGCCAAAGCTAAAGATAATGAGCGGAGGAGTGTGTGCACCTGGTTGTGTGAAAATACCCTGTAACTGTCTGTGGATTAATCATTGGAAGGCCCGGACAAACCAATATCCAAGCGGCTTCTGTGGGGGTACTGCTATATACACAGGCCCGGATTCTCAGAGGACTTACGACGGCGTAGCGCCATGTATGCCGTCGTAAGTCTGAATCCGACCCGTCGTATCTATGCGCCTGATTCTTAGAATCAGTTACGCATAGATATCCATTAGATCCGACAGGCGTAAGTCTCTTACGCCGTCGGATCTTAACTGCATTTTTTTTTACCGCTAGGTGGCGCTTCCGTCGAATTCCGCGTTGAGTATACAAATTAGCTAGATACGCGAATTCCCGAACGTTGCAACGTTTACGTTAGGCTTTTCCCGGCGTAAAGTTGCCCCTGCTATATGAGGCGCAGCCAATGTTAACTATGGCTGTCGTTCCTGCGTCGAAATTTGAAAAAGTTACGTTGTTTGCGTAAGTCGTCCGTGAATGGGGCTGAACGTCATTTACGTTCACGTCGAAACCAATGACATCCTTGCGGCGTACTTTGGAGCAATGCACACTGGGAAATTCCACAGACGGCGCATGCGCCGTTACGCAAAAACGTCAATCACGTCAGGTCACAGTAGTTTTACATAAAACACGCCTCCCTGATACAAATTTGAATTAGGCGGGCTTACGCCGGATGATTTACGCTATGCCGCCGCAACTTACGGAGCAAGTGCTTTGAGAATACAGCACTTGCCCGTCTAATTTGCGGCGGCGTAACGTAAATCGGATACGTTACGCCGCCGCAGAGATACGCCGCTGGACGTGAATCTGGGCCACAATGCCCAAATCAAACTTTTGTATAGAAAAAAGGGAAGGGTTAGAGCATGTCAACGTGTTTTGGGGCCAGAAAAAAAATGATCTCTTCATCAGGATTTTGGTTAAAATAAGAAACTTGAAAGTACTTGATTGCTCACGCAGATGCTGCTGGCCAGCCTACTCCAGCAATTTGCTTCCCCCTTGTTCGTACCTGATAAACTGATACCCACCAGAGGGTAGTTCTGTCTATTTTGAGCAGCCTAACCTGAGCCAGTAAGATATCCAAATGTTTTTGTCCTCTCCCTGCTTTGTATGATCTTACATCACAAAGTGCCATCACCTCTTGGATGCTTTTTTTTCATTGGAGGTTAAAATCTGTGTCAGGTTTTATGTTGTCTCTGTCTGCTGTTGTGAATAGTTACTTCACTTCCTGTCAGAGTAATCTTAAAAGAAGTGAAAAAAAATCCCCCCAGCAGGGACAAAGACAGAGATTGTAACCTTTTTCTACTTTATTCAAACTAAAATAAGTTTTCTCTGGGGTTGGACTGTAAAGCCTCGCACACACTACTAGTTTCCTTTTGTTCAACCCAACCTCACAGCTCATTTCGGAGCCCCTGTACTAACAATCTGATGTTAGCACAGCGATCTTCCCTGTTGTGCTATTGTGTTCTGACAGTAGGACTCCCCCTGCCATCAGCCAATGAGAGCACTGATCGTGAGTCGGTCGGCAGACCTTTTTCAATCATGACCCTTCGACAGAAGCTGGCCAAACTGCTGCCGTCTGTCGGACTGGCTGCCATACACACGAGCCGAATGTCGTCCAGTTTATATTGAACTGGCCGATGACGCCCAACAATCAACCCATGTGTACTAGGTTTTAACCTTGGCAAATCAAATTGAATGTATGCTGAAAAGATGCAATTTTCCGTATCTCTAAGAACATAGGTAAAAATAATTTTTTAGATTAAGAAATATAGGCAGCAGAGGTTATTTGCAAACCGTGACTTTCCTGGTAAAAACTGAATTTGGTCCAACGTACATCTGCTTTCCGAGTCTCCCTATTTGGGCTTAGATATTACAGACAAACTTATTGACTAGTAGGTAGTCAGAGAAATGGGCAAGCGGGGTCAAGTAAAACTTGATACCTAATATATATAGTCAGAAGATGGGAAAATAATGCGCAAACAGTGAAAGTTTTGTGACAGATGGAAGAAATAACCAAAAGCTGCTACATATGAATGTGACACATATTCAAATAGAAGCGTGCATGTAATGTAGCGCTAAACCCTATGTGAAATAAAAGTGTACATAAAAGGAATGAACATTCTAATAAACATTCATTAGATAATGAGTATAAAAGTCCAACATAATATAAGAGGAAACGGCAAAACTAGTCCGATAACCCAAATCAAATCCTAAAAGGAAAATTAAGGGGGAAGGCCACAACGATGAAGTGATGCTCCTCAAATGGATGGATATGAAATAACTCATAAGCAAGGCATCCAAAGTAGAAATCAATCTTCCCTAGAGTGTTAAGAATGAATACCCTTACTGAGACTGGTGGACCCGTATGTCAGCGACAGTGGATCATATGAGCGTGGATGGCCAGATTGATGAATGACCCAAACAGTGGAAAGGACCCCGGATCTCCAGTGGGAACTCCAAAGAACCTTGTGGCACTTCAACCGAACTGGAAGGGCAGACGACTGGATTGTATCACTACACTAACTTTAATCCCAACATGTGGAAAAAAGAAGGGGGACTTCAATAGTGTAGTTCAAAAACAGGTGAGTTTAATTAAAACCAACATAGGTGGAATAAAAGTGATCACGTAAATAAAGCAATGTGGGGAGCGATGAATCTTTGCCCAGGTTTGCCCACACACCACTCCTCCTGTCATACTGCCGCTCTTGTCATACTGCCCCCCTTTGACCATACTGCCCCCCTCCTGTCACACAGACACCCCTCCTGTCATACTGACCCACCTCCTGTCACACGGATCCCCTCTCCAACCCCCCCCCCCTGTCTGTCTCCTGTCCCTGCCCGCGTTATACACAGTGAGTGGGGTGAGCTGTGCTCTTCCCATCTCAGCTGTGACAGGAGTTCTAGCACAGTGCTAGGACTCATGTTTTGGAGGTGACAGGGTCAATAAAGAGAACCTGTCACCTCCAATTTCTATCACACAATTGTTTTCTCCTGTGTGATAGCAATAAATATAAGTGAAAAAAAAATTGATAAAAAAATTTAATAAGAAGAAATAATAATTTGATTAATAAAATAAAAAAGTAATTAAAAAGTAAAGAATAAAAAAATAATATTAAAAATGAGAAAATTATACAAAAAAAAAAAGTAAACGACAAGCTACAAATAAATAAAAATAAAAAAAGTGATAAAGTAAAAAAAAAAAAAAAAGAAACAAAAAATATTTAAACTCTGTATCCTCATTAGATGGATTTAATCTCACTTCCTGTCTCTGAGACTGGATTTGCACTTAAAAAATGTACTGTTCCGACCTACAAACAAATTTGACTTAAGAACAAACCTACAGTCCCTATCTTGTTCGTAACCCGGGGACCCCCTGTAGTCAGTTCTCGTAAAATAAGCCCCATGGAGGCAAACGAAGAGTGCTTAGCCCTTTACAGGTTTGGTTGATGACTAAGGTTTCTGATGTTTAATAAACTACAGTTGTTTATTTTAAGCAATCAAATATTTTAACGAAGGCCTGGCCAAGTGATGTTTATTGTCTTTGCAGGAAAAGAAAGTGACATGGGAAAATACTAAGTTCATTAAAACTATCAGCGAATACCAGATTCTTCATTAACATTCAACTTTAAGCTCTTGAGAGAATTCCTTTTGGCAACACTGCTGTCATCATCTGCTATGTTCTTTTTTCACTATTACATGTTGATGCACGCTTTGAAAAGCTACATAAATGCTGCTTTACAAGAGTGTGGAAATATGAAATAATTTAGTAGGATGAAGGAACTTTGGAGAGGAGATGGGCAGAAAGGTTTGGCATTGTCACCTCTTGCTTTCTATTCATAGCCAGAGCTCTCCAGTCCTGCAATTGGAAGCTCACTGTGCATTGCTAGAAAAGGCTCACGTACGATATGGAGTGGGTTAGCAGCCCATTCAAAACGAATGCACTGCCTGAATGCAATAAACATTAACATACAACTTAATGCACATATCCAATTGGGAATTTCCTGACTTGCAGTATTATGAAAAATAAGCAAAACTGTCCTTCATGATCTAGGGCAGGGGTGCCCAACATTTTGAAGAGCGAGGGCCACTTAAGTAACTTGGTAACCAGTCACCATGAGCGGAGAGGATGGATGACAGGACACGGCTACTCTATAGGCCCTCCAATCCGCCCAGATGGAAGGGGACAAATGTTTTTTGGATTGGAGGTAGGAGGTGTGTAAACGGACATCTGTCGCTCTGTAGAGGTGAATTGAGGGTCTCATTTGGTCAGCCTGATCGTGTGAATAGAGCCTGAGGCCTTGTACACACGATCAGTCCAAACTGATGAAAACGGACTGAAGTTCAGTTTCATCAGTCCAAACCTACCGTGTGTATGCCCCATCGGACTTTTGTCCTTCAGACCAAAGTTTTAGAACTTTCTTTAAAATCGGACTGATGGACGCCTGACCGATCGGTCAAAACCGATGGTTAGTACGCAAAAGCATCGGTTCAAAACCCGAGCATGCTCAGAATCAAGTCGACGCATGCTTGGAAGCATTGAACTTCGTTTTTTTCAGAACATCGTTGTGTTTTACGTCACCGCGTTGGACGCGATCGGTTTTTGAACCGATGGTGTGTAGGCACATCAGACCATCAGACCATCAGTACATCAGACCATCAGACCATCAGACCATCAGTCCGTTTTCATCAGTTTGGACTGATCGTGTGTACAAGGCCTGAGACCGCTTTCACACTGATGTGCTGCGGTTTACCCACACCGCGAGTGCAGCTGTGTCTATCCTTAGCTGAACTTTGCCATAGACTCCACCTGTGGCAAAAGCCGGCGCTGTAGAGGAAGCATCAGCTTATGGGGCTCTGCTCCGCAGCCACTTTCTTCCTCTACCACTAGCTTTATATCACAACACTGATGCTGTGGTATGGTGGGTCGGCAACCTATGATCTTTGCTTGCCAACCTGCCATTCCAGAGCAGGAGGTCGCAGGCCACATCAGAGGACTTTGCGGGCCACTGGTTGGCCACCCCTGATATAGGGAAACTGCAAAGACACATGTCATGGATTCAAAGGATGTCAGCATGCAAGAATTTAAGCCAAAATAATTTAAGTTGGGAGGTGACAACAACGCTAATCTTAATTACTTGGGTTTTAAACATAGCATAGTTCTGCTTTAAGACGTTGAATTATCCCGGTTAAAGTGGTTGTAAAGGCTGAAGGGTTTTTATGCATGAAGATAAAAAATAAACTTCTGGATGCTGCTCCCCTAATTCTCACCTGATCCCCCTCTCAATCCAGTGATGCACAAGAGCCTCAGCTGTCCCAGGACTCCCTCTTCTCATTGGCTGAGACAGCAGTAGAAGCCATTTGCTCCCACTGCTGTCAATCACAGCCAGTAAGACAATAAGGAGAGAGTGCGGTGGTACTGAGCCATGGCTCTATGTGTCTTATGAACGCATAGAGCAGGGCTTGTGCGGGAGCATGCACCAGTGACCCTATAGCAAGCAGCTTGCTATTGGGGACACTGGTGAAGGAGGAGGATCCAAGAGAGCTGACGAGGGTCCTGAGAAGAAGAGGATTGGGGCTGCTTTGTGCAAAGCTACTGCACAGAGCAGGGTTTGTTATAAAAAAAAAAGCTGAATATTTAATACCACTTTTAGTAATCAGTGGGCTTTTATATCAAGAACTCCTGCAGTGAGATCGTATGGCCAAATTTTCCTGGCTCTTTTTCCACCAATATTCAGAATTTTAGCCTTCCAGTTCACCTTGGGATGATGTCAGTCCTTTTGATGGATTCAAAATAAATTATATATATATATATATATATATATATATATATATATATATATATATATAGATAGATAGATAGATAGATAGATAGATAGATAGATACAGATGCCATATAGAAAGAGTACACCATCTAAAATTAGAATTGGGTGTTCCAGATTAGATGCCAATAATCAGAACCTTGTTGAGGAATATGCAGGTGTAATTTGGCTTATTTAAACCTCAGATATCTAGGATCTGGTGTTGTGTATGTTTTTTATGTGTTTGGTGTCATCATGCCAAGGTCAATAGATAGTGGGTGATTTAACGTGTCATTTTTGACCCATAAGAAAAAAATATTTGTTTTCCATGGGCTGACCCTTTAAGAGTAAAAAAAAAACATAGTGATTCTCCTAAGCATTTAATCCAGAGAAATGTGTTACCACGTCAGGTTGGGAAACCACTTATTAGACATGATTGCTACTTCTTGAGCTGCTCACTGCCCCCCAGGCCAGAACATGCGTGATGAGCTATTCAAGAACGCACATGTCACTGGAATGCTGCATCTCCAGAAGGCAAATATTTCCAGACAGCCCGGAACATTAAACATTTCAAAGGAAATGCACCGCTATAAGCTAATTTAAACTCTACTTTAATATCGCTGCATTGAAGTTGGAGGCCTTATGTTGCTTTTATGAAAAATAAACTGTGTAAATTGTGGAGCAATTGTGAGGGATAATCCTTTTATTACTTTTTAGGTCTTACTGAAGACTGGAGGTCTCCCCTGATTGGTTCACATGCAGAATGAAGGGGATTTAGGCTGAGGCAGCCCTAGGCAGTTTAGGTGGCTACACCCAAAATTAGAAACTGGGCAGACATATTTAAAAGTAAGAAAAATATCAGTAAAGGCAGGAAAAAAAATAAGAAGAGCTCACAATCTAATAAAAAAGAACTGAACCATGGAAAATATGTCCAAAAAGGGGGCAAATTACTCGTCACTATTATTTTCTGTAGTCGTACTGCAGCTGATCTTTCCCCATTACTGATGTACCATGCCTATTTCTGCATGGTGTCTTCCTGTGGAGATAGCCATCTTGGTAGAGGCAGGGTTTTGCTTTTTCATGTCAAAGCCTTGAGCAAGGAAGAACAGGAGTAGCAGTAGAGTAGTGACATAATCAAATATCAGTCCCACTCTTACTAATACTAGCAGAGAGAGACAGCAGTGCCTTAGATCTCACACTACAGATATACAGCTATGAAGCTGTAGGTACAGGAGTGCCTTGGTACCCTAAAATACCAGGAATTTCGCTACTATTTTTCAGGGGAAATTCATAAAAAAAGGTACATTTCTCGGGATCCTGTTTTGGCACATTTCTAGATATTCCCTATAACGTAGCAATTTTTCACTTCTCATTTTCACTTTAAACAACCTGTACAGCCTATTATAATAGGAAAATGGCTTCTGCTATCTATAATGTATTGTAGCAGTTACTGCACACTGTGCCTGCATTTTATGTTTTTTTATTTGTGTTTTTTTTTTTTTAATGCAGAATGCTGTGTGGAACTTGCAGTAGCTGTTGGAGTGTTCACTGAAGAACTTTATTTTTTTTTTTGCAAGAGAAATATAGAAAATATTTCTAAAGCCTAATACTGTGCTTTCTAAGTGTGCTAGAGCAGGGGTGTCAAACTCAATTTCATTGCGGGCCGTATCAGCATTATGATTGCCCTCTAAAGGGCCAATTGTATCTGTAAGATTAGATGTCCAGCACATCCCCTCCCCTTACATTAGATTTTAAGAGCCACCCCACCATCAGAAGTTGAGTCCCCCACTCTCCCTAACATCACATTACACTTCCCTTTCCTTATGCTGCTGCTCGGAAAAAGCTGGATGCATTGCTTTAAAACAGAAAGTAAGGGTCCGGAGGAGGACCAGAGGAGGGCTGGAGCTCTCCAGCAGCTGCAGAAGAGGTCCGAGGGCCACATGAAATGGCCTGGAGGGCCGGATTCAGCCTGCGGGCCTTGTGCTTGACACCTGTGTGCTAGAGTATTTTAAATTTTAAACAACAGTACAGCATAATTAAAGGGTCCCTAAAGGAATTTTTTTTTTTAGCTAAATAGCTTCCTTTACCTTACTGCAGTCCTGGTTTCATGTCCTCATTGCTCGTTTTTGCTCTGATGTTGCTGTAAAACTACTCTGTTCTGGACACTTCCTGGTTGTCTGGCTTCGTATGAAAAAAGTCATGGGAGAGTTTAGTTTTGTTTTCCTAGCCATGACTCTCTATGGCACTGTCCAGCACAGAGGCATAAAATAACATGCAAAGACTTAAAGCGGGGGTTCACCCTATTAAAAATTTTTTTTTTTTTTTTATTATACCATTACATTCGGCATCGTAGCGCGAGCTACAGTATGCCGGTGTTACATTTTTTATCCCCGTACTCACTGTGCTATGGATCATTGAAGATTCCGGGGAATGGGCGTTCCTATGGTGAGAGAAGGTGATTGACGGCCGGCCCTGGCACGTCACGCTCCTCCGGAAATAGCCGAAATAGGCTTGGCTCTTCACGGCGCCTGCGCATAGCCTGTGCGCAGACGCCGTGAAGAGCCGAGACCTACTCCGGCTGTGTTCGGGGAGCGTGACGTGCCAGAGCCGGCCGTCAATCATCCTCCCTCTCCATAGGCACGCCCATTCCCCGCGGGAGTCGGAAACTTCAATGATCGATAGCACAGTGAGTACGGGGATTAAAAATTTAAGACCGGCATACCGTAGCTCGCGCTACGATGCCGAATGTAATGGTATAATGATGTTAAGGAGGGTGAACCACCGCTTTAACTAGTTTCAGTTTCGTTTTTGCATCTAGAGGCACATTATATGATTGATTTTTATCTATTTGTAATCGTTTTTTAAAAGGAATCAGTTAACTATTATGTCTCTATACCCTGTAAACAGTCATTCCAGCAATAATTTTTTTTTCCTTTAGTGATCCTTTAAGTTATATTGTTGCTTTATAAATTGTCCCTAGTGAAGTGCACATCAAGGCAATGTCAAACACCAAGTGTGCTGAGATCATAAGAACAATATGATACAATAGCAACAATTGTTGAACAGTGTTAAAATATTACATTCTCCAGTGCAATAATTTATAGCATGGTCATTATAAGCCAGGACACATTCAGCACACTCTTTCATGAAGAGGAAAGCACACATGGCTAAAAAAGTAATGAGAAGTTCATGGGTGAATTGTCTTATGTTCTGAGCTAGTAAATTATCCAGTCCCAAATTGCACACTGCAAAATACCTGCAAAGAGATACACTCGCATGTGTAGGCACAATCTCTGGCCGTGGCAACTCTTTGGAACTGTCAGTGTGTACTTTCCCAGGAACAGACAATCTTTACAGCCAGACTATCACAGATGGGGTTGCATACACTTGGCTGCTGGCAATTACTTAACAGCTGTTTAGTGCAGGGGGTCATTTTACTGTGTGTATTTACCTTGCAGGTGTGAAGTAGCTCTCCCATTGTATTTAAGGGATGGAAGGTGCTCTAAAAATTAGTTTTGAGTGCCCAAGTGATGTGTAGTGGGAGGATCTGATATGGGTTTCTTCTCGAAGGCAACTCAGCCTTAGGAATGAAGGCCTCAGGCCTGAACATAGGACGACATCGACCTTCCACTGAGGATTGCTGAAATGTGAGTACTGCAATACCCCCTCCTTATACCTGGAAATTGTATTTTCACTATATACTGTATATCCTTCCCCATCTTGAAGGATGTCATAAATATATATTTATTTATTTATTGCCATAAATATGGTCCATTGATTTACAGACTTTTGACTTATTTATGCCATGTGTATGGAAAGCTATTCTCATACCGAATATGTAAACTGTTTTTGTTTCATTCAAGTACAGCAAATTATTTAGTGGAAGTTCATGGCTTCATGGTTGAAAAGAGAAATCTGGTAATATACTAGTAGAAATTTGAACAAACATTTATACGAATATTCGTACAAATACTCGTACAAATTCATTCTGCATTCAGTGACTGGATGAATGTCATTCCAAAGTACTTCAAAATTGTGTTTTGCTTTTAACATTCAATTTTGGAATGAATGTGAAAACCACATTCAGTATTAGAATTACATTTGTGTAAGAAGAATTATCCACCATGTTCCTTTTAATTTTCATGTGACTGTGATCAAAAATAAAGATTATTAACGATCAAGAACCCTCTCCAGACCCCAGCCCTTGGGGCCTGGAGAGGTAGTTTACTGGGGGGGGGGGGGGAAGAAGGATAAAAAATGAAGAGTTTCTGAACTAGATAAGGAGTCAATCAGTGTAAAGGTTGTCCATGGCCGCCAAGTGACCCTAACTTCATCCTCTCTTCCTTAGATGTGCACTGTCATAGTTTCCATTGTCCTAATTTCGTCTATTCTAGAGAACCACTGTTTCAGAGAATAGCGTGGTGGTATACTTCCAAAGGTTGGGAATACAGGCCTGAGCAGCATTCAACATGTGCGCTATTAGTGATTTTTTATATTGGCATTGGGAAAGTGCATTTAGGTGCAAAGGATATTCCAAGGAGTCCGAACCGAGATCGACTGATGTCAATTATCCAAGCACATTTCCCACCTCCTTCCAAAACGGTGTAAGTAAGGTGCACACCCAGAAAATATGTAATAATGTTCCTAGCTCTTTATTACAGTGCCAGCAGTGCCCAGACATTTGCGGGTATAATTTATTGAGTAGGACCAGAACCCTATACCACCTAACCAACAACTTATATCCCTGTTCTTAAAAACGGTTTGCTATGGAGGATTTCTGGGCCAGTAAGAGGATCGTATTGATTTGCTGTCTGGTGAGAGTAATTTGTAAGTCCTCCTTCCATCAACATATGTATAATCCGTTTATAAAAGAGTGACAGCAGATTTGGTACATATTTCCCCTCCGCGCACAAACATTCAAAGAATGTCAGTGGTCTAGCGTAATTCTTGTGTAGACATCTATCCCCGTGAGGTAACAAAATGCATACAACTAGATATGCCTAGACCTGGCAACCCCCGTAGTTGTTTATTATCTACCTTGGGCAGGATATCTGGATTATAAATCACCACCGGATTTAATGGAGATGGGTAGGGAGAAAGGCCTTTTATAGGAAACGTCTTAATAAGAACGGCAATTGTAGCCCAAATTCTGGGATGCGACTTCAATCCACGAAAGTGTTTGTGGGCGACTCAAGGGAGGGCAGACAAATTGGTGATGCCTGTTGTTCAATTTGCACCCAAAGTTTAGTCTGCGGGGAACTACACTATGATACCACTCTGGAAAAGTGTACAGCTCGGTGATATGAGATCAGGTTTGGTAGTCCTATTCCCCCCTTGGATAAAAGGAAAAATAAGGAAATAATTGAAGGTCTGATAAGAAAAGAATGCATTTAAAGTTAATAGCGGTGTCACATATATTAGATACATTTTCTGATTATAAAGTGTGTTTTGTATACAATCTACTATTTACTAGCATGGTAATGGATGGGGAAGGGTGGGGAGGGGGGAGCGGAGATCCACCTTGCTTGGGAGCAGCCATCGGCCCGCCTCTCTTGTTGATGTCCGATGGGTGCCGAGGATTTCAGGCATCTGGCGGGTCATCTATTACACTTAGTACACAGGTATGAATTCTATGACTATTGGTTAGTGCACTAGTCTCCTTTTAAAAAAAAATCTCCACCACCTTTTATAAAACAAAAAAATCTGAGTTTCAGATAAGTCTAATTCAATAGTGGATGGAGACATCTTAGTGCTGGCCTTGCACTGGCAGAGAGTCGCTCGGGGGCTTGCCACTAGGAGAGTTTGTTTGGATTCTGCCAATTAGCGAGCTAAATGGTGGACGGCGAGGGTGGGGGTGAGGGGGCAGGGGAGGCTCTGCGCTAGGGAAGCCTACGATAGGTTTGGAGGAATTCTGCTTCATGAAGGATAATTTATGAATTTGACAACGGGCGGGAATCAGACAATTTAGACCCCCTATACTCATGACTGGCAATCAAGGTTGGACAATGAATGATGGTGGGAGAGGTGATTGGGAGAAGTGTGGGGTGATTTTTTTTCTTTTTACTCTTTCCTTATCTTTCCCCTTTCCCCCACCGAGAGGATCATGAGTGGCTTTGCGAGTAGGGTACGGCCGGGAAAAATTTAAGGGATAGGCATATGATAATGTTTGAACTTGATTGCATGCTCCCTGGTGTTATCTTGGACTGATTTGCTTATGAATTTTTAATAGGGTGCTGAATTTATCTGTATTTGTTTGTTATGTAACCTATTAAGTGATGCTGCTGAATATCTGATTTGGATCGACGGCTAGATCCTTCACCTATCCTAATCCATGTTACTCCTTCTTTTTCATTAATGGTTATATTTTTTGTTAAAATTAATAAAAATGATATTACAAAAACAAAGATTAATTTGACCCCAACAACAAATAGAAAATTGAAAAAAACATTCTCAAAGATTTTAAACACAATTTTACTAGTTTATAGACAGCTTAAGAGAAAGCAGCCAGTTGTGAGATAGGAGTGGAGAGATGGTGTAATGGCGGGAAGGATTGGTCTGGAGTGGAGATCAATAGCTTTCCCCTGATGCACCGACTTTGTCACAGAGCATTTGTGTAGCAATGGGCCTCTGTGAAAAAACAATTCCCCCGCTGTATTGCACGTTGAACCACCTGTCTGCTGATGCCTCATATTAGGTTAAAGTCTACGTCTGCTCAGGCTCAGAGCAGTTTAGAGAAGCAGAACTATTGTGGTAATCCTAGTGGGGTGATAAATACTATAGATCTTGCCCCTGAATAGCTACAGACCTCTGCGATTGGAGAACTGGCTTAGCAACTCTAGTCGCTGGGAGGCGTTATTTGGAACACCTCTTACATAGTGTTTCAGCAGTAGTCCTAAGAACAGACAACACAGGTGACAAATCTATGTCATGCTCTGCAATTGACAGTTTCTTCTACTGTTTTGATATTTGCTCATCACTGGTCTTTGCTGTGGTGGGAGCCTGGAACAGTCACAAGGAAGCTATCATTTGGAATTTAAGTTCAACATCATTAACCAAATCTATTCACCCCTTATGGACCAGAGCAATTTTTAAATTTCTGATATGGACTTGTTTATTCAGCAATAACTTTGTCATTACTTAAGATAACAATGTAATACATATATTGTTCTTTTATGTACAAACAAGGCTTTCTTCCCATGAATATTGTCTTGCAACAATAATTTTTTTCTCAATCCTTAGACAATGAAACGTAACAAACGCGTTTTTTCTTTGTTTGAGCAGTGTTAGTCTAAAACATAAAAGGCCAGATCCACGTAGCTCGGCGTAATTTTAAGCAGGCGTAGCGTATCACAAAGCACTTGCGTCTAAAGTTATGGCGGCGTAGCGTAAATGTGTTGGCGTAAGGGCGCGGAATTCAAATGACAAAGATGTGGGCGTGTTTTATGTTAATTCAACTTGACCCCACGTAAATGACGTTTTTTTTGAACGGCGCATGCGATGTCCGTGGGGGTATCCCAGTTCGCATGCTCGAAATCACATCGCAAATAGTCAATGCTTTCGATGTGAACGTAATTTACGCAAAGCCCTATTCGCGAACGTTTTACGCAAACGACGTACACAACGGAAAATTCGACGCTGGCCCGACGTCCATACTTAACATTACGTACGCCTCATGAATGAATGAATGAATGAAAAACTTATATAGCGCGACGCATGCGAACTGAATCGCCTCTGGGCGCTAGTTGTTGCTGTCTTTCCAGAGCATCAAAAAAGCAGAGTTTTGATCCGTCTTCTGAAGGTCAGGTGGTTTTCCTCCAACCGAATGCTGGTTGGTAAAGCGTTCCATAGTTTAGGACCTTGTACCGCAAACCTTCTTTCTCCCTTGGATTTGAATCTGGCTTTGGGTATCTGGACCAGATTTTGGTCGGTGGATCGCAAGACGCGATTGGCGTTGTGGCCTTTTATCTTTTCGCATAGATATTGCGGTGCCTTTCCATGGATGCACTTATGCGTCAGACAGAGTGCTTTAAAACATTACCCCTCATAGAGCAGGGGTAACGTTACGCCGAGAAAAGCCTTACGTAAACAACGTAAAAAAAATCTAATGGACCGTTTTCATCAGACCAAACCAATCGTGTGTGGGGCCCATCGGTTATTTATCCATCGGTTAAAAAAAATGGAACTTGTTTTAAAATTATCTGCTGGATACCTAACCGATAGAAAAAAAAAACGATCGTCTGTAGGCACGTCCATCGGTTAAAAATCCACGCATGCTCAGACTAAATTAGGTGACGGGAGCGCTCGTTCTGGTAAAACTAGCGTTCGTTATGGAGCTAGCACATTCATCACGCTGTAACAGACAGAATAGCGTGAATCGTCTTTTACTAACACAAAATCAGCTAAAGCAGCCCCAAGGGTGGCGCCATTGGATTTGAACTTCCCCTTTATAGTGCCGTCGTACGTGGTTTACGTGACTGCATTCTGACACAATAGTTTTTTTAACCGATGGTGTGTAGGCACGACTGACCATCAGTCAGCTTCATCGGATAACTGATGGAAAAATCCATCAGACCGTTTTCATCGGATTGACCGATCGTGTGCACAGGGCATTACTGCACATAAAAAGTGCACATGATAATCTGTAATTTGTCCTGTTTAAAATTACACTAAAATTATGATTCTGCTACAACGCATTTCAAAGATATTTGCAAATAAAACAAACAGTTTTTCTTTCAATTTTGCGGTTTTTTTCAATGTTATACGTGTAAATATATGTTAAAGGTGTAAAAATATTAACAAACATTTTTTTTTTAATTATTATAAAAAAATGTATATTATTAGTTAATAAAATAGAAAAAAAACAACAACAAAAAATCAGCAGGAAAATTATAAATGAATGGAGAAGGAGAATAAGGAGTTAAAGTGGTTATAAAGTCAGAAGTTTTTTTTATCTTAATGCATAGAATTAAAAGATAAGATAAAAAAACTTTTGTGTGCAGCAGCCTCCCTCACTTACCTGAACCCCATCTAAATCCAGCGATGTCCAAAATTGCCTTGGCCATCCGGGACTCTCCTCCCAATTGGCTGAGACACAGCAGCGGCACCATTGCCTCCTGCTGCTGTCAATCAAAGTCAGCTAGCCAATCAGGAGATGGAAGATGGGGCAGGGCCAAACCAGGGCTCCATGTCTGAATGGACACAGGGAGCTGTGACTCGGCTTGGGTACCTCCATACCAAGCTGCTTTCTGTGGGGGCACTCGGCAGTAGGAAAGGGCCAGGAGAGCCAGCGAGGGACCCGCGAAAAAGAGGAGCTGAGCTGTTCTATGCAAAACCACTGCACAGAGCAGGTAAGTATAACAGCCCTACAGCTCTCATTGGCCCTCTTGTGACTCACCCCCTCCCTTCCTGGCAAACTCTAATGAGACAAGAAAGTGGAAGTGGGCTGTATAAGGTATTTACTGGAAGAAAAAAAAATTACTATCCAAAGTTAAAACAATAAGGGCAGAAGATTTATTAGATGGAAAAATGAAAAAAATTACTAAAGGTCCGCTTTAGGTTTGGTAGGCAAGGATGAAACACTGTCTGTTTTGTTTTATGCTATGTCCTGTTGTACAGATTTTCTATCACATTAGCTCAGACACACAACAAAAAGTAACAAGAAACCTCTACAAAAAGAGAGGAGTTCCCCTCTTAAGACAATGGTCACCAGAACATGTGTCCCACTCCGGTAACAGCTCTGAAATTATAGATCTGGTTTCTTGTTTTAGTGACAAAACTCACAGGAACTAAAATGAGAGAGTAATTGTACCTAGCAAGGACAAAAAAACAATACAAACCTGACAAGGGCTCAACCCCTCACCCTTTTATCCAAAACTATAATATAACATTTTGGGTAAACATAAATGTTAACTTTTTTCCAAGCGCGGTGTACGACATTGCAATAGGACCACAAGCACACCACAGGTAGGAAAGCTTCAACATCCTCTTAATCAGCCCTCTACAACTGTCATTAATATCCCCACCTCTGCCAAAAACTGTCATGCAACTGTTAAGTACCCATAAGCCTAAAGCTCCAGCATGCCATTAGCAGGCATAATCCTCTCAAGAAACTTTTAAAAGGATTGTCCAAAACTTGTAATGAGTCTAAAAGCATACTACATATTGGTTTTATGTCAAAGGCTAAAGGCCATACACCTACACAACAATTGAATGATATTTATACCACAAGCTGTAGGGCAGATAAACTATTTTCTTTTTGTTAGTATAGAGGAATCTCTAGAGCTTAAAAGAAGTTCCATTTGAGGGTGAATGGGAGGCAGCCTACGGGGGTCTTTCTGAATTTGACCTGTGATCTCATCACCACCAGTAAGAGCAAGGATATTCTCATTAAAAGGGCAAGAGTTGGCAGTGGTGCAGATGCTCCCTGGTGCACGTTTTTTTCCGCAACTATAAGGGCAAGCCCTGAAATTGCAATCAGGCTTCATTCTTCGCTGTCAATCCTTGATCATTGAGCATTATCTTATCTGATATTACTGGCCCAAATGTACAATAATTGTTTACAAGTTAGTAAAGTTTTTGGGCCAGATCCACAAAGCGCGGCACAATTTTAGGCAGGCGTAGCGTATCGTAGTTACGCTATGCCGCCGCTACTTTGAGAGGCAAGTGCTGTATTCACAAAGCACTTGCCTCTAAAGTTACGGCGGCTTAGCGTAAATCTCCCGGCGTAAGCTCGCCTAAATCAAATGAGCAACAGGTGGGCGTATTTTATGTAAAATAAGCTTGACCCCACGTAAATTACGCTTTTTTTGTACGTTTTACGCAAACAACGTACACAGCGAAAAATTTGACGCTGGTCCGACGTCCATACTTAACATTGCGTACGCCTCATAGAGCAGGGGTAACGTTACCCCGAAAAAAGCCTTACGTAAACGACGTAAAAAAATTCGCCGGGCGGACGTACGTTTGTGGATTGGCGTATCTAGCTAATTTGCATACTCAACGCGGAAATCAACGGAAGCACCACCTAGCGGCCAGCGTAAATATGCACCTTAGATCCGACGGCGTACTAAGACGTACGTCAGTCGGATCTAGCACAGCTTCAGGCTGATCTTGTTTTGTGGATACAAAACAAAGATACGCCGGAGCATCCTAGAAGTTACGCGACGTATCAATAGATACGCCGACATAACTTCTTCGTGGATCTGGGTCTTTATTTTTATCTGAAGGAGACATGTCAGCAGGATTAAACAAACTTTGAAAAATAATGCCTCACCGGATCCGCAGTCTTTCCCATAAACCCTTTCTGTATTGCAGCAGAATAATACCATGTACAGAACTATAGATCAGCCTCAGCACCAGACTAATAAATACAGTATATTCATTTAATTCTAATTACATACCTAAAACCATCGCAGCATAGAAATATCCCTGCCATAGCCCTGAAAGGCTCATTCAATCCTGTATGTTCACTGATTGAACTAATTAGAGGAAAGCTGGCATCTGAGTGGCTTGTTGTTCGTCACCAGGAAAAAGGAAACTATTTATAGTGGAAATAAAGGCAGTTTTTATATGTGGAAATCCTTACTTCTTACCCCTAATCAATGTGTATTACTGTAGCATTCCTTAGTCAGCAATGTACTGTAGAGTTTATACCGTTATGAAACTGTTATGGTTGCATTATAAAATACGAAGTGTGATAAAAGTTTTAAAACAATTTGCTTAGAAAAATATGGTTAGCAATATGCAGACCAAAAAAGTAACAAACAGGTGTCCTCCAACAAGGAGAGAGAGTACTGCTCCCAATGCACCATTATCATAACAAATGATCTTTCCTGTCAATCGGGATCAATACTGTGTAAAGCTGAGCATACACTGATCGAAATTGTAAACAGTGTGTATGCTCCCCCACTTCACAGAAGTTGATTATCACATTGACTTCTGTCGAAGGGACATGTTCGAAATTTTTTATTGATCAGTGTCTGTTGGCAATCAGCTGCAGTCACTGATCGGTGTATACTTACATGTGCGGCTGTCACAATACAATGTGCCACTGGGAACTTGTTTACGTGGATGAAGGTATTTCAATTATTTTTTTTCTCATTCAGCTTAACAAAAAAATAGAAAAAAACTAACAGTGTATGGCCAGCTTTAGAGAACAGGGGTGCCTATTTTTTTTTTTTTTGGAGGATAAAGAGTAATGCCGCGTACAGACGGTCGTTTTTTGTGATGAAAAAAACGACGTTTTAAATCATGAAATAAAACAAAGTTTTTGAAACTTCATTTTCAAAAACGACGTTGCCTACACACCATCGTTTTTTCAAAATGCTCTAGCAAAGCGCGGTTACGTTCAGCACTCTTTTCCATTGAAGCTAGCTTCATAACTTGCTTCTGAGCATGCGCGGGTTTAAAAACGTTGTTTTAAATGTCGTTTTGCCCACACACTATCATTTTAATTGACACAAAAAACAACGTTTTGAAAAACTACACAAAAAATTCAAGCATGTTCGAATTTTTTTTTTGTCGTTTTTCAGAAGACATAAAACAACGTTTTCCCCACACACGGTCATTTTAAATGACGTTTTCAAAAACAACGTTTTTTTTCATCACAAAAAACGAGCATAAGGCTTGATGTTCTGTGTGGTTCAGTTAGAGCTGTGCCCCACTGGAGAGTAAAGCAAGCAACCTGATGTATATGACTTAGATATTAGGCTGCGTAAATCTGCCTGGATTCAATTCACAAGTAGTCTCACAAGTCTTGCTTAAAGTTCGCAAACATTTATAGGGCTAATAAGCAAGCTACTATCAAACAAAAGGCATGGGAAGCCAGACACTGCCATGGGGGACATGAACCAATGCCAAAATTTAAATAAACAAAATACAGTGGAACTTCGTATTGTGAGTAACGCGGTTAACGAGCGTTTTGCAATACAAGCACTGTATTTTTAAAAATCGTAACTCGGTTTGCTAGTGTTGTCTCGCAAAATGAGCATGATTCAGGCCAATGTGGTGTGCAGTACCGTATTTGGCCTGAGGTGGGGGTGCCGGAGCTGTGCTGAGCCGATCGAAAATGCACGGAAAGGCCCGACCTCTGCAAATCTCAGGAACGGAGTCTTTCCGAGGTTTGCCGAGGTCAGCCGAGGTGTCATCGGGCCTTTCCGGACGTTTCCTAGGCTCTCCGGCACCCCCCACCTCTGGCCACATGCGGTATTGCATGCCATTGAAGTCAATGCGGAACAAATTATTTTCGTTTCCATTGACTTCAATGGGGAAACTCGCTTTGATATGCGAGTACTTTGGATTACGAGCATTCTCCTGGAACGGATTATGCTCGTAATCCGAGGTTCCACTGTAATATATATACAGTATATTAAGCACTTAAATGGCCTGGTATTCAAGTACAGGTACTGCTCACTTAACGACCAGGTTCCGTTCCAGCGACCAGGTCTTTAAGCGAATTGATCGTTAAACGAGGAGCCAAGTAATCAATATTTTAAGCATTCTTAACTACTGTACTGTACTGTATTCTGAAAAAAAGGTCTAACTTCAACTCAATAACATTGTTTTAATTTGCATAAGTGCAGAACACAAAAATATAAACAACACAAATTCTATACTGTACAGGATACAATGATGTACAGTGCCCACAAAATAAACGTATACAGTAGACATTTAGAGTAACGTTTTAGTCATCAAATCCTTCTAAGGGTAATAGTACTTCAGGGTCATCAGTGTCATCATTGAAATAACCAGCAGGGTCATCAGTAACATCATTGGAGATACCAGCAGGTTGGACAGTGTCATCATTGGAGTTACCAGCAGGTTCGACAGTGTCATCATTGGAGTTACCAGCAGGTTTGACATTGTCATCATTGGAGTTACCAGCAGGGTCGACAGTGTCATCATTGGAGTTACTAGAAGGGTCATCAAGAGTTGTAGATGAGGGAGAAGACAACAAGGAAATTATAGAACTGGTAGGGGGAGCTTGTAAGAAGATATCTGTTAAGGTGCTCTGCTTTGTAGTCAAAACAAATTCATTATGCAGTGTCAACCATGAGTTTGGTATCATTCTTTTCAGCTGGCATTCGGCTGTTTAGTAAAAGGAATCCAGGCAGCCCTATGGCTGCTGGTCAGTTTTACAGTAATAAGAAGTGCTAATACCACCCCCCCCCCCCAAGTTTCTGAGGACCCAAAGACTGCAGTAAACTACCCCAAAGGATAAAGCAGGAGGAGTTTGAGGAACAATTGTAACTCCAATCTCTTCTGTGAGTAATGAAGATGGAAGCAAAAAACATTTTGTCACTTCTGGTTTCAGTTCATTTATTTCCTGGCTACTGGCGACAGTTAATGCTTGATTAGCTGCAGGGGATTGATTGGGGTCCTCATAAAGAAAACCTGTTATCTGCCCATGCTATCACATAGGGGTTTGTTACCCCCCCCTCCCAGTAAAGGTGTTAAATTAAAATAAAAAATTAAATAAAATAAAAATCAAAATTAGGAAGCTCCCTGGTTCTCCTGCATAAATAACAATTGTACCAGACAATTATCACCATGAACATCTATCTGAACGGGAGCCATAATTCACAGTGAGCTGTAAAATTGAAAACCCGTAGAGGCTTTTAAAGCCTCACCGATAAATTATTTTGGGTACTGCAGTTTTCCGCCATTTCCGGGCACGTGCAATTGTGGGGGCTTGATGTGTTTGGTATCTATTTATTCAATATACAGTATCTGAGGAACTCATTTTGTAAATATACAGTATCTCAGTATCTCATTTTGTAAATATTTTACTATATCTTTTCATGTGACAACACTGAAGAAATGACACTTTGCTATAATGTAAAGTAGTGAGTGTACAGCTTGTCTAAATTTGCTGTCCCCTCAAAATAATGCAATACACAGCCATTAATGTCTAAACCACAGGCAACAAAAGTGAGTACACCCTTAAGTGAAAATGTCTAAATTGGCATGGAGTTCATCAGAGCTTCACAGGCTGCCACTGGAGTCCTTTTCCACTTCTCCATGACAACATCACTTTTAGGGATCGGATGGGAGACTGATTTGATGAGGTCGGCCTCTCTTATATCTCCTGTCCTGGCTCCGCTGAAGGTGAGACAGAGGAAGCCGAAGGACAAGAGGGACACGAGTGCCTGGAGCAGGAGGTCCCGGGAGAACAGCTTGGCAGGGTTCAGCGGCCTGGAGTAGACTGTGGTGAGCTGAGCTAGAACAGGTAACAGCCAGGCAGGTAACAAAGGGTTAACAGCAACCAGGAACATAGACAGGAGCAAGGTCTCAGGGATAGCCAGGTTCGTCAGCAGGCAGGCAGTGTGATACCAAGTCATAGACAGAGCCAGAGTCAGGAACGGAGCCGGGTCAGAGATGGGCATCAGTACAGGAACAGAACACAGAGCCAAGGTCAAGAGCCAGCCGGGTCTAAATACTGGAGGACACACAGGATCAGAGCAGGATTCAGGAACACAGCTGAAGATCAGTCAGCAAAGCACAAGAGCCCAGACTCCCTTTAAATAGGCTGTCTGGCGCCAAATAGGATTAGGCTCGTACGTGTGCGCGCGTGCTCGCATCTGTGCGCATGCGTGCCCGCAATTGCAAGCTCTGCGCGCGCCTGTGTGCCATTCTATGGCAAAGGCTATGTGCTTGCGCACGTCTGTCTGCAAAACGTCTCACAGGAGTTCCCTGACAATCACAGAGCTGGTGGATGTTAGAGACCTTGCTCTCCTCCACCTTCCCTTTGAGGATGCCCCACAGATGCTCAATAGGGTTTAGGTCTGGAGACATGGTTGGCCAGACCATCACCTTTACCCTCAGCTTCTTTAGCAAGGCAGTGGTCATCTTGGAGGTCTGTTTGGGGTCATTATCATGTTGGAATACTGCCCTGTGGTCCAGTCTCTGAAGGGAGGGGATCATGCTCTGATTCAGTATGTCACAGTACATGTTGGAATTCATGGTTCCCTCAATGAACTGTAGCTCCCCAGTGCCGGCAGCTCTCATGCAGCCCCAGACCATGACACTCCCACCTCTATGCTTGACTGTGGACAAGACACACTTGTCTTTGTACTCCCTGTCTGATATCCACAACACACGTTTGACAGTATATGAACCCCATAAGTTTATCTTGGTCTCATCAGACCACAGGACATGGTTCCAGTAATCTATGCCCTTAGTCTGCTTGCCTTCAGCAAACTGTTTGCGGGCTTTCTTGTGCATCATCTTTAGAAAAGGCTTCTTTCTGGGACGACAGCTATGCAGACCAATTTGATGCAGTGTGCAGCATATAGTCTGAGCACTGACAGGTTGACCCTCCACCCCTTTAACCAGTGCAGCAATGCTGGCAGCACTAAGCACTAAGTCTATTTTCCAAAGACAACCTCTGTATATGATGCTGAGCACGTGAACCCAACTTCTTTGATCGACCGTGGCGAGGCCTGTTCTGAGTGGAACCTGTCCTGTTAAACCGCTGTATGGTCTAGGCCACTGTGCTAAAGCTCAGTTTCAGGATTTAGAAGCCTTTGACAGATCCTCTGCTCCAACATATGTTTTGTCGTGATTGGCTCTTCAGGAAGACTTCCTGAAGAGCCAATCACGGCAAAACATATGTTGAAGCGGAGGATCCGTAATTTCGGGGTCCATATTTGATACCTCACACTAGGCTTTGCCCTTCGGAGTGAGATGTGGAACGCAGGCCACCCCCAGGGATCAGCTGACTCACGCACGCTGTTTACACCTAGTGCCAGGCCAGGCCCTATTACATGTGAGTGTAACTGCTATCATTGCTACTGTTTTTACTATATTAAAAATGACTACACTATGAGACTTTCATCTGTGTCTCCTGTGGACTCATTTTTTACATTCTAGCCCCTTCCTAAGTAAATTGATGCCATTAGCGGAACCAATCTGGTGTTTCCAAAGTGTTTTTTGACTGTCCTGTAAAAAAGGGTCAAATAGCTCTGGTGAGTGGCCATCTTCATACAGAGCACTCGTGGTGGAAGATCTAGGAGTTTTATCTCAGAGCATTTAGTTTTGGTGTTGGGATTTATTCACTCATGGACTTTATGCTTGCTTATTATTTTTTCATTAATGTGCACATTTAGGTTTGATGCAGAATTTTCTTTGTGCCTGTTTTTTACATGAACATGTATAGCGCCTTATTCTTTAGTTTATAATTTTCTTTTGCCTTGCTTGCATTCTCACTGTTTTTTCATCTATTTTTCAGAACAATTTGCTATACAGAGTGGTTTGGATGGCATTGACAAGTTTGGTGCATGACAACAAAAATGTATTTCACCTGTGTATTTCTCTGCTTGCCTGGAGTTTAGCTTAAAGGGGTTGTAAAGGTACAATTTTTTTTTCATAAATAGCTTCCTTTACCTTAGTGCAGTGCTCCTTTACTTACCTCCTCCTCCGATTTTGCCTTTAAATGTCCTTATTTCTTCTGAGAAATCCTCATTTCCTGTTCTTCTGTCTGTAACTCCACACAGTAATGCAAGGCTTTCTCCCTGGTGTGGAGTGTCATGCTCACCCCCTCCCTTGGACTGCAGGAGAGTCAGGACGCCCACTAACACACAGCTCCTTTCTCTATCTGCAACGTAGAGAGCGTCCTGACTCTCCAGTAGTCCAAGAGAGAGGGCGAGCACGACACTCCACACCAGGGAGAAAGCCTTGCATTACTGTGTGTAGATACAGACAGAAGAACAGGAAGTGAGGATTTCTCAGAAGAAATAAGGACATTTAAAAGCAAAATTGAAGGATGAGGTAAGTGAAGGAGGACTGCACTAAGGTAAAGGAAGCTATTTAGGGAAAAAAAATTGTACCTTTACAACCCCTTTAAGCATCAGGTATATTGAAGTATGCACTCTTTAGCTTTATGTGATGCTGATATGTCAAAGACTGTGGCTATATCATCCCAAAGTGAAGATTCAGCAGGCTAACATCCACAGGAACTTTCTGGGGAATAGTTGGAAAGGCAGCCCTTAGCATTCCCCCCAGAGAAGCAGTCGCTCCATAAGTGCATGCAGAGTGGAATATCAGTGAAATAGAACCTTGGCAACAGGAGTCCCCAGAAAGGAAGTCTAGAAGGACACTGCCATTATTACTTCTGGTAGACGGATGTTTTGAGTTCATACCTAACACCTGCACATTTTTACGGAAGCCTAAACTTGTTAAAAAAAGCACTCTATAACTACACTGTCTCCCAGGCTAAAGAACACAACAAACTTTATTAAGTCTCACTTCAAATTTCATGATTGTAATAGTCAGGGACAGCAGATATTTAGTTACCATATACAAGAAACAGAAGTTCTAGTCTACATTTATGGAATTAAACTATTTTATACATTTACACAAAATATGATGGCCAACTGCACTCCCACAAATAATATAAATCTGTGAAAATCCTCAGAAACAATCCCAATATGTAAAGTGTTAAGTAAAAATCAAATGAAAAAATACCATAAATTCGTGAGTACAAATAGACAATAATTATTATTTATATGCACTCATGAATTTATTGTATTTAGTTTCTTGATTTTTACCTAGCACTTTACAAATAGAGATTTTTGAGGATGTTCACGGATTTCGATTATTTGTGGGAGCGCGGGTGATCATCATATTTCGTTTATTTATTTTGCTTTTTATAAGCTTGATGACAAGCAGCCCTGGTTATAGTCATATTTGATTTGCGCAGGGGATTATAATTTATTCTTATATTCAATATTTAATATAATTGTTTCAAAATGTCAAAAAGACAAAAACTAACAATTATATTTTTTTAACCAGAAAAAAAGACTTTTCATAGCAGCAAACAATGAAAAGGGAGATTTGCCTAAACTAAGTACAGGAGGTGTAGGATATAAATCCTTGCTATGTTTGTCCAGTTTGCTGCCAAGGTGTTCAGGGCACTTTGGAAATTTTTCAAAACATCCCTAAAAGGAATATGCTTTAATGGGATGCTTTAAATTTTGGAGTTTAAAGGTCATGATGGCCAACATTCCCAGCAGAAAAGCCAGGAGAAAACACATCAGTCACCCTGGCTGCTGGAATCTTTGATATCCTCAGGAAAGACCTTGAATGTTAACAAATAATATAATAGATAACAGATTGTTGTACAGTTGAGCTTTAACACAAGTGAAAGGATGAGAATGTGGAGTACAGCTTTCATTTTAACATAATCCTGCACAAGGATAATAAATGAAGATGTACATGGGAATTGTAAATGAAGGTTGAAAATAATAGAAAATACCTTTTTGAATTGGAGTTCCTTAATACATTGAGGGGCTTGTGTCAACCAAATACTGTCCTAATAACAGACATTCCAATAGTCAACTGGTTGCCTAACCGTAAGGATGATGAATAGATGAGCTTAGATTGCACCCCTGGATGGGGCCTATAGGAGTACCACCCTAGCAGGCAGCTTGCTGGAGGGGGTTACTTGGCAGGCAGGAGGAGCCAGGTGCATCGGTGAGGGACCCTAGAAGAAGAGGACCTGTGCAAAACCATTGTACAGAGCAGGTAAGTATAACATACATTTAATTGAAATTCCCTGCTTCTTCAACCTTAATTAATTATCACTGTGGTGTCCCTCACTCACTTGAAGGTGGATACCATAACAACGCTACAGAGGAGGAGAATACCCCGATTGGAACAACAGGAGTGGGAATACACCTTATTACACGCAAGAGGGGAGCACGAAAAGGTCACCTTTAATCTGCACAGAAATCACGATAGACTAATCATTTGTATTTTGCATAAGTCACTTTTGGGAGATATCTGGATTATGGACGTTTATTACCAATAGTGTTTTTAATACAGCTTTGGACTTTCACATATTTATATATATATACCGTATTTATCGGGGTATAGCGCGCTCCCGCGTATAGCGCGCACCCCTAAAGTTGCCCGAATTCCTGTGGAAAAAAGATGTTTTGTACTTACAGTTTTGGTGTCTTGCGCGGCGTCCATCTACGGCCTCGTTGGGTCCGGCGTCCGTCTGCGGCTTCGGGTGTCCTCTTCGTCGGGTCCGGCGTCCTTCTGCGGCGTCCTCGCGTCCTCCCCGCTCGTTTCCCGCGCCGAGTTTGAATACTGCGCCGACATATACCGAGCGCAGTACACTCGTGTATCGTCGGGCAGGCTCGGCAACTCTCGCGCTGACGTCCTGTATGCTCAGGACGTCAGCGCGAGAGGCGCCAAGACTGCCCGAAGATACACGAGTGTACTGCGCTCGGTATATGCCGGCGCAGTATTCAAACTCGTGGCGGGAAAGCGGGTATCAGCGTATACCGCGCACCCACGATTTTGCCCTGATTTTCAGGGCAAAATAGTGCGCGGTATACGCTGATAAATACGGTATTTTATTATATATACAGATTTTTCAAATCACTTAATTTGGCTTGTTGTACTCACGGGACTTTAGATACGGTGCTTACACTGGTGTTTTCTAGTTTTGAAATTTGGAGATTTTTTTTACAAATTTTAATAATCACTAATTCATTTTTCAACTTTATATAAATGAAGTGAGGTATATCATCATTTCATAGGATCATAGGGATTCATAATTTATTCTAAAGCAGCGCCAATTTCCCTTTCTCTTTTTAAACAGGTAAGTATAACATGGTTGTCATAAAAAAAAAAAGTCCCTTTACAATCACTTAAATTATACCTACTACAGTAGCAGCAGGTCAGGTAAAAAATTCCTTACAGCATTTAGTTGATTGATAGCGATGATTAATATGACTGGTTCAGACCGAGCTGACAACGTGCTCAGCATCCAGCTCTGATGAGTAATGAATCATTTGGTGGTTGTACAGTTTATTCAAGAAGCTCAATCAAACAAGAAATGAAATCACTTGAGGAAGGATCCTTTTATCTCAGAAGTAGTTTAAGCAGTTTTAGCCAATTTGTATTCTGATAGTGCTCACTACACTGGCTCCCTATGGATCACTGAGCTGTGAGGAGTTGGCAGAACTCAAAAATTAAACTTCATGTAGCCAGGAATAATATACAGATATTTAAATGTGAGGGGAGTAAAACTTTATTTTGGTATAGGATATCTTTCTTTCTGTATTTAAAACTGCTACTGAGCTGGACCGAGACAATAAAGCTTTATATGAAGATATCCTGTGGTTATATGACACAAATTTGGCAGTGTTACAGTAAACCTAAAGGGAAGATATAATTTTGTAAACGTTTTCTTCGTTAAGTTCAGAAGAAAATAGAATGAAAAAAGGAAATAAAATGTTAAAAAGTATTTTTTACATTATTGTACATTGTGAAAACATGAAATGTTGCATATGAAAATATCATATTTATGATTTCCAGCCACTTGGTGACTTTTAACGTTTGCCATGCTATACAGGCATACCTATTTAAGTACACTCACTTTACATACACTCGCGAGTAAGGATATACCCGCGAGTGTATGTCAAGTGCCTTACAAGTACTGTACAGACATTTTGCAACTGCAGTAGAAGGAGCTGAAGCTGTTCCAGTGTGCCCCTGACACCCCCACTACAGCCCCTGAGACCTCAACTACAGCTCTGGACACCCCCACTACAGCCCCAGACCCCCCTCTACACCCTAGAAGTGAAAAAGATATTTGTTTCACTTTAAGTACATTTTCGTTTTACATACATGCTCTGGTCCCATTGTGTACTTAAAAGTGGGGTATGCCTGTACTGCACTACACTGCCTATTATGTATCACTATCAAATGCCTAACAGAAGTTTGACTCCCCCCCCCACTCCCCATTCCGTATAGCTGCATAAAGAGTTTCACTAAAGAGAAAGTCTGAAAGCAAACAATCCCTCTCTGCCTATAATGCACTATGACTCTGGCTGGAGGATTGTGGAGGATTTTCCCTTACCTTATTTGTGCACTGATCCAAATCATTTGGTGGAGGGGGGATTATGGTGTGGGGTTGTTTTTCAGGGGTTGGGCTTGGCCCCTTAGTTCCAGTGAAGGAAACTATTAAGGCCCCGTACACACGGTCACACAAAACCGATGAGAATGGACCGAGGTTCAGTTTCATCGGTCCAAACCGACCGTGTGTATAGCCCATCGGTCTGTTTTCCTTCGGTCCAAAATTTTAAAACATGCTTCAAAACCGAACCGATGGACCGCTACCCGATCGGTCCAAACCGATAGTTAGTACAGAAAAGCATCGGTTCAAAACCCGCGCATATTCAGAATCAAGTCGACACATGCTTGGAAGCATTCAACTTCGTTTTTTCAGCAGGTCGTGTGTTTTACGTCACCGCGTTCTGACCCGATCGGATTTTGAACTGATGGTGTGTACACACATCAGACCATCAGGCCACTTCAGCGGTGAACCGATGAAAACGGTCCGTCGGACCATTCTCATCGGTTTTGTCCGACCGTGTGTACGCGGCCTAAGGCGTCATCATACCAAGACATTTTGCACAACTTCATGCTCCCAAATTTGTGGGAACAGTTTGGGGATGGACCTTCCTGTTCCAACATGAATGCGCACCAGTGCACAAAGCAAGGTCCATAAAGACATGGATGAGTAAGTTTGGGGTGGAGGAACTTGATTGGCCTGCACCTCAACCCCCGATAGAAAATCTTTGGAATGAATTAGAGCAGAGACTGCGAGCCAGGCCTTCTCGTCCAACATAAGTGCCTGACCTCACAAATGCGATTGTGGAAGAATGGTCAAACATTCCCATAGACACACTAAAACTTGTGGACAGCCTTCCCAGAAGAGCTGAAGCTGTTATAGCTGCAAAGGGAGGGCCAACTCAATATTGAACCCTACGGACAATATAGTGTATAAGAAACCAATAAGCAATTTGACCCACAAACCCACTCTGCCTATAAGCAAAATTCCAGTCCTAGGAGCCTTTAACTCATTTGAGATCTCATCCTAGATTGAGCAAGACCCCCACAGTCCTATGTTCTTATCATATGTCACTTTTCTTGTAATCCACCTGTATCTCTTCAGAACCCAACAATCAGGCATATGTCACCAAATGCTATGTTCTTTATCAGTCAAAATATGATAATCTACAAATGTGTGAAGGGTAAACATTGGGTTTTATTATTACATAAAGCGGCTTAGTCAATACCTCCAGGCAGGTTTGGGAAAACAATCAAAGCTTCAAAGAGTTTTTGAAAATTGAGGGAACAATAATTGAGCTATCTGATCTGGGTCTGTCACCAGGATTAATGCTTTTGTGCAAGAAGACAGGGTAGTTCAATGTTCCATTTATATACACTTATGATATGAATTGCATTTATCATGTTGATGTGATAATAGTGCATTAACTGTAAAGAAATATGATTGATCCGTGCTCAGGATGTTCATAGATAGCAAATAACTGCAGCTGCAAAAGTAAAGAAACAAGTTACTTTTAAGTCAATTTCCGTATGACTTATGACTATTACATTTAAATTTTGTTTTCTTGTTTACTTAAATTGAGAGTATATGGAGATATGGGAACCAACCAGAGTAATCTAACCTTGCAAGGAGCATGCTGTGTTTAGATACAAATGTTAAATAGTGATCTTTCCATGCTTCTTATTATATCAGAGACTTGTTAAACATCAATAAACACTCAAAAACTTGGCTCACTAAAGTTTTTATACGTTTTTGATCCATTGAAAAAAAAATCGTAAGAAAAAAAAAATGATGCAGAAAAACGCAAAAAAAGGCTAATAAACGCTATTGCAGAAACGTTAAAAAACAATGAAAGACTGCAAAGATATTGGCGTTTTTATAATGTATTTTTAACGTCCAGTGTGCATGGAGTCTTATTTGGTAATAATTGGATGTCCTTACATACAGGTACATGCACTAATATTTTCAGGTTAGATTTTTTTTCTTAACTAGATTAAATAAAGACATCTTAATTGTATTTGTATCACAAAATATACTGTATATATATATATATATATATATATATATATATATATATATATATATATATATATATATATATATGTATATGAAAAATATAAAACAAGTGTTTTGGTACACATGTAACATGTCACAAGCAATCTTTTACAATGTGTTAATTCGTTTTTTTTTTGTTTGATTTATTTTTTTACTTGCGCAGGTCCTTGAAATTGTCATTTAACATAAGGTCCAAAATAGTAAGCTTTTCTTTACTTTTCTAATTGCATTAAAGTTAATCAAAATCCCCAAAATTAAATAAATTGCACTTGCTAGACCTTGTAAATGGTAGCTGCATTTGTTTTCTTTTTCCAAGCTGTTTTCCCTTTAATTTCACCTGGTGGATCCTGCCAGTCACGCTTCCTGTCCTAGGGTGACAACACCCACTCACTGCACTGCAATGTATGTTACCCTAAAACAGAAAGTGTGTTAAGACTAAAGAACACCTCCCCTTCTCTTCTCCTTAACATGTGGGTGTGCTCTTCAGTAGCAGTGAACTGGACAGGGCTGACAACTAATGCTCCACCTACCCTCCTCTGCGTGGCACCCTCACAGTACATATTCTGCCCGGTCCTGGTCTCTCTGTGATGATAGGAGGAGGAGAGAGAGGAGGACGATGGTAACCCCCAGGCGGCCGCCAGGACAGCAGGTACAACAATTACTATTACTTTTGTGCATGTGCCAAGCAGAATACAAAGTGCTCAACGTGGATAATATATAAAAATCATATTGCAATTAAGTGCTCCATGCATGCAACAAACTCATTAAAAATTAGTTTGCATTGATTTCAGCATGTGCAAAGTGCTCCATGCTATAATGAAAACTTAACTCATATACACTAATAAGCTGTTATATTATGAAACTGATGAGGCGGCACTCTTAGGCTGCACTGGTGGCACCCGTTGAGGCTGCACTGGTGGGCACTGATAGGCTGCACTAGTGGGCCCCCGATTAGGCTGGAATCATAAGCTACACTGATAGGACAGGTCTTAAATTAGGGGGTGCATTCGTTTAGTCAGGCCTAGGGCAGTACAAAACCTAAATACACCACTTGGTGGGGGGTGTAGTAACAAGAATGGTCAGGAAAACAGTATTATTGATTCCCACTACTGGAGGAATGCTACAAAGAGTCATGTGACCATGGATTTGGGTAAGTAAATATGGGGTTTATATTATTTTTTGTTTAGACTGGGTTCACACCTAATACAGATGTGGCTCACAGCAGGGGTCCAGTGCATCCTTGTTCTCCATTTCAGGGAGGAATCCGGCCTAAATTGTGCCTGAATTCAGACCTGAAACGGAGCAGAAGACGCATAGGACTCCTGTGCAATGCGCTCCACAGCCGCCACTGAGAAGCGTCAACTGGCTCCATTAAGAGCCGGTCACAATCTCCTGTTATGTGAATTGGATGCGGGGACAGCCTCAATTCGCATAAGTGTGAACCCAGCATTTGACATCAAAATTAGCTTGTTGGGAATGGGACCAGAGTTGACCAGAGTTGGGCTTTAAGAAGGAAACACTGCCTTAGGTTACTGAATAATCGTTCACAAAATACCTTTATTTTTCCTATAAAATGAACAAATAAAGAAAATATGATTTAAAGTCGCTTGGTGTTTTTTTTCACTATGCATAAAATTTCTAAGCTTTATTGAGTTTTAACAGGAATATTGTAAAAAAAAAAAATTGAAACAAGCTATGTCTAAGTTTAGCTTAAAAAGAAAATTGTTGTTGGGTTTTAGAGGTTCATTCGCGGCTACCATTTGTTCCCTAAATAACAATATCCCCCTTTCTTTACCATGGGTGGAACATCTGCTAACGTTTACATCAACTGAACCTCAACTGTGAAAAAACAAACAATGCCAGTAAAAATGGCCAAATACGAATTAAAACTGAAAATTTCCAATGAATCAAAGTGCTTACATGTGCATGGTAATAAACAAGGAATGTTTGCGAGGCTGAAAGAAAATATAAAGACGTTAGTTAGAAGAAAGGCAGAATCTTATACACATGCTGTGTAGATTCCAGGGCCAAAAGACATTTCTGGGCTTGAATAATGCAAACTTCTGTAGGGTTTTCCATATGACCCAAAAATATTTAGTTTTGTCTCAGTACATCAACCTGCAAACAAATCCCCACAGCAAACACAGCTGCCAGTAATGTTGTCCAACAAAAGCATAGGGTGCTTGTCTCACTGCCTATTACAGAGGTGCAAGTAGGAACCTTGACACCCACCCATATTTTTATAGGTTTTTTTACTTTGGTCTGAAACTCTTGCTGTTTCTCTACTATTTTGTTTGTCAGTTATTCTCTCAAATAAACTGACTTAGGCAGGCCATTCATGGGACTAATTTCGAAAGAATTTTCTTTTGAAAATCTTATCTAAGAATTTTCGTTCATATTCTGCACCATTAGTGGACTGCAGCAACAGCCAATTTTCGTGCAGCCATCGAATTTGAGTAATCGAACACGTTGGAAATTTTTGGAAAAACTATTTTTTTATAATCAATGATGGGAGAATCGTGCTTGAAATGTATTCGAAAAAAAATGCGCATGTTCAAGAAAAGAATATTCCCAGAAAGAAAAGAAGATTCCCAGCCACAAAAATACTTTTCTGTAGAATCATGAGGTGAAATTGAAGGCTTGGTTAGATGAATTTCGAAATCAGTGGTGGCATCATCGGATCACAAAACGCACACATTTTCTGATTTCAAAAGAATATTCTTTCAAAATTCGACCCATGTATGGCCAGCCTAAAATAAAGGCCTCTTGAGCCCCCCCTAGGGAAAGAGAGCCTTGACTGATGGGGGCATGACCAGGTACTGGACAAGGCGGTGGTCATGGTGGGATTGGCTACTTGGGGGGTTGGGTTGGGCCGGAGCTCCGATAAAAGGGATCGCCCCAGGGAATTCTGGGTCCTTTGGAAGCGCGCTGGGAAGAGCTGCCCACCCTCCCGCCCCTTTTGTTATGGTACGTCACAGCTTGCTGCGGTTTTCTTGACCTTGCCAGCAGAAAATGGCCGTAGTGGGCCATGCCCCTTTATGGACACCGGAAGTAGGCGGCCTGTCCAGCACTTATGGTAAGGACAGGCCCCTCCCCCTTCCGGAATTGTGCTCACAGTAAAACTGTGACTGGCACTGGTTACAAATGGTTTAAAGTTGTTATGTTTGCTTTAATAAAGCTGTGGCCTTGCCCTTTCCAACTTAATGGTTGTAAGAGTGTTTATTTATTGGGATGAAGGGGCAAGGGGGAAGGTTTATCTACATAAGTTTGTAGTAAGGGGTACCTGGTAGCATTGCGCCTCAGCAGTCAAGTGTCTATAGTAAAAAAAAATGTTTTAGTCTTAAATAAAGTATTGAAGGGCTAAAACCCCTGCCAGGCGATTTTCTTGTTGTCTATGTACCATTTCAAATATTTTCTTTCAGTTTGTAACCAAGAGCTGTATTATGAAAACTTCCCTCAAACAGTTGTTCAAGGAAAATATGTCTTCATTAAAAGATTTTCCCCTCACCTTGCTTCAGGGCAACTCAAAAGTTTTGTATTTCCCTTCATTTTTTTTTTTTGACAGTGACAATGGACACTGGAACTAGAGTACTCTGGTAGCAATCAGGAAGGGGCTCCTCACAGTACCTTTTTTGGAAAAGCTGCATGGTATTAGTCTCTGGTCTGGCTGCCCAAATGCTGGTTCTGACATCGGAGGATTTACCAGGTACAAGTGCCTCATCAGGTGAACTTATCTTCCCCTGGAGTTAACAGGCCCTGTGCCTACATCTGTGCATAGAGAATAAATGTACATGTTGCTACAAAAGCAGTGAAGAAGGAGGAAAAAGTGCTTGGAGAAAGACTTAAAGTGATTCCAAAGTCTATTTTTTTGTTGTTTTTAAATAATAAACATGTTATACTTACCTCCTCTGTGCCGTGGATTTGCACAGGGCCGCCAGGATCCCCCTATTCGCGGGTCCCTCTTTGCTGCTCTTGGCCCCTTCCTGTTGCATGCCTCCCACAGGAAGCAGATTGCTATAGGTGCACCTAAGTTGAGCTGCAGCTCCCAGTGTCCATTTAGACACGGAGCTATGGTTCGTCCCCACCCCTCTCGCTTCTGATTGGCTAATTGACTTTGATTGGTTAACTGACTTTGATTAACAGCAGCGGGTGCCTATGGCGCTGCTGCTGTGTCTCAGCCAATCAGTAGGGAGAGTCCCGGACGGTCGAGGGACTTGTGGACATCGTTGGATAGCGATGGACTCAGGTAAGTATTAGGGGGGCTGCTGCTCACAGAAGGCTTTTTATCTTAATGCATAGAATGCATTAAGACAAAAAACCTTCTGCCTTTACAATGCCTTTAAGTCGGTCTGATATGGCTGCCTCTCTGCCAAATTTTGATCCATGTATCAGTTAGCTGGTTGTAAACAAGTCGAACTATTGACCGACTTGTGTACAACCAGTTTGTCGTATTTTTCCTAAATGATCAGTGCCATTCAATATAGCGAACAACACTGATCATTGTATTCTGGGGAAGACTCCCGTCGGTAGAATACAATAGCTCAGTGGGAGTGATTCTCCCATTCACATTCAATGTGTGAATGGGGGAATCGGTTCATTTTTTTTTCATTCAACACACTGGTTAAACAAAAAAAAAAAACATAATCATGTATGGACTGCCTTAGTGATGTTTATCATTAGGCCAAGTTATTGTAGTGTTGTATTTATTGTAACTGTGGGGTTGTATTGTGTTTTTTTCCTAATCACTAAAAATATTGGCATGCATGCAGACCAACTATTCCCAAGCTCCAAGCACTATGTTGTATAATTTATTGAAATGAGCGTACACAGCAATTAATTCTGTGACCAGAGGCTACGATAGCACTTGGAAGAACCCTAAATAGTCTCCTGTATCTAGCATCAATTAACTAAATCAAAATTCTTCGTATTATAGGTATTTCAAGTAGACTTTCTATTTAGCACATTAAAAATGATTCCTGGACAGAATTAGCAATTCAACAACTGACTTTACTTGCCTGGGGTCACTTTTTACCATTCAACTTTGATGAGTAGTACAAAGATGTTCTACTGGTGCCCGACGTCAACATATTTATTGTTATAATGACTAGTGCGGATATCTGTGGATCAAAGTCAGTGTAGCATGCCACAATCTCTTTCCGATTCAATTATGTACTTTGAAGAATGAGCTGTTTGAATGGTGGGGTCAAACGGTCCAGCATATTGACATTGTCAGCAGGAATCATCTGTCAGATGTATCCCTCAAGATATGCATTTGCAGAGTCTGTTCACGATAAACAGAGAACGCGCATCTGACAGTTCTGCAGAACTTGAGGTTTACAGCCATGCACCCACATCTTTAGTTTATAGGACAGCTTCTCATTAATCATGTACGTTGACAAATTATGGATCATATTTACAAGAGCATCATAAATGATGAAATGCAGAGAAGACCCTAAGAGCTGCTACCCACTGAAGACATACAGCTGTTCAGGGGTCTTCTTTGTCTACAGACTTGCAATATATCCACCAGATGACTTTAGAGAAAATAATTTCCAGACTTCTTCTTTGCTTAGATCAGATTTTGGCCTTGTCTACATTACTGACAAGACTACTGCAGAAGCAGACGATGGTCTGGTTGGGCTGGATAGGGTCAGGGATACAACAACACCTGAGCTCAAGCAGAGAAGGATATTTGGACCTCCTGAGAGTAGGTACATTTTGATAATCCTGTCAGCCACTTGAAATCCAAGTGGTACAGAATAAAAAAGGAATGCCAGACCAAATGTTGAGGCACCACGGAGAACTTGTTTATATCATTAAATCTCAAAATACATGCCAATGTATTTTGGTTGTTTTGAAATAAACTCTTTATGGCCCTTCAGCATTTGGCCTGGTACCCCTCTTTTTATAGCAGTACCTCACGGACTGCACCCAAAGCACTCACTTAGAGATCTGTTGGTGTCCATAAACTGTCAACCAGGGCCCTTGAACTTTTCATTTTAGTTTATATCTTGACTGTGTGTCAATCTACCTTTCTCACTTCAAACTCCTATTTTAGCGGTCAGGTGTGGTTGCTTGAATGTGTACATGTATAATAGTGAGTCGCTCTGCGCGTCCTCACTGGTCCCTGCTGTTTTCTGGGACCTGTGGGTCTCCCAGAAGACAGTGTGGAGGACAGTGTAGGCACAGGAAGTTACGTAGGTCAACGCGATCACCGCGGTGATCTATGCCAGGAAGTGGGAGCAAATACCTGTATTACACAGGTATCTGCTCCCTCCTCCCCCTGAAAGGTGCCAAATGTGACAACGGAAGGGGGAGGATTCCAAAAAGTATAAGTACCATTTTTGGGTGGAACTCCACTTTAAAGAGGTTGTGAACCTCCATTTTCAAGTTGTACCTATAGATAAGCCTATAATAAGGCTTACCTATAGGTACAGTAAATATCTTCTAAACGTGCGCCGTTTAGGATATGTTTACTTTGTACTGCGCCGAAGATGTCATTGACGCATTCTTCACTAGCGAGTGCTGTGACTAGCAGCTCCCCCACGCACGTGGGGAGTGACGCCACTTGACTCCAGCCAGTCACATAGCCGAAGCCTGCAGCCCCAGAAGGAACATGGATATGGTCTCCAGCGGGGACAGCGCAGGCATACTAGCACATTATGCTTTTATTTTGCAGGGAACAAAAAAGGAAGTAAAACCCATCAGGGTTTACTTCCTCTTTAAATATTCTTTAACTAAGTTACTAAAGCTGTGTAGCGCCCTGCTCCTGATGACCAGGCGCTTTCTTAAATTTTGTATACGTCTGAGCTGGTAGTTGGCTCAGACTTTGGTATAATTAAGGCTAAATCAGCCTCTGTTCCGGCTATGGCTGTGCTTGAGGAATTCCCACTGTTGCCTGTAGGTGGCGTTACCACCCCAGGCCAATGTTGGAATACAAGCAGGCCAGAAACTATTGGGTGCTTTCCCCCAGGAACAGCCCAGTGGGAGTTGTTTCCCTGCTGGGTATGCTGGGAAAGGATACTTAAGGGGGCAGATGCCATTTTTTGGGGCTTTTTGCCTCGTGGCCCTCCTGGGTATGTGATGATTGATTTTCAGCCGCAGGTCCACATTGGCCCGAGGCTGCATCCCTGCCACGCAGGCCTAGTTGTGCTGACTGGGGCCTGTATTTTGGAGGTGATCATGTGCGTCCATCCTGAGGGAGGAAGCCACTCAATGGAGGAAACCAGGGGAGGACCTGTCCTGGAGAGGACCAAGAAGAAGACTGGTATCTCTGGAAAGGCCTGGTGACTTTATTGGCAGATGCACCGAAGCCTATGTTACTTTACAGTGTGCCAAGGCGGCTTAAAGGTTCTAAACTGTAAGTATGGATATCTGAATGGTAAATCCTGTGGCAGAGGATTATTGTATAGTTCAACTTCATCGCACTAAAGTCTGTGGCAGAGACCGTTATTCTTTCTTTTTGTTCGTGCACCCACCATGGCTGCTAGGCCGGTGAGAGGGGCCTATCCGGGTGAGCAATACCCACTCGAAGGAAAGTGGTGAGTTTGTCTTTTGAAGCTTAAAAGCTCCCCAGTGATCTGCATTGAGTGCCTGAACCTTACCATGACCCTCCATCCCTCTACCTGTGCAAGTTTGTGTGAATAAAGCTTAACAAAAAGGATTTGCAACTTGTGTGGACATTAAAGTTTCTACAGACTCTCATTCCCCTAGACAACGAATAGAGAGGTAACGTGCAGGCCGAAATCTAAACCAGCAGCTCCTTCGGGGGTAGTGATACAGGTGTATGTTTTTGAGATTCCCTAAATCTCAGACCTCCTGAAAGCTTGCATCTCTAAAAACTTAAACCCAGGATCCTGCATTCACTATATCTGGTCTCCCACAGTACGCAGAACATGGAAATGCAATTATTTTAGTAAATATAAACGGCTATATACCTTTTCAGCAGTATATAGCAGTCTTACGACTTCTATGAGTGCCTGGTTAAAGTTTGTAGGAGTTTTCATTCTACTCTGACTGTCCCATGAGGCTGCAGGACCCCTGACCCTGTGCTGATCACATGCACCTAAGAAAAAAAAAACTCTCTAGCGATACACATCAACCTGAGCATGTGCAGGGTTTCCCCAAGGCTCTCTTTTAGCAACAGATGGATTGAGGACTGTGGAAGAAGGGGTGGGGGGATCAGAGAAGACAGGATCAAACAGCCTTTTTACAATATGTGGAGGATTAACCCCTTAGTTTCCACAGTGAGTATAACAAGCATGCTTTACTACAGACTGATTTTACTGTTGTTGGTTTAGTAACAGTTTAAGCTAGACAATAAAAAGGGTATATTGCTTAATTTTCCAAGCTTTGTTTATTCATCCGTGGCTAACACGGAAAAATACTACTGTTTTTGGGGTTAGGTACGCTTAAAAATTTAAACAGTTACAAAACTAAAAAACAAAAAACAAAATCCGTGCATGGATGGAGAGACCCTTGAAAAGATTTGGTTGTAAAGGTTGTGTTAAACATTTTTACAATTGTTTGTAAAACTTATCGTAGAACTTTTAAGTTCAGATTACATGTAACATTTTGTGAATAACATCTTTGACTATGAAATAACTTCTTAGAAAGCATCCATCACAGAAATGGGGTGAGATCAGGGCATGTAGCACATTTACTGCATGCCAGAGATCACAAGCAATGATAAATAGCTTCATTTTCTCAGGAGCCATTCCACAACATCCAGATAACTAACACAGTGTTGGATTGTCCTCTTCTAGTGTGCATTATGCAGGTAAGTGACAACATTAACGTGTAATGTAAACATTACTGGGCTGAATCGATAAAGCAATGCAAAGTGCAGTGATGATGCAGAGAGAGCAGTAAACCAAGGGAGTCCTTTATGTGTAAAAAAACTACAGATTAACGCATTGGAGAATTAATAATATATTTAGAAAATAGCACACCACATAGATAAAAAATAAATAAAATCAGAGGTATAGGGTTATGTATACACAGTGGTGCTCAATATTGTGGGGGGGGGGGGGCGGCAGTTGCACTACACCCCCCCAGCACTCGCTTGATCAGCGACCCCCCCCAGCGTGCGATCCATGGCCTTACCTTATGCTGCGGTCCTGTGGTACAGGTGCAGAGAGGAGACCGATGAAGAGCTGAGTCCAGGGTAGGGCTCCAGGAAAAGGGTGTTGCTGATGGGGCCAATGCTGGCTGGTCCTAAGACTCTGGCCAATTCTGGCTTCCTGATTGGCAAGAAGGAGAAGCAGGAACAATGTCACACAATTGGGTGGGCTCAGGGTGCAGTGCTCTGCGCCCCGAGCCCACCCTTTTTTTAAGCCAATTAGAGCCTTAGGCCCCATACACACGATAGAATTTATCCGTGAATACGTACCAGCGGACCGTTTCCGCGGATAAATCCTCTCGTGGATTTCGGCGGATTTTCATGCGATGGTGTGTACTCACCATCGCATTGAAATCCGCGCCGAAATCCTCTTGCGATGACGTGTCGCGCCGTCGCCGCGATTATGACGCGGCGACGTGCGCGACGCTGTCATATAAGGAATTCCACGCATGCGTCAAATCATTACGACATATGCGGGGGATCCCTTCGGACGGATGGATTCGGTGAGTCTGTACAGACCAGCGGATCCATCCGTTGGGATGGATTCCAGCAGATGGATTTGTTGTGCATGTCAGCGAATATCCGATCTGCTGGAATCCATCCCAGGGGAGATATATCCGCGGAAAAAGATCCGCTGGCGTGTACACACCATAGGATCTATCCGCTGAAACCCATTTGCTGGGATTTATCTGCGGATGGATTCTATGGTGTGTATGGGGCCTTAGGCTATAATCATGTGTTTAAAAAAAACAAACAAAAAAACATTGAAATCCATGCGTTCAGTGCCCTGCATGTAGATTAGGTGCCGGGCGCATGGATTAGGGTGGGGGCGCCACTAATGAGCGGGCTGCCACTCTGTATACATAAAATTTAGATCAAATTATAATATTAGACCGTAGCTTGCACTGGATCCTTTCAAAATCTTCTAGTAGGGATAAGTGAGTTGGAAGTTTTTGCTAAAACTAAATATTTGTCCTGAAGCTCATTGTCACCTGCACAGAAAGTGATGGGAAATCCAAAATGTTACATCTGCCATTGAAACAGGAAGTGAGGTGAAATCTTCTAAGTGGGACACCTGGGCCTGGACTTGTTCCAATGACAACTGTGTAAAAGTGAGGCCTCGTACACACGGCCGAGGAACTCGACGTGCCAAACACGTCGAGTTCCTCGGCGAGTTGAGGGATGAAACCGCCGAGGAGCTCGGTGGGCCGCCTTCTCCCATAGAACAACGAGAAAATAGAGAACATGTTCTCTATTTTCTCGACGAGTTCCTCGGCGGCTCCATCGGGCCAAAAGTGTACAGACAACAGAGTTTCTCGGCAGAATCCGGCTCTGACCGAGTTTCTCGCCGAATTCTGCCGAGAAACTATGTCGTGTGTACGAGGCCTGAGACTTTCCTTCATTTTGGGGGCATTTCCTGTCACTTCCTGTCATCTCCAAGACATTGAACTGCAAGCAACACCCCCTTGAAAACCAACAAAGGCAAATAAATACACAAAACATCAATTTGGCATTATATTGGCCACAGATTTTTGTATTGCTTAAAGCGGGGGTTCACCCAAAAAAAAATTTTTAACATTACATTCAGCTGAGTTGTCACAATGACAATCGGCTGTTTTTTTTAATTTTATCCCCGTACATATCGTATTTTCACCGCCGCTTCCGGGTATGTCTTCTGCGGAACTGGGCGTTCCTAATTGATTGACAGGCTTCCGACCGTCGCATACAGCGCGTCACGAGTTGCCAAAAGAAGCCGAACGTCGGTGCACAGGCGCCGTATAGAGCCGACTCGCAGTCCGGCTTCTTTCGGCAACTCGTGACGCGCTGTATGCGACGGTCGGAAGCCTGTCAATCAATTAGGAATGCCCAGTCCCGCAGTCCATACCCGGAAACAGCGGTGAAAATACGGTATGTACGGGGATAAAATAAAAAAAAAAACAGCCGATTGTTATTCTGACAACTCGGCTGAATGTAATATTAAAACTTTTTTTTGGGTGAACCCCCGCTTTAAAGGGGATGTAAAAGTCTCAAGGTTTTTCACCCTAATGCATTCTATGCATTAGGGTGAAAAACCTTCTGTGCTGAAGCTGCCCCCCCAGAACCCCCCTTTTTCTTACCTGAACCCGTTCGTTCCAGCGATGAGCACGAGCCCAGCAGCTCCAGCCGCTGTCTTTGGCCTCATTGGATAGATTGATAGCAGCAGGAGCCCGTTGCTGTCAATCAAATCCAGTGACACGAGAGTGGGGGCAGGGCCGAGTCCTGCTGTTTGTGTTGATGGATGCAGCAGCAGGACTCATTAGCGTGCCATCACGGGTGCCCCCATGGAAAGCGGCTAAAACGGAGGGGCAAGAGCACCGCTTGGGCACCCCAGAAGAGGAAGATTGGGTTTGCTCAGTGCAAAACCCTTGCACAGAGCAGGTACGTATAAAATTTTAGTTTTTTTTTAAAAACTAACCTTTACAATAATTTTAACATAATATACAAAACTCTTTAAATCGAATAAATTAACATTTAGCTGTCTTTAACCACTTCATGCCCAGTCAATAGTATTTTGACGTCCGGGAGTAGTTGTGTTATCCTGACTGGACGTCTATTGACCTCCTGCAGGATAACAGCTGGCGCGCTCGTCGGGGCGTGCATCACGGCGATCAGTGGTGTGGTGTGTCAGTCTGACATACTGCAACACTGATCTCAGTAAAAGGCCTCCAGCCTCCGTACCACGGCTGATCACGATGTAAACAGGAAGAGCCGTTGATCGGCTCTTCCTCACTCGTGTCTAGTAGAGGAGAGCCGATCGGCGGCTCTCCTGACAGTGGGGGTTTGCGCTGATTGTTTATCAGTGCAGCCCCCCCACGGATGCCCACACTGGACCACCAGGATGCCGCCCAGGACCACCAGGGAAGCACCCAACATGTGGATGGCCAGGTAAGTTCCCATGGCCATCCACATGTACAAATGTATGCATAACAAATGGGCACTGACTGGTACCAGCATGGCACAAACAAATTTGTGATGCCCAGCAATGCCACCCACCAGTGTCATCAGTGCCACCCACCAATGTCTATCAGTGCCACCTATCAGTGCTCATCTGTGCCCATCTGTGCCCATCAGTGCCCACCTATCAATGCCCGTCCATGCCACCCATCGGTGCCACCCATAAGTACCCATCAGTGCCAGCTATGAGTGCTCATTAGTGCCACCTATGAATGCCCATCAGTGCCGCCTATGAGTGCCCATCAGTGCCACATACCAGTGCCACCTATCAGTGCCACCTATCAGTGCCCATCATCAGTGCCCATCAGTACCGCCTTATTGGTGCCCATCAGTGCCGCCTTATCAGTGCCCATCAGTGCCACCTTATCAGTGCCCGTCAGTGCAGCCATATCAGTGCCCATCAGTGCAGCCATATCAGTGCCCATCATTGAAGAAGAAAGGGTACTTATTTATTAAATAAATTAACAGAAACAAAGAAAAACATATTTTTTTCAAATAAAATACATTTTAATTTGAATACATAAGAAAAGAATAGAATGGAAAAATATATATAAAAAAAAACCAATAGAATAGAATAAAATAGAAAGAATATAACCATTTCCCAAAATTCAAATGGAATCAATTCGAATTTGAATAGAATAGAAAACAATAGAATCGAACAGAAAATAGAACAGTATAGAAAAATATTTTATTATGTTCTTTTTTTATTCTATTCTATTCCTTTCTACTCTATTATTTTCCATTCTATTCTGCTCTTTTATTTTCTATCCTATTTTGTTCTGTTTTACTCTATTATATTATATTCTGCTGTATTCTTTTCTATTCAATTAAATTTTTTTTATTCTATTCCTTTATTTTATATTCTATTTATTCTCTTCGGAAAGTGTAAAACTATTCAAATTCGAAAACTATTCGAAATTGTTTAAAAAAAAATTCGAATCGATCTGAATTCAAATTAGAAAATTTGAAAAGATTCAAATACGAATAAACAAAACGAATTCCGAAAACAAATTAAACAAATTAAACTAAACTAATTTATGTAAATAACGAAACAAAACAAAACAAAATTTTCTCTACGGAGAACCAGCTGAGGGAGAACAAGTCCTGGAGTATCTAGTCAATGTTACCAGATGGGGAGAAATTGTTTAGGAGTGTTTTAAAGTTGGTAAGATCGTTTTTCACATATCAGGGTAGACTTTACATGTTTTGAGGAAAAAAAATTGTTAAAAAAAAAAAAAACTACAGAGGTGATCAAATACCATCGAAATAAAGCTCTATTTTTGGGGAAAAAAAATTATAAAAATTTCATTTGGGTACAGCATTCAGGGCCGCCATCAGGGGGGGTACAGGCAGTACACCAGTAAGGGGCCCGGAGGTCTCCAGGGGCCCGGATGGCAACCCCCTTTTTTTTAGGGGTCCAGAGGTCCCCAGGGGCCCGGAGGCCCCCAGGGCCACAGATGACAACTCCCTTTTATTTATTTATTTTTTTATAAAAAAAATATATTTTTTAAATATGTTTTTATTTTACTGTTTATTAAAGGGACAATTTTTTTTTTTTAGAGGTCCGGAGGTCCCCAGGGGCCTGGAGGCCCCCAGGGCTCTGGATGGCAACCCCACTTTTTTTAAAATTCTTTTTTTATTAAAAAAAATATATATATTTTTTAATATTTTTATCTTTTATTTTTTATTAAAGGGCCAATTTTTTTTAGGAGTCCGGAGGTCCCCAGGGGCCCCGGATGACAACCCCCCTTTTTTTCATATTTTTTTATATATATTTTTTATTTATTTTATTTATATATATATATATATATATATATATATATATATATATATATATATATATATATATACATACATATATATTATTATTATAGGGCCCAGAGGTCTCCAGGGCCACGAATGTCAACCCCCCTTCTTTTTATAAAAAAAATTATATATATATTTTTTTATTAAAGGGCTCAGAGGTCCCCAGGGCCCCATGTGGCAAACCCCCTTTTTTTATTTTTTTATAAATGTTTATTTTTTTATTTTTGTTTATATATATATATATATATATATATATATTTTTAATTAAAGCGCCCAGAGGCCCCCAGGGCCCTGGATGGCAACCCCCCCTTTTTTTATTTTTATAAATGTTTAATTATTTTTTTTATATATTTTTATTTTATTTATTTTTTATTGAAAGACCCAGAGGTTTCTTTTTTAAATTTTTATTAAAGGGCCCAGAGGTCCCGGAAGGCAACCCACCTTTTTTTTGTAATTTCTTTTCATAAAAAAATATTAAAGGGCCCAGAGGTCCCCAGGGCCTCAGATGGCAACCCCCCCTTTTAAAAAAAATGAATATATATTTTTTATATATATCTATGGCTACCCCCCTTTTTTTATATATATTTTTCTTTATTTCTTATTTTTTTATAAAGGGCCCCCCGCTTCTCAATTTCAGGCGGCAGCACCCCCCCCCCCCCCCCGGTTCTCTGCCCCAGGGGGCCCATGCCTGAAGCTGTGTAAGGGGTCCCATAATTCCAGCATTGCATGCTTAATTGTCATTCAAAGTGTGACAGTGCTGAAAGCTAAAACATGGCTTGGGCAGGAAGGGGGTTAAGTTAGCTGCAGTACAGCAATACATCTCTGATGATCCGTGTGTCTTTCTCCCATACCCAAAGTGCACTGTGCCCCATCCATAGCTGGCATGTAAAGGAACACCATCTCCACCCATTACATCAATAAAGGATTGATAACATTTAAAGGCCAATAACATCACAACGGTATATATATATATATATATATATATATATATATATATATATATATATATATATATATATATATTTGGGGGGGGGGGCTTAGAAATGCTTAGAAATGCTATAAAATGCACAATTGTTTTATAAATGTTGTCAACTCTAATATAGCTATATATATTTTTTATATTTGATAACTAAAGACCTCTGAATCACTTCACTTAATGCAGACTTTTTACCCTGCCTAATGAAGCTAGAGGGGTTAACAAAGCTTTTGGATGTATAATATATTAAACATCTACATCCACCTATGGGAACTTAGATATACTCACAGATGTGTGAACATTACAAGATGTGTTTATTTTATACTACACTGACTTAGATTTAACATATAATATATACAGTATGAACATTATGCTGACACAGATATTACTTTAACTCGTAATGACCTTTCTCATTGTAGATTTATTTTTAACTTTTTTTTGGTCATTTCAGTGGCCAAACCCAACAAAGATTTTTTCGGAGACAGCAAAGCTCTTTATTTAAGCTTGTAGGTATTACTAATTATTTAAAAAAAAATATACAGTACTCAGATTGGGAACCATTTAACCACTTAAGCCCCGGACCATTTTGTTGCTAAATGCCCAGGCCAGGTTTTGCGATTCGGCACTGCGTCGCTTTAACAGACAATTGCGCAGTCGTGCGACGTGGCTCCCAAACAAAATTGGCTTCCTTTTTTCCCCACAAATAGAGCTTTCTTTTGGTGGTAATTGATCACCTCTGCGGTTTTTATTTGTTGCGCTATAAACAAAAATAGAGCGACAATTTTGAAAAAATTCAATATTTTTAACTTTTTGCTATAATAAATATCCCCCAAAAACATATATAAAAAATGTTTTTTCCTCAGTTTAGGCCGATACGTATTCTTCTACCTATTTTTGGTACAAAAAATCGCAATAAGTGTTTATCGATTGGTTTGCGCAAAATTTATAGCGTTTACAAAATAGGGGATAGTTTTATTGCATTTCTATTAATAATTTTTTTTTTACTACTATTGGCGGCGATCATCGATTTTTTTCGTGACTGCGACATTATGGCGGACACTTCGGACAATTTTGACACATTTTTGGGACCATTGCCATTTTCACAGCAAAAAATGCATTTAAATTGCATTGTTTATTGTGAAAATGACAGTTGCAGTTTGGGAGTTAACCACAGGGGGCGCTGTAGGAGTTAGGGTTCACCTAGTGTGCGTTTACAACTGTAGGGGGGTGTGGCTGTAGGACTGACGTCATCGATCGAGTCTCCCTATAAAAGGGATCACTCGATCGATGCAGCCGCCACAGTGAAGCACGGGGAAGCCGTGTTTACATACGGCTCTCCCCGTTCTTCAGCTCCGGGGAGCGATCGCGACGGATAGCCGCGCCGTCGTCCCGGATCGCTACCCAAGTAAGCTGCCTGCCGAACACAGCGGAGGGGGTCCCAATCGGACCCCCGACCCGCTAGAAGGCAGGGACGTATATATACGCCCATCTGCCTGTACGTGCCATTCTGTGGACGTAAATAGGCGTGCGGCGGGCGTTAAGTGGTTAAAAGCAAACTGGGCTACTGAATTCTGAATATCAGAATTGGGATGAGCCGAACACCCCCCCGTTCGGTTCGTACCAGAACCTTTGAACGGAACAAACGTTCGCGCGAACTTTAGAACCCCATTGAAGTCTTGGGGACTCGAAAGTTCAAATTCAAAAGTGATCATTTTAAAGGCTAATATGCAAGTTATTGTTGTAAAACAGGTTTGAGGACCCAGGTCTTGCCCCAGGGAACATGTATCAATGAAAAAAAAAGTTTTAAAGACTGTCGTTTTTTCGGGAGCAGTGATTTTAATGATGCCTAAAGTGAATTTTTTTTTGGAAAAATTCCTTTAAATATCGTACCTGCTGGGTGTCTATAGTATGCCTGTGAAGTGGCACGTGTTTAGAACTGTCCCTGCACAAAATTAGATTACTATAAGAAAAAAAGTAATTTAAAACTGCTTGCAGCTTTAATGTAATGTCTGGTCCCTGCAATATGGATGAAAATCATTGAGAAAAATAGCATGGGTTTCCCCCCCCCCCTCCCCCCAGGTCACTACCAGCCCCTTGGCCCTATATACTTTGAACAGCAGTATACAGGCGGTGCAAACAAGACAGAGTTTGTTGTTAAGTAGAATCTGTTTGTAATTTTGAACTGGTACTTTTTTAAAGTGTAGCTCCAGCCCAAAAAATCTATTTTTAAGCTTTTTGGAAAACATAGAGAAGGGGTATCACCCCTGTAACATTTGTTTTGCTGTCTGTGCGCATCTGTTCAGAAGATTGCGCCTCACTTTCTGTCCCAATGACAAATGATTTTTTGAAAATTTGGGTTTTTTAGTGAAACAAGGATTGTTGACAGGAGACACCTCTTACAGAAGAGAATTTCCCTTCCTTGGGGTAGATTTCCTCTCACTTTTTAAATAAAAAACGGCATGGCTTCCCCCCCAGGGGCATACCAGGCCCTTAGGTCTGGTATGGATTGTAAGGAGAACCCATACGCCGAAAAAACGGCGCGGGGGTTCCCCCACAATCCATACCAGACCTGTATCCAAGCACGCTGCCCGGCCGGTCAGGAAAGGAGTGGGGACCAGCGAGCGCCCCCCTCCTGAGCCATACCAGGCCGCATGCCCTCAACATGTGGGGGGTGCCCTGGGGCAGGGGGCGGGAGAAGAACCGGGGAGCGCCTAGACGACAGCGGAGAGCAGAGAAGACGGAAGAAGACCCCTGGAGCTGACTAATAAATAATTTTAAAACCATGTGTTGTGTATTTATTTTATTGACACTTTTCCTCCAGGTGAATGGGTAGGGGTACGATGTACCCCCATACTCATTCACCTAGGGTGGGGGCGCGGTATCTGGGGGCCCCTTTGTTAAAGGGGGCTCCCAGATTCTGATAAGCCCCCCGGGTTTTCGGGAAGAGGCCCTGTCCTTAAGAATTGTAATTACATGCCATTGTTGAACAGTGGTAGAAAAATTGGGCCTTTGGTGCTGGCGCTGGTGCCACAACACTCTAAGCCCTCACAGTTACTCTTGGTGGGTGCAGGAATGGGTCCTGCTGTGAAATATTAGATCAATAATTGTAATTACATGCCCCTGTTGAACAGGGGCAGAAAAATTGGGCCTTAGGCACTGGTACTGGTGTCACAACACTGCAACCCCTCTCAGATACTCTAGTTGGAGCGCAGGAATGAGCCCGCTGTAAAGTATTGCATCAAACATTGTAATTACACGCCCCTGTTAAACAGGGGAAGAAAAATTAGGACTTAGGCACTGGTGTTGGTGCCACAACACTGCAATCTCTCACAGATACTCTAGTTGAAGCACAGTAATAAGCCCTGCTGCAAATTATTGCATCAAAAATTGTAATCACACGCCCCTGTTAAACAGGGGCAGAAAAAATGGGCCTTAGGCACTGGTGCTGTTGCCACAACACTGCAATGCCTCACAGATACTCTAGTTGGAGTGCAGGAATGAGCCCGCTGCAAAGTATTGCATCAAAAATTGTAATTACACACCCCTGTAAACAGAGGCAGAAAAATTGGGCCTTAGCCACTGGTGGCGGTGCCCAGAACCAAAAATGTTCTTACAAGCTATCAGCATGATCATTGAGGAGGAAAAGAATAGTCACTCAGTATAACAGGATAGTCACTCAGCATCAGCATAGGCAGTCTTGGAGGGATCTGACATTTCAAAAAAAATTATTCAGTTACATCAGCATCAGGTGCTTGGTAGCTGGTGGTGATCCAAGCCTGATTCATTTTTATGAAGGCCAGTAGATCGACCGAGTTGATGGAGAGGCGCACCCTGTGATCGGTTACAAAGCCTCCAGCAGCACTGAATGTGCGTTCTAAAAGAACGCTGGATGCAGGATAAGCCAGTAGCTCAATAGCATACTGTGCAAGCTCTGGCCACAATCCTCCTCCTCCTCGTCGTCTTCTTCCTGTGTGATGGGCAGGCAAGCAGGAACACTGTCTGGACAAAGGGGGCCTTGAGAGGTAAGGAAGTCCTCCACTTCCTCCCTCTGTTCTGCCTCAAGGGCCCTGTCCATTAATCCACACAGCGTGTGCTCCAATAGGTGGATAAGAGGGACAGTGTCACTGATCCATGCACTGTCACTGCTCACCATCCTCGTGGCCTCCTCAAATGATGACAGGACAGTGCATGCATCCCTGATCATGGCCCACTGGTGTGGGGAAAAAAACAAGCTCCCCTGACCCTGCTCTGCTGCCATATTGGCACAGTTACTCATTGATGACGCTCTGCTGCGTGTGCAGCCGCTGCATCATGGCCAATATAGAGTTCCACCTGGTGGGCATGTCACAGATTAGGCGGTTCTTGGGCAGGTTGTATTCCTTTTGGAGGTCTGCCGAGCACTGGCATTATATGACCGTCGGAAATGCACACAGAGTTTCCTGGCCTGCTTCAGGACATGCTGTAAGCCCGGATACCTGCCCAAGAACCGCTGCACTACCAAGTTAAGGACATGAGCAAAACAGGGCACATGGGTCAGTTGTCCCTGTCGCAGGGCAGAGAGGAGGTTGGTGGCATTGTCGCAAACCACCATTCCTGGCTTAAGCTGGCGTGGCGTCAACCACATCTGAGCCTGCCCCTGCAGAGCTGACAGAACCTCTGGCCCAGTGTGGCTCCTGTCCCCCAAGCACACTATCTCAAGCACCGCATGGCATCTCTTTGCCTACTTACCTGCGTAGCCCCTTGAACGCCTACAGAGCACCGCTGGTTCCGAGGACACATCAGCACACAAAGAGGCCACAGAGGAAGAACAAGAGGAGGGGGTAGAGGAGAGAGGTGTGTCACAACCAGTAGTAGTGGTGCAGTGAGTAGCACTTTCGCCTAGCAGCAAAAGGATCGCTGGTTCGAATCCCGACCACGACACCATATGCCTGGAGTTTGCATGTTCTCCCTGTGCCTGCGTGGGTTTCCTCCGGGCGCTCCGGTTTCCTCCCACACTCCAAAGACATGCTGGTAGGTAAATTGGATCTTGTCCAAATTGGCCCAGTATATATATGTATATCTGTGTGTATAACTGTGTGTCCCAAGCGTGTCACGATCCTACGGGGTAAAATGACCGCACCAGCCATGCTGACTCTGGCTGGAAAAAGCGCCCAGAGGCGATTCAGTTCGCATGAGTTGCACTATACAAGTCATTCATTCAGTAGCATTTTGGAGGCATGGTGGCGGAACAACCTCCAACACTACTGTACCTTGTCCTGCATCCTTCCCAGCTGCCAGCAGAGTCAAAGATAGGCAACGTCCCTGTCCATGCCTACTGGACCATGAGTCAGCGGTAATATGCCCCTTACCACTGACCGCCCTGTCCAGCGAGGCATGGACATTGCCTTCCACATGCCGGCAGAGAGCTGGAATTGCCTTCCGTGAGAAAAAGTGGCATTTGGGAACTTGCCACTGAGGTACCGCACATTCCACAGACTCACAGAAGGGGGCAGAATCTACCAACTGAAAAGGCAGCAGTTGAAGTTCTAGCAATTTAGCTCTAGCATTCAACCGCTGGGCATGTGGATGGCTGGGAGAGAACTTCTTTTGGCGCTGCAGCAGCTGGGGCAGGGAAATTTGCCTGGTACAATCTGACGTCGGTGTACCGATAGAAGATTGCCCGCAAGTACTTGGCTGTGACACACCTAATTCTACACCTTCAGTCCTATTAGTACAGGCTTCAGAGAGGACTGAGGGTATAGTGGGGTTGGAGATCCCAGCTGATTAGGAGCAAGGAGAGGTCCGCTTTGTTCTTTGATGTGGGTCTTTAAGGTACGACATATGTCTGGTCAAGCATGTGGTGCCCAAGCGGGTGATGTTTTGGCCACACGAGATACGCTTGAGACATATGTTGCAAATAGCAGCGGTGTGATCTGATGCACTCGTCTCAAAAAAGGCCCACACCAAAGAACTTTTGGAATAACGCTGAGAGACAGCAGCGCCCTGCACATGCGGAGCATTGTAATGCAGTCGGTGTGCTGCCCTTAAGCTGGCCCCTGGAGGGCATCCTGCCTTGTTGTAGATGTGGCTCCTCCTCCACCTCCTCCTTCTCTCTCCTATCAGGCACCCACGTGGAGTCAGTGACCTCATCATCCCCTCCCTCCTCATCACTGTAGAAAACCTGGCAGTATGCTGCAGCTGGGGGAACATGACTGCCAGATTGCTGTCCTTCTTGGGCACCCCCTCTCTCTGGGCTCATGTTACTGCCTTCCTCTAGCTGTGTACCATCATCGGAGCCTTCAAAACACTGTGCATCCTTCTGCTGCATGTACCCAACACTGTGGTCATACAGTTCGGGAGACTCCTCATGAGGACATGATGGGGCAAAGAAAGGAGTGACCGATGCCATTGAGCAGAGGGAAGAGGCCACGTTGGCAGCTGCTTTGCCAGACAAAGTACCCTGAGCCTGGGTGAGAGAGGATGAGGAGGATGAGGACGGCTTGGTCTTCCACTCTACCAAGTCTTCAAAATGTTGCGGCTCAACAGGGCCAGCTGCCGAAAAAAAGGACGAGTGTGTCCCATGGCCGCGTGCTGATGAGGATGCACCGTGTCCACGACCAGCACTGTTGCCTCTAGACGCAGAGCCTGCATGCCCTCTTTTATTGGCTCGTGACTCTCTGCCTCTCCTTGTTGTCCTTCCAGACATACTAATGGCCTGCAGGGAGATATAGCTGCACAAATACTGACAATACCTGCTGATCCCTGCCTGTGGTATTAATATGAGCAGATCCATGCCTCTCAGAATAAATATGAGAAACACCAGCTTTACGTAGCTTTAGGTGCACACTGTGCAGAGGACACAGACAGTACACACACCACGTAGCTTTAGGTACACACTGTGCAGAGGACACAGACAGTACACACACCACGTAGCTTTAGGTGCACACTGTGCAGAGGACACAGACAGTACACCACATGAAAATACTGCAGCTAGCACAATCACCTGCCTGCCTGTCAGTATATTAGGAAGAGCGGATCTAGCTAAACTCAATACAGTGTATAAATATATATATACAACACCTGGGATGCATAGACATCCTCTACACACTGTAACTCTAATGCCGCGTACACACCATCACTTTTTGTGATGAAAAAGAAACGACATTTTTAAAAACGTAATTTAAAATGACCGTGTGTGGGAAAAATGTTGTTTTATGTCTTCTGAAAAACGACAAAAAAAAGTTTGAACATGCTTCAATTTTTTGTGTCGTTTTTGAAAACGTCGTTTTTTGTGTCATTTAAAATGATAGTGTGTGGGCAAAACGACGTTTAAAACAACGTTTTTAAACCCGCGCATGCTCAGAAGCAAGTTATGAAGCGAGCTTAAATGGAACAGAGTGCCGTCGTATGTGCTGAACGTAACCGCGCTTTGCTAGAGCATTTTGAAAAAACGATGGTGTGTATGCTACGTCGTTTTTTAAAATGAAGTTTCAAAAACGTTGTTTTTTTTCTTCACATAAAACGTCGTTTTTTTCTATCACAAAAAACGATCGTCCGTACGCGGCATAACTGACTAGCCTGCCTGTCCACCCATCACATGCGCGGGTTAAAGAGTGTTCCACGGCTTTACGAATTTGCCACAAACACCCCAAATTGTTCGCTGTTCGGCGAACAGGCAATGTTCGACTCTAACTCATGCTCGACTGGAACAGATAGCCCATCCCTAGTCTTCACACTCCTCCACTCCACACCAATGTCTTCATACCTCAATGTGTATAAGACCCACTCAGTGAACTATGTGTGCCAATTACTTTCATTACACCCCTTTCAGTAACTTCAGATCAGGCAGGGACAATGTTTTAAATGCTTTACTTAGAAAAGGGAAAAGCCAATTACAGAGTCCAACATTCAAAGGTATAATTCTTTCCTAACTCTAACTACAGGCTGTGTGCTGCCCTGGCATACCTGTAAAGGTAGTGATCGTGTAACACAGACTACAACAGAGGCATTTTTCCACAGCTTGTGTCATTGGGGCGAACCCCAGGTTTTGATGACTTAACATCCAGGCAGTGATTTTTCAGCACGTCGTTGTGACGTAAAACACAACGACGTGCTGAAAAAAAAACAAGTTCAACGCTTCCAAGCATGCGTCGACTTGATTCTGAAACCAATGCTTTTGCATACTAACGATCGTTTTTGACCTATCGGTTAGCAATCCATCGGTTAAATTTTAAAGCAAGATTTCTTTTTTTAACCGAAGGTTAAATAACCTATGGCCCCCACACACGATCGGTTTGGACCGATGAAAGCGGTCCATCAGACCGTTTATATCGGTTTAACCTATCGTGTGTACACGGCCTTAGTGTCCCATTGTAGTTCTTGTGGGTTAATATTGGGATACCTGTTGTCTACCCCCCACCCGCCCCTACCCCTCACCATAAAACTGGTGCCGTACATCCAGCTGCTCTTTGCTGGGTTTGTTCTTTTCCTTTAAAACATGATCATGGCCAATGAAACACTAAGAGGGGGTCCTCAAGGATTATCCTAAAATCACTGACAGCATTCCACTTTGTAACATAGCAAGCTTGTCAAATGACAGGAACACAGAACATGGTATTAGAGCAAAGGATGATATTTATAATCTTTGCTGTAAACTTAGCACGCCATGGTCTCCTCTGCAGATGCTGAGCTTGGAGGGAGCTGCATCCTAGTACAGAGAAGCGATAAATGCCTGGTTTCATCCATTCGTGACAAGTTTCTGCAAATATGAATGCACTGAATACAAGCATTGTCAACCTAGAACATGAAGTGTGTCACTGGCAGGATCACCAGGTGAAAATAAAATAAAGCAATTAGAATCCTAAAAATAAAGAAATAAATCTAGTTTGGTTAATACATATGGTTAAATAAATTTGGTTAAATAAATATGATCGGTTAAATTTTTTTACCACTACTTTTTCTTTACATTGATATTTTTTAAATAACAAATAATTTTGAGATTAAATTAAATACTTAACAGTAGTATAACACTTTGGTAGTTAAATAGTATTTAAAAAAAAAAAAGAGGTCCATATGTAGCGATACCCCCGCAGGGGCTGCTTAAGTATGTTCAGTCCGTTACTCTGCCTCTCAACCCCAATAAAAGCCTCAGCCCTCTCTGGCACACCTAGCAATAGTGTAAGTGCAACGACCAATGAGAAACGCACACGTTATAATAAAACACAGAAATTGCCTTTACTTCAATAATTCTGTGGAAGAATAACAGACAGTAACAATATATATTTGAGTACCGTATATACTCGAGTATAAGCCAAACTGAGTATAAGCTGAGGCACCTAATTTTACCACAAAAAAAATGGGAAAACTTATTGACTCGAGTATAAGCCTAGGGTGAGAATGCAGCAGCTACTTTTAGGCGGAAATGAGGGTCAACAATGCCCATTTGCATGCCTCACTGTGCTCATTACAACCTCACTGTGCCCATTACCTCACTGTGGCCATTACCTCACTGTGCCCATCCTCACTTTGCCCATCCTCACTGTGCCCATTACCTCACTGTGCCCATCCTCACTGTGCCCGTTACCTCCTTGTGCCCATCCTCACTGTGCCCATCCTCACTGTGCCCATTACCTCACTGTGCCCATTACAAGCTCACTTTGTCCATTGCAGCGTACCTGAAATTCCTGACAGGCTGCGCTGCGGGCGTTCATTTTTTAAAACGTGCGGCTTCCTCCTGGTCCCGTCCCGTGATAGGTGTTTGACACTGTGTTCAGTGTTCTGCCTATCACGTACGTTCTTTCATTCTCAGACTCAGTTTCCCAGCAGACACTGGGTTCAGTGTTCCGCCAATCACGGACGTTCTTTCATCCTCGGACAAGAAAAGGTCCGTGATAGGCGGAACACTGAACACAGTGTCTGCTGGGAAACTGAGTCAGAGAATGAAATAACGTCCGTGATAGGTAGAACACTGAACACAGTGTCAAACGCCTATCACGGAACGGGATGGGACCAGGAGGAAGCCGCAAATTTTAAAAACTGGATGCCCAAGGTACACTGACTCGAGTGTAGGCACAATATCACACTTTAAATTGGATTGGTTATCTCTACTCAGGTTAGATCTTTGAGTCCAGGTAGGAGGAAAGCAGAGGAATGACTCCTTTTGTGTCAGGCCTCTCTCTCCTGTCTCCTGACACCACAGGCCCAACCTGAAACACTCTATACATGTAGCCCTACCCCCGAAGGAGCCGCTGGTTGATTTGGAATCGGCCTACTAAGTTACCCTGGCGTTGTCTAGGGGTGTAGTTGTGAGAACAGCGGTAGTGAGCGAAGGTCCAGACAGCCAATAAAGGGTTTTTCAATGCTTTATTGTCCAGGCCAAACACGGCCAACATCAACATAAATTGGGAAGGTCAAGGTTGATGAAGGGAAAAAAAGAGAACCTTGCGGTATCAGGCCTGGATATCGAATGGAGACAATTTTGTAACTCTTCGCCACTCTACTTGGAGTGGGTAAAGTGCCCCTGGACAGACCCCTATGATAGGCCTGGCAGCCGAAGCGTCACTCCGAACTAGCTGGGAGGAACAGGTCTCTCACACAGACCGGGCTCTAGGGCCTCTGCCACAGGCCAATTTCAATAAAGGACTTAAGTGAATAAAGAGAGCGAATCCTCCCAGTAGACTTTTCCTATATAGGCCCCCGGATGACAGCAATCATACCTGTCAGTGGTCCGGACACCCGATCCCAGATTGGGATTTTCTCAACAGGTCCAGAAACCCAGTGAAGCACTGGGGTCCCCTTTTACCTCCGGATGAGGTTCGACGCAGTTTGCAGCTTTGGCCAGGTGGGCCGCGCCGGCAGGGGGCCATGGATGCGCGTACCCTGAAGGTGGATACCGCACCTGGAACGGGGACCCCGCAAAAGATTTGTTAGCACATGACCCCAGTCACAGATATACTCTCCCCCAGCATGCCCCGCGAGGGAAAAAAATCCTCCAATTGGCTGCTGAGGTATACTCGCTCCACCAGAACCCCTCTGTCGCCAACTGCCGGCCAGGGGTGGCACTGCACCCCTGGACCACAGACTGACCCAGTGGACATTTCCCAAAAGTCCCAAAATTGAAACAAACCATGAATGGGAGCAAGGTAACTCTCCCATTCCCCACTAACTTTAGCGTAGCGCCCATACTGAAAGTAAGGGGGCGCTACATACTTCCCCCACTTGAAATGACACTGTCCCCAGTGTCCAAAAGCATTCGAGCCCGAATGCTGACCTGATACCTGCCAAAAAAAAAGAAAAGGAGGAAAAGAAGGAAGGACAGAATACACACATGGTAATACAATTCTTAAAATGGCCTAAGACATACAACATACACAACCCTGCTATCTATCTGCCCATTCTCCGCAGTGTTTGATAGCAGGTGGGTCCAGAAGAAATCCTGTATATAGGAGAAAAAAAAAAACAAGAAAGCATGCAGTATGTACAATTTACTCTCTAATATTTACAACCTCTGAGGATGGGATTGAGACTGCACGCTCAAGCCTGAACGCAAAGTTTCCTCCCCAAAGAGTTCTAAACTATAAGGGCCAGATTCACAAAAGAATTACGCTGGCGTATCTATTGATACGCCGCGTAATTTTAAATTTCCCGCGTCGTATCCTTGTTTTGTATCTACAAAACAAGATACGACTGCATCTGGGATCGATCCGACAGGCGTACGTCTTAGTATGCCGTCGGATCGTAGATGCATTTTTTCCGCCGGCCGCTAGGTGGCGTTTCCGTCGAATTCCGCGTTGAGTATGCAAATTAGCTAGTTAGGGCAGACCACGAACGTACGTCCGGTCGGCGCATTTTTTTACGTCGTTTGCGTTCGGCTTTTTCCGGCGTATAGTTACCCTTGCTATTATGAGACGTACTCAATGTTAAGTATGGCCGTCGTTCCCGTGTCGAATTTTTAATTTTTTACGTTGTTTGCGTAAGTCGTTTGCGTAAGTCGTTTGCGAATACGGCTGTACGTAATTTACGTTCACATCAAATCCAATACGTCCTTGCGACGTAATTTGGAGCAATGCACACTGGGATATTTTACGGACGGCGCATGCGCCGTTAAAAAAAAACGTAAAAAACGCAGGGTCAAGTCAAATTTAAATAAAACACGCCCCCAACATCCCCATTTGAATTACGCGGCCTAACGCCGCAACACATACGTTACGCCGCCGTAAATAAGGGCGAAAGTTCTTTCAGAATACAGAACTTGCGCCCAAAGTTACAGCGGTGTAACGTATCGGGGATACAGTACGTTACGCCAGCAGAAAGATCCGCTGATCTTTCTGAATCTGGCCCTCAGTGCTGTGGAAGATACTCTGTGCAAGAATTATCAAAGTGAAACTTTAACAGTATTATCCTACAAAGAACGATGCAGAACACTGCCCCTAGCGGTCAGTGCGCTGGTACTGCAACAGTCACAAATGCAAAGGTGCAGAAATAGAAGCAAAGGGAAGTGAATGCAAAAATAGTTCTTCCTCTTGGTGGAATGTTCCGAAGCTGCTCAAAGAAAGTTGACAAAGTCCCCACTCTAATGCCTCGTTTCCACTGAGCGGATCGGTTCGGGTCGCTTAGAATGGAACGGGTTAGAATGGACCGGTCTATTCTGCAGAGCATTTCCACTGCAAATCGGACCATCCGGGACCATGCAAGGTTTAGAAAAAAAGCCTAGCACATCCACCAATCAGTGATATGTATTTGTAGGTCCGCCCTAATGGAACCGTTCCATTCTCTATGGCCCCACATCTGAAGCAGGACCCAGAATGGTCCGGTACGGTTCGCTTTTATGGCACGCTTTCATAATGGAAACACCCAAAAAAGCGTACCGTACCGAACCGTATTGAACCGATCTGCTCAGTGGAAACGAGGCATTACTGACTGAGCCCAAACCCCTCCCAAGAGTTCTACACAACAGTATGTGGTTCTAGAGAAGTAGGGAGGAAAGGGGAAACAAGGAAGAAGAGAAAAAAAATGAAAAGGAGTGGGGGCATACTTGTCCGTAACTTTCCCCTTCCTTGGGTGAACACCCAAACTAGGCGGCTGGCCTAATCACACACACAGGGCCCGGCAACGGGAACATCGGTACCCCACACAGGGCGGCATGCCCCGGGTTGGAGGAGCGGTGAGTCTAGTTTTAAAGAAACAAACACACAACGGGCTCACCTGCTCCTCAAGGCAAACATGGGCCACTGGGCCCGCAGGATGCGCTCTGAACCGGGCGCTTCTTCCTCCTTCTTCTTCTGGAGCCCCAACATCCCCCATAGCCCTGTTGCTCGGGGAATCGCGGCTCGAATAGGTGGTCAGAAAGATCACCATCATCCGTCTGGGAGCCTTCTGACCAACGATCAAGTTCCAAAGAGTCCTCTGCTCCAGCGGGAAGGTAGGTTAGCAAGGTTGTGGCTGGATTAGATCGAATGGTCCTCCGTATCTTCCCCCAGTCGAACGGTTCGGGAGATTTTTCTCCGGCAGGCACACATCGTATGGAGGCCGCGCCAGCCGAGGCGGTCTCAGTCTGTAAGCAGGCCGCACGGGCCATGAAGTCGCTCAGGTCCCCCATCCCATCCAACCCGATCCCAGATTGGGATTTTCTCAACAGGTCCAGGAACCCAGTGAAGCACTGGGGTCCCCTTTTACCTCCGGATGAGGTTTGAGGCAGTTTGCAGCTTTGGCCAGGTGGGCCGTGCCGGCGGGGTCCATGGATACAGGTACCCTGAAGTTGGATACCGCACCTGGAACGGGGACCCCACGAAAGATTTCTTAGCACACAACCCCTGTCACAGATATACTCTCCCCCACTCTCCCCCAGCATGCCCAGCATGCCCCGCGAGGGAAAAACTCCTCCAATTGGCTGCTGGGGAAAACTCGCTCCGCCAGAACCCCTCTGGCGCCAACTGCCGGCCAGGGGTGGCACTGCACCCCTGGACCACAGACTGACCCAGTGGACATTTCTGGAATGACAGAAGTCCCAAAATGTAAACAAACCATGAATGGGAGCAAGGTAACTCTCCCATTCCCCACTAACTTTAGCGTAGCGCCCATACTTAAAGTAAGGGGGTGCTACATACAAATCAACAGGTAATAGCTTAACCTCTTGGATAAACTGTCCCACACACCCAATGCATATGCAGAGCCCTGAATATGTGTGTGGGGATTTGTATGGCACTAACAGCTTCAGTCCTTTTAAACTAAAGATAAGATTTGTTCACGGTGTCTTCAGCTAGCCACTTTCGTTGGTGCACTTAAACTCCTAGATAGCAGGGCCAAACAACACAACTGGCACAGATTATCAAGTGAAACAGACAGGAAAACAAAGTGAGAGGACAATGGTGTCTGTATACAATGCCCCAGAAATGGATAGCCTTATCCCTTTATCCCTGTGGTACTACAAGTGTCAGTGAGATGACTACCAGCAGTGATGCCTGTATACAGCGTTCAAATAACTCCTTCTGTAGTGTAGTGTCTCTGTTCCCTGCAGAAATGCCCTCTGACCAAATCCTACGTTTAGGGCCCAAACAAACGTCCCGATACAGACAGGCTCTCTTGGTTACCCAACCGGTCACCTCACACTGGAACGATTCACTGTCAGTGTAGGTTTCTTTTCAAAATGCACCCAACATCCCCCACTATCAGGCTGGACATCCCAACTGGTGGTGGATGCCTGAATCGCGTGGGGAGATCATCTGAGAGACAGCACATCTCCCTTAGGTCTAGTGTCTTCCCTCCCTAAAGGCTGACTCACTTTTGCTCAGGACACAAAATTGAGTCTTTTACTTTCCTGTTACAGAGCATCCTGGGCTTTGTGAGGGATCTGCATGTCCCAGAATCTATTGCAGCTGCTTCCTGCAGCTTAGTACAGTCTCTCTGATTGGCTGCTGTAACTGTGCATTTAATTGGCTTACTTCTTCAAGGGGGGAACAAGAGAGGCTACTGAATGCACAGCTCTTTTGCACAGTCAGTGAAAAAGGAAGAAGCAGGGGGGGAGGGGGGAGCTGGAAAGCCTGTGTACATTGTTCCGGCCAGCTTGGCGGGGTTGTGGGTTATAGCGTAAGACACTCGCTACATATACATCAGACCAAAAAGAGGGACACTGAGAAGGAAAATGTGACAGGAAGTTTTGAATGCAAAAGAGCATTGGTCCTTTGGAATAATGCATAGTTGGGTGCTATATTCGAGCCGTGACACATTTATGTGTTGCAGCAGTGCAGGAAATGTGTTGCTTGCTGGCCAGCACTTACCTAACTAAAGGTAACACTGTACATTGTTAATGTGAATGCATATTTGTTTTTAACCACAGGATGGCAGTGTTTAGCATTACTGTTCATTACAACCTTAAAGTGGATGTAAACCGATTCATTAAATTTAAGATGGACACATATATCTGCAGTGTTTTCTTATCTCCCTTCAAAGCACTAAGTTTCATGGCTTTCTCCTGCTCAGTTTTTCTGTTATCAGCATGATAACTTCTAACAAGTTCTATGTCAACTGAGCTAAAACCAGTCTGAATGTTGTGTCTGGGAGGCTGCTATATATAGATTAGCAGAAAGCTGAACTAATAACAAACAACACAGCTCATACAGCTGTCTTGGCTGTGTGCCCAGACTTCACTTTCAGTGCTGAACAGGAAAATCTGTAACATGATCTGCACTTTCTAAAGAATATATAAAGCTGAAGACAGTAGATATACATGTAAAACTTATGTAGGGAGATTTGTTTAATCTCTGTGTATCATCTGGGGCTCTTCACTCCACTGGGTATATGTGAGCGTTTACATCCACTTTAATACAGGTGTACAGCGATTGCTGGGAGTTGTATGCTAGAAGCAGAATTTTTTCCCACTGTGAAGCTGAAACTAAACTACAGAGTCCGGAGGTAATCACCTGGGGGCGGGAGCAGATTAAAGCAGATTAAAGCAAAATTCCAGGAACATAGAGGGGTGTTGGAGAAAGACTTTGCTGATTTAAGGAGCATGTGTGAGAGTTGTGTTGAGCCACGTGGGCCTGGACTGGACTGAGTTAGGCCGAGAAGCCACAGAGAACCCTGTTAAGTCGAGCATTGAGTGGAAGAAGCAGACTTGTGGAGACCTGTTCACAAGCACAGCCTCTTTCTCAAGAGAAAAGGGGCCCCTCATCGCTGGACACTCATTGCTTAGCTGACCATTACATTGGGACTGGGTGAGAGGGTTCTTGACCCATTTATAGTCATTTACAAATAAAAACTGTTCAGGTTCTTCAAGTTAAAACACACACTTCTGCATAGGCCAATTAATTGTGACATATGTGCCAGTGCCTTTTATTGCTACAGACTGACATCCTTCAAATGCTATCATGGTCAATGCCTGCAGGTTACTGAACTAAGTTAACCCCTCTGCAGGAGAACTGTGACAACCATGTTGCCTCTTCAAGAGAATCATTCTATTCACCATATCTAAAAGGGACCTTTCACTTTTCATTGCGTGCCAACATAAAGGCCTCAACCAAGCCGGCAGAAGAATCAACCTTCCAGATTGATTGTGCTCAGGGACTGTCTTTCTTAGAAGTAATGGTGTGCATGAGATTTCCTAGTGCTTAAACCTAGATTCTGCTGACTGAGGGCCTTTGAGTGAGCTAGCCCTAATTGCTTTCTAGTCCCCCAGTCGGAGGGCTATTATTTATATCCTTAGTCTTGCAGGACTAGTAGCCACGCTGTACTGTATTGCTTTTGTGCTGATTCACCTTGCTTACTGTTTAAGTTTCTGTTTCAGCCTGGGAGATTGGGCACTGATAAGGTCATGTCTCTGCTCATTCTGCTGTCTCCTCCTGTCAACCTGATCCTTGTCAGCATATTTGCATAAAGTACACTTATTTGGCTCCCAGATGTACCCCTCTCTCTTTCCAAGTATGAGTACAGCTGTACATGAGATTGCAAGAGGCTAATACCAATTCAAACTCAAGTGCTTACACACAAAAAGTGTAATTATTTAATCATAAATACAGAATACAGAAGCCACATTCATTTATGTCTTTTTTGCCTCGAGTTTGTCTGTTCTTTTACTTGTTCCATGGATATGCTTGTTGCATGGGCAGAGAGTATTACGCTGATGAATCAATCAGAATTTAACCTTCATAGCTGTGACTTTAGAGAACCAAAATCGAATAAGTTGCTTAGGATTATCGTATTTATCGGCGTATAACACGCACAGGCGTATAACACGCACCATAACTTTAAGAGGGAAGTTTCAGGAAAAAAAACTTCCACAGCTCCCTCTATTTTCAGGGTAAAACATTGAGTGTTATACGCCAATAAATACAGTACTTCACTCTTTGCCCTTTCCTACTATATAAGCCTGATTGAGACTTCTTCAAATGTTGTCACAGAAATGATCTAGGTTTATTTTTGTAGCACACTGAATGCACTACAGTAAATTCTTCAACATCTGTTCCCTAAATTCGTTCAGCACTTTTCATTTAACACAAGGACGACTGGAGATATCCCACTGCTGTGTGCCACTCAACTGTTTGCTGATGGCCCAGGTGTCATCTGAATTTCATGGCGAGATAGGAAGAGAGACTACATACATAACATATTCCCATCAGAAACATATTTAAAACATGTTGACGTAGGTAAATTCTTGTCGGCTTCAGTCAATTCTCTAGTGATGCAGTCAATTCTCCAGTGGTGCTTTTTATAGATGAAGAATTTGCATCTTAAGCTATCCCCGGTGTAATATCAACACATCAAGTCGGAACTACAAAGCTTCTGCCTAAGCTGGGTGATGTCTTTTAAATACTCAGGACAAAAATAAGAATGGGATAGGAATGTTGATGAATCCAGCCTACAACACTGCCAGATAAGTCTCTTTCTTTCTGTATTTGATCCCCCTCCTCTTCAACAAGAGCGCTGTATTATTCAGAAGTACAATAACAAAAGAAAGACTTTTTAGGATCCTCTATTCTTCATAGGCCGCATCCAGTTTTATCGTTTTTGTTTACTTTAAAACTATGATGACTGACAGCTTGGGGATACAAAAGAAAGCACAAAGGGAACATTTTAAAGCTGTACAAACAAGCCCGGTCAATGCGTTGTAAGTAAAATGCATGTCTCCAGAGTTCTGTTCATGTTAACTCAGCAAAGTGTATTTTGGAAATGTTGGAGGTGAGGTTGGCCATATGCAGAGATGTATAATCTATCCAAGCACTGCTAATATTAATCAGGGGAGAACCTATGCCATGCAAACCTAGGACACCTCCAGGGCCGGATCTATACTTCTTGTATCTCTAGGCCAACTGTTGTGTGACACTCTCCGTCCCAGTGGACTTGTGGATTTGCTTGCCATAATTCATATACAGTAGCTGAGGATGGAGGTTGGTAGGTCAAACGAGACTGACTACTTTGTCAGAACAATATCTTTTCATTTTTTCTGCAATTTGGTTCTAGGTGAACAGAGCCAGCATGATACACTGTTGTACTGTAGGTATGGCATAAAAGGGCACAATTCATTTGGGCCCATGCACATGGGTCCTGCGGCCGCCCCTCCCCCTCCCCTTTTCAGGCCTGGCTTCTACTGGCAAAATTATATGGTCAGTATAGTAAAACACCTGATTGTTACTATAAAACACCTGTGCAATTTCTCCTGCTTCTAGTAAATTACAGGTACCTGGATAAGTGGGCTCTGACTGGTCCAGGTAGAGCAGGTGACCGCTGGAAGGTTCTGGATTCCGGATGGACCCTATATAAGGCTGCAGCTGCGTCCACTCAGGGCTGTTGGCTGGGTACTGGACTTTGATCCTGCGGGCCCGCCATGAACTCACTCCTGAGGGAACTCCTTGTGAGAGCAGAAAGCGCCGGAGGGGAAGACTGGATCCGCCGCTGCCTGGCCATGGAAGATTCGGCTGAAGAACGGACCGCAGATGTGGGAGAAGGACCGTCGGCGACACACGCGGCAACCGAGGAGGAACAGCGCCATGATGCCAGCCCTCCCACCTCGAGACCCAGACGCAGCTGTGCGGCGGAGCGATCTGTAGTCGCAACGCCTGAAGAAGAGGAGTCCCGGCGCCAGCAGGAGGATGCAGTCGCCACCCCTACAGTGAGGAGGTCTGGCCGAGGCAAGCGGGCCCCCTCCTCCTCCCCATGCAGACCTGGTGGAAAAGGGAGCCGTGGGCGGCGCACAGCCGTGCCTCCAGCTCCTAGCCCAGCTCCTATACCAGCTAGCAGCACACACCAGCCGCCAGGGCGCCACCTACAGGACGGAGGCCAGAACGCACCGGAGGCTCTGCAAGGTAAATTAACCCCTGCTCTCCCAGTAATGTTGCCTCAGGCTGCTTACAATGGTTCTGTCCCTCTGCTGGATTCTCTCCTTTCTTCTTTGTCTAAAATTGCAGAGGCAGTGGTGTCCCAGCAAAACTCACCTGCTGTACCCTCTGAACCTGCTTTACCTGTGAATAATTCTCCTGTTAAAGTGTGGTCTAATGTCAATATGCCTGCTTCTACAGTTATGCATACACCTGTTTTTACTAACACTTATCCTACAACAGAATTATTTAATCATCCTGTCCCTGAAACATCTGTCCGTGAGGTAATGCCCTGTGCACTATCACCCCTGGGTTTTCATTTAACTACATCTCTAAAAGAAAAAATTTGGAAAGGGGAATTCATTGACATGCTGTCTCTACTTCCCTCTGCCAAAGAATTTTTGCGCACAGACAGAAGGGTGGATGATAGGTCAGAGGATGATAGGAGGAGGCCGGTAGCCAGGTCCTTTTTTAATTGGCTGCAGGCCTTCTGCATCTTCGCTAGCGTAATGGGAGAAAAATTCCCGGATCGCTGCAGCGGCCTTTTCCAGCATGTGGAAATCATACTGGAAGCGTACAAAAGCTTTGGTGGTTTCGGATGGTTTGCATACGATGAATCCTTCCGCCAGAAGTTGGCTGTTTATCCCAGCCTGCAATGGGGCATGAAGGACGTAGGCCTCTGGCTAAATCTTATTGTCCCCCAGAGATCCGTCCCTCCGAAACCAACGCCTCAAGTCAATAGCACTGGCCAGTCTCCATACAAGAAAGGTTACTGCTATTCTTTCAATGAAAGTCAGTGCAAGTGGGGTAATTCTTGCCGCTTTAAACATGAATGCTCCTTCTGTTCAGGTCCACACCCCGTGGCAAAATGCTTTAAAAAGAACACCCCTACCAGCTCCCAAAGGGATATTTTTTCCAAAAGCCTGCACGCCAGTGAGGCTGGAAAACATGCTTCATTGGTTGGCAATCTATCCAGACAGGGTGAAGGCCAGCCTCTTAACTGAAGGTTTTAGGGATGGTTTTCCTTTACCAACTTTTACAGGTATAGGTTGCCAACCAGTTAAAAATTTGAAATCAGTGGACAGGTTTCCTGAGGTTGTCCGGGGAAAAATATTAAAAGAAGTCAGAGAGGGTAGAGTAGCAGGTCCTTTTGCCTCGCCACCTTTTGTTAATTTCCGCATTTCTCCCCTGGGTATCGTACCAAAAAAGGAACCCAATGCTTATCGTTTAATTCACCATCTATCATTCCCGGCGGGGAGCTCATTGAATGACGATATAGACACTTCCCTTTCTTCAGTTTCCTATTCAACTTTTGAGGATGCCATAAAGGTGATCCGGCGCCTTGGTCAAGGCGCGCTATTGGCTAAGGCGGACATTAAAGCTGCCTTTAGGCTGCTGCCTATTGCCCCATTTTCTTTCAACTCGTTAGGTTTTTGTTTCGAAGACAAGTATTTTTTCGATATGTGTCTACCAATGGGGTGTTCACTATCCTGCGCTTATTTTGAGTCGTTCGCGTCCTTTTTAAAATGGGTTGTATCTTTTGAGTCAGGTCTGGACTACATAGTCCATTACCTGGACGACTATCTCTTCATCGGGCCGGCAGGTTCCCCGGCATGTTTGCAGCTGTTGCAGCTTTTTTCAAAAATATCGGCTTATTTTGGTATTCCCCTAGCAGAAGAGAAGACCATCCTCCCGTCGGTGTCCCTCGAATTCTTGGGTATCACAATTGACACCCTTGCCTTGGAATTTCGGTTGCCAGAAAGCAAAATCGATCGTCTGAAATTGGTCATAATTGGTATGCTTCGAAAAAAGAAGGTTTTATTGAAGGAGCTCCAATCCTTGCTCGGCCTGTTGGCATTCGCGTCCAGAATCATGCCGGTCGGCAGAATATTTTCACGTCGTCTGTCATTGGCAACATCGGGGCTCAAATCTCCGTTTTCGCACGTTCGATTATCTGCAGAACTGAAAGATGACCTGTCGGTATGGTTTAAATTTTTTGATCAGTATAACGGGAGGTCATTTTTCCAAGCGGATTTTGTTTTGGCTACTGAGCTAGAGCTTCACACTGACGCAGCGGGCTCCTTGGGCTTCGCGGCCATATGGCAAACACACTGGCTTTGCGGCGCCTGGCCTGCCTCTTGGGTGACCCGAAAACTCACCAAGAATATTGTTTTGCTGGAATTTTTTCCTATTGTGGCAGCTTTCGAACTTTGGAGTGTTCACTTCGCGAATAAGCGTATAACGGTGCAGACGGACAACAAAGGGGTGATGTTTGCCATAAACTGTCTCTCTTCCAAATCCTTGTCAGTAGTCAGGTTGATTCGGCATTTTGTTTTGCTTTGTCTAAAACATAATATTTGGGTGAAGGCTCAGCATATTCCCGGTAAGGCTAACACTATTGCGGATGCTCTATCCCGTTTTCAGATGTCACGGTTCCGGCAGTTATTCCCACAGGCAGATCCCGAGGGTTGTGTATGTCCAGCTCATCTGTGGGACCTGATATAGCAAGCCTTTCTACAGTAATCCAGAACTCTGTATCCCCTCATACTTGGTCGGGCTATTCGGCCGCTTGGAATCGGTGGTTAGTTTTCTGTAGATCCCTGGATTTTGATTGCTACCAATACTCGGAGGGAGCGGTTCTATCCTTCTTGTGTACATTGATGCACGAAAATCTATCACACGGCCACATATCTAAGATTTTGGCTGGTGTATCTTTCTTTTTTAAGTTACATAACCTACCTTCGCTGAACATGTTCTTTTCGGTCAAACAAGCCCTGAAGGGTTATAGGAAAAGCACGTTTGTACAGGATAAGCGTAGGCCAGTATCAGTTGAACTGCTCAAAAGAATTTGCGTGTCCACAAATTACACTTGTCTGAATCAATTTGAGGCTGGTCTGTTCACAGCAGCTTTTTGTATAGCCTTCTTCGCAGCACTTAGAGTATCTGAGTTGGTACCAGCGAATAAATCTGGAACTTCGGGTCTGTTGTTCCAGGATGTCATTGTCTCCAATGAGGGGATCGATTTGTTTATACGTCATTCAAAGACGGATCAGCTGGGAAAGGGGTGCTGTATACAACTCTACCCCTGTGGGGACCAAATTATTTGCCCGGCGTTAGTTTTACAAAGATACTTGGCCATCAGGCCCCCTTACACAGGTAATTTTCTCTGCCACAGTGACGGCTCACCACTGACCAAATATCAGTTTAGTTCAGTTTTTAAGAAGTGTTTACGGGCTATTGGTATGTCGGATGCTTTCTTCTCAACCCATTCTTTCCGCATCGGCGCTGCAACGGAGGCGGCAAGGTTGGGGCTCGATGAGGCAATCATCCGCAGGTTGGGGAGATGGGAATCTGGTAGATTCAAATTATATGTCCGGCCTAACCTTCTTCCTTGATTTTCAGGTTTTCACAACACCATATGGATTTTAGGGCACTCGTTTCTTTTCTGGGCACGTAGGAGAGCATCTCAGCGTTGCTACATGGAGAACTTAACGCTTCCAACTGACGCCTTCTCAGTATTATGGCAAGGTATTCGGGGGTTGCGCTGGTGTCAAGTGTCTTTCCAACTAGCCCAGCTAAGCGCACAATGGCCCCCTCCCTCTGTTATCATTATACATGCAGGCGGTAATGACATCGGGAAAATGAAATCCATTGAGTTGCTTTTTAATATAAAGCGGGATTTTCAAAGGTTTAAGCTAGCTTTCCCATCTTGTAAATTTGTTTTTTCTGATCCACTTCCCCCCAGCTTAAGCCGCTTGAGAAGGTAAGAAGGCGGGTGAACAGATCTATGGAAAAATTTATGCCATCTATTGAAGGTTTTTCCTACAGACATGCTGATTTGGAAGGGGGTATCCCAGGGTTTTATCGATCAGATCTTATCCATTTATCCGAAGTTGGTTTGGATTTATTTAATTTGGGACTGCAAACCTGTGTAGAAATGGCCGTGGCTGTTGGGTAGGCCAGTCCTGTTTGCAACAGGTCTGGCTGGTGGGGGACTTTACAGTTTTTCCAAGTTTAAGCTGCTCGAGTCCTATGGCTGAGCAGGGAATTTTTTGGTTTATTAAAGTTTACTATTCAATTCAATAATTTGATTAAATAAAGATGGTTATTCTATATAGATTAATTTTGTTTAAACCAATAAAGGTGCCACGGCCATTAAAATGCCAAGCAGTTGTTTTGATTTTTTGTTCACTGGGAGTTTTGGGTTCGGAGGGGGTGGGTGGTGTGGCCTGCGGTCCCATGGCATAAAAGGGCACAATTCATTTGGGCCCATGCACATGGGTCCTGCGGCCGCCCCTCCCCCTCCCCTTTTCAGGCCTGGCTTCTACTGGCAAAATTATATGGTCAGTATAGTAAAACACCTGATTGTTACTATAAAACACCTGTGCAATTTCTCCTGCTTCTAGTAAATTACAGGTACCTGGATAAGTGGGCTCTGACTGGTCCAGGTAGAGCAGGTGACCGCTGGAAGGTTCTGGATTCCGGATGGACCCTATATAAGGCTGCAGCTGCGTCCACTCAGGGCTGTTGGCTGGGTACTGGACTTTGATCCCCACCCCCCCTCCCTGTCGTTGGCACAATTATGTGGTTTGTCACCCCCGAATCGGGGGGGGGACTTTACAGTTTTTCCAAGTTTAAGCTGCTCGAGTCCTATGGCTGAGCAGGGAATTTTTTGGTTTATTAAAGTTTACTATTCAATTCAATAATTTGATTAAATAAAGATGGTTATTCTATATAGATTAATTTTGTTTAAACCAATAAAGGTGCCACGGCCATTAAAATGCCAAGCAGTTGTTTTGATTTTTTGTTCACTGGGAGTTTTGGGTTCTGAGGGGGTGGGTGGTGTGGCCTGCGGTCCCATGAGGAACAGCAACACAAAATACATAAATGCTGAGAGTCATGACACTAATGCCCTGTACACACGATCGGTTCGTCTGATGAAAATGGACCGTTTTCATCGGACGAACCGATCGTGTGTGGGCCCCATCGTTTTTTTCCCATCGGTGAAAAAAAATTGAACCTGTTTTCAAATGTTCTGATGGCTAAAAAACTGATAGAAAAAAACGATCGTCTGTCGGGAAATCCATTGGTCAAAAATCCACGCATGCTCAGAATCAAGTCGACGCATGCTCGGAAACATTGAACTTCATTTTTCTCTGCACGTCGTTGTGTTTTACATCACAGCGTTGGACACGATCGGATTTTTAACTGATGGCTTGTAGGCAAGACTGATGAAAGTCAGCTTCATCTGATGAAAAAATCCATCGGTCCGTTTTCATCGGATGAACCGATCGTATGTACGTGGCATAAGAGTAGTAGTGATGGAGCATGTCCACTTTCTCCCTTCAACTACTGTACAACCAAATTGACCCATCTCTATGTTGGCCAGCCGTACTTGCCAATACAATTTTGTGGAAGGATGGAGGGAGTGGGCAGGCTATGTCACTAGTAGACATTGGGGTCCATTTAAGACAAATATTTTAAAAACAATCCTGCGCTCAATCCAGTGAAATTTTTTAAAGGAGACTACTGTGGAAAATAACTTCAAACATGCAATAATGTAGCCATCCAATCTTCGAAATACTGTAAAAACATGCACAAGAAAGCTTACGCGTTTTGGGGGACACACCCCCTTCCTCAGAGAAAGGCCCCCGGAAACGCGTACGATTTTTCACCGGGTTGCATCAGATGAGTTACCCGTTTTACCTGCTGTTGCTGTTCATTTGATGAGCTTGATTTTATTCCAATGTTATGAGTATAACACTGTTGTGTGTGTTTAATGGATGGTTTTGGTGGTGGTGCACCACTCTCTTGAGTATGTTTTTATAGTATTGGGGTAGATTTATTTAAAGAGGTTGGAGCTGGAGGTGCACAAGCCACGTTCTTATTTTTGTGCTGTGTTGGACTCCCTCAATTTAAAGGGGTTGTAAAGGAAAAAAAATGTTTTCATAATAAGCATCCTTTACCTGCAGACATTCCTCTTTTCACTTCCTCATTGTTTGTTTTTGCTCAGAAGTTGCTCTATTTCTTCTCTGTTCTGTTCACTTTCTGCTTGTCTGATTTTTACTCACCACCGTGGAGGGAGGCTTTACTGCGGTGGTCAGTGACATGCTCGCCCCCTCCTGGGAACTACATCTGTGTGGCAGGATGCTCTCTACGTGTTAGAGACTTCAAGGAGGTGTGAATTACTAGGCGTGCCACAATGCATACTGGGAAATGTAGTTCTTACATGAACGAGCGCCGCAAACCAGGAAGTGAATGAGAGAACAGAAACTAGAACGCTGGAAGTGATATACCTGTAGATGAAGGAATTTAATAGGTTTTTACTTGTTTTTTAACAGAATCATTACACTATTCTTTCTGTCTACCTTGCAGACATTAATATTAGGCAAAACATTTTTTTCCTTTACAACTCCTTTAAGGAGGGCTGCATCGCTTGTTCCTTTCAGTCTGCATCGCTTGTTCCTTTCAGTCTGGATTGCTCAGTTACAGTTACAGTTACAGCAGGCGGCTCCATGATTTCTGAGCACTGAAGTGTCAAGTTTTCCTTCCTCTATTTTGGGGGAGATTAACTAAAACTGGTGCACACAGAATTTAGTGCAGCTGTGCATAGTAACCAATCAGCCTCTAGGTTTTATTGTCAAAGCCTAATTGAACAAGCTGAAGTTAAAAGCTGATTAGTTACTATGCACCCCCTAAGCAGTTTGTGTTGGCAGTTGGGTGTAAAGGGGCAATACAAGCTTCAGAAGATGTACAGTATATCAAGGTGTCTACACTTAAACAGGAGCTAAACTGAGGAAGCTTTGCTTCATAACATGCAGCAGAAGGCAACTGGCTAGTCATAAGTATTGCCTGAGATCGCCCTGCAAGCCTACAATTGTTCTGCTCTGTATTTATGTATGGAGGTTGCCATGTTTGTTGGGGAAGAGCTTTTCATTCTCTTTTCATTGCTTCCCTCTAATGACTGGTATTTAAGAAGCAGCAGGGGAGGAAACACAGTTCCAAAGAATTAATGAAGCAAGTTTGGGAAGATCCTTCTACCGCAGGTCCTCAGGTACAACTTTCCTTCCAGAGGGGGGAACAGTAAGCAGCACAGTAATGACACCACCAAATCTCACTTCAAATCTCCTCAGATTAGTGGACAGAGGCAGCACTGCCTTATATAATCTCACACTGCAGATATACAGCTATGGGGTTTAAAGTGGAGGTTCACCCTATAAAAAATTTCTAACACTACATCCAGCCCAGTTCTGCATATAAAATGACACTGACCTTTTTTTTTTGTTTGCCGTAGATAGCGTTTTGTGCACTGGCGCCGAATAGAGCCGAGCCGCCCGGAGCTTCCTTTGGGAAGTCATGACGCGCTGTGTGCGCCCTCGTTTAGCATGTCAATCAATTGGCATGTCAATAGGAACGCCCACTCCCGCGGGATTCCCTACCCGGAAGCCGCGGTGAATTCTAAGGCTAAACGCTATCTACGGCAAACAAAAAAAAAGGTCAGTGTCATTTTATATGCAGAACTGGGCTGGATGTAGTGTTAGAAATGTTTTATAGGGTGAACCTCCACTTTAAGCTGGCCATAGATGGATCTAAATTTCGATCCATCTTTGGTCGTTCTAATGATCGACTTCTGTCGAAAGGTAATGTTGAAAATTTTCCGTTCAATCAGCAACTGCAGCCAATTAGCTGCAGCGCTGATCAATGTATTCTGTCAAAATACAATAGCATAGTGTGGGGTGTTTTTATTTTTGATCAGCTGATTGAAAACAAAAAGGCCTATTTTTGAGCAGCCTAACACACAGGAGTGCCTAGACACTCTCACAAAGTTGCTTTAAGCTGTTAAGCTGCTTCCAATGGGCCTTTTTAGCCTGTGTAATTTTGTATAGATGTAGCCAGGTGTAGCCAGCTTGGTACTCTCCTGCCTCTTCTTGCCTCCCCCTGGCACTGATCTGCCAGCCAGGACTTTAGTTGTGTGTATTCTCCTGCTCAACCACTCTACCCTGATGTCAGCAGTGATAAGAGTGGGCTAATCGGGAGCAGCGGCTATGCTGCATGTTTCTTTACCCGGACCTCCAACCCCCCCCCCAGTCTGCTGTGCACATGGGTAAGAATGCTCCCCATGCTGTTGCTCTATACAGAGAGACAGGAGTCGATCTGTGTGTAATTTCTGCATGATCCTCCCCCACCCCCCCCGGTAGGCAGATCGGATCCAATCGGAGGGTGGGGAAAAGGGGCCAATGGGGACACCAGAATCATGGGAGCTGTTGTTCTTAAAGGGGCGCTGCACCATGCTTGAGAATGGATGCTAATGGCTCCCGGACTTCAATTCCAACAAGCCACTGCACCATGGGAAGGAGTGCTTTTCCTGTGCAGACCGAGAGAGATCTGGACCAGTCTAGGCAGGAGAGAGGAGAGTGCAGACCTACTGTATAGTCAGGATTTTTGCTCTCAGCCTGCTGGGACCAGGGCCATCAAGAGAGGAGCTAGAGGACCTGTTGTGGTTTCTGTTTGTCTCTACCAGGAAGAAAGAACAGACCTACAGATGAGTCTTGCAGAGCTGCCTTCAGAGACTGAGCTTGAGGGAGAGAGTCACTTCATCTTCAGAACTGGAGTTGAGAGACTAGACCCTGTGTGAGCATCCAAGCCGAGAGACTGAGCCACAGTTGGCTGCCAGGAGGGGTAAGCTGAACTACACCTTTAACCTCTCAACAGACAAAGTTAACGCTCTAGAGACTGCTTTTACTCAGCTTTTTAATTATGTTCTCTGCCACTCTTAACCACTTCAGCCCCGGACCATTTGGCTGCCAAATGACCGGGCCACTTTTTACGATTCGGCACTGCATCACTTTAACTGACAATTGCGCGGTCGTGGCGAAGTGGCTCCCAAACAAAATTTATATCCTTTTTTTCCCACAAATAGTGGCCCAGATTCAAGAAGCTATTGCGCCCGCGCAACCATAGGTTGCGCGGCGCAATAGCTGTTTTGCTCCCACGTAGCGAATGCCCCTGATTCAGGAACATCGCTATGCAGACTGCAGCCTAGGATATGACAGACATAAGCCTCCTTATGCCTTCATATCTCAGGCTGCATTCTTGCGTTGGCCGCTAGGGGGCGCGGCCATTGTGATCGGCGTATAGTATGCAAATTGCATACTACCACCGATTCACAAAAGTTGCGCGGGCCCTGCGCACGCAAGGTACGGAGTTTCCGTACGGCGACTTTAGCGTAAGGCTGCTCCTACTCATAGTAGGCGCAGCCAATGCTAAAGTATAGCCACCCTTCCCGCTCGTGAAATTTGAATTTCACGTTGTTTACGTAAGTGATTCGTGAATGGCGCTGGACGCCATTCACGTTCACTTAGAAGCAAATGACGTCCTTGCGACGTCATTTGCCGCAATGCACGTTGGGAAAGTTTCCCGACGGAGCATGCGCTGTTCGCTCGGCGCGAGAGCGCACCTAATTTAAGTGATTCCCGCCCCCGGCGGGATCATTTACATTAGGCGCCCTTACGCAGGGCAAATTAGCATAGCGCCCGCGCAATTTACGGAGCTACTGCTCCGTGAATCGCGGGCAAATCGAAATATTTGCGTGGGCGCAGAGCAAAAATCGTTGCCCTTTGCCCACGCAAATATTGCGCGGTTCTACCTGAATCTGGGCCCGTGCTTTCTTTTGGTGGTATTTGATCACCTCTGCGTTTTTTATTTTTTGCGCTATAAATAAAAATAAAGCGTAAATTTTGAAAAAAAAAAATATTTTGTACTTTTTGCTATAATAAATATCCCCAATTTTTTTCTTCGTTTATGCCCGTGCCATTCTGCCGACGTATATCTATGTGAGGCGGTTGGCAAGTGGTTAAAGAGACAGTTCACGTGTACCACCAAAAGAAGGGCCCCACCGAAAGCCAGCCAACGATAACTATGAGGCCTCGTACACACGACCGAACATGTCTGCTGAAACTGGTCCGCTGACCAGTTTCAGCAGACATGTTTGGTCGTGTGTACAGCCGACCGGACTGGATTCCCGGCCGAGCGGACTTTTTCCAGCGGACAAATGTTTCTTAGCATGCTAAGAAACATGTCCGCTGGAAGCCTGTCCGTTGGACGTGTTCGGTCGTCTGTACAGACTCACCGGACACGTCCGATCGGCCGCCATCCCTCGCATGCGTCGAATTGATTCGATGCATGCGTGGAAGCATTGACCTTCCAGGGTCGCGCTTGACGATGACGCGGCGCGGCGACAGCGCGGCCACGTCGCGACACATCACCGCGTTTGTTTTCCACGGGGATTTTGGTCTGATGGTGTGTACGGCCATCAGACCAAAATCCGGCAGCGGACATGTCCGATGAAAACGGTCCGTGGACTGTTTTCATCGGACAGATCCGCTGGTGTGTACGGGGCCTTAGACATAGTCTCCCCTGCTGCTGGGGTTATATGCATAGTCCTACTGTTCTTCTGAGTTAGTTGATGCAGACTCTAGTTGCACCTGTAATAGTTTTATTTATCTTTGTATTAGTCTTTTGAGGGCAAGTTAGTGGGTTAATGATTGTTCACCTGATATAGAGCCTATAATTTGGTTAATTACTGTATTTCTTCCTTGATCCATGCTTTGTTTAGTTGCAATTTCCTTAATATATTTATTTAAATTACCTACTTTTGACCTACTTTCTGTGAGTTAATATAGAGGGGTAATAAATGGCTTTCAGATTATGACCAACTGTGTTAGAGGGGATTGAGCAGTTGAGAGAGTTGTAGTAGAACAGGGAACCTATTTTCACCAGCGGCTCCTGCAGGGCTAAGCACCACATAGACTTGCATAAATGCTGGATTTATACCTAGCTGTTGACTGTTGGAATATGGTTTGAAAAACCCATTTGAGATTTTCGCACAGATGTGATGATTCCTGCATAGCATTAGGAGTACATTGATTGTTAAGTTGTCTGGTTTGTATTTTATATATTGCCTGTATGCGTTTTATATTCTTTCATCAGCTCTTCTTCATAGTTCCAAGATCTTCTTCTTGGCTAAACATTTAATCATTCTCTATGTTCCCACAATTTAAAATAAAAAATTTACAGCAAAAAAAAACCCCAAAAAAACAAAACAATGTAAAATCTTCAAAATGTGACTTAAACGGGCTCTTCTGCTAAGTTATGTTACCAACCTTGATAAGACACACCCAAAACTTAATATCCTGCTGTGTCCAAATGTGGTATAGCTCTGTATAATCCAGGAAGTAATGATTGTCAGTGATATATGGCTTTGTGTCTGCTCAGTGTGTAATGTTTCATCCTCCTTTGTCGTGCACCGAGTATATTGGCAGACAGATCACTTTTCACACTCATCATTGCATGTTTTGTAATGCCATATTGAAGTAGATTCTTCAAAGGGAATTACTGACGAAAGGCAACCACGACTAAACTGAAAGCAGCCCTCCCATAGTATATCATCTGCGTTTGCATTGCTCTGTTTAGGTTCTGGCAGCAGATGTTTACAGCTCAGATCCACAGGCCTCTCATTTTAGTTCAGATGATACATAAAACATATTTAAAGGGAGGAGGATCATTTATTTACAAGTTATAGTAATTTAAAGCAAGTTCATTAAAGAAAACATCAATTGGCCTATTCAGGACTAAATGACAGGTTCTCTCAACAGGCCCATCAGTTTATTTTTGTCACGTTGGAGAGATTTCCTTTAAAGTGGAGGTTCACCCTTAAAATCTATTTTTAACATTAGATTGAGGCTAATTAGGCAAAGCAGAATCGGGTGTTTTTTTTTAAAATCAATGTAGTACTTACCGTTTTAGAGATCGATGTTTTCCGCCGCTTCCGGGTATGGGCTGCGGGACTGGGCGTTCCTATTTGATTGACAGCCTTCCGACGGTCGCATACAGCGCGTCACCAGTTCCCGAAAGTAGCCGAACGTCGGTGCGCAGGCGCCGTATAGAGCCGCACAGACGTTCGGCAACTCGTGACGCGATGTATGCGACCGTCGGAAGGCTGTCAATCAAATAGGAACGCCCAGTCCCGAAGATCATACCCGGAAGCGGCGGAGAACATCGATCTCTAAAACGGTAAGTACGGCATTGATTTTTTAAAAAACACCCGATTCTGCTTAAAAAATTAGCCTCAATCTAATGTTAAATTTTTTTTTTCGGGTGAACTCCCGCTTTAAAGACACATCAGGAATTGATAGGGCATCTCTACAAGTTGAGGGAAAATCCCTTTTCAGACAGTTGACACCAGGACAGGTGTCTCCATTAGAATCCTGTTTCTGTCCTGGTGACAACTCTAAAGTGTTGGATTTCCTATTACTTTCTGTGTTGGTAGCATGAATAGACTGGGTGAATCTGGCAATGGACACACAAACAGCAACCAAAACCAACAACAGGAGTTCTAATCCTTTAACATTGTATCCAAGCATAACTCCTCTTCCAAGCTGAATCATGTTCAGTGTCATTTATCCTATTTCTTATAAGCCTAGGGTGTCAATTGCCCCTGACCCGGCCTCAGAGAAAAATGCTGTAAATAGCTGCAGAACATCATTACGTGACAATGTTCTCTGTAGCATTTTGGATCCACCAACTGCCAAAAGAAGAAGACGATGAAGAAGATCTGTGATGCCATGGCCCTGGACCGAGGGCATGAGGGGAAAAAAGGTATGTGTAAAGGTTTTACTTTATGGGTCATGGGGTGCTCCAGTCAAGTGGTTGGAGGGGCAAATGGGTTTAGGTTCCTGAGCTTGGAGTAGGGCTTTAAGTGACAATTGACTTTAGAATCAATTTACAAAAAAAGGCAAAAAAGAAAGTTAATCACAATAGCGAAGAGCTTGACTAATCGGGTTGCATAGACTAAATTATCCTCTATGACAACAAAGAATCTCACTGGTCTCTCTATCTGATAATCAAGTTCTAATCTACACAGTTGGGCCCGGATTCACATACCTTGGCACATAGTTATGCCGGCGTAGCGTATCGAATATACGCTACGCTGACGTAGCGCAGAGCGGCGAGCACAGTATTCACAAAGCACTTGCTCCCTAATCTACACTGGGTTCCCTCGGCGTAACTCGTCATAAGTGGCAGTGGGCGTGAGCCATGCTAATGAGGCGTGACCCCATGTAAATGATGGGCCGAGCGCCATCAAGATACGAATAACGAACGGCGCATGCGCCGTCCCATGGACGCTTCCCAGTGCGCATGCTCAGAATCACGTCGAAACAACTGCCTAAGTTACGTCGAATCACTGCCTACGACTTGAATGTAACCTACGACTAGCCCTATTCACGTACTACTTATACGACGTAAAAAACGACAGCTGTGTTCCCTGGTGCAGCCATTTGCATTGATGCTGCTGACTTACACCTGCTTTATGAGGCTTAACTTTACGTCGGACGTACGACTTACTTAAACCGCGTATATTGATGCGCCGGGCGCAAGTACGTTCGTGAATCGACGTATCTCACTCATTTGCATATTCTAATCGTATATCAATGGGAGCGCCCCTTGCGGCCAGCGTAAATATGCGCCCACGATACAACAGCGTAGAAAACATACGTCGGCCGGATGAAGCCTATTTTCAGGCGTATCTTGCTTTCAGAGTCAGGCGCATAGATACGACGGCACATATGTGCACTTACGCTGCGTATCTCGAGATACGTCGGCGTAAGTGCTACGTGAATCCGGCCATAATGTTTTGATCTTTATATGGTTTTAGTTGTAAACAAATGGGTTAACTTACTGTGCCCCAGTGCCTTCGGGCATCATTGCTTTCTGCCACGTTGCTGCGGCAATATGAAAAGAGCGAATAAATGGACGAGTGGAGATGGGGCCCGAATGTTTCCCCTCTTTGGACAAAAAATCAGAAGAGAATTTCTTCAGATCAATACTGTATAAAGTAAAACATCTGGGAAGCATACAGCGCAGCTCGTGAGATCAGAGCTGGCACGTGCAATGTTTAGTTTCCATAGTTGCTGCTATACATCGATATAAGGTCTGCGCATCAGGCTTGTAACCAATACACCAACAGGCCGCTACAGCCAAGTTCACCTTTTTTCAACCTGTAACACATTTGCTGTGCATTGTTGATTTTCTGAAAATTTTCTTGAACTACTTTTCGCCTTCTTCGTGCCATTTCGCCTTCTTCATGCCACAGAATAACGGGACCGCCCTGTCAGCTGCCAGCTCAGCTGGGATTTTACAGAGGATCCCAGCTGAGCTTTTGCGGACACACGGAGCAGATCATTACTGATCCGCCCGTGTGAAAGGGCCCTAAGGCCCCATGCACACGAGAAGCAAATGCAAACTCATCTAAACACAAGTTTTCAAACGCAAAAACCGGCGTTTAAAACGCCCGTTTTTGCCGCGAATTTCGCGGCGTTTTACCGCGATTTACCGCGTTTTACCGCGTTTGCGTTTATAAGCATTTGGTTAAGAAACATCATAAGACCCTCCCTAAGCTCAAAAAACAATATTATTTAACCATTTCAGCTATTTTGTGAGACCAGAGCAGCTGAGAGAGCAGCAGTGTACGTGTATTTAGCGTGTCACTTGCCACGTCACCTGGCCACGTCACCTGCCACGTCACCTGGCCACATCACCTGCCACATCACCTGGCCACGTCACCTGCCACAAGTTGTGGATTGTCCACTGGCCACGTCACCTGCCACATCAACTGGCCACGTCACCTGCCACAAGTTGTGAATTGTCCACTTGCCACATCACCTGGCCATGCCACCTGCCACAAGTTGTGGATTGTCCACTGGCCACGTCACCTGGCTATGTCACCTGCCACGTCACCTGGCCACGTCACCTGGCCACGTCACCTGCCACAAGTTGTGGATTGTCCACTGGCCACGCCACCTGCCACGTCACCTGCCATGTCACCTGGCCACGTCACCTGCCACAAGTTGTGGATTGTCCACTTGCCATGTCACCTGGCCACGTCACCTGGCCACATCACCTGCCACGTCACCTGGCCACGTCACCTGCCACAAGTTGTGGATTGTCCACTGGCCACGTCACCTGCCACATCAACTGGCCACGTCACCTGCCAAGTTGTGAATTGTCCACTTGCCACGTCACCTGGCCACGCCACCTGCCGTGGATTGTCCACTGGCCATGTCACCTGGCTATGTCACCTGGCCACGTCACCTGGCCACGTCACCTGCCACAAGTTGTGGATGTCCACTGGCCACGCCACCTGCCACGTCAACTGGCCACGTCACCTGCCACAAGTTGTGGATTGTCCACTGGCCACGTCACCTGCCACATCACCTGGCCACGTCACCTGCCTCAAGTTGTGTATTGTCCACTTGCCACGTCATCTGCCATGTCACCTGGCCACGTCACCTGGCCACGTCACCTGCCACAAGTTGTGGATTGTCCACTGGCCACGTCACCTGGCCACATCACCTGCCATGTCACCTGGCCATGTCACCTGGCCACGTCACCTGCCACAAGTTGTGGATTGTCCACTGGCCACGTCACCTGGCCACGTCACCTGCCATGTCACCTGGCCACATCACCTGCCACGTCACCTGGCCACGTCACCTGCCACAAGTTGTGGATTGTCCACTGGCCACGTCACCTGGCCACGTCACCTGCCACATCACCTGGCCACGTCACCTGCCTCAAGTTGTGTATTGTCCACTTGCCACGTCATCTGCCATGTCACCTGGCCACCCCATCTGCCGCAAGTTGTGGATTGTCCACTTGCCATGTCACCTGGCCACGTCACCTGCCACATCACATGGCCACGTCACCTGCCACAAGTTGTGGATTGTCCACTGGCCACGTCACCTGCCACGTCAACTGGCCACGTCACCTGCCACAAGTTGTGGATTGTCCACTGGCCACGTCACCTGGCCACGTCACCTGCCATGTCACCTGGCCACGTCACCTGGCCACGTCACCTGCCACAAGTTGTGGATTGTCCACTGGCCACGTCACCTGGCCACGTCACCTGGCCATGTCACCTGGCCACGTCACCTGCCACAAGTTGTGGATTGTCCACTGGCCACGTCACCTGGCCATGTCACCTGCCATGTCACCTGGCCACATCACCTGCCACGTCACCTGGCCACGTCACCTGCCACAAGTTGTGGATTGTCCACTGGCCACGTCACCTGGCCACGTCACCTGCCACATCACCTGGCCACGTCACCTGCCTCAAGTTGTGTATTGTGCACTTGCCACGTCATCTGCCATGTCACCTGGCCACCCCACCTGCCACAAGTTGTGGATTGTCCACTGGCCACGTCACCTGGCCACGTCACCTGCCGCAAGTTGTGGATTGTCCACTTGCCACGTCACCTGCCACATCACCTGGCCACGTCACCTGCCACAAGTTGTGGATTGTCCACTGGCCACGTCACCTGCCACGTCAACTGGCCACGTCACCTGCCACAAGTTGTGGATTGTCCACTGGCCATGTCACCTGGCCACGTCACCTGCCATGTCACCTGGCCACGTCACCTGCCACGTCACCTGGCCACGTCACCTGCCACACGTTGTGGATTGTCCACTGGCCACGTCACCTGGCCACATCACCTGCCACAAGTTGTGGATTGTCCACTGGCCACGTCACCTGGCCACGTCACCTGGCCACATCACCTGCCACGTCACCTGGCCACGTCACCTGCCACAAGTTGTGGATTGTCCACTGGCCACGCCACCTGCCACGTCAACTGGCCACGTCACCTGCCACAAGTTGTGGATTGTCCACTGGCCACGTCACCTGCCAAATCAACTGGCCACGTCACCTGCCAAGTTGTGAATTGTCCACTTGCCACGTCACCTGGCCACGCCACCTGCCACAAGTTGTGGATTGTCCACTGGCCACGCCACCTGCCACATCACCTGCCATGTCACCTGGCCACGTCACCTGCCACAAGTTGTGGATTGTCCACTTGCCACGTCACCTGGCCACGCCACCTGCCACAAGTTGTGGATTGTCCACTGGCCACGCCACCTGCCACGTCACCTGCCATGTCACCTGGCCACGTCACCTGCCACAAGTTGTGGATTGTCCACTTGCCATGTCACCTGGCCACGTCACCTGGCCACATCACCTGCCACGTCACCTGGCCACGTCACCTGCCACAAGTTGTGGATTGTCCACTGGCCACGCCACCTGCCACGTCAACTGGCCACGTCACCTGCCACAAGTTGTGGATTGTCCACTGGCCACGTCACCTGCCAAATCAACTGGCCACGTCACCTGCCAAGTTGTGAATTGTCCACTTGCCACGTCACCTGGCCACGCCACCTGCCACAAGTTGTGGATTGTCCACTGGCCACGCCACCTGCCACATCACCTGCCATGTCACCTGGCCACGTCACCTGCCACAAGTTGTGGATTGTCCACTTGCCACGTCACCTGGCCACGCCACCTGCCACAAGTTGTGGATTGTCCACTGGCCACGCCACCTGCCACGTCACCTGCCATGTCACCTGGCCACGTCACCTGCCACAAGTTGTGGATTGTCCACTTGCCATGTCACCTGGCCATGTCACCTGGCCACATCACCTGCCACGTCACCTGGCCACGTCACCTGCCACAAGTTGTGGATTGTCCACTGGCCACGTCACCTGCCACATCAACTGGCCACGTCACCTGCCAAGTTGTGAATTGTCCACTTGCCACGTCACCTGGCCACGTCACCTGCCGCAAGTTGTGGATTGTCCACTTGCCATGTCACCTGGCCACGTCACCTGCCACATCACCTGGCCACGTCACCTGCCACAAGTTGTGGATTGTCCACTGGCCACGTCACCTGCCACATCAACTGGCCACGTCACCTGCCACAAGTTGTGGATTGTCCACTGGCCACGTCACCTAGCCACGTCACCTACCATGTCACCTGGCCACGTTACCTGCCACAAGTTGTGGATTGTCCACTTGCCATGTCACCTGGCTACGTCACCTGCCACGTCACCTGGCCACATCACCTGCCACGTCACCTGGCCACGTCACATACCACAAGTTGTGGGTTGTCCACTTGCCACGTCACCTGGCCATGTCACCTGCCACAAGTTGTGGATTGTCCACTGGCCACGTCACCTGCCACAAGTTGTGGATTGTCCACAATGCAATGCAAGCAATTACATTTTTTATGTTTTTTTATGGTTTTTCATCATTTGCCATAATTTTTGAGATTTCTAATGTAAAAAAACAGGTCACCTTTAAAAACGCCTATAAACGAAATCGCGGCAAAACGCCGGTACCGCGATTTGCCGCGATTTGCCGCGATTTGCCGCGATTTGCCGCGATTTGCGTCTAAAACGCAAAAGCTGAAAGCTTCTGAACCCAAAATTTTGGGTTTGGAAAAACGGCCCTTAGAGCCCATTCACACCTTGGCGTTTTGTCGCCTGTAGCGCGACGCGCACAAACGCCAGAGGGACCAAAATACATGTAAGGCTATGGGCATGGTTCACATCTGCACGCTGATGCGCCTGTCGCGCATCGCCTGTAGTCAAAAGAAGTTCCGGACCCTTTTTTGTCGCGCAATACGCGCGATATGCGCGTATTTGAGCGTTTTTTGTTTTCCATTGAAAGCAATGTAAAACGCCCGATACGCGCGTATAGCGCGACAACAAGCGTTTGTACAAGCGTTTTGACGCCTCTGCTGCTCAAATTGAATACAGGAAATGTAAAAGAAAAGTACATAATCTCAAACAGGAAGTCCAAAAATCACCATTTTCCATAGGAGTATATCACACTGCAGCATGGATTCAGACATGGATGAAACCCTCTCCCTCCTAGACCCTGAAAAATTTATCAGGATGGTCAAGGAGCACCCCTGCCTTCATGACATTAAGCATCCATCTTACAGCCTGCGAACCGTTCGGAGGAGGGCATGGGACCAAATTGGCTCTCAGATTTACCAGAACTGGACCCAAATAACTGATAAGGATAAAAAAGGTAAACTCCTGCAAACAGTCAAATGAACATAAGTAGATGATATATATATTTTATTTTTGGAAATTCAATGTTTGTAAACCCATGGTTTTTGACTTTTATCTACAGGTAAGACTATTTTGTAGGTATATTCTCAAGACTGACATTATGGCGGACACATCGTACACTTTTGACACAATTTTTAACGCCTTTCACATTTTTTGCAGTAATGTGACTGGGAGGGAATTGCTTAATACTAGGGGGGTGAGGAAGGGAATGTGTACTCAATATAGTGTTGTAACAGTGGAGGAAGGGGGTTGACTGGGGGAGGTGACAGACCTGTGTCACTATTTGCAAGAGACACAGATCGGTCTCCTCTCTCCCTCACATGACGTTGTCATTTTGTTAGCCGCCAATGAGAAATGATCTCATCTGTTTACATATGAGATCGTCTCTAATTGGCCGCACAGATTTTCTATCAAACGGTCACTCAAATGTGTCTTTCACAGTGTTCTGTCATTTGATGTGTCAAAGGTACACGGCCAGCACAGAAGTTCCCCGCTGGGCGCTCAGGAGCGCGCGTGGTGAAAGAGGGAAGGGTCAGCCGTACAAATACGGACCACCACAGAAGTAGAAACACCCTGTGGCCGTATATGTGCTGATGGCCGTCTTGAAGTGGTTAAATAAAATATCTATTGCCACCACCTTTTATAAGCACCTATGCTGCTGCACGAGTGCCAGATTTGGCCGTTTGCTAGCCTTTGTCCGGCCCTTTGGACACAACACCTTCCAATGTCATGACGCACTATCCCCCCCATTGACAACAACAATGGGGCACTGTACTGTAGTATTCACTGATAACAATGATGGTATACTATTCCACCTAGGAGGATTAGTATACCATCATTGTTATCAGTGAATAATACAGTACAGTGCCCCATTGGGGAGATACTCCCCTTCCTAGTAACCACCAACCCTAATGTTCCCACTGATGCAGGACCCGTGAGTTGTTCTTCCCATCCTGACACTCTGACCCCGAATTTGACATCATAGGGATAATGCACCAAAAGTTAAAAAAATATAAAAATAAAATAAACATGAGACTTCTTAATACATAAATCAAAGATTTTTATTTTATCACAACAGCATATTCACAAAAAAATAATAATGTTAATAATTAAATAGAATCCAGCTGCCATGGTACCTGTCCTGCAGGAGACATGAAATATGCCGCATACTGATCGCGGACATATGAACCCTGCCTGTTCCCACGGACACCAGTCCACTGAGCTCTTTCCAGAGTCTCAGCAACCGGCTCTTCAAAATCAAAGCCATCGCGCTGCCTCACAAAGTTGTGCAAGGCACACGCAGCTTTGACAGCAGTGACGGCATTTTGCATGTTTAACACAATGGGAGTGTGCAGGAGCCGCCACTTATTGGCAAGTATACCAAAAGCGCATTCAACTACTCGCCGTGCTCTGGTTAGGCGGTAGTTGAATACGCTCCTCTCCTGTGTTAAACTATGACCCGAATAAGGCCGTAGGAGATTTGTCCCCAAAGAAAAGGCCTCATCACCCACAAATACACTGGGTAGGGGAGGGCCATTTGTGCCTGGTAGTGGACTGCATTCTGGTAGGTCAAGACCATCTGTTCGCAGCATTTGACCAAAGGAAGAGTTCCCAAAGATAGTTGAGTCCGCGCTGCTGCCATATGACCCAATGTCTATGTATGTAAAGCAGTAGTTTGCATCTGCTACAGCCATCAATACAAAAGAGAAATATTTCTTGTAATTGAAGAATTCGCTTCCACTTGTCATGGGCTTCACAATCCTAATGTGCTTCCCATCTATTGCTCCGACACAATTGGGAAAGTTGCAGCGTTGCCAGAATACCTCCGCAATCTGTGCCCATTCCTGTGCAGTAGGTTTCTTGAAAACTACTTCATGGAGAACCTCCCATATAGCAGAGCAGGTGTCACGTATGATGTAACTCGCTGTCGACTTGCCTATACGGAAGGCATAATGTAGACTTCCTAGAGACTGTCCAGTCGATAAATACCTACAAAGACAATAATATATATTATTTTATTTTGTTTTTGACAGTTAAAATGATAAAAAATAAGTGGAAGAGTATTCGTGACGCCTATACACGCTATATGAGAATAATAAGGAATACCAGAAGTGGATCGTCGGCATGTGCCCCGAAGGAATATATCCATGCGAAGGAATTGGAATTCCTTAGACCTTCATTGACTTTGGCGAGGTAAACTATTATCTGTACTAAGGACAGTAAACGAAATTGGTATACGTAAGTTATAATAACTCATTTATATTTTCAGCACTGAAAACAGCTGGGAGGAAGCAGCTCCAACCGCCCCTGTCGGGATGGATAGCTGCAGCATAAATTCTGCCGATCAGGCACTGGCGGGTCTGGAGCCGGAAAGCCAGTTGGCCACTTCTTCACAATCAACGACGGCAACACCTGTGGGAGAGGAGGAGTCCACACCAAGGCCGTTACCGCGTGTAGCTGCGAGAGGGATCAGAAGGAAGGCTCCGGATCCAGACCCCAATGTGAAATTAATGTTAGAGATAATGGCAGACATGAAAGACAGAATGGGTACTAACCGTTCATACGGACACATGTCTGCCAAATGTCTGGGGGAACTGATGGACAGGGTTCCGAAAAGGCTACAAGCCGATATGTTGGCAGGTACCATACGGTACATTGCCACATTCATACCACCCGAGGAACCATACCAATCCCCAGAACCACCACCACCCTATGGTCCTTATGCTACCCACCCCCCGCAACATATGTCAGCACCACCACCTTTTCCCAGCCACCTACCTCAACCCACACCACCCTACCCGACTCAGACGACAACACTTTCTACCCACCCTCATCTACCAACACCACCTTCTGCATACACTACTCATACTTCCACAACAGTTCCTGATTTTACGCACCTGCAGACGCAAACTTCTACCTACCCTCCTCAGACTACCCAAACACTTTCACCTTACACACACCCACAGACGACACCTTCTGCCTACCATCCTCCGACTTCCCAAACACTTCATCTGCCGACACAACCTCCTACTTATTACCCTTCTCGGACGACATCGACTTATTCTGATTACCCACACCTGCCTACACTCCCACCTTACAATCCCCAACCTACACCAACACCACCACCACCACCAGCAACACCACCTTCCCGTTGGACGCATGCTAGTACGTCTAGTTCCAAACGGTCACGTTTTGACCAATCAATACATGCTGGCATGTCAGTGGATGACACAGGGGAATCCCCTAAAAGTTTCCAAAATCTTTAATAAACTGTTCTATGAGCAACGTTTGCTTGATTTCTTTTTTTTGACAAAAATAAAAAAACACAAATTTGATGAATATAGTTTTTAATATTCTGTATAAAAAAATAAAAAAAATTGGACCTTCTAAAACGTGTGTTTTTTAATATTAGATGCATATACAAATATATTAGTATTGGGTAATGTATGCAATAGTGTTTGGTGCGTTTGGTGTCCGCCTATCATGGAGGCCCTCTCGTCCTCGGACGAGAGGGCCTCCGTGATGGACGAACACTGAACACAGTGCCTCATAGGACGCTGAATGTTCCGCCTATCACGGAACAGAAGATGTAGGAGGCACGGCTTTTGAAGAAACGTACGGCCACGATTCGCAAAGGTAAGGGCACGGTCTGATCATGTAAAGGGGCCGGTCTGGACATGCAATGGGGCAGGTCTGGCATGTAATGGGGCACAATATGGCATGTAATGGGGCACAGTCTGTCATGTAATGGGGCTCAATCTGGCATGTAATGGGGCACAGTCTGGCATGTAATGGGGCAGGTCTGGCATGTAATGGGGCACAATCTGGCATGTAATGGGGCACAGTCTGGCATGTAATGGGGCACAGTCTGGAATGTAATGGGGCACAGTCTGGAATGTAATGGGGCACAGTCTGGAATGTAATGGGGCACAGTCTGGCATGTAATGGGGCACAGTCTGGAATGTAATGGTGGCACCGTGAGGCGAGTCATGAATAGTTGGAAGGGGGTAGTCTTATACGGTGAGTATATCACAAAACCAACATTTTGGATGTAAAATTAGGGGGTCGTCTTACACACAGTGGTCTTATACCCCGGCAAATACGGTAGCTTTCTTTTGGGTTTTCTACATTTTTTTTTATTTTTTTTTATGGGCACTAGAGCATCATTTTGGAAAATTTAAAAAAAAAAAAATATCAGCACAATAAATTTGACAAAGATTTTTAACCTTACCTCAGTGTGATGATAAGTCGCTCCACAGGGGGTATGGAATTGCGGAAAAAGGTGTCCATCCTCTGTAATCTACCGCTGAGCAGTTCAAGCAACTCATCGAAGCTGTTAATAAAAATAAATGGGGTTTTTAGTGGACATGGAAAGGTACAATGTCAAAAAGAATGAATACAGATACTTTTTACTAACCTTTTAATTGACATCCTGGTGTAGTCCAGAAATTTCTCCTCGTGCTCTCGGAGATCATTATAAAGGACCCAAAATTGGCCTGTCTCTTCCCGACCGGCAATAACAGGGTGGATCCAGTATCTCCGTGCCCTCTTCCTTCTCCTCTGTCCCTGGTATAGCATATACGAGGTGGCGGTGGCTGCTGCCAGCATACATGCCATCTCATCGTCGCTCATTTTCTCAGTGTGGAGTCGGAAGCACAATGATGACCCGGAAGAGGTATATTAACACAGGAAGAGGAAAAAAAAAATCCTAGGATAGCAACAAGTGATGTCAGGGATGATAATTTTTCCTATTGGATTATATGAAAAACGACGAGGTACAAAAACGTCGGAAGACGCTGTATGCAAACGCGCGCAAACGCGCGCAAACGCGCATATACGCGCGACAAAACGCCGAAAAAAAACGCCGATAAAAACGCCGCTATTGCCTACGCCTAGGTGTGAATGCAGCCTAAACCCAACTGCTTTGAAACGCCAAAAAACGTGATTGTGTGCATGGACACATAGGATAACATTAAATGTGTTCAGGGGCAGTTGAAAAAAATGCCCAAATGCCTCTGAACTCGAGTTTAGCAGCGTCTCGTGTGCATGGGGCCTAAAGGTCTATTAATATGTTAAGCCTCGCCCATGCAGCACCAGAGTCAAAATACAAATTTACATACAAAACAATTAAATGTTAGGGCAAAGACTGCTATTGCTAACCTGTTTCTGAAAATATTACTTCCTTAAGTACCTGTGGCTTAAAGGAGAAGAATACCCAAAGCTTTTTTGGCCATACTTCTCCAATAGGTCACAGGTGTGCAGTGTTTGTTCTGCACTCCTTATGGTCGGTATCTGCTCAGAAACTTGGACTGACACCTGGTTCAGCCTCTCAGTGATCTGCTGAAAGTCTGAACCAGCCCCTCCCACCCCCTTCACAGCCCATTGTTCCAGTAAGTGGCAGAGGGTGGAGGGGAGAGCAGAGAGCTGCTGACTGAAAGTCACAGCTCTCTGCTCAGAGCAGAGGGGGAGAACTGAGCAATCAGCAGTGCTTGATCGCTCAGTTCTCACTGCAGAGACGGCGGGGGAAAGATGCAGCATTGGATCAATGCTGCATCCACCTGGGTTAGTATAAATGTTTAACATTAAAAACTTAATTTTAAGTGTCATCTCAGTGAGCTGGATTAAAAATGAAGATCATGAAAGACAAGAATAGTAAGAACAGTTTATTGGCAAACCTGACCTCCTTAACCACTTCAATAATGGACCCTTACTGCCTAAGACAATTTTCAGTGCTGTCACACTTTATGACAATTAATGAAATGTTTAGAATTGTTTTGAGACAGATAGAGCTTTCTTTTGGTGGTATTTAATCCCCACTGGGTTTTATCTGCCACTGGTTTTTGTTCAATGGTTCTCTTTCCTCTTAGAAAATACAACCAGTCAGGTTATCCGGTGAGAGGACCCAAAGGAATTAAAAAAACTCTCTACTAATATGCTATGAAGTACAGCATTACCAATTTAAAGAGTCAGGCCACTTGGGTGGTGTCTAATTGGTGGAATTAGTCCCTAGGGGCCATATTCTGAGTAAAGTTACGATGGAGTAACTCAGGATACTCCATCGTCACTCCCTTTTTTGACCCGTGTATCTATGCTCCTGATTCTCAGAATCAGTTTTGCATAGATACACTTAAGATCCGCCATCTGTAAGTCACTTACACTGGCGGATCTTAAATGCAATGACGCCGGCCGCCGCTAGATGGCATTTAAGTGAAGGAGTCATTTGCGTATGCAAATGATCCTTCTACGCCGATTCACGAACGAGTTCGCGTCGCGTAACCGTCGCTAACGTCGTTTGCGTAAGCGGAAACTTACCCCTGCTATATGAGGGGTAAGTTTCCGCAAGTCTCGCGTAGGCCATGTTACGGATGGCGTCGGGTCCCCGTCGTGTTTTTTCGTCGGATACGTCGTTTACGTAAGTCGTTCTTGAATACGACTTTACGTCAATGATGCACACGTCGGCGTCATTGACGTTTTCCGCCGAGAACTGGAGCATGCGCACTGGGCTTTTTGCAGCCCGGCGCATGCCCAGTTCTTTTGTATCGGGGGCGCGCTTCATTTGAATAGAAGCCGCCCCCTTGGAGATCCGCCAGGCTACGCCGGGACACTTACACTCCGCTGTCCCAACTTATGGAGCAAGTGGTTGGGGAATACAACACCTGCTCCAGTAAGTTGGGACAGCGGAGTGTAAGTGCCCTAAGCGAAGCTAGCGGAGATTTACTCAGAATATGGCCCCAGGTTCCTATATGTCTTGAATACTGTTAAAGTGAGATCTCCTCTGCCATAATTTTCAATGTGTTTCTGTCTAAATGGGGTTCATGGGTGGCTCACCTTTGTGTGTTTTGGCTTTTCCTGTTACAGCCTGCATCAGTAACAATGGCCCAGATTCAAGAAGCAATTGCGCCTGTGTAACCATAAGTTACACGGCGCAATTGCTTACTTGCTCCGGTGTAACGAGTGCTCCTGATTCAGGAACCTTGTTACACCGACTGCAGCCTAAAATCTGCGCGGCATAAGGCTCTTATGCCTCACAGATTTTAGGCTGCATTCTTGCGTGTGCCGCTAGGGGGCGCTCCCATTGTGATTAGCGTGTAGTATGCAAATTGCATACTACCAACTGATTCACAAACTTGCGCGGGCCCCGCGCAAGCCAGGTACGGAGTTTCCGTACGGCAACTTTCGCGCAAGGCTGCCCTTTCTAATAGCAGGGGCAGCCAATGCTAAAGTATAGCCGCCGCTCCCGCGCCGTGAAATTTGAATTTCACGGCGTTTGCGTAAGTGATTCGTGAATGGCGCTGGACGCCATTCACGTTCACTTTGAAGCAAATGACGTCCTTGCGACGTCATTTGCCGCAATGCACGTCGGGAAAGTTTCCCGACGGAGCATGCGCTGTACGCTTAGCGCGGGAGCGCGCCTAATTTAAATGATTCCCGCCCCCCGGCGGGATCATTTACATCGTGCGCGCTTACGCCAGGCAATTTTGCCGGCGCGCCCTCGCAATTCACGGAGCTACTGCTCCGTGAATCGAGGGCAGCGCAAAATATTTGCGTGGGCGCAGGGCAAAATCGTTGCCCTGTGCCCGCGCAAATATAGCGCAATTCTACCTGAATCTGGGCCAATGGAACAAATCCAGCAGGGATGGTGCAAATCCCTCATAATGGGCAAGGCAGGTGTGCAGTTGCAGGAACTCAGTGCAGGAATCTCACTAATAGACCCCATGAGAGATAGAATAGAATAGTCAGGTGATTTACCTTCCTAGAATCTTTAAAAAAAATGAAATATAATTTTTAATAACACTTTGCAAATAATAGGATTTTTTGAACTCACCGTAAAATCCTCTTCTCTGTCATTCATGGACAGACACAGCCTTCTCAAGTCTTGACAAGTGGGTTATGTTCCTGTTCACACAAGAGGACTAGGCAGAACATGTTAGATAATTAAATACATGTTACTTTAACAGAGTTGAACAGCCCCGCCCAGGGGGCGGTCCCTCCGGAAATAACCCTCCTCCCTGCAGCATGCAGCCTCACAAGCAGTACAAACCTAAAAAGGAGGGGTGGATTCTGTCTGTCCATGGACGACAGAGAAAATAATTTTACAGTGAGTACAAAAAATTATATTTTCTCTTATCGTCCATGGACGGACACAGCCTTCTCAAGTCTTGACAGGTGGGACTTTCCCAAGCAGTGTCAAAAAACGAGAGGTGGGAACAGTATCAGTAAAAACAAACAACTTCACCGCAAACAAGCAGAGCTCTTCAACGGAGGAGGTGCAACTTTAAACAGCCGCCTGCAAAACCTTGCGGCCGAAGGAAGCATCAGAAGATGCACTCACATCAACCTTGTAAAATTTGGAAAGAGTGTGAACGGACGTCCAAGTCGCCGCCTTGCACACCTGTGAGACAGACGCTTGATGTCGGAAAGCCCAGGAAGCACCAATTGCCCTGGTCGAATGTGCCGTGACCGGAAAGGGGGGCACCTGCCCCCTAAGAGCATAGGCCTGTATGAAAGTCTGCCTGATCCACGAGACCAGACCAGACACAGACACAAAAAGTGAGTCAGATCTACGAAACGGAGCCGTAGCAGACAGATACACCCGCAAAGTGTTTTATACGCCCGGAATGTAGATGGCCGACAGGGGCGGCATGCTTCTTTCCGCTTCTTTCCGCCCACCTTAGGATGTGAGTGACCTCGGACGCTGCAGCCGAGCTCCGTGTTCCCCCTGATGGTTGTCATAAGCCACTGCCTGATTGCAACCTCGACCACGAGGAGAGGCATAGTCTGATCGCCCGAAGTTCCAGGACATTGATCGGCAGATGTGATTCTTCTAGATTCCAGCGACCCTGGGCTGACTGGACCCCCCAGATGCCCCCCAACCCGTGAGGCTGTCGTTCGTAGTAATCTCCGTCCACTGAAAGGGAAGAAACGACTTCCCGAACCGAAGAGCCAGGGATCTCAGCCACCAATTCAGAGAGACTCTGACTAGTTGGCTTACCTGAATCTGACGTTCCAGAGACAATGGAGATTTGTTCCATTTGGACAGGATCTCCCTCTGCGATACACGAGTGTGGAACTGGGCATATGGTACTGCCTCGAAGGAGGCTACCATCAGACCCAGGACTCGCATGCAAAAACAGAGAGACGACCATTTGCGGGATGCAAACAGCTTCACCGCAGACTGAAGAGTCTGCAATTTTTCCAGGGGAAGAAAGACTTTAGCTTCCGAGGAGTTTAGAATCAACCCTATGTACTCCAAACGCTGAGTCAGTACCATGACCGACTTCTAAATGTTTAACACCCACCCAAAGTCTTGGAGGGTCTGGCTGGCTATAGACACATCCACCTCTATTTCTGAGCCAGAAGCTGCTCTCAGAAGAAGATCGTCTAAGTAGCCCACGATGGCAATGCCTCGCTGTCTCAGCAAAGCTAGGATCGGTGCGAGCACCTTGATGAAAACTCTTGGTACTGACGCTAGTTCAAAAGGAAGCGCCACAAACTTATAGTGGTCCTCCCCTATCGCAAAGCGCAGAAACCTCTGGTGACTTGCGCAAATTGGGACATGCAAGTATGCGTCCTTGATGTCCAAGGATAACAGAAGGTTCCCCGGATGGAGCACAGCCACCACCAAACGAATGGATTCCAAGTGGAACTTCCTTACTTTCATAAAGGAAACGGGTAAAATTACCCTGCAACTTAGCAAGTCCTGCACTGGCCCCAGTAGGGCAGCCCAACGAGCCGGAAGGAGAGGAAGACTTGAGGGAAAGAATCTGTTCGGTGGATAGGAAAGAAACTCTATCTTGTACCCCGAAGAGACCACCTCGCAGACCCACTGGTCGGAGAGCAGGGAGGTCCACGAGCTGTGAACCTGAGAAGCCATCCCCCACCCATTAGTCGGGCGGGGGCAAGCCTTCATGCAGTGGCGGGTTTGGATGCCGGTTTGTTCGGCTTACGCACCCAGGGATGTTTCTGTCCCCCAGCTGAGCCTTTGTCGGCCTGGGAGGGTTTATCCGCGGGCCCTGACTGACGAAAATACCGCTTCTGAGTGGGAAACGAAGGACCCGGCTTACGGCGCGGCTCCTTCCCGTTGGTGGACTGAGGATGGAGAGTGTTCTTACCCCCAGTGACATCCTTGATAATGTCGTCCAGCAAGGTACCAAAAAGCCTCCCACCCTTGAAGGGTAAATCTGCCAGGGTGTAAGAGGCGCTCTCGGCGCCGTAATGCGTTCCACGCTGGAACGCATACGGCACCCGCGCGATGGAGTTTTCGCCCGGCACCGCGTGCGTTCCAGCCTAAAGCGCGGAAGTGCGTTGTGGATTATGGCAGTTTCTCCATACACCTGCTTTGTATTAGAGCTTATGCACTACACCTGCACACTGCACACTGTTCTATTATTGTCAGCCGTACGGGCCACGATACAATACAGGTACATTTGCTACCACACTGGACATCAACTCAGGCTGCAACATTATGGCCAGCTAGCAAAGACCTTCACTACGTCCAGGCTGCCATCGCTGCGGACAACCTAAGAGTTCTTCCTTAATGACAACCCACACTACGGAATCCCTTGCTGCTAAAACTCAAGCCCTGCAAACGGATAAGTAGCAATTGTTTCACTTGTAGTGCCTTAGAAAGACCTGCTACATATTTTGCTTCTAAACATTGCTGTATTTAACTCTGGCTTATTAGATACTAAGATACTGCTTGGGACTGACTGTTGTGCCTGTTGGCTGTTTGATGTGGAGTATACAGAAGGGACATACACTCTGAAATTAGCTGAGTTATATTTGCCTCTCTTACGCAACTATTTAGTTGCCTACACTATCCTCATTTACTATGTGCTTGACATAAGTTGTTACTTATTTATGGGCCCATGCCCTAAGTTACTGAACATGTTCGCCTTAACTTTTCTATGCTAAGGGTTGCATACTTTATGATTAAAGTGATATGATGTAGAGAACCCCCAAACTCCTGTTTTCTGATTGGAGTGATGCCTGGGGTCCCGTACTGATAATCACTTGCATAATAGTAGTGCATTGGAACCTTTAATACAGTTGTGCTCATTGATTTCTATTGTAAATTTTCTACGCTAACGGTTGGACGCATGTTGTAATACGTCAACCATTAGTAGCTCAACACATTCCTATATGTGAGAGAGATGATGTAGTGACCCCCCAAATGCCTGTTCTCTGATTGGAGTGACGCCTGGGGACTAGTACTGAAATCTCACATAACATGGGAAGTGCATTGAATTCTTTCCCTATCCGCAGTTGAGGTTCACTCCCGTTCATCAGAACTGTTACACAGGTCTTTTTTGGATGCTTGGTCAGCAGTCCAGCCAAATCAGGTGGCACAAAACCACCGCCGACACAGAAGCTCTGGATATCAAGGGGGCTGCATCCAGTGTAGCATCACAGACATATACAAGGCCCTGGATCAACTGGTCAGCCAGTCTAATAAATTCGGGAGGGAGCGGATGCTCCTCCACAGTCTGGTGCAAAACTTTTTTTGCCCATTCAGCGAGTGTCTGAGACACCAAGGTTGCAGCCACAATAGGCTGCAATGCAGACCCCAGCATGATAAACATGGAGTGGGTCAGCGCCTCGGACCTCCTGTCAGTATGGTCCTTGAAGGCAGGGGTCCCTTCTATAGGGAGAGTGGTTACCTTATTTAACCAGGCAACCGGGGGGTCAACTACTGGAGGAGAAGCCCATTTTTTCAAAAGGCTGTCCTCAAAGGGGTAATGGACCACCAGGCGCTGAGGAACTACAAAGGACTTCTGCGGCTTTTCCCATTCCTTATCAATGAACTTGTCAAAAAAAGGACACATAAGGAAAAGCCTTCACAGAGTGGTCCGACTTGTGGGACCCAAAAAATAATGACCCCTCAGTGGATGCCTCAGCTGCACTATCCAGCTTAAGGGAGTCCCTTACAGCACTGATAAGCGCACTAACAAGTGCCCTGTCCTGTACTGACCCAAGTGAGAAGTCTTTCTCACAAGGAAGGTCCTGGTCCACATCCTCAGACAATACAGAACCGGGGTCCTGTGCCACAGCCAAGTCCGTGTCTGAGTCAGAGCATTCCCCAGGAGATGGTGGGGGAGGGGGCCCTTTTACCCCCCTTACGCCCTTACGCTGCATCCACCCTGGCAACAAATGATTCCAGGACTGCCGACAAAGTGTCCATGGGAACCGCAGGTGCAGGAGCACCAGCTGCCACCTCTGGCATGTTTGGGAAAGAAGAACCAGACACTGACTCCATAATACAGACAGCTCTCAGGGACCTATTCAAGACCTGAAAAAAGGGACTCCCTTAAGCTGGATAGTGCAGCTGAGGCATCCACTGAGGGGTCATTATTTTTTGGGTCCCACAAGTCGGACCACTCTGTGAAGGCTTTTCCTTAAAAGTCCTTGCTGCGCTTACCGGGGAGTTACCCAGGGGACTCACCAACCCAGCAAGAGACTGTTCAGCACCGCTGCCTGCCCTCAGTACACAGCGTGTGCTGTGAGGAAAAAGCCGCGAAGTAAAGCTGTGAGGTAAAAAACTGTGAGGAGATATGTGCTGCGCGCCGTGTAGAAGCCAGCACTAGAGGCCAAAACCACTCACAAAATGGCCGCTGGACGCCTCAGAGGTAACAGGGCAAGGCCACAGTAAAATGGCCGACCGCAATAGCAAGCTGCGCCAAAGCGCGACCACAACAAGATGGCCGGCAATGGGAATTTTCAATGCAAACAGCAGACTACAAAAAAATGGCGGCGAAACACAGCGATGTGAATGAGAAGGCCTAATGGGGCCTCCCTGAGGCAAAGCACACCCCCACAGAAAAATATGGGCCCAGACACCCCACAGTCCCCTGGTGGGAAAAGAAGCCCCCCAACAGGTCCGCCGTGGTAGCAGCAGTAGAGCAGCAGAGGGAAATATGACAGAGAGCAGGAAAAAGGGAGGATAGGAAGATCCCCAAACCCCAGGAATGCCCAGCCATACCAACCCGCCGAGGCAGGAAGGACTGTACTTACCCGTCCATGCGAGGGCCTATGAATGAAAGCCATTCATTTTGTATAACTGTCCTGTGATTTTCAGTATTATTTTCAGTAGAACCCAGGTTAAATGTTTATGGCTCATTTTAGGAGTTAGAGAAAAGTTACTTTAATCACAATCACTAAAAACCTCACAAGTGAGTCTAATTATTTTAACACTATTTATTTATTTATTTAGTGCAGAGTGAAAAAGGCATAAACAAGGCAGTTATAGCAATGGTACTATATATATCGAAGAGTATACAGTTCTTTGGGTAGATAAAGTAATGTTTGTAAGAACAGCAGTTTACCAGCAATGTTATGATCCACACTTACAGATTACAAGATGCCAGAGGAGCACTGCCCTTGGAGGGGTACCTGATAGGAGACTAAAATGACCAGGTCAGCCTCTCTTGGTCCAACCTCCGGTCCTGAATGCTTCCAACAGGCCTCCTGCCCAGTTGGTAGGCCCTCTGCCTGTAGTGCCTGCTCTGGTTGAAGGAATTTATACCAGAGCCATTCTTGATTCAGGTGCCCAGGTTACCTTGCTGACCAGAGACTTTTACAAGAGGTGTATGTCATACATGCCCCTGTAAAACTTGGAAAATATAGAGATTCAGGGTATTCAAACCTTGTGATGGATATCTGCGGAACAAGTTGTCGCGTGATCTATTAAGAATTTTGAGATGCTGGCCATTGTCTGCCCTTGGCTGCCAGGGTCCACAATAAGTTTGTTGATGATGCAAAACTCCACTATTTATGGAATCCTGAGTCAAAATGGCTGTTTATATCTCATAGGATTCCAGTAACCAATAGGATTGCCTCCCTCCCAAAGATGGCTGCCTGGAGCTTATAGCAGGAAATATTGAATCCCCAATCGGCTACTGCCAGCCTGAAGAAATGACACAGTGTTTTTTTTTTTATGAAAGGCAAATCCACTTTGCACTACAAGTGCAAACTACAAGTGCAAAGTGCACTTAAAAGTGCACTTGGAAGTGCAGTCACTGTAGATCCGAGGGGGACATGCAAGGAAAAAAAACAGCATTTTAGCTTGCACGTGATTGGATGATAAAATCAGCAGAGCTTCCCCTCATTTCAGATCTACCCTTCAGTGCAATATCAAGTGCACTTTGCACTTGTAGTCTGCACTTCTAGTGCAAAGTGGATTTGCCTTTCGTAAATAACCCCCAGTGTCACTTTCAGGTTAAAGCAGTGCTTGTCAACCTTTTGTCAGTCAATGAACTCTTTAAAATGATGTACAATCTCTAGGCACCCCATTCTAAAGCCCCATACACACTATCAGTTTTCCTGTCAGTTTTCTCATCAGGTTTACCAAAACCATGTAGTGCAAGGGCCTGCCTGATTGCATACAAATTGAAACTCTTGAGGTTTGACCTCATATTAGATGGTTTTGGTAAACCTGAAGAGAAAACCGTCAGGAAAACTCATAGTGTGTATGGGGCTTTAAATGTAAAAAATGAAACAAATAGTTTTACATAACATAGAAACATCAACACATGCAGTATAGCCAACCTGACTTATACACCTTTGCACATCGGTATTGACCAGTTTTGCAATGTTTCTCTCCATCACTCAGCTAATGTGACCCCATTGCTGATGGACAAGAATAGGAGATGGGCAAACATAAATGCCATTTAGGCACCCGACCTCCTCCTTATCAATTGATGACGTCATTACTTAGTTGTTAGGACGCCGATGGCTGGAAGGTTGTAATTGTGTGCAATGAAAACCCGTGGCTTTGTGTAAATAAAAGGCAGGCTTGGTACACCAGTTGGCTTGTCTACAATTTTTGGGCACTTTTTAGATATTTTTTTTTACCAGGGCACCCCTGAAGAAACCTGAAGGCCCCCCAGGGTGCCTGGGCACTCTGGTTTGGAAAGGCTGGTTTATCCTGCACCTGCCTATACACTTACACTGTAGGGCTTGCATTTTAAAAATTGCATTGTATAATGTAATATTGACTACAGAGCAGCGTCTTTTATAACTACTTGGAGTTCAACTTAAATTATTAGAAAAGTATTGCTATCCTTTAAGTATCCTTTAACTTTTTGAAGGGAAGGAAAGGTACATGCTGGGCCATTACTCTAATCCAGCCTTATTTCTGCCCCAGTGTTCCGCAGATGATAAACAATACTCTTTAGGCATTTATCATTGCATGCGGTTGCCATTATATTATGATTCTTTGCTCCTTCTGTTTCACAAACAATGGTCATAAGCTCCAGAATAAATTCTCCTTTTGTTGGTCGTGATGTTTGCAGAGTTTAATGTACATTTGTTGTCATAAACATTGTGTGCTACTTTGTTTCTTTTTTGCGAAGATGAGAAGCATACAGCAAAGACGTCCTGAAAACGAATAAATATGGAATGATCATAAACGACTGTTTATCTTATGAAAGGAGCACCCGGCTTTTGATGAACACAATAAAGTAAAGTAAACATTAACCGAGAGCTTCTTTTTTTTTTGTCCGCTATGCAACTGATGACATGAGAGAAGGCTGCTGTGTAAATATGCCTGCAATTCTTCCTTTGTATCTGCCACTGGCTTTTGTTCAATGGTTCTGTCTTTCCTCTTAAAACATATTTTGAAAGTACAACCAGTCAGGTTATATAGTTAGAGGACCCAAAGGAACTAAAAAAGCTCTCTTTTAATATGTTTTGAAGAACAGCATTGCCATTTTAAAGGGTCAGGCCACTTTAAAGTTACATTTAGCTGTAGATTGGTGAAATCAGTCCCTAGGTTTCTATATGTTTTGGATACTGCTACAGTGAGATCTCTTCTGCCATAATTCTCAACGTAACTGTTTCTTGTGTAGTACAGGTCACCTTTGTGTGTTTTGGCTCCTCCTGTTACAGCCTGCATCAATAACAATGGAACAAATCCAGCAGGGATGGTGCAAACCACTCATAATGGGCACAGCAGGTGTGCAGTTGCAGGAACTCAGTGCAGGCAGGGGTCTCAATAATAGACCACATGAGAGATAGAAAAGACAGATGTTTACCTCTCTAGATTCTATTAAAAACTGAAATATTATTTAGGGTAGACTGGCCCTTGAAAGCCCAACTCCAGACACTTTTATTTTCCTGTTGTTTTCACTTTGCATAGTGCTGTGGATGGATTAGATCCTGTCAAGTTCTGTACCAGTATGTGTTCTATTTGGAGAGGTTTCGCCTGTCCCATTGACCTGCTGTCACACTCTGTAACACATGCATTGTGTCACCAGAGTAGAAAGTGGGGATTAGAGGATTAGAGACAAAGAGACATCAAAACCTTATATATATATATATATATATATATATATATATATATATATATATATATATACCGTATTTATCTGCGTATTAAACACACTTTTTTCCTCTGAAAACAGAGGGTAAACAGTGCCTGCATGTTATACACCAATATCATGTTTTACCAATAGGGGGCGGGGATCAGGCAGTCCGCCCCAGCAGCCACCCATTGGGGGGGTGTCAGGCTGGCTGTCCCAAATCCCCTAGCCCTAGAAACAATGCTCCCTGCATAGTCTGAAGTTGAGAAAAAAAAAGTCACTTGCCAGCCCTTCTACACCGCTCCTCCTGTGTCAGTGTCATTGTAAAACAAAGCTTTTAAATATCTTTATAGCTCTGTTTTTTCAGGCTGCTCTCCTCCTCCTCTGAGTGTAGCTTTGATTGGAGGAGGAGAGCAGTCACATGACCTACTGTGTAACATCAGAGGAGAGCAGTCATGTGACTAGGTCAGTGAAATAAACTGAGCTATTGAGGTAGATGGAAGCTTCAGTTTGCAATAGGAGTGACACAGGAGGAGCAGTGTGGAAGGGGCTGACAGTGATTTTTTTTGTATTACTTAACTGTAGAGAATGCTGGCAGCACTGTCCCGGGAGACTGGGGGTCTCATGGGAGTGCAGTGTGGCTGTGTGCTGGATGGGGGAATGTATAATGGATGGGGGATGTGTACTGGATGGGGGGATGTATAATGGATGGGGAGGCTGTGTACTGGATGGGGGGATGTATAGCGGATGTGGGGGAATGTATAGTGGATGGGGGGCTGTGTACTGGATAGGGGGATATGTACTGGATGAGGGGCTGTGTACTGGATGGGGGGGATGTATAATGGACAGGGACTGTATACTATGGAGGGGGGCTGTATAATGAATGGGGGATGTATAATGGATAGGGGGATGTGTACTGGATGAGGGGATGTATAATGCATGGGGGGGCTGTGTACTGGCGAGGGGGCTGTGAAAACATTTTTTTTTCTTAAACTCCCCTCTTAAAATTAGGGTGCGTGTTATACGCCGATAAATACAGTATGTGTATATATATATATATATATATATATATATATATATATATATATATCAGGCATTTTGTAATTAATGCAATTTCTCCATTTGGCCACAAGATGGAGACAGAGAGATGCTGACTTGTCCTTGGGGGAGAAGAAGGAAGTGCTGAGGAGAAGGAGGGGAGGGAAGGACTGAGGTGAAAGAAAGAGAGAGGGCTGACAAAGACAGTGTGGAGAGCTGTCTGAGGTAAAAGCATCTTAAGGAGAGCTGTCTGAGGTAAAAGCATGTGAGGAGAGCTGTCTGAGGTAAAAGCATCTGAGGAGAGCTGTTAACCAGTGACCCCATAGCTCTAATATTGCCTGCAGGCCTTACTGACGGCCGCAACGTACACCAACGAGTGCCAACAAAACGTATAGACTAAGGACTGCCCCTAGTTATAACTACATTGATGCTCTATCTGCTGGCCTGTGTAAAGGGGTACTATACCTCTGTCTGTTCGTTTGAGTGCACTCAAAACCTAGTGTGGATTTATAAACAACCTTGCTGCATTTAAAGTTTATATGCATTGTTTATTGCTAACCTGCCTGCTGAGTGTGTTTAATTCGGTTTAAAGGGGTTGTAAAGGTACAATTTTTTTCCTAAATAGCTTCCTTTACCCTAGTGCAGTCCTCCTTCACTTACCTCATCCTTCGATTTTGCTTTGAAATGTCCTTATTTCTTCTGAGAAATCCTCACTTCCTGTTCTTCTGTCTGTCACTCCACACAGTAATGGGAGACTTTCTCCCTGGTGTGGAGTGTGGTGCTCGCCCCCTCCCTTGGACTATAGGAGAGTCAAGATGCCCACTAACACACAGCTCCTTTCTCTATCTGCAACGTAGAGAGCGTCCTGACTCTCCTGTAGTCCAAGGGAGGGGGCGAGCATGACACTCCACACCAGGGAGGAAGAAGAAATAGGGACATTTAAAAGCAAAATCAAAGGATGAGGTAAGTAAATGAGGACTGCACTAAGGTAAAGGAAGCTATTTAGGAAAAAATAAATTGTACCTTTACAACCCCTTTAACTGTTACATACGCTATAATAGACAGTCAATAGGTTTATGCCTTGTACACACGATAGGAATTTCTGATGAAAAAAGTCTGATGGAATTTTTTCATCAGAAATTCCTATTGTGTGTGGGCCCCATAGGATTTTTTGAAAATAGAACATGTTTTATTTTTTTCTGATGGAAAAAAATCCTATGGGAAATTCAAATCGTCTGTGTGGAACTCCGACAGAGAAAAAAAACCACACATGCTCAGAATTAAAGTCGACGGATGCTCCGAAGCATTGAACTTAATTTTTCTCGGCTCATCGTAGTGTTTTACATCACCGCGTTTTGGACGGTTGGAATTGAATCTGACAGTGTGTATGCAAGACTGATAGAAGACAGCTTGAATGGAATTCTGACAAAAAATTCCATCAGATTTTAGCCCAGCCCTCAAAATTTACACTCGCCTGCTCGCATTTTGTGAGTAAATTTTGAGCGCTGGCGAGTGTGGGCTGCCTGGGAGCAGGGGGGGGCGAGCAAGGAGAGGAGAGTCGCTAATGCTGTCGTTGCTGCCGCCGCCTGGTTGTTCAAACCGCGGGGAACATAACAGCTTTCAATTCAATAGCTGTGTTCCCCGCTGCGTGCGTCATATACAGCCCCTGCCTCTTGTCCGGGCACTTTGATAGACAGATCACCCGTCCCAGGATTGGACGGGTAATCTGTCTATCAAAGTTTCCCGGACAAGGGGGGAGGGGCTGTATATGATGCGCGTGGCGGGGAACACAGCTATTGAATTGAAAGCTGTTATGTTCCCCGCGGTTTGAACAGCCAGGCGGCGGCTCCGGCTCCTCTCCTACCCAGCACAGGTAGGCTGCAATTGTGGGGGAACTCTGGCTGCAATTGTGGGGGAACTCTGGCTGTAAAGTGGGGACTCTGGCTGCAAAATGGGGACATTTTGCTGCACTGGGGACACATGCTGCATTGGTAGACATTGGCAGGCTGCATTTTTGGGCACGGATAAAGTTGTTGTTAAATGTTTTATGCATGATTAAGTTCTAAAAATAAATATTATGTGTAATTTCATGAAATTTATAAGGGCATGTCGAGGGGCGGGACATGGTAGGGGTTGGGCGGGGCAACTGGTGGCGAGTAACCCTTGAGGCCTGGCTAGTAGCTCAGGACTTGAAATTTTGAGCCCTGTTTTAGCCCATAGGAAATTCCTATCGTGTGTACAGGGCATAAGCGTATTTATCACTAAACAGGTGTGTGTGTGTGTATTTATTGCCATATCTCACAGCCAGGTGAAAGCTATTTCTCACTTGCTGTAAATTGTGCTTGCACTAATTTTATTCAACCAGGTGTGCTTCTTGGAGTCGAGGCGCAGAACAGGGAACCCATAATTTAACCAGTGGCTCCTTCAGGAGTTGCGCTATATATATATATATATATATATATATATATATATATATATATATATATTGTGAGGATGGGACCCTGTGCTGGGTGAGAAATGGCTGCTTTACGCCAAATTCTGGAGAGAAACATGTGTTAATTGGTCAGCTGTGTTTTGGGCTTTTTAAGTCTGACCTGAACAGCATTCAGGGCCCCACCCCACAGACAGGAGGTCTGTGATAGGAGTCAGGTGACTCCCAAAGCTCTGTGAGAGAAGTCACAGAGTGGATGCATCTCTGCAGGTGGCAGAGGTCATTACTGTTGGAGCAGCAAGATATAAGCTAGGTGTGTGCTTAGCTGCAGCAGGCTGTAAGCTAGATGTGTGCTTATGTCTAAGAAACTGGTAGTTCTGAGGAGCAGAACTTGGGGCCTAAGCTAAAGGCCTGAAACAGCCGGATGGCAAATGTGAAAGGCGGGAGGCTGAACTGTTGATGTTTTCCAAGATACAGGAATGGTGGAACCCCCCTGCGTGGGCTGCTATTTGTATTTGTGAACTTTTAAATAAAAGTGGGCTACCAGGCCCTTAAAAAAACTCAGTCTGGATTGGCATACTCGCTGAAAAAAGGCACCTACCATTGGAGTCTGATATATATATACTGATCAGCCATAACATTATGACCATCCACCTAATACTAAGTATGGCCCCCTTTTGCTAAAACAGCCCTGACCCAAGGAGGTATGGACACCAAAGTAATATCCACATGAATGGCAGGACCCAAGGTTTCCAAGCAGAACATTGCCTAAAGCATCACACTGGTGCTATATCTTCCCTGGGTAAGTGATGCACATGCACCGCTGGCAACAAAAGTCAGTATACTTCTAAGTGAAAATGTCCAAATTGGGCCCAAAGTGTCAATATATTGGGTGGTCACCATTATTTTCCAGAACTGCCTTAACCCTCTTGTGCATGGAGTTCACCAGAGCTTCACAGGTTGCCAATGGAGTCTTCTTCCTCTCCTCCATGATGACATCACAGAGCTGGTGGATGTTAGAGACCTTGCGCTCCTCCACCTTCCATTTGAGGATGCCCCACAAATGCTCAATAGGGTTTAGGTCTGGAAACTTGCTTGGCCAGTTCATCACCTTTACCCTCAGCTTCTGTAGCAAGTGGTCATCTTGGAGGTGTGTTTGGGGTTGTTATCATGTTGGAATACTGCCTTGCGCCCCAGTCTCCGAAGGGAGGGGATCACACTTTGCTTCAGTAGGTCACAGTACACGTTGGCATTCATGGTTCCCTCATTGTAGCTCCCCAGTGCCGGCAGCACTTATTCAGCCCCATACCATGACGCTCCCACCACCATGCTTGACTGTAGGCAAGACACACTTGTCTTTGTACTCCTCACCTGGTTGCCACCACACACGCTTGACACCATCTGAACCAAATAAGTTTATCTTGGTCTCATCAGACCATAAGACACGGTTCCCGTCTGCTTGTCTTCACCAAACTGTTTGTGGGCTTTCTTGTGCATCATTTTTAGAAGAGGCTTCCTTCTGGGATGACAGTCATGCAGACCAATTTAATGCAATGAATGAATGAATGAAAACTTATATAGCGCAGCACATGCGAATTTAATCGCCTCTGGGCGATTGTACGGAGTATGGTCTGAGCACTAACAGGCTGCCCCCCACCCCTTCAACCTCTGCAGCAATGCTGGCAGCACTCATACGTCTATTTCCCAAAGACAACCTCTGTATTTGATGCTGAGCATGTGCACTCAACTTCTTTGTTCAACCATGGCAAGGCCTGTTCTGAGTGGAACCTGTCCTGTTAAACAGCTGTATGGTCTTGGCCACCATGCTGCAGCTCAGTTTCAGGGTCTTGGCAATCTTCTTATAGCCTAGGCCATCTTTATGTAGAGCAACAATTCTTTTTTTCAGATCGTCAAAGAGTTGTTTGCCATAAGGTGCCATGTTGAACTTCCAGTGACCAGTATGAGGGAGTGAAAGAGATACCACCTGATTTAATACACCTGCTCTCCATTCACACCTGAGACCTTGTAACACTAACGAGTCACTTGACACTGGGGAGGGAAAAAAGCTAATTGGGCCCAATGTGGACATCTTCACTTAGAGGTGTACTCACTTTTGTTGCCAGTGGTCTAAAACAATATGGATGAAGTTCAGCTTTAAAATAAAAAGTATTTACATGTCATTACTTAACCTCCCTGGCGGTCTTCCCGAGACTGACACGGGGTTAGATTTTCTTGCTACTATTGGTAACCCCGTGTCAGTCACGGGCTTGCCTCGCTAGATCCACAGGCACTTTTTACTTACCTTGTCCCTGGATCCAGCGATGCCACCGCGCTGTGTGAGCGAGCGGGACCTCGCTCGATTCACATAGTGCTTCCGTGTGACGCCGATCTCCGTTCCCTGCGACGTTACGACGCACGGGGACGGAGAACGGCGCCAAATTCAAAAAAGTAAACAAACACTATACATACAGTATACTGTAATCTTATAGATTACAGTACTGTATGTAAAAAAAACACACCCCCCTTGTCCCTAGTGGTCTGTCCTGTGTCATGCATGTCATTTTATATAATAAAAACGTTTCTTTCTCCCTGCAAACTGTAGATTGTCCATAGCAACCAAAAGTGTCCCTTTATGTCAAAAATTGTTTTAGATCAGCTAAAAAACAGCGATAATAAATTATAATCACTTGCAGAATTGTGCGATAGCGATTTGTGGGGAAATTCGTCATAAAAAAAAAAAAATAATGACAGCAACAATTCTGCAACTGAGCAAATTTCAGTGATTTTAATTTGATTACATTATTGAATAATTTTTATTATAATTATATTATTATTTGTTATAATTATTTATAATTATTTATTATATTATAATTTATAATTTTGTTTTTAAAAAAATGTCATACCCGGGATGCCTATTAGAATCTTGTTTGGTCAGATTTAAGTGAGTTATTTCTAAAAATGACAGACCTACAATATAAAACGCCAAATTTCCTTGCAAATAATGGTACCGCTTTCAGCACCTTTTTTCTGACAGAATCATACCGCCAGGGAGGTTAAGTGCTAAAAATTAGCTTTCCATTTCATAGTGTATGTAATTAACATTCAGATATTGCTTCCCTTTAACTGTAGAATCCTAGCCTAGTATCAGTAAGGTCCTTGGTTCTAATCACAACCGGGACTGATGAAAATGTACAATAAGTAGAGATGTATAAATTGATGGAGCTACAGTGGGTATAGAAAGAATCACCCCCTCTAAAATAATCACATTTTGTTGCTTCTCAGCCTGAAATGAAGACACTGGGCTAGATTCAGCATTGATTTACGCCGGCGTATATATAGATACGCTGCGTAAATTCAAAGCTGCGCCGGCGTATCTTCTTTCTGTATTCATAAAGCAAGATACGCCGAAATTAGCCTAAGATCTGACTCGCGTAAGTCTCTTACACCGTCGTATCTTAGGGTGCATATTTATGCTGGCCGCTAGGTGGCGCTTCCGTCGTTTTTGGCGTAGAATATGCAAATGACCTAGATACCCCCGATTCACAAACGTACGTGCGCCCGGCGGAATTTTTTTACATCGTTTGCGTAAGGATTTTCCAGCGTAACGTTGCTCCTGTTTCTATGTGGCGTACGCAATGTTAAGTATGGACGTCGTTCCCGCGTCAAATTTTTTATTTTTTTAGTCGTTCGCGAATAGGGCTGGACGCAATTTACGTTCACGTCGAAACCAATACGTCCTTGCGGCGTACTTTGGAGCAATGCACACTGGGATATGTACACGGACGGCGCATGCGCCGTTCGTAAAAAACGTCAATCACGTCGGGTCACCACCCATTTACATAAAACACGCCCCTCTCATACTCATTTGAATTAGGCACGCTTATGCCGGCCCCATTTACGCTACGCCACCGTAACTTAGGAGGCAAGTGCTTTGTGAATACAGCACTTGCCTCTCTGATTTACGGCGGCATATCGTAAATACGATACGCCACCGTAACAATGCGCCCGGCTACCTGAATCTTGCCCATTGTTTTTGTTTTATCAAGCTTTATTTACTTCCTAACTTCCAACTGAATGATATAATACCAACATGTCAGAATGTATTTATTTTTTATTGAAAAACAGAATCCCTGAGTTGGAAAAATAATCAACCCCCCCCCCCCCCCCCCCCCACCTCCTATAAACTACTACTAACAAAGGTGTAGTTAATCACCTTTGCACACAAAGCCATTTGATTTTCAACTGTGATTAATGGGAGAAAAAACAACGTGTGCCAAAAACTAAGTGCATCAGAAGATGCAACAGATAGTATATTTAATTAAAATTAGCCAAATGGCTACTCACACTAATATAAAGATCAATAGGCATATAACAGTATACTACTGTGGTCACTTAGCAGGTCCCCAGTGGTTGGTGGTGTGTAGATGTTAACACAAGTGGAGAGGAACAACCGGCCGGACATCCGTCTCGTCGTCTCGCAACCAGCATGGAACACATTTAGAGTCACATCGGAAGTGACGTCAGAACATGGTGATAACATTTCAAAGCATCCGTTTCTTCATGACATCTAAATGGCTATTGATCTAAACGGTCTATATAGAAAATCACACAGACCAAAGACCAGAGGCAAGATAACTTATTGTGAACAAATAAAATACATGTTTAATAATTATACATGTTAAATATTGACATTCCATCAGGGGCGTCGGGAGGGTGTGGCTAGGGGGGCTGGAGCCCCGAATGGGTCCCTGAAAAGCCCCGAGTGTCAAGAAGGTTGCATCCAATTGACAGCCCCGAGCGCTGCCGGCCACCGCCGAACAGGGACCGCTATTATTAGGAACGGCGCCGAGTGATACTGCAAGTCCAGCCTTCTGGAGCCTGCAGCTCCTATAATGGACGTCCCACAGGTCCAATGCTAGGACCGCGGGACGCGTGACGTCCATCATAGGCTCCGCAGGCTCCAGAAGGCGGCAATTACAAGCCTCTTCCACACCATGCACTGTAAAGATCCCGGCTCGGGCGGGCGGCTCTCCTCTCCTCCCCTCCTTTCTGGCTGGCTGGCTGCCGTGACACATGATGGGTGTATGTCAGGTAGGTCCATGTTACATGTATGTCAGGTAGGTAAAGTCATTGTGTATGTCAGGTAGGTCCATGTTACATGTATGTCAGGTAGGTGAAGTCATTGTGTATGTCAGGTAGGTCCATGTATGTCAGGTAGGTCCATGTATGTCAGGTAGGTGAGGTCAGTGTATGTCAGGTAGGACCATGTATGTCAGGTAGGTCCATGTTACATGTATGTCAGGTAGGTGAAGTCAATGTGTATGTCAGGTAGGTCCATGTTATATGTATGTCAGGTAGGTCAAGTCATTGTGTATGTCAGGTAGGTCCATGTATGTCAGGTAGGTCCATGTATGTCAGGTAGGTGAAGTCAGTGTATGTCAGGTAGGTGAGGTCAGTGTATGTCAGGTAGGTGAGGTCAGTGTATGTCAGGTAGGTCCATGTATGTCAGGTAGGTGAGGTCAGTGTATGTCAGGTAGGTTCATGTATGTCAGGTAGGTGAGGTCAGTGTATGTCAGGTAGGTGAGGTCCATATATGTCAGGTACGTGAAGTCAGTGTATATCAGGTAGGTGAAGTCAGTGTATGTCAGGTAGGTGAAGTCAGTGTATGTCAGGTAGGTGAGGTCAGGTAGGTGAGGTCAGTGTATGTCAGGTAGGTCCATGTATGGCAGGTAGGTGAGGTCAGTGTATGTCAGGTAGGTCTATGTATGTCAGGTTGGTGAAGTCAGTGTATGTCAGGTAGGTCTATGTATGTCAGGTAGGTGAATTCAGTGTATGTCAGGTAGGTCTATGTATGTCAGGTAGGTGAAGTCAGTGTATGTCAGGTCGGTGAGGTGAGTGTATGTATGTCAGGTAGGTGAGGTCAGGTAGGTCAGTATGTCAGGTAGGTGAGGTCAGTGTATGTCAGGTAGGTCCATGTATGTCAGGTAGGTGAGGTCAGTGTATGTCAGGTAGGTTCATGTATGTCAGGTAGGTGAGGTCAGTGTATGTCAGGTAGGTGAGGTCCATATATGTCAGGTACGTGAAGTCAGTGTATATCAGGTAGGTGAAGTCAGTGTATGTCAGGTAGGTGAAGTCAGTGTATGTCAGGTAGGTGAGGTCAGGTAGGTGAGGTCAGTGTATGTCAGGTAGGTCCATGTATGGCAGGTAGGTGAGGTCAGTGTATGTCAGGTAGGTCTATGTATGTCAGGTTGGTGAAGTCAGTGTATGTCAGGTAGGTCTATGTATGTCAGGTAGGTGAATTCAGTGTATGTCAGGTAGGTCTATGTATGTCAGGTAGGTGAAGTCAGTGTATGTCAGGTAGGTGAGGTCAGATAGGTCAGTGTGTCAGATAGGTGAGTTTAGTGGTCATTGATGGGCACTGGTAAGCCAGGCAGCAAGTGAGCTTACCCACCGCCATACAAGCCCACCACCCAGCCAAAAAAATGTGCCACGACCACCACGGAGACCCCCCCCACCCCCGGTGGTGACTTCGGGCTGAAGTCCCTGGTCTTTTTGCGACCTAGCAATGCCCCTGCATTCCAATATCATGAGACAAAACAAGGTATATATTTAACTGTGAGTATTGTTATTCGTTCTTGTGTCTTGTAAGACAATCAGTAATGATCAACAATAAAGAAGTTAATGACTGTGGGTGTGAATATATTTAAATAAAGGGTATGATATGTGAGAGAGATATATTTATCAAAAATTATTTATTCATATTAGGTTATATTAAAAATAGGAAAGTTAAAGAGAGAGCATTATTTATTTTAAAATGAGGGGAAAATTATTTAAAAGGAGGGGAATAATTATTAAAAAAATGTATTATGGAAAAACAAAATTCCAACCAATATCAGTCTCAATGAGGTGATTCCGATTTCATTTGTCAGTGGTTAAAATTATTTAAAAACAGTTATTCTAGCTATGTATTGTTAATATAGCTATAATCACCATATCCACATTTACTTACCACCCTACGAGTAACAGGTGGTGGAATTACAAATGGAAAACTAGACAAAAAATCTAAGAATATCATCAATGTATCTGCCGTACATGATGTATTGCAGCACACCTGGTTTTCTACGGCAAGTACATTCTTGATATTCTTATGGGATCTACCACTGAAGTGAAAGACAAACCAAAGGTATTCAAATTACAATGGGCAGCAAACTCTTGTACTAAGTCATGATCCCCATCCCAGATAATAAGAATATCATTGATGTATCTGCCGTAGAAGACCAGGTGTGCCACAATACATTGTGTACAGCAGATACATCAATGATATTCTTATCATCTGGGATGGGGATTATGACTGCAAGCGTTTGCTGCCCATTGTAATTTGAATACCTTTGGTTGGTCTTTCAGTTCACCTTCCAAATAATACCATTCCTACAGTAAAGCTTGGAGGTGATAATATCCTGTTATGGAGGTGTTTCCCTGCAGCAGGGACTGGAGCACTTGTCAGGATAGAAGGAAATCTGCTGCCCTCTGCCAGAAAGTTGTCAATGGGAAGAAGGCTTACCTTCCAACATGACAATGACCCAAAGCACCCAACAAAAATAACCACACAGTGGTTGAAGGAGAAAAAGGTGAATATCCTTGCATGGCCTAGTTAGAGCCCAGAATTAAACCCCATTGAAAATCTGTGGAATGATTAAAGACTGCAGTCACCATGAAATTTAACTGAAATTGAGCAGTTCTGGGCAAATATTGTAATGTCTAGATGTACAAAGTTAGTAGAGATATATCCCAACATACTAAAGGCTGTAATTAAAGCAAAATGTGGTTTAACAAAATACCAACAAAATGGGGCGATCCCTTTTTCAACTCTGATTCTGTTTTTTTTTTGTTTGTTTTTTACATGTTGGTGTTATATCTTTCACTTGTATGCTATAAATTGCACAGTAAATACAGCTGGATAAAACAAATATGGTGTCTGTTTTTATTTCAGGCTTCAAAGCAACACAATGTGAGTGTTTTAAAAGGGGTGGTTTCTTTTCTATACCCTCTATATATAAATACCTGAAATAAATACAAAATGCACCATGAAATTCCTGTCCTGGTCATGTGTTTCAGGCTGTTTTCCCTTTATTTTCATCTGGTAACTCTGCCAGTAACACTCGTCCAGTCCTATGATGACAATACTCACTTACCCCTCTGTATTAAGACAACAGAAACAGGTCATGACTATGACTATAGGACTCTGGCCCAGATATAGTCAACAGAAAACATCACAGGCACAGAGCACAGGAAATTATTAAGATTTCTGGAAGGATCAATAATTACTTTTTAAACTCTCATATCCCCAAAAGTGGCGGGATTCTTTGATGGCTTTGGAGGAGCGAGGATCTGTGAGAGAGTGCAGGTCAAGTAAGTGTAGCACCCTTTACTTAGGTAGGTGCTGGAATAGGATTTTTGCGTATAGGTAAGGTAAATTTAGACAGGCCTGGCTGTAGACAGGCCTGTTTGTTTTAGTTTATGTGGGCTGGGAGTGACTTAGAGTAGCAGCTGGTGACTCACAGGCAGCATCAATGTGACCTCTCTCTTTCTTTTAGATGATTCTAGAAGGAGAGGAGGAAAGAAGAGGTGGAGCCACCTGGGGTTTTCTAAGGTGCCCTGACTAATCCCCAACCTGGATTGGCATGGGGCAGACCTTCTTAAATACCCTGGGTCAGTGCTAGACTGTTGGGGCCTTTGAGGGAACTCCCCAGTCTGGGGGGTGAACTTGGGCCTGGGGCTCGGATGTGGACAGAGCCCTTCAGAAAAGCATGAAGGTTTTGGACAGGAGGCACAGGAGGAGCAGAGAGGACAGAGGGTTGACTGGGAGCAGTAGTCCATCTGTAGGAGAGCTAGCACTGAAGACTTTCTATTTTCTGCCTGCAAAGGGTAGTTGCTAGGGTCTGGCTGAGTCAGAATCATGCCTAATCATTTAGAGCTAGCTGATCCTGAGAGTCAAGAGTTGTGCAGGAGCAGGGCCGCCTTAGGTGTTCAGGCACCCTGTGTGAGCTAATTCTGTTGGGCCCACAGGCTAGGGTTGCCACATTTTCTTCAAGCCAAACACGAACACTTTAGCTGCGCATGGCAATTTTTTTGTGCTGTACTTTATAAGATTTTAAAGACCTTGAGGAGAGAAATAATGCAGGCATGCTTAGTACGCCGCAGCAAACAGTTGGTGTGGCCAATTTTAACAGGTGGCAACAGATTTGTATATGACTGTCTCGGTTACTTGGGAAGCCACAGTCTGGTCTGAATAATGTGTCTGGGTTTTAGGCAGACTGAAATCCAGACACATGATTCAAAACCTGAGCTATTCAGGTGGAACCCGGACAGGTGGCAAGCCTAAGCATCATAATACAGGGGTCAGGGAGAAGGACAGAGGGACGCCCTGGGAAGAGGACAGAGGGTTGCCGTGGGTAAAGGACAGAGGGACGCCATGGAAAGAGGACAGAGGGATGCCGTGGGAAGAGAAAAGAGGGACGCCGTGGGTGAAGGACAGAGGGACGCCGTGGGTGAAGGACAGAGGGACGCCCTGGGAAGAGGACAGAGGGACGCCGTGGGTGAAGTGAAGGACAGAGGGACGCCCTGGAAAGAGAACAGAGGGTTGCCGTGGGAAGAAGACAGAGGGATGCCGTGGGTGAAGGAAAGAGGGACGCCATGGGTGAAGGAAAGAGGGACGCCGTGGGTGAAGGACAGAGGGACGCCGTGGGTTAAGGACAGAGGGACGCCGTGGGAAGAGGACAGAGGGAAGCTGTGGGAGAAGGACGCCGTGGGAAGAGGACAGAGAGGGATGTTGTGGCGGTCAATAAGGCCTAGAGAATAGCAGGCTAGGCACTTCCTAATGACTCAGTCCCTGGGAACAGTAATGGATAATGGCCAACAGGCCCTCTTACCAGACCCAGCGAAATCGCAACAGTGATCCCTCTGGCTGGACGTTCGCTCACTCTGGTTTGCCCGGGGTGACTCTAGTCAGTAGTGTAGCATGTCTGTATCCTGGCAGTGGCTCGGTCTTTCTCCCTCTCTGGTGGTGCGGGTACAGCGTGGCTCTCTCTCTGGTGGTGCGGGTACAGCATGGCACTCTCTCTGGTGGTGCGGGTACAGCGTGGCTCTCTGGTGGTGCGGGGTACAGCGTGGATCCAATTGGATTTGCCGCGCCACTGCCCAGCTTGATTGGCCACAGCATAAACTGCTTCCTGGCCCCCTCCGCACCCCGCGCAAGCCACTGCTCTCCTAAGCAGTACTCCCCTGATAGTGGCACTGCGTGTGGGAGTCAGGAGGAGGGCGACATGTTCTTTGGGGGGGGGGGGGGGCGGCAGGCCTGGGCCAGAATACAGCACTGCCTACACGGCTCACATTCTGTGAGCTGTGATGGCCGCACGGCGCCCCTATTGCCCAATGGTGCCCTGTGCGGCCTCACAGCTCGCACACCCCAAAGGCCGGACCTGTGCAGGAGGAAGGAAGAGGAATAGTCTGCAAGCAAGGAAAGTGCTGGAGGAGACTGAAGTAGTGATGTGTGTACATAGTTCGTCCCAATTGATTGTTCTACAATTCACCAATTGATTGTTCTACAATTCAGCAGGCATCCCATATTTTCCTTACCCCATCCAAGTTAAATTCCCTCAATAAAACAGACAAAAACAAGCACATGGATTGTTCATTGTCTTAGAGTGACTGAGAATTGAATGCCAGACTGGGCAGGGTGACAGGTGGACCACATCACATAGCAGCTCCTACTGGGGTACCGCTACATAAGTATACGGTAAGGGGTCTTTCCATAGACATTGTCACATTGCTCTGCATAGTAATTATAATGAAAACAGAAAATCTCACTTAACAGTCAGTTTGGAAAAGGACATGGTAAGGCCTACATCAAATATGAAAAATGTAAGAACCTGCAATTTAATTTGCTGAATACCTTCCTATGCTTATATAGTACACCTGGAGCTATTCATTTTTTTCTTCAACAAAAGCTTATTGACACTTTAAGGATAGTGTGTAGGGATGTGCAAATCATTGCAATATGTCCCTGTGGTCACCTATGCATACCAGAACAGATACAGCCTAGAATACACAGACATTTCTCTAACGTGCTAACAGCTGCTTCCAGCTTGTTAGCCCTCGGCAATGTAAGATATAGACACCAGGTCTTCTACAGATTAGGGCTTGGGGAGCAATGAAATAGTACAACTCATTTACGTTATTGTTAAAGAGTTTAAATACACCAAAGAACTCTCCAATACTCTCAATGCTGGATAATATAGAAATCCTCTATTAAAATAGAAGTTATCTTTATGTCATCACTTCCTTTTCAAATTCAAGAAGGGGTTTGTTTTTTTATGTAGCAATAAGTGCCTAGGGCCCTCTGGTCAGCTATGAACCTTTGGCCAACCTCATCCTATCCTATTTGTCATATTGCCTCCCTACCTTCCAGCACATAGGCCACGTGCTTTATTAAAGTGGAATGTCACCCAAAAGGGGAAGTTCCGCTTTTCCTCCTTCTCTACCCACTCACGCCCCCCTGCTTGCAGTTTTCTGGGACAGCTCAGTTGGCTGTGAAGCCACAAGGAGCCACAGCTGGCTGCCCACAGTCAACATGCCGATGCCTGGAACAGAAGACCACTGAAGAAACAGGCTTGGTTGAACACAGCGCTGAATCCATGGAAAGGTGATTATCTGTTTATTAAAAGTCTTTGTTTTTGTAGCTGCTGACTATAATTTTTTTTTGCAGAATGGCTAAAGAACTGCTTTAAAGTGGAATTAAACCCAAAAGTGGAACTTCTGCTTATCTCATTCCCCCACCCCCCCTCCGGTGACACATTTGGCACATCTCAGGGGAGAGAGGGGAACGGGGACCTGTTTTTGACAGGTACCCTATTCCCACTTCCGGGAAACCGGGCCGTGATGAAGTACGACACATATCCCCCCTCCTCCTCCCCTTTTGCCGGGCCAGTAAGAGTGCGCAGTGCGCTTCACGCATGCGCAGTAAGGACCCGGTCGTGAAGCCGCAAGGCTACACTGCCGGGTTCCCTTTACCGGCAACGGCGGCAGCACCCGACAGTCAATGTAAACATCAGCTGCGGTCCCAACATTGCTGGACTCCAGGACAGGTAAGTGTTCTAATGTTTAAAAGTCAGCAGCTACAATATATTTAGATGCTGACTTTTAATTTTTAAAGGAGCAGGTAAAACTTCGCTTTAAGTTCTCTTGTTCATTAAGGGCTGGTTGACACCACAAAAACGCACTCCAGATCCTTTCCAGATGTGTTTTTAATGCAGGTTTTTAGCATGTTCTGGTGCGTTTTTGATGCGTTTTCAGAAGCATTCCAGGTTCTTTTTTTCTTCTTTACACTGTACTAGGGTCTGGTGAGTTTTTGACATGTTTTTGATGCATTCCAGTGAATTTTTGATGCATTTTACTGTGTTCCAGTACTGTGTTGTTGTTTTTTTTTTTTTCTGGAACTGGAAAACCCTGGAACTTACTGCACTGGTGTGAACTATGCCACTGGAAACCATATAACCTACTATTCATTCGTTTTTGATGCAGGAAAAATACGCACTGGACTGCATGTGGTGTGAACTGGCCCTAAAGGCCACTCTCTGTCTCCTGTTCTGCAAAGCTACTTTGCTTTTAAGAGCTGCTGTGGCACATTCGTTGTCCTATATCTAGCATTCCTGTACATGCAGTTTATTCTCTATTCTGTTGTGTACTCCTTATTAAGGAAAATCCAGGTCCAATGTCTACTCTTGCCTTGGTTGTCTAGAATTCATCTTCAGAATTCCTGACAGGGCTGTGGTGAGGTGCTGCAAATGGGCTTAGGTGCAATATCGTATAAGCCACAGTTGAAGGTCCATGCATCACTGTGGAGCTGACAGAGATCATGCAACCTACAGTTTGAAGGTGCACAGTACTGCAGAGGCAAGTTTTTTGAACAAACAAAAATCACAGTGCATTTACCCTTGATGTCATCTATTGACACCCGTGTTGTTTTAAGCAAGGGTTACAACTTCTTTAAAAAAGGATGTAACCCTAAAAAAAAAAAAAAATCATGCTCCTATCCCTTTAAGGCAATTTTTGTCAGCAGTTTTTTCAAAGCAATTTTTTTGGGAAAAAATATACGTTTGCACACAAACACTATATAATATAAAAAATGTTTTTTTTTTACATTTTTTAAAATATATTAAAGCTGATGTTACACTGGGTAAATAGATACCATAGATTGCACGCTTTAAAATTGCGTACACCCGTGGAACAATGCCAGACTACAGTATCTCTACTAGTGACGCTTTAAAAACCTTTACACGTTACAAGTTTAAAGTTACAGCCTGTCAGAAGCTAAATACAGAGCAGCCACTTTAAATACAAGCTGGCAGCAGACTGAGAGGTTGAGCTCACAATGCCTCTCACTTCTTGTCAGAGGCACTGAGCTCAATGAACAGCTTGGAGGCTTGGACCAATGGTAAAGTACCATTGGTGCCAGCTGTCCAATAAAAATCCTGCTTTGGAGGCACGCCTCTCACTGCAGCGTCATAGAAGGGGCAATGTGTCTAAAAGACAAATGCTCGCTTCCAGCCCAGCCCTCTTATCTACAAGGAAAAACAGGTGTTTATGGGTACAAGATTTACCCATAATCCCATGTTTTTCTCACACAGTTAGGAGGGAGAAACTGATTATGTTGAAAAGGTACTGTTATATTCAAGTTAAATCATATATTTTTATGCTATATGTCATAACATAATAATTTATTATTTATCTATTTACTGTGAAATTACTGGTTGGAGGTTATAACTTCAAACTTCAGTAATTTGTCCGTTAAGCCACCTGCTTGAGTACAGTTTTTGAAAATATAGTAAATTACCTTAAAAGCAAGGTAAAAAACAAGGCTGCTGTCATTCACAGTCAGTTAGCCAATAAGGAGAGAGGGGGCGGGGCCTAACAGCTCCATGTGTGAATGGACACACAGAGCTGCATCTCATTTCGGATGGCCCCGTAGAAAGCTGCTTGCTGTGGGGGCACTCGACAGGAGGGAGCGGCCAGGAGCATAGAAGAGGGACCTGAGAAAAGGAGGATCCAGACTGCTCTGTGCAAAACCATTTCACAGAGCAGGCAAGTATAACATGTTTGTTATTTTTATAGAAAAAAAGGAGACTTTACAATCACTTTAAAGCAACCCCAAAAAAAACAGATCCTGCTCCCTTAAAGCCTGTTATACAGCACAGTGCTTGTGTGCTGTAATTTGGTCCCACTGTATCACCTGAAATACCTGGCTGATCCTGACGGTTTCTACCCTCTGCTTTGTAAACTGTTGCTGAGCCCTGACACGTGGTCAGTTTGTGCAACTCTCCTGTGTCTCCTCTGTGCTCCTGTGTACTCCTCCCCCTCTGCCTGTCTGCTCCTGTGTCAGTGCCGCCCCACCCCTCCTGCGGCTCTCATAACAATAATAATCTTCTGTAATGCTGCTTGATTCTTAATGACTGGAGCTCCTGTCTGTGTGCTTTTTTAAATAAATGCCTTATTTATCATATTTCTCAGTGGCTCCCTGCAATCTCATCCCAGTTGACGTCAGCGGGGGAATCTCGGCCCCGCCCACTACATCTGTCAATCAGGCAGAGGAGAGAGCTGCAATACAGTAAATAAGGCATTTATTTTATAAAACACACAAGACAGGAGCTCCTGTCATTAACCGCTTAAAACCCGGAGCATTAGACCTGGCCCCTTTTTGCGATTCGGCACTGCGTCGCTTTAACTGACAATTGCGCGTCGTGCAAAGTGGCTCCCAAACAAAATTGTCGTTCTTTTTTTCCCACAAATAGAGCTTTCTTTTGGAGGTATTTGATCACCTCTGCGGTTTTTATTTTTTGCGCTATAAACAAAAATATAGCGACAATTTAAAAAATATTTTCTACTTTTTGCTATAATAAATATCCCCAAAAAATATGGGATAGTTTAATGGCATTTTTATTAATATTTTTTTTTACTAGTAATGGCGGAGATCAGCGATACTTTTTTCATGACTGCGACATTATGGCGGACACATTGGACACTTTTGACACATTTTTGGGACCATTGTCATTTTCACAGCGAAAAGTACTATAAGAATGCACTGAGTACTGTGAAAATGACAATGGCAGTGAAGGGGTTAACCACTAGGGGGCGCTAAATGGGTTAAGTGTGTCCTATTGTGTGTTTCTTACTGTAGGGGGGCGTGGCTGGATGTGTGATGTCACTGATCGTCGTTCCCTATGACAGGGAACAGACGATCAGTGACAAGACACAGAGAAGAACAGGGAAGGTTTGTTTACACTCACCTCTCCCCGTTCTTCAGCTCCTGTGACCCGATCGCGATACACCGGCGATCGGGTCCAGCAGGTGCAGTCACAGAGCTTCGGACCGGGTTGCGAGCGTGCCAGCGGCGGAGCACTCGCGACCCACGGCTGGGTCGACGTATATTGTCATGCGGCGGTCCTTAAGCGGTTAAGAATCATGCAGGTTTATAGAAGATTATATGAGTGCGTTAACAACCACTTTAAATTTTGACAATAAAACATGGAAGCTGATTGCTTTATATGAAGAAGTGAGCCTGATTTTGCACTCTCCAGCTTTAGTAAATAAACCCCATTGTTTCTAACTGGAAGAAGGAGAAGCAGCATGAGGTGTCAATCGGTTCATACGCTGAGAAGAAGTATGTGGACAGGATGAAGAAGCAGTTCATCACTGTACTGGCTCTCCTTTCACTGTCCAGTAAAAGAAGTGGGATGGGTAAGAACTATTTTTTTTTTTCGGGTCCTTCGATTAAAACTTTTGGAGGCCCCTTGGTTAAGTCAATGGAGGTTGCCCTTTTTTGTGTGGTTGAGCAGAGTTTAAAGTTTTGCCAGGTTTTTACAGTTTCTTGAGATCCCAGTGGGCAGTTTCCTTACCAGGCCAAAACTCTATTTTCGGCTGATCTTCTGCTGTTTCCAACAAATTCTGTAGATATTCCTATGGAGAATATTTCTTGCTTTATCATCCCCGTGACAGAATCGAATGTAAAAAAAACAACTGGGAAAAACATAAAATAAATGGACTATGTCGGTTTAGTTTTGGACGCAAGTACCTCTTCTGTAATCTGTAAATTCTCTGATCCCTGCTGTTCAGGTAAATGAGTGGTCCACAGTGACTATAAACAGACTCCAGACAAAGGTGTGTCTTAGCCCCTGGCTTGTGTTGTATGCTGGATGTGGATGGATTTCATCGCTGGCCCAGAACTGAGTGGAAGATGTGGGGACTATCCCAATAATCTCACTTACAATGGCGCAAGCCACATTTATACTTTCCCAGTCTATCACCAAATTATCTCACAAAAGTATCAAATGTAACTAAATATAGAAACAGAGCAGACTAGGATGTGATTTTGCCGTTTATAGCAGTTATAGAGGGAAGAATGAGAAACAATACCACTAGAAAACTGGGAAAATATCTACAAGCAGTACAGTACTGTTAGACCACCGGTGCTGATTAATCAGAGAGTGGATGAGAATTTTTTTTTTTTATTGGTCCTGCAATTATTTTTTTAAAGGAGAGCATTAAAAAAGCAGTGAATAAATAATTTGACAGTTATTTGCTACTTTTTTTCCACTGAGAAAAAGGCATACATGTATCTAAAAGCTTAACTCCAGGCAGATATAACCAGCACAAATTATTACAGCCCTGTAATCAATAATGCACTAATAAATGTATTTTTAATTTGCAGATAGTGCAAGTACCAGAGAGTAAGTACCAGGGATGAGCTCAGGAATGTTTAGATCCTAGTCTGAACCTATTTAAGCTATACTGCCATGAAGCTGTCACTGTACACTTCCAATCAAAAGCAGCTGCGGCTCCTTGTATATGTACGACTGCGGAGCAGGCAACAATTCAGCTGCTTAGTTATGATTGTCAATGTGCTGGGACAGCTTCCTGATGGATAGCTTAGGTGGGTTCAGCATAGGATCCAAACACATCTGGTCTCATCCTTATTAAAGTGAATGTAAACCCAATTCATGAAATTTGAGCTGGGCACATATATCTGCAGTATTTTGTTATCTCTCTTCAAAGAGCTAAGTCCCATAGCTCTCTCCTGAACGGTTCCTCTGTTATCAGATTACTCCTGCCAATTTCTCTGACACATCAGGTAAAAGCAGCCTGACATTTCTGTCAGGGGAGGTTGCTTAATAGATTAGCAGGGAGCTGGCCCTGTTACAAAACACCTCTGAGGCCTTGTACACACGATCAGTCCAAACTGATGAAAACGGACTGATGGTCTGATGGACTGATGGTCTGATGGTCCGATGTGCCTACACACCATCAGTTCAAAATCTAATCGAGTCCAACGAGGTGACGTAAAACACAACGACGTGCTGAAAAAAATGAAGTTCAATGCTTCCAAGCATGCGTCGACTTGATTCTGAGCATGCACAGGTTTTGAACCGATGCTTTTGCGTACTAACCATCGGTTTTGACCGATCGGTCATCAGTCCATCAGTACGATTTTAAAGCAAGTTCTAAAACTTTGGACTGAAGGACAAAAGTCTGAAGGGCCATACACACGATAGGTTTGGACTGATGAAACTGAACCTCAGTCCGTTTTCATCTGTTTGGACTGATCGTGTGTACAGGGCCTGAGAGTCTCTGCCTATGTGGAGAGGGGGTGTGTGCCTTTCCTCCAATTAGCAATTTTAGCTATCTCGGCTGTATGCCCAGGCATCACACTCTGTGTTAAACAGGAAGAGAATATTTCCTAACATGATCTGAACTTTATAAACAGTATATAAATGTGAAGATGGCAGATATGGATGTAGGGAGATTTGGTTCATCGCTGTGTATCAATTGAGGCTGTTCACTTCACTGGGTGTATGCAGGGCCGGCGCAACCACCAGGCGGATCAAGCGGCCGCTTGGGGCGGGCAGGTCCGCAGCCTGGGATGGGGCGGAAAAATTACTTTTTTTTTTTTTTTTAATACTTTATGATCCGGAGTTGCCGCCGCCCTCCGGCGCCCCGCTCCGGTGTGCTAATGCACCGCAGCGCCTGTCAGCTGCTGACTGGATGTGGCCCGGGCCGGGCGCAGCCAGTCCCGACTCCCATCCTTACGTTACTGCCTGGTGAGGTGATGGATGACGCCGGTTTCTGGCCTGTACGGCACGGCACTTCAGTGACGACGTCGTCCTCCTCCGCGCAGGAGGACGTCTGACGTCACTGAAGGGGCGGCCCTCCGCTGCTGGCGCCACAGAGGCTGCAGCAGTAGTACAGAAGAGTGACACAGTACCCAGTCCCGCGCCGGAAGATTGGAGAAAATCGCACAGGAGGTGAGGGTGGGGAAGAAGAATGGATGGATGATGGAAGAAGGAGCAAGGGGGGTTAATGGAGACTGGGTCGGGTGGATAATTAATAAAGCAGGAGGGCTTAATGGAACTGGAAGAAGGAGAAGGGGGGGTTAATGGAGACTGGGTTGAGACTGGCTGCACCCCCCTCTGCTGTCCACCTGGCTGCACCCCCCCTCTGCTGTCCACCTGGCTGCACCCCCCTCTGCTGTCCACCTGGCTGCACCCCCCTCTGCTGTCCACCTGGCTGCACCCCCCTCTGCTGTCCACCTGGCTGCACCCCCTCTGCTGTCCACCTGGCTGCACCCCCCTCTGCTGTCCACCTGGCTGCACCCCCCTCTGCTGTCCACCTGGCTGCACCCCCCTCTCCTGTCCACCTGGCTGCACCCCCCTCTGCTGTCCACCTGGCTGCACCCCCCTCTCCTGTCCACCTGGCTGCACCCCCCTCTTCTGTCCACCTGGCTGCACCCCCCTCTTCTGTCCACCTGGCTGCACCCCCCTCTCCTGTCCACCTGACTCCATCCCTTCATCTGGCTGCACCCCCCTCTTCTGTCCACCTGGCTGCACCCCCCTCTTCTGTCCACCTGGCTGAACCCCCCTCTTCTGTCCACCTGGCTGCACCCCCCTCTTCTGTCCACCTGGCTGCACCCCCCTCTTCTGTCCACCTGGCTGCACCCCCCTCTCCTGTCCACCTGGCTGCACCCCCCTCTTCTGTCCACCTGGCTGCACCCCCCTCTTCTGTCCACCTGGCTGCACCCCCCTCTTCTGTCCACCTGACTCCATCCCTTCACCTGGCTGCACTTCCCCTCTCCTGTCCACCTGGCTGCACCCCCCTCTCCTGTCCACCTGGCTGCACCCCCCTCTTCTGTCCACCTGGCTGCACCCCCCTCTCCTGTCCACCTGACTCCATCCCTTCACCTGGCTGCACTTCCCCTCTCCTGTCCACCTGGCTGCACCCCCCTCTCCTGTCCACCTGGCTGCTCTCCCCTCTCCTGTCCACCTGGCTGCTCTCCCCTCTCCTGTCCACCTGGCTGCTCTCCCCTCTCCTGTCCACCTGGCTATATCCTACCTCCACCTGGCTGCACCCCCCTCCTGTCCACCTAGCGGCACCCCCTCTCCCTCCACCTGGCTGCACCCTCCTGTCCACCTGCAATCCTTCTCCTGTCCACCTGGCTATATCCTCCCTCCACCTGGCTGCACCCCCCTCCTGTCCACCTGGCTCCATCCCTCCAACTGGCTGCACCCCCTCCTGTCCACCTGGCTATATCCTCCCTCCACCTGGCTGCACCCCCTCTCTTGTCAGCCTGGCCATATCCTCCTTTCACCTGGTTGCACCCCTCCACCTGGCTGTACCTCCCCTCTCCTCTCCACCTGGCTGTACCTCACCTCTCCTCTCCACCTGGCTGCACCTCCCCTCTCCACCTGGCTGCATCCTCCTCCTGTCCACCTGGCTCCATCCCTCCACCTACCTGCACCCCCCACCTGTCCACCTGGCTTTATCCCTCCACCTACCTGCACACCCCTCCTGTCCACCTGGCTCTATCCCTCCATGTGGCTGCACACCACCTCCTGTCCACCTGGCTGCACCCCCCTCTTCTGTCCACCTGGCTCCATCCCTCCACCTGCCTGCACCCCCTCCTGTCCACCTGGCTCCATCCCTCCACCTGCCTGCACCCCCTCCTGTCCACCTGGCTCCATCCCTCCACCTGCCTGCACCCCCTCCTGTCCACCTGGCTCCATCCCTCCACCTGCCTGCACCCCCTCCTGTCCACCTGGCTCCATCCCTCCACCTGCCTGCACCCCCCTCCTGTCCACCTGGCTTTATCCCTTCACCTGGCTGAACCCCCTCTCCACCTGGACCAGTTCTGGTGCTAAAATTATTGAGTTTGTTTAGATTTTTTTTTTCGGGGGGGGGGGGGGGCGCAAGTAGCTGGTCTCGCCTAGGGCGCAAAATAGTCTAGCACCGGCCCTGGGTGTATGTAGGGTTTACATCCACTTTAAGTACCTGAACTGGTCTGGTATCAGTCTAATTAATCAGGTAATTACTGTGGAGGATGAGGTGGAGAAAATAAAAGTACAGTTGTTAGGTGGAGGCAGGATAGATAGGCTTCTTTGAAGAGAAAAGCTTTCAGGGATTGCCTAAAAGTGGATAGAGTAGTAGATAGTCAGACAGATTGGGGTAGGAAATTCCAAAGGATGGGTGAAGTTCCGGAGAAGTCCTGGAGGCGTGCACAGGAGGAGGTGACAAGGGAACTAGAGCATATGAGGTCTTGGGAGTAACAAAATCAGAACGATTGTGTTGGTATTTTGAGACTAGGTTAGTGATGTAGCTGGGGGCCGAGTTGTGGATGGCTTTGTAAGTTATTGTTAGTATTTTTGATTTAATTTGTTGGGTGAGTGACAGCCAGTGGAGGGATTGGCAGAAAGGGGTGGAGGACACTAAACGATTTGTAAGGTGGATGGGACTGGCAGCAACATTCATGATGGACTGAATAGGGGATAGCCTATTTAAAGGTAAGACAATAAGGAGAGTATAGATTGATTACGAATGCCCTGGGGTGGTGATCAAACACCCAAGGTAAAAAAGTGCTACATCCTAATAGTGTGTTGGATTGGAAATTTATAAAAAAAATGCACTTTGTAGGCACGTAATACATTTTAAACAATATTTTAATAATTCACATAATTGTCATATAATAAGCACATAATACATCTAAGATAAAAATAAAAACGTAGAAATAGCCAGATGGTTTTTCCCAGAGAGAATACTTAGAAAATACAGTATAAACTTGCTGCGGTGCTGTATGAAGAAACAGAGCCCACGCTGAGTATGAAGTATCTCCTGGGTGTTGCCAAGGGGTCCTTGAAGAGTTAAAAAGGCTCTACATGTTTTGCGACTGAATTTGTCTCTTCTTCAGGCGCTTCTAAATTTTCAAAGAGCATGCTTCAATTAGAATATAATATGAAACGTGGAATACATAATAATACTTATTGACATCTATATACATTAGTGTAACAGCTCTGGTGAAAGGAGTGAACCTCAACTGCGGTTAGCAAGGATTTCAATACACCTCTCTATGTGAGAATTCAGTATTGGACCCCAGGCGTCACTCCACACAAACAGGAGTTTGGGGGTTCTTTACATAATCTCTCTCTCACATAAGGAAGTGCGTTGAGCTACTAAGCTTGGACGTATTACAACATGCGACCAAAGCTTAGCATTTAAAATTATAGCATACAGATCAAGATTCCAATGCACTTCTATATGCAAGTGACCCTCAGTACGGGACCCCAGGCATTACTCCACGCAAACAGGAGTTTGGGGTTTCTCTGCATCATATCACTTAAACATAAAGAAATGCATTAGGCCACTAAGGGAGTTGGTATGAAATACCTTCAATCCTTAGCATAGAAAAGTTAAAGCGAACATGTTCAGCAACTTAGGGCAAGGGCCCATAAACAAGTAACACTTATGTCAAGCACGTAGATAATATGAATACTGGTAGTAATTAGTAGTTATATAGAAGAGGCATATATAGCTCAGCTTAATTGAAAGTATATGTTCCTTTAGGATGTTCCTACAGCAAACAGCCAAGACACAACAGTCAGTCCCAAGTAATATGAAGATGGTTAAGAAGCCAACGTTAAGTACAGCATTTGTTTAGCAGCAATAAGTGTAGCAGATCTTCTTAAGGCACTACAAGTATAACAACAGCTACTTATCCGTTTGCAGGGCTTGTGGCATGGGATTCCGTAGTGTAGGGTGTCAGCAAGGAATTCCTCCTAAGGTGTCAGCAGTAATAATAGTCTGGAGGTACATAGCATAGTAGCTATATAGATTTAGGGATTCCTGGTAGGGTAGAAGTGTAGCATGGAGAGCGATGGCACCGGCGTTGTAGCGTGGCCGAGCTATGACTGACAATAGAACGGCATGTGTAATACACGCTGTTCTGTTTATAGGTGAGAGGCATATGTGCCCTATACAGTACTGATTGCACTGGGCACTTCCGCGTTCCAAGCTGGAACGCACATGGCGCCGGGAGATGACGTGATCGCACGTCCGCCACGCTGCGTTCCAGCGTGGAACGCATAGCGGCGCCAGGCGCCTTTTCACAATTAGTAACATGTGAACTCACCAATGAATGGTACAATAGAAAGCATTAACAGTCGCCCATGCTCAAAACGTGCTGCAGTAACACAAACACCCTTCCAAATGAGAGGTAGATCGCCGGCCCATAGCGCCAACTAAGGGGGCACGTTCAACCCTGTGTACTTGGAAAGAGTTTTTCGAAAAAGCTCCTCGATAGGCAACAAACTGACGGCAAACTAATACAGACCCAACAATGGTAGAAATGCCCTAGCACGAGGCACATTTACATGTGGACAATGTACCTACTGTCCTTGGGTACAGACAGGCTTAAAGTTTTGTTTGCCAAATGGGGACATGTTTCGCCCCTGCTTTCATGCTACATGTAATACAGAGGGAGTTGTGTATCTTATGACCTGTAGGTGTGGGGCCTTTTATGTTGGGAAAACAATTTGTCAGTTCAAACAATGTATATATGATCATATATACTATTCTCAATATGCCAAGATGCTTACCTCGGTTAGCTGCCATCTGGGCCTATATCATAAACTTGATACCACTATACTCAATTGATTTTTTTAGAAGTCATACCTCAGGACCCACGTGGCGGCAACCAGGATAAACGCATCTTTCAGAAGGAAACTTTCTGGATTGAGCGAATTGAAGCGACTAAGCCGCCGGGAATCAATGAGGTGCTATCATATCGGCCCTTATTATGAGGGACAGGTATGGTAGCCTTCTGACTAAAAATATGTAGCAGAATACATATTGGCATAAATTGATGAAGAAATTTGTTTTGATTTTTTACATATTTTTATTGGATATGTTTTAGAGCAGAAAGTAAAAATATATATATATATATATATATATATATATATATATATATATACACACACACAATTGGCAGTCTATCTTTGTTTCTAGCTCAAAAAAAATGCAGAGGTGATCAAACACCAAAAAAAAAAAAAAAAAAAGGACATACATTTTATTTGGGTATAACGTTGCACAACCATAATTGTCAGTTAAAATAACGCAGTGCCGTGTCACAAAAAATGAGATGAAGTGGTTAGGCACCCATATTATAGTCCAAAATACAACATTTTATTCAATAACCAAAATACATTAAAAGTGAAATAAAATCATCATATTCACACTTGTCCCCATGTGTCCAGGAATGAAGTCATAAATATATGTGGCAAAGCTTGCTGTTGTATATAGAAGGTTTGTAAGGGGGCTTACGACTGGCACATGTTGGTACCAAGTTGTACAGTCCCTGCCCCACTTCTTCTTGGACAGGACAACCATACACCTGTTGCTGAGATAACTCTCTCCTCCATCTTGTGTCATACTCCCAGCCATAGGCCTGCTCATGAAATCCTTGGCCAGAAACCCTAATATTTTAAAATAAAGGAATGTCCACAGACAAATGCATTTCCAGCACTCTACAGCTACTTTACATCTTCACACAACTGCCTGTGACCTATCACATTTGACATACTAGTAGACTCTTCGGCACGGAACGCCCCCTGTCAGGCTAGATGTTCTGTAGCAGTCATTTCAGTGCAGATCACAAACACGCATCGTTAAGCTAAACCATCTTCCCTCTACTCCATTCCTCTCCTTGGGAGCCCCAATGAGTTAGAACCACATATACTCCACAGCATTTAGCATCAGTCACAAAGTCACAGAACACACCTCTGAGGGTGAGGGGGAATTAAGGTACCGTATTGCCCCTAAAGTTGCCCCCGAAATTCCTGTAAAAAAAAAAGTTATATGATTTTATTAGTTAAAGTTTTGGTGTCTTCCCAATTCCTGTAAAAAAAAAAGCTATATGATTTTATTAGTTAAAGTTTTGGTGTCTTCCCAGCATCCATCGTCTGGTCCGGCGTCCATCTGCGGCCTCGATGGTGTCCTCCCGGCTTCTCCAGCGCGCGCCTCAAGTCGAGTCCCCGCTTCCCGCGCTCAGTTCGAACGCCTCCGCCGAAATATACCGAGTGCAGTACACTCGGGTACATTCGGCAAGGCTCGACTTCGCTCGCGCTCACGCTCTGTGACGTTTATGCGTGAGCACCAGCGAAGCCGAGACTAGCCGAATGTACCCGAGTGTACTGCACTCGGTATATGTTGGCGCAGGATTTCAAACTGAGCGCGGGAAGCGGCTATCGGCGTATATCGCGCACCCACGATTTTCCCCTTATTTTAAGGGGAAAATAGTGCGCGATATACGCCGATAAATACGCCTTCATTAGTATACCAGTCTTTTACCAATGACCGTTATATACCTCTGACCAGCCAGGCACACTCGCAGATAACATGCTTCTTCCCAGGCTTACACCACTGTTACATCATTTGGTCTGGCACTCCTTCATCACATTCTGGGTACCCAGCACATGGGAGCCTTGCTTTACATGAGCGGTTTCAGCAGAGTCGGTTAGCTTATTGAATAATTGTTTTCTTTATTTTAATAAACAAATAGGTGTTAACGTCCTGGTGCCTCTTGGATTTGTCTTTTTGGAGAAAAAATAAACTGACAAGGTTTTACCTCTACCATCCAAAACCAAAAAAAGAAAACTCTGGCTATTCATACGACTACAACTAGGAATGGTAATAGTCAAAGTGAGGGAAATCAGAAATGATATTTTACCTGAGCTGACTACATAGAGTAAAAGTTGATTGGCTGCTATGCACATCATTTTTACTCTTTACATTATCATACTTTGCACATCATCTTTAATCTTTGTACAACCTTCAAAATGACCCCAAAAGTACCATGGAGCTCTTCTTTAACCTTTTGCAAGAGTTATCAGTCCTTGAATGGAAAACACATCTTGGAATTTCTAATATCCAATGTGGAATTAACTAGGAGCTGCCAGTTGTGCAACATTTAGGAAATCAAGTAAAATATATTAAGTCAAAAAAGAGGAAAGTTTTGGGAACTGGAGTCATATGCCAACATAAGCAAGCTGGAATCTTAAAGATTTAAGCTAATGATGGATAGCAGACTTTTAAATAGACATTTGAGTGGTGTGGCTGTGTGGGATAGTTAATCTCCATCTTGAATTAACATTATGGAGGTATTTCAAAGATAAATGATTAAGATTTTCCCTTGCCAATAAAATTATGACTAAAGCTCATATAAATACTTTAGGAGAGTTTTAGATATTTTAGTCACGTGGGAATACTTAACAGTGCTGGAAGAGCAGAGATAAACATGGAGGTAGTAGGGAATGCTATCTCATTATTAGGCTCTGGGAGAAACATTTGCAATTTTAATAAGAGGACAATTGCTAAACTCAACTGTAGGCCAGATTAATAAATTACAAGGGTTATATGAAGTTATATGAAGTTCTCTGTCTTTAAGGCATCAGTCACCTGACAAGCCCTATCTACGCTTGCCAAACCCCACTCACCTGAAAAAAATACAGAACCGATCCACGTTTCATACCTTTTATTTTACCTGCAAAATCCATCCAGGTACATCTTTTTTAAATCCAGAGCATGTCACAAGTGGTACCTTTCTGTCAAAAAGAATGCAAAGTGTAACTGTAGACAAACTTTTTAGTTTTGGATCAGTATTAGTTAAGTAATTGAAAGGTGAAGTTCAGTGGATGGCCTCCATTTTCTTAAGCGTGGAGGTATAGGTTTACAATTGGTTCACAGTTAAGGGCAACTCCAGGTTCACTCCAACCTACTCTCCTCCTTTCTTGAAGCCCCTCTTCACATTATATATACTATGATCTCTTGGGCAGTTAACTTAATGGTGCAGAGTGTTTCAGTGAGCTCACGCCAACCAGAAAGTGCATTTTCAGGGCTTCATGGCCCAATTTTATTTAAAACAAAATATACTAATATGAGATAGCCTGGGCCTACAGGAAGCTATTATTTAACCCAAGGCGGGTAGGTGATTCTTGTGGCCAGAGCTGCTTTTTTATTGTTGGACTGCTGATTTTTAGTTATAGCCAAAGGCAAACATAGGCGAAATGTATACATAAGAGCTGTTTTACCTGCTCAGGGATTTGTATTGCTGTTCATTTAATTCTGGGCGTTACAAATTTCTGGAACATAGCTCTGCCTAGCAGAGGAGGACAATGTAATCAGGATTTAAAGTAGTATTTTGCTGCTGTGGAGCCCTCCCACTTGTAGGTGTGGTTCTCTATACCTCTCTGTGCTGAGGCTATAAAGAAGCAGAGTTAGTGAGGGCAAACCTGGGGAGGTTCTGATACAAGGCTGGGCACTCCATAATAGGGATATGTCTCTATGGACTTGAACGAAGTGTGAGACTTGTGAGGTGGGGTTTTGCGTCCTAGAAAAGATAGAGAGAAAGCGGTAATCTAAGCACTACATCACCCCCTAGTGTTTATATAGAAAACAGCCAACACTGTTGTTAGGCATTTACTGCATTGTACTTGCCATTATTTTGGGGAATGTTACCACCAGTATCTGAAACTGTTATTGCTGGTTTTGGAAGAAAGGAGGAGCAGCTTAGAATGGGAGTGGTGGTGGCCAGGTGGCAAAGGGTCTGGATAGTGGGGTAAGGAGGGCAGTGTAGGAGGACACATAGCCACACAATAAGATTGGCGGAAAAGTGGTTTAACTTTAAACTGTGCAGGGGGTTTATGACTGTCAGGGCATTAAAAATGTCGAACTCTGTTACACATGCAGCGGTACCCCCCATAGGGGCTGCTGAGTGATGTGGCCCACCTGTCACCCTGCCTGGCCCGGCATTCACTTCCCAGACACTCCAAGACAATTCACAGTCCGTTGGCTTTGTTTTTTTGTTTTATTGAGGGAATTTAACTTGGATGGGGTGTGGGAAATATGGGATGCCCAGTGGAATAATAGCACAATTGCTAGGGACAACTATGTACACTCTTTAGTATAGTGTAGCAGAAAATATGGAAAGTCTCTCTAGTGCTAGCTGTCCTGACAGATGGCCTACTGCCCCCAGTCAGCCTTCTTCAGGCCCTGCCAGCCCCCCTGGCTACAGCCGCCCGCTACATCACAGTTCACACTCCTGGCTCTGCACCCATCCCAGACTGCACACGCCCAGTCCTCTCAGGCGTGCCTCCCCAGTCCTCCTGACTTTTTATGTCACTCACCAGCCCTCCTCGCTGAAACCAGTGGTTCCCTCCTGAAGACTTGCCCGACATTACTAGCTCCTGCTATCCTCTCTCACTCCTCCTGTTCAGATCCTTCATGAGTTCTTGAAAGGGCTCCGTCCTGCACCCAAGTCCCAGGCCCAAGGTCACCCCCCCCCAGACTGGGGAGCTCCCTCAAAGGCCCAGGCAGCCTAGTACTTCATTCTCAGTTCTTCCACCCGAAGACTCCCCCAGTTGGGCTGACCCTGGGTATTTCAAGAAGGCCTGCCCCCTGCCAATCCTAGTTGGGGATTGGTCAGGGCTCCCCGAGACACCCCAGACAGCTCCACCTCTCTTCCCCTCCTCCTCCTCTTCTAGAATCCTCTAGAAGAAAAAGGGAGGTAACAGCGAAGTGATGCTGCCTGTGAGTCATAGCTGCTACTCTGAGCCACTCCCAGCACATACACAAACCAAAAACAAACTAGCTGGGCCTGCTTAAATTTGCCTGCACTACCAATGTGAAGGGTGCTACACACAATTGGTGGGGTCAGCTGGGAGTATTGATATTTTTAAAAGACTCTTGGACTTGTATCTTAAAGAATACAACATACAGGAATATGGGAAATGATTATAGACACTGACATACATACACCTTCACAGGTTGAACTGGATTGTCTTTATTCAACCTTACCTACTATGTAACTATGTAACTATGTAAGATAAGGTGACCAGATTTTTAAAATTAAATCCGGGGACATATTTTTTTTTACTAGTAATGGCGGCAATCAGCGACTCTCTGCCCGTCGCTGCCCGCCTCACAGCCTGTCAAGTCTTACTCTCTGGGCCCCGGCTACTACTGGATGGGGAGCGGAGGAAGATCACTCCGCCAGGGAAGGCAATGAGATAGGCAGGCAGGTGGCTGGCCGGGACTTGAGCCAAGGCAGAAGAACATGTAAGAGGGAGCGGAACGGGCATGCACCCGAAACTGAAGAAATATTCCCTCTGATATGACCAGCACATAATCATCAGAAAGGGGCACAGATAATGAAAAAAATACCCCCCCCCCCAACCTAGTAGGAGCAGCAGAGCGGGGGGGGGGGAGGGTGTAATTCGGACTTTTTTTTTATTCTGCGCTGACTGTCTTTTCAGCCCCTGTTCAGATCGAAACCGGGGACAAAACCGGAGACAGACTTGGTCCGGGGACAGTGTCCTCAATCCGGGGACTGTCCCCGGAAACCGGGGATGTCTGGTCACCCTAATGTAAGATGACCTGTGGTCAGTAGGGGGTGATAACTCACATGCTAACAACCTGATATTTGCCACAGTTTCACTTTCACTTACAGGTCTCCTTCCCTCCACTAGCCTCTGACTGGACAGTAAAAGGACAAACAGCAGAATAATGAGCTAATCGTTCGGTCACTCTGCTCTTATCTCCTATTAGCATGCTACTTGCACTGCGGCACATTGATTTCTGAGCTCTGCTGTGCATACTGTACAGTGGACTGCAAGAATTGGAGACCAGATCAGATACTATTTTAAAAAAAACATTTAGGGATGTATCAATGATTATCAAGCTGCAATAATCTATGCCTTGTATATCTTCCTAGAGTTCAGCTTTAATTTGTTTTTTTAATCTTCTTCCAGCCAGCTAGAGAAATTCCACTGCATCCTATAATTATCAAGCAAAAGTGAAAGCAAATCATACATATCAATGAACGTACCTTCTCTTCCTTGTTTCCGTAATGATAGTGTAGTGCTGGAAGGAAATATTTTCCCTGTGTCGGTTTTTGCCCATTGAGATCCTCTCCAGGTGTTCTCGGCATACACCTGTCTCACCTTGCCTCTGTCTCCTGGATACACAGGTCTCTTGCATCAGAAAGACAGAAATACAATGGAAAACAATTACTGCCCATTAAAGAAAGAAGAATAAAGTGCCAAAGGAAATAAATAGAATTAAGACGTAGGTTGTTGCCATGACAAAAAAAAACTTTGGGATTTCCCTCCCTTGGCCATTGTGCCATTGACATTTCAAGGTTATCAGTCTGCAGGAAGATAAGCCAGAAAGTTTTAGCACTCATTCGGAGATGAATGGTGCACGGTAACGCCAATGCGCACTCTGATATCGGAAGGCCGGCTAGAGAGGGGATGATCCCTGGATTAATATGCAAAAGGTAATTAAGAAAAAGATGAGATTCTGTTACTTGTGTATTTTATTGTGTGTGGAGTGGACAATAGCAGAAAGGCAATTAAATTGTATCATATTGTATCAGAAGACTGGAATATTTTAGGTAATCATCACATTTTTGCAATGCATTGATTTCTATGCATTGTGCCACAATTAACCACTTGAGCTCTGGAAGATTTTTCCCCCCTTCGTGAGCAGGGCATTTTATGCTATTAACTGGCAATACTGTATTCAAATTACATTTTTATGATTTTTTTTTCCAAACAAATAGAGCTTTCTTTTGGTGATATTTGATCACCACTGGGTTTTATATTTTTTGTGATTTAAACAAAGAAAGACTAACAATTTAGAACCCCCCCCCCCCCCCCCGCCCAATGTTTTCTACTTTTTGATACAATACATATCTAATAAAATCAAATTTCATCACAAATGTAGGCCACAATGTATTCGGCTACATGTCTTTCGTAATTAAAATCACAATAAGTTTACAGTTGCAATAAAAAGTATTCCTTTTGGAATGATATGGATTTCTGCACAAATTGGTCATAAAATGTGATCTGATCTTCATCTAAGTCACAACAATAGACAATCACAGTCTGCTTAAACTAATAACACACAGAGAATTAAATGTTACCATGTTTTTATTGAACACACCATGTAAATATTCACAGTGCAGGTGGAAAAAGTATGTGAACCCTTGGATTTAATAACTGGTTGAACCTCCTTTGGCAGCAATAACTGTAGTTTCCGGTGGTTGCAGATCAGATGTGCACAGCGGTCAGGAGTAATTCTTGACCATTCCTCTTTACAGAACTGTTTCAGTTCAGCAATATTCTTGGGATGTCTGATGTGAATCGCTTTCTTGAGGTCATGCCCCACTATCTCAATCGGGTTGAGGTCAGGACTGGGCCACTCCAGAAGGCCTATTTTCTTCTGTTTAAGCCATTCTGTTGTTGATTTACTTCTATGCTTTGGGTCGTTGTCCTGTTGCAACACCCCACTTCTTGTTGAGCTTCAGCTGGTGGACAGATGGCCTTAAATTCTCTTGCAAAATGTCTTAATAAACTTGGGAATACATTTTTCCTTCGATGATAGCAATCCGTCCAGGCCCTGACGCAGCAAAGCAGCCCCAAACCATGATGCCCCAACCACCATACTTCACAGTTGGGATGAAGTTTTGATGTTGGTGTGCTGTGTCTCTTTTTCTCCACACATAGTGGTGTGTGTTTCTTCCAAACAACTCAACTTTGGTTTTATCTGTCCACTGACATTTAACTATGTAACTATCTCCTCCCCCATCCCAGTGTCCCCCCCGTACTCCCCTCCCCCATCCCAGTGTCCCCCCCGTGAAAAACAGGAAGGAATTTTTTCCCCTGCTGTAGCAAATTGGCTCATGCTCTGCTGGGGTTTTTTGCCTTCCTCTGGATCAACTGTGGGTATGAAGTTGGGTGTATGGGATTGTACTGTGTTTTTTTATTTTTTTGTTTATTTTTTGTAGATGAACTGGATGGACTTGTGTCTTTTTTCAACCTGACTAACTATGTAACTGAATATTTTGCCAGTCCTGCTGTGGAACATCCAGGTGCTCTTGTGCAAACTGTAAACATGCCACAATGTTTTGTTTCGACAGCAGTGGCTTGCTCTGTGGTATCCTCCCATGAAATTCATTCTTGTTTTTAATGTTTTATGTATTGTAGATTTGCTAACAGGGATGTTAGCATATGCCAGAGACTTTTGTAAGTCTTTAGCTGACACGCTTAGATTCTTCTTCACCTCATTGAGCAGTCTACGCTGTGCTCTTGCAGTCATCTTTACAGGACGGACACTCCTAGGGAGAGTAGCAGCAGTGCTAAACTTTAGCCATTTATAGACAATTTGTCTTACTGTGGACTGATGACCAGCAAGGCTTTTGGAAATACTTTTATAACCCTTTCCAGGTTTATGCAAGTCACAAATTCTTAATCGTAGGTCTTCTGAGAGCTCTTTTGTGCGAGGCATCATTCACATCAGGCAATGCTTCTTGTAAAAATGCAAACCCAGAACTGGTGTGTGTTTTTTTATAGGGCAGGGCAGCTGTAACCAACACCTCCAATCTCATCTCATTGATTGGACTCCAGTTGACTGACACCTCACTCCAATTAGCTCTTGGAGATGTCATTAGTCTAGGGGTTCACATACTTTTTCCACATGCACTGTGAATGTTTACATGGTGTGTTCAATAAAAACATGGTAACATTTAATTCTTTGTGTGTTATTAGTTTAAGCAGACTGTGATTGTTTATTGTTGTGACTTAGATAAAGATCAGATCACATTTTATGACCAATTTGTGCAGAAATCCATATCATTCAAAAAGGATTCACATACTTTTTATTGCAACTGTATATTAATTGTTTTTTTGTGAAAGTTATAGAGTCTAGAAACTATGGTATTTTTTTTGAGAATGAAGAAATAAAATTGCTGTGATTGGCTCAGGTACCATGTGATAGCTGTGGATCCATCCAAGCATATGAAACACAGCTGTTATGAATGAATTCATTCATAGCAGCCTTGTTGACATTGTGATCATAACAATCACACAATCCCCTAGCCGCCGGTAGACACAGCGATCGTCGCTGTGCCCTCCTAAGCCCATGCAAGCAAAATTACATACATGTACAGTGAGTAAAAAAAGTATTTAAACCTGTGCTGATTTTGTACATTTGCCCACTGACAAAAAAATTATCAAGCCCCGTACAGACGGCCGAGGAACTCGACGTGCCAAACACATCGAGTTCCTCGGCCAGTTCAGCCCTGAAGCCGCCGAGGAGCTCGGCGGGCCGAGAGCTCCCATAGAACAACGAGGTAATAGAGAATATGTTCTCTATTTCCTCGCCGAGGTCCTTGTCGGCTTCCTCGGCCGAAAGTGTACACACGGCCGGGTTTCTCGGCAGAATTCAGCCAGAAACTCGGTCGGAAGCTGAATTCTGCCGAGGAAACTGGTCGTGTGTACGGGGCCTTAGTCTATAATTTTAATGGTAGGTTTATTTTAACAGAGAGAGACAGAATAGCAACAAAAATATCCAGAAAAAAAACACATTTCAAAAAAGTTATAAATTGATTTGTATTTTAATGAGTGAAATAAGTATTTGATCCCCTATCAATCAGCAAGATTTCTGGCTCCCAGGTGTCTTCTATATGGGTAACAAGCTGAGTTTTGGAGCACTCTCGTAAAGGGAATGCTCCTTCTCTCAGATTGTTACCAGTAAAATAGACACCTGTCCACAGAAGCAATAAATCAGATTCCAAGCTCTCCACCATAGCCAAGACCAAAGAGCTGTCCAAGGATGTCAGGAAGGCTGGAATGGGCTACCATCGCCAAGACCGTCGCCAAGCAGCTTGGTGAGAGGGTGACAACAGTTGTTGCGATGATTCACAAATGGAAGAAACACAAAATAACTGTTAAAAAAAAAATTTACTCAGTGCTGCTCCTCTGGCTCTGTGTCAATGTCACATGGTTGTTGGTTATTGGCTTTGTTATGGCTGTCCTAAGTGTTTCAGACTAACACTGTACAGCTATAACAAAGTCAATACCCAAGAGCCATGTGACACTGACACAGAGCCAGAGGGGACCTGCTGTCCTGTGTTCATTACAATGGTAATGGTAATGTCAATTATCACACCATGTGGAGTCTGGGGACTGTACCTTACATTCAGGCATGCTGTCACCGTGTGTTTCTTGCATGTGCACCGCTGCCCGCCGCTGGGATTGCCGATCTGCGCCCTCTCAGTCACCTCAACACAAGCCTATCCCTCACTCCATGGCATCTGCTGAGGGAGCTGAGGTACAAAGAATCACTCCGCCAGGGAGGTCATAGCATAGGCAGCCAGCCGGAACTATAACGTGCAGCAAGAAGGCTATGCGATCGCACTTAATGTACCTACGCTCTGCTCCAGCCTCCCAGAGGTGTATTTAGGTTTTGTGCTGCCCCCCACATATCTGTACCCCCCCCCCCCCCCCCCCCTCTGTAACTTCCTCCCCCACACCTCTGTCCCCCTCTGTACATATTGTAAATTACAATATAAACCTGACAGCAGAAAAGTTTTTTTTATTTTTATTCAGGTTGGTTACTGGGTGCACTGAGTGTGCAGCCTGTTTTTCCCCTACCTGTGAAAACGCCGTGGTGGGATCCTGCAGACACTTCAGGGCCGGCCAGGCACTTTGTGGGGGGCGGCACAGGCACGGCGGCCTGTAGCGTGGTACTTGGCCAGGGGGAGGGAGCGACTGACACAGTGACGCCCGCATTGAACGGCCAGTGATTGGCCAGACCAGGTGCATGTCATACCAGAGGCGGCGCTCCCTCCCCCTGGCCAAGTACCACGCTACAGTCCGGGCTAAATTTATGAGGGAGCCGGAAGGCGGCCGCGGGGGCCGATTAAATAAAAGGATGGATCGGGGGTCTTTTTTTTTCATGCGGGGGGTGGCTTTGGTGCCCGGCCGTGCCGCCCCCCGCAAAGTGCCGCCCCAGGCCTAGGCCTTGTCGGCCTAGGCCAAGATACATCCCTGCAGCCTCCCCTCTATTGACATGATTGGCTGCCCCTCCCCTCGCCACTGAATACAAGGGGAAATAATCCTTGTGTCTGTGGTGGCCATCTTTTTGTAGCCCGCCGGCCGTTTATCCCTATAACATTTCAGATTTTCCCGGGACAAAGTCAAAATCCCGGGAAAATAATCGGGACAAGCTTAATTTGGGACGAGGGTCCCAAATTCGGGATTGTCCCGAGAAAATCTGGACTGTTGGCAACTATCTGCAGTGGCACAGTCCCAGGAGGAATTTAGCACAGCACATGGATGGTGGGAGCCCCTCATAATGAGCACATCACAGGGATGGTGGAAGCCCCTCATAATGAGCATAATAAGATAACTGCCATATTGAGAAAGGTATTTTAGCTCGGGCCGGCCTGTTAGTTCTTATTTCGTAAATTCCTGTCCGGAATTCAATTTGGATTGAATACGAATTTTCGACGAACGTTCGTTATGATGAATAAGCAAACCCAGGAAGTCAGCACAGCACAGGAATTATGGGAGACCCTCATAATGAGCACAGCAGGGGTACAACCCCAGGAGGAAGTCAGCACAGCACAGGGATGGTGGGAGCCCCTCATAATAAGCACAACAGGGGTAAAGCCCAAGAAGGAACTCAGCACAGCACAGGGATGATAACTTTTGTGCAAGCCAATCAATATACGCTTATTGTGTATTTTTTTACCGACAAAATGTAGAAGAATATATATCGGCCTAAACTGAGGATTTTTTTTTAATTGGGATATTTACTAAAAAGTTAAAGATTGTGTTTTTTTCAAACTTGTCGCTCTTTTTTTGTTTATAGCCCAAAAAATAAAAACTGCAGAGTTGATCAAATACCACCAAAAGAAAGCTCTATTTGTGGGAAAAATAGGACGTGAATTTTGTTTGGGTACAACATCGCACGACCCGCAATTATCGCAAAAAAAGGCCCGGTCATTGGGCAGTCAAATCTTCCGGGGCTGAAGTGGTTAAAAAAAGTCTATAACAGTCTGTATCACCAGATGAAAATAGAACAAGAAAACCTAAATTAACAAATGTTTGCTTTTGGGTTAATGGTGCTTTTATTTACCTGGCCCTTGTATGTTATAATTTTACTTATACCACTTTATTCAATACGTTGGCATTATGCAGCCAGAATTTCAGAGAGGTTTTTTGGTTAGTTAAATCTGAGATTTGCAAATGTAATTGTTTGGAAGAGGAGTGTGAGACAGGGAGGGATTAGAAGGACACAGAGCTGAAAATTAAACGTTGCATCATTTACCCACAGAGACCACAGAGCTAATCCAAGCTGTGAGTGCATTGCAGTGTTGACACATAGAAAGTGTTTATTAAAAGGGATACTACAAGCTACTGTTGTAGGTGACAGAGAGCTGGGAGCGGAGTGTCCCTTAAAGCAGAACATTGGTCTATGTACAAAATTAGGATATTGTTTTGTAATAAGGAACTGCTTGGAACGCTATATTGCAGAAGCTCATACTTTTTTTTTTTTGCAGGACTGTAAATACATTGGGCCAGATTCACAGAAGAAGTAAGAATCTACTGATACTCCGGCGTATTTTCAAATTTGCCGTGTCGTATCTTTAGTTTGAATCCTCAAACCAAGATACGACGGCTTTTGGCTTCGATCCGACAGGCGTACGGCTTTGTACGCCTTCGGATCGTAGGTGTAATACTTTGGCGCCCGCTGGGTGGAGTTTGCGTAGTTTTCCACGTCGGGTATGCTAATTAGCTTTTTCCGGCGATTCACAAAGGTACGCGCGGCCGTCGCATTCTCTTACGTCGTCGCTAGTCGGCTTTTCCCGGCGTATAGTTAAAGCTGCTATTTTGTGGCGTATAGATAGACGTGCCATGTTAAAGTATGGTCGTCGTTCCCGCGTCAAATTAAATATTTTTTTTTTGCGTAAGTCATCCGTGAATAGGAAAGGACGTAACTCACGTCTACGTTCAGAAAATTACGTCGGTGCGACGTCATTTCGCCTAAAGCACGACGGGACATTTCAAAACGGAGCATGCGCAGTACGTTCGGCGCGGAAACTTGCCTAATTTAAATGATCTACGCCCCCTACCCGATCATTTCAATTAGGCGGCCTTGCGCCGGAGGGATTTACGATACACCGCCGCAACTTTACAGGCAAGTGATTTGTGAATCAAGCACTTACACGTAAAACTTGCGGAGGTGTAACGTAAATGCGATACGTTACGCCGCCGCAAATGTACATTAATCTGGCCCATAGTCCAGAATGAGACACAGTTGCACATTTTTGTTTCCGTGCTCGCTCTCTATTTTCTCTATCTCATGCTAATAACAGATTATATTATTCTCCACTATACTAAGGACTTTTTTCCACTCAGCGACCATTGACCTTCAGGTAATTTTTTCAGAATAATTATTTTTCCTCCAACTGCCCACCAATGTTGCACCATTTTTAACTCCCAGTTATCACCAACTTCAGGACATTGTCTCTTTCTTGCTAACAGTTTTTTCTTACTACTGACACCAACACTGGGGCATTTTCAGAGAGCTTTAACAAAGCGTGTCCGAAGCCACGTTTTGAAGCAAGTGTAAATAAACTAGCCCTAACTGACCATGGACACTGTCAAATTTTTTCCCCAACTAACTTTGGGGAACTTTTTCCTTCCTCTAACCACTGACGTAGGGGTTATTTTACCTCGCTGACACTGGAGAACTTTTCTCCTTCCACTGGCACTGGAGAATTTCTTCCTCTCATTGATCACCAACGTCACAGCATATCATTCTCTTACATACACTGGAGATATTTTTCCACTGGCTGACAATGAGCTCTGTTACATTTTTTTTCCACCAAATGACACTGAATAATTTTTTTTCTACCAATGATTATTGACATTGGGGATTTTTTTTACTTCTGTTAACCGCCGATGTTGAGGAACTTTTTTCCCTTAACTGACCATCAATGCCAGGGGTATGTTCCCTCCCACTGACCATTGATTCTAGAGCTTTTTTTTTCTCCAACCTGGTTCATCATGTGTGCCAGCATGGCCACTATTGCCAGTCATAGTAATGGCACACTTTACATACAACAGATACGAAGAAGCTCCCGTTGCTTCCTGGGGAGAGGTAAAATGTTTCGTTCAGCTATATCACACTGAGTAGGCCAAACACAGTAGTGTTACATTGCAGTAATACCATACAGAAAAAAAGTCTTGAAGTCATAATCTATTGAAACAAAGGGTATTATTGAGCTCTTGTTTTACTGTGTCATATTGAAACCTTGGATGTTAAGAGGGGGAGGAGTCGGTGTCAGAGCACCTCTCCAGAATGTACCCGGATTCCTCAGTTTTTGGGGCTGCAGACAAGTGGGTTTGATTGTTTCACACGTAGTGGTCTTGTAATGTCAAGTATTTCTGGATATGAGTACATGCCCTGATTTACGGACCCCAGAGAAGCCTTGCTTAATGAACCTATAGAGGGGGTGCTTAGACAAACTCAGACCAATTTATTTTATGTTCCTATTGGTCGAAATAGCCATTTCAACCACTTGGAAGAAACCACTGGTTGACCTGGCAGTGATGAAGCACAAGCTTACTTGGATCATGATTAATGAGAAGCTGGTCAGCATACTTCGCTATACCTCTCCACGATTTTGATAGAGTTTGGAATTTATGGATACAATACCTTCAATCTCCTTTGTTACGGCTACTGTGGTGGCGATCGGGAGCATTGGTAGGACAGGTCCTAACCCCTCCCCCCCCCATTTTTTTTTCTTACTCCTTCTCTTCCCTCCTTTGTGCTCTTTTTCTTTAACCTGTTGATGTCTCAACAGGATTTTCATGTGCTGCCAACCACATGTTGTACTAGTGGGGGGTATTTGTTGGTTAGCTACTCTTTGTGCGCCTCAGTAGGCACTTGGTACTAGGTTTGGGAATTGTCCCGTTTAATTGGAGAGCCTGCAATTTATATGTTAGTTTCCTTTTAGCATATGCAATGCTGATGTCATTCTTTACCTTTCTTTTTACCAATGTAAGTCTTCAATTATTGCTGCCCTTACTTATTTGTTTGCAATGCATTTTTCCTGTATGGTGGACTTGCATCTTCCTTTCTGTTAGGTGATTGAAGATGTGTCTGTTTTAGCCTTGTTCCCCCTTTTTTATAAAAAAAATCTTCAATAAAAATGATTCAAAGGAGACTGGGAGGAGTTACTTCATTCTCATTAATAATTACTTGTTGGTAAGGTTGAATAAAGACACCAGTCCATCCAGTTCAACTTGTGTGGATGTGGGTGTGTGTGTATTATGCCTTTACGACTTTCCATATCCCTGTGTACTGTGTTAGCTAAGATGTCCATGAAAAGTTGTTTTGAATTTATCAACACTCCCTGCTAATACCACCAAACCCTCTACATAGTCTAAGGTTAAACTGCTTCTTGTTCAACTTCATTGAGTGGCCATGTGTCTTCTTAAAGGGGTTGTAAAGGTCAATTGTTTTTCCTAAATAGCTTCCTTTACCTCATTGCAGTCCTCCTTCACTTACCTCATCCTTCGATTTTGCTTTTAAATGTCCTTAATTCTTCTGAGAAATCCTCACTTCCTGTTCTTGTGTCAGTAACTCCACACAGTAATGCAAGGCTTTCTCCCTGGTGTGGAGTGTCGTGCTCGCCCCCTCCCTTGGACTACTGGGGAGTCAGGAGGCCCACTAACACACAGCTCCTTTCTCTATCTGCAATATAGAGAGTGTCCTGACTCTCCTGTAGTCCAAGGGAGGGGGCGAGCAAGACACTCCACACCAGGGAGAAAGCCTTGCATTACTGTGTGGAGTTACAGACAGAAGAACAGGAAGTGAGTATTTTTCGCCGTTTATGGTCTCGCCGTTTATTATGGGGAGTTCCGCGTGTGGTCGAATTTCCCGTGAATGGAATATGGAATTGACTGGCTCTATCCCATGCACCTCATTCAAAGTCCCACTCTCCCCCCTTCTTTTTTTGAATTTCCCGCAAATGCCCCATAATGTTCAGTATTCGGCGAACACCCAATGTTTAAGTCGAACATCGGGCTCATCCCTACTGGTTACTATTAATGATATTATTTACATCAGCAAATTGTGTGCAAATTTCAAGTATATCTAAAGCCAACTTTAAAAAAAAATGGGGTCGAGTAGGGAATGGTTACAACCCCTGTCTGATCTTCTTTTGCCATCTATATTCCATTGTGGAGATTTTCCTTCAATTCCTGTCCTGCCTTTAAAACAGGTAGTGAGAAAAAATATCTCCAAGTAGAAGGACAGTCTAAACAAACCTCCCAATTGGAACCTTTATCTTTTATGCCTGTTCTGGTGACAACATTTTATTTATCTAACTCTACAAACACAAACCCACTGTACATTCATTTTAAAATGATTGTCCATTAGGGATGAGCTTCATATACAAGTCGAACTCATGTTCGACTTGAACATCGTATGTTCGATCGTTCGTCGAAATATGAACAAAACGGGTCGTTTGCGCCAAATTCAAATTACCTTTCACAGACCATAATTCACTGCGGCATCGCTGGCTGATGATTGGCCAAGCATGCACTATGACACGAATGCTTGGCCAATCACAGCTTTCAAAAAATGGAGAGCCATAATTGGCCAAAGCCAGGGTGGCTTTGGCCAATTTTGGCTCAGGGGGTTTAGTACACGCCCCACACTATAAAAGGCCGCCTGCAGGTCGGCCTTGTGTAGTGTGTTGTGGTGGTTAAGAGAGGACAGAGAGAGTGTCATTTTTTGCAGGTAGATAGAGCAGCCAGGCAGGCTAGTCAGTTAATGTTACAGTGTGTAGAGGATATATATACATCCCAGGTGTTGTACATATATTTATACACTGTATAGTTTAGCTAGATCAGTTCTTCCTAATTTACTGGCAGGCAGGTGATTGTGCTAGTTGCAGTATTCTTACATGGTTTATTGCCTGTGTCCTCTGTTGTTTGCACCTAAAGATACTTGGTGTATACTGGCCGTGTGCTCTGTAGTTTGCACCTAAAGATTCAGGAGCAGTGATTTTAATGATGCTTAAATAAAAAAATAAAAAAATGAAAAATTCCTTTAAATAATGTACCTGCTGGGTGTCTATAGTATGCCTGTGAAAACGTCTTTGAGAACCCGGGTCTTGCCCGAGGGAACATGTATCAATGAAATAAAAGTTTTAAAAAACAGTCCTGAAAAAACATTCTCGAGTGTCCACAGGTACATAATAATAGATAGAAGAAGAAAATGTGAAGTTTAACACCTAGGGCAGGGAGTTAGTGCAAGATGTGTAAGCAAGAGGAAAATAAATAAAAAATGATTAAAAAATTTAACTTGTGCATTCTTTTATGACTTCCTGTCTGGCCATCAGCTGCTCAGTAAACATATTTAGCTATGAAAGTGATTATCCTGACCTTTCAAGCATACTCAGTGATCCCAGTAAATTATTGGAGGGATCAAAAATCAAGAATGTGTAAAAAACTGTAATTTCCTGTAATTTGTTTAGCAGACATAGCAGGGCACAGACATTAATATCTGTAAATGTATTCCTAATCTCTTGTGTCTCTCTAAGCCATTGTTTATGATTTTATCAGATTTTCCCTGTTGGAACATTGTGTACTTTCAACCCAAGAAAAGAAATGTTTAGTTCAGGAATTATCTAACAGTCTAGTTTATGCTTGAGATTAACAGAGAATCTCAAGGAGAGTGAGACTTCTGTGCCCACCCTCTGTGTAGTCATCAGGAGATGGACATTTTACAGGGACAAACTGCAGCTCCACCAACTGGGGAAATATGGCATTACTGCATAACTACAAAATGCACATTTTCTCTATAGGAATAGTTTTATTAGAATAGTTGTATTTCAAACTATTGAAAAAAAAAGATTTCAGTTACATACTTCAGATAGCAGTGGGATACGAGTCTGGATGTTATTTTTCATGATGCCGTTTGGAATGCATTGTCTTAAAAACCTCAATTATCTACTAAATACAAAAGAATACATATAAAAAGGAAGAGGGCATACATTTATTTTATTTATCATTATATCCTCATTTTACCTCCACAGAATGCAATCACTGAGTACCCATTACTAATCAGCTTATTGATAAAGAAATCCATGAAAGAAAAAAAAAAGAAGATGTTTCATAAATGGATATCTTTATCAACAAGCTGTATTGTAAATGCTGTTTACTAAAAGAAAAAAAAATCATTATATAAAAATGGAGGCTGCCATTGCTGACATCTCATTGTAAATATTCAAGTTGCCTGAGTCTCTGGCTTTAAAGGGAAGTTCCACCCATAATTTCACTTTTTAAATATAACTACTCCTGTAATACACAAGCTTAATGTAGTCTAGTAAAGTTAGTCTGTAAACTAAGGTCCGTTTTGTTAGGTTGTTACAGCATTTAGTTAGTTTATAATCTAGAAATAGACCGTGGCCATCTTAAGTGTGGGCATCATGAAGCCAGACTGTATGACATCCTGGATTTTAGCCTTGCAGATCTCGCACATGCTCAGTGCTGCACAAGCAATGTAATAGGTTTCAGTCAGGTTTCCATAGCAACGGGAGTGTCAGAGGAAGTTGCCGCCCCTTCTCTATGCAAATAGGCTATTTGCAAGGACTACTGGGGGATACATGATGCCTATCCCAGAAACCCTTGTGAATAGCCTTGTGACTTAATAGCCTAGGCTAATAAGGAGGAGGAAGTAATGAAGGACTACAAATAAAGGTATTTACAAGCAACAAAATAAATACAAATTGTCCATTCTGAACACTATGAGATTAGGGCATGCAGCACAGACAAACATAAAAAAATGGGTGGAACTCCACTTTAATATCCTGAAATGCTAACCCAGAACTGATCTGCAAACTTTGCTCTGATTTTTCCAATGTAAAGACCAGGCCACTTTTTGTGATTCGGCACTGCGTCGCTTTAACTGACAATTGCGCGGTCGTGCAACGGGGCTCCCAAACAAAATTGGCGTCCTTTTTTTTCCCACAAATAGAGCTTTCTTTTGGTGGTATTTGATCACCCCTGCGGTTTTTATTTTTTGCACTATAAACCAAAATAGAGCAACAACTTTGAAAAAAATTCTATATTTTTTACTTTTTGCTATAATAAATATCCCCAAAAAAGATATAAAAAACATTTTTTTTTCCTCAGTTTAGGCCGATACGTATTGTTCTACATATTTTTGGTAAAAAAAATTGCAATAAGCGTCTATCGATTGGTTTGCGCAAAATGTATAGCGTTTACAAAATAGTGGATAGTTTTATGGCATTTTTATTAATATTTTTTTTACTGCTAATGGCGGCAATCAGCGATTTATTTGCGCCCTTTTTTTCCCACAAATAGAGCTTTCTTTTGGTGGTATTTGATCATCTCTGCGGTTTTTATTTTTTTCGCTATAAACAAAAATAGAGCGACAATTCAAATTCAATATTTTTTACTTTTTGCTATAATAAATATCCCCCAAAAATATATAAAATAAATCTTTTTCCTCAGTTTAGGCCGATACGTATTCTTCTACATATTTTTGGTAAAAAAAATCACAATAAACGTTTTTTGATCGGTTTGCGCAAAAGTTATAGGCCCGGATTCACGTAGCACTTACGCCAACGTATCTCGAGATACGCCGCTTAAGTGTCAATGTGCGCTGTTGTATCTATGCTCCGTGCCCATAGAACTAGATACGCCTGAAAATAGGTTTCCTACGACCGACGTAAGTTTCCTATGCCGTCGTATCGTGGGCGCATATTTACGCTGGCCGAAAGGGGTGCTCCCATTGATTTACGATTCAAATATGCAAATGAGTGAGATACGCCGATTCACGAACGTACTTGCGCCCGGCGCATTAATATACGAGGTTTACGTAAGTCGTACGTCCGGCGTAAAGTTAAGCCTCATAAAGCATGTATAAGTCATGTTAAGGTATGGACCAGGGAACAGCTGTCGGATGTTACGTCGTTTACCTAGTAGTGCGTGAATAGGGCTGGGCGTAGGTTACGTTCACGTCGTAGGCAGTGATTCGACATATCTTAGGGAGTATTTCCGACGTGATTCTGAGCATGCGCACTGGGATGCGTCCACGGGACGGCGCATGCGCTGTTCGTTTGGCCCATCATTTGCATGGGGTCACGGTTCATTTAAATGGATCACGCCCACTTCCACCTACTTCGAATTAGGCCGGCTTACGCCGAAGAATTTACGTTACGCTGGCGCAACGTTGGGAGCAAGTGCTTTGTGAATACTGTGCTCGCCGGTCTGCGTGACGTCGGCGTATCGTATATTCGATACGCTACGCCGGCATAACTATGCGCCGAGGTATGAGAATCCAGGCCCTAGTGTCTACAAAATAGGGGATAGTTTTATGGCATTTTTATTAATATTTTTTTTTTACTAGTAATGGCGGCGATCAGAGATTTTTATTGTGACCGCGACATTATGACGGACACATCGGACACTTTTAAAACCTTTTTTGGACCATCATAATTTTTAAAAGCTATAAAAAGCACTGATTACTGTGAAAATAAGGCTGGCAGTGAAGGGGTTAACCACTAGGTGGCACTGAGGGGGTTAAATGTGCCTAGGGATGTGTTCTAACTGTAGGGGGATGGGCTATGTGTGACACGCAGTGATCACAGCTTCCGATTACACTGTCCTGTCACTAGGAAGACTGGGGAAATGCTTGTTTACATAAGCATTTCCCCCTTCTTCCTCACCGTGACACGATCGCGGGTATGCCCGCGGACATCGAGTCCACGGGACCCGCGGTCGGAGTCCACAATGCAGCTTATAAAGGGGACGTATATATATATACGTCCATGTGCCTGCTTGTGCCATTCTGCCTAAGTATATCTGCGTGCGGCGGTCGTCGTGTGGTTAATTAAAGGGTACATTTAGCAGCCAGACAACTAGGGTTTTAAAAAGAAGGTCAACTTTTAAATTTCTCTTAGAAAAGGTTTACTTCAGCAATATAAACTACTACTGGGTACTGGTACAAAATGTTGTGTATACTCAGGAGCTAGAGGTCAACATGTGGTCAGGCAATTCTCAGGCCCCGTACACACGACCGAGTTTCTCGGCAGAATTCAGCCAGAAACTCGATCGGAGCCGTATTCTGCCGAGAAACCCGGCCGTGTGTACACTTTCGGCCGAGGAAACCGACGAGGATTTCGTCGGCCAAATAGAGAACATGTTCTCTATTTCCTCGTTAGTCAATGGGGAAACTTGGCTCGCCGAGATCCTCGGCGGCTTCACAAGGAACGCGACGAGCAAACGATGTGTTTTGCTCGTCGAGTTTCTCGGACGTGTGTACGGGGCCTCAGACCTCAGAAGGTCCTTCAATTGTGCTCCAGAGTCATCATAATGTAAATGAATTAAGGCTGTATATAGGGGCAAATATACCTTTTCCAAGTAACCTGAACAGCTATAATAATTTAAGAATGAATAGTCAAATGTTTTCAATAGCCCGTGACTGGTTTTATTTAACGAAAAGCAACGTGTAGCAGCAAGGCTGGGGGCCAAACTGTGGTCATAGCATATCTCATACACAAACATCTAATTGTCCTGTTTAATCTCTGGGTTAAAATAAACCTGTATTTTTAGTCCTGACAATCCCATTAATGCTGAAACAGCACAAAACAGAGGGGAAGAAAATGTAATGCAATCAAAAAAAAACTATTTGTTTTGCACATATTAAAATGCAAACAGCTGATAATTAGGGGGTAAAGGGGGATTACGATTGGTTCCTCTGACCTCATGGATCTACAACCTCCAACCTGATTACATTTCTGTTAAAGGTCATGAGCAGCTGGCAAGCTCTATAGATATATTTATTTTTGGCTTTTTAATGCAATAAAAATTATCATGATGAATACATTGTTTTAGAGGCCAAATGCTTCAAGCAGACGTCTGGGAATGCAAGAATAATTTTCCTCTCACGTGTCACACTTTGTTCCTGGGGTCCCTTTGTTTTTAACGCACAGGGAAAATGTATAACTATAATTGTCCTTACAAGACAGCAGTCTGTTTTAAAGGGAATGTATAATCTTATTGATTTTTTATATATCCATAAAAAAAAGATTAGCTTGATGTCTATGATCTTATAAGTATTGTTCACACATGTCCCTTGAAAATTTCCCCCCTGTATTCACTGTGAATTTCCTAAGCAGCTGTTCAGCTGCAAATTAGATGCAGTTTAGATGCAAATTTCTGGCGCCGGTGGGCAGCGGCATCTTTAACATTAGCTGATGGTTAAGGAGGCGGTCAGGAAGCCATCTGCCGTGTCCTTAACAACGGATGACTCATCAGCCTTCAGCGGGGTTCTCCACTGACAGCTGAATGTAAAAAAAAAAACATTGCTGGCAATAAAAAAAGTCTGATATGGATTTTAAGGGGAACCACACATTTTTTTTTAAATGACGTGGGCCCCCCAACAGGGCCGCCATCAGGGGGGTACAGGCAGTACACCTGTAAGGGGTCCGGAGGCCCCCAGGACCCCGGATGGCAACCCCCCCTTTTTTTATTTATTTTTATATACAAAAAAAAGGAATATATTGTTTTATTTTATATATATATATATATATATATATATATATATATATATATATATATATATGTGTGTGTATATATAATATATATATATATATTATATATATATATATATATATATATATATATTATATATATATATAAAAATGAAAAAATATATACATTTTATATATTTATTTTATACATATATTTATTTTATACATATATATATTTTTTTATTATTATTATTATTAACCACTTAAGACCTGAACCTTTAGGCAGCTAAAGGACCCGGCCAGTTTTTGCGATTCGGCACTGCGTCGCTTTAACTGACAACTGCACGGTCGTGCGACGTGGCTCCCAAACAAAATTGGCGTCCTTTTTTTCCCACAAATAGAGCTTTCTTTTGGTGGTATTTGATCACCTCTGCGGTTTTTATTTTTTGCGCTATAAACAAAAATAGAGCGACAATTTTGAAAAAAAATCAATATTTTTTACTTTTTGCTATAATAAATATCCCCCAAAAATATATATTAAAACATTTTTTTTCCTCAGTTTAGGCCGATACGTATTCTTCTACCTATTTTTGGTAAAAAAAATCGCAATAAGGGTTTATCGGTTTAATGTTTATTTTTTATATATATTTGTTTTAATTATTTTTTCATTAAAGGGCCCAGAGGTTTATTTTTTATTTTTATTAAAGGGCCCAGAGATGGCTACCCCCCTTTTTTATATATATATATATTTTTTCTATATTTCTTCGTTGTTTTGTAAAGTCCCCCCCTGCGCTTCTCAATTTTCGGCAGCCCCCCCCCCCCCCGCTTCTCAATTTCAGGCGGCAGCACCCCCCCCCCCCCCCCGACGGTTCTCTGCTCCAGGGGACCAATGCCTGAAGCTGTGTAAGGGGCCCCAAAATTTCTGATGGCGGCCCTGCCTCCAAATATATACCAAAAAAAACCCAGTAAAGTTAGCCCAATGTTTTTGCATAATATGAAAGATGAAGTTACGCCGAGTAAATAGATACCTAACTCTGTCACTCTTCAAAATTGCACACGCTTGTGGAATGGCGCCAAACTTCGCTACTTAAAAATCCCCATAGGCGTCGTATTGCAAGGTATTGGAGTATTGCAGGGTATTGCGGAATATTGGGGTATTGCGGAGTATTGGGGGTATTGCAGAGTATTGGGGGTATTGCAGAGTATTGGGGGTATTGCAGAGTATTGGGGGTATTGCAGCGTATTGGGGGAATTGCAGCGTATTGGGGGAATTGCAGACTATTGGTGGTATTGCAGAGTATTGGTGGTATTGCAGAGTATTGATGGTATTGCAGAGTATTGCGCAGGGATGGATGGCTGGATCTGTGACTGCAATTGTCACAGATCCAGCCCACAGTGCTGCCGCTGCTTCGCTCTCCCCCCTCTCCTCTCACACTGTACTGATCGGTATAGAGAGGGGAGGGAGGAACCGGCGTCATCACATGACGCCGGTTTGTTTACAAGTGATCGCTCCGTCATTTGACAGAGCGATCACGTGGTAAACGGCCACTATCAGCGGCAATTTACAGCGATCCGTGATGCTTCCGGGAGCGTCCTCCCAGAACAACTCGACAGTGCTGTAGACGTGTTTTGTCTATAGCGCGGTGGGAAAGAGGTCCGGTCCGAAGAGGCCCGGTCCGAAGCTCCGTGACCGGGACCCGATTGCCGCTGGAGTCCCGCGATCGGTCCCCGGAGCTGAAGAACGGGGAGAGCGGTGTGTAAACACGGCTTCCCCGTTCCTCACTGCGGCGGCCGCGTTTTATTTTACCAAAAATAGGTAGAAGAATACGTATCGGCCTAAACTGAGGAAAACATTTTTTTTTATATATTTTTGGGGGATATTTATTATAGCAAAAGGTAAAAAATATTGCATTTTTAAAAAAAATTGTTGCTCTATTTTTGTTTATAGTGCAAAAAATAAAAACCGCAGAGGTGATCAAATACCACTAAAATAAAGCTCTATTTGTGGGGAAAAAAGGACGCCAATTTTGTTTGGGAGCCACGTCGCACGACCGCGCAATTGTCAGTTAAAGCGACGCAGTGCCGAATCGCAAAAAGGGGCAAGGTCCTTTAGCTGCATTTTGGTCCGGGTCTTAAGTGGTTAAGAAGAGCAACCCCATGGTGTCAAATTGTGGTTGGATTACAAGTCATTAAACAGTGTGGCAGTTTTTTTACTTTATTTTATATATGTTATATTTTCATTTTAAATACAGTATATATATGTTACGGTCACCACCGTTTACGACCTTCCATCCCAGTCACGACAGCTTATCGACACTCCAACCCACAGGACCCGATCCATATCAATTTCCCAGAATCAAGACGAGACACGAACAATGGACTGTCTTCCAGGCCCTGATGCAATTAGCATGTCACTAGAAATGAGTCACTATTGACTGGTTGGGCCAACATCTTGCAATTTCTCAAGATCCTGCAATATGAACTATTATTGAGGTCCTATCTCATGTAATACATGAATTATGATTCCCTTGCCACTCCATGCCCAAAGGGCACAGAGTGGACTCAGACCCAAGAGTTATCAGTGACGCTGACACAGGAGTATCCTCCATCCTCACAAAGTCTTTGGGTGTCACGGTTCATTCCGTTACAATATATAATTAGTATTTTTTTTTAAATGATTTGGCTTTTACTTACAGCATATGACATTAAACAACCAGTAAGAACAGGGACCCTATGTAAAATATAGGACAACATTTACTTTGATCAAAAAGTTGACTTAAGACCTTTAAGATAATTATATCTAATTTAATGCTTGATTTATTTAGTATATACAGCCAATTGAGAGCAATGTGGCATTAAATTAACTTTAAATAACCCAGTGATAAACCCTTTCAGATGTAGAAAATCTTCCCTGGACTTTAGCTTTGGACCACATTTCATCCTGGATGGTTTTGAGGAATTCAAAACACATTAACAGGCTGCAATCATCATCCCAATCTGTAAAACAAAATTATAGAAAACACTTAAGTGAAGAATCCTCTTTTTAAAGCCTTTGGGGCAGAATATTTCCAAACAAATAGAACATTGCTGCCTCTTTTGGGAGAGTTTTAACCATTCCAAGTAATTATTAACTTTTGCAGACCCTAATGTTTATTTTTTGAAGTTAAGTGTTGGAATTGTAGTGTATTAAGCTTCCTCTTCCATTCGTGGATCAGGAATCCAGACAGCCAGGGGGCAGAGAAGAGAGCCATACATTCAGCATAATAAAGCAATTACACCAATGAGATGACTGTAAATGCTTAAAAGACAAGTAGAGCGTTGGACTAAGCACATAGAGACACCTGCAGTAAAACAGACAATGGCCTAGACATCAGTGGTATATTACTGTATGTCTATGCAGTATATATCCTACACCAGGGATATGCAATTAGGGGACCTACAGCTGTTGCAAAACCACAAGTCCCATCATGCCGTTGCCTCTGGCTATCATGCTTGTTCCTGTCAGAGTCTTGCTATGCCTCATGGGACTTGTAGTTCTGCAACAGCAGGAGGTCTGCTAATTGCATATCCCTGTCCTACACCCACGATAAAGTGAATGTATAGATAGAAGTCAATGCCCTATACATTGCCTTGAAAAAGTATACACACCTTGAAGTTTTCCACATTTTGTCATGTTTCAACCAAAAACGTATGTGTATTTTATTGAGATTTTATGTGATAGATCAACACAAAGTGGCACATAATTGTGACGTAGAAGGAAAATGATAAATGGTTTTCAATTTTTTTTTTACAAATAAATATCTGAAAAGTGTGGCGTACATTTGTATTCAGTGCCCCTGAGTCAATACTTTGTAGAACCACCTTTCACTGCAATTACAGCTGTAATGCCGCGTACACACAAGCATTTTTCAGCATGAAAAAAATGTAGTTTTTAAAAAATGTCATTTAAAATGATCGTGTGTGGGCTTCACATCATTTTTGAGGTTCTAAAAAACGACAAAAATGTTTTTCGAACATGCTGCATTTTTTAACATTGTTTTTAACAATGTCGTTTTTCAGGTTGTATAAAATGATCGTGTGTGGGCTAAAACAACGCTAAAAACCCACGCATGCTCAGAAGCAAGTTATGAGGCGAGAGCGCTCGTTTTGGTAAAACTACCATTCATAATGGAGTAAGCACATTCATCACGCTGTAACAGACAGAAAGGCGCAAATCGTCTTTTACTAACACGGAATCAGCTAAAGCAGCCCAAAGGCGAATGGAACTTCCCATTTATAGCGCCGTCGTACGTGTTGTACGTCACTGCGCTTTGCTAGAGCATTTTTTAAAACCGATGGTGTGTGGGCAACGTCGTTTTGATGATGAAGTTGGAAAAACAACGGTTTTTCTACATGCTGAAAAACGCCGTTTTTTTTCATGACGAAAAATGATCGCATGTACGCGGCATAAGTCTTTTTGGGGATGTCTCTACCAGCTTTGCACATCTAGAGAGTGACATTTTTTCAATTCTTCTTTGCAAAATAGCTCAAGCTCTGTCAGATTGGATAGAGAATATCTGTGAACCACACTTTGCCACAGATTCTCAATTGGATTTAGGTCTGGACTTTGACTGGGCCATTCTAACACATGAATATGCTTTAAACTAAACCATTCCATTCCATTGTAGCTCTGGCTGTATGTTTAGGATAATTTTCCTGTTGGAAGATCAACCTCTGCCCCAGTCTCAAGTCTTTTGCAGACTCTAATGTCCTGTACACACGATCGGTTCGTCTGATGAAAAAGGCTCGATGGGCCGATCGTGTGTGGGCCCCATCGTTTTTTTTTCCCTCTGTGAAAAAAAATAAAACCTGTTTTAACATTTTCCGGTGGTTAAAAAAACGATAGAAAAAAACGATCGTCTGTGGGGAAATCCATCGGTCAAAAATCCACGCATGCTTAGAATCAAGTCGACGCATGCTCGGAAGCATTGAACTTCATTTTTCTCTGCACGTAGTTGTGTTTTACGTCACCGCGTTGGACACGATCGGATTTTTAACTGATGGTGTGTAGGCAAGACTGATGAAAGTCAGCTTCATCGGATATCTGATGTAAAAATCTATCGGTCCATTTTAATCGTATGAACAGATCGTGTGTACGTGGCATAAGAGGTTTTCTTCTAAGATTTCCCTGTATTTAGCTCCATCCATTTTCCAATCAACTCTGACCAGCTTCCCTGTTGATGTAAAGCATCACCACAACATGTTGCTGCCACCACCATGTTTCACGGCGGGGACGGTGTGTTCAGGGTGATGTGCAGCGTTAGTTTTCTGCCACACATAGCGTTTTGCTTTTAGGCCAATAAGTTACATTGGTATTGTCTGACCAGAGCATCTTCTTCCACATGTTTGCTGTGTCTGCCACATGGCTTCGCGCAAACAGAGACATCTTATGGGTTTTTTCAACAATGGCTTTCTTCTCGCCACTCTTCCATAAAAGCCAGATTTGTGGAGTGCACAACTAATAGTTGTCTTGTGGACAGATTCTCCTATCTGAACTGTGGATCTCTGCAGCTCCTCCAGAGTTACCATGGGCCTCTTGGCTGCTTCTCTGATTAATGCTTTCCTTGCCCAGCCTGTTAGTTTAGGTGGATGTGTCATGTTTTGGTAGGTTTGCAGTTGTGCCACACTCTTTCCATTTCAGATTATGAATTAAAAAGTGCTCCATGAGATGTTCAAAGCTTGGGATATTTTTTTATAACCCAACCCGCAGTCTGATGACATGATCTCAGCCTAGGAAATGTTTTAAATGTCTCCACAACTTTATCCCTGACCTGTCTGGTGTGTTCCTTGGCCTTCATGATGCTGTTTATTCATCAAGGTTCTCGAACAAACCTCCGAGGGCTTCACAGAACAGCTGTATTTATACTGAGATTAAATTACACACAGGTGGACTCTATTTACTATTTGGGTGACTTCTGAAGGCAACTGGTTCCACTAGATTTTAGTTATGGGTATCAGAGTAAAGGGGGCTAAATACAAATGCACGCCACACTTTTCAGATATTTATCTGTAAAATATTTTAAGAACTATTAATCATTCCACTTCCACTTCACAAGTATGTGCCACTTTGGTCTATCACATAAAATCCCAATATAATACATTTACATTTTTGATTGTAACATGACAAATTGTGGAACATTTCAAGGGGTAAGGTTACTTTTTCAAGGCACTTTATTGTACACTCACATCAGTCCCTGCTCTCAAGGAGCTAACAGTCAGGCGATTAACCTACCAGCATATCTTTGGAGTGTGGGAGGAAACTGGGTCACCCAGAGGAAACCCACGCAGGCAGAGGGAGAACATGTATACTCCAGGCAGGTGTTGCCATGGTTGGGATTTGAATTGAAAACCCTAGTGCAGCTAGGCAAAAGTGCTAACCACTTAGGCAATGTGCTTCCTGTATATATCAGCATAGTGGCTTAGCAATTCTTCTTGTCAGCAGCAACAATTCTTGGTTCAAATATTCTCAATGACTTGGTCTACATGGAGTTTGCATGTTCTCCCTGTGATTGCATGGGTTATCTTCCACATTCCAAAGACATGTTGGTAGGCTGATTGACTTTTGTCTAAAATGGCTCTAGTATGAGTTTTCAAATTGGCTATGCACATTCTGCATTCCATTCCTAAAGATATAGGGCCAGATCCACAGACGAAGTACGCCGGCGTATCTACTGATATGCCGGCGTACTTTCAAATTTTCCGCGTCGTATCGTTGTTTTGAATCCTCAAAACAAGATACGACGGCTTCTGGGTTAGATCCGACAGGTGTACGTCTTCGTACACCTTCGGATCTAAGATGCAATACTTCGGCATCCGCTGGGTGGCGTTTTCCGCTTCGGGTATGCAAATTAGCGATTTACGATGATCCACAAACGTACGCACGGCCGTCGCATTTTCTAACGTCGTCTGTAGTCGGCTTTTTCCGGCGTATAGTTAAAGCTGGTATTTTGCGGCGTATAGATAGAATTGCCATGTTAAGTATGGCCGTCGTTCCCGCGTCGAAATTTGAAAAAAAATATTTTTTGCGTAAGTCGTCCGTGAATAGGGATGGACGTAACTCATGTCTAAGTTCAAAAAATCATTTAGCGCAATGCACAGCGGGAAATTTAGGAACGACGCATGCGCATTTCATTCGGCGCGGGGACGCGCTTCATTTAAATGAAACCCGCCCCCAACCCGCCTAATTTGAAATACACCACCAGAAATACACTACGCCGCTGTAACTTACGGCGCGAACTCGCTGAGGATTCGAAAATGCGCCAGGTAAGGTACGGTGGCGTAGTGTATCTCTGGATCTGTATTTCTTTCTGGATCTGGCCCATAGTAAATTGCTAAAAATAAATGATATGGAAAAAAATGCTCAAAATCTCCAAGAGTCAGATAAAACTGTATGAATATATATATATATATATATATATATATATATATATATATATATATATATATATATATATATATATATATACAATACTGTTGTACCTATGTTCTTTAAAGGGGCATTGTCACTATTTCTAATTTCAGACTAAATGCATAGCTGAAAAGAAAAGGATTATTACTTGCCCCTCACATGGCATGCACTGCTGATATCTGCCATCTTCAGAAGCTAAATTAGCTAAAATAAAGTTCTGCACCCAACACTTTCAGTCGGTTAATTGGTCCCCATCTGCGCTCTGTGCAGGGGCGGACTGACAACTCATGGGGCCCCCGGTCAATAGGAGATTATGGGGCCCCCAAGTATACACACACACACATACATACAGTACACATATACAGTATACACACACACACAGAATACACATACACACACTGAAAAGGTACTGGAGAGGCGGGGCAGCTATAATCTTGGGATTTTTTTTTTAAAACACCGATTTTTACATTCTGTCCCTGGTTTTACTAAGACTGGCAACCCTGATGGGGCCCCCTAGTGGCATGGGGCCCTCGGGCAGTGCCTGATTGCCCAAATGGTCAGTCTGTCCCTGGCTCTGTGGTTTCCTTTTGTTTAAAGGCATGAGTTTGGCTTGGGATTTCAAAGTAGTGACGGGGTCTCTTCAAATTAATTTAAAAACACTTTTTTTCTTTCTTTCTTTCTTTCTTTCTTTCTTTCTTTCTTTATTTCTCTTTCTCTCTCTCTCTCTCTTTCTTTATTTCTTTCTTTCTCTTTCTCTTTCTCTTTCTCTTCCTTCTTTCTTTCTTTCTTTCTTTCTTTCTTTCTTTCTTTTCTCTCTTTCTTTCTCTTTCTTTCTTTCTTTCTTTCTTTCTCTCATTTTCTCTCTTTCTTTCTTTCTTTCTTTCTTTCTTACTTTCTTTCTCTCTTTCTTTCTTTCTTTCTTTCTCTCTCTCTTTCTTTCTCTCCTTTTCTCTCTTCCTTTCTTTCTTTCTCTTTATTTCTCTCTCTCTCTTTTTCTTCTTCCTTCTTTCCTTCCTTCCTTCAACACTGTTTTCTCTCTCTCTGCATGACCCTTCATATATAGTCTTTCCTTCATCACTTTATTATTTCCAGCCACAGAGTGGTGCTGTTGCAAAAGCCAAAGGCTGAATTTTACATTACTATATTTAATACTGGCAATTTTTCTTTCAATGTATGTAATATAAATTGTGTAAACTAGAACACAAATCATACAACCATCCTTTGTTATTTTTTATTTTTTTGCAAATAGACACATTTAGACACCCAGTTTTTACAACACCTTCCTTCCAAGAAAGGCAGTGAAATATGTAGTAATATTTGATTTATTTTTGTCCATGCGCACTGTGTTCTGTGTTTGTTGACACTGTTAGCTCTGGGTGCCTAAAAATATAACAAAGTTAATTCCCGAGGAAGGGCCAAGCTCAATCGGATCTGGATTATAACACGTCTTAGCTGTCTCTCCACAGCCTATCAGTCTTGTAGTTAATCACAATGCAGTTACATTCTAGTTTATCTGCAAAAAAATATATATTTTTATTATTTATTTTTTACTCTTCTGATTACTATTCCTACTGAAAGAGATTGTAAATTAAAATCTGCATCCTTTCAAACCAAATAATAAAATCCAGAATCGATTCAAAAGAGATAACATATGCTTCTTGTATGATCAAAGATAAATAATGTTAAAAGAACGCAATACACCCTCCGTGTTGAAATGGGTCCGCTGTTCTAAAGACTGTTCTGTTTTAGAGACATTTTTCTTGACTTTTTTTTGTTCTCTGTGCATATTTGGCACGAAAAAGCTGTCAGATCTCAAATTACAAGGCGTGTTGTTTGCATGCAAATGTGTACAGTACACACGTACTTGTTCCCCTTGCTCAGGCACACGGACACACTTATGCTCATGAATGATCCCCCCCACCCTCCACCTCCAAACGATCCTAATGCAATAGCATGCCTCCTCTGGTCCCTGTTTCTCTCTGGAGGAAGCTGTAATAGCTATGAGCTGTGTACACTGCTTTGCTTAGCCAGATTTTCGTAATGCTTGGTGATATGAAAGAGGTTCATAGCTGTGTCTTATCTCTGCCTGATTTAACTCTTCTGGTTGCCACCAACGCATGGTGACTTTTGCTCTTTTTTGCTGGGCTGCAGTCCTCTCTCACTACAAACTCTGCATTGGATGGCCTTATCTGTCACTCAGAACCCAGGGAGTGGTGTATTCCAGGGGGATAACATTATCTGAGACTTGCCAGGCACCTCTTTCACAGCAGCAAGTTTGACTTGGCTTGTCTAAACTCCCTGATCGGTTGTTAGGACTCATGTTGAGGAGTCAATCTCGCTACGCTGGAAAATCTTTGCCCTATTCGCGATTTGTTCTTTCAACTTTTGAGGACTCAGAAAAATGCTCAGACCATTGACTTTGCAAGCTACTGAGAAGCCGTTTTCTGAACGAATTCACGCCGAGGAGCTTGTGTTTGATACCTCTTCTCCATCTGACTGCGAGCCTCCAGTCGTGACAACAGGTCTACCAGCGAGGGATGATCAGACAAGGGCAATTTGTATAGAGAAGATTTTTTTCAAGCTTTTTTGTCTGCTTCATCTGATTGGGAGAGCTGTTCGGATTCAAAGTGAAATTTACCCTACTACGAAACCTAGACCCAGAAGGGGGTTTAGGATTTCCTGAAAAGAGGAAACAGGTAGGGTCAAAATGGCAAAAGATATTTGAAGATGCAAAAAAAAAAAAGGGGGAAACTGGAGATGGAAATACAGAGGAACAAAAGGAGTTTGGGGAAAGTGGAATAGAAGGAACTGCTCCTAATTTCATTGTAACCTAATGCTTTCAGTCTCTAAAAGGTATTTGAAGGTCCACTTAACCAATGCAAGAATATACATGTCATCAATGCTATTCAACTGATACTAACACATGTATATTTTGACACGCACAGAAGTTTCTTTAGAGTACTCTGATGCTTTTAGAGATAAGGGCTTTTGTGTTTGTAGAATCTAGGTAACTTGAGTATAATTTTGTGCAAGCCTCATCAATGAAAAGGTGGCATAAAATAGAGGTTGCAGTTTTGTCATAATTTTCTGATATACTGCATTAGCTGGCATTTTTTGCCCCACATCCAAAAGTAGATTGCCCGTATGAAGTCATCGTTTACTATTTAAAATGTGTGTTTCTTTATGATTTAGAAACATTACAGGTTTTCAGGTAAAACGCAGTCAAATCTTTTTCTAATATATTTTAAATATCAAATATCTTATTAAAAACATAATTAACAATTCAGATTGGAGCAGGGTTGCAGGGCTCATCTTTACTTATTCCAACTTTCTCCTATAGGAATTAAAAATGAAAAAGTCAAGTAATACCTTGGCTACCTAAGTTCCTATTTTCTCAAAACAGGTGTGTAACTGATTTTCTGTGTCTGCAATCCTAATATTGGTTTATCGTAAACATATTATGCAATAGTTAAAAAAAAAATACATCTGTTTGTACAATATCACATTAATAATCTCCTTACATCATTCAGAAAAAAAATAAAATTGTAAAATGTGAAAATTTTATTTTTTACAATTTATTTTATTAGCCCCTAAGGCAAAGTACATATTTTTAAATTAATTATTATCAATTTCAAATTTTACCTCTTTTTTTATGTAAAATCATGTGACGCTGTGATACAGTATCACACAAGCAGTCAGAAGGGAAAGGGTTACTTTGCAGAGCACCAAGCCATCTGGCTGGGCTGGTTTGGTATAATCGAGCAGATTATGTTCACAAGACTCAGAGTTTTAAGACTCCTCACCCATAGAGCAACTCAGAAATCTTCGTACAAAGCTAGCAAAAGTCAACTTCTTTTTTTCTCAACTCTGAATGAATAGACTTCCAGAAAAGTACAACTTCATGTTTCTTCACAGACTGATGCGGATGCCATGGTTAATCCAACCGCCACGGTAAGACAAAATACCTATGATCTGGATGGCAATGTGCAGACCAGGGAACAGGCATGAAGTAGGGGGCATTAAACTTCAATGCATCTATTGTATGTATACTTTAAATTAGATTTTTAAAAGGGTTGAAATATAAATCAATAATATAAAATGTAGATTGCCTAGATTAAAAAACAAAATTATGTTTTTCTTGCAATGGATGTCACTGCTGAGACTAAGAGGACATATTCTTGGGTTAAGGAGAAGTTGTTGGTGAGAAAAATTATAAATATTTAAAGACATGAAAAAACATTTTTTTTTTTAAGTTCAAAGGAATCTAGAACTAGCTCTAACAGACCTTTTACACCCCAGAGGCAAATTTTAACTCTTGACAAAGCAGTCAAAATGTTTTTTCTTTCTCTGTTTTCCTGCTCAGGTAATGCACTTAAGCTTCCAGCTTAGCTACACATTTGCCACCATTGTTTTTTTTTGTAATAACACGCAGTTCCACATGTGCTGGATACTGTAAGTGTTTCTGTGGAGTGCCGTGATAAAGTTATTTACTATTGCAGTAATCTCTAGGGTATACTAATTCTGAACATACCATTTCCACAGGCATAAACTGTTACTTAATAGAGTCTGGTATCCAAAAATAACGTCCTGTTTCTTGGGGACATGTCAAACTGTTTTATTGCAGGATTTTAGTTAAAAAAAGCTTTTTACCTAAATATTATTACAGAGAAAATACTCTGAAATGTGTGTGCTTTTTTTTTTTTTTTTTTATGTTTAATGGCAAAGTAAATTTTCAAGAATAATTCACAGCTTTACAGGACATTGTAAACTGGTATGTAAGGTTTGCCATCTGGGCAGCAGCTAAGATTTTACACAGATATAGTGCATTATAGCATGGTTGCTCAAGGGCCAGATTACTGTTAGATGCTCCATGCCTGTTTAGAATGAGTTTATGCAGAATGGTTGTGTAACCAATGTCACCAGTGTTTAGCAATCAATGTAACACATTTGATTGCAAGGTAGCATGGTAAGTTTATAAAAAAAAAATACTGGAAGTGTGAAATCTTTGGCATGCACAATCATAAATGTGAGTGATGGTACAGTTGTTGCTACATGCATGGGCATAATAGATGGTTATTATGACTAAGTGCTAAAGGGAAGCTAGGAGTGTAAAAACGATGAATGATTTCAACTAATTACCTTGCTGGCTTGGAAAACCATTAAATGAAGTGTAAGTGTTTTTGCAATCATTAACTCGAACGTGAGGATTCCATACGTTGACTTGGCTTGCAACTTTTTTTTTTTTTTTCTCAATGATATAATTTAAAGCTGTGGGCATACACTGTGCTGGAATCTCCTTTAGTAATTCTCCACTAATAGGATTGTACTGGATAGTGCGATGTAGTCACTAGCATTCTGCAGTGTGTGGAAATTGTGTCATGTGTTTATTTATTCTTAGACTAGTGATATGGAATTTGGATGTTACCTAATTTTCTGGCTGACAGGTTGTAAGAATGAAACTTTCCTTTTATTCATACTGAAACCCTTTGCTCAACTATTTAAATCAAAATATTAAAATGAATTGTGTTTTCTCACTTTTTTGGATTAGACTTTAATCGCTTTACAACTTGAGTTGTAATTTGCAAAAAAATTGGCAACATTTATGTCTGGTGGCAGAGGATGGGCGTAACAGGGGAGTGGCCATGTGTTTGGCAGGGGAAGTCTTTTCAGAGTTAACTTTATTGGGTGCCCCTTTAAAATGCAATCAGACCCCTTTACAGTACATTAACTACTGGTAAATGTTAATACTGGCAGGTTTGTGAACAGGTGTTGTGCTGCCATATAGAGTTGTATGAAGCAATGGAATGATTATTAGAGTGTTTTTTCAGTCTAAATGTTTTTTGATAGAGAAGGGAAAGTTTAGTACCTTTTATTTTTTACTGCTATCCGGGGACTTGTTAAAGTTATTTTTACTTAACATTGTCCCAGTGACCATGGTTTTACCAGACTAGAAGTGAGAGAAAATCTGCAAAAGGGGCAAAAAAAGCAATACAATTCTGACGCAGTTCTACCTTTACCTACTCTACTAAAAATAGTACTTTTATTTCTGTCGATTGTTGTTTTAGATTTTCTTTCACTTCCTGTCTGGTAAAAGCTCTGTCAACAGGATGAGGAAGATCTTCCTAACAAACCTTTAGATATCAGAAAAAACCCAACAGGTGTTCAAATCTCCCTTCTCTATTTCAAGATATAAACGAATTTTGATGTATACTTTTGTTTTTTTTTACAACACCTTTAATTTAATGACTAGCCCCTGTAATATTTATTAGACAATCACTGTTAAGTGATAAACTCTAACTAAAAAAAGTTCTAAGATCAGGATAATTTGGAAATGAGTACAGAAAATCTACACCGCTTAAATTTGTGGTCAAACATCATGTTTGTTGAGACCCAATTCTTATGCCGTGTACACACGACCGTTTTTCGGGTTCTAAAAAAATGACATTTTTTTTAATGTCTTAAAAACGACCGTGTGTGGGCTCCAGAGCATTTTTCACGATCTAAAAAATGGGCGTTAAAAATTTCGAACATGCTCTATTTTTTTACAACGTTTTTAAGGTTGTAAAAAATGGTCTTGTGTGGGCTTTAACGACTTGAAAAAAACATGCATGCTCAGAAGCAAGTTATGAGATGGGAGCGCTCGTTCTGGTAAAACTACCGTTCGTAATGGAGTAAGCACATTCATCACGCTGTAACAGACTGAAAAGCGTGAATCGTCTTTTACTAACACGAAATCAGCAAAAGCAGCCCCAAGGGTGGTGCCATCCAAATGGAACTTCCCCTTTATAGTGCCATCGTATGTGTTGTTCGTCACCGCGCTTTGCTAGAGCATTTTTTTTCACGATCGTGTGTAGGCAAGGCCGTTTTAATGATGGGGTTGAAAAAAACTTTTTTTTTCTAGACCCTTAAAAACATTGGGCCAGATCCTCATAGCAAAAACGCCGGCGTATCTACTGATACGCCAGCGTACTTTCAAATTACCCGCGTCGTATCTTTAGTTTGAATCCTCAAACCAAGATACAACGGCATCTGGGTTTGATCCGACAGGCGTACGGCTTCGTACACCTTCGGATCGTAGATGCAAATCTTCGGCGTCCGCTGGGTGGAGTTTGTGCCGTTTTCCGCGTTGGGTATGCAAATTAGCTTTTTCCCGACGATCCACGAACGTACGCGCGGCCGTCGCATTCTCTTACGTCGTCTCTAGTCGGCTTTTTCTGGCATATAGTTAAAGCTGCTATTTTGCGGCGTATAGATAGACTTGCCATGTTAAGTATGGCTGTCGTTCCCGTGTCGAAATTTGAATATTTTTTTTTGCGTAAGTCGTCTGTGAATAGGGATGGACGTAAGTCACGTCTAAGTTAAAAAAATGACGTTGTTGTGACGTCATTTCGCGCAAAGCACGGCGGGAAATTTCGAAACGGAACATGCGCAGTTCAATCGGCACGGGGACGCGCTTCATTTAAATGAATCACGCCCCCTACCCGCCGATTTGAATTACGCGCCGAGAGATACACTACACCGCCGTAACTTACGGCGCGAAATATTCCTGGATTCGACTTAAAGCCAGGTAAGATACGGCGGCGTAGTGTATCTCTGATACGCTGCGCCTGTCTAAATGTATGTGAATCTGCCCCATTGTTTTTTAGAACCCGAAAAACGGTCGTGTGTACGCGGCATCAGTATTTTGTTTGGACCCCAGTTTTGGTTTGCTACTTGTCAAAAAAACATACAGTATATTGCAGTTCTGAAAACCAGAGGGTCAAAAAACTTATGCTGGTTCCCCATTGGTTGTACACCTCAGCTGTAGGAAACTGCTTGGTGCATTTCCTCTTTATTGAGGGTTTATCCATGCAACAAGGATACACTATAGAGTAGAGTATAGACAATCGTGTGACTTTCCATGATGGCTCATACACCTCCAGTGCAACCATAAAGATGTCTTTGATTTGCCCTGTTGATGCTCCATTTAGTTTATATATTGTTTGTGAATTTTTTAATAAATACAGCAGCAATCTACAAGCAGCGGTAAATTTTTGTTTTGCTTTTTAACAGTTTGCATATGCAGGGTAACTGTCACAAATCTTAAAACAGGGACTTCTGAGCAAAAGTCTCAATTTTGAACCCATTCACACCTATGTATGCACACCTAGCACATATCAATGCATACTGTAGCTGTGCAAACTGGCAATATATAAATCATTTATAATAATAACAATAATAATAAACACAGGAAGCCATTGTTTTAAATGGTGCTAATTCCCATATGTTTAAAGCGTGGACATATGTTTTTTTTTTATGCATCTGCATACATCATGGGGCCTATTCATGTATGTGAAAATACACACACAAAGGTTTGAATTTGGCCTTTGATATCCATGATCAGTGTTCAGGCTTCATTTTTGAACTGTCAGAAAGTAAAAGGCAAACTCTGTTGTAATACAGAATGGCCTTCGTTAAAACCCTGGTGTAAAGTCAGTATTTAGGCTTCTTTTATTTGTTTGTAGTAAGAACACATCTCCTTTTTGACCAAAACGTAGCACTCCTTAAAGTGGTTGTAAACGACCACCTTGTAAAACAACCTATTTAGTTTAAAATAGGAATGAACGGAAAAACAGTTGTGTATAGATATAAAAATACATTATAAATACCTTGTTCCCTTTTTTATTAGTTATTACTTTCCCTCTGTGCTCAGCTGCATATGAGCTGGGGGAGGAGAAGCAGCAGTACACTAAGCTTCCTAGTAAATAGCTGTACAAGGGGGTGGGGGGGTGTCAGGACAAGTCGGATCATTGGAGGACAGCACGCTGAGTTCCCAGCATAGCTAGAGAACTGAGCATTATGTGTTTTTAATAGGAAAGCAAGGGGGCCAGAAAGAACACTAGGAATTTTGCATAAAGGAAGCAATACAAAGAGAACTGCATAATTTCTCATACAAGTGCATGGTACAGCAGGCACATATCAGGAATATTAAATGTTGGGGTAAAAAACAAACATAACGCAGATGGCCACCATATCAAACCATGGGGTACCAAAGCTGTATAAGATCATACAGAAACTGCATACAGGCTACCATTCCATAGCCTTTTATTTGGTAAAGGTACCCATTGGGCCCTAAAGTAGGGGCACTCTCAGTGATTCTCTCCTTGTATATGGGAATCCAAAGCTGGCAGCAGTTTTTTTTTAATTGTGTTTGTTCCCTTAGCGCTAACAACTTGATAAAAATGAATGTTCTTTAGCAAGGCACATACATTCCATATTAATAATTATGCTACCAAAATGAGTGTGTGTTGTAAATTGCCTTTAGCATTGCTCGTATTTCTTCTTGCCAGGGGTTGCCATTTTACTGAAGCCCAGAGCCCCTGGGCAGCATTAAATCTTTATGCTGTCAGCAGATTGGCCTCTACAAATTCAGCACAGTGCCTAAAAATAGAGAGCAATTGAGCATGTGCAGAGCAGTATGAGATAGTAAATTACTGGATTATAAACAGTATAGGCAGGTAATGTTTTACATAGCTACACCTGCAAAAGGAGCCAGAATGAAGTAAGCTAGCAGGACTTAATTATCTGACTAAAGTTACACTTGTTTGATACTAACGGGCAAAAAGTCTAATCGTTTAAGTGTTTTGCAGTGAAAGATTTACAGGTCTCAAAATGGTTATTAATGTAACTAAACATGTTTGGAATTAACTGTGACCAGACCCTTGGTATCTGCAATTGAATACTATAACCATAGGTTGTTGTGGTTAGGGTGTCGTATATCTTTGGGTGAACTGGAGACTTTATCAATTATCATGGTAGCTTCCAGTTTCCTTGAATCTTCATTCTATTTTGTCATCCTAATGACTGCAAATTACCTGACAAATTTCTACGTGTCTAGACAAAAGAGAGAGCACATATTTATGGTTGGTAAACAATTATGACACATAATAGTTATAGATATACAGCATATGTGTTAATCTTTGATATGGGATTCATTCTTAAAGCTCTACGAAGCCAGAAAATAAAGTCTGAAACTGGGATATTATAAATTACCATATTTGCCAGCATATAAGGTGGCTGGGCACATAAGACGACCCCCTAATATGCAGTTTAAAACAATGGTTTTGTGCTCTACTCACCGTATAAGATGACCCCCTTGTGCGGTAATACCGTTCAAAAACGAAGAGGCCGCAGCCCGCCGGATGCTCTGTAATGCTGTATGTAATTTAGTATGTGCGCCGCTCAGCCAATCCCGGCAGGCGATGCACTCTGTTGATGACTACAGAGCCTGCTAAGCCTGCTCGGATTGAAGTAACAACCTCTGCCAATCCGAGCAGGCTACATAATGATATCTATTGGGCAGCTGCTTCACCCGGCATATAAGACGACCCCTGGTTTTTGGCTGTGTAATTCCGGTCTAAAAGGTCATCTTATACCCCGGAAAAAACGGTATTAAACTTATCGACCGCTGTGATGGTGGCCCTGTATAAATCCAGAGAACAGACACCACTTCCGTCTTTGAGGAACAGAACTACAAAGACTCTTCCTTTTTGGTTGCCTTTTAAAAAAAAAAAAAAAACTTGTTCTCACCCCTGTCTGGTTCAAGCTGCACCCCTACAATTTATCTCTGTGTCCCGTTTGAATAGATTAAATAGTCCATAACATTCAGGTTTGTTTAGCCAGAGTACATGGGATCTTACCAAATTTTTATGTAAATTCATTCTTGGTTATGCATGATATTTGCAACATGCATTATGATTATGATATGATTGTATTCTATGTATCTTTTTGCCTTGTTTTATTTCTAAAAACTTCAGACATTCTGAGCCAGTAGGCTAGAAGGAGCATGCAGTAAATTAAGTTACAACCGATCTGCATGCTTGTTGAATGTCAGTGACCCAAAAAGATTTGAAGACATCAGCATGACAACAAAGCTATTAGCATTTTTAGAAGGAGGCAGCAACTTACTTTAAAGTGAAGCTATGTCTTATCCATGAAACGTCACTTTCCCAGCAGATTTTAGTTACTGTATTTATTGGCGTATAACACTCACTTTTGTACTCTGAAAATAGAGGGTAAACTGTGCCTGCGTGTTATACGCAGGGAGCTGTGGCAAGTTCTTTTTCCTGAAACTTCCCTCTTAAAGTTAGGGTGCGTGTTATACGCCGATAAATACGGTACTTTTCTTTCACTCCTATGCCGACCTCAATACTCTGTCTAATTGGGCAACTATGTGGCAGATGAGGTTTAATGTTGATAAATGTAAAGTTATGCACTTGGGGGGCTAAGAATATGCATGCATCATACATACTAGGGGTCGTACAACTGGGGGAATCCGTAGTGGAGAAGGATCTGGGGGTTTTGGTAGATCATAAGCTCAATAATGGCATGCAATGCCAAGCTGCGGTTTCCAAAGCGAGCAAAGTCCTTTCTTGTATTAAGAGAGGTATGGACTCCAGAAAGAGCGATATCATTTTTCCCCTGTACAAATCATTAGTAAGACATCATCTGGATTATGCAGTTAAGTTTTGAGCCCCAGTTCTCAAAAAGGATATTGGGGAACTGGAGAAAGTGCAGAGAGGGCAACCAAGCTGATAAGAGGCATGGAGGAGCTCAGCTATGAGGAACGATTAGAGGAACTGAGAAGAGGTGATTAAGGGGGGATATTATCAACATGTACAAATATATAAGGCCAACACAAAGGACAAGGGGGCACTCTTTATGTCTAGAGGAAAGGAGATTTCACCTCCAAATACGGAAAGGTTTCTTCACAGTAAGAGCTGTGAAAATGTGGAATAGACTCCCTCCAGAGGTGGTTCTGCCCAGCTCAGTAGATTGCTTTAAGAAAGCCCTGGATTCTTTCCTAAATGTACATAATTTAACTGGGTACTGACATTTATAGGTAAATTTAATCCGGGGAATATCCGATTGCCTCTCGGGGGATCAGGAAGGAATTTTTTCCCCTGCTGTAGCAAATTGGATCATGCTCTGCTGGGGTTTTTCGCCTTCCTCTGGATTAACTGTGGTTATAGAATTGGATATATGGGATTGTATGATATTATTATTGTTATTATTATTTTTTTATGGTTGAACTGGATGGACTTGTGTCTTTTTTCAGTCTGACTAACTATGTAACTATGTAACATCACTCAATGCAAGAAAGACAACCCTATGTAAGTAAAAACATTTTCTCCAGTTAAAGCTTACACTGTTGCCCCAACCCCATGTGAACATACAGGGCCAATCACCAAGCACATGCACTGTCACATGGAGTAAGTCACATGCCCCTCCATCCCCTAACGTACCAGATATTTTTGTTACTTCTGACAGCAGAACATAGCAGCAGGGGGGGTGAAAATGGGAGGGTGGGTATGTGCTGCTAGGTAATTAGGCTTTAAAGAGCACCTGTTTCTTTTCCCTGCATAGCAAAAGCACGGGGTTGCCTTAAGCTAACATTTTGGTTTGACAAAGAAAAATGAAGGACCTAAATAACTAAAAGTTTAGGATATCTTGAAACAGCTGCAATTTAAAATAAGCAAGAGGCCAAAGAGGAAAACAATATTTAAGTTAAAGATCTCTTTAATTGCTACAGGGGTCCACCCAGGTGAGGGACATGTCAGACTAGCAATCGATCAATCTGCCAGCAGCAGGATTGCTATGAAGGACACAGAAGGGCAGTAGATAACTCATATGACTGCATGTGTCACTTCCTTGCCAGCTGAATGATGGAGGCTTTGCTCACTTGCGAGTGATCTAAATTTTACAGTGTTTTTTTCAGCAAGGGAGCCATGTCTTGCTGACAAGGAGAGACACGTGCATTGACTGTTTTCAATGCACATTTTGGTGATCCAATAGCTGGCCAGTGACAAAATTGCTAGTGTGACAGGGGCCAAACAGATGTCAAATAAACTGTTACAATATTGAATTACTAATACCAAGGCCTTGGTCACAGTTACACCAAACAACATGTTCACTATGGAAACTCATAACTTGGGTCCAAGGTCTTAAGATAACTTATTTGTTACAGAGTTTTATCATGCTTAAAATGATGGTTGTAGCCAATGAAGTTCTTTGTCAGTACCTATGTGTGTTCTTCTGAGGGTTAAGTTTTTGGGGAAGTAAGTCAAATTAACAGATGTGCTGTTAGGAATTCCAATGAGCTGAAATGGATTTATGACTCCATTGTCTACAAGAAAATGCCTAGAAGGGATGGAAGTAAAACTATGCCTACATTTATGTTGTAAAAGTTGGAGTTAGTCCAACTTTTGTTCGTTAGCGGTACCCAAGACTTAGCCATTTAGTGCACTTCTGTATGCAGTGGGTGCAAATTCAGACCATCTACTTAACAGTTTTACTATACTTGTTATGATGATCACAATTGTTGCTATAGTGACAATACTTGTTCTACCCTATAACCTTTAATAAGCACTGACATGATTTTTTAAGAGCATTTGGGAGAATTTACTAAACCTGGAGCAGACAGAATCTTAAACAGTTATGCATTGTAACCAATCCACTTTAGCTTATTCACATAAGCTTTAAAAATGAAAGATAGAAGCTGCTTGGTTGACAAGCACAGATGCTCCAGATTCTGTCCGCTTCAGTAAATTTGCCTCATTCTGTTTTTACTATTCTTTGGAGTTAGTCAATGTGGCTGATTTATTAAAACTGAAGAGTGCAAAATCTGGTGCAGCTGTGCATGGTAGCCAATCAGCTTCTAACTTGTGCTTGTTCAATGAAGCTTTGACATAATAACCTGGAAGCTGATTGGTTTCTTTGTAGAGCTGCACTAGATTTTGCACTTTCCAGTTTTCATAAATCAACCCTATAATGTTTGTCTCGGTCTTTAAATGTTCTTTTTCACCACTGGGATTGGTGCAATAGAACATAACATAACATAACATAACATAGTACATAATATGGAAAAGATTTTTCTTTTTGTGCTATGAATAGGCAATGATTTTGTTACAATGCCCATTCACACGTTATCCAACACAAATTGAGTACATCGAGTACTTGGGTAAATTGTCACCAATGTTCTTTTGGGAGGATTAATGCAGTGGCAAAGGCTCAAAACAAAGTTTGGAGAGGTACACGGTTGTATTGTCACAGTATCTGTATTTCAGCTCACTCATTCTTGTGAATTACATAAACTGTACCTGTCACACTGGTTGGGTGGGATTGGCATACCGCTACCTACAATGGTTGCAACTTTGGAACTTTTGGATTCCCCAACCTATCATCAGAATGTTCAATGGACCAAGTGAGCTTCCACACACTGGTCAGATTTTGCTCTGGTAACCTTTTCTGCCCACCCAAAGTGTCTGAAACTGATTCGTTTGACACAAAGGAAAGTCTGATTGTCTTACAGTTCTGGCATTCCTACTCCCACGTTGATTTCTTATGTCCAGGAAAAGTTAAGTATATCTAAATCCAAGACTGTTTTTTTTTTTATTCTGGATAGGGTAGGAACTGCTTAAAACAACATCAAGATTTTCATATTTGTGTTGCTACCTGTGTTTCATTGGGGAGATTTTCTATTATTTCCTGTGCTAGAGACAAAACAGGAAGTGAGTGGAAATCTCCCTTCTGCCACTGTTCTGGTGACCATCTTAACATTTTGAATTATATATGGCCTTCTGTCCTGGTGGCCATTGTCCCTATGGTTGAATCTACTTAATGGGGGTACAGATAGCAATAAAAACTCACATTTCTGATCCTTTTACATTCTAAAAATACGTTTTGGCTTTAGATATAAAGCAGTCTTTTAGGCCTCCTTTACATGGGCATTAACCTACCTACACTGTGAATAATTGCTGTTGGAATAACAGGTGCATGCAAATAGCGGTGGCCTCTTTAAATTAATGACAGGCTGACAGCGGCCGTCATTTTTTTACATGTGTAGCCGCACACCAAGGGGTTATTTGCTGTTAGGAACACATGTCCGAGCCTTGATGTATCTGACTGGGAAAGACTATCAGCATAGACTTTTTAATAGGATTTCAGGGCAGAAAGTCAATTTTACTTTATAATGAAAATTCGTTCTTCACGCAGTCATATCTTTCCCTGCACTCTTATGGTTCCTTTCAACAAACTCCCATTGCAAACATGATGTCTGAATTCCTATTGGCTGTTCAGGGCAATGCAGACAGCAAAGGTGGGAGAGCGAGGCATGGCATATTTTTTATTGCAATGTTCTTGTCTACACTGTTTATATTCTTTGTTGAAGAACAGCTCGCTATTTTTGCCAGGTCTAAAAGCACATAAAGCATACTTTTTCATCCTTTTTGTAAGCCGACTTAGAGAAGTTTAAACAAAACTTTGTTATAGTTTACAATTCACAATTCACTTGAGTTCAATTGAAATCGACCACAGTGAAATCAAACTGTAAACCTCAAGTGTCTGCGGTAACCCTTTACCATAATATCTGCGCTATTCAAATGAACCTTCCCCATTGAACCCTTCAAACATTTTAAAAGCCAAGAAATGTGAGCTGAGAAACACTATAAAAGACAGGAACCAGTTAAAACTATTTTTAAGCACTTTATTTTATTGTTTTTACTTGTAACACCTCTTTTTGGTTTGAATCTAATCCCTTTTTTTTTTTTTTTTTTTGTGACTGTCCTTGACATTATGGGCCAGATTCAGGTAGAAGTGCGGCGGCGTAGCGTATCGTAGATACGTTACACCGCCGCAAGTTTTCATCGCAAGTGCCTGATTCCCAAAGCACTTTACGATGAAAACTACGCCGGCGGCCTCCGGCGTAAGCCCGCGTAATTTTAATGGGCGTGTGCCATTTAAATTAGGCGCGCTCCCGCGCCGGACCTACTGCGCATGCTCCGTTTCAGAATTCCCGCCGTGCTTTGCGCGCAGTGACGTAATTTTTTCGAACGGCGACGCGCGTATCGTAATTCCGTATTCCCGGACGGCTTACCGAACGACGACGTTAATTTTTAAATTTCGACGCGGGAATGACTGCAATACGATTGCTGTGTAAAGTAAGGTCAGGTCAAATAATGACTAAAAGTGCGACGGGAAACTTGACTACGGACGACGTAGTGAACGCGTAAATCCGTCGTGGATCCGCCGTAACTGCTAATTTGCATACCCAACGCTGGAATTCGACGCAAACTCCACCCAGCGGTGGCCGCGGTACTGCATCCTAAGATCCGACAGTGTAAAACAATTACACCTGTCGGATCTTAGGGCTAGCTATGCGTAACTGATTCTATGAATCAGTCGCATAGTTAGAAACAGAGATACAACGGCGTATCAGGAGATACGCCGTCGTATCTCTTTTGTGAATCTGGCCCTATATACCTAGAGCATGAAACTTGTAAGTATTTTAGCTTGCCGTCTCAGTCCAGGACAATATTTAAAGTATATGTTTAGCCCTAAACATTTTTTCACTTTTGCATAGAATCAAAATGTTTAAACCTTCTTTCAATTTATTGTTTGCTGTCTGTGTTCCTTTGTGGAGATTTGCTTTGTGGTTGTAAACTTCAGACATGAAATATGAACAAAGCATATCCCTCTATAGTGTGTACTTGTCTCAATCCAAAACGCTAAATGTCATTTCTGCTTGCTGCCTTGTTCCTCTGCTATCTATATGAGTCACTTCTATCAGGTTTTCCTGACACCAAGTGGTAAAAATATGACAGTGGTGGGCGCTCCAGCATACAGCCTGTGACTGACAGCTCTGTACCTGTGTGCTGTGTGAAGGGGGTGTGTTCCTTCCTTCCAATCAGTTCTCACTGAGCTCTTCAGAGTGTAACATTAGCTCCATATCCCCTGCTTTCTGAAAGCTCAGATAAGCTGTGCAAACTGCATTTTAAGGATTGTAGAAAAGAGATACCCGCAGATAAACTGGTACAACTTATGTAGGAGAATATGTTTCCCCTCTCTGTATCACCTGAGGCTAGTCACTTCGCTGGGTATATGTAAGGGTTTTCAACCCCTTTCACTACCTGGCTCAGGGATGCAACACAATGTGAAAGGAAATTTCTGTGAGATTAAATTAATTTCCTTCTTAGACACTTATCACCAGAAAACGTGTTTCCTTTGAAAGATTTTCCCTTACCTTATACTCAGCTGACAACTCTAAAATGTTTTATTTCCCACAATTTCGATCTCAGTGACAATGGTCACCGGGGGGGAATTAGAGATGATGAATCTCCCAGCGGGGACACATACAGCAATAATATATAGATGTCTAAACTGTTATAATTGTTTTGTACATTGTGACAATAATTTAAAGTGCCCAGACTATGGATGTTAAAGTGGTTACATATGTTTATGTTAATATGCTTTGACCCGAAGTGATTGACGTTTTTTTTAAGTTGCGCATGCACCGGGCGCCTACATTTCCCAGTGTGCATTGCGGCTACGTCCGCCGCACGGGCCTATTGATTTCGACGTGGACGTAAACGACGTAAATCGCTATTCGCGGACGACTTACGCAAACAACGTAACGTAAAAATTTCGAATCTCGAAGCGGGAACGGCGGCCATACTTTAACATTGTTATTCCATCTAATAGATGGAATAACTTTAGGCCTGATAATGGCTTACGTAAACAGCGTAAAAGTAATGCGTCGGCCGGGCGTACGTTCGCGAATCAGCGTATCAACTCATTTACATATTCTACGCCGACCGCAATGGAAGCGCCACCTAGCGGCCATCCAAAATATTGCAATCTAAGATAGGACGGCGCAAGCCGTCGTATCTTAGATATGTTTAAGCGTATCTCTGTTTGAGAATACACTTAAACATAAGTCGGCGTAGATTCTGAGTTAGGTCGGCTTATCTACTGATAAGCCGGCCTAACTCTTACTGAATCTACCTAAATATTCTTCACAAGGGCTTTAAAGCAAGGCATTCCTGACCTCTCTAGCTGCTTGTATTGTGAAATAATTCATAAGTCCTTAAAGTGGGATTAAACTCTGCTATTTTTTTAATCAGTTGGCCCCCAGGAGCTGTATGTCATAATGTAATAGTATACACCACATGTTAGTACATTATGGAAGACTTGGCTGCCAAATGATGCCCGCCAGGCTGCATTGTCAGCACTACTCACAGGCACTCTTATCTATTGGTCTTCCTTCCGGGGCCCAGTCTGCCTGGCTGCTTGAACCACCAGGCCATGCATGTGCACAGGAGTTACATCATCACGGCACAGTAGGAAGCCGTAAATATATGCTGAGCTGCGCATGTGTGGCTCAGTGTCAGTGCTGGGACAAGGCCATTTGGTGCCCAGGGCAAAGATGGCAAACTGCCCCCCCCCCCCCCCCCGTTTTTAAGAAAGAATCAATGTTGTTTTTAAAACATGCCTCAAAATAACAAACATTTTTTTTTTTTTTTATCTGCCATTTTTATTAACAAAGTGCAGATAAAATTGTTGCCAGTTTGCCCCATCAATTGCTGCCAGTGTGCCCATCAAACGCAGCCAGTGTGCCATCAAACGCAGCCACTCAGTGGCTGCGTTTGATGGCACAGCTGAGTGGCTGTGTTTGATGGCACAGTGGCTGCGTTTGATGGGCACAGTGGCTGTGTTTGATGGGCACAGTGGCTGCGTGTGATGGGCACAGTGGCAGCGTTGATTGCAATTGATGGGCACACTGGCAGCGATTGATGGGCACACTGGCGGCAATTGATGGTGTGTTGGCACAGTGGCTGCGTGTGATGGGCACAGTGGCGACAATTGATGGCACAGTGGCTGCGTTTGGTGGCACAGTGAGGCTGCAATTGATGTTTTTTTTTTGCTAGTCAGAGAAGGCATGGCTCAAAATAACACAAAAACACAAAGTGCTGATCACCTCAGTCAGCTTACCCCCCCAATACAGCCATTTAATTACTTGCTTTAACAGGTTCTTTTCTGTTCTGCTTACTTTTTAGAAGTCAGTAGTCTTCTTTGCAGTACTATAGCGTGGCACACTCGGGCTCCTTGTCAGGGCCGTCTTTATTATTGATTGGGCCCTGGGCAAACATTTTCTTGGGCCCCCCCCCCTCCTCATGCAATTTCACTCTCCAGCCTTAAACCCCAAAAACTGGTCCAGGCTCACTGATTGGTTGCTAGAGGTTACTGAACATTATTACTGCTCACTGATTGGTGGCTGAAAGTTACAGTTTTTTATGATTTTTTATCTTTTTATCATCCATTTACTGTATTTACAACATATCCCTGCAGAGAAACAATAAGTAGCATACTTATGCACCAAAAACATGTAAGCGGACACAAAAGAGGTACCAAACTTACACACCAGAAACATGTCCACAGAATTCCACTGAGGGGGCACAATACTGGGGCTGGGAGACCTCATACCAGGGATTCAGGAGGAAAGAGTACAGGTGGGGCTTGGGAGGGCAAAGACCAGGGGGGTCAGGAGGGAAGAGTATGGGGGTGGTAGGGCACAGTGCAGGGGTCAGTAAGGCACAATACAGGTCTGGGAGGGCACACATCAGGGGGGTCAGGAGAAAAGAGTACAGAGGGTGGAGGGCACAGTACAAGGTCAGGAGAGCACAACACGTGGATAGGAGGGCACAATATGGGGGACAGGAGGGCCCACACCAGAGTATGGGGGGGTGGGAGGGCACAGTACAAGGGCTGGGGACACAATATAGGGGTCAGGTGGGTACAGTACAGGGGCTGGGACACAATATAGGGGTCAGGTGGGTACAGTACAGGGGCTGGGGGCACACATCAGGGGGGGTCAGGAGGACACAGTGCAGGGGCTGGTAGAGCACACACCAGGGGGGTCAGGAGGGAAGAGTGGGAGGGCACATGCCGGGGGGGGGGTTTGGATGGCACAATGATCAGGAGGGTACAGTACATGGGTTGGGAGGGCACACACTAGGGGGGTCAGGAGGGCATACACCACAGGCAGTGGCAATCATTAATGAGCCCAATGTCTCCCATTGCTACATGAAAAAAACATCCCCCCATTTCTCAGCTACTGTAACAGGCAGCACTTCTATGCTAAGCTGCAGTAGATCAGCAGACTTAGCATAGAGGTGCTGCAAGTGAATCCAAGATGTGCTGCTAGATGAGTTTACCTCCGTCCAGACACACTAGCTCGAGACTCGGCTCCCTCACTGCTCAGTAACTTCGCTATGACACCACCCACATCCCGGCAGGTGCAATCTCATAGGACGTCTATCCCGATTCCCGCCCACTTAAACATCTATAGCCAGAAGGCTCCGCCTCACTGATGTTCCAGAGTGCCTGCAAAATAGCCGAGGGAGGTACAGGGGGCGGAGATAGCAGTCAGTGCAGAGAGTGGGCAGCAATCCCTAACACTTGTTGATTTGCGATGTGCTGTGCTGACCACGGCTCTCACACCGCTGGAATGGGCCAACTGACTCCATAGGGGGAGTATGTATACAAAGAGGAAAGGGAGCCAGGAGGTGTGGAGCGCACTCGGCAGCCACTGCCGCTGCCCGCGCTTACTACTAGTCTATATGACACACAAGTGTACTGGTCTGGCGGGCTGCGGCTGCCTGTTTGTCAGAACTGCGTCCCCCCTCCTATACGGAATGGTAGCGCCCAGGGCACTCGTCCCGCCCGCCCCTGCCTTGTACCGGCCCTGCTCAGTGTACATTACCGCCGAGAGGTAAGGCGAACCATTTATGAAAGAACAGACCAATGGGGCCTTTTCGGTCATAAAAACCCTACCTGACAGCGTTCTTTTTTTTATTTAGTTTAATTAAACTTTAACTATTTCAATGAAGACTCTAAAGTTTCTGTCAGTCTCTAACGGGTTAAAAAAAAAAAACATCTGTCATGGCCCATGGCACTATTTCATCTAAAACCAATAATGGGGCAATTCTCCTCACTCACACAAATGACAAGGGCACATGTCCTCCCAATGACACCAACGATGGGGCAAAATTTCTCCCAATGACACCAACAATGGGGCCCAATTCCTCTCAATGATGCCAACAATAGGGCCCAATAACATCAGTGATGAAGTACAATTCCTCCCAGTTACAGTGTGTGAGAGGAAACCCACGCAGACACAGGGAGAACATGCAAACTCCAGGCAGATGGTGTCGTGGTCGGGATTTGCACCAGCGACCCTTTTGCTGCTAGGTGAAAGTGCTAGCCACTACACCACTGTGCTGCCCTATAAACAATGGGGTATTATTTTTCCCACTGATGTCGGAACCTTTTTTAATCCCATTGGCCACAGTCTGGCCCTCCTAAACTCTGAAGGACAGTAAACTGGCCCTTTGTTTAGAAAGTTTGGAGACCCTTGATCTAGAGCAAGGGCCTCCAAACTATGGCCCTCCAGTTGTTCAGAAACTACAATTCCCATCATGCCTAGTCATGTCTGTGAATGTCAGAGTTTTACAATGCCTCATGGGACGTGTAGTTCTGCAACAGCTGGAGGGCCGTACTTTGGAGATCCCTGATCTAGAGGGATAGCTAAGGACTTCAATACACAATGACTTTCACCTAGAAAGCCAGTCTCTCTGTCTGACATCCAATGCAACAAATCTAAGCATGTGTCAGTTATGTACTTTGAGTAAAAACCATAGGTCTGCAATTTTGATACTAAGGATGCACGAGGGCATGCCTGATGTCAGCTAATCTACTTCTGCTGCCAGAGTACCATGTTATCCACAAGGCTTGGTTAAAGCGTATGTCAGGGGAAAAAAACATATTAGGTACAATATCGTTTTGCCATATATGCACATTTTCTATGTTTTGTCTCTTTAAAGAAAAATACCAGTTGACCCTGCCAGAAATCCTAAGCACTCTGTTGCACTGAAGTCCCAAGCAGGAATTTGGGAGCACACTGGAGTTTTGGCACAGAAACCTTAGCAGCATTTTTAGGGTATAAAACATGGGGAAATGTGCATGTATTGCAGATATCTACTGCATATTTTCTTTACCCACAAATACAATGTAAGACAGAACGGCAATGGGTGTTTTATTTAAAACTAAGAATATAATTGCAGTTGACCTAACCTTTTTAATACCCATGTGGATGCTCTTTGACTGTGGTGCTGATTGACAATAGCCATTGATGGTCAATGTAAAGAGCGTGACCCATGTTTGAAAGAAGAGACAATTAGTGGATTATGATTTAAGTAATGGAATTCATAATCCAGGCTATTATTTTTAATTAACAGTTTATAGTAGCAAGAGGCGCAATTAATAACATCTGCTTAAATTGGAGTTTTCTAGGCTTTATGGATAGACTCCGAAAGTCATTGTCAGTTATTGCCATTAGAACAAATCAACTTTGGGTTTGGATCGTTCCAGCAATGCTAATTAGTCATGGGAAGCTGCTAAAAGCTTGCAGATGTGTATCTCATTTTGCAGCTGCATTAATAGTGGCAATATTGTTTACAACGATATGCAAATGTGCTCCTCTTCCTACCCCAGACCAGGAGGATAGAAATTTATTCCAAGGGAAGGGTAAATGGCCTGGGAGCTTGTGGCTAAAAAGAAAGGGCCAGATTCACAGCGGAGATACGACGGAGTATCTCAGATACTCCGTCGTATCTCTCAGAGTATCTATGCGACTGATTCGTAGAATCAGTTACGCATAGATAGCCCTAAGATCCGACAGGTGTAATTGTTTTACACTGTCGGATCTTAGGATGCAGTACCGCGGCCGCCGCTGGGGGGAGTTTGCGTCGTAAACCAGCGTCGGGTATGCAAATTAGTTACGGCGATCCACAACGGATTTTCGCGTTCGCTACGTCGCCGCTAGTCTAGTTTCCCGTCGCAAAGTTTGTCGTCGTTTTTGGTGCCTTAACTTTACACAGCAAACATATTGCTGTATAAAGTATGGCCGTCGTTCCCGCGTCGAAATTTAAAAATTCACGTTGTTTGCGTAAGCCGTCCAGGAATACGGAATTACGCTACGCGCATCGCCGTTCGAAAAAATTACGTCACTGCGCGCAAAGCACGGCGGGAATTTCGAAACGGAGCATGCGCAGTAGGTCCGGCGCGGGAGCGCGCCTAATTTAAATGGCACACGCCCATTTAAATTACGCGGGCTTACGCTGGAGGCCGCCGGCGTAATTTTTCACGCAAGTGCTTGGTGAATCAGGCACTTGCGATGAAAAATTGCGGCGGTGTAACGTATCTACGATACGTTACGCCGCCGCGATTCTACCTGAATCTGGTCTTTCATTTTCATGGAGCAGCATGATAGCTAAAGTGGTTAGTACTCTTGCCGGACAAAACTTGGCTCATAAGCTTACAGCTGAACTCAAGGTAAACGGCTGAAATACTGATTACCTGCCAAGCAATTTGTATTTCTGTCCATCAATTCTTGAGACGATGGAAAGTCATCAGGAACATGTGTACATGTATATCGCTGTCTATTCAACAGAAGCCTGTGTAACCAATGGTCCATCAGCATTTGATCAGCACTTGCAGCCATTGGCAGTGAGTGTATTCTGTCAGGTGGGGGAGTCCACAAGTCAGAATGAAATAGAACAGTGGGAGAGATTCCTGCATCACAAATCATTGTGTGGATGCAGGGATCTGTCTGTTTTTTGTCAACCAGCTGGATTATATGTGTGTGCGCAGCTTTACACAGCCAGCCTAGTGACCTGATTTTTCTCTGCTGTAGTAAAACAACTTGGTTAGGTCACTTTCCCCAGCCCTGGTTCACATTGATGCGATTTTGTGTTTTGGCATGCCAAATTGGCGTCAATGGCCCCGTCCGAATCAGTGCGACGCCTCATTTGCAGTGCCGCACTGATTCCCAAAACTAGTTTTTGTACTACTTTTGTGATTTCCATTGACATCTATCCAGAAACCCGCACAGATGTCTCTGAAATCGCCCCCAAACTCACAACTGACATGCAGGAATGAAATTGTGCGAGTTCAGCTGAACTCGCACAATTTCATTCCCACAGTCAGTGTGAACCGAGGCTGAGGGAGAAACAGCAGACTGGTGATTCTGCTTTCTCCTGTCAGCATGACCCTTTGTCAGGAAATGTGCACTGCAGCAAAGCCTGATTGGATCATAGTGGTACTCCTTCCTCTCTCAGTCTGAATGTAAAGTAATATTAAAGTGGCATTAAACCCAAGAACAAAAATTGTATATATTGCAGCTTAACAATCCTTAGATGTGGCGGCTCTTTAAATTTTTTTGTTTTTTTTCAGGTCTTTTTCCCTTTATTTCACCTGGTGATCTATATAGTTTCCAACTGTCCCTGATTTTAAAGAACTGTCCCTGATTTGGCACAATGTCCCTCTGCCCCTCTTTCTTACTCATTTGTTCCTCATTTTGGTCTAAAGTTGTATATAAAATGCACTATTTATCTCTCAAAAAGTGTTTCACGGTGCTAAACCTTTTATCCTAATTCTAAATTGCTGCATCTGTAAATTTCAAAACCCTGTCCCTGAGGGCTTTCACACTGGAGCGGTGCGATAGCAGGACGGTAAAAAAAGCCCTGCTAGCCGCATCTTTGGGGCAGTGAAAAAGCGGTGTGTATACCGCGCCTCCACCGCTCCTGCCCATTGAAAATCAATGGGACACCATGGCTATACACACACATATATATATATATATATATATATATATATATATATATATATATATGTGTGTGTAGATTGTATTCCAATGCCTCTAGTTAGCTCTAGTTCACACCATGCAGTCAATTTCCGGTCAGTTTCTGCACCAAAAACTGACCGGAAACTGACTGCATGGTGTGAACTAGAGCTAAATAGAGGCATTGAAATACATGGAAAACACTGTGCATGCATTTTTAGTGCAGAAAAAATGCACACAAAACTGTACTGAAACTGCGTCTGGTGTGAACTGGCCCAGACATATATCCCCCAAATGACCCTTTTTGGAAAGTAGACAGACTGAGGTATTTAGTAAGGGGCATGGCAAGTTTTTTAAGTTGTAATTTTTACCCACATTTTTTTGGAAAATTAAGATTTTTTTTTCACAAAAATGTCATATTAACAAGTTATTTCTCACACATGGCATAGGCAAAGTACACCCCAAAACACATTCTGCTACTCCTCCCGAGTATGGAGATACTACATGTGTGAGACTTTTTTTTTACAGCCTAGCCACATAGTAAGCCCTAACATGCAGTTAGCACCTTCAGGCAGTGTCTACTTTAAGACCAGCCCTTCTTCTGACACTTTTTGTTTACAAGTGAAAATCTGTATTTTTGCTAGAAAATTAACCCTCAAACATTATATATTTTTGGAGTAGAGGCCCTCGAGAATAAAATGGTGGGTTTCGCAAATTCTTATGTCACATGGTATTTGCGCAGCAGTTTTTCTAACACAATTGTACACACTAACGCATACATACATTTTAATGAATTTCAATGCACACAGAGACAATATAACACCCACATTTTTGTTAAAATATAAAATATGGTGTTTTGCGCCACGTAAATAGATCCAAAACATGTCACTCTGAATTGCGAACGCTTGTGACATGGTGCCAAACTTTATTATTTAAAAATCTCCATAGGTGACACTTTTAAGCCTTTATTGAGTACTGTGTGGGGATGTACTGAGGCCTGGCTCGCAGTCTCTGCTCTAATTCATCCCAAAGGTGTTCTGTTGGGTTGAGATCAGGACTCTGTGCAAGCCAGTCAAAGTTACTCCACCCCAAACTTGCTCATCCATGTCCTTATGGACCTTGCTTTGTGCACTGGTGCGCAGTCATATTGGAACAGGAAGGAGCCATCCCCAAACTGTTGGGAGCATGAAATTGTCCAAAATGTCTTGGTATGCTGACGCCTTAAGAGTTCCCTTCACTGGAACTAAGGGGCCAAGCCCAACCCCTGAGAAACAACCCCACACCATAATCCCCCTCCACCAAATGATTTGGACCAGCGCACAAAGCAAAGTCTATAAAGACATGGATGAGCGAGTTTGGGTTGGTGGAACTTTGACCTCAACCCGATAGAACACCATTGGCATGAATAAGAGCAGAGACTGCGAGTCAGACCTTCTTGTGCCTGCCCTCACAATCATTCTTCAGGAAGAATGGTCACCCATTCCCATAGACACACTTCTAAACCTTGTGGACAACCTTCACACAAGAGTTGAAGCTGGTAAAGCTGCAAAGGGTGGGCCAACTCAATATTGAACCCTACAGGCTAAGACAGCAGGATGCCATTAAAGTTTTTATGTGTGTAAAGGCAGGTGTCCCAATACTTTAGGTAATAAAGTGTATATATATCATTTAAAGGAAAAGGTAGAAAAAGTATGTTTCAGGTGTGCTTTTATGGCCTTGAACCTATTTTTAGGTCATTGTACTTTTATTTATTCCGTATCCACTACACCCACTGTGTTACATTTCAGCTAATATTGTTCAAGATGGTCACGTTTCATGTAGACATTTTCCCATGCTTATTCAGTTTAAAAGCTTTTTTATTTCACGTTGCGCCCATGTTGGCCACGCCCCGTACTGACGCACATGGGGTCTAGGTGTGAGCTGAGGAATAGGCCTGTAGCAAAAACCTTTCAGCACAGTACAAAATCTGTAACCGTCCTTTTGTTGTAGTATATTGGACATGCAGACAGAATGACATTACTCAATATTCTGCACACTTACCAAGCTAAAGTAGAACATCAGGCAAATTTAACATGTTCATGCACAACGCAAGGCAAAAATATTATAAAAGATATGTATTTGTTTACTACATTTTAAAATACAGACTGACTTTTTCCATCGGAAATTCCGACCGTGTGTATGCCCATCTGAGTTTTTCCATCAGATATTTTGAGGAATTCCGTCGGCGTTGACATAGAGAACATGTTCTCTTTTCCTCCGATTGAATTCCTTCCGAATTCCGATGTGAGTTTTGTCGGGCTAAAGCCCAATCATGTGTACAGGGCATAAGTGTAGCAATTTGGTTACATTTAATGAAGGTACAACATTTAGCAACACATTGATACACCTAGAGGCGCCTCTCTTCTCTTTTAAGCCCCTTTCACACCTGCGGACCGTATGTCCGCTTTTTCATCCATCCGTTTGCGGATGAAAAAGGGACATACATTGGTTCCTATGAGATTGCGGGTGTCAGCCTCCGCAATGATCCGATTCTGCAGACGGAAGAAAACCCTATTTTTCCTTCCGTCTGCGGATCGAATCGGATGAACACGGATATACGGTCTGTGTTCATCCGATCCCCCCATAGGGGAGAGCGGAGAAAAGACAGGGCGGTCCCTGCACAGTGTGCGGGGACAGCCCGGTTATCCGCCGGCTCAGCGGGGATTAACGGAGCGATCCCCGCTGAGCATACGGAGCATACGGAGGCGGATCATTACTGATCCACCCCGTGTAAAAGGGGCCTTATACTCTGTAGCTCCTGTTGGATTTTGCTTCTAATCCCCTTGTGGAGGCTTCAATTTGTGGATGGACATTGTATAGTTACACAACCTATCAAATTGCTATAATATTTTTATAGGGACTAGGAACTGAAGGAACTATGAATAAATTGTTGTAAAAAAAAACAATTTTGCTTTGATATGCAAATGCTTTGGATTACAAGCATGTTTCTGGAACGAATTATGCTCGCAATCCAAGGTTTTACTGTATATGAAGAAGTCTGACACTTACAATAACACAGCAATTTTAATTTTTGAGTCCATTCTGAAACATAGTTTTGCCACCTGTTGATCCTGAAAGTAGATCCATTGATTTTCCACTTTCTTTAACAGAGTGACAACATTGTTTGTTCTGAGGTGAAATCATAGCAATGTTGTCAATGTTGCTGGAAACAACGCATGAAAAAGGGACATACATTGGTCCCTGTGAAATTGCGTTTGTGTCAGCGGATGAACATCCGCTGACACCCGATCTCGTCTGCCTCCGCAATGATCCGATTCTGCAGATGGAAGAAAACCCTATTTTTCCTTCCGTCTGCGCATCAGATCGGATGAAGACGGACATACGGTCTGTGTTCATCCGATCCCCCCATTGGGAAGAGCGGTGAAAAGACAGGGCGGTCCCTGCACAGTGTGCGGGGACCACCCTATCATCATTAGCACTGCAGCAGAGTGAAGATAAATCAGGGACTGCCAGAGAGATACAGTTGTGCTCATAAGTTTACATACCCTGGCAGAATGTATGATTTCTTGACCATTTTTCAGAGAATATGAATGATAACACAAAAACTTTTATTTTCTGAAGCCATTTATTATCATTTAACTGTGTTTACTTTTTTTAGATCATAATCACAACAGAAACTACCCTAATGACCCTGATTAAAAGTTTACACACCCCAGTTTTTAATACCGTGTATTGCCCCCTTTAACATCAATGACAGCTTGAAGTCTTTTGTGGTATTTGTGGATGAGGCTCTTTATCTTCTCAGATGGCAAAGCTGTCCATTCCTCTTGGAAAAAAGCCTCCGGTTCCTGTAAATTCTTGGGCTGTCTTGCATGAACTGCACATTTGAGATCCCCCTAGAGTGGCTCAATGATATTGAGGTCAGGAGACTGAGATGGCCACTCCAGAACCTTCACTTCTGTTGTAGCCAATGACAGGTCGACTTGGTCCTGTGTTTTGGATCATTGTCATGTTGGCATGTCCAAGTGCGTCCCATGCGCAGCTTCCTGGCTGAAGAATGCGGTTTATTTTTAGATAACATACTGCATTCATCTTGCCATCAATTTTGACCAAATTTCCTGTGCCTTTGTAGCTCACACATCCCCAAACATCAACGACCCACCTCCGTGTTTCACAGTACGAATGGTGTACCTTTTATCACAGGCCTTGTTGACTCCTCTCCAAATGTAGTGTTTATGGTTGTGGCCAAAAAGCTACATTTTGGTCTTATCACTCCAAATATCTCTGTGCTGTTTGCAGTGTTGTAAGCGGTATACTTTGTGGCATTTGCGTAGTAATGGCTTTTTTTTGGCAACTTGACCATGCAGCCCATCTTTCTTCAGGTGCCTCCTTATTGTGCATCTTGAAACAGCCACACCACATGTTTTCAGAGAGTCCTGTATTTCACCTGAAGTTATTTGTGGGTTTTTCTTTGCATCCCGGACAATTTTCCTGGCAGTTGTGGCTGAAATTTTAGTTGGTCTACCTGACCGTGGTTTGGTTTCAACTGAACCCCTCATTTTCCACTTCTTGATTAGAGTTTGAACACTGCTGATTGGCATTATTCATTCTTTGGATATCTTTTTATATCCCTTTCCTGTTTTATACAGTTCAACTACCTTTTCCCGCAGATCCTTTGACAATTCTTTTGCTTTCCCCATAACTCAGAAACGTCAGTGCAGCACTGGATAAAAGATGCACGGGTCTGTCAGGAGTCCAGAAATGCATTGACCTTTTATACACACACACTAATTACAAGATGGTTACCTTTAATAGCCATTCAAACCCCTTTGTGTCAACTTGTGTGCATGTTATCAGGCCAAAAACACCAGGGTATGTAAACTTTTGATTAGGGTCATTTGGGTAGTTTCTGTTGTGATTATGATTTAAAAAGAGTAAAAACAGTTGATTGCTAATAAATCAAACATTAACCATGGGTGAAAGAAAAGTTATTGTGTTATTCATATTCTCTGAAAAATGACGAAGAAGTAATAAATTCTGCCAAGGTATGTAAACTTATAAGCACAACTGTAAGTATAAAAGCTTATCTTTTGCAGGAAGCTGCCTTTGGGATTGTTTTGGTGACTGCAATTAGCCTGGAAGCAGGCATAAAACTCTTAAGCCCTGTGCACACGATCGGTTCGTCTTTGGCCTCGTACACACGGACGGACAGTCCGCTAAAAACGGTCCGCCTGACCGTTTTCAGCGGACATGTCCGCCCGGAGATTTCTGTCTGATGGTTGTACACACCATCAGACAGAAATCCGTGCGTAAACAATACGCAGGGACAATGACACGGCGACGTGGGCGGCCCTGGAAGTTCAAAGCTTCCACGCATGCGTCGAATCAGTACGACGCATGCGAGGGATGGCGATCGGTCGGATGTGTCCGGTGAGTCTGTACAGACGACCGAACACGTCCGACGGACAGGTTTCCAGCAGACAGGTTTCTTAGCATGCTAAGAAATTTTTGTCCGCTGGAAACTGTCCGATCCGCCGGACAATTGTCCGGTGGGCCTACACACGACCGGATCTGTCCGCTGAAACTGGTCCGTCGGACCAGTTTCAGCGGACAGATCCGGTCGTGTGTACGGGGCCTAATGCAAATGGACCGATGGACCGTTTTCATCGGACGAACCGATCGTGTATGGACCCCATCGTTTTTTTTTCCCATCAGTGAAAAAAAATTGAACCTATTTTAAATTTTTCTTATGGTTAAAAAACCGATAGAAAAAAAAAATGGTCTGTGGGGAAATCCATCGGTCAAAAATCCACGTATGCTCAGAATCAATTAGACGCATGCTCGGAAGCATTGAACTTAATTTTTCTCAGCACGTCGTTGTGTTTAACGTCACCGAGTTGGACACGATCAGATTTTTAAGGCAAGACTGATGAAAGTCAGCTTCATCGGATATCTGATGAAAAAATCCATTGGTCCGTTTTCATCAGACGAACCGATCGTGTGTACAGAGCATTAGTAGTCTCAGTCTTTAGGAAAAAACAGCCATATAGAATGGATGGCAGTGACATAAATATTCTGAGCACACAGAAACAGAAACATTATATGCAGAGCCTATTATGGGGTATTATGATGTGGGGTTGTTTTTCAGGGGTTGCGCTTGACCCCTTAGTTCCAATGATGCAGTCATGTTGGAACAGGCTGGGGCCATCCCCAAAGTGTTCCCACAAAGTTGAGAGCATAAAATTATCCAAAATGTCTTGGTATACTGATGCCTTAAAAATCTCCATAGGTGACACTTTATAAGCCTTTATTGGGTACTGTGTGGGAATGCACTGTGGCCTGACTCCCAGTCTTCGCTGTAATTCATCCCAAAGGTGTTCTATTGGATTGAGGTCAGGACTCTGTGCAGGCCAGTCAAAGTTCCTCCACCCCAAACTTGCTCATCCATGTCTTTATGGACCTTGGGCCAGATTCACAGCGGAGATACGACGGAGTATCTCAGATACTCCGTCGTATCTCTCAGAGAATCTATGCGACTGATTCATAGAATCAGTTTTACGCATAGATATCCCTAAGATCCGACAGGTGTAATTGTTTTACACTGTCGGATCTTAGGATGCAGTACCGCGGCCGCCGCTGGGGGGAGTTCATGTCGTAAACCAGCGTCGGGTATGCAAATTAGGAGTTACGGCGATCCACGACGGATTTTCGCGTTCTCTACGTCGCCGCTAGTCTAGTTTCCCGTCGCAAAGTTAGTCGTCATTTTTGGTGCCTTAACTTTACACAGCACACGTATGTGCTGTATAAAGTATTGCCGTCGTCACCCGCGTCGAATTTTAAAATTTCACGTCGTTTGCGTAAGACGTCCGGGAATACGGAAGTACGCTATGCAAGTCGCCAATCGAAAAAATGACGTCAGTTCGCGCAAAGCACGGCGGGAATTTCGAAACGGAGCATGCGAAGTAGGTCCGGCGCGGGAGCGCGCCTAATTTAAATGGCACACACCCCTTTAAATTACGCAGGATTACGCCGGAGCCCGCCGGCGTAATTTTTCACGCAAGTGCTTGGTGAATCAGGCACTTGTGATGAAAAATTGCGGTGGTGTAACGTATCTACGAAACGTTACGCCGCCGCGATTCTACCTGAATCTGGCCCCTTGCTTTGTGCACTGGTGCACAGTCATATTGGAACAGGAAGGGGCCATCCCCAAACTGTTGGGAGCATGAAATTGTCCAAAATGTCTTGGCATGCTGATGCCTTAAGAGTTCCCTTCACTGGAACTAAGGGGCCAAGCCCAACCCTTGAGAAACAACCCCCCGTCATAATCCCCCCTCCACCAAATGATTTGGACTAGTGCACAAAGCAAAGTCCATAAAGACATGGATTAGCGAGTATGGGGTGGAGGAAGTCCTGACCTTAAACCGATAGAACACCTTTGGATGAATTAGAGCGGAGACTGTGAGTCAGGCCTTGTCCAACATCAGTGCCTGAGCTCACAAATACGCTTCTGGAAGAATGGTTAAACATTCCCATAGACACACTCCTAAACCTTGTGGACAGCCTTCCCAGAAGAGTTGAAGCTGTTATAACTGCAAAGGATGGGCCAACTCTATATGGAACCCTACAGGCTAAGACTGGGGTGACATTACAGTTCATGTGCGTGTAAAGGCAGGCATCCCAATACTTTTGACAATAGTGTGTGTGTGTGTGTGTGTATATATATATATATATATATATATATATATATATATATATACCTGTAGGTGGCTCCTCTGGGGTGGCAGCAGTCTGCTGCCTCCCCTGTCCTAGCCTGAGCCAGGGGTCTATGAGTGGTAGAGGCATATGCCTCACCCAGTTCTGTGTTGGTTAAACTCCAGAACCCAACTATTCTTTGGAAAGTGTCTGGAAAAAGCTGAGAGCTATTTACTGGAGCAGCAGGATGATAACTAAGAAATCATGCCTCGGAACAATTTCCATGGGGGTAAGGAAAATAAATTTGAACTCTTGTGAAGTATTCTTGTATACCACAGCTGGCTACAGATTGTAACGGAAAGGTAATCTTTAACAGCACTATTACAAATTCATCCCAAACTCTATTTGCTTTTTGAGTCTCTCAAGCCTCTCCTTTCCATTAGCTACTAAGTGGACTTGGCGTGGGCTGCTGCTATTTACTAAGATACAGAGATGGGTTTTCTTACTTTCCTGTCTGGAATATCATGTTTTTGGCTTTCGATAGCTGTTAGGAAACATCAATGAAACTTGTAGCCGCTACCCTTTAACTAGGTGAAGATGAGAACTCAAGGAAAGGTGATGACATCTTAGAGTTGGCAGTGATCTCTAAGGCAAGCTTTATATATCAGGATAGGATTACTGTGTTGAATAAAACTGATTTTCTGAATGCAAACACAACACTTAAGAGAACCCTCTTGATGACGAGGTGTTCTTGTTGAATGTGGGATAAGTAAATACACAAGAAATGATCATTATGTGACTATATTGATTTAAAGTGTTTGCATAGCCCCTTTTGTTTATTCTGGATAGAGTAGAGAGGTGTTGAAATCCCTATCACGTTTTTTCCCTTCACTTCCTGTCCTAGAGATGTAACAGGAAGTAAAAGGACATCTGAAAAAGGAGTTCCTGCCTTAAACCGTTGTCACCAGATCATTTGCCCCACTTGGACAATTTCCTCTCACTTCACAACACTGAGGCCCCGTACACACGACCAGTTTCCTCGGCAGAATTCAGCTTCCGACCGAGTTTCTGGCTGAATTCTGCCGAGAAACCCGGCCGTGTGTACACTTTCGGCCGAGGAAGCCGACGAGGACCTCGGCGAGGAAATAGAGAACATGTTCTCTATTTCCTCGTTGTTCTATGGGAGCTCTCGGCCCGCCGAGGTCCTCGGCGGCTTCAGGGCTGAACTGGCCGAGGAACTCGATGTGTTTGGCACGTCGAGTTCCTCGGCCGTGTGTACGGGGCCTGATGCTGCATACACACGATCGTAAATTCCGACAAGAAAACCGTGGGATTTTTTCAGAAGAAATGTTGGCTCAAACTTGTGTTGCACCAAATTCCATCCTTCAAGAACTCGGTGATGTACAACACTACGACGAGCCGAGAAAAATTAAGTTCAATGCTTCCGAGCATGCATTGACTTGCGGAATTGCATACAGACGATCGGAATTTCCTGTCGGAAAATTTGAGAACCACATTTTTCTTGGCGGAAATTCCGACAGGGAAATTCAGTTGAAGCCTACACACGGGCGGAATTTCCAACCAAAAGCTCACATCGGACTTTTCTTGTCTGAATTTCCAATTCGTGTATATGCAGCATTAGGCAACTGCCCCCTTAGGAAGCAAAAGAGATTTAAGGTTCTGCTACGACAACAGAATCCACCTATAGGGGGCGATGCAGGTTAAACCTGCAAGTGAAAATGTAAACTTTGAGAAAATGTAGGGGCTGTTTTTGTGTAATTTTCGTTGGTTGTTGGTGTGTTGGTAAATGATTCGGAATTTAGTTTGATATCTGTATACAGATCGTCAGTCAAAAAATTTAAGAGGACATGAGCTGTGGAAGCTGTACCCAAAAAGGCCGCCCAAAAAAAAGAACTTTTCCCCATCACTGACTTACCAATATAGATGAGCTCGTAAATTTTCTGAACTCAATCTCTACCCGAATTTCTAAGTCTCACTCTTTTTTTATTCCAATCAGCTGCAGGCTGTGTGATTCCCAGCACCACAGAAATTACAGTCAATTACATAGGGTGGATTAGGGAAGTTTAACTATCCCCCGCCCACAGTATAGACAAATGATTGCGAGCAGGATGCTTTGTTGTTCTGGGACGAGTTATATGACGTCACCCCAGTCTCACCGCAGTTGCGCACCCGTTGGGGCATGCAGCATGGCAATTGCGGGCGCGCTGTGTCACTGGGACGCGGCGCGACCACGATATCGGAGTTGATGATGGCTCTTTACCCATGTGATCAGGTGTGTCCAATCCCATGTTACAACCAAATGTAATAAGGAAATGCCGGTTATCGTCTCTCCTCACCTCAGACTGATAGCGTGTGAAGAGAGGAGAGCCGTACCTCACAGGGGATACCTGTACAGATAATCAGAGCACTGATCATCAGTGCAGCCCCAACAGTAACACCTATCTGTGCCCCCTACCATTGCCTATAAGTGCAGCCTATCAGTGCCCATCAGTGCCATCCATCAGTGCTGCATATCAGTGCCCATCAGTGCCATCTATCAGTGCTCCATATCAGTGCCCCATTATCAGTGCCACCTCATCAGTGCCCATCAGTGCCCTTCAGTGCCATCCCATCAGTGCCCATCAGTGAAGCCTATCAGTGCAGCCTCATCAGCGCACATCAGTGAAGGAGAAAAATTATTTATTTACAAAAAAATTGAAACTAGCAGAAACTAACAAAAAGTTTTTTTTTTCAAAATATTCGGTCTTCTTTAATTTTTTTTGCAAAAAAAAATTAAAACCCAGCGATGATTTAATACCACCAAAAGAAAGCTCTATTTGTGTAAAAAAATAATATTTACTGGGGCACTGATAGGCTTACAGCTGAAAATTGGCCTGGGTAGGAAAGGGGTAAAAGTGCACAGTTAAGAAGCGGTTAAGGGATGGGGCAAAAATAAAAGTAGGAAAGATTAAAAGGTCAGGTGCACTTTAAAACAAAGTGCACTTGTCATCTTAAACTTTCCTGTTTGTGTTTTTTTTTTTTTTTTAATTGGTACTAAAGTCACAAACCGATGTATGGCAAAAAAATAAATAAAAAATCACGCCTTATTACACACAAGACAATAAACTGTTTAACATTGTATCTATGGTCAAAGTGTAAAATCATATATCCATTTCCACACTGTATTTCAATTAAATCTAGCCTACTTAGAATAATTCAAATAATCTTGAAGTTTGTAAACGTACTTTGTGAAGATCCCCAAACATTTTCTTCCTGGAATTCTGTGACACGTATTGACTCTGCCCTGTGAGTAGGCACTGCTGTGTCACCCCTAAAATGTCATGCTTTAAAATTGCACCCGCTCACGGAATGGCGCCAAAATACGATATTTAAAAATCCCCATAGGCAACACTTTAAAAACCTTAGGTTACCAGCCAAGAGGTTACCAGTGGAGAGTTACACAGGAGGTTGGTGCTAGAATTATTGCTCTCTCTGACGTTCATGGCAATACCTCACAAGTGTGGTGTGATCTCCATTTATGTATGGATTTTAGTCCTGCCACAAGGAATGTAAATATCCCTTGTGGCAGCAACAGACAATGACAGGTGCTCTTTATGGAAAGATCTGGGGTCTATTAGGCCTGGTGTGGAGAAAGCCTCTTGAGGGGGCGAGCAGGAGTGTCAGGACATCCATTAACACACGGCTCCTTTCTCTATCTGCAAAGTAGAGAGTGTCCTGACTTGCCTGCTCGGCCCCTCCCCCCTCAAGAGGCTTTCTCCACACCAGGGAGAAAGTGTCCCATTACTGTGTGGAGTTACAGACAGAAGAACAGGAAGTGAGGATTTCTCAGAAGAAATAAGGACATTTAAAAGCAAAATGGAAGGATGAGGTAAGTGAAGGAGGACTGCACTAAGGTAAAGGAAGCAATTTAGGGGGGAAAAAAATTACCTTTACAACCCTTTTAACTTTCTGCACTTAAAATAAAATGATATCTGGTACCAGATCAGCTTTAGGGTAAAATCTGAGATCAGTTTTTATTTACTTTATAAATTCATAAAAATGACTGCAAGTTTGTAGGAAACGCATCTCAAACTATTATCAAACGCCTGTGTGCCCCCCCCCCCCCACCCTCAAACGAACCTAAATCTGCTCCTACGTTCATGCTTTGATAGATTTCAGCACTAACACAAAACCGCGGCGTTAAATACTGTTTTTCAACAGTTCCAGGATTCTGCTGATATCATCTACATTTCAGAATACATCTTCGTGTTCCAGTTAGCTGTAATCGGCTTAGCTCAATTCAGTGTCTTCATTTATTTGAAAATTAATTTTCATGCATCTAATTAGAAACAGAGCGGAACAATTACAGGATGGTCATAAACTCACATCTTGACGGTGATTAAATCAAGATAGATCTCTTCATCTGCCATCAAATCACAGAGGGCCCATCCATTAAATATAAAAAAGGGACGTTTTGTGAATGAACTGGGAATCTTAAAGCTTTTCATCTAGGCCTGGATTGGTTTGTCAGCTCTGGGGCTTTTCTGAGGGTCTGGTGTATTTATGAGAGTATTTCTGAAGTGACAATTATTTTGAGATACCCAAACTTACTCCTATAAGATGGTACATTTTATAGTCCATGTGTATTGTGGTTACAAACTTTACAATGGGAAAATAATGAAGAGTGGTGCAGGCATTAGCCCACACCACCAGGGCAGGATTTAGGGTGGTGGGGGCCCCTGGGCTTGAGTCACTTTCGGGCCCTACCTTCTATACGTTACTTTAAATAGAACAAAATGATACATACACAAGCTATGTATTCTCCCACTTCAAAGGGGTATGCCTAGGAACGCAAAACAGCATAAAATTAATGTGTGTATGGGGATAAATAACTGTAGCGCTCATCCCAGAAGGAGCCACTGGTTATTAAATGGGATGGCAAATTTACCTCATGGCTCTCTTTAAATGTCTAGGAATGAATGATGCGCACAGCAGCAGTAAAGGAATGTCCACGAATAATTGTCTTTTTATGTGCTCTTTATTACCCAGCCGGGTAAAAACAGTTAACAGGTGATGAAAGGGATAGAGGTGAAAAAGGAGAACCGCAGATTCAGGCTTAGTACTTCGAACAGTCCTGTTCCTATGCATAGCAGCTTTTCTTACACCACTCCTGCCTGAGTGGGTTTAGCGTGCCCGGATAGGCCTCTCTCACAGACCTAGCAGCCGGAACACCACTCAAATCTCTTCAGAACAAAGTCTCTTCCACAGACCCTTTTAAATGAATGTCAGAATGGAACCTCTGCCACAGACCCTTTTAAATGACTGTCAGAATGGAACCTCTTTTGTCAACGTCGCCACAGGTACCGACTGAAAGAGGAGTCAATCCTTCACTGTCCGGTCACCTCAATCCCCGATGGTTCGTCAGAATCCTGTTGGACCGCCAACCTCTCATTGGCGCTCCACAGATGGACTCCCCACCGAACAGTTAAACTCGCTTGGGGTCTTCGAAGTGGCAACCCAGTCGACCACTGGGTCCCTGTCCTGCTCAAATGCTCCGGACCAACTTAGGCCCGAAACCAGGAACACCACATAGTACGCACACTCCGGCCAAGTAGGCCATAACGCCGGAGCGCAGTGAGGTGGCCACCCTAAAAGTGAAAGTGGAAAATGACCTCACAAAATGGCGTCTGCTTCATAAGTACCCTCTCCCAGCATGCCCAGCAAGGCCCAAACCTCCTGATTGGTCGCTGGGAGAGAACACCCAAACCTCAAATCCACTGCTGCCACCTACCGCACTGGGGTGGGAAAACACCTCAGCACGACAGAATGAGCCCACAGCACAGCCAAGCTGAAACAGAGACCCTAATTTAATTGGTTGCAATTGGAATCAGAGTCACTTACACTCTGATTACCCCTAAATTTGTGTCAAAAGTGTCCGTCATAATGTTGCATTACCGAAAAAAAATCGCTGATCGCCGCCATTAATAGTAAAAAAAAAATATTAATAAAAATGCCATAAAACTACCCCTATTTTGTAAACGCTATAACTTTTGCGCAAACCAATCAATAAACGCTTATTGCCTTTTTTTTTCTTACGAAAAAATATGTAGAAGAATACGTATTGGCCTAAACGGAGGAAAACGAATTTTTTTTTTTATATATATTTTTGGGGGATATTTATTATGGTAAAAAGTCAAAAATATTATATTTTTTTCAAAATTGTCGCTCTATTTTTGTTTATAGCGCAAAAACTAAAAACCGCAGAAGTGATCAAATACCACCAAAAGAAAGCTCTATTTGTGGGGAAAAAAGGACGCCCAATTTTGTTTGGGAGCAATGTTGCATGACTGCGCAATTATCAGTTAAAGCGACGCAGTGCCGAATCGCAAAAAGTGCTCTGGTCTTTGACCAGCAATATGGTCCAGGGCTTAAGTGGTTAAATGAAAAATTAAATGACTGGCATATTATTGAAAAAAATCAAACGTAAACGGGCAGGGCCCCCTATTGAGCCTAGTCAAGCCCAATGGTAAGTCCTGCCCAGCACACCACTGTTCTAATTTGAGAAAACAGAGCAGAACTTCAGAGTTTCTGATTAGACCCTGCCTATCTGAGGCTCCCACTGTAGCTTATTTACCATAAAATAAATCATAGGGTGCCCTGATGACAACACCCCCGGGGGCAGGTTGTCCATGACAGTCTAGGCTCTAAGGAAGTGGGTTGAATGATGCTCGCTGTCATTAAAGCCTTGTACACACAATCTGATTTTTCAACAGGAATTGTGTGATGACAGCCAGACCAACCGTTTGTACGCTCCATCAGACAATTGTTGTCATACCTTCCACCGACAAATGTTGGATGGCAGGCTTATAAATTTTCCATGGACAACGGTCTGTTGTTAGATTTTCCTATCGTGTGTACACAAGTCCATCAGAAAAAAGTCCAAAGTACAAACACGATTGCTCACCAAACACGACATTAGCAGAAGGTGCCCAAAGGGTGGCGCTCAAGAGCTGAAATTTCACATAGTACGTCACTACGTTCATGTTTGTTGACAGACAATTGTTTGCTGTTTGTATGCAAGACAAGTTCCTGGCCAACCCCCTTCGGACAAAAGTCTGACGCTTTGTCTGCAGAAAATCCGATCGTGTGTACAAGGCTTAAGATTGGAATATTGAGTGGTAGAGAATACTTACAACTTTTTTTTAGCTGTAGTTCTTCTTTTTGATTATTATAGATTTCTAAGAATACTTAGCCCCTGCTCACATTGGTGTGACTTGTCATGCGATTTAACAGTTCCAAATAACATTTCAAGTTGCACCCCATTGCTGAAAATGGAACCATTCAGATCGACGCTACTCATGTCTCAGTGATTTATGAAAAAGGTTCCTTACTTTCCCTTTTTAAATGTTTTATTCAAAGTTTTATTTTTCCATATAGCATACAAAATGTAACAAACATTTTATTACAGACATTTAAATCCCGCCCTTCCCCCTCCCCACTTGTGCTGACCCCTCTCCCGTCTCCTCCCTGGTACTCCGCCCTCTCACTGCCCTTCTTGTTCACTTCTCTACCCATACTTCTGAGTATTTCCTTGTTTTCTTAAATCTAATTCAACTTTCCCATATGCTTTCAAATCTTCTGGCTTGTTCTTCCTCCTTATTATTCAGATATTCAATTTTTTATACAGTATATGCTTGATCCTATTAAAATATTCTTGTTGTGGGTTTTTCATTATACTGACATTTTTTTTAGTATCGTGCCATTGGCGGCATTTATTAAATAATATTGTATCCTTATATTGTGTTTTTTTCCATACTTATATTATGGAATAGACAGCACCAAGGGTCATCTGGAATCTCAGATCCCATATTCTCCTTTTATATATGCTCTAACCACCTGCCAAAATAGCCTCATCTTCGGATATTCCTGCGCTACTTTTTACAGATTTAATTTGCAACTTGCATAGACTTCTGTTAAATGAAGTCACAAGCCGCTACTTAAAGGAGTTGTAAAGGAAACATTTTTTTTGCTGAAATGACTGTTTACATGGTATAGAGACATAATAGTTAACTGATTCCTTTTAAAAATGATTAAAAATAGATAGAAATCAATCATATAATGTACCTGTAGTTTCAGTTTTGTTTATGCATCTAGTTTCATGCTTCTGTGAAGTACAGAGACACAGAGCCAATAGAGGGCAGTGATGGTTTGTAAAATGAAAGTGATTGGTTCTGAGGGGTTTAAGACACACAGTAATCACACCTCCTTGATTAGTGACTACAGAGAGAAAGCTCCCATGACTTTTTTCATCAGGAAACAGACTGTTCAGAACAGAGAAGGATTACAGCAACATCATAGCAAAAACGAACAATGAGGACATAAAAACAGGACTGCAGTAAGGTAAAGGAAGCTATTTAGCTAAAAAAAAAAAATCCTTTAGTGACCCTTTAAGTGCGATTTCAAAGCCGTACATCAGTGCGATTTGCACTGCTGATTTAATTGCGGCTTGTGACTTCATTCAGAAGTCTATTCAATTCGCAATGTAATCAGTAAAACGTAGTGCAGGAATGTCCAAAGATGAGGGAATTTTGGCAGGTGGTAAGAGCATATATAAAGGAGATTACGGGATTTGAGATTCCAGATGACTATTGGTGCTGTCTATTCCATAACATAAATATGAAAGAAAAAAAACACAATATAAGGATACAATATAACCGTATTTAATAAACGCCACCAAAGCTGCACCAGTGTGAACCAGGGCTTACACTGATTTCTTTCACACTTGTTTTATGCACCTATTTTACTTTTTGATGTGCACTAATATAACTAGTCTCATTTAAAAAAAGTTTTGCCTTATATTTGTTTTTATTTTTATTTCAGTATGGTGGATTTCAATTTAGCTCTGCAGTACTAAATGTTGTTTACATGGTACAAAAGACTTTAGTTTGGATGCAATTCAGGTTCTGCCATCTGTTGAGCAGAGTGGCAGTGGGATGCCAGGTGCAGGGATGCTTGCTGTGGTCTGGGCACTATAATGAAGCCGGTGCTGCCAAGTGGAATGATATCTACTCAAAAGTATCATTATAGTACCAGCTAGATATACTCAAAGTGAGAGAGTACGTGTGATCATAGTTGCCAACATTTGAAAAAAATGTCCAGGGACACTTTGCAGCACAGCTATTAATTAATTAATTACCACATCACACATAATTCCTATCACCGTACTCCCAGCCTGACCCCACCACACAGCTCTGTGTATTCCTATCACCGTACTCCCAGCCTGACCCCACCACACAGCTCTGTGTTATCCTATCACTGTACTCCTAGCCTGACCCATCACACAGCTCTGTGTATTCCTATCACTGTACTCCCCATCACATAGCTCTGTGTATTCCTATCACTGTACTCCCCATCACATAGCTCTGTGTATTCCTATCACTGTACTCCCAGCCTGACCCCATCACACACCCGGACTGGTAGTTGAGGGTGTATGGCTGGTTCTCTCTCAGAACTAAATAAGCTTTTTTTGCCAAGTCCGGTCCGGCCATGACACCTCTCACAGGAATACAAAGCGCTCATGTCACTCACATCACAGCCATCTTCTCCCGGTGACCCCGCGCTCCTCCACCACTCACATCACTCTCCCTCACTTCCTGATACACAGCGCCACCCACAGTTCCAGAGGCCCTAAGAGTGTAGAGTGAAGGCACGGTGTGACCAGCGGCTTATGATTCCAGCGCCACCTGGCGGCTGGGAGGAGCGGAGACCCCCTGACCGGAGGATTCCCCCAACACTTCCTGTGCTGTGTTCGGGGTCAGGGGGCCGAGGTTCCGGTGCTTAGGAAGCTGCTTCTATGGAATCCTCCGCAGGAGAGCCCACAGCCATGAAACCCGCTAAGCCTTCCCCACTAGCCGGGACAAGTCCCAGAAAGGCTAAATTAGCCGGGACTAGGTCCTATTTGACGGGACTGTCCCGTTAAAAATGGGACAGTTGGCAAGTATGTGTGATCTGGTAAGTAAACCTTGCCACGACCACTATGTAGGGTGGGGGTTAACATCATTGGTACTGCCAATGAAGGTGATGTGATGTTAACAGCACTGCTGGAGGTTACTATTTTGCATTCACTGGCACCAATACTGGGGGTTATTATTGCAGTCACTGGCAGTCTTTAATGCAAACATTTCCTTTTAAATTGTTTTAGAAATCACTATCAAATTATTAGCTTATAAAAAGTTTACTGATGCATTCTCAATAGAAAAAACTCTGTTCCCATCTTTCACCAGAAACCCATTTACTCCCTGGTTCCCCGTGTCCTTCCTACAGGGGACATGGTTATTGATAAAGTTTTGGGCTTAACTACTGATTTTTTTTTGCAAAGGGCAACTTGTCTAGGTTCACTCTGCAGTGATCCGATTTTGTATCTGTTTTCAGTTTGATTACGTAGTGCAACTAGGAGGCAACTTTGATGTGGTTTTCATATTTTCTGGAGCCAAAATCACCCTGGAATTGCACCAAATTAGTACAGAAATATTTTCCAAAATTGCTCTGTGCTTAGTTGCATTGATGGGAACTGGCAAAATTAAAAACAATGTGATTTCCATTGTCATGCAATTCTGTGTGACTCCAAGTCACATCTGAAATCACACTAGTGTGAACAGAACCTTACTGTAAAGAAGTCTGGCTACATATACAATAATAAATGCACTGTTCTTTTAGTTTGTGTTCTTTAGATCCTAAGTACTGCAGCATGGGTTAAATGTCTTGTGTTGGCAGCACATTGGAGTGTTGGACCTCTGCCCTCCCACACAAGCACTGGAGTAGCATCCAGGTGGGCATGCCAGATCACAAGGCAAACGTCTATGTGTAAAGCTGCAGTCTACTCTCCCCTGCTGCCAGCACAGTGGGGTTGATTTACTAAACCTGGAGAGTGCAAAATCTGGCGCAGTTCTGCATAGAAAAAAAATGAGCTTCCAGGTTTCAGTATCAAAGCTTAATAAAATAAAAGCTCACGTTAGAAGCTGATTGGCTACCATGCACAGCTGCACCAGATTGTGCATTCTTCAGTTTTAGGCCACTTTCACATGGCTCCTCTGCTTGCTCGGGGGGGCGGGGTGATCTCTCCGCTGATCCCCGCTGAGCAGGCTGATGACAGGTCTGTGTCCGCTCCTCTATGTAGAGCAGACAGGGACACAGTCTAGCTCTCCTCTATGGGGCAATTGGCTGGAAATGGACCGTTTGTCCATTTCCATCTCATGCCATCCGACCCAATCCCGACGGATTAGGGAATAGGACCACCATCTGTGTGTTTTTGGCGGACAGGGTTGGATCAGATAGCAGCAGGTGTCAGCGGACATGTGTTCGCTGTCATCCGCCGCTCCATAAAAGAGACTGGAGGATCCGATCAGGTCCACCTGAAAAACTGACAGGCAGACCTGATCGGACAGCCCATTTGAAAGGGGCGTAAGTAGATTTATCCCAGTGTATCAATGCTGCAGCACTAAGGAAATGTAAAAAAAAAATGCTAGAGCACTGTATTTATTTCTGTATATACAGCCTGACTGTATATATATATATATATATAAATATATATATATATATATATATATATATATATATATATATATATATATATATATAGAGAGAGAGAGAGAGACGTTCTTTTCCCTCCTGTTCTAAATCTGGCTACTGATTAGTTACACATTTTGGACTTGACTTGGTTGACTTGGCTGGGCAGACAAGCTGGATCATTATTTAATCGAGGACATGGGTCCAGGTTCCCATGAGAAAGCTGAACAATCATAGTCCCTGACTCAGAAAAGGGTCACTTATGCTCTGTATGTCAGCCGTTCTAATGGCATTCGCTGCAAACTTCCTGATCATGTTTCATATTCAAGTGTCTCAGTCCAGATAAGTTTGATAGAGTGGTGGCTGTTTTATAACAACGTCAAGTGGACATGAGATTGGAACAAGGGGCAACCCTGCGTTCTGATCCGAAGTACATGTAAACTCTGGATGACATTAAGTTTGCTAAAGCACTGTTTATCATAAACAATTGCCATATTCTTACTTCCATAAAATATTTTTCACTTCTTTCTCATCTTTTATTTTCATCTTACGGCTGCTGTCCTCCAGCCACTTCTATCTAAATGCATCAGGACCAGCTTGACTAAGGTATTAAAGTTGAATTTTAGGTAGTCATGCCACCTGACCATCCCTCCACCACATGCCACTATCTAAATAGAACACACCAAACATTGACTTAGCCATGACTAAGCACTGACGCCAGTGCGAAACGTTGGCCATACTGATTTTTGTGGGCTTGCAGTGACTGTATGCACAGTTGAAAATAAAGACATCTCTTTTAAAGAAAATTTTGGAGTGCGGCTGTCCAGCTTTTGTTCTTTTGTTTTTTGCAAACATTGACTGGAGTTTTAATGACCACAGCAGCCCTTTAATAATAAATATAAATAACAAAACAGAATGACCTTCAATTCAATGTGAATGGAGCCTCAAGATTCTTGTAGGCATTTTAACTGCTTGCGACAACCTGCAAGGTAGGCCTCCAGCCTCACCACACCTACTTGGAGACAATCACCAGTGGTCTCAGGTACTACCATGAATGTACAGAAATGAGGGAAGTCATACCCAAGACAGCTCCTTACCATTTCAGGTTTAACCTGCTGCCCACCTTCAAGCACTTTGAACCCTGCCAGCTGCCATGACTGAATGTCACAAAACAAAAAGGGAAGAACTAAATAAAAAAAATTATTAAAGTGGTTGTAAAGGCAATTTTTTTATAAATAACAGACATGTCTATGCTTACCTGCTCTGTGCAATAGATTAATTATTCATAGATTAATTAATTATTAAAAGATTATTAATTGCACAGAGTGTCCCGATCCTCCCTTTCTCGGGTCCCCCGCCGGCGCTCCTTCTTTATTGCTAGTGCCCCCAATAGGAAACTGTTTCCCATGGGGGCACCAGTGAGTAGCTCACTCCCGGGCTCCGCTGCTGCAACCATTGACACAAATAGTAAGACTTAGCGTCGCCCCCCAACTCCCTCTAGCTGCTATCAATATGTCCAACAAGGAAAACCGCTGCTCTCGTGCACGTCACTGGATTGGATCGGACTCAGGTAAGAATAATGGGGTGGGCTGGAGGGATCCTGCAGCAGAGAAGGTTTTTTTGATCAATGCATAGACTGGCAATAAAACCACTTCAAAGAGGGGAAAGGAGGGTGGGAAGATTCCTCAAGGGTTGCTGTCCTCCAGCCAAAACTTTCACAAGACCCTCCTACCTCCAACCCCTTAAAACTCTGCCTGTTCTGTTCCAGCCACACCAATCAGGAAAGTACCCAAATGCCGCGTACAGACGATCGGAATTTCCGACAAGAAAAACGTGGATTTTTTTCTGAAGGAATTTCGGCTCAAACTTGTGTTACATACACACGGTCACACAAAATTCCGACCGTCAAGAACGCGCTGACGTACAACACTATCACGAGCCGAGAATAATGAAGTTCAATGATTCAGAGCTTGCGTCAAATTGATTCCCAAGCATGCATGTTTTTTTGCACGTCGAAATTGCATACAGACAATCGGAATTTCCGACAATAACTTTTCCCATCTGAAAATTTGAGGACCAGCTCACAAATTTTTGCTGACAGAAATTCGGACAGAAATTCGGACAGAAAAAGTCAGATGGGGCCTACAAACGGTCGGAATTTCCGACCAAAATCTCACATGGAACTTTTCTTGTCAGAAATTCCGATCGTGTGTATGCGGCAAAACTCTTAGCATACTTTAAATAACAAACACCTCCAATACTTAAACTCACCTTTTAACCCAGTCATGTAGCCCCTCCGTCAATGTCTTTTGGTTTTACTCCAGGCCTAACTTTCTTATAGTCGCAACTGTGGCTTTTACCCTTACAGTGTGCAGATATGGCCTCTAGTAGTCTCCATCAGGGGCCCATGTGACAGAGTAATAACACAGGAGTAAAAAATAAATAATCCACCACGATGGAGTCTGGTGTGTGCTTGCCAACATCCCTGTATACTAGGAAAAAAGGTTGGACCACCATGAATGGTGGGATTTTAAAGCCAAGCAAAACACCAATAAACATGTAAAAAAAATATGTATTCAAAAGTTTAAAATACATATAGAGAAATATATCACAACAGAATCAATAGCATAAAAATATGGCTGATATACATGACCATCAGAGTGTGTGACAGATTTAAAGCTGTAGGTTTCTCTGTTCGCCGGACGCATTTCAGGTAATTATAAACTTTCTCCAGGCATGTAAATTATGGAGTTTTATTTCTGTGACCTTCTATGTATAGAAGAATGTAGCCAGATGCTGTTACTGCAGAGGGTATGGTGGGATGACACCCAGGCGGAGCAGAGGTAGTGTGCACATCAAAAGAAGGAGCCCCCTAAGTGCCCCCCGAAGGTCCCCTATTAGGCTGCCACCCAGGAAGGCTTCAAAATTGTAATGCCTGTGAATGGCAGAAGAATAATAGCCCTATAGGTTAGCCAAGGTGAGATATGGGCAGCCTGTGGACCGTGGTCACCAGAAGGCCATTGTCTGTGTCAGGAACATATGATCCCTGTCTCTGTAGTGTGTCTGCAGATGTGCTTGGGGATCTAAATATGGCAATAGTATGTTCATATGAGAGCTGTATACCCCAACAGTCTGAAGGAGAGATTTAGACAACAATTGAAATCCATCAGTGAAAAGGTATAAAGTCTGCTAAATGGGTCCGAGCCCCCGTTCTCATTGGCGTGATCTTGACAGGTCAAATCCAATGTCAAATTTGAGCCTATTGCTGGCAATAGGAGCGTCCCAATCGGTGCGACGCCGACTTTGCGGCATCGCACTGATTTCCAAAAGTAGTTCCTGCATGAACCCACATAGATGATTTTTAAGTCTCCCCGAAGTCAGACTAAAATGCGGCTTTAAAATCGTGCAAACTCAGCTCGCACGATTTCAAAGCTGTGTTCAGTGTGAACGAGGGCTTAATCTGAGTTTGATAAATTGCCCAAAAGTTTCAATAAAAACGGCCTACATTCGGTCCGTTTGTCTTTTTTTTACTCTTTTGTCACCCTCTCTATTAGTCCTGTTTACTGTTATAACCAAAAAGAAAACCCCACATTTTGTGTTGTCTCCAGAACAGAAATTGTGGGGATATCTTCCAATGGGGACACTAGTTCTGGTCACTCTGGTAACACCCCTGGATTCTCTCACTTTAGAGAGATTTTATCTCACTTTCTGTTTTGGATATGGGACTAAAAGTAAAAAGAAATCTCTCCGGTGGGACACAGATGGAACAAAAAAAGTTTTGCTTTTAGTTCTACTTTCAGATAAGAACAAAGTAATAGATACTTTTTTCAGAACAAGCAAAACTTTTTTTTTGTTAATAGTGTCTTCCAAAAATTAATAGATTTTCTATGCAATCTATAGACACAAAGATGCTTTTTTTTTTTCTATTTGACTTGCGTTAGTTTAAGAACAGTAATGCCCTGTACACACGATCGGATATCTGATGGAATCTAATCCGATGTATTTTTTCATTGGATATCCGATGAAGCTGACTTTCATCAGTCTTGCCTACACACCATCGGTTAAAAATCTGATCGTGTCCAACGCGGTGGCGTAAAACACTACGACGTGCTGAGAAAAATAAAGTTCAATGCTTCCGAGCATGCGTCGACTTGATTCTGAGCATGCCTGGATTTTTGACCGATGGATTTCCCCACAGACGATCGTTTTTTTCTTATCGTTTTTTTTAACCATAAGAACATTTTAAAACAGGTTCTATTTTTTTTCACCGATAGATAAAAAAACGATGGGGCCCACACACGATGATAACGGTCCATCGGTCGTGTGTACAGGGCTTTAGTGTTTGGACACCATTACTCCATCACATGGTGGCATGGTTGTGCACCATGCATAGAATGATGTACATTGTGGTAAAAATATAATAAAAATGTAAGTGATTTTTCTTGGGCTAGGGCCCATTCAGAATGAATGTGGTAGCTCAGTATGTTATAAAGTATGATAAAGTGCATTGCAACACACTCAGAACCACAATTCAAGTGGGTGTGAACAGACCCACACTGTGTTTGTTTTGCAATTTTTTGGTACGGACAAGATGTGCACCTCCCCTCCTCTTTTAACCCTGAAAAGCCTGCACCACTGCACTGCAACTGTGTGCATTGTGGTGCAGTTGCGGTGCACTTAAATGCACCAGAACCACTGCTGAACGTCATAGGGGGTATCATTTTTGCCGTGAAGCAAAGAATCGCAGCTGTGACACATGTGTTGGGAGGTGCAGCGGGGTGCATCAGCAGTAAACATGACTAGGGTACTAAAGAGGCTTTGACCCCAGTGCCTAACCACTGCTCCACCAACCACTTAAAATAGAATTGACTAGACGTGACACAGACTGGAGTTTATTGGCCATCGCCGCCAGAAAAACAAAACAACCACAATACCCAAACACCCCTTAGGGAGAGAGGGTGGGAAGATGTCACGTCCATGCTCTTTTCCAAATGAACTCCTCCCATACCCTTCCTACGTACCAACTCCTAAAACCTCTCCTGCTCTTATCTTTTCACCAATCAGGTGAGTGCAAAAACTTCCTACATTACCTTAAACTAGTAACTGATACTCCTATTCTCAAACCCCTTCTGACCCAGTCACGCAGGCCCTCTGTTAAAGGGACACTAAAGGAATTTTTTTTTTTTTAGCTAAATAGCTTCCTTTACCTTACTGCAGTCCTGGTTTCATGTCCTTATTGTTCGTTTTTGCTCTGATGTTGCTGTAATCCTTCTCTGTTCTGAACACTTCCTGGTTGTCTGTTTCCTGATGAAAAAAGTGATGGGAGCTTTTTCTCTCTGTGGTCACTAATCAAGGAGGTATGATTACTGTGTGTCTAAAACCCCTCAACACCAATCAGTTTCGTTTTCCAAACCATCAAAGCCTTGTATTGGCTCTGTGCAGCAGAGAAGCAGGAAACATGCAAAAACGAAACTGAAACTGTAGGTACATTAAATGATTGATTTTTATCTATTTTTAATCATTTTTAAAAGGAATCAGTTAACTATTATGTCTCTATACCCTGTAACCAGTCATTTCAGCAAATAAAAATGTTTTCCTTTACAACTCCTTTGAGGCTTTTCCTTTACTCCGGGCCTCTTTCTTTAGTTGTAGAGAACAGAACTTGTATTAATGTTAGAGTTCAATAATTCCCAATAAACCCAGCCGAAAGGCGCCTGACCAGGAACATTCATAGAATGTAACAGCAGTGGTAGCAAAGCAGCTCTCAGGTGTGCTGACAGCATCTGTCTTGAGGGGCAGAATGCGGCCTGGCCATTCCATACCCAAATGGGGAGGTCCCCAGGAAGGTTGGCATGACCATATGCTTTCCCTACTCATCTGGAAACTCTCCCTGCCGCTAATCCCTGTCTTTACCAGACAGATGACTTTTCCCTACACTACTCACATGAAAAATGTGTACCAAGCCTAAAAGCAAAGGATTTAAAGAGGAACTCCAGGCTTCCCCCTAAAAATTAAAGGCCAATTACTGTAGCTGCTGACTTTTAATATAAGGACACTTTTCCTGTGCAGGGATCCAGCAATGTTCTCATCCGAAATAATTCTTCAATCGGCATGGGGGGGAGGCGCTGCCATCTCTAGTAAAAGAAACAGGAAGTGAAGCCTTGTGGCTTCACAGCCTGTTTCCTACTGTGCATGCTCGAGTCGCGCTGCACCTTGTGAATGGTCCTGTAGTCTTCTGGGACCTGTGATGTGTCTCAGAATACTGCAGGGTAAGGAGAGGGGCGGACTGAGCCAGAAGAGTCGAAACCAGGAACTTGCCCCCTCTTCATCCCAAAAAGTGCCAAATGTGAAGGGTGCAAAAAGCAAAGCTTCCCCTCTTGGGTGTAGCAATTTTTTAAATAGGCTCTGCCTGACCCAAGATGGCCGCCATAGTCCCATGAGGTGGCAGCATTCAACCGGATAGCATCCCCAGTGACCCAGGAAACAATAGAGGAACCATGTTCCTCTTGTCTTCCCCTCCAACTGCAATGACATTGTGGTTTAAATGCCACCTACAGCGGAGAAAATAGACTGCACCTGCCTACATGTGTTCAACACACTCTAGCCGCTATATTGGGTTAAGTGTGGCAGTCAGGCAGGAGTAAATCCATGGCTCAAGCACCTATTTTTTATGACCCCCCCCCCCCCCCTTTCCCCAACCAGAAGTGTGAACATGTCCAAAATGTTATTCTGGTAGGTTAATTGGCTCCTGTCTAAATTTGCCCCAGTATGTGTGAACAAATGGGCTATGCACACGTGTTATCACATTCTGCATGCTGATCCTAAACCGTGCAATTGGGGAGCGTTAAGCAAAGACCTGGTGACCTACCTCCAAGAAAATTTGCTACAAAAATGTTATGGAAAAACACTTTTAAACATTTCAGGCATGGTACATGGAGAGCTAAACGGATATATACATACGTGCATAGGTGTGCACAGTCTATTGGATTAGGGTGTGCACCCCAAAGCTCAAACACATGTGTGAAAATATATATATATATAAAAATATAAATATATATATATATATATATATATATATATATATATAGCAATGGACAGTGCCAGTAGAGCAGTAAATGATGTCAGTAGGCCAGAGATTAGTGTCAGTAGTTTATTTTAATGATTTATTTATTTTTGTTCTTTTACAAAAAAAAAGTTTTTTACAATTCTTTAGGAGCCCCATTGGGGGGCTTTGCTGAAATATCAGGGGTCTAAACAGACTTAACAGACCCCTGATGTCTCACTTTTGAGATAGGGAAAGGGACTGAGGACAGAGATTTACCAGTCTCTTTCGCTGCAGCCAAGCAGCAGGAGGAATCTGCTCAGCACAGGGTGATTAGGTTGTGCCCAGGCACACCTGGCACATCCTGTGCGCACGCCTATGCATACGTTTCATATTTCAGCAACTGTCAGGTGTGCACAGAATCAGCTAGTTACAGTTTATGCATGTGACAAGACATGGTGTAATGAAGAGTTTGCTTGGATGTCCCACGATTAACGAATCACAGGAAGAAACTGTCGTTGGGTGGGCATGCACAGATAGTTTCCTCCTTGATAATTTTTCCTGCGTTTAGAGAAGGTCGGGGATGTAGTCAAATGAAACTATAAACAGAGAGGTGAAAATGATCTTGTGCATATGCTGTATGTATTCCTGAAAGATAGCCGTGTGCTGTAAGAGTCATTCTAGGTCCGCAGTCCCGCAGACCGCACTTGGCATCACTTTCTTCCGTTATCTTGGAAAAAGTTCAGATGTGGACAAATTAAGGAAAGATATGAGGAGTTCGTCCTAGGATGTACGTTTGGGTTCTGTGGGAAAGTTTCTTTTCTGTTTTTAATATAATTTCTGATAGGACAGGATCAGATCCTACTTAACCCGCAGTAAATATTCGTGTTATGATAAAAATATGGTTAACCCTCTGGAAAAATAGTACTTTTATGGAAAATACATTAGCTTAATGTCAAATACTTCTTTATTATTAAATAAAAGTACTGGGAGCTGAGCCATTTCAGATGTTTGTCATATGGAAGTGGCATGGGAAGCCAGTAACTAGGAGGGCAGTGACTGATCTTTTTGCCTTGTCTATTTTTTACAGTATAACTTCATCTGAATCCATCACAAAGCAAAATATCAGTCTGAGAAGCCTTGGATGGAAGCAGGCATGCTCTGAATGACACGCATAATATTTAGGGAGAGTTAAGCTGAACCAAAATGTGTTTCACCAGTACTTATGTAATGGCCATTTATTTACTATGCTTAGTTGCAGGCGTAGAATGCTTTATCTCCTTATCTCACAACTCCCTGGGATCCTGGACAGGCCCAGGGAAGATATGATTCTCAGCCCCCCTCCCTCTGCAGCTCAGAGACACCAGACCTAATAAGCCAGAAGTAACTGTGCGACTGATGTGCAGCCAGGTGGGTGGCTCTCCACTGTCAGAACCTGTGTGCAGACAGATGGGCTGGACAGGGCCATCTTAATAGCATTATGGGCCCCTGGGCAAAGTAATGCTCTGGGGCCCCTACAATGGAGACAGTGCAGGTAAATAGACATCAAGTAGGTCAGAGGCAGACAAGCGGAGCTTCCCCTTTTTGGGTGGAACTCCGCATTAACTACATGAACAATCATTCTGTACAGTAAAGGAACAGTGGGAAAATACTACATACATAAAGTAACAAAGCTGCCCACTCTGACCCCTCTACACCCCAGATATCCCCCAGCACTCTGACCCCTCTACACCCCAGATATCCCCCCAGCACTCTGACCCCTCTACACCCCAGATATTCCCCCAGCACTCTGACCCCTCTACACCCCAGATATCCCCCCAGCACTCTGACCCCTCTACACCCCAGATATCCCCCCAGCACTCTGACCCCTCTACACCCCAGATATCCCCCCATCACTCTGACCCCTCTACACCCCAGATATCTCCCCAGCACTCTGACCCCTCTACACCCTATATATCTCCCCAGCACTCTGACCACTCTACACCTCAGATATCCCCCCCAGAACTCTGACCCCTCTACACCCCAGATATCCCCCCAGCACCCTGACCCATCTACACCCCAGATATCTCCCCAGCACTCTGACCCCTCTACACCCTATATATCTCCCCAGCACTCTGACCACTCTACACCCCAGATATCCCCCCAGCACTCTGACCCCTCTACACCCTAGATATCTCTCCAGCACTCTGAACCCTCTAAACCCCAGATATCTCCCCAGCACTTTGACCCCTCTACACCCCAAATATCCCCCCAGCACTCTGACCCCTCTACACCCCAGATATCTCCCCAGCACTCTGACCCCTCTACACCCCAGATATCCTCCCCAGCACTCTGACCCCTCTAGATCCCAGATATCCCCTCCCAACACTCTGACCCCTCTACACACCAGATATCCCTCCAGCACTCTGACCCCTATATTTCTCAGATATCCCTCCAGCACTCAGACCCCTCTCTATCCCAGATTTCCCCCCAGCACTCTGACCCCTCTACACCCCAGATATCCCCCCAGGACCCTGACCCCTCTACACCCCAGATATCCCCCAGAACTCTGACCCCTCCACATCGGAGATATCCCCCCAGCACTTTGACCCCTCTACATCCCAGATATCACCCCAGCACTCTGACCCCTGTACACCCTAGGTATTCCCCTAGCACTCTGACCCCTCTACACCCAAGATATCCCCCCAGCACTCTGACCCCTCTGCCCCCCAGATATCCCCCCCAGCACTCTGACCCCTCTACATCCCAGATATTCCCCCAGAACTCTGACCCTTCTACACCCCAGATATTCAACCAGCACTCTGACCCCTCTACACTCTAGATATCCCCCGCACTGTAACCATAAACCATAAGATAACCCTTGTATTGTGACCCCACTACATCCCTCATACCTCCTACACTGTGACCTCTCTACATCCCTGATACCTCTAGCACTATAGCCACCCAAGCTACCCCAAGCATTGCTACCCCCTACACACCCCAGATCCCCCCCTCAGCATTGATATCCCCAGCACCATTATTCCATCCATGTAGTACCCTTTTTCCAGTGGAGATACAGAACATTTAAACTTTTCACTCTGTGCCCACCTCCAGCACTGCACTCACCTATACCAATCAAGCAGGCAGAAGGAGGGACGGAGGAGGGAGCATCCCTCCGGGCATTCCAAGCCTTTCAGTGAAAACAGTGCTGGCCAGCTGAGCTCACCATGACACCATCCACAATGCCACTTCCGCAGATGCGCTCATAGTGCTGCCGACTCAGCAGCTCCCACTCCAGCTCCTACCCCGCAGCCTTCGAGTCCCAAGCATTCAAGCTGTATGGGACAGGGTCAGAGCATCACTGGCACTCCGGCCCTGCTCCTCCCTGCTGATTGTGAAATAATAGATATCGTTCTCAACAGCACGGCGCGCCACTGCCAGCCTGCCTTGCCTGTGTATCCATCACTCTCAGTGCCATCATGGAGCTCCCAATTGCGGGGCAGAGTGGGCTGAAGCACCAGCTGCTTTGGAGAAAGTGCAGGTGCCCCCCATGCAGCTGGGGCCCCTGGGCAGTGCCCAGGTGTGCCCTTTTATTAAGACAGCCTGGGGCTGGAGCCTAATAGCACGCAGATTCTTTGGAATGGAAGACCCAGTTATGGTGTTGAACTAAGGTTGCCACTTTTTCTTCAAGCCAAACCTGAACACTTTAGCAGCCTGGGACATCTTTGGGTGTCCCAAGGATAGTAGCAATCCGTTAGGCATAGCATTTCGCAGCAAGTATCATCGCCCTGCCCCCCAGTGATATCCCCCAGCTATGACTAAGCACTGAAACCCAGTGCGAAACGCGTCAGATATATACCCCACTGCTTGCTGTGCTTTGTAGTGCCTTTTTTCCTTTTACCATTAAAGGCCACCTTTTCAAGTTTTTTTTGGTGTGCGGCTGTCCATATTTTCTCTTCAAGTTTTCCAGTGATATCGAACCTGCCCCCAGACAGCTGCCTGCACCACAGTTGCAACAGATTTGTGTGTGGCTGTCTAGGTTACTTGAGGAGCCACAGCCCAGCCTTAATAATGTGTCCAGGTTTCAGTATGCCTGAAACCCGGACACATGATTCAAAACCCGGACTGTCCAGGTGAATCCCGGACAGGTGGCAACCTTATGTTGAACCCCAATGGCTACCAGAGTACTTTTGTTCCAGAGAAGTGGCCATCTGTATCCTTGGGCCTTGGAAGCCTTTAGCTGATCACCTAAGTTACCAGAGATACAGTAGGTGAACTCGATATTGTGTCAATCTCGCTCCCTTTCTCGGCGAGATTGACCACCTACGAGCCCCATCGCGGGAGCCAGCGCCGAGCTGGCTTGCCGCGATGGAGACAGAGCCGTCATAGAAGCGACGGGAGATCCGACTTGGATTCCCGCCAATTCTACACGTGTGCGGCGTTTGTTATGAATCCTGAGGGGGAAGTCCCCGCCGGATTTTAAATAAAAATCCGGCATGTGTTCCCCCCTCAGGAGCATACCGGGCCCTTAGGTCTGTTATGGGTTGTAAGGAGAGCCCCCCTACGCCGAAAAAAACGGCGTAGGGGGTCCCCCTACAATCCATACCAGACCCGTATCCAAAGCACGCTACCCGGCCAGCCAGGAAGGGAGTGGGGACGAGCGAGCGAGCGCCCCCCCCCCTCCTGAGCCGTACCAGGCTGCATGCCCTCAACATGGGGGGGTTGGGTGCTCTGGGGCAGGGGGGCGCACTGCGGCCCCCCCACCTCAAAGCACCCTGTCCCCATGTTGATGAGGACAGGGCCCCTTCCCGACAACCCTGGCCGTTGGTTGTCGGGGTATGCGGGCGGGAGGCTTATCGGAATCTAGGAGCCCCCTTTAATAAGGGGGCCCCCAGATACCGGCCCCCCACCCTAAGTGAATGAGTATGGGGTACATCGTACCCCTACCCATTCACCTGCAAGAAAAGTGGTAAAAACACAAATAAACCACACAGGGTATTAAAATATTTTATTAGTCTGCTCCGGAGGCCTCCCCTGTCTTCTTTAGCTCTTTTACCAGGGTAGGCTTCTTCTTCCGATTTCCGGGGGTCTTCACCTCTCTTCTGTGACGTCTTCTCCGCTCCGGGGGTCTTCTCAGCTCTGGGGGGGTCTTCTTCTATATTCGCCGCTCTCCGCTCTTGACTCGGCGCACCCCGGTTCTTCCTCCAGCTGTCCGGTGCCTTCTCCTTCAGCGCTGAACGTCTATCTTCTTCTTCCGTGCTGTGAAGTATTCTTCTTCTTCCGGGCTGTGACGTCATCTTCTTCACTTCTCCAGATGTTGACACGCCGGCTCTTCTCGCTGAAATGACGGATGCGCGCCTTGCATCGGACCTATATAGGCCTCACAGTCCCATCATGCTCTGTACCTACCCATGTGATACCTACCACGTGGTAGGTATCACATGGGTAGGTACAGAGCATGATGGGACTGTGAGGCCTATATAAATCCGACGCAAGCCGCGCACTTGTCATTGCAGCGAGAAGAGCCGGCGTGTCAACATCTGGAGAAGACGGAAGACGAGAAGAGAAGAAGATGACGTTACAGTATAGCGGCGGCCAGCCCTGAAGGAGAAGGAACCGGACAGCGGGAGGAAGAACCGGGGTGCGCCGAGTCAAGAGCGGAGAGCGGCGAATATAGAAGAAGACCCCCCCAGAGCTGAGAAGACCCCCGGAGCGGAGAAGACGTCACAGAAGAGCGGTGAAGACCCCCGGAAATCGGAAGAAGAAGCCTACCCTGGTAAAAGAGCTAAAGAAGACAGGGGAGGCCTCCGGAGCAGACTAATAAAATATTTTAATACCCTGTGTGGTTTATTTGTGTTTTTACCACTTTTCTTGCAGGTGAATGGGTAGGGGTACGATGTACCCCATACTCATTCACTTAGGGTGGGGGGCCGGTATCTGGGGGCCCCCTTATTAAAGGGGGCTCCCAGATTCCGATAAGCCTCCCGCCCGCATACCCCGACAACCAACGGCCAGGGTTGTCGGGAAGGGGCCCTGTCCTCATCAACATGGGGACAGGGTGCTCTGAGGTGGGGGGCCGCAGTGCGCCCCCCTGCCCCAGAGCACCCAACCCCCCCATGTTGAGGGCATGCAGCCTGGTACGGCTCAGGAGGGGGGGGGACGCTCGCTCGTCCCCACTCCCTTCCTGGCTGGCCGGGTAGCGTGCTTTGGATACGGGTCTGGTATGGATTGTAGGGGGACCCCCTACTCCGTTTTTTTCGGCGTAGGGGGGCTCTCCTTACAACCCATAACAGACCTAAGGGCCCGGTATGCTCCTGAGGGGGAACCCATGCCGGATTTTTATTTAAAATCCGGCGGGGACTTCCCCCTCAGGATTCATAACAAACGCTGCACACGTGTAGAATTGGCGGGAATCCAAGTCGGATCTCCCGTCGCTTCTATGACGCGCTTGCTGGGATGTGCTGTCACTATTCCAGTGAGTGTGAGATGTAGGCGAGATCTCGGCACCATGTCGCCGAGAATCAGCGCGATGCTGTCGTGCTAAAAACACAATATCACAAACACCTACTGTACCCTGGACTATACTGTAAAGTAGGGGGGAGGCTGTTTATGAGGATAATTGCAAGGAGCTGTTTGTGTTCTAAACTGTTTTATTAGCAATTCCAAGCTACACGCTTTGTTTTTTTAGAGTCATATAGATACTATACTATGCAACCACATGTTACCCTGACTGAGCCACATATACATTGCTATGAGTCTGTACAGTTTTCATGATCTGTTTTTTAATACCCCACAGTGTATGTATGTTTTTTGCCATCCTGGACCTGTTTTGCAATATTGATTCCAACTTTACTCCTGTTTAGTGAACGTTACAGTCACTCTGTGTGATTATTTGGCTGATTACCCATCCTGGTACACTGCTACTTCCTCTTGCATCTTCCGAGAAAGGTGTTTTGCTTCAATTTACTTATTAAAATGACAGCTGTTTTACATGTTATGAGCTTTGTAGACTTGCTGCTAAAAACATATCTCAAACAATAGAAAGGCTAAAATAGATATTCAGTTTAAAGCTAAACTCTGGGAATTACACAATAAAAAACTCTTGCAGTGCCCCCCCCCCCCACTAGGGCCGCCAATAGGGGGTTACCTCTGGTTTTCCTATAGGGGGCCTGGGCACACAGGGAATCTGTGTGGCAGGGTGGGGGGACAATTACAGAATGCTGCCCTGTGTGGCTCACTGCAGCAGCAGCTGAAAGCCAGTTTCTCTCCCTCCCGCCTGTTTTTAGCTGCTGCAGGGAGAGAAAGAGGCACAAGGTATTGTTCTATAACTGTCCCCAATTTCACCAATCCCCATCCCTGTTCTGCCAACATCTTTTTCCCCCCCCTGTCTGCCTGGCTGTGTGCTCGGGTCCCCCCCCCCCCCCCCCCCCCCCCGCAGCTCTGCTGGCTTACCCGTCGGCTGCTACGGGTACACAGAGGGATGTGCCAGAATGGAGAATCGTGGAAGGGGCCAGTAAATTTCAATTACCGGCTACTTTCTTTTCTTAATAGACAAAGTAAGTGATCAGTACCAATCACTCCTGTGTCCATTAATAACTGAGGAAAGTAAACTGTTTACTATGAGTCAGTCTATGAACAAGCAGGAGCCTCTGTCTCCTGTCCATTCACCTTCAGAGGCTGCAGAGAAAGGATTTGAAGAATCTGTATCCTCAATTCCTTTTTCTGTCTCAATGTTAGGGGTCTGTTTAGACCCCTAATATCTCACCAAAGCCCCCCAACAGTGTTGTAAAAAAAAAATAACAAATTACATTTATAAAAATAACAACTTGTAAAAAAAATTGTTTTTAAAGATTTGTAAAAAACAATTAAAACATTATCATTTAAAAAATGAAGGGATCATTCACACGGGTTCTCTGACTCATACAGTGTGAATGAGCATGAAAGAGTGTGAATGAGGATAAAAGGTACTTAGATTTATTTATTTTTATTAAAATTATTAAAGTGCCATCATCCACATACAGAAATAGAAGGGACAATGTAAATTAAACAGTGTGTGTTTAGTATGACTTTAAGTACAAGGAAAGCAAAATAAGGCTCCATGTACACGGGACGTTTTTACAACCTCTCCTGAAGGATTTAACTTGACAGATAGTAACCCACGTTCAAAATGTCAGTATTTCTGCGTTTACATGCTGCGTTTAGCTGCGTTTTGCTGCTTTGAAAAAAAATACAAATGTATTTATTTTTAAATGGGCAAAAACGAAAAACGCTTATAAACAAAATGCTGCTAAACGCGGATTACCACGTTTAGACGCGTTTAGAAGCGTTTGGCATCTAAAACGTCGGAAACTTTGGCATCTGAACTAATTTTTTTGCCTTAAAAAAAGGCCTATAAACGCAACTGCCTAAAAACGAACCTGTGTACATGTACCTATAAGATAACATTGAATGAGTCCAACTGCCTCTGAATGTCCATTTAGCAGCAACAGTGTACATGGGGCCTAAGAGTCTCACATAGCTTTTATTGGTTTCTTCCTCTGACCTCCACATCATTGAACCAGTTAAAGCTGTAGGGAAAGGGATGAGTGTCAGCTTCCCTTCGAACTTCAGCAGATGATTTCTCAGAATCAGAGTGGCATGCATTATGGTTGTCACCAAGAACTGGCATTCTCACCTTGTGGGTCCCACCCACAGCTCTGCTCTCTGCATAGGCCCTGTACAGCACAGTGATGATATCACTGCTACTTTTACAAGTTTATATCTGGGTGCACAAAGGCATTTGGTGCAAACAAATTGGATATAAATTCTTTGTGACATTAAAAGTGGTTGTAAGGCTTAATTCTCTGCAAGTGAACAACCTTCTAAGATAGATTATCCCCCCCCCCCCCCAAATACTTACCTCGATCCAGCGCTGTGCCCAATTGCTTGCTATGGAGCAGACAGAGAAAAGGAGGAAGCAAACAGCACTGGCGGGTGACCCCAGAAGAGGAGGTTCAGGGCTGCTCTGTGGAATACTATTGCACAGAGCAGGTAAATATAGCATGTTTGTTATAAAAAAAAAGGCTTTAGTAACGCTTCAAGGAATACAATTCCATGACCCTTTTTCTGATATACAGTTATCTACATATTTAGTGGTTTTGCAAGCTTAAAGTGTTAAAGTGTTTTTTCACAAAAAAAGGAAAGGTGAGCAAATGCTCACCCGTAAACCAAGTAATGGTATATAGTCTAAGCAGTGGCGGAACTACTAGGGTCTCAAAGATCACACTTGCGACCAGACCCTAGCCTTCCGCCACCGTTGTAGTTGTTAAGCAGAGAGTGTCTGTTACACTCTCTGTCACGTACCTGGTAGTGGAGCCCAACGTGCAGGGAGCGGCCTCTCATAAGCCTCTGACTCAGGAGCCCCTGGTAGAGCAGACAGGGGTCAGGAGTTCAGAGGGACACAAGCGCCTGGCTAGTAAGTTGAGTAGCGGACTGGATGCGGCAGTAGAATGGTGCACCAAAGTCCTGGTAGGATGCTAACGGCAAGCTGGAGCAGCAGCGCGACACTCGTGGGATAGGAACCAAGCAGGGTGAAGCAGACCGGGTCAAACACAGACGGGCAGATCGGGAGCCAGAGCAGAATCCAAAGGGTAGTCAAAGTCCAGGCCGGGTCGGTATAACAGGCGGGCAGAGATCAGAGCAAGGGGAAGAGCAGGTGCGATGGTCAGACGTAGCCAGGATCAGGGACAGGTGGCAGACAGGAGTGGTCAGAGAAAGCCGGGACAGGTAATCAGATGCAAACAGGTATACGGATGCAGGATACTCCAGGGTCACGCTGTAGACTGGACAGCAAGATGGTGGGGGACCTGGCTGCCTTAAATAGCGTGTTTTGGCTCCAAATGCCATCACCGCGAGCACGCTCCCGCACACGCTGGACCTGGATTCCACTGCTATTGTTGCTGATGGGCACACTGCTGAAACGCCTTCCATGACACTCTCTCTTATGCTGCCCAGACCGAGCACTGACAAAGTCCCCCCTGGAGCTGGATCTACTCCTCTTCCTCCCACCCCTCTCCTCCTGTGTGTGCCCACAGCCCCGCCAACATTCCATTCCCCGGCAGAGCTGTGCTCAGAAAGTAAAATGAGTAGGTGGGAAAGCCAAGCAACTGCAACTACATTGTGAAGTATATGCAGACTGCATGAGCCTCCTTCCTTCCTGGTGTAACTAAGCTCACCACCCATCGCGACTGAGGTGTCCCCCCTCCCTGCCCTTTCTCTCCTTCCTTTGCAGACTGCAAGTTGAGGTTCAGATGTAAAGGGGAACTCTGCAGAACATGTACAGGGGTCCCACTGTGGACCATAATGAAGGGCCCTGTGATGGTCATAAAGACCTCAGAGATCAGTGGGAAGGGTCCCGGGATTGGAGGGAAGGAAAGGACCTCGGGACCAGATGTCAGGGGGGCCCTTCATGGTTGTAGTTACGCCTCTGAGTATAAGGCCTCACGCACACAGGACTTTTTTTCCTTCCCTAGATGCCTTTGTTCCAGGGGCTTCTTAAAAAAAATGCCTAATGCCGCGATTAGGTGCATTCCCATGTTTAGCATTAATGCATTCTATTGGCCAAAACATTCATTTATTTTGCCCATTAGAACAAATTAACGTCTTGCACACATGCCCTCTGCATTCAGAAAACACCCCTGCTATAACATTTTTGTTCTTGGGTTAAGATATGCTGTAATGTTTATTAATATATTCTTTCTAAATCTATTACCATTGACAATTTTCTTTTGGTATGAAAATTACATTTTTCAGTGTTAGAAACTTTTTTTGATTTTTATAATTTGTAAATGTTATTGGTACGAAAGTCCTCAAAATACCATGCCTAATTTATAACTCCAAAAATGAATATACCAATCACCCTTCAGGAAAGCTGCAAATAATGGAGACAAAGATGTGGTGACAGGTTCACCTTAATGACAGCTCCAGTGACGGCCGTATTATGTGGCTGCCTCCTCATCTGCACGCATTACTGGCGGATCTCAGAGCTAGGTGCTGCCTGCCAGCAGACCGGGGTTGAGTCACCAGTTAATCAGATTGTGAGGTGTGAATATAATCTCCTGATGGGAGCATTTTGCTAATGGCAAAATCAGCTTGTAGTTTAATTGTAAAAGCAGAAGTCTGACAGAGAGAGGCACAGGCAGCAGTTTAATCAATTTATTCTTTATGAGAGTCCTAATACAATGTGACGGAACCTCAGTCTTGGTTATAGTTCTGACATCTGGGGATGACATAGGCCAAGCAAGTTGTGACCATTTCTTGCCACGGCTATGAAAACAGAAGTATGTTCTTCTCGTTACTTGCACACTGAGCCGTGTGTTGCCATTGCGTCTTCATTATAAGCTTCTTTATTGTCTATCTCTGGCATGTCCCTTCTGAAAGCTTGTTTCTGTTTCTTGGCGGAGCCATTGTGGCTGGTGTTGGTGGAAGGGACTGCATTTCAGCCCTTTTATAACTCACACATTTATGCCTGCCAATATTATGATCCTGGATTCCAGAATTGCTAGACCCAGTGTGGTTATCGGTGGTCAGAATGATGGCATTGCAACCCTTTAATAACTGAGGCTGATACTTAAAGTTTTCTCCAACCAAGACCTAGCCTATAAATATACACAGACTACCTGCTCATGACCCTGACCCCCACAATTAATGCATTTTTTAATTATTGCACTTGTGCCGTAACTCAAATAAGATTGATGCTGTGATTCTGGGACATGGCTTGCATTGGAGAGGTAGATGTCACGATAGGGACTGTCCTGGCAAATTGAGGACATATTATTTGCACAGGTTTTGTGGCCGATTAAACAATTGTATTTTAAATACAACATATACATGTATATTTGTTTTATTTCCAAAATGTTGAAAATACATTCAATATTTTTACCTATACAGTATTTATAGAAGAGATAATTTTGATGCAAATACTATTGCGTTCTCATATTTTTGTAAATATTTTATTATATATTTTCATGTGACAAAACTATAGAAATTACACTTTTCTAGTGTATGGTCTGAGCACTAAGAGGCTGACACCCACCCCTTCAACCTCTGCAACAATGCTGGCAGCACTCATACATCTATTTCCCAATGACAGCCTCTGGAGCACGTGCACTCAATGTCTTTGGTTGACCATGACGAGGCCTGTTCTGAGTGGAACCTGTCCTATTAAACCGCTGTATAATCTTGGCCACCATGCTGCAGCTCAGTTTCAGGGTCATGGCAATCCTTTTATAGCCTAGGCCATCTTTATGTAGAGCAACAATTCTTTTTTTCAGATCCTTAGAGAATTATTTGCCATGAGGTGCCATGTTAAACTTCCAGTGACCAGTATGAGAGAGAGAGAGCGATAACACCAAATTTAACACACCTGTTTCCCATTCACACCTGAGACCTTCTAAAGCCTCATACACACAACCGAGTTTCTCGGCAAAAACCAGCAAGTAACTTGCTAGGAGATATTTTTTTGCCGAGGAAACCGGTCGTGTGTACATTTTCGTCGAGGAAACTGTCGAGAAACTCGACGAGCCAAAAAGAGAGCATGTTCACTATTTCCTTGAGGGGAATGGAGAAAATTGGCTTGTCGAGTTCCTCGACAGCCTAACAAGGAACTCGACGAGGAAAACTATGTGTTTTGCCCATCGAGTTCCTCGGCCGTGTGTACGAGGCTTAACACTAATCGCATGAAACCGGGGAGGTAAAATGGCTAATTGGGCCCAATTTGAAAATGTTCACTTAGGGGTGTACTCACTTTTGTTGCCAGCGGTTTAGACTTTAGTGGCTGTGTGTAAAGTTATTTTGAGGGGACAGCAAATTTACACTGTTATACAAGCTGTGTACACTCACTACTTTATATCGTAGCAAAGTGTCACATGAAAGGGTATAATAAAATATTTAGAAAAATGTGAGGGATGTACTCCCTTTTGTTAGATACTGTAAATGTGTATATATATATATATATATATATATATATATATATATATATATATATATATATATATATATGTGTGTGTGTGTGTGTGTCTGACACTCTGTGGGAACCAGTGACACTAATACAGTGATCAGTGATAAAAATATGCACTGTCATTGTAGTAATGACACTGGGAACATTTACTATGTGGTGCTAGCAGGGAAACAAAGTCCAGCACATCCACGCTGAAAGGACAGAGCTATGCATTTTTTACTCAGGCAAAGATCTGTTCTGTCATTCTCCTCACCGATCAGCGAGTGCCAGCAGACATTCATTGGCCAGAACCCGATGATCGGCTTCTGCTGTGACTAACCACAGCAGAAGAGGTGTGAACGCCCCTTGTCCAGAAGTACCCAGGAGAGTCACTCTGCCGCTGTATACCTATATTATGCGGTTGGCAAGTGATTAAACACAATAAAAAAAATGAGGGAGAATGAGCAAGTGAAAGTTTACCTGTACCTAAAGCCCCAAAAGCCAAAACCTTTTATTATTAGTTTTGGATACAGAAGGCAAAATAGGCAAAAAAATAATTTTTATTGCAGTCTGTGTCGCAGCTTGAGATAGTCACCCTATTTATCCTAGTAACTATTGTCAGAGAATTTGTTGTGCTTTTGTAGCACCCTACTAGATGAGTGCTAGGATTAGGTAAACACCTGTTAGGATTGGGTAAATTTAGCCATGGTTTACTGTAGCCAGTGGAGCTGCTTTACATTGTTAGGTAAATTGAGTTTTTGCCTTGCTGTAACCAGTGTGCCTGCATTGATTGTTTTAGCCTGCTCTATGTTTCAGTAGTTGCAGGATTGACTACTTTCCCCTGTTTGACCAGAAAGCTCTGGAAACTAGTGGGCAGGAAGAGTCTGATCAGCAACTAAATATTAATTCAGGATATTCCGTACAAAGTTCTGGTTAACAGAAGAACTCCCCCATTTCTTCTTTTGTTTTTGTTTTTTCTCCTTTATTTTCTCCTGGTATTCCTGTTAGTAACATACTTTCTGTCCAAGGGTGCTGACACTCAATTCATTGTACTTATGGAGGAGCCAGGCTGTCACCCAAGTCTGCTGTTTTGGTATGGATGCTTTGTTTTCTTAGAACATTTCATGAAAAATTGCTGAACAAAGAAAGCGCCTTTTTAAATGATTGGCTTTATAAAATTTTAGATCAATATCAATGTATAAAAACTATTAATCATAGTGAGCAAGATTCTGTATTTATACATCGATATATTATGACACTGAACTTTTCTCTTAAAGTGGTAGTAAAGTCCGCTTTGTGTTTTTTACCTACTGGTAAGCCTATAATTACGTTTACCTGTAGGTAAAATTAATATCTTTGCTGTATACATTATTGCTTAATAAAGACAACCTGATTGTTAAAAAAAAAAAAAAAAAAATTAATATCTTCTTAACGGGCATTGTTTAGGAGATATTCACCCTGGATGCAGCCCGTGACCTCACTGGGCATGTGCTCTGAAGGTCCGGCCACTCACACAGTCGGAGTGCGTGAACACCGAAGGAAGACAATTTTCAGATTTCAGTGCTGTCACTCTTTGAATGACAATTGCGCGGTCATGCTACACTGTACCCAAATAATTTTTTTTCACACAAATAGAGCTTTCTTTTGATGGTATTTAATCACTTCTGTTTTTTTTATGTGTTGCTAAATAATACGAAAAAGGACCGAAAATTTTCATAGTTTGTTATAACATTTTGAAAACAGGTAATTTTTATCGGAAAAAATGCGAAACTGCGCTACCTAACTAGATAAACATTAAAAAATAATAATAAAAAAAGCTGCAACAAAAATTGTGATATACACACAATAAATAGACAGAAAGAAAAATTAAGTTGCGCTAACAATATGTGATAATAAGTTATTAAGTGAATAATAATAAATAAATATAATTGATATAAATCGTGTCCAAGATCCAACGGACAAAAAATTCATACAAAAAAACGTGATGAAAGTTCAACTCAGGTGAATAAAATGATGAGTGACTGGCAAACACAAATCCTCCACCAGTGTGATAGATGAATATGATTATGCGCTTACCAGAAGGGCAAGCAAACAGGGCTTGCAGCTGGAACCCCCAGCTAGGGTCTTTATCCGGAGCTGCTACCAATGATCTGGATGGTATTCCTCCAATAGATAGATAGGATCAAGGTCCAGGATACATGAAAGAAAATATGTCTCATATGGTGATGTACCGCAAATGAATCCAATAAAGGCACACCAAGGGAAAGCCACCACCAATAGGTATCACCAAGTAAGGGGGGACTCTTACCAGATATATGAAAACAGAGCGCTTGTGGCCAAACCCAGCCAGGGCCTTTAAAAGATTGTCTCCAATTCACCAGCTAAAGAAAGGGTACTCTCACAAGCAGCCACAGCGGAGTATATCACCAAAAGAAAATGAAGATCCACATAGTGATGTACCGTAGATAAAATATTTAATAAAGCAAAAAATGCACTTACATAAAAGTCGATCAATATCAGCATAAAAGTTTTGAGCCGGCCGGCTACTACGAACGCCCGTCCTTCGGGACCTAGACGCAGCACGTCAAAGCGTCTCCTCCTCCCGACGTACGTTTCGTCAGTATGTGACGTCGTCTGGGGAACGGGCGACGCAATGACGTGTCGCGCTTAAATATACAATGGTAAAACCAAGCCTCGATGTGAGAATGTTCATGGTTGTCACGCGGCGGGAGTTAGCCAATCGCGGGAGCCAAAAATCGAGACAAGTATTACATAGATGCCGCAGGGAGACCCCTGCAATCTCGATGTAACATCCAAATTGATAACAGGATTAGACATATGAAATAAACATAGAAAATGAACATAGAAAATGAAGAAAATAAACAAACTCAAGTCGAGCCAACCACTATGGCCAGAAAAGAGTGCCATTACCTCACATTGAACTAGGAATAAATATAAAATATAAAAAAGATAAAAATGAAAGTGAGGTTCCGTTTAAATATAATGGTAATCAATTGACTTAACAATAGATTTAACGATAGATGGGAAAAAAATGAGTCTGAATATTAGTTAGTAAAACAACCACCAACAGAGATGGATATCATAAAACCTCTGTTGTATGATACGAGCAACCCACTCAAGGGACAAATACGCTCAATAAAAATCTATCTACGAAAAATAATCAATAAACACTAATAAGGAAACCACTTAATGGTATTAGTGGTTAGACCATATCTAATGTACATCCCCCTATAGGCCAGAAGGATTATAGTATATAACAAAATAGGGAAATCAAATCACCAAAAATGGTGAACTGATTCCTTGATAAAAAAGGAAAGGAATTATTCTCAAAAAAAAAATATATATATATATAAGTGAGGCTCACCCCATTTGAGGCCCACGAATATACAGTCCGTGTTGAACTCGACTCAAGTTGTTCATTAACAAAAATCGAAAACACATGGCTAATATACAATAAGAAATATTGATCCAGCAGAATTAAGATTTGAAAATGGATTAAGAATTGTTAATAAATGCATTGACATCTACCTCCACATTCAATCCATGGGGAGTGTAGCATTTAACCCTATGGATCCAATCCATTTCAAGTCTTGAAATACTCCTAACCAAAGAACCCCCTCGCCAATGTGGGGTATATTTGTCAATCCCCAGAAAGATAGTTTTGGAGGGGTCTTTGTTGTGTGATAATAAATAGTGTTTAGACACTGAATGGTTGGGAAATCCATTAAGGATGTTTGTAATGTGCTCGTTGAGCCTGACAGAAAGTGGTCTCTTCGTTCTACCAATGTATTGCAATCCACATGGACATTGGAGCAGATAAACTACCCCCTCAGTGGAGCAGGTAATGAATGGTTTAATCTTGTGCTCCTCCAAGGTTGATGTGGAAGTGAAAACATGAGTCCGTCTATGTGTGCACCCATTAAGGGAGCACACTCTACAGTTCCTACATTGATAAAACCCTGTGTAGGAATCCAAAAATTTCATCCTACGAGGAGGAGGTTCAATGACGTTAGGGGCCAATCTATGTCTCAATGCTGAAACACCTCTGAAAATAACTTGTGGTACAGAGGGTAGGACAGGACCAAGTATAGAATCATTTTTTAAAATATGCCAATGTTTTCTAACTAATTGCTTTACATTATGATGTTGAGTCGAAAAAGTAGTAAGAAAAGGGACCATAGATAGGTTATTTTCTTTGGGGGGTTTTGTGATAAGAAGAGTTTCTCTATCCATTGTTTTGACCTCCTCCAAAGTGGCCATAAGTGGGCCTAATAAATAGCCTTTCTCAAGGAATCTGTCAGTCAAGAGTCCGCTCTGACTGAGGAACTCCTGATGATCAGTGCAGTTACGCCTGATTCTCAGATATTGGCTCTTAGGCACGGACTGTAACCAGGACTTGTGATGACAGCTGTCAACTGGGATGTATGAATTGCGGTCCGTTTTTTTAAAATGAGTAGATGTAACAAATTTATTATCCTTAATAGAAATCTTCAAATCTAAAAAGCTAATACTAGATTGGCTGGCCTCAAAGTCCAAATGAATGCCCCTAGAGTTATTATTTAGAAACTCCATAAAGGCTTGTAGATCTTCAAGAGACCCCTCCCACAGGAGGAGGATGTCGTCAATGTACCTCCTCCACAGCTTAAGCTGGGGTGTCTGGCTAACATAGACGACATCCTCCTCCCATAATGCCATGAAGAGGTTGGCCAGACTGGGGGCGTACTTAGCCCCCATCGCCACACCTCTGTCTTGGCGGTAAAACTGGTTTTGAAACCAGAAATAGTTTCGAGAGGCAGCAAAATGGAGTAAATCTAAAATGAAACAGATTTGTTCATCAAACAAACCCGAATCGCGCCTCAGATAGTATTCCACTGCGAAAAGTCCTAGGTCATGCGGAATAATTGTATATAATGATGTAACATCCGCAGTGACAGGTAATTTTTATCCTTCTCTGATGTGCGCTGATGAGGCTGCACTGATGGGCACTGATAGGCGACACTGATGGGCACTGATAGGTGGCACTGATAAGTAGACATGTGCATTTCCGTTCGTAAAAAAATGGATTTTCGTACGAATTTGTTAGTATTCGTACATTTGGATCAATTCAATAGCTGAAAGTAATAAAATACGAAAATTCCGTAATTCCGAATAAGCAAAATAACGAACAAGCAAAAATACGAACGTACGATTCGACAAACTTACTAAAATACGAAACACCGAAACAGCAAAAGAACGAAAATGACATCTATAACGAACGATTTGCATTCCGTATTTTAAATCCTTTGTCTGTTCATAATTTCGTATATTCGTATTTTCATTCGTATGTTCGTATTTTCATTTGTGTGTTTTGTAAATCCGTTTCTTTGTCTGTTCGTAAATTTGTGTACTCCAACCGTTCTTTCGAATGGGCACTGGGCAGTGTAGTTAGTAAATGATGTATCTTACTTAATATCTTAGCCAATCAGCTTATCTATTTTGTGCTGAGTCACATTGGACAGTGTAAAGCCTCGTACACACGATCGGACTTCAAACAAATTTTTCCGTGGATTTTTGTCCAAAGGGAGTTGACCGGACTTTTGAAACTGAAAATGTTTGTCAGATGGAGAGTACACACGGTCAAATTTTTTTGAAAACTTGCTCATTTTGAAGTCCGACCGTGCGTACAGGGCTTAAGAGAAAGTCTATCTTAATATGGATTAGCCGCGTGATGAAAATGAAACTAAAATACGAGATTGCGAATGACTGCGCCGCGATGTATTTACGAAAGTACAAAATTACGAATCCATTAAACAAAAATTATTATCTAACAAGTTTAGAATCAACGAAAATAAATTAGACAGACTTACGAATCCTTCAGTATAAACGAAAATGAAACTGTTACGAAAATACAAACGGGTCCGAATAGGAAAACTTGCGTCTTACTAAATACGAATGGGTCCGAATAGGAAAACTTGCATCTTACGAAATTACAAATTTACGGAACAAGATGAAACTAAACAAAAAAAATGTTTTTTTGTTGTTGTGCACATGTCTACTGATAAGCACTGATGAAGCGGGCCTTAATTGGCAGCACTGGTGGGCATTGATGGGTGGCACTGTAGGCACCGGTAGGTAGCACTGGTGGGTACTGATAGGTGGCACTGGTAAGTGGCATAGTGGGCAATGGCAACTGACACTGGTGGGCACAGAAAATGCAGTATGTTAATGTTTATGATGATTTATGCTTTTAACATAAAAAAGAAAGGATTTTATAACCATCAAAGGGGAAATGTTATATCAACAAATGCAGTGAATCTTCATGCACCAAAACAATATGAAGGTTCAATAGCCAAGTAGCAGCATGTTCATGTAAATTATTTTAAAGTATAGGATTGATTTACTAAAACTGGAGTGCAACATCTGGTGCAGTTCTGCATAGAAACCAATCAGCTTCCAATTTTTATTTTCAAAGTTTATTCGAATAAGAAAAACACGAGCAATAATTTCTCTTTTTTTTTAAAGTTAAACTCCAGGCTAAACAAGTCCTGTCCGAATACAAGATTTTGTATTCTTTCTTGAATCTTGGTGTCTTTTTTGTGTATTTATTCAAGATCTGTGCAGTAACCCAACATAAAACAACTCTTGCCTCTGTGCAGGAGCTTCCTGTAATAAGGACCAGTCACTGTTTCTCTCACTACGTGTGCAGGGTGACTGGTCTTGTCTCCACCCCCATTCCTTTGATTTTCTGCAGGCAGCCTGTAGTGGGTGGAGTCTGCTCTATGCAGCACATTGATGATGTCATCACTACTTTCTCCAAAGTAGTATCTGGGTTTTCAAAGGTATTTGGTGCATATAAGGTGGACTTATGTGGACATAGAGGAACATATTTAAATGAAAATGTTTGTGTCCTGAGCACAGCTTTAAAGTGCATGCAAAGCTATAACTTTTTTTATTGTTGTTTTGAATGAAATATGGAATCGTTAAAATATCTGTAATTTTTTCTTCAAAACTGTGTCCTATTGGGGTGATCTCTATTCATTTTCTGAAGTAAGAAGAAATCTCTCCAAAGACAGGGAATTTTTCTTTTGGACAGTTGTAACCATACCAAATGTCCCTATTGGAAGATGTCCCCTCTATTGCTGTTTTGGTGACAATTTTAGAATTACCTTAATTTTGTAGACTGGTGAGAATTATCACCAAACAAAATAGAGAGTGCATCTCCCTAGGGAAGACAGCAAGCAATAACAATCTGACAGGGGTATTACCATTTCCACATGGTATTCAAAGCTTTAAAAAAAAGTCTTAATAGATACTCATATTCCACTGATGTTTGGAAACTGGAATTTTTGAACAGTAGCACAGGTTGCATTTATATATATATATATATATATATATATATATATATATATATATATATATATATATATATATATATATATATATATATATTATGGCAAGAGGGAGGTATTTTTGTGATTTGGTAAGGCTGACATGAGCTCTACTAATCTGAAAAAATGCTGAATATTAATGAGAGGTCCATTTTAAAGGAATTTTGTGCGACATACACAGGCCATCTTTATCTCTACGGGTACCTTTATGAATATTTACTGTGTTCACGTACAGCTTTCCATCGTCTGTAGTACTAATTTTGCAACCAGTAACATTTTGCTCACTTTTATATGATCTTTAACATTATCATATGTACTTTAAAAATCCTCAATAAAGATTTATTGAAAGTAAAAAATTAAAAACAAAGCTAGATAGACATTCACATTGACCGTGGCAGTATATGAAAATGTCATATAAAAGCCATACCTGTAAAAGATAAATGTAAATACCCATGTTTAATGCCCTCTGTGCTACTAAAATCTGTTCTTATCTTGATAAATAGTCCCCCCAATGTCTGCTGGAAAACTGACATAAATGACAATCTCATTGGTCTTTTGCAGTATTCACTGGTCTCCTGGCTGACCTTCTTAATAGTGACATATCCTGTAATGGGTAGAGGTCAGTATAAGGAACCATAATGTCCCTTTCACACTTGCAAAGCGGGCCGTTAGCATTTACATGAGGGTCACACTCAGGGGCGGACTGACAACTCATGGGGCCCCCGGGCAATAGGAGATTATGGGGCCCCCGAGCAATAGGAGATTATGGGGCCACACAGTATACACACACACACATATACAGTATACACACACACACATACAGTTTACATACACAGTAGACACACACAGACACACAGTATACACACACAGTATACATGCACACAGACTACACATACACACACTGAAAAGGTACTGGGGAGCCGTGGCAGCTATAATCTTGGGATTGTTACATACTGTCCCTGTTTTTTCTGAGGCTGGCAACCCTGATGGGGCCCCCTAGTGGCATGGGGCCCTCGGGTAGTGCCCGAATGGTCAGTCTGCCCCAGTCCCACTGATTAGCTGTGTGTTGTAGCCCTGTTAAAACAATTGGAGGCTGAAAGCTTCCTAGGGTTGCAACCTCATCCCTTTAAACCAACACACATATGAATTACACAGGGTCTGGGGCTAATTTATTGCAGATATTTAATGCAGAGTTTAATGACCCCCTTAATCAGCCACTGAACCTGTGTAAATAATATATGTCCGGTTTTAAAGGGATGGGGTGGCAACCCACAAGCTCCTGCAGCTAATCGTGGTTGATCACATGTAGTTGCTCATGGGTCTCCAGCCTGTAAATTCTAACGGCCCCATCCACACGTGTGAGATGGTCCTAAGATCTGCAGGAGACCAAGGAGATTGAGATTTCTGGGATTCTGCACAGCACTTGCAGGTTCCACCCTCTGACCTCACATCACCACTCTATCCTACAAGGATATTGAGGTCATAAAAAGGAACCAAAGAGATGAACACATCCAGAAGATTTGGTTTTCCAGTGGAAATCAGGGGACCAGTGATCGGAACAGTGTCTGGCAGAAAAAGCATCAGGAAAGGTTAAAGTGCTATAAACCACTTGCCCTCTGGAAGATTTACCTCCCTTCATGACCAAGCTATTTTTTGCTTTTTAGTACTGAGTTACTTTATTAACTATTGCGCGTTCATGCAAAGCTGTACGCACATGAAATACATATTACATTTTTTTTGGTGCCATTTGATCACCACTGGGTTTTTTATTTGTTGGGCTATAAATAAAAAAAAGACCAAAAATTTTTTTTTTTTTTTTTTACTTTCTGCTATAAAACATATCCAATAAAAAAACAAAAACATTTCTTCATAAATTTAGGCCATAATGTATTCCACTACATATTTTTGGTAAAAAAAAACAATAAGTGTATATTTATTGGTTTACATGAACATTATAGCATATACAAACTATGGTATATTTACAGTGGACTTTTATTTATTTTTATACTAGTAATAGCGGCAATCAGCGACTTTTAGCGGGACTGTGATAGTATGGCAGGCAATCTTACACTAACTGACACTGACATTTTGTGTGAACCAGTGACACTGATGCACCTAAAAACATACACTCTCACTGTGCTATTGACACCGGCTAGGAAGGAGTTAACACCAAGGGTGATCAAAAGGTTAAATATGTGCCTAACGGTGCTTGGTGTGTTTACTGTAAGGTGCTTTTAATAAGAGATGTGCTGTTTTATCCCCTGCTTTGCATGGAAACATCCCCACTGACAGGACAGAGCTCTGTCCTGTCTTCCTCCATACCGATTAGTGGGTGTCGTGCATCATCCATTGGCTGGCACCCTCTGATTGGTTTGTGCTGTGACTAACTACAGCACAGCCGGCACACGACCCCTACCCGGAAGTGCTGGATCACATACAGTACGTGATCTGGCAAAGGAGAGCTGCTGTACTCATACGTGAGGTGATCAGCAAGTAAAGGCAACTTAAAAAAAAACAGTTTTGAATTGAGTAGACCCTCTGCCATTTTTTAAGTATGTGTGTGTATATATATATATATATATATATATATATATATATATATATATATGTGTGTGTGTTAACAATTTTCTTATACAGTGGGGAAAATAATTATTTCATCCCCTGCAGATTTTGCAAGTTTTCACACTTACTAAGAAACAAAGGGTCTATTGGGCCAGATCCTCAAAAGGGATACGCCGGCGTATCTACTGATACGCCGTCGTATCCCTGTTTCTATCTTTGGAACTGATCCACAGAATCAGTTTCCAAAAGATAGGCAGAAGATCCGACATGTGTAAGGGACTTACACTGCCGGATCTTAGGATGCAGTACCGATTTAAGTTACACAGCCGAAAATTTCTAGGTAAGTGCTTTGTGGATCGGGCACTTAGGTAGAAATTTTGCGGCAGTGTAACTTAAATCAGAATATTTAAGTTACGGCGGCTCTTTGTGGATCTGGCCCATAATTTTTATCACATGTGTATTTTACAGAGACAGAACATCAACAAAAAAATCCAGAAAAAAAGACATGCTACAAATGTTATAAATTGAGTTGTAGTTCAGTGAGTAAAATAAGTACCGGTATTTGATCCCCTACCAACCAACAATAATTCTTGCAGTATGTGTTCATGTGGTACACAGATTAGTCCTGTCAATTTAAGAAGGTGCTCCTAACGACAACTATTCACAGAATCTCTTTCTTCCATTCAAACCACCCATCAGCAAGACCCAGAGAACTTCGGGGACAAGATTGTAGACCTTCACAAGGCTGGAATGGGCTAAAATACCATCGGCAAGAAGTTTGGTGAGAAGAAAATAACTGTTGGAGCAATTATTCGCAAATGGAAAAAATACAAAATAACCAGCCCTCGGTCCATGCAAGATTTCACCTCATGGGGGTAAGGATGATCATGAGAAAAGCAAAAGTTCAGCCAAGAACTACACGGGAGGAGCTTGTGAATGATCTCAAGGCAGCTGGGACCACATTTACCAAACAAACCATTGGTAACACTACTGTATATGCCCCCATTGGAATGAAATCCTGCATCGCCCACATCGTCCCTCTTCTCAAGAAGGCACATGTAATACAGGCCTGTCTGAATTTGCCAATGGATGGACATCTAAATGATTCAGAGAAGGATTGGGAGAAAGTGCTGTAGTCAGATGAGACCAAAATTAAGCTCTTTGGCATTACCTCGACTTGCCGTGTTTGGAGGAAGAAAAATGACTATGACCCTAAGAACACCATCCCTACAGTCAAGCACGGGGGTGGAAACATTATGCTTTGGGGCTGTTTTTCTGCTAAAGTTGCAGGCCGATTTGGCCACATTGAGGGGCCAAGGGATGGAGTCATGTATTGTATAATCTTGGATGAGAACCTTCCTCCCTCAGCCAAAACACTGAAGATGGGTCGTGGATGGGCCTTCGAGCATGACAATGACCCAAAACATACCGCCAAGGCAACAAAGGAGTGGCTCCAGAAGATGCACATTAAGGTCCAGGAGTGGCCTTGCCAGTCTCTAAACTTTAATGCTATAGAAAATGTATGAAGGGAGCTGAAACTTCGAGTTGCCAAGTAAAAACCAAGAAACCTTAGGAAATAAGAGAAGATCTATAAAGAAGAGTGGACCAAAATCCCACCTGAGATGTGTGCAAACCTGGTAACCAACTTCAACATAAAAGGTCTTACCTCTGTGCTTGCCAAAAAAGGGTTTCTCTACCAAGTACTAGGTAGTGTTTTGCTTGGAGATCAAAAACTTATTTTACTCACTGAATTGCAACTCAATTTATTACATTTGTATCATGTGTTTTTTCTGGATTTTTGGTTGACATTCTGTCTCTATCATTTAAAATGCACCTATGATTAAAATTATTGACCCTTAGGGCCAGATTCAGATAGAGATACAACGGTGTATCTCCTGATACGTCGTCGTATCTCTGAGTTCAGTCAGTCGGATCTATGCGCCTGATTCATAGAATCAGGTTACGCATAGATATCCCTAAGATCCGACAGGTGTAAGTGACTTACACCGTCGGATCTTAGGCTGCAATCTCACGCTGGCCGCTAGGTGGCGCTTCCGTTTGTATACGCGAGGAATATGCAAATGAGGAGTTACGCCGATTCAGAAACGAACGACCGCCCGGTGCTTTTTTTTTTACGTCATTTGCGTTCGGCTTTTTCCGGCGTATAGATACCCCTGCTATATGCGGCGTATCCTATGTTAAGTATGGCCGTCATTCCCGGGTCAAATTTTTAATTTTTTGCATAGTTTGCGTAAGTCGTTCGCGAATACAGATGGATGTAATTTACGTTCACGTCGAAACCAATGACATCCTAGCGACGTCATTTAAAAGCAATGCAAGCTGGGAAATTTTGCGGACGGCGCATGCGCCGTCCGTTCGGCGCGGGGACGCGCCGAACGGGGGTGTGTAACATTTAAATGTTACACACCCCCTAGCCGCGGAATTTGAATTCCGCCGGGGGATTTACGATACGCCGCCGCAACTTTTGAGGCAAGTGCTTTCTGAATAAAGCACTTGCCTCAAAAACTTGCGCCGGCGTAACGTAAATCAGATAGGTTACGCGGATCGAAAGATCCGCTGACCTATCTGAATCTGGCCCTTAATCTCTGGGCAAACTTACTAAATCTGCAAGGAATCAAATAATAATTTTCCTCACTGTATATTCCCGCTCTTATGGTGTAAATGAATTTTTTTTTTATAAGGTTTTTATATTTCAATCATTTTTATTTGAATTTATAAGGTTTTTATTACAATCTCCATCCTCATTATTGGTTTTCACTCTCTATTTGCCCTAATGATCATTGCCTCTGAGACAAAAAAAATAAGGGAAATGCAACATTTTGTAACCCAGAAAACAGTCTAAGAGGAAGGGAAAGTTTCCTCTTCACCTGAACTTTCTGGAGTGAATACCCAGCATCCCTTGCACAACCCACCTTTGTGGCTCCACCCCTCCCATATGACCATCAACTTCCAATCAGGTAAAAAACTACGCCCCTTCCCCACTAAGTACCAAAAGGGGGCAACCACCCTGCTGTCTGACGGTCGGTCTGGCACTTACCCCATCTAGGTGGGTAGCGGGTGGCGGGCAGTTGCAGCGGCTCTGTGTCCTCTCCTCCATCAGTGGCTTCCAGCATGCGGCTCCTCCTCTCCGACTAGGTGTCCAATAGGATTAAGCCAATCTGGTGACGGGTCCCAAACCCCACTTCCTCATTGGCCAGGAGGAGGATCAGTGTTACAATAGGGAATATTCATTTGCTGTTGGAACACACCTGGGTGGGCTCCGTTTGCATTCTTTGCGCCCCGAGCCTACCCTATTTTGAAGCCTATTAAAGCCTCTGGCTCTAATAAGGTGCTTCAAAAAAACACCCCGCCATTGTAATTTATGCATGGATAGGGAAGGTGGCAATGGATAATGGGGTGGCGCCCGTACACCCTTAATGGACGGGCCGCCCCTGCTCACTACTTTTTTACCTTAGATATCCCACTACTTTCCTTTTTTTATGGCATAACATTAGACATCGCAGCACTTATCCACGTGAGACACACCTCATTAGAGCTGATTTATTATATATATATATATATCTATATTTAATATCCAAAAGATCATTTTTTTTGCTGGAGTTCATTGGTAGATAAAAGTTCATAAAAAATAACAAGCACACTTCTGGTGATTGAATGTCCCTATGTCCCTTTTCTTCAGAGATAACATAAGGAAATAGAACAAATGATGACTTGTATGTGTGTATATGTGTGTGTGTGTATATATATATATATATATATATGAGAAAAAGTTCAAGATTTGCTGCACTTAAAATCGTTTTATTTTTCAAATCTTCTCGTAAAGGTTACATACCAGAGTATTCAGACATGGATTATTCAGACATGGATGTGCGTTTCGGGCTTACATGCTACCGCCCTTCTTCAGATCAAGTCAGAACATATCATGAGATATGTTCTGACTTGATCTGAAGAAGGGCGGTAGCATGTAAGCCCGAAACGCACATCCATGTCTGAAAAATCCATGTCCTGAATACTCTGGTATGTAACCTTTACAAGAAAATTTGAAAAATAAAAAGATTTTAAGTGCAGCAAATCTTGAACTTTTTCTCTTATATATATGGTCGGTGGAAATACCTGTTTGCTGGCACTCGTTATATACCGTGTGCAGTTCTCCTCCATTGCCTTGTGAATATATATATATATATATATACAGAGCTTTTTTTCTCAGAAAATAGGTGCAGGAACTCAACCACGACCCAGTTCAGATTTTACAAACAGTAGAAGGGTCATAAAAGGGGCATTAAATACCAGGATTGCATTACATACAGAGTGCAGAGTTCAGGGGGGTTACACACAGAGTGCAGAGCTGTCACTTGTAAACACAGAAACCAGACTTCTGTGTTTACAAGTGATTGTGGTGAGCAGACACCAAAGGGTCTGAGCCAAAGGTGGTGGAACTGAGTTCCCCCAAGTTCCCCCTGAAAAAAAGCCCTGTATATATATATATATATATATATATATATATAGTATTGTTTTCTTTTATATCGGCTTTAAGTTCAGCTTTAATTTTGCAGTGAAGTCTGAAAGTCTACAGGGTATTTGCCACCGACCTGCTATAAATCCAACACTGAATAATACCTATTGTCTGTAGACACGAACGCCAACCCACCCCTCTTTCCAATTTCCGCGATAGAATAGAATTACGCTGAAATCTTTCTGAACTGAGAGCTAAGAGTTTTACTGGGTTATTAAACCTATTCACTACAAGCTGTCATCCCACCGAGGCGAGATCTATTACTCTACCATGTGTTCCACACAAAATTCCATGGCAGACGGTCCCTTCTTTGCTTCTACTCTGCTTCTCTTAATGGGGGACCAGCCAAGTTCTGACACACTGGGGAACGTTAAGGATGTTTGGTGTACTGCAGTCACACACGTAGGACATAATTTATAGTTTCGCTTGGTTTACCATTTGAAAGAAAGGGACACTTTTTTCTTTTATTTTTTTAAGCTTTTTTTTATTGTTAATTTTTTTAAGCTTTTTTTCCCCCTTAAAATCAGTCTAAACTTTTTGTTTCTAGTGAAAATGTTGTATAGTTTGCAAAATATATTATAATTGGTGTCACATTAAATCCCAACTGCCCTTTTCTGGTGCATCAATACAAAAGTCTAAGTGCCCATTCACACTAGAAATGTATGTGAATCACACAGGTAGGCTGTGCAGTTCCAGTGCGCTTTACATGCAGTTCTGTGCAGTGCAATTTCAGCCCCATTCATTTTGAATGGGCTGAAATCGCATTACACTAAAAGTAGTGCATGCACTACCTTTTTAAACATGCGAAAACCGCATTGTGTGGTACTTAAGTACCTTGCGATCCAGTGCGGGCCATCTCATTGTCTTTGCGATCTATGTTTGGGGTATCATTCACTTGAACTGACCCTTGCAGCATATTGCAAGGGCATTACGATCTGGGAAGCTGGGCAGGAACATGGCTTTCCCACAATGCATTCCAGTGTAAACGGGCCCTCATGCCACGTACACACGATCAGATTTTCCATTGGAAAAACCTTGGATGGTCTTTCCAACAGAATTCCGTTCAAGCTTGTCTTGCATACACACGGTCACACAAAAGTTCTCTGAACTTTCGACCGTCAAGAACGCGGTGACGTACAACACTACTAAAAAGCAGAGAAAATTAAGTTCAATGCTTCAGAGCATGCGTCAAATTGTTTCCGAGCATGTGTCGGAATTTTGCGCATCGGAATTGCTACAGATGAACGGAATTTCCGATTTTTTTCCGTTTGAAAATTTGAGAACCAGCTCTCAATCTTTTGTTGGAGGAAATTCCAACAGCAAAAGTCTGATGGAGCATACACACGGTCAAAATTTCAGACCAAAAGCTCACATCTGACTTTTCTTGTCAGAATTTCCAATCGTGTGTATTAGAGTTCACGTTTTTTACAGTAGAAAGACAAAAAGGGTTGAAAAGGGTTGACAGCGCTCAGGAACTGAGCTGGAATTGATGGGTAATGGCTGCAATGAACCACATGTATAATCAAAAAGGTTGCTAGTGATTTATTCCAAAGAATAAAAAAATGCAAATTTGAATGACAACGTTACTACAAGGCTGTAAGGCTGGCTCAGGCACTGATAGATCACTAGGACCGACCGGGACAACCAACCAAGGGACACTGACCATGGGAAGCCACAAGGACTTGCCAGCTCCAGTGTGTGGTGTGTAGAGCCGGACCCAACAGAAAGGGAAGATGGTGTCAATGACACTGACAATGTGAATAGAGTCAAGCAACCGACTGTGTTCAGGGGAAAAAAGCTCAGTGGGGAGCGTCAAAGGAAAGGGGCGTCACCGAAGACAAGCCAAAACTGAGGTCTCAGGGAATCAGACGCGGCCAACGTGGAGCAAGGTGTCTATGTTGCAGTGACTAATGGTTTTGCACGCTTGCGTGCTTTGTCAAGTCACTGGAAAATGCATAACAGAGGCAATATAACCCCATTGTGGGGGCAGGGCTAGGCAAAGAATGAAAGGAGGTCTGGACTAATAGATCAATCAGAGCCCTTAACCCATTGAGAACAATTGTAGATTATAATATGTTGTCCATAATTGTTCTCAATGGGTTAAGGACACTGATTGGGTTAAGGGCACGCAAGTCTGTTAGTTTGTGCACTGATTAGGCATAATTTTTTATTACTTTGTATTATTCCTTATTATATAACACCTAAAGTTAGTATCAAGTTTTTACCTCTTTTTTTAGGTTTGCTTATTGTATGGTTTAACTAGTTGCAGACTGGTAACTAGTGTGCAACAAAAAAAAACGTCATCATTGTACACAGGACGTGTGTAGCACATCCAGTCTTGCTGCCCTGCTGCTGGGACCCCTCTCCCCTTCCGGTGTACAACAAATGTCTTCTTTGATTAATCAAAGCCAAGATCACCATATGTAAGGATTGTGCTACCCTGGTAGGTGGCCTACATCCACCTAATCATACAATATACAAAATTAATTAAATCCATGCGTGCTCAGAATCAAGTCGACGCATGCTTGGAAGCATTGAACTTCATTTTTTTTCAGCATGTCGTCGTGTTTTACGTCACCGCGTTCTGCCACGAACGTTTTTTTAACTGATGGTGTGTAGGCACGACTGATCATCAGTCAGCTTCATCGGATAACTGATGGAAAAATGCATCAGACCATTTTCATCGATGGACCGATCGTGTGTGCAGGGCATAAGTATGAGTGGGTGATTCACCTTTCTATCCTTTTTTCTTTCCTCCCCTTACAGACAGACCCATTAAGATTCTTAATGTTTTATAGATGCCTATCCTGCATCTGCTCTGAGGAGTGAAAGTTAGCCATGAAAAGTGCCTCCTCATCCTTTCCCACCAGTGACAACTCATCAGTACCCATCAGTGCTGCCATTCAGTGCCCATGAGTGCTCATCAGTGAAGGAGAAAAATTACCTGTTTCCAAGAAAGGTTTTTTTTTTTTTCATTTGTTTAGCAAAAAATAAAAAACCCAGTGGTGATTAAATACCACCAAAAGAAAGCTTTATTTGTGTGAAAAAAATTGATAATGTCACCTGGTTACAGTGTTGCATAACCATGCAATTGGCATTCAAAGTGCCACAGTGCTAAAAGCTGAAAATTGGCCTGGGAAGGTAGGGGGTAAAAGTGCCCAGTAGGCAAGTGATTTAACAGATCCATAGCATAAATTTAAAAAATGCTCTGGTCCATAGGGGGTGAACAAGTGTAAGAGGCAAAGTGGTTAATTAACCTGTAGCCGAAAGAAGGCTACATCGTGGGCTTACTTTGCCGGGAGGGCATACATGAATGTCCTCTGGTGATCGCACGTCCCTTTACTCTGCCCATTAGTACCTCCAAATCAGTGTCATCTATCCGTGCTGCCTATCAGTGCCCATCATTGACCATCTGTACCGCCTATCAGTGCCCATCAGTGACACATATCAGTGCCACCTATCAGTGCTGCCTATGAGGCCTCGTACACACGACTGTTTTCCTCGGTAAATTCCATCAAGAAAAATGCTGGCAGAGCATTTTTGCAGAGAACAATGGTTGTGTGTATGTTTTTTGTCGAGAAAACTTTTTTGTCAAAACTCGTCGTGGATCTCGACGAGAAAAAAAGAGAACATGCTCTCTTTTTTCTCGTCGGGAGTCTCAATTTCCTCGTCGTGTTTCTCATCGGGCTGGTTTACGACGAGAAACACGTTCGTGTGTATGCTTAGAAACCCGCGCATGCTCAGAATAAAGTATGAGACGGGAGCGCACCTTCGGTAAAAGTAGCGTTCGTAATGGAGATAGTACATTCGTCACGCTGTAACAGACTGAAAAGAGCGATTCGTCTCTCACCAAACTTTTACTTAACACGCAGTAACATGAGATTAGCAAAAGCAGCCTCAGTGGAATCAAACGTCCCCTTTATAGTGCCGTCGTACGTGTTGTACGTCACCGCGTTTAGGAACGACAAGATTTTGTCTTGACAGTGTGTATGCAAGGAAAGCTTGACAAGATTCTCGTCAAGCCTGACAACAACCTCGTCGAGGAAAATGACGTTTCTTTTACAACGAGATTCTCGGTCGTGTGTACGAGGCCTCAGAGCCCATCAGTGCCACCCATCAATGAAGTCTCATCAGTGCACATCAGTGCAACCCCATCGGTGCAGTCTATCAGTTCCCAGCAGTGCAGCCTCATGAACGCACATCAGTGAAGGAGAAAAATGACCTGTTTAATAAATGTTCAGTCTTTTTTCATTTGTTTAGGAAAAAAAACCTGTGGTGATTAATTGCCACTAAAAGTAAGCCTATTTCTGTGGGAAAAAATGATAAAAATGTCATATTGATGTGTTGCCTGACCGCGCAATTGTCATTCAAAGTGTGAGCGCTGAAAGCTGAAAATTGGCCTGAGCAGGAAGGGGGTAAAAGTGCACTGTAGTCAAGTGGTTTAGGTAGAACAAGGTTTTTGGTTGGATGTAAGTAGTTAACAAAATGTGACTGGCTCTCTGTCATACCATACATCTGCATCAAAATGTATTGACTGATAATAAATGATTGGTTACATTTGACTATTGGATACGTTCCACTGTTTTTATTTTTACGATTTCTTTTTCCCTCAGCGTTGTCTTTGCAGTTGTGCCTTTTAAATCATGTTCTAGCTTTAAACATGTATTAAATAATGATCCCCAACCATTTACCTTGTAAAAATTGTAGAGGCCATTCCTTTTGTCCTAGTTCCAGGGTTCTGATACCTTAAATCAGTGGTTCTCAAACTTGTCCTCAAGTATCCCCAATGTTTTGGGAATTTCTCTTAGATAAAATAGCTGTGAAAGCAATGGTGCCTCATTGTTGATGTCAGTAGGAGGAATAGTGCCTCAAGGGCCAGACAAAGGCAAGCAAAGGTCCACATTCGGCGCTTGGGCCACAATTTGGAGACCACTGGTCTATACAAATATACACTTTAAAGCTGAGGCATCTGTATTCTGCCTTGAATCTTGGTGTGCTTTGTGTATTCCTTTTAGATCTGTGCAGTAATCCAATGTGAACCTTTACCTCTGTGTAGGAGCTTCCTGTATTAAAGACCGGTCACTGCTGCTCTCTATTCATGTGCAGGATAACTGATCTTGTATCCGCCCCCTCATGTATTTACCTTGTAAGAAAAGAAATGGCTGCACATCCAGGAATTCCGATTGCCTTTTATTGTTCAAAGTGATAACACCAAAGACACCAACACAAGGTCACGTAGACGCGTTTCACACATACATCTTGTGCTTAATCATTACCACACATACATGATTAATGATCAAGCACGAGATGTATGTGTAAAACGCGTCTACGTGACCTCGCAAACACACGCGCAAGTCCAGCCCAAATATGTAAACGTTGTTCAAACCACACATGTGAGGTATCGCCGCGTGCATTAGAGCATGAGCAACAATTTTAGCACTGGACCTCCTCTGTAAGGCCTCGTACACACGGCCAGGAATCTCGTCGGGGAAAAAAACTTCAGTTATCCCGACGAGATTCCTGGCAAGCTTTTTTGTACACACGGTACGTTCAAAAGAACTGCCGTTCTTTTGAATGGCAAGAATGCGGTGACGTCATCGACATGACGAGCATGCTTTTGTCACATTTTATGTCGTCGCCGCCGTCTTGCTTCATCCTACATTACCCTTGTAAGCTACTGCGCATGCGTCAAAGTCTCATCGGGTATGTGCGGGCTTACAGGAGGACAGGTAAGCTTGTAGCTGCATACACACATACAGTTTTCTCATCAGGAAACAGGCTGACGAGAATCCCGACGAGAAAATAGAGAGCAGGTTCTCTTTTTTTCTCGTTGAGATTCCCGGCAGTTTTCTCAACAAGAAAACATACACATGACCGGTTTTATCGGCAAAAAGCTCTACCAGCAGTTTTCTTGCCGCGAAAACCGGCCGTGTGTACGAGGCTTCACTGTAAACTTGTAACCTGTAAAAAAAATGTAAGCATCGCCTATGGAGATTTTTAAGTACTGAAGTTTGGCGCCATTCCATGAATGTGCGCAATGTTAAAGCATGATATGTTAGGTATCTATTTACTCGGCATAACAATCTTTCATATTATACAAAACAATTGGGCTAACTTTACTGTTTTGTTATTTTTTAATTCAAAAGGCGTTTCAAACATTATTGCGCAGATACCGTGCGAGATAAAAAGTTGCAATGGCTGCCATTTTATTCCCTAGGGTGTCTGCTAAAAAAACACATATATAGTGTTTGGGGGTTCTGAGTAATTTTCTAGCAAAAAAATTGCTCAGAGAGAAGTGCCAGAATAGGCCCAGTATGGAAGTGGTAATGTCTCTTTTAATCCGATCTGCAAATAACTACACTATCCAAGTTGATCTTCCTGCCGTAGCCCCAGGTATTTACTATGGAATGGTACTCATCCACATGGCATTCTCATCCACATTAGTGCCTGACCTCACAATCGCGCTTCTGGAAGAATGGTCAAACATAGAAAACACTCCTAAACCTTGTTGACAACCTTCCCAGAAGAGTTTACACTGTTATAGCTGCAAAGTGTGCGCCAACTCAATATTGAACTATACAGACTAAGACTGGTATGCCATTAAAGTTCATGTGCATGTAAAGGCGGATGTCCCAATACTTTTGGTAATATTGTGTATGTAAATGACAAATGCTGTGCCCGAAGTTTAGCTTCAAGGCTTGCCTTTTCATATGACTATACATACGCTTTAAGGCTTTTTACAGGTTTCAGAGTGTGTTTTACTGTTTCATTATAGAGCCTTGTACAGCCATTGCCTGAGATTTAGCTTTTCTTGAAACTGTAAAAAGATTGGCATTTGGCCTAAGTGGGAATAGACTCCGACCTTAAAATAGAACCATGTAAAGTAATTGTTGAATTGTTCAAATAGTTCACATGATTCTGTTTATAAGAGTGATGTGCCTTTGAATAATTGTTAGGACAAAAGACTCTAAACCCGATCTGGTGGATTGGTGCAATGCTTTAGAAGAACTGGAGATTGTTTGATGTTATAGGCTTTTTTTTTGGCTGTTTGAGTGTTTGTGAATTGAAATGGGGGTTATGCAAAAAGGAAGTCAAAGAGGCATTTATGACCACTTTATGTAATCTGAAAAACACTTTGTAGAGAAGAGACTGGAAAGAGAGATTAAATTAATAATGAGCATGGAAGAATTTAGCTGCAATAAAAGTATGGCTGATCAAATTTTATCTTTCTGTGAAAATAATTCTTTAGGGCTCATTCACACTAATGTCTAGGGGGTGGTAAAACCCTACTGGTTGAGCTGTGCATTTTCCACTTCAACTTTGGAAGATTTAACCCCTTCACGACCAGGACATTTTTGCGATACGGTGCTGCAATATCTGAAAATTGTGCAGGCATGCGATGCTGTACACAAATAAAATTGATTTCATTTTTCCCCACAAATGAAGCTTTCTTTTGGTGGTATTTGATCACTTATGTGGTTTTTATTTTTTGCACTATAAACAAAATAAACCCGACAATTTTGAAAATTAATTAATCTTTTTTTTTTCTTCCTGCTATAAAACACATCCAATAAAATCAAATCTTCAAAAATTTAGGACAATATGTATTCTGCTACATATTTCTGTAAAAAAAAAAAATCGCAAACAGCGAATATTGATTGGTTTGCGCAAAAGTTATAGCGTCTTTTTTTTTTTTTACTTGTAATAGCGGCAATTAGCGACTTATAGTAGGACTCCACTATTGGACAAATCGGACACTAAATGACACTTTTGACACTTTGTGGGGACCAGTCACACTAATACAACGATCAGTGCTAAAAAATATGCACTTCCACTGTATTAATGACACTAATGACACTGGCAGGGAAAGGGTTAACAGCAGGGGCGATCAAAGGGTTAAATGAGTTCCTAGCAAGTGCTTACTCACTGTGTGGGAGGTGCTTCTACTAAGGGAAGGCAAAAAAACGGTGTTCCTGCTTAGCAGAAACACAGGATCTATGTATTCCCTACTGACAGAACGGCCGTCTGCCTTGTTTACATAGGCAGACAGCTGTTCTCCCCCTGAAATTAACAATCGGCGGGTACCTGTGGCTGGGCTCCTGCTGTGTGTGATCACAGCAGAAGCCGGTTGCCACCAGTGCATGCACCCCAGACCTGGAAGTGTCAGATCACATACTAGGTACATGATCGGGCACAGAGCGGCTGCCGTGCCTCAGTAAATGTGTGGTAGGCGATCGGGAAGTGGTTTACCTTTTCTCGCCAGCCGTGCGCATATATGTGGCCTCTTAGCGGGTGGGCCTTAATGCCAAGATGTCACATATATGTGGCCCTATGTAAACATCTTTCTGCGCACGCCGATGAGCAGCACAAAGACCGCTGGGAACCAGAAAGCTCCCAATGCATAATTTCAATCGGGAGGATTCCAGTAGCCAATCACAGTGGTCACATGATCAGAATGCCTGCCTCCGCCTCCTGGCATTTAGAACCTCTTAAAGGACCGGGAAGGGGTTAAAGTCCAACTAGGGACAGCAAAAAAATGTTTTGAAAAAAGCTGGAATGGGTTGGAGTTTTTGGTTGGTTTTACTGCCGATTTCTCTTTATTCCTTCTTTGGACAGGAAGTGATGAGAAATGTCCAATAAGAACACCAAAAAAAAAGGAAAAATTGTATTAAATACTTGCCATAATTTGTCTTTCCTGGTGCCAATCCAAGACAGCATACATATGGTTGTTTGCTGCAATGTTGGTGCCAGGATAACAGAAACTTGTAACAAATACTTACCATCATTTTTCTTTCCTGGTGCCAATCCATGACAGAATACTACCACATGTATGCTGCCATGCTGGTGCAAGGAAAACACATTTATGGTAGAGAAACAAACTTCTGACAATGTCTTTATGACCTCTTGCATCTTGAAGTTTTTTCTTGATTGACACAAGGTCACGTACTGAGGAAAAATCTTTCAAATTAGGTGAAAGACATAAACATTTTTTTTTTGGGCTGGAGTTATGCTGCGTACACACGATCATTTTTCAGCATGAAAAAAACGACGTTTTTAAAAAACGTCATTTAAAATGATCGTGTGTGTGTGCTTCACATCGTTTTTCGGCTTCTGAAAAATGACAAAAAAAAAACGAACATGCTGCATTTTTTAACGTCGTTTTAAAAAATGTTGTTTTTCGGGTTGTAAAAAATGATCGTGTGTGGGCTAAAATGACGTTTGAAACCCGCGCTTGCTCAGAAGCAAGTTATGCGACGGGAGCGCTCGTTCAGATGTAAGCACATTCATCACGCTGTGACAGACAGAAACACGCAAATCGTGTTTTACTGACACGGAATCAGCTAAAGCAGTCCAAAGGCAAATAGAACTTCCCCTTTAGAGTGTCGTTGTACGTGTTGTACGTCACCGCGCTTTTTTTAATATTTTTTAAAAAACGATGGTGTGTGGGCAACGTCGTTTTTAATGATGAAGTTGGAAAAACTTAGTTTTTTGGACATGCTGAAAAACAACGTTTATTTACATGCCGAAAAATGATCGTGTGTACTCGGCATAAGACTTTAGATGGTTTCAGATATGATATCCATACATAAGGATAGTTTTTATTTATGTAGAAAATTCAGTGGAAAGATATTTCCTTTAAAAGACTCACCTTTTATAAATCTCCCTGGAATAATACTTACCTTCCTCCTGCATCCTGTGATTTTTCCTCCAGCAAGGAACCAACCAGCTAATCTTCATGACCCTCAAAATGCGTTGTGCGTCTGGTGGTATTCTGCACAGTTTACGCTTGTGTTTATCCTCCCTATCCTCCCTGTGAATACAATGGATTACCTTTTTACTATTTAATAAAGAGTCATACAGTAGTGCACTAGGCTGATGTGCCTTCTTCCCTTGCTTATGTTTTAGATTTGGCTTTTACTAAACCGAAGAGGACAGCAAGGCTTCAGTGCTAATATTGGTGGTTCCAGTTGGTGGAAACATACAGAGGTTTATTTGGTTGCCCAAGATGGAAGATTGTCTACTTGGGCTCCATGAAGAATGTACTGGCAGGAAGAGTGTCCTACCTGTATTGCTGAGTCAGACATTGTTAAATGTATCTGATATAGTTATGTGTGAAACGGTTATGTATGAAAATACACAAGCCTTTAATGTTTTTAAAGCTAAATTCCAGGTATGGATATTGGTTCTGGATCCTGGTAGAAGATTCAAATCATTGTAGCAGATGTCGTTATTACAGTGATCTCTGCCAGCTTCTGGCCCCCATAGACCACTTTTCCGTTTTACACATGCCAGCTTCTGGGTCCTGTGCCAAGTGACTGCCTTGCTGCTTGAAGTCCCTCGCTCAGCATGCATGCCATTCAGAGAACACACTGCTTTCTCTCTAAAAATGCAAAGTGTTCTCTGATTTGTTGAAGTGGAGAGGCGGGGGCGGTGACATCACAATAGATATCAAATATGATTTTGACCTTATGTCTATTCTCCTTACCGCACCTCTCATTATAGTGGTGTTTAGAATCTAACTGGTCATTTTTCTTATAAATTCAGGCAAATGCTTGTTATGAATGTAATTATAATAACTGGGATAATGGATTATGTCCAGCCTTTGAGAGTTTAGAGATGTATGAAAAGGACAGTTTTAGGTCAAGTATAGCCACACCCCACGTGTGTATTGATTCTAAATGATTTAAGACAACCCAGAGGCGGCTCTTTAATTAGGCAAATTAGGCGGTCGCCTAAGGCCTCGCACTCACAGGGGCCTCGCGGCCGCCTAACTTTCCCAATGCGTTACCCCAGTTTTGAGGGACAGGGGACCTTAACGCTGCTGTGCTCAGGCAGGGTTAAGAGCCCTGATTTAGGAGCGAGCCGCCAGCATCCCTAACAACCAGTGAATATCGGTGACACCGTCCCTTGTGACGTCAATGACCCAGCATGCCCTCCGTCAATGACGTCACAAGGGGGCGGGTTCACCAGGTGACATCACTGGGTGGCCCCGCCCCTTAGTTATTAAAGAGCAGGATCTGGTGGGCCGCCTTGTTAAAGGGGGCTTACAGATTCTGATAAGCCCCCTGCCGGCAGACCTCCACAACCAATGGCCAGGGTTGTGGGGAAGAGGCTCTTGGCCTTGAACTATTTTTCCCATCATGGGCGAGAGTGGGGCCCCATGTCGAGTTTTGCCTAAGGCCTCACAAAGCCTAGAGCCGCCTCTGAGACAACCAATTACAAGTCTCTTTCTTAATGGCGTTTTTTGAGCCAGATGGTGATCAGGATACATTGTTGAATGCTCTGCTAGAGGTCTTATGACATGCCAGTTATATTGTGTTGTTTGCTTAGATGTTTTTGGAGTATTTTCAGACTCTGTTAAGTACTATTATGCATTCCAACCTGATCTGCTTAGCTGGTTATTTTTTAGTGTTGGGGAGTTCAACTTTGTGGCTTTTAAGAAATGTTGTCCTGTACTGCAGCACAAGCATCAGAATTACTTCTAAATATTTTGTTGAAGACTTGTGAGTTTTGGGAAAATGAGGGTATCACTGTGCCAGGGATGGACAGGCCATCGGGATTATCGGGAGATTCCCAGTGGGCCGATGGCTCAGTGGGCCGGTCGGAGGTCAACGGCGATCTACCTGTCAATCGTCGACAGCGGGCGCCTGACGGGTAGATCGAGATTTAGCGAGCATGCAGAATAGCGCAGGAAACATGTGTAATATGTTCTCTCTCCTGTCTTGGAACTCACACTGCTCCCTGGTGGCCCCTCCTCTCTTCTCGTCCATCCCCATTTGCTTGTGACATCATCTGGGATGGACTAAAAGAGAGGGGGCCGCCGGGGGGCCGTGTGAGTGCCGTTGCAGGAGAGAGAACATATTACACATGCTTCCTGCGCTACTCTGCATGCTGGCTAGTAAACGATGTGCACCATAATGTGCCCCGTGCCCTGATGTGCCCCATGCCCCGATGTGCTGTGCCTCAATGTGGTGTGCCTCAGTGTGGTGTGCCCTGATGTGCTGTGATGGGCCCTGATGTGATGTGCCCTGTACGTGTTGTGTCCTGATGTGCCCGTGCCCTGATGTGCTGTGCCCTGTACCCTGATGTGCTGTGCCCTGATGTGCTGAGCTCTGTACCGTGCCCTGATGTGCACTGTACCCTGATGTGTTGTGCCCTGGGCCGGTCTGGATGAAGTCCAGGGCCACATTTTTGTCCCAGTCAAGCCCTGCACCGTGCTCAATATGAATTCCATATCTCCTCACTCAGTTTGGGATTCATCAAACCGCCTTGTTCTACTTTAATAAGGGTGTATATCACTTCTTTATTAGGTCAGTAACATTATAGCAGCCAGGGCATGCAGTTTAAAGCCCTATTCTAATTGATAATAGAGTTCCATTAGTGTGGATGATAAACAGATTTCAAACAGCGTGTGATCCCTCAGTTAACGGTAACTGGTAAGGGTTCCAGGAGTCTGAAGGAACCTTCTGTTGGTTCACTAGGTTAATATGCCTGATCCGAGATCTGTGGTAAACTTTCTCTCACAGATTGGTCTGTTCAGGGTTAAATTCTACTTTGAGCAAATGGGTAAACTCATCAAAATATATAAAATATTGAATTGTTCCTAGTTTAGAGCGTTTTGTCGGTTTTCATTATATATTTTTAGAATTTAAATAATTTGATGACAGAACAAAGCAATAATTATATTACCAACTATAACCTGGATATGTATGTGTAATCCATCAGAAGAAGATTGGAAATAATGCATTACCATGTGCATACTATAGATTCTAGGAATGGCATATTTCATTGTTCTTTGCATCTCCTGTCTGTGTGTCAACAATTAATGGCATCATATGGAAATAAACTATCCTGCTTTACATTTCCTGCCAAGATTATGTTATATATTCCCTTCTGTTTTAAGAAATATATAGTAATTTATTTTTATAGCACAATCTAGCTATGTTTCAATTAAAAACTATCCATGGACACACAAACCTTTTTATGTAATAGTTTTCCAGTTCTTATATCTAAGCATTTGTTCAGAACTGTTATCAACCACTAAAGAGGGGTGAAGCTTTCCCTCTAATGTAATGTTATTTCTAACAGACTGGCCACCGAGAAAGTAAACTATGTTTGTGGCCCCAGACCCAAAGATGTCATAGCAGAAGTACTAGTGAGTCAGTGACTTATCACAGAGGTTGTGAGAAAAAAAAAAGCCACATCGGTGGTTTGCAAGAAAATTGCCACAGATGAGAGACTTGGGTGTGACCGTACATGTCACAATATGGTTGTAGAATAGGGGCCCCATATTAACATCTGGACAACTGGGAAGAGGACAGATTGGCCTAATATATTGGAGAAAAATTGGATGCTAAGCAGAGAGTCATGAGATGCTATGCAAACCATGGACTGATGCTTGGACCCTTGGGATACAAAGACAAATGGAATATCCCGAAAGAGGTGTGTATCCTCGGCATAAGGTCCATGTCAAAGCAGGGTTGTAAACTGTGTACGGGACGCCTGGGATGGGTCCTGGACTGGAGACACAGTATGTGTCCCTATTATTTGGGTTATGGTCTTTTTAAGGGGGATGACTTGAAGGCAATTTTTGAGTATTCACATGTTCTCACCCATGCAGGATAAGTGCTTTTGGGGCAGTCGGGTTGGAGAAGAGGAGACTGATTTACAGTGACCTCAAGATTTGTAAGTCCTCATTTGGGACCCAGAATTCAGAGTCTCACAGAGTTTTCATTCATTTAAATGACAATACAAACTGTTTATTTTTACAAATGGCTGGTTGGGGATCCTGGGTTCTCCATATTACAGCTGTAAAAAAAAGTAAGTTGCACAACAGTGTATACAATACCCCTTATGTACCACTGGTAGTACTTAACCTCACTGTAGGTTGGAAACTAGAGGGCTCAGGATATCTGAAAGAAGTTACTTGTGGGGAAATATATTAACTCTAGTGTCTGCAAGCTGTGGCAGATACCAAAGGTAGCCTGATACAGTAAATATGTGTTTGTGTGTTTTCCACTAGAAACTTTGGAGAAGGTAACATCCCAACTGATTTTTGATCATGTAGGCTGGTGGAACATGTTCTATATTTCTCTATACAGGCGACACTCAGAGGCAGCAAAGGTTTTGATTGTGGTACTGAGCTAAGTTTTCTTTCCTCCACATTCTTAAAGCGGTGGTTCACCCTCCATGACAACATTTTACCATAAAATGAGGCATAGTAGCGCGAGCTACAGTATGCCTGTCTTTATTTTTTTAGCCCCGTACTCACTGTGCAATCGTAGAGACAAGATTCCGACTCCCCGCGGGGAATGGGCATTCCTATGGAGAGGGAAGGTGATTGACGGCCGGCTCTGGCACGTCACGCTCCCTGAAGACAGCCGGAACAGGTCTCGGCTCTTCACGGCGCTATACGGCGCCTGCGCACAGACTATGCGCAGGCGCCGTGAAGAGCCAAGTTCTATTTCGGCTATTTCCGGAGAAGCGTGACGTGCCAGAGCCGGCCGTCAATCACCTTCCCTCTCCATAGGAACGCCCATTCCACGAGGGGAGTCGGAATCTTGTCTCTACGATTGCACAGTGAGTACGGGGCTAAAAAAATAAAGACAGGCATACTGTAGCTCGCGCTACTATGCCTAATTTTATGCTAGAGGAAAAAAATATATATATTTTTTTATTGATAGGGTGAACCCCCGCTTTAACCACGTCCTTTTCAGTAGACAGTTGGGTATTTTAGGTAGGAATCATCATATGTTGGTTTAGCCTTAAGATGAATAGAAAAAATATCCAAGCAGCCTAGTTGACAATCCATCTGATTTTAAACTTTCGAAATCGAAGTCCGTATAAGTCTAAGCAGATGTACACATGTACACATGAGTGTCGGGTTGTGAGTTATTAGTCCACTGGAATTTTTACTCCATTTTGAAAATCAACTGACTGATGTATTTGTGTGCTAAACGGGATTGTTCATTTTTTTAAGAGGAGAAAGGGAACGATTTCTCACCAGTGAGAGATTTTCTAGTGTGTTAACAAACGGTTGCAATTTTACCTGGTTAACAGCTCCTATACCTCTAAATTAGTAAAAGTCGTACTGATTCAGCATGTATAGAACCAACAAATGTATAGAACCAACAAATAGATGGTATCCTAAAAAAGATACTACCCATTCAGTCAGGTGCTTAAGCAACATCCCCATCCAGCTCTCAGAGCCTGAAATATTAAAGTAAAACTTCACACAAAACGGGAAGTTATGTTTTTTTTTTTGCCTCCACCACCCTCCTCAATCACATTTGAGCACTTTTTTGGGGGGACCACAACACCCTTCACACACATACAATGATGCAGAGAGCCTCACACCATAACACTAGTGACACTTTCTGCATCACCGAGGACCGCCCAGCACTGGGGGAGATCCAAAGAAAAAGAGGACTCACGTGTGCATTACATGGCCAGCCTGATGTTAGCCAAAAAAGCTAAGTATGAATAAAAAGCAAGAGGTACAGCCAAGGGGCATTCAGCGGCAGGAGTAAGAACTAGGTATACTAAAATTTGCCACTCAATTCAACAAGTTTTAATGTATCTTGTTGCAGCTTGCCTTAAGTGCTAAATAGCAAGCCTTACATCATGCAGCCTGATAAATCAGGACCAATGTGTTTACCGTACATAAACAGATGTTAGGTGCAATAAGTGTATTGTTGATGAAATGTCATCATTGTTATAGCGGCACACGACAGAACAGTTTTTGGCTGTTACTGACTTTCACAAAATACTAATGGTAACAAAGCAGCGGGCAGCAGGCCAGTTTTGCTTTTGCTACCAATCAGATTGTGTTTGACATCTTTCTAAAGAAAGACGGCATCTGATTGGTAGCTAGGGGGTCAGCTACTATTTTCCTTTCCTCCATATTTTGTACACGAGGCATAGTGTTTTTTATTGTTGTGGTGATTTTCTGTGGCTTTCAGCTATGTATTATTACGTAGTCACAGTTATTTATTTTTTGTTCCTGTGGGATAAAGCACACACCACCAATCTGGATAAAGTTGAATCCATCATAAATTGTTCAGATTACTCATATTAATTGACGGAACAAAGTGTGTTGTTGACATTAGCCTGATTCCAACAATAAGCAGACACAGATACTTATCTCTGAGATTTATATTCAGTATGGGGACACTGGTAGTTTACTTACTAAGGGAGAATGTTTTTTTACTTAGCTATGTGAATTTGTGTTCACTTTGAACGCCCAATCACATACAGAGGAATGCAGAATAAACTGACATGATTGGATGATTGATGTGAATACAGCTTATAGTGCATGTAAAGGATTTATTTTTTTCTGTTAGCATTGAACAGAGTAAAGGGTGGGTTACACTTTCTGTAAAGATTTTTTTGCTAAATGATCTGTGATTGAAACACCACACCGCAGGTTAATCATCCAGATACAGATTTATTTAAATGTATGATTAAATAGAAGACTTTATAACAGAGCCAACACGTTTCAGGGCTGAACCAAATTAAAGGGTTGTTCATCTTTTCACAGAAGATGAAATGGTGAACTAACTCACTTCACCTTTCCCACACCCCCAGGCCCTACTGCACTTATCTCCATCATTGATTAGCTTCTGCTGCCCGTGTGTGGGTGTTCAGGCATCTGAAAAATGCAGTACACAGCCTAGAGGCTGAGTAGCATCATAATGCCCACAATGGTGGGCATTGGTCAGCCCTGACATGTGACTGCGCTGACCAATGAGAATCTCTCTAAGTTGTCCCGGAAGAAAGAGAGGTGTAGAAGGGTGTGGCATTAAAATGCCCAGACCACTACATAAGCTAGCTTGGGTAGTGAAAGATAATCATACACAGAGGTAAGTGCTGTAGGGACGTTGTGAATTAGTTCACCTTTTAATATTTTGAGTGTAGTGCTACAACCGTAAGGGCCGCTGAGTGATGCTTATCCTCTGGAACTGCCTTGACGTTGCAAACACCTCGACTCCTCTGACACTCTAGGTTCAGACATGAATTTGACAAACACTGGTTAGTAACCTTGTAACAAACAGTACCCAGCTCAAAATAAAGGCAACGAACGTGGGTTTCAAACACTGCTGTATTGATGGCGGGCAGTGTGGATACCTCTATGCCTCTGGGCGCTAATGACAGCTGTGTAGATGAGTGTCTGGCACTGGCATATGTAGTGTCACTGAACCTCTCACGCAGATCAATCTGTGGACTGCTGCTTGTGTGAGGCTGGATCGCTGGATCTCAGTGCAGCTGCGAGCAGAACTGGGGTCCTGACTAACCTCTCAGATGTCCCCAGGCCAAGAGAACGAGCCTTCCAGTTACAGTCAAATTTATAGATTATCCCAGAATCCAGTAGTTTTAGCCCTGGTTCACACTGGGCTGCGGGAGTGAAGCCGTGCGAGTTCAGCTGAACTCGCACGGCTTCACTCCCGCTGGCAGTCCCGATTTCGGCCGCGATTTAAGAGACATCTGTGCAGGTTTCTGCACAGATGTCTATGTAAATCGCGGCCCTAAATCGCAAAAAGTAGTACAGGAACTACTTTTTGAAATCGGTGCAGCGCCGCAGATGCGGCGTCGCACCGATTAGGACAGTGTCATTGCCGACAATTGCCGGCAAATGCCGCCGATTTGAGATGCGATTTCACATGTGAAATCGTATCTCATATCGAAGCAAAACGCACCCAGTGTGAACCTGGGCTCAAAGTGGCTTCAATATTCAGTAAATGTTAGCTACGGGACCACAAATCCCCAAATACTCTGCTTCAAGACACCAAGAGCAATCTCCCTCTAGAGGCAGAAGACTATGCAATGACCTCATCCATGAGCAGTAAAATAAACAGTCACTGTTTTTTTTTGGCAAAGTCTCCCCTCCCCCATTTTTTAGTAGCCCCGCACCTGGCTACATGTGAAAAGGTGAACCTACTCTGTAAATATTAAAGCACAGTATTTTTTAGCAGCTTTTCTGAGCAGTTTAAGTCAAACACTGTGCTTTAACACTTAATTGGTCCAAATAACACACTTAAAGCATAACTCTTTTGTTGAGGAAAAAAATCATTCCCTTCTGGTTGATCTATGTACACTGCAAGGATTTTAACAAACTTTGTTGCAGATTCCTACCCTTTGTTATTCTGAAGAAATTACTGTTTGTTCCTCTGTTCTCCTGTGCTTAGTGAGTCTAATGTGAGTGGTTTCATAATTATCAACCAGCTGTAGGGCTCTAATGAGGAAAACTGCAGGGCCTGCATCCCTTTAGACGTGATTTTCTATTGGGAGTATCTTCCGAAAAATTTAATTTTTGTTGCAGGGGGATGAGAAAAATCTGACTTGTATCTTAGTGTAGACATCTGGGAAAATCAGTGAGCCAATCACACAAGCAGGACATTATGTTTCTGGGGGTGTTCTGTACACATTCTGTGTACAGAAAACCTCCAGGTAGCCATATTGCATTGCATTTTACAGAAAATTACAGAGCTGCAAATTGAAAAGGAAAGGTAATTTTTAATAACATTCATTTACAATATGACATGCGTCACAATTGTATTTGCTATATTTTAAGTGGAAGTTAAAATGGAATTACCCTTTAACTCTTAATTCAGTGCAGTCCATATATTGTTTCCTATCTTCAATCCCTGATGAAGGAAGCAGTTTCTAGCCCCCGAAACACATTTTCTCTGTTATAAGATCCTCTATTCTATCATACTATACATCAGAATAAATTACTGGTATGTAATAAAACAACCTGGACGATTAACCTGTGGTGTGGTGTCCTAAGTCCTATGTTCTGAAGCTGGATGGGCTGCCGATATGTACATTTGCAAAACATTATGTTATGTCTGAGTCAAGGCCTAAAGTGAACAGTGCTTTGCCTAGGCATTGAAGTTGGCACAGGCTAACTTAAATAGAGGACCCCACTGCTTATACTTAACTTCCCTTTGTTTCCATGCCATTTGCCGGCAATAGCAAGACCTGTGTAAGCACCATTGGGTCACTCACACTACTAGTACTGTATGTGCTGATCACAAAGCACCAGCACTGTAATGTAGTAGAAAAGAGAGGGAGTCAAATGCTCTTCTACACCAGAAGAACTAAGTATGTCACTTCCCTGCCTGGCTAAATAGAGAAGCAGGTAATGGTGAGCATAAGCAGTTAAGGGGGGCTGACGTGTTCCATTAGCAGCTATAGGGAGGAGGAGAAGAAGAACTGGTCATGTACCACTCTACACTGTTTTTCTCAGGGGTCAAGTCCTGGGAAAAAATGGCGGATGCGCGGTTGCACTGTCGGCCCGCAGCCATATTTTTTAGGGGCGCTGCTGCCCATAACGGACATTTACGGGCAGCCTGAAAAAGGGCTGTAATTTACAGGCTGCACCTAAATTAATGGGTGGTTGGCAACACTGGCCTCAATCAATGTGCGGCACTTACTATTGCGAGCTGTGTCAACGGCTGCTGGTGTAGCACCTGCTACACAGCTTGCATATTTCAAAGGCCAGTCCTGCAGGACATGGCTGCTAACAGGAATGAAGTTCCTGCTGTGGAAAAAGTACAGCCTTTCCCATGTGTTCCTGCAGGACTCAAGCCCTGGTTTTTCCTAACTCTTCCACTGGGTTATTATGACTGTTGTAGCAATCGAATTCATAAGCAGCAATAACTGAACATTAGTGATCAGAAACCAGGAACAGAGGTGGAGGAGTTGCCCGCAGCACCTAACATTATTTATTGTTTAATAGTCTCATCTACCCTGTAATGCTGCAAAACCCTACCTTGGCTCGAATTTACTTTGCTACAATTATACATTTGTCAGAAAGTGTGTGTCTTTCTTTTTCACATACTTGCATTGGAATTATTTTATGTCACCAGTATCAATGGAGCTTCCATAGCCTTTAATGTTTAGTACATATTATTATTATTTATAAATAGTTAATACAATATATTTTTTTGTATTTTTAGAGCTGGAGTAATTGATGTCAGCCAGGAGAAAAGCAACATCCTCTTACCATTTACTGTATAAGATCTCCCTTTCAGGCACAGCACCTAAGTATAGTTAACGGCTCACGCCACCTTTGGGACTATGTTACACCCACATTTAGGGTATAACATGGTGCAAATGGGACCTCCCGCCAGATTTGGTCAGGTTAAATTCTTTGTCTTGTTTTATATTTTTGTTGGGGTGTATGTGTCCAATTAGGAGAATTCCCTTTGTTCCTTGTCTTGAAGACACGAGAGGAAATTAGAGAAAATCTCTGTAAAATAAAGCCCCTTTCACACAGGCTGTTAGAACAGGTCCACCTGTCAGTTTTTCAGACAGACCTGATCGGACCCTCCAGTCTCTCATATGGAGCGGTGGATCCGCTGACATCTATCGTCATCTGATCTTATCCTGTCTGCCAAAAACAGATGGATGGTGGTTCTATTCTTCATCTGTCTGTCAGATCAGAACGGATGACATCAGTTGGAAATGGAGAGGTGGTCCATTTCCATCATATTTCCCCATAGAGGAGAGTGGCACCATGTCCATGTCTGCTCTGCATAACAAAGCAGACATGAACCTGTCATCCACCTGCTCAGTGGGGATCAGCGGAGGGATCCCCTGCTGAGCAAGCGGATTCTGCTTAGCGGGGGCATCCGTGAGGAAGGGGCCTGATGGGAAATCCACTCTCAGTCAGTAACCATTTAGATAAATCTCCTTATTGGAAGATCTCCACTCTATGCATGTTCCAGTGTCAACTGTTAAACTTTGAATTTGCTATTGCTTCCTGGCCTAATTTACAATTACTTAGAGGTTCGAAATACGGTACTTTAAATTGTCCTTTTTTAGATACATATTTAAACTGTATCTTTTTAATCCTGATTGACAGATTTAATATATCAAATAAAGTAAACTGCAGGCTGGTCTGTTTCTATTTTTGTTTTTACAGCAGCCGTGAAGGGGAACAAAACAGTGGAACTGAGAGTGGACACTAAGCAGGCCTTATGTGCTATCACATGTTATCCCCGTGTTTGCGTGGGTTTCCTCCAGGTACTCTGGTTTCCACAACCCAAAAACATGCTGGTAGGTTAATTGGCATCTGGACCTAGAGTGTGTGTTTTGTATGACTGTGGTAGGGGCTATCACTTTAAAAAGGAACAAATGTGAAAGGTGTCCTGTAATATGTTAGCACTATAGTAATATGCGAAATAATGTTTAATTGAATATATATATATATATATATATATATATATATAAAATCAATTATTAATCAATGTCACCATTGTTCTAGGTAAATATATTTCTAAAGGTGCTATTGGAAAAAATGTTACTGCGCTGATCTAATTATCCAAAAAGTGCAATTTCATAAAGTGCTATTAAGCTGTGAACTAAATTAGTGCACCAACAGCCGTAGATAAAGTGCCATATCAAGTACAACGACATAATTGATATATTATATGAATAAACGTACGTGAGTCTATCACGCTATACCAAAAAATAATAAATATATAAATAAATAAATGGATGTTACAAAAAATGTGCAATAAACGAAACAACAGCGGTTAATTGTCAACATGGAATATCAAGGGACAAAATCACTGCACGTTGTGCTCCTGTTGTGGAAATGTTACCGCTGATAGTGCTACTTATGTGAAATGAGTACCAGAAAAAAAATATATATATATTACATTTCAAAGTCCCATAAATAACTAGTAAATGTGCAAACAGCACTAAAAAAGTTCAATAATGGAACAGCAAACAATTTCGCAATTGAGCGATGGATTCCAATGTGGTAAGTAGGGAGGGGTTCAATGCTGGTAGTGCTTATTGCGCGAAGTGAATAATTAAAGGTGCAGCTGTCTCTTCCACCCGACAAACATGTGCCACCATCACCAACGGCTAGACTGAACACTCACCAGACCCCAAATAGTAAAGGCCACAAAATGGTTTATTTTCTGACCGCCACTGGGTATATCCTCCTTCTCCCTTTTTCAAGAATTTCCTTATTGCCTAAAAAACAAGGGGCTCATCATAGTGTAGTATTTAAAAAAACGTATTTATTAAAATAATAAAAACAGTGCACTTACAAGAAAAGTGCCTCTGACCGGCACTGAGTATCTCTGGCAGTGTCAAGCGTTATAGCCGCTGACCAGCGTTTGTGTTGTTACTCGAGTGGTGTGCATCCTTCGCTCCTGTTCCCCTGTATGTCTACAGATGGTTCCAACGCGCTGGTGCACTCCCCCTTCGTGTGTGTCCAAACAGCTTCTACGCGTTTCGCAATACTTGCATCATCAGGAAAGCTCTATTGACTAGGTGCTATTGACATGGAATTTAACAACCCATGCAATCAATACATACAAACCAACCAAAGCAAATAAGTTCAGAAATTAAGTTTCAGTATGTCTAATAAAATGGAATGAAACAGGGAAAAGGTATTGAACACACTAACAATACTGAAATGTATTTAATACTTTGTACAAAATGATTTTGGCCCATTCTTCCACACAGTCTTCAAATCTTGAAGGTATAATGGTCCTCGTCTATGAACTCTGATCTTTAGTTCTTTCCATAGATTTTCTATTGGATTCAAGTCAGTCGATTGGCTGGGCCATTCTAGCAGTTTTATTTTCTTTCTTGGAAACCAATTGAGAGTTTCCTTGGCTTTGTGTTTGGGATCATTGTCTTGCTGAAATGTCCTCCCTCATTTCATCATCCTGGTAGATGGCAGCAGATTTTTATCAAGAATGTTTGCTACATTTTTCCATTCCTCCAATGATATGCAGTTTGCCAGTACCATATGCTGAAAAACAGCCCCACACCATGATGTTCCCACCTCCAAACTTCACTGTTGGTATGGTGGTGTTTTTGGGGTGATGTGCAGTGCCATTTGACCTCCAAACATGGTGTTTATTAACCACTTGCTTACTGGGCACATAAACCCCCTTTGTGCCCAGGCGAAATTTCAGCTTCCGGCACTGCGTCGCTTTAACTGACAATTGCGCGGTCGTGCGACGTGGCTCCCAAACAAAATTGGCGTCCTTTTTTCCCCACAAATAGAGCTTTATTTTGGTGGTATTTGATCACCTCTGCGGTTTTTATTTTTTGCGCTATAAACAAAAAAGGAGCGACAATTTAAAAAAATATATATATATTTTTTTACCGGTTGCTATAATAAATATCCCAATTTTTTTTTAAAAAAACTATTTTTTTTCTCAGTTAAGGCCGATACGTATTTTTCGACGTATTTTTGTAAAAAAAAAAAAAAAAATCGCAATAAGCGACTGGTTTGCGCAAAAGTTATAGTGCCTACAAAATGGGGGATAGATTTATGTTTTTTTTTTTTTTTACTTGTAATGGCGGCGATTTGCGATTTTTTTGTCAGGGCTGCGATATTGCAGAGGACGTATCGGACACTTTTGACAAAATTTTGGGACCGTTCACATTTATACAGCGATCAGTGCTATAAAAATGCACTAATTACTGTATAAATGTGACTGGCAGTGAAGAGGTTAACACTAGGGGGTGAGGAAGGCGTTAAATGTATTCCCTCATTGTGTTCTTACTGTGTGGGGGGAGGGGACTGACTGTGGGAGGTGACCGATGCTGTGTCCCTATGTAAAGGGACACCGATCGGTCTCCTCTCTCCCTCACAGCACGTGGAGCTCTGTGTTTACACACAGAGCTCCACGTCCTGCTGTGTTACCGTCAATCGCGGGTGTCTGACGGACATCGCGGCTGCCAGACACTCGCATCGGCTCCCGAGCGATGCGCTGGGCACGTTGTTTCCCCGCTGCGCGCCCCCAGTGGCGCGCACAGGGAACAACAACAGCAGGACGTCCAGGGACGTCCACCCGGCACTTGAGAGCCGCGCTGTGGACGTCTTTCGACCATAGCGCAGATCTCAAGTGGTTAAGGCATCCAAAGAGTGTCTCATCTGACCGGACTATATTCAGGCTTGTCTAAATGTTGTGCCACAAATTTTAACCACTTGAGCACCGGGCCATCGTCAAATGACGGCTTCACGGTGACTCTGAATATTCAACAGGACGTCTATTGACGTCCTGTATTCCTCCGGCCACTGGGGGGCGCGCGAGCGCGCCCGGCGCGTCCCCGAGATGCCAATGCGCGTGCCTGGCGGTCGCGATGTCCGCCAGGTACCCGCGATCGGTAACGACAGAGCAGGGACGTGGAGCTCTGTGTGTAAACACAGAGCTCCACGTCCTGTCAGGGGAGAGAGGAGACCGATCTGTGTCCCTTGTACATAGGGACATAGATCGGTCACCTCCCCCAGTCACCCCCCTTCCCCCACAGTTAGAACACAATACAGGTATACATATTAACCCCTCCCTCACCCCCTAGTGTTAATCCCTTAAATGCCAGTCACATTTATACAGTAATTAGTGCATATTTATCGCATTAATCGCTGTATAAATGTGAATGGCGCCAAAAACGTGTCAAAAGTGTCCGATGTGTTCGCCGCAATGTCACGGTGACAGTAAAAAAATCGCAAATCGCCGCCAATACTAGTAAAAAAATTAATAAAATAAAAATGCCATAAATCTATCACCTATTTTGTAAACGCTTTAACTTTTGCGCAAACCAATCAATATATGATCATTGCGATTTTTTTTACCAAAAATATGTAGAAGAATACGTATCGGCCTAAACTGAGGAAAAAAAATGTTTTTTAAAAAAAATTGTGATATTTATTAAATCAAAAAGTAAAAAATATTGTGTTTTTTTTTTAAATTGTCACTCTTCTTTTGTTTATAGCGCAAAAAATAAAAACCGCAGAGGTGATCAAATACCACCAAAAGAAAGCTCTATTTGTGGGAACAAAATGATAAAAAAATTGTTTGGGTACAGTGTAGCACGACCGCGCAATTGTCATTCAAAGTGCGACAGTGCTGAAAGCTGAAAATTGGCTTGGGCAGGAAGGTGCGTAAGTGCCCGGTATGGAAGTGGTTAAATGAACTTCAACATGCTTTTTCTACAGCAATGTGGTCTTGCATGGTGAGCGCGCATACAGGCCATGGCCGTTAAGTGCATAACTTATATTTTTTTTTAAACAATTGTACCTGCTAATTCCAGGTCTTTCAGAAGCTCTCCACAAGTGGTCCTTGGCTCTTGGACAACTCTTCTGATAATTCTTTTCATTCCTCTGTCAGAAATATTGAGGGGAGCACCTGGTTATGGCAGGTTTATGGTGAAAATATATTCTTTCCACTTCTGGATTATGGTCCTAGCAGTGCTCACTAGAATATTCAGAATTGTATTAATCCTTCTGTAACTAATACCATCAGTATGCTTTGCAACAATAAGGTTGCAAAGGTCTTAAAAGAGCTATTTACTTTTACCCATCGTTAGATGTTTCTTGTGTGACACCTTGGTAATGAGGCACCTTTTTATAGGCCATCAGTTGAGACTGAACCAGCTACATTTACACTGACAAGGGGCAGGATTGCTTTCTAATTTCTAAAAGATTTCAGCTGGTGTCTTGGCTTTCCATGCCTTTTTGCACCTCCCTTTCTTCATGTGTTCAATACTTTTTCCGTGTGTCATTCCATAATATTACACATTTCTTTGTATGTATGGATTGCATTGGTTTCTACCGACGTGGTGAAAATTTCATGTCAATAGCACCTTTAGAAATATATTTACCAAGAATAATGGTGACTTGTTCAATACTTATTGTACCCACTGTATATATTTATATATACACAGCATATATACTTTTTTAGATATTCACTAATAATTTAGATTTTGACATTTTTATAATAAATAGATATTAGTGTCCCTGAAAATAAGCATATACAGTATATTTAATGCATAAACATGGTATGCAAACATTTTAAGCTTGGATTTATTTTGCTATTATCAATGTGTTAGTAATATGATTGTTTATACTTATGTATAACTTATAGCTATATATAATATATAGGTGTGTGTTTGGACATATAGTATCTCAAAAAGGGTGTACATGCACCCTCACATTTTTGTATATATTTTTTTATTTCTTTTCATGTGACAACACTGAAGAAATGACACTTTGCTACAATGTAAAGCAGTGATTGTACAGCTTGTATAACAGTGTAAATTTGCTGTCCCCTCAAAATAACTCTACGCACAGCCATTAAAGTCTAAGGCCCCGTACACACGACAGAGGAACTCGACGTGCTTGGCACGTCGAGTTCCTCGTCGAGTTTTGGGATGAAGCCGCCGAGGAGCTCGGCGGGCCGGCTTCTCCCATAGAAGAACGAGGACAACGAGAAAATAGAGAACATGTTCTCTATTTTCTCGTCGAGTTCCTCGGCGGCTCCATCGAGCCAAAACTGTACAGACGACAGAGATTCTCGGCAGAATCCGGGTTTTGACCGAGTTTCTCGGCGAATTCTGCCGAGAATCTCTGTCGTGTGTACGAGGCCTTAACCGCTGGCAACAAAAGTGAGTACACCCCTAAGTGAAAATGTCCAAATAGGGGCCAGAGTGTCAATATTTTGTGTGGCCACCATTATTTTCCAGCACTGCCTTAACCCTCTTGGGCATGGAGTTCATCAGAGCTTCACAGGATACAACTGGAGTCCTCTTCCACTCTGACATCACAGATCTGGAGGATGTTAGAGACCTTGCGCTCCTCTACCTTCCGTTTGAGGATGCCCCACAGATGCTCAATAGGGTTTTAGCCATGCAGACCAATTTGTTGCCGTGTGTGGCGCATGGTCTGAGCACTGACAGGCTGACCCCCCACTCTTTCAACTTCTGCAGCAATGCTGGCAGCACTCATTTGTCTATTTCCCAAAGACAACCCCTGGATGTGACACTGAGCATGTGAACTCAACTCCTTTGGTCGACCATGGCGAGGCCTGTTCTGAGTGGAACCTGTCCTGTTAAACCGCTGTATGATCTCGGCCGACATGCTGCAGCTCAATTTCAGGGTCTTGGTAATCTTCTTATGGCCTAGGCCATCTTTATGTAGAGCAACAATTCATTTTTTTTCAGAAACCTCAGAGTTATTTGCTATGAGGTGCCATGTTGAATTCCTAGTGACCAGTATGAGAGAATGAGAGCAATAACACCCAATTTAACACACCTGCTCCCCATTCACACCTGAGAACTTGTAACAGTAACATGGCACATGAGACCGGGGAGGGGCAATGGCTAATTGGGCCCAATTTGGACATTTTTGCTTAGGGGTGTACTCACTTTTGTTGCCAGAGGTTTAGACACTAAATTCTGTGTGTTGAGTTATTTTGAGGGGACAGAAAATGTACACTGTTATACAAGCTGTACACTCATTACGTTACATAGCAAAGTGTAATTTCTTCAATATCACAAAAATGTGAGGGGTGTACTAACTTTTGTGAGATACTGTGTGTATATATATATATATATATATACACACACACACATATATATATATATATATATATATATATATATATATATACAATTGGAGCTGCTATATTTGCCTTCTACCTATAAATATTGCTGTGCCTCTTGTTCAGTGTTTTTACTTTTTTTTTAATCTCTGGTCAGTGCTGTGTACGTTCTGGTATGAATTTATATTATAAATACATTTGTTATTAACCACATATTAGATATTAGCCCAATATGTAGATTAAGAACATTTTTCATGATAGTGGTCCTTTAAAGCCTAATTCCAGGCTCAGCCCTCCACCATTACTCCCTGGAGCCACCCCTGTTTTGCTTTATTTATACTCACCTCTTTCCAAAGTCTTCAGGCCATTTGAGTGACATGCTAGGTCCTCTTTATTTTTCAGTCTTCTACTGGAGGTGGGAAGTCCTCCATATTGCAGCGAGTGGTGCTGATGTGATGATGTAAGTGTGGCTCTCTGTATCATTATGCTATGAATAAAGGGTGGTATGATGACAGCCCCTCAGAGGGTAGGCCCATGATGTCCTGCTTCATTATATTGTCTTCAATCTTCTGGGTTGAGTGACGCTGAGTGACTGAGGATATCTAGTGGTGGAAAATAAGTACTATGGGTACAGCTTCAGACTAAAGGTCATTGCAGCAGGAGTTTTTTTTTTTACCAGCTTGGAGACCAAAACATGTAGCCTGGGGTTGAACTTTAGGTTATACACAGCAACTAAGTTGCCATACCAGTTATGTGAAGTGTGAACTCTTAATTCTTTTCACTGCCAGCCATGTTGTCTTTTCTACTGTTGTCCTGTATTTTTACATCTAAAAGAAGAGCTGTGAATCTTCCTCCTGGTTTCATATCTTCTATAGGCTAACATGAAAGACTTACAGGACCAAACACTTAAAGCCGATCTTGCACTTGAATACAATCACCATAATATAGTAGTAGAAAACTAGTAGCCCTGAGTAGATCAGAGCAGGGGAATGACAGATCCATCACAGACTTGAGGTAGCCAGGTGTAAACTGACATAAGTCAGTTTGTACTCCCCTCGGTCCATAGGGGTGAATGAAGGGTTTGATCAGGTCCGCCTGAAAAACTGACAGGTGGACGTTATCAGACCTTTGTGTGAAAGGGGCATAAGATTTCCTTTTATGCCTGTGAGTTGCCCATTTATCAGTAGAGTACATGTAGTATCGATTAAAAGGCTTAATTACATGTCCATTTGGTGCACCTGGATACTGGAAATGGTGGTGGTAATCTCATTACTGGAAGCCTGGGGCTTTATTAGTGTAGTGACCTGGCTCTTCCAAAGACTCATACTGCCGAGCTAGCCTTTAATTCTCTCTTCTAAACAGGAAACTGTTACAATGGAACCGAGATTTATATGAACATTCTATACATCCCGACTGGGAGCCAAAAACACGGTTGTAAAACTCTACACCCACTAATTGTTTTAATGCATGTGGATCAACAGTTAATGGCACAGTAACCTCAAAATTCTACTTTCCTTAAAGTGAGTTAAATCAGACTTTGTAGTCAGCATTTTCTTACTATTTCAGTCCGCTTCTACAAACACCATTAGATTATTTCAAAAAGAACTCCAAAAATATAAATATTACACCTACTTTGGGCCAGCTTGGATCATAGGAATTATGCAAATGCCACCTCCATGTGGTTGATGGTGCAGCTTTAACTTGGGCCACATTCACATGGCAATTTATGCGCGGCTAGGGGTAGATGCCGGCAAGAATAAGTAGACACCATATGCAAGCACCTGAAGCTGTCAGTGGTGGCTGTCAGATTTGTACAAATCAATGACCAGTGCCGCCAGTTTTTGCATTAGCATTAGCCTCTAATCAACTCTGGACGCAGCCAGGGTCAAAGTCTTTGTGCAGTTTTAGCTGCAGCTAATCAGCCAGTTTGTATACGGCTATTGGACATGTGCATTCGTTTTCGTCTTAATGCATTTTTGTCCGAATTTTGGGTATTTTCATTATCGTTTTAATAAACAAAAATGAACGCGCAAAATCCGAAAGATCCTACATAAAAAATGCTTTATTTTCGTTGCTACAACAGTTCGATATAGATAGGAGATTTGAGATGATGCTGACAATAGCAATCTGTGTCTATCGAACCTGTGATCGAATGTGCCTAACCTTAAAGCAGAGTTTCACCGCTTTTCTGAACCCTCCCCCCCTCCGGTGTCACATTGGCATCTTTTGGTAGAAATGGGGATGCAGATATCTGTCTAAGACAGGTATTTGCACCCACTTCTGGGCATAGACTCCCATGAGAATCATGCCACTCCCCCCCCCCCCCCGCTGTCTCCTGGGGAACACACTGGACCAAGGAGAGAGCAGGAGAGAGCGGGGGCCAGTGAGGGTGCGCCGCGATACTCGGCAAGCCTCAATGCTTCACTTCCTGATTCCCTTACCGAGGATGGCGACGGGGGCAGCCGAGAGACAAACGATTGCTCGGCCTCGGCTGCCGACATCGCGGGTGCCCTGGACAGGTAAGTGTCAATTTATTAAAAGTCAGCAGCTGCAGTATTTGTAGCTGCTGGCTTTTAAAAAAAAAATTGGGTGGACCTCCGCTTTAACTCTATTAGTCCAAGATTATTCTACATAGAGAGGAAAGATTTGACATAGAGAGAAAAGATTCAACATTATAGAGACAGTGTTGGGGTAGACAATTCGACATGAACAACGAAGATTCGACTAAGTGGCAAAAAACAAGCTTATGGTGTCTGTCAAAAGTTTTAAGAAGATTCGACAAGCAGCTAAACTGTACGACGCCGCAATCGTACATTTCTGGTCAAATGCTCGGCCCATAGGCTATAGAACAAGGGTCTTGAAACTATGGCCCTCCAGTTGTTCAGGAACTACAATTCCCATCATGCCTAGTCATGTCTGTGAATGTCAGAGTCTTACAAGGCCTCATGGGATGTGTAGTTCCGCAACAGCTGGAGGGCCGTAGTTTGAGGATCCCGGCTATAGAAGAATTTGAATGTTGGTTGACTAGTAAAAATAATTTATAAATATAATTATTACTAGTGTCATATAACATTAAAATTCTTCTATAGATTCTAGGCGGATCATTCGACAGGAAATGTACGATTGTGGCATTGTACGGTTTAGCTGCTCCGTCGAATCTTCTTAGAATTCGACAGACACAATGAGCCTTCAATGACAGATTCAACCTTAATTAATTCAGATTTTTGGACGAATGCATTTTTTAAAGAAACAAAATAAATAAAAATTAATTGCTGGAGTAACTAAATATAAAATTAAATTCCGAAACAAAATATTTCAGTGTGCACATGTCTAACGGCTATAGCACAGAGTGTTGCTGTGTCCAGAGATGCCATTTAGCACCAAATTATTCATGGCTAAACTGTCTTGTGAATGTAGGCTAACTGTTGTTGTTTTTTTCTAAAATCCCAGCTCCCCTATGTACCAATATAACATCAATGTACTTATTTTTCAAAAATAAAACATCTTTCCATTAATTCTACACAGAGTTACCTCACTCTCTTCATAGTTGTCTAAAAACACTGCTCAATTACTTCTGCCATACTTCCTGGTCAGACTTTAAGTCTTGACACAGGAAGAAGTTGACCAGCTGATCACATTAGCACACACCCTGCATCATCTACCTTCAGCTGGTCAACTTGTTCCTGTGTCATGACCTAAAGTCTGTCTAGCAAGTAAGGCAGAAGTAATTCAGAAGTGTTTTAAATCAGCTGTGCAGAAAGTAAGGTAAGCGTGTGTAGAATAAATAGAAAGCTGTTTTATTTTTAAAAAATAAGTACATGGATGCTATATTGGTACATAGGGGTGCTGGAATTTAGAAAAATATTCAATTTAAAGGGAAATATATTCTCACCAAAGCAAGGGCACACTGGGACAGGCAGCTTTTCCCTCACCTTTTGTTCCAGTGACAACTGTCAACCATACTATTGTCCCCTTCATTTTGTCCTGGGGATGTTTGGTCATCCTAACTGGAAAAAATTTACCGAAACTTAACAGAGGTTCTAACCCTTCCCCTCTCTGTCCAGAATTAAAAGAAAACCCCTTTGTCCATTTCAGTTTTGCATTGCTCTTTTGACATGTTCTTATCCTAGACCCAAAATATCAACAAGCACAACTGTGACTATTGCTTCTCTTTATAATTTAGGGGCTCACAATATACTATAAGCAAAATAGTACTTATCTTTAACTTATCCGCAAACCCAGGGTGCAAACCCAGCACATAACATCACTTGAAGAACACCATCCCCACAGTGAAACATGATGGTGAAGCATCATGCTGTGGGAATGTTTTTAGGCAGTCGGAACTGGGAAACTGGTCAGAGTTGAGGGAAAGATGGATGGTGCTAAATACAGGGATATTCTTGAGCAAAGCCTGTACCACTCTGTGTGTGATTTGAGGCTAGGACGGAGGTTCACTTTCCAGCAGGACAATGACCCCAAACACACTGCTAAAGCAACACTTGAGTGGTTTGAGGGGAAACATGTAAATGTGTTAGAATGGCCTAGTCAAAGCCCAGATCTCAATCCAACAGAAAATCTGTGGTCAGACTTAAAGATTGCTGTTGAACTTGAAGGAGCTGAAGCAGTTTTGTAAGGAGCAATGGGCAAAAATCCAAGTGGTAAGGTGTGACAAGCTCATAGAGACTTATCCAAAGTGACTTGGAGCTGTGAAATTCACACAATATGCTCCTAGTAGAGCACTGGGTTCAGCGGGACAAACGAATGTCGTTGTCCCTAGGGTGAGGAAACAGAGACGAGGAGGATGCGCTTTCTTGGTGCAGGGGTGTAAGGTATGGAATGATTTACCGTTGGTCCTAAAAAAACACCACCAATTTGCTAAGCTTCCGGAAGAGTTTGAAGACCTTGCTCTTGCAGAAGAGTTATGGGGGCTTATAGGTCACTGCATCCTGGCCAGTAAGGGAGCTAGATTAAGAAGATCAGAATTTCACTGCTCATTATAGTCATACGCATCGAGGCCCATGGGTAAGACTGCGTTTATAAGCATTTTTTTAATAATAATAATAATAATAATAATAATAATAATAATTGGCTTTAGGGGCGGGGTGAGTAGTTATGCAAATTGACCTTTTCTGTTATTTGTCCTATTTGTTGTTTGCTTCACAATAAAAAAAAAACATCTAAAAAGATGTGGGCATGTTCTGTAAATTAAATGATGTAAATCCTCAAACAATCCATGTTAATTCCAGGTTGTGAAGCAACAAAACACGAAAAATGCCAGGGGGGGGGGGGTAAATACTTTTGAAAGGCACTGTATATGGGAGCTGTTTTGCCTGCCAAAAGATTTTTTTATTTCTGTCTATCCAGTCCTAAAAGTCAGTCAGCCCTGCCACCACCTAGCGGCATGTTCCTTGCTCTGCAGCACAACTGATTGGATCCTTGTACTGTTACTCCCTCTACCAGACTGAGCTGTACAGGGATTGCAAAAGGCTAATGCCAAGTCACACTGCTTTCATTAAAAAATATACATTTAAAAGGTGTATTAATTAATTAATCCAGAGCTGCATTCATTTGTGTATTTTATATCTGCCTGAATCTCGGCTTTACATTTTGTAACAGGATTTTAGTTACGTCTCTACTTTGAATGACAATCTTATGTATGGCTGCTGTACTAGTTAAAGCAGCTTTGCCCTTCATTAAAATCTGTTATAGCAGCCCGTTAACACCACTGTAATGATAGGACCAGTGTGACTTCAATTAAGTGTACAAGAATTTGTTGAGTCTTCTGTGCCAAAATGAACACCATGCCAAACATTATATTGTTGCCCATATGGTTGGGGTATGATTCAGCTGGCCAGTTTTTGTTTAAAGTGACCCTTCATAACTTGGCAGGAGATTATGACCAGAACTACTCTGTAGAAGGAGAAGAAGATGAATACATACAGCAGTGTTGTCAGTCCTGTCCAGTTTTCCTTATTCCCATAACATAGGAGGAGGTAATCTGTCATTCCCTGGGAGGGAAGTAGGCAGGGGTGACAGCATTTTTTTAAATTTCAGTCCTGCAGAGATCATTGTGTTGTCACCTCAACTTAGTAGCGCATTGGATGTCTGGCAGGTCAACTGGCATTTTTCTGTACCTTTTAGCATTTTTAAAGCAACAAAGCATTGGGAAATGTGCATGCACTACAGAGATGCATTAAATATTTTTAGACATACAATTTAATTTAAGTGTGAAAAGTTGGAGAAAGTTTTCTAAATGCAGATTAATGCAATTACAGTCCCTCGTCTTATACACGTCCATCTGTGATCAGACTTCAGTGACAGTCCTGGTAAGCTGGTCCAAGAACACCCTGTGGACTTAATTACAAAAGACTCTATTTCATGTGAACACCATAGGCAAAGCCTTGACTGAAGGCCTTAGTTCAGCTGAGGACGACGACGCAGGCAAGAGAATCATGTATTCTGATTTGAACCAGAGTGTTTTGCAAAATCTTCATATCTGCAATTGCTGGGTTGCTATATTAAGCTTTGGCTCCTTTGGGGAAGCTGAACAATTTCAAAACTCCAATGTCACATTTTATCTCAGTCATTGAAGTTGCGGCAAATGTTGACATTCGTTAAGCCAGCTAACGTTTCTCTTTGTTTCATAAATATCCAAGGCCATTTAAGCTGCAAATTAAATTGTAAACAGGGATCGTAGGATTGCACAATACTTGGAAATGGGCCATGGGTGTTTTAGGGAGCTGCAAAAAACAGATGTATTATGAAGAGGTAAAAATGAAATCCATTTTTTGTTCATGCTACCTAAAAGGAAAAGTTTTTAAATGTATAAGTACGTGTTTGATGTGAAAATTCAGTGAATTTCAACTGAAGTCACAAAAATAGAAAGATTGTGTACTAACAATCTCCATGTTGGTTGATACTATTACTTCCACCTTAGGCCCCTTTAGGCCCCTTTCACACATGTTCAGGTACACCTGTCAGTTCTTTAGGCAGACCTGAACAGTCCTTGGACTACGATGGACCGATCAGCTCTGCTAAATTCAGATCATGGATGGAAACCCTATTCGTCTATCGGATCGGATTATAATGGACAGGTGGATCCGTTTTCATCCAATCCCCCATAGTGAAGAGCATAGATCTGACAGGTCCTTCTCTCCACAGTGAGCAGAGATGAACCTGTCATCCTCCGGCTCAGCGGGGATCAACGGAGAGATCCTTGCTGAGTAAGTGGAGTCTGTCAAAACAGACAGCCACGTGTGAAAGGGGCCTTTCACTGGCAGACTAATCAGATCCGTTTTTTCAGGCGGAATCCAATCAGACCCTCCAGTCTCCTCTATGGAGCAGGGGGTGTCAACGGACATGTGAACTGACATCCAATCCGATCCAATCTGCTAAAAACACAGATAAGGGTCCGTTCAGAACCTGTCTGGTGGATCTGATCTGATGCCAGGTGTAAATGAACAGGCTGTTTACATCCGACTGCCCAAAGAGGAGTGTGGGCTGTGTCTATGTCCACTCTGCATAAGCAGAGCGGACATGGTCCAGCCATTCATCTGCTCATTGGGAATCAGTGGACAGATTCCCTGCTGAGCAGATTGACTCCAATGAAGCCTACCCTGTTGAAAGGGGCATTACTGTAATAGCAGCTGTGCAGAACTGTGCAGTTCAGTAGGCACTGGAGTAAGACTCAGTACCCTTAGTAATGTAATAGACCTGATCAGACACGCCCCCTTCTATGATACAAGTCGTGTGTTGAGAGGCGTGCCTGTTACTGAACTCATCACCTAATATAAAGTAGTTACATAGTTGGTAAGGTTGAATAAAGACGTCAGTCCATCCAGTTCAACCTGTGTGGGTGTATAAGTATGTATGTATGTCTAACATTTCCCACATCCCTGTTCATTGCTTTCTCTAAGATGCCCATCTAAGGGCATCTTAATTCAAAATTATCGACACTCCCCAATGACACCACCGATTTTGGAAGGGAGTTCCACATCCTTAATGCTCTAACAGTAAAGAACTCCTTTTGCAGTTTAAGGTTAACCTGCTTCTCCAACTTCATTGAGTAGCCACGTGTCTTCTTAAAGCGGAGGTCCCACTTAAAAAAATATTAAAAGCCAGCAGCTACAAATACAGCAACTGCTGACTTTTAATATATGGACACTTACCTGTCCATGGTGCATTGCGGCTTCACTTTCCGGTTCCCTACTGCGCATGCGCGAGCCGCGCTGCGCGTCTTCACTGGTCCCCGCTGTGTTCTGGGAGCTGTGTGTCTCCCAAAAGACAGCTGGGGTACAGAGCAGGTGTGGAAGTAGTGTAGATCACAGAGGTGATCTATGCCAGGAAGTGGGAGCAAATACCTGTATTAGACAGGTATCTGCTTCCCCCTGAAAGGTGCCAAATGTGACACCGGAGGGGGGGAGGGTTCCAAAAAGTGGAAGTTCTATTTTTGGGTGGGACTTCACTTTAAGCAACCTAAGAATGAATCGTTTTTTTTCCCTATGCTGGAATCACCATTTAGATATTTGTATATTGCGACTATATTTGTATATATCTCCTCTTAAGTGTCTCTTCTCCAGAGAGAATAAGTTGAATGTTTGTATCAGGTAGCACGTTAGATACCATCAATTTGGTTCAAATGGCCACCCTGTGTTGACCCAGCTGCTGCTTACGTCACTGTCTCCACCCCTAGTTGCTGAAATTAGGAAAAAGATCCATCCTCTGTGTAAAGATGGGTACACATGGCATTTGGCTAACTTTAATAGGGAAAGCCTTACCAACCTGTTGCAAAGATTACAGGCATCTGCTGTAATGTTCAACAGAATCCATGCTTAGGTGTCCGTTTATGAAGCAGTGAAGAGCGGTGATCCCAAGGATCACCAGTGATCACAGCCCATAAACAGTTTATGAAACAGTGATAATCGGGGGGAGAAGTGTTTGAACTTGTTTTCCCGCAGATTATCTCTACTCACAGAGAAGTCTCATAGACTGACACAGAAACGGACAGTTTATGAAGCTGTGATCTGAGCTCTTCACTGGTGATCTGTGTCAGAATTCACACTCCCCGATTCACCATCTCAGAGCTGGTGAAGTGGGGAGTGAAGAGGGAATCCTGGGGGTTCTGAGGAGAAAGGAGGAAGATTTTTAACTTCCTTCTACCTCGTTCAGACCCCCCAACACTGTAACCATGTCCCCCTGTAATTTTTATGTGTATACATATATATATATATATACATAAATAAATATATATAATGTATACATGTACATATATATAATGTGTGTGTATATACATGTATATACAATGTGTGTGTGTGTGTGTATACATATATATATTATGCAGGGGAACTCGTTATTTTAATTACATTAACCACGTGTCTTTCAGTGAACTGAGCGGTGATAATTTATCACTGCTCAATAAACTGACATCTCCGTATTTCTGTGAATTTCTGGTCCGTTCTCCACTGTTTGAAGTGTTGGAAGATCACTTCACCCCTCCAAGGGTGAAGCAATCTTCTCCGCTTCATAAACTGGCACACAGAGGAGAAAAATCTTCACCGTGAATGCCGGAGAAAGAAGCAGTGAATAGATTTCACTGCTTCATAAACGGACACCTTAGTACATAATTCGAACCATGGTATGCTGACTTTCTACTACAAACAAAATCTCATGGGGGCAGAGGCACCTGAGAGCCGATTTGAAAAATCGGCTTGGGTGAAGACTCGCTGGATCCCTAGACCGGTAAGTGTCCTAATATTAAAAGTCAGCAGTTACAGTATTTGTAGCTGCTGGTTTTTATTTTGTTCTGAAGGAGCCTGGAGTTCCTCTTTAAATGGCAGAGGATGAATTTTCTCTACTCAGAATGATAATTTAGTACTTAAGATATATTCATTTGCCAGTATGTACTACAAAATGCATCATGCCACCCTTTTTCTGGTATGCCTGCACAAATGAGATACAAAAAGCTGAACTCTGTAATAAAAGAAGTACAAAGGTTAATGATCATTGTGTCTAGAAGAGAAATGAGCTTCTGCAGGTTTCCATCGTTCACCGCTTTTCTCCAATGCTCCATGTTGTAGCAGGCACTGTCCTCATATAAAATAAAGGACTATTCATCCTATATTGTATGTGATGGCATCAGAGAGCAACAACTGGCCAGGGAACCTTAGGAAATAGGCTTTGGAGGAAGATGGAGGAGATGGAGGAAGCGTGCCAGAACAAGAAGTGAGTTTAATCCTCCACCTCTAGACTTACCAAACATTTAATCCTTGCAGTGCAGGGAGGTCCCACTGCAAAGTTTTTCGTTTTTTTTTCTGGTGCCCATTGGAGTGGTGCTTTAATCATATTGTATTTAATAAAAAGATTATTCAGGATTAAGAAAGTCAAACTTAGCCTTGGGGGAATCAAAAACATGATACTTGTGGAAAACAATCTTTAGGAGTAACAATGAATCTGGTTTAATTGTTGTGTCCTAATTTTCACACAATATTATGTTTCATTTGTAAAATAGGTATATATATATATATATATATATATATATATATATATATATATATATATATATATATATATATATATATATATATATAAATATTGTGTGTGCATGCGTGTATGTATATATATATATGCATTTTTAGTGAGTTACAACCCTCATCTAAGCCTCAACACTCTACTGACAGCCTTTGAAGAGCAAACAGGAGGGATTCAAGGCGATTTGATGCCATTAATATTTAAATAAAAACATTTTTGAAAAACATTTCACTCTCCCTAATAAACCTTAAGCCCAAGAACAAAAATATAATTTATTGCAGCTTAACAAGCCTTCAGATGTGGTGGCAGCATTTTTCCCCCTTCATTTTCGCCTAGTAACCCTACAGCCCTGTACACACATCTGGTTTTCCTGCCAGGAAAACTGGCAAGAGAGCTTTTGGCCGGGAAAACCGGACGTGTGTATGCTTCCTCGCAGTTTTCCCGACAGGAAAACTGCTGGGAATCCCGACGGGAAAATAGAGAACCTGCTCTCTATTTTCCCACCGGGATTCCCAGCGGTTTTAAACCCGGAAGTTTTCCTATGGGGAAACACTGCGAGGGAGCATACACACAGCCGGGGATTCAAGGCCAAAGCTCTCCCAACAGTTTTCCAGACGGGAAACCTGACCGTGTGTACACGGGGAAAGCTACTGAGCAGGTTCTCGGTTTTCCCTTCGGGATTCCCAGCGAACTTTATACCACCGGGAATCCCGGTCGTGTGTACAGGGCTTACCAGTCCTGTTTTAGGGTTACAACACTCACTGTACTGCGTCTATGGACAAGCAACATTTTCACCCTAGGGCAAGACTACAGAGCACCATAACATGGGGGGTGGGGTGTTTTGTAATCCCAACACACTCATTGATAACATTGTTTAACAAGAGACTGCAGAGTACACAGAATATAGGATAACACTGAATTTGTGGCAGGACTAATAGGTATTTTTTTCACTTATGGAACAGATTTAACCAAACACAAATTTTGTTAAATTAATGGTATGATTAATTAATGGTATGATTAACAGACCAAAAGAGAGCAAATAAGAGAAACATATTGTTAAAGGGGTTGTAAAGGTTCGTGTTTTTTTACCTTAATGTATCCCATGCATTAAGGTGAAAAACACCTCGCTGTCATGGGCCCCCCAGCCCCCCGTTTTACTTACCTGAGAGCTTTCACCTGCTGTGCGTGTCCCCCGGTGTCCTCTTCTCCACAGAGTCTGGCCGTTGATTGGATAGATTGATAGCAGCATAGCCATTGGCTTCCGCTGCTGTCAATCACATCCAATGACGCGGCCGCCGGGGGGGGGCGGGACTGAGACATACACTTGGCATCTATGGACGCCAAGTGTATGACAAGGGACCGCGCCTGCAAGCTAACCCCCTCGTGAAAGAGCTTCTCAGAGGAGGTTAGCTTTAGGAGCCAAAGAGCCGAGACGCCGTGGGACCCCAGAACAGGAGGATCGGGGTCACTCTGTGCAAAACGAACTGCACAGTGGCGGTAAGTATGCTATGTTTCTTATTAAAAAAAAAAATCAAACCCATAGTATCTTTTTATGGTATACATACACATTGGATGAAATGTATAACCTTTTTCTTTTTTTTTTTATTAGAGATAAGCTTGATGTAAATACATATATATATATAAGTACATATGTGTGTCCATATTTGCACATTAGTGCTATACAGTGGTTGTGCTTTACTGGTCTTTCTCACTATGCAAGTCTATAAGTCACCCAATGCATTAAAAACAATGTATTCCCCATGTGGCTGATATTACAGCATATCTCCCGCTTGAGGTTAATTTTCACATTTCCAGATTTAATGCAATAACAATTATGAAAAGAAAAACACGCTGATAAGAATGTAACACTCACATCAAAAGAAACATATTTGTACTGTACGTAGACACCTAAAACCTCAGAATAAGTTTGATGATAATACAACTTACCGTACTTGAATGTCCAACTCTAGGATCTTTAAAACAAGCCACATTATTCTTCCCCTACTTCCTGAACACTACCCCAAATTGTGTTTCTTTTGGCCAAAACTGCCCAAATATCTGAAAAATTGATTTAAAGAAGCTGTTATGTGATTTAATCAAATGTACCCCTGCCCCAGCAGATCTGCGTGACTTGGGTTAAACAACACTTCTAAACCCTCACGTTTTGAATGAGAAATGTCTAAAGAACTACAATTCCTTATATGCAGGGAGCCACCAAAAAAATGTGATTGGTTGGTTCCAGGGGCAGAGAGTAAATGTGATCACATATCGCCTGCAGTCCATAGGCCTAAAAGAGATGTGCCCATGATGACCAGGGCCAAGATGAAGAGGCATCACCCAATCAGCAATTGGGAGTAGCAGGAGGGGAGCACTCATTTTGGAGGCTATTAGGGCTCAAACAAAAAAGAAAAAAAGGCGTTGAGGTTTCATTTTACATGGTTTACTAATGTTTTAAGCTGAGTATAGTGTAGATTCAGAAAACCTCAGTTTTGTTACTAAGGCCTCGTACACACGGCCGAGGAACTCGACGTGCCAAACACATCGAGTTCCTCGGCCAGTTCAGCACTGAAGCCGCCGAGGAGCTCGGCGGGGCGAGAGCTCCCATAGAACAACGAGGAAATAGAGAACATGTTCTCTATTTCCTCGCCGAGCTCCTCGTCGGCTTCCTCGGCCGAAAGTGTACACACGGCCGGGTTTCTCGGCAGAATTCAGCCAGAAACTCGGTCGGAAGCTGAATTCTGCCGAGGAAACTGGTCGTGTGTACGGGGCCTTATTTTTGTTATGAATGTGCCAAAAATGTATTTCTGTCATATAATCCCTAAAGTGAACCTGTGAAGATTGAAATATGGAGCCTGCCAGTGTAACTTGTTTTTGAAAGGTGCAAGTTCCAGGGTAGTCACTGACCTGGAACATATATGTAGGCTAATAATTCAGATTTTCATAGTGCATGCTTGTTCCAGGACAGTGCAGGGTTTCCAACTTTCAGTAAATTTACGAATGGTTGGTAAAATCTGTACTTTTTGCATCTGTCCTTGATTGTCCATTATGGACATGTAGGCTGCATGTCCATAACTGACATTCATTACCAGATACAACAATTATGGATTTTACAAACTGTTTGTAAATTTACTGAAATAATAGGTAGGAAAGGCAGAATTAAGTGATAGCTATATAAAAAGTTTTTTTTTTCATTGTTGTTTTATTCTTGGAAAATCCTGATTAAAATATGTTTTTTCTTTTTAGATCTTACAGGTGAATAAGGTGATGTCCTTCCTGTTCTGTGTGATGTTTCTTCCTTATCTTTGTGGCATCCACGCTACCACCATGGATAAGAGTAATTTGCCCGAAAACTCAATGAATTCTTTCTTTATAAAGCTCATGCAAGCCGACCTTGTAAAAAATAAAGCTTCCAAGCAGGTGGCCAACACCAAGGAAAACCACCAACAAAATACAATACCAAAGACAGAAATCCTTGTTGACTTGGATATGGTTGATGACAGCCTTGAAAGTGGAAAATCAGACTTTCAGCCGATCCACTCATTGGAAGCAGAACTATTTAAGCATCAGCGTCAGAGACGTTATAATTCGCCACGCGTGTTCTTGAGTGGAGACTTACCAATGGAACCTCCACCTTTGTATCTAATGGATGACTTTGTAGGACACTCTCCTTCAACAAACAGGACGTCACGGAGGAAAAGGTTCGCAGAGCACAGGGGCCACCGGGGAGAATTTTCTGTGTGCGACAGCGAGAGCTTATGGGTCACAGACAAGTCAAATGCCGTTGACATTCGGGGGCACCAAGTAACTGTTTTGGGGGAAATTAAGTCTGGCAATTCACCGGTCAAGCAATATTTTTATGAGACAAGATGTAAGGATGCGAGGCCGGTCAAAAATGGATGCCGAGGCATTGACGACAAACACTGGAATTCTCAATGTAAAACATCCCAAACTTATGTCCGAGCATTGACTTCTGAAAACAACAAACTGGTGGGATGGAGGTGGATCAGGATAGACACATCTTGCGTTTGCGCGTTATCGAGGAAAATCGGGAGAACATAGCTTCAACTTTTCATTATATAAATTATTACTTTAAATTATATAATATGCATGTAGCATATAAATGTTTATATTGTTTATATATTATAAGATGTTCTTATTTATTAAATTTCAGCAAACTTATATAAGCTTTATCTCCCCTCCAAACAGATCCTAAGGTCTGTGCCTCCTGTCGGGCATTTCTTAAAACAAACAAGCAAAAAAAAGTACACTTCTGATTCCACTGCGAGCAGTATATATGACCCAAAACTATATGTCAGTATTTGTCATACAGTATTTTCTTTGCCAGTGACTGTCTTTTCAGACTTTTCAAATTCAACTATATCAAAGATGTATAAATTGTATGCACATTATATTCAATTTCAATATATTTTACCTCGATAATTAAAAAAAAGTAATATTAAAAAGAAAATACAAGTTCCATTGCAAAACAAATGGTAAGATTCCAGTGATGTTATACATTACTTATTTTGCTCTTTTGTATATATAAGATTTTGTTTTATCTACATAGACTTTTTATAATTTTGGATTTCTAAAAAATTGTGCATTTTTAGCCCGAGATAGATGCTATTGTTGATGGAATTTGCTATAAAGTGGGTCACGTTACTGCCAAGCTTAACTACCTTAGAAGAATTAAAAATAAATAAACAGTCTATATATATATATGTGAAAAATGATCCTAGAAAAAGAAAGATGTTAAATTTGCCACAGTACATATTAAGAGCATATTCTTAAAATATTATTTTTTGGGCTTTTAGATTTGAAAATGTCATTTGGACTGTACTTTTAAACATGCATAAAAACGGTTATTTTGCAATCCTGCTTTGAGATTTTTGCAACAGGTGTCTACAAAAGTCTTGTTTACACTGAATGCATTGGGAAACACAAGAACATATTCAACTATGGGTGAAAATTTGATATATTTTTGATTGGTCCAATAACTGATTTGAATAGAAAAAGGTGTCTCGTAATGGGCAAAAGTTGAGACCTGATTGTTTTTTGCTCTAGTTAAGTAACATTTTAAGCTCTAGTTAAGTAACATTTCAAGGTCTTGACCTTTCCCCAGCTTGTGACTGGACAGTGAAAGTAAAAACAGCACACTGATGAGGTTATCTTTATGCCACTCTGCCCTCTTCTCCTATGACCTTGGATTTTGTTAGATTGTGAGTTCTGCGGCACAACTGACTGGTTCTTAGCCTGTGACTGGACAGTGAAAGGAGAAGCATCAAAGAACAAGGAGAAGCACACCGCTTCAGGCAGAATAAGGTGCAAGGTAGATCACAGGTGCAGACCTCGGCTCACCATCGTGGAAGATGAATAAAACAAGATATTAGTTGCACACTGGAACTCCAACTTATCTTGATGTCATCTTTATTGTCAAAAGGGTCAGACACATACAGGCAATGGTAGACACGTTTCACAAGCGATAGCTTGTTTGTTCACAACAGCTATCGCTTATGAAACGCGTCTACCATTGCCTTTATCTGTCTGACCCTTTTGACAATAAAGATGACATCAAGATAAGTTGGAGTTCCAGTGTGCGACCAGTGTCTTGTTTTATTTAAAAAGGAGAAGCAGCACAGTGATGAGCCCATCTCTCCATCAGTCCACTTTATCCCTATATCAGAACGCTTCCTGTCAGAACATGAATTGATTTGATGCTTGTTCTACTTCTCCCTCTCCCAGTCTGAGAGCTGCTGTACAGGGACTGCAGTAGGCTGATAATAATTCAAGCTTGGGTACCTATACTGCTCAAAATAAAAATAAAAAAGTCATGAAGAATTAATGAATACAGAGTTGCAAGAATGTGTGCCTTGTAAATCTGCCCTAAAGAAGTGCAATGCAGAATATCAATGTGAATGATCGTCATTACAATAATACATATAGGGCTAGATTCAGATAGAGATACGACGGCGTATCTCCTGATACGCCGTCGTATCTCTGAGTTCCGACGGTCTGATCTATGCGACTGATTCATAGAATCAGTTACGCATAGATCTCCCTAAGATCCGCCAGGTGTAAGTGACTTACACCGTCGGATCTTAGGCTGCAATCTCCCGCTGGCCGCTAGGTGGCGTTTCGTTTTTTACACGCGACGAATATGCAAATGAGGATTTCCGCAGATTCAGAAACGAACACTCGCCCATCGCTTTTTTTTACGCCGCTTGCGTTCGTTTTTTCCCGGCGTATAGTTACCCCTGCTATGTGAGGGGCATCCTATGTTAATTATGGCCGTCGTTCCCGCGCCGAGTTTTGAATTTTTACGTCGTTTGCGCAAGTCGATTTAGAATACGGCCGGACGCAAGTTACACTCACGCCAAAACCAATGACGTCCTAGCGACGGCATTTGGAGCAATGCACGCTGGGAAAAATCGCGGACGGCGCATGCGCTGTTGGATCGGCGCGGGGACGAGCCTGATTTAAATTGTAGACGCCCCCTAGCCGCGGAATTTAAATTCCGCCGGGGGATTTACGATACGCCGCCGCAAGTTTTGAGGTAAGTGCTTTCTGAATTAAGCACTTGCCTCAAAAACTTGCGGCGGCGGATCGTAAATCAGATAGGTTACGTGGATCTAAAGATCCGCTAACCTATCTGAATCTGGCCCATAATGTTTAAGTAGCTGACACTAAATATTAATAAATGGAAATGTTCTACTACATGTGCAGCACAAAGAGGGTCTTCTAAACAAGGAACACAAATATACTTGATTGGTTCACAGAGACAGTCACTCACATGTGCTGCAGCTTTTGTTAAATTGTGTTCTTTTTTTTACTTTTGATAGGAGGTATGTAATTGTACAGTTATTTTGAAATTCAATACACAAAACAATACCTACCAGGGGACTTCTCGTGCTTTGAAGACACAACCCTGTTTTGGTTATGAGACAAAAGATGGGCAATCTCCTCAAGAGAACAAGAGAAGTTATTACCCTCCTGTACTCCTTCTAAAATGAAAAAAGAAAAAGTTTGGCTTTGGTTCAATTTTCAAACCCAACTACATATAATTTTTTTTATTTTAGTTTTGGATGGAGTGGGTAAGGGTTATCTGGTTGTTACAAGCCCCTGCTCGCTCAGTTCCACTCTCCCGACACTCCTCTCCTGCTATTGAATCAGATTGCAGATCGCAACGTCTGATGGTTCGGTCATCCGATGCTCCGGGATTCGAACTACAGCTATGTGCCATTCGAATCCAGTTGTGATAGCTCAGAACAAACACCAGGCAGGCTGTATGTAAGTTCAAACACGAAACTATTTTATTGGATGCACACACACTTTTATACAGAGCAGTTTGAACACCCTGCCCCCAACAACCACTTTCCTATTGGTCAATTATAAAGTACATTGTAGTTCTCAATTAGGTCCTCTTGGCCATGCAAATCAGGACTTGAAACAGGGTCAGCAGGGATTGGTCCAATAGCTTGAATAGGAGGACTGATATGTGTAATGAGACAGAAGCCCCAGGGGGTAATTAAAGTACATAAACAGCCAAACACAGAACAATGCTTTTCTTCCAGACCATGGAGTCGTCTGGAGGGGAGGGTTAGCCTTAAGACAAGGCAGAAGACCCCCCACTGTGTAACAGATTCAAAGGAGAAATACTTCAGTATTCCAAGGTTCATGACACTGGTTATTATTGTTTTCTGCATCTCTTTGGAGAGATTACTCCTCACTTTACCTGATGACAAATCTCCATACTGCGGAGGCAGAGGACGTTATAGCCTGACAGTAATTCTAATAATTTCTACTTCTGCTAAGAAAATCTCATATAAATTTGAACATGTTAATGTAATTTCAGAATTTAATATTTTCACACCTGTAGCTTTTTTATAAAAAAAACAAAAAACGCATTGTGATCCTGCCACAAAGGTCCTTGTTTAGGCACTTATTGTGCCGGCATAGTCCACCTGTCACCATTAGGAAACCGAACTCTAGAAACGGTTTCTAGCATATGAGATGCGCTACGCCTATCTAAAGATGCGCCGATCTCTCTGAATCTGGCCCTCTGTATCTAAGACTGCACTCATTTGTGTTAGCTTCCTGTCTGTCTCCAGGATGATAAAAGGCATGTAATATATTTCTCTATAAAAGTAAAGTCATTTTCTGTATCCAATAAGCTTCCAAAGCATGATTTCAATGTTCAGCCAATATAGTACACAGTGGATTTTCCTTTAGTAAATCAACCCCTTTGTGTGCATGAGAAATCCTTTCATTACAAGATATGTTTGTATATTTTATTTCATTTGGTTCTATTAATGACCAAAGTTCTGCAACAATTTTGTTTTCCACTCATGTTTCTGACAGATGTTTTGCACAATTCAAAGCCCTAGCAAAATTCAAAACATCCTCCAAGTAGCCTTTTTCAATATGTTTTGTATTAATTTTTCTATGAAATAAATGTGTCTTTTGATAAGGAAAAAAACATATTTCCCTATTCTCAATGGCTTAATGATATCATATAAACAAGTCAGTCAATCAATGCTAGCCTTTTCCGACTGAGCATTCCCTTTGGTCATTAAGGCTGCCCATCATATTAAAGAAGCAGTAGTTTGGCTCAGAAAGTGGTGACACAAGCTTACGTTGATACTGAAATATAATTCCAGATCTGCTAATGGTTTTAAAGTTTCCATTGTCTGACAGTCAGACAACAGACAGTCCCAGGAACCAGAGATTATCAGTAGGGATGAGCCAAACACCCCCCCATTCGGTTCGCACCAGAACCTGCGAACAGACCAAAAGTTTGTGTGAACTTTAGAACCCCGTTAAAGTCTATGGGACTCGAATGTTTGAAATCTAAAGTGCTAATTTTAAAGGCTAATATGCAAGTTATTGTCCTAAAAAGTGTTTGGGGACCTGGGTCCTGCCCCAGGGGACATGTATCAATGCAAAAATGAAGGGCCTGGTAATTGAATTTGGGGGGACCCCCACGCTTTTTTTTATGAATGACTTTTCTCTGAAATGCTGGAAGCCGACAATTCATTATAGCCGCAAGTGATTTTAAATGACTTTTCTTTCCTTCAGAAATTACACTTTGTGCAGGGACAGTTCTAAGCATGGGAAACAAGCGCTACTTCACAGGCATACTATACACCCCCCCAGGTACGAAATTTAAAGGAATATTTCACTTTTATTGTTTCACTTTAAGCATTATTAAAATCACTGCCCCCAAAAAAACTGCCGTTTTTGCATTGATACATGTCCCCTGGGGCAGGACCTAGGTCCCCAAACACTTTTTAGGACAATAACTTGCATATTAGCCTCTAAAATTAGCACTTTAGATTTCTCCCATAGACTTTTACAGGGTGTTCCACGGCTTTTCGAATTTGCCGTGAACACCCCAAATTGTTCGATGTTCGCCGAACAGGCGAACAGGCAATGTTCGAGTCGAACTTGAGTTAGACTCGAACTTGAAGCTTATCCCTAATTATCAGCTTTATTCAATAAAAAAGCCCTATAACCTGCAGAAGCCAATAAGAGGACGCAATGCTGAAGTCAGACCAGTACAAGATGGGTCTTATTGGTTGACATAGGCTTCTGCATTTAAAGTGACCATATGCATTGTAACCATTTCCCTATACATATACATTTCAGCCAAGCTATACCTGTAAATTAAATTTGCACTCATCTTTTCTGCTGCCTTTACCATAGAACTCCTCTAAGATGCTGATGAATCTTCTGCTGAAGTCCACACCAAAATTGACACTTCCGGGAGTTTCAGTCTCCTAGGTACCCCACAGTTCTCATTGGTTCCTCCCTCTGACTTCTATGCATTATAGGAGGTCAGTGGGAAGAACCAGTGAGAGCTTTGGAGGAGCACAGAGAAGAAGATTTCTCAGTATTAGTGAGGAGGAGTTCAGTGTCATGACATCGGGAAAGATTAATATTTAAACTTTATGAGTATTTTTCTTTGTTTTAAATAGTGACACAATTACAAATAGGGTTACAAATAGGGTGTAAAAAAGTCATTTTATGCCACTTGTTTGCAATTTGGCAAAGAAAAGATGGACTGTACAATCTGTATCATATTTTTTAGAACACAAAACATTTGTCCTCAAACTGCTTGTTCATTTATTTGCCCTCAATATGTATCACTTTTGAAGGTAAACTCTAGACAAGAGTCATATGTAGAAAATTGGACTTTAGACGGCACACAGGTAATTAATGTACCACAGGAGAGGCTCCCTACAGGATTCTCTATCACGCCAACTTGCCAGGTCTTAAGCCTGACTACGTTACCTTCTCTGGGCTACATTCTGGACAGATTATCCCTGCCCAGTCTATGCACCAGTTTCATATCAGTGTGCAATTTCTGGCGTTTTAGAGCTAAATACACCTGGAAGGAACCCCCTTTTTCCTGCTTACCAGCAGACTGTGCTTCGTTTAATATCCTGCTGTCTTTTATTATGATTTCTACAAACCCAACTGGCTATTTGGTTTAGATACACTTCCAGTGTGTTGGTACTCAGGCTCGTGTTACACTACTCAATACGACCTGTCTACAGACCACCATGAAGAAGCATCACGATACGTGAAACATGTAGAGCAAAGCAAGAAAAATATTCTGCATACTGGACCCATGATTTAGGTTATACACTTCATATACCCCCCATACACACCTGAGCACAGAAAAAAATCACTGCTCAATAGTGGTGTCTGGTCCACAAGGGGCCCCCTAGCCTGCACAATCAAACATCAAAACGATCCATTTCTAAATAACTAAGGCCCCTTTCACACGTGCGGACCGTATGTCCGCTTTTTCATCCATCCGTTTGCGGATGAAAAAGGGACATACATTGGTCCCAATGAGATTGCGGGTGTCAGCGGATGAACATCCGCTGACACCCGATCTCGTCCACCTCTGCAAAGATCCGATTTTGCAGACGGAAGAAAACCCTATTTTTCCTTCCATCTGCGGATCAGTTCGGATGAACACGGACATACAGTACGGTCCGTTGTTCATCCGATCCCCCCATAGGGGAGAGCGGAGAAAAGACAGGGCGGTCCCTGCACAATGTGCGGGGACCGCCCTGTCATCCGCCGGCTCAGCGGGGATCAACGGAGAGATCCCCGCTGAGCAAGTGGAGCATATGGAAGCGGATCATTACTGATCCGCCCGTGTGAAAGGGGCCTTACAATATAACCAACACCCTTCAACATCTTAATATTAAAAAATGTTAGTCATACAATCATTCACTAAAAAATCAAATAGCTCCATGTGTGTGGCAATGCACTGTGTGGAGCACTGGACCAACAGGTCTCCACCAGGTCCATCATCCCCTCACAAGCACGTGACCAGAGCCCGAGGCCACAATTGGCCTCTTTCATGTAGTCCTCGGGGCCCAGAGCACTGCTGTCGGCTTCCGGCTTTTTGTCCCGGCCAAATCAGGACAGGAGGCCAAAGCCCCAGAACCCGGAAAGAAGACCGGGTCAACACAACAGCTGTGGTGCCGGGCACCAGGAGAGCTGTGACCGTTGCAGGGGATACACTATACAATCAAGGGAACATAGCACTCCAGCTAACGCATTTCATGCCAACATCGGTGCTTAGCTATGACTAAGCGCTGGTGTTGGCGTGAAATGCATTAGCTGGAGTGCTATGTGCCCTTGACTATATAGTTTGGAGTGTCTATTTTGAATATGTGCAAACAAAGGTGATTTTATCAGATGTGCAGCTGACCAGATTGTTTTCTTCTACTTACTTGAGCACAATCTTGAGTCTCTTGCTCCTGATTGGCTCAGATTGGCCATTGGCTCCCGCTGATGTCAGTCAGAGCCAGTGGGGAAGGAGCAGGGCCCAATCCCACTCTGTGCATCTTATGGACATTCAGAACGGGGTACGGGAGCGAGCACACACGAGTGCCCCCCATGGCAAGTGGATTGCTATGGGGGCACTTGGCGGAAATGGAGCTAGAAATGCCGGTGGGGTACCCGACAAAAGGAGGATCAGGACAATAGTTTTTCACAGAGCAGGTAAGTATAACATGTTTGTTATTTAACAAAAAAAAAATCTTTTACTATTACTTTAAGATAACTCAAGATGGAGTGGATCACATCCTACCCCCACCATAACCCGGTTTTCTTGGTGTAAGTAAGAGTGTCAAAAGGGCCTTGTTATTGTGCGTATTGTTGTGACTTAAACTGTTACAGAGCAGGTAAAACCTGAAACCAGAGTCCCTATGCCAGCAGGACCGGAGGCTGCTGAAGGCGAACACAGGTGTCCTATGCAACTCACTTAGGGAAATAAAATAAACATTAAGGGTAAACATATAGGGAATAAAGTATATATTTAATTTTCTAAATATATATAAAAAAATAAGCTTGAGGTAAATAACTAATGTGTACTGTTTTAAAAGCTTTGGGGTTCATTTACTAAAGGCAAATATTCTGTGTAGTTGCTTCAGAACTTGGGAAATGAGGTAAAGGTTCACTTTGCAAAGAATATCCAATCCCATGCAAGCAAAATGAAAAATAAAAAACACATTAGTGCTTGCACATGATTGGATGATGGTAGTCAGCAGAGCTTCTGCTCATTTGCTTAGCTCTGGAGCAACTTTGCAAAGAGCACAGTCTATTGGCCTTTAGTAGTTAAACCCCTTTGTATCTGTGCACAACATGCAATTTTATAAGTGCATATAATGAGTGTTTTTTGCTGCTCCTGCTTTGTAATGTTACACAGTGGTTTTACTTACAGTAACTGCTTCTTCTCATAACTCAAGCCTATGAGCAGGCCAACGTATTAAAAACAATGAACTCCCTGTGTGGCTGATATTTTATCTCAGCAGCCGTTAAGAGAGAGAGGGAGAAACAGTGGCCCGGATTCAAGTAGATTTGCGCATTTTTTACGGAGGCGCAGGGCAACGTTTTTGCCCTGCGCCCCCGCAAATTTACTGCGCTGTCCTTGATTCACGGAGCAGTAGCTCCGTAAATTGCGTGGGCGCGCCGGCAAAATGCCCGGCGTAAGCGCGCGCAATTTAAATGATCCCGTAGGGGGCGGGAATCATTTAAATTAGGCGCGTTCTCGCGCCGAGCGTAGAGCGCATGCTCCGTCGGGAAACTTTCCCGACGTGCATTGCGGCAAATGACGTCGCAAGGACGTCATTTACTTCAAAGTGAACGTGAATGGCGTCCAGCGCCATTCACGATTCACTTACGCAAACTACGTAACTTTCAAATTTCGCGACGCGGGAACGACGGGTATACGTAACATTGGCTGCCCCTGCTAATAGCAGGGGCAGCCTTACCCGAAAACCGCCGTACGGAAACTACGTAAATTGCGTACGCAGGGCTCGCGCAACATTGTGAATCGGCTTTAGTATGCAATTTGCATACTATACGCTGAGCACAACGGGAACGCCACCAAGCGGCCATCGCAAGAATGCAGCCTAAGATATGCGGGCATAAGAGCCTTATGCCGCGCATATCTTAGGCTGCAGTCGGCGTAACGAGGTTCCTGAATCAGGAGCATTCGTTACGCCGGGGCAAGTAGGCAATTGCGCTGTGTAACTTATGGTTACACAGGCGCAATTGCTTCTTGAATCCAGGCCAGTGTATTTAAATGTTTAACCTACAAATTTCTTTTTTTTTCATTCAAATTTAAGTTTATTTTCAATAAAATAAATACATACATTTGTATTAAATTAGCAAGAAATAAGTCAATAGCACGCAGAAATATAATAATTTAAATACATTTCAATTCATAATAATCATTCCTGTCTTATTAACTGCCACTTATATCTATCCATTATATATGCTCTACACCATGTGGTGAAAGTAAGGCAGTTCACATAAGCTAAATTAAAAGACTATTTCAAAGTAATACTTTAAACTTGAAAGAGAAACAGAATATTTTCATATATCAAGGAATTCCTAGGTCTAGCGTTATCACACAATAACTTATATAAGGGATAAAACTAATTGAGTGTACCAGATTAAATTACTTAGAATAATTAAAGGATAAGATATCCGGAGTGCATCAACCTCTCCGACACCCCTAACGGGAACTTTCTGTTTCCAAGAGGTTGAGCAAAACCTCCAATCCTCCCTCCAATAACTATTATGCCGCGTACACACCATCGTTTTCTGCGATGGAAAAAAACGTCATTTTCAAAAACGTCAATTTAATTGACCGTGTGTGGGCAAAAACGTCGTTTTATGTCTTCTAAAAAACGACAGAAAAAAATTGAAGCATGCTTCAATTTTATGTGTCGTTTTTGGCCGACGTCAGTTTCTGTGTTCTAAACATTGACCGTGTGTACGTAAAAACGTCGATTTAAGCCCGCGCATGCTCAGAAGCAAGTTAGGAGACGGCAGCGCTCATTCATGTAAAACGACTGTTCAGAATGGAATCAGCACATTCGTTAAGGTGTTTTTCAGCTTATAGACAAGAAAATAAAGCGCTTCTTTAACCCCTGCTTTTAACTGCTACCCAGAAATGGACGTTTGTTGCGGCTGATCTTGTTACATAGTTATGACAAGCTTTTAATTAGTTTCTTTCTTGTTTGATAATGTTTATGTTTGTGTTCTGTTATTTAGTTGTATCTTCCATCTTAAACATTTTAAATATATATATTGGTCCACCTTTTTTTTTTTGTTTTAATTTTTGTCACCAATTTGATTAGTAATCTCTATTTTGTTTTTATTTAGGAGTGTGTGAAGTGTCTGCAACAACCTAATTTTTTAGTTAACTCACCCACAAGCATGTTTTTTTACCTTGTTAATGTTTGCATTATTTATTTTGTAATGGGTCTGCCCACTCAATACTGATCTCTCAAATCTACAATAAAGAAACATGTTGAAATTTGGCAGAAAAATTAATTTTTATTTTAGTCTTCATAAAAATTTTGAAAAAAAAAAAGTGGCAACCCAAAAACACAACATAATAAAAACAAAGATGCCAAGGTAGGCAGCACTTTAGAGCATGCTTGTTTTTTTCAGAAAACAAGGGTCCCCGAAGCCACAAATACAGCCTGTGAGTCCACATTAAAATTCCATCAGGGGCACCGTATTATTTCTTCGCCCTTTTCTTCCCAGCAGCCTTCCCTGCAGTCTTCCCTGCAGCCTTCCCGGTAGCCCGAGTCCTTGGGGGCTGGGTTCCTGGAGGAGATGAGGTGGCAGGAGCCATAGCAGCCTCATGAGGTGGAGAAGCAGGAGCAGGTGGAGGAGCAGGAGCAGGTGCAGGAGCAGGAGCAGGAGCAGGAGCAGGAGGAGCAGCAAGGACAGGAGGAGCAATCCGCACAATGTGGGTGTCGTCATCGAGCTGCCCCAGGGATGCCATGGTTATGGCTTGGAAGATGAGGAGTTCGCAGCGCACACGCTGGCTCTGCTCCAGATTGTACATCTTGGCTGCAATGAGCGCTGCGAACCCCTCAACTTCACTGGGTGGCTCTCGGATGGCTGCAGTAGCTTGGCGAAGCAGGCCCTGGGTCTCCTCCTCCATTTGTCGCATACTCCTGAGCCGTTTATTGGGATTGCGGAATGGAGGGATCCGGGAGATGGTATCCCGCCGGCGTGCCTCCTGGGTCCCACTGGGGCCTGCCACCTCCTGGCTCCCAGTGGGCTCTGCCACCTCCTGCCTTGCAGTTGGCCCTGGCTCCTCCTGGCTCCCTGTGGGCCCTGTCTCTTCCTGGCTCCCTGTGGGCCCTGGCTGTTCCTGGCTCCCTGGCTCTTCCTGGCTTGGGTCTGCCTGTGTATGAAAAAAAGGAACATATGTTATTTGTGTTTGTCATTAATCACACACATTTTTACAATCATGAGTGATGCAAATTGAATGTCAATATATATTACACACAGGGTCGCCATCCTTAATTATGTGGCCCCTTAAACACCTTCAGACATGGTCCCCCTGGAATTATGTGGGTTGTTGCATGCCTAATTTAGTAAATAAGTGGCCTTTTCCCCAAAAATTCATTTAATCAATTTAGTGTCAACTAGATAGTACTCAAAAAGGGTGTCTTCCATCTGGGACCCCTTGCAGGTGTATTGCGTTACTCCCCCCCTACTGGCCTATCAGAAAATGCCACCCACTCCTTCATCAACATTATTAATTTGCCCATTTTGACCCCATCATGTTTTCCCACTACTGACTATTGATCCTATCCCTAAACTTACGAGATTCACATAGAATTTATAACAATAGTAACATACATTTACCATTATTACTATACTTGTCATATACTAACTAAATTCAAACAAAAAACACATACCATTCTCCACGGCTCACAATTGGGGTCCTCCAGGAACTCTTCCTCTTCCTCCGAGCTTGTCTGCTCCTGTCTGCAGGGAACACTGGAGGATTGGCTGCTGGGAAGCTGGGAGCTACCTCTTGGGGGAAGGGTAGACATGGATGTCCTGGTCTCAATGTGGTCGTCCAGGAACTGCAGCTGACTATAGTACCACAGGGTTGGTTTGTATATGGAGTCAGCTGCAGCCCCAGACCTCATTGAGGCCAGGACTTGGACCCGTTGGGCCCTGTAGGTGCCCCTGATGGAATTGATTTTATTTTTCACAGTGGCTGTTGTGGCGTTGGGGACCCTTGTTTTCAAAAAAACAAGCATGCTCTGTCTAGCTTTCTCCCTGGCATCTTTGTTTTTATTTAGTGTGCTTTTGGTTTGCCACAGAACTGGATGTTCCTTCCATTTTTGGATGAATTCTGTCAGGAAGTCCGCATCCTTGAAGGCATCCATTCTTTCTGCACATGAAACAGAAGCCAAAACAATAATGTAATTAAAGGCACTAGCTTACTTCCCCTAACTAGCCCACAAACTCATTCCCTATTCACTATAATAAAGTCGGAATTAAAAACTTACGTCTCGTCGTTAGTAAAGATCGGGAATTACGACTTCTTCCACAGACTATGCAGGCCGTTTCCAAACACGTCCCATCCCTTTTACACTACGCACGCGTGACGCTCCGCACGACACCCCGCCCCTGACGTTCGGTATCGTCCTTTCCACGCCCCTTCTCTGTCGTTTGGTGAGTGAGAAAAGATGGACAACATGGAGGTGTATTCTAGCTCTAGCCAGGAGGCAGGCCAGGCCCAAACACGCCGCAGATTCCGCTGCAGAGCCTCCAACATGAGCTTTAATGAAATGGTGGAGATGGTCATCATATTGAGGAGGGAGGACTATGATGCCAAGCATGGCCCCTACATGCATCCCAATAAAGTTAAAGCCAAAATTATGGAGAAGGTCATCCGTAGGCTCCAGCGGAAGTTTGGGAAAACCAGGAGCAGAGAGCACCTGCGCAAAAGGTGGTCGGATTTAAAAAAAAGGGAACCCCACCAACTTTACAGAATTAATAGGGTGATTCGAAGAAGAAGTAAGTTTTTTCCATGTGTATTTAATTATTTTGGTGTGTTCTTTGTGCCATTTTTTTTTTGGGGCCAGGTTGACCATAAAATGAATATTATGAATGTGGACGCATGATGCAGTCGTCGTAGTCGTCGTTCATTCGGTGACTTTCAATAATCCAAGACCATATTAATGAGAAATGGCATCATGCCTAGTTTGCATGTGCAAAGGGGAGTTGAAGCACTGTATCTGAACAAAAATCGTAAATTTAGGAATTGTGGGCGAATGAACGACGACTCCTATGACCAATTAGTCGACACAAATATGAAAGTTGTGACATTTTTGGGGCTTAAAAAAAAGGTGTATTCAATTCTGGAATAGATGGAAATGTGTTTCAGCTTATTTTAGAAGAAACGTAAATACCTTGAGATTCACAAAAAGGAGCGTTTGCTACTCCTTTTTTTATTGAACATGTGTACTCAGTAGCACAATTGTTTGTCACAATCACAACCTATGTTGGGTCACACACAGGGGTGAGCAGATCCAGGGGAGACTTGTTTAGCTTACATATCTAAACTTAAAAATTGTGTTAACTGATTTGACATTACTTTGTGAATGGATTAAATATTGGTCTATTTTATTGATAATTGTTTAAAAATCAACAATAGTGACCTTTTGTTTAGCATTTCTTATTTTTTGGGTGTCATTTCATGCCGCTCGTAAATGGTTGAACCTCATGTTTTCCCTTTCTTCAATCTTGTAGGGCACAATGAAGCACAAAGGCAGGAGGCACAAGCCAATCAAGCCACACCCCCGAGGGATGTAGAGGAAGAGGAACCTGCCTCAACATCCGGTAAAGTAACATCTACCACATTTTCTGTGAATATAGATATAGGCATACAATCTTTTAACACATGTTTTGGTTCCACATTTCAGGAGGAAATCGGGCTGGTCAGGGACTGGACACGTATAGTGCCCAGCTCCTCATCGGCGAGGTTCTCACCTGCAGGGCCCAAGTTGAGGACATACGTCTGGCCTGCCGTGAAATACGTCACAAAGCAAAGACGCTGGAACGGCAGCTTAAAAATTTTATTAATGTTTTGGGGAGGGTTTAATTTTTGGTGTATTTTCTTTTTTCCTTGAATTTAAAAAAAAAAAAAAAATAATAAAAAATTATATGTTGTAATAATCAAAAAAGACCAAAAAAATAAAAAAATTATATTATATTTTGTAATAATCAAAAAAGACCAAAAAAACTAAAAAAATATATTATATGTTGTAATAATCAAAAAAGACCAAAAAAATAAAATAATTATATTATATTTTGTAATAATCAAAAAAGACCAAAAAAATAAAAATATTGATTTGTTGTACTAATCAAAACTAAAAAAGTAACAAATAAATAACATTTTGGACTCCAAACAATTTGTGTGTAGTTATTGGTATCAATGCAGACTCATTCAATTACTCAGGCATATTTGTAGAGTTATTAAGATTTAACACTCATGGGAATTTATTACATCCCAAACACATGGCTGGATGAGAACCTACGAAAAAGAAACATTACCCCCCAAAACTTACAAATAACTAAAATCAAACAAATAAACACTGTTTCATCAAACAAAAAGTAAATTTATTTTTTTAAACAAGATCAGGCATTGCAATGGCCCCCCTCCCCATAAAATAGTCCACATAGGATTGACGCACTGCACGTGCGGTTTGGGGGGCCAAGCCTCTATGGCTAGCCTGATGTCCCGGCTCCGGAGCCACAAGATCAGCCTCATCAGGCAATACCGTCAGGTACGTTTGAGAATTTCTTTTCAAAAAATTGTGCAAAATGCAACAAGATAGTATGATATAATTCCACTTGTATTCCGCCATGTTTATTGCTGTTAAAAACAATCTGAATCGGCTGGCCATGATTCCAAAGGCATTCTCTACCACACGTCTTGCCCTGGCCAGCCGATAATTAAAAACCCTCCTCTCATGGGTGAGGGTGCGTACGGGAAATGGCCTCATGAGGTGGGGACCCAAACCAAAAGCCTCATCTGCTACAAACACGAAGGGCAGACCCTCTTCGTTCTCCTCCGCAGGTGGCAATCCTAGGTCCTCCAACCGAAGCCGTTGTGCGAACTCCGTCTCCGCAAAGACACCGCCGTCCGACATCCGGCCATTTTTCCCAACATCCACGTACAAAAACTCGTAATTTGCAGAGACCACCGCCATCAAAACAACGCTGTGGAACCCCTTGTAATTGAAGAAATGGGATCCACTATGGGGTGGGGGCACAATGCGGATGTGCTTGCCATCAATGGCTCCTCCACAGTTCGGAAAGTTCCAACGCTGGGAGAAGTCCGCTGCCACAGTCTGCCATTCCTGTGGCGTGGTGGGGAACTGGATAGAAAGAAAAAATAAAAAACATTAGAACAAAGATTTTAAACAGAATATAGCTAAAATTACAAGGGATCCCACCAACAATTCCACAAAAAAGGTTAGTATTAAAAAATAACATGTGAACAATTAAGCATATTAATCACCCCCCTCTGATGTTGAAAAAAATATATTTAGGGGGAGTGGGGCTCAAGATGAGATGAGAAACAACACCCCAAAAAATATCTAAATAAGAAAAATAATTATTAGTATGTATTTCAAAAATCTAGGGGGGGGGGGGTTTGGACAATGGAGGCCACAAATAAACGGGGATATAGGGACACACAAAATGCAGCACTACAATGGAGGCCACAAATAAACGGGGATATAGGGACACACAAAATGCAGCACTACAATGGAGGCCACAAATAAACGGGGATATAGGGACACACAAAATGCAGCACTACAATGGAGGCCACAAATAAACGGGAATATAGGGACTATGCTAGGTGGGTTTGCCCACAACATAGAATGATGGACAGGTTGGCTAAATTAAATAAACATGTAGGGCTTTACTAATTGTGTAGAACAGCATACATAGAGACAAAGTGAGCATTCTGAGCATATTAGAAAAGTATTTTTTTTTTTTTTTTTGGGAATTAGTTTGACCATTGAAAGAACACCACTTACCTTAACATAGTCCTCCTGAAGAACCTGAATGATGGCCGAACAGGTCTCAGGGATTATGAGGCCCAGAGCCTGGGGGGAGATGCCCGTCGAGAACTTCAAGTCCTGCAGACTTCTCCCTGTTGCAAGGTAGCGCAACGTAGCAACTAGCCTCTGCTCAGCAGTGATGGCTTCCCGCATAACGGTGTCCTGCCTGGTGATATATGGCGACACCAAAGCCAAAAGCTGCTGAAATACGGGGTCAGACATCCTAAGAAAATTCCTGAAATCATCAGGGTTATTTTCTCGGATCTCCCGCAGCAGAGGCATATGAGAGAACTGGTCCCTGCGTAGCAACCAGTTCTTGGTCCACAACCTCCTCCTCACCCTGTTCATGGACCGTCGCTGGGATGCAGCACACATCCTAACAACAAGCACAGCACGATCTCGGCGACGAGTTCGTACCCGCAACATGGCTAGAAAACGGTCGTCAAATCAGATCAGACTAAAAATTACGCCCTGAAGTAAAGAATGGCCTTTGAAGAACGACCTGCTAAACAGCACCGTGCACACCAAACGTAATGCCTAAACAAATACGTCCTTAGTACAAGCACTGTATCACAGATCCGACAACAAATAGACAAACTGTACGACAGAAAACGAAATTTAAAGCACAGTCACTGAAAATCACGAATCGTATCTCACCAAACTTTTACTAACACGCAGCAACACGATATCAGCAAAAGAGGCCGTCTTCCGCATGGAAACGACCCTTTATAGTGACGTCGTGCGTGATTGACGGAACTGCGCTGTGCTAGAGCGTTGTGAAAAAGCGATGGTGTGTATGCTACGTCGTTGTTCAAATTGAAGTTTGAAAAATGACGTTTTTTTAAAGCACATAAAGCGTCGCATTTTTCCATCGCAGAAAACGATGGTGTGTACGCGGCATTACTGGAACTCTCCGATAACCGAAAACAAATTTTCGGAATCCCCATCAAATCTAATTATTTCAAAGGTTTAGTAGAATCCTTCAATTACTTAAACATAAAATTATCTTTTCAAAATAAAACAAACTGAGGACCAAAAATCTTAAGGATTCTATCCCCAGAGATAAAATAATGAGATAAAACCTAAGAAGAATCAGAAGAAAAAAAAGAAAGAGTGACAAAAGACAAGAGAGGAAGTGAAAAAAGAAAGCCAGAAGAAAATCAGGAGAGATAGAAAATTAGCCTGCCATCTACCAGCATCGTCCAAAAGACACTGATGTCATCAAAACCTTCACAGAGTATAAGTTATCCCCATGTATTCCAACCAAGGTTCCCAGATTTCATAGAAAAGAGTAGACTTATCCAACATGGAGCAGACCCTTTTCTCTTGTTCCATAATCCATGTGACCTTTCTTTTCATATATAGGATGGAAACATTAGTCTTTTTCCATGCAGCTGCGAGTGTAATCCTGGCACCCGTCATAATATATAAGATGAGTTTTCTGGTAAACTTAGAAGTTTACAAATTTCTATATACAAATTCAAACAATATGGAAAAGCCTGCATCTCCCCCACTGCCCACTACAACTATCTTCCTTTCCCCTGGCCGCTAAATTACTATTGTGTACCCCAAAGCTGCAGAAGAAACTTGTGGTGATTATTTTCCAAAGATGTATTTACTGGAATTTATCTTTTTATTGTGATGACAGGACTCTGGGTATCCTAGTTGGGAGCCTTCTGTTATCCCCTTTATAACATTACCCAGTATGGGAAAAGGACGGGTAATACTATAAACCAATCAGTCTATGCTGTATACTACATGTGCTGACAATGAACATGCTGACTGGAGGAGAAAGCAGGGAGCTTCTTCACCGCGCAATCATAGAATAGGGGCAGGGATGTGACCACACTGTGTTGCTTAACTGGCATAAATAAAAGTGAAGTTAAAAAATGTCTGTGCTGTCTTGCAAGACTTTGTAAATCTCATGAATGGAGAGACAGAAAAATCTATCTTTTGGGAAACTATGCAGAGCTCGGCAGGGTCGTGGGCGGGTCTCTACGATCAGGCTGTAGGAGAGGACATCTGTTTGGCTGGGAAGGTGCTGTGGATGGCGGCAGGTCAGCTGCAAGATGGAGACAGCAGGAGAGTGTGGAGATCAGCTGAGGGGATGTACCAAGGGGATGGAGGTCCAGTCGGGAGGCTGTGGTGACTCCGCTGATGGAGACTAGCAACTGATCAGCCACGTGGCAGTGGTGCAGGAGTCTGTAGCAATTGGCTAGCTGGACGCAGAGCAGAGATGGAAGTCCTGTCAGCAGGCTGGGATCGTAGAGCTCAAGTCAGGGAATAAACCAAGGCTAGAGCCGGAGCGGCGAGATGGTAGTGTTCCAAGTGTTCCAGTGTGGCTATGCGTTTCGAGGCAACAAGAACCACCGCTTTGTCAAACCTTGGTTTGACAAAAGGGGCAGTCCGTGTTGCCCCAAAATGCGTAGCCACACATCCATGCCACCCAAGTCCTCCTCTTGGAACTTGTGAGTCTTGGAACACTATGATCGATTACAATTTACAAACCAATACCCTGATCGACAGGTTTGCGGATAAAAGTTATGATAGAACTAGGTTGGAACAAACCAGATTGGAGGTAGGATCTTTGAACTGGGATGATATGCTAAAAGAGAAAGTAAATAAACCACCCAAAAAGAATGACGTCACCTTCATAACGGGTTTCAATGCAGACTATCAAGTGTTTGAAAACATTATAAGAAAGCATTGGCCCATTATTTTGGGAGATCCACAACTTAATAAAATTTTACCAGCCAGACCCAAATTTGTATACAGAAGAGCAAAAAGAATTAGAGACACTTTGGTTAAAAATGTACCGGACCCACCCAAAAAGATGACATCCTTCCTTGACCAGAAGGGCTTCTATAGGTGTGGAAGGTGTAAACCCTGCCGCACTACGAAAGGGCCGAGGAAGGTTGATCATTCTCAATCACACACTAATAATGAACAATTTAAAGTGGATAAGCTGATCACGTGTAGCAGCACACACATTACGTACGTGTTGGAGTGCGAGTGTGGGCTGCAACACGTGGGCAGAACCACAAGAAAACTTTCAGTACGAATGGGAGAACATATCGGAAATATTAAAAAAAGGGTTCATACACCACAGTGTGTCATTACACTTTAAGCATAAACATAACAAAGACCCTAGCAAATTGAAATTCTATGCCATAGATAAAATTGAACAAAACTGGAGAAACCTAAACCTGAGAAGGGAAGTATCAAGGAATGAAACTGAGTGGATTTTTAAATTAGATACACAATGAATGTAGAATTAGATGTAAATTGTTCTTTGGAAGATTACTAGCGGTTTGCATATTCTACATTCATTTTTGATCATTTTTTATTATTTTCATATATATATATATATATATATATATATATATATATATATATATATGCATGTATAGTACATACATATATACTTGTTGGTTTTTATTTTGTGCAATTTTCCCCAGAAAATACTATTAGAGAATCTAATGTAAAGTATTTATCATAACACCAATACCAGTGGGTATATGTATTGAGCAAAACAAAATAGCAGTATATGGACAGATAGGTATCAGTGATGGCACATACTTGGAATCGTCCATGTACAGGAATGCTGTTTTATGGGAATCTAACACTGATCACTGTTTTGCCCTTATCACATAATTATATTGTTTTGGAGAAAGTTAATTTTATCAAAATGTTCTTTAAGTGAAGTGCCCCTGGCAGCGTCAACTATAGACGTTGATGGCTACTCAGGGATAATACCAATAGTCAAAATGGTCGATCTGGCACTTCCGGTGCCAAAATGAATGGTAGCATAGGAAATACATACAAAAAAGAGGGACGGCAGTGACAAAGATGGCAGAACGAGTACATCCGGTGACGCAGCCAAGATGGCGGGGCACAGACTTCCGGTGGGGGCGGTGAATGGAGAAGATAGCCTACGGGGTAACGCGCGCCCATAAGGAGGTAACAGAGAGAGGCGCGCATAGCGTTAGTCACACAGAGCCATCTATGGCTAGGAACCACTGGACATATAGTATACATTCGGCGGCAATAGTTAAAATGGCGACCGAATGTATTAACATTAGGTATCCAGAAACAAAAAAAAATGGAAATACTGGAACTTCCGGAGTCACCAGCTAAGATGGTGGCCGGTATACTTCCGGTATTGGGTAACCACAATATCACTTTTCAGCCAGTATGATGGGGTATAAATACAGCCAAGAAAGTAGTGTCCACAGCTTTCCTGATGACGCAATAGCGAAACGCGTAGAGGCTGTCTGGACACACACGGAGGGGGAAGCACACCAGCACGCCAGGACCGCTTGTAGCAACACATGAGGACAGGAGCGGGGTATGCACACCTTCCAAGACGCAATATAAATGCTGGTCAGCGGCTATAACGGTTGACTCTGCCAGAGATACTCAGTGCCGGTCAGAGGCACTTTTTCTTGTAAGTGCATCTTTTTATCTTTTTAATAAATACGTTTTTATATACTACACTATGATGAGCCCCTTGTTTTTGAGGAAATAAGGACACCTTGTAAGAGGGAGAAGGAGGCAACACCCAGTGACGGACAAAGAAAAGACACCACTTTGGGGCCTTTTATTATCCCGGGGAATGGTGAGTGTTGAGTCTAACCATTGGTGATGGTGGCACATCTTTGTCGGGTGGAAGAGACAGTTGCATCTTTTTATATACAGCATTACCAGCATTGAACCTTTTTCCATTGGAATTTATTGTGTAAAAGCAAGATTGTCTGTCGTTGGACTTTTTTCAGTGCAGCTGGCGCACTTCACATTTGGGACTCTATGCTCTGTTATTGGTTTTGTTGTTGTTTTTGTATGTTTTAATTTATTTTTTTATTCTGTTTTGTTTTCACTATTGGTCGGCTTAGGCCCCGTACACACGACCGAGTTTCTCGGCAGAATTCAGCCAGAAACTCGTTTGGAGCTGTATTCTGCCGAGAAACCCGGCCGTCTGTACACTTTCGGCCGAGGAAACCGACGAGAATCTCGTCGTGCCAAATAGAGAACATGTTCTCTATTTTCTCGTTACTCAATGAGGAAATTTGGCTCGCCGAGATCCTCGGCGGCTTCACAAGAAACTTGACGAGCAAAACGATGTGTTTTGCTCGTCGAGTTTCTCGGCCGTGTCTACGGGGCCTGAGAGTAGCATGAGTGGCCATTTTTTCTTTCACAGGAGCACTATGGTGCATTGATGTGCATGCCGACAAACAAATCTTGGGTCACATTTAAAGCATTGTGTTTATCGCAATACTCGCATAACACATATATTTTATATTGTTTATATTGTCTGTATTAATATTAATTGATTCACAGAAGTTTATCCACATAGAATATTGGGAACATTATAGTTCTTGATATTGTATATGCTATATATGGTTGTTTGTGCACTAAACTAGTTCACAGTTCACACTTCCAGAGATTGAATTCTTTGGATTATCAGATCAGCGCAGTAACATTTTTATATGCACATTTAACCCCTCTATTGAGGGTCTACACAGTACTGCAGCAGATCACGTTTTAATTACTTTTGCGCTGGTGACACTTATAACAATTTCAGTCTTGGAACACTGCCTCCTTGTCACTCTGGCTCTAGCCCTGGTTTATTCCCAGACATCAGCTTTACCATCCCAGCCTGCTGACAGGACTACCATCCCTGCACTGCACCCAGCTAGCCGATTGTTACAGACTAATGTCCCACTGCCACGTGGCTGATCAGTTGCTATTCTCAGAGTCTCTATTAGCGGAGTCACCACAGCCTGCCGACCGGACCTCCATCCCCTCGGTACATATCCCCTCAGCTGATCTCCAAAGTCTACTGCTGTCCACATCTTGCAGCTAACCTGCTGCCACCTACAGCACCTTCCCAGCTAAATCGATGGCTCTTACAGCCTGATCGTAGAGACCCACCTGCGACCCTGACGAACGCTTCCCACTCCTCCTTGTATACTGTACAGGCGGTCCCCGGTTTACAAACAAGATAAGGACTGTGGCCCGGATTCAGAAAGAAGATACGACGGCGTATCTCCTGATACGCCGTCGTATCTCTGAGTCCGGCCGTCGTATCTATGCGCCTGATTCATAGAATCAGGTTACGCATAGATATCCCTAAGATCTGACAGGTGTAAGTGACTTACACCGTCGGATCTTAGGCTGCAATTCCAAGCTGGCCGCTAGGTGGCGCTTCCATATTATTACGCAAGGAATATGCAAATGAGGAGTTACACTGATTCAGAAATGAACGACCGCCCGGCGTTTTTTTTTTTACGTCGTTTGCGTTTGGCTTTTTCCGGCGTATAGTTACCCCTGCTATATGAGGCGTAGCTAATGTTAAGTATGGCCGTCGTTCCCGCGCCGAGTTTTGAAATTTTACGTCGTTTGCGTAAGTCATTCGCGAATACGGATGGACGTAATTTACGTTCCCGTCGATACCAATGACGTCCTTGCAACGTCATTTAGAGCAATGCACTCTAGGATTTTTTTGGGACGGCGCATGCGCAGTTCGGTCGGCGCGGGGGCGCGCTTCATTTAAATGATACACGCCCCCTACCCGCCGAATTTGAATTCCGAATTTGCAAATGAGGAGTTACACCGATTCAGAAATGAACGACCGCCCGGCGCTTTTTTTTTACGTCGTTTGCGTTCGGCTTTTTCCGGCGTATAGTTACCCCTGCTATATGAGGCGTAGCTAATGTTAAGTATGGCCGTCGTTCCCGCGCCGAGTTTTGAAATTTTACGTCGTTTGCGTAAGTCATTCGCGAATACGGATGGACGTAATTTACGTTCCCGTCGATACCAATGACGTCCTTGCAACGCTTCATTTAAATGATACACGCCCCCTACCCGCCGAATTTGAATTCTGGCGTATAGTTACCCCTGCTATATGAGGCGTAGCTAATGTTAAGTATGGCCGTCGTTCCCGCGCCGAGTTTTGAAATTTTACGTCGTTTTCACTAAGTCATTCGCGAATACGGATGGACGTAATTTACGTTCCCGTCGATACCAATGACGTCCTTGCAACGCTTCATTTAAATGATACACGCCCCCTACCCGCCGAATTTGAATTCCGAATTTGCAAATGAGGAGTTACACCGATTCAGAAATGAACGACCGCCCGGCGCTTTTTTTTTACGTCGTTTGCGTTTGGCTTTTTCCGGCGTATAGTTACCCCTGCTATATGAGGCGTAGCTAATGTTAAGTATGGCCGTCGTTCCCGCGCCGAGTTTTGAAATTTAACGTCGTTTGCGTAAGTCATTCGCGAATACGGATGGACGTAATTTACGTTCCCGTCGATACCAATGACGTCCTTGCAACGTCATTTAGAGCAATGCACTCTAGGATTTTTTTGGGACGGCGCATGCGCAGTTCAGTTGGCGCGGGGGCGCGCTTCATTTAAATGATACACACCCCCTACCCGCCGAATTTGAATTCCGCCGGGGGATTTACGATACGCCGCCGCAACTTTACAGGCAAGTGCTTTGTGAATAAAGCACTTGCCTGAAAAACTTGCGGCGGGTAACGTAAATCAGATAGGTTACGCGGATCTAAAGATCCGCTCACCTATCTGAATCTAGCCCAGTATGTTTGTTCTTACGTTGAATCTGTTTGTAAGTTGGAACAGGTACATTTTTAAAGTGTAGCTCCAGCCAAAAAATCATTTTTTAAGCTTTTTGGATAACATAGGGCAGGGATAAGCAATTAGCGGACCTCCAGCTGTTGCAGAACTACAAGTCCCATCATGCCTCTGTCTCTGGGTGTCATGCTTGTGGCTGTCAGTGTCTTGCTATGCCTCATGGGACTTGTAGTTCTGAAACAGCTGGAGGTCCTCTAATTGCATATCCTTGACATAGGGTTATCACTAGAATTGAGCGGACACCTGGATGTTCGGGTTCGGGTCCGAAAAAAAAAAAGTTCGGGTTCGGGAACCCGAACCCGAACCCGAGCTCCGAACCCCATTGTAGTCAATGGGACACGGACTTTTAGAAAAAAAAAATGTGCGGAGGTCCCCGCAAATTCAATAACCAGACCCTTTAGGTCTGGTATGGATATTAAGGGGATCCCCGCCGTCAATTTAAAACAAAAATGACGTGCAGTTCCCCCTAAATATCCATAACCAGACCCGTTATCCGAGCACGTTGACCTGGCCGGCCGCAGAAAAGAGGGGGGGACAGAGTGCGCCCCCCCCCCCTCTCCTGAACCGCATCAGGCCACATGCCCTCAACATGGGGAGGATGTCCCCATGTTGATGGGGACAAGGTTCTCATCCCCACAACCCTTGCCCGGTGGTTGTGGGGGTATGCGGGCGGGAGGCTTATCAGAATCTGGAAGACCCCTTTAACAAAGGGGACCCCCCGATCCTGACCCCCCCCCCCCTGTGTGAAATGGTAATGGGGTACACTACCCCTACCATTTCACGATGGAAGTGTAAAGTCTTGTAAAAAAAAAACACACACACCGTAGAATAAAGTCCTTTATTAATAAAAAAAAAAAAAACTCCAGCGGTGATAATCCACTCGTTCCCGGCTTCCTGCTTCAACGTTGTCCTGATCCTGCGACGGCTGCGGGTGATCTCCAGCGATGAGAAGATCCAGCGACGGGTGATCTCCGCTCCAGCGATGAGAAGATCCATTCATCCGGAGCGCAGCATCCCCGACCTCCTCTCACCGCTGGACACAGCCCAGCGAATGACGCGTTGAAGCTGTGACATTACTTATATAGAGGAGGCAGGGCCACCCGTCACGTGACCCCGCACCCTCTGACGTACCCTCTGCTACGTCACTGGGTAAGCCCCGGATTCCCTCTTCCTGGGCTTCCCCAGTGACGTAGCAGAGGGTAATTTTTCCAATTACTGCGGGACATACAGCATGCTTGGCCAATCATCAGTGCTCAACGCTGCAGTGAATTATGGGACGTTTTGCGTCATTCGAATTTGGCGCGAGCGACCCGTTTTGTTCGAGTTTCGACGAACGAGCGAACGACCGATGTTCGAGTCGAACATACGTTCGTATCGAACGTGAAGCTCATCCCTAGTCATAAACAACTTATGTCATATTTGCCATCCCTGCTACTTACAACAGCATATGTATCTCCTTGCACTAGGATTGATTGGCAGTGGCGATTTTTACGCAGCCTCAAGGTTCATACACAGTTTAACATGTTTGAGTACAGACTCCCAGGAGAAATAAATGCTGCTTAAAAAGAAAAGTGTCAGAAGTCCTGGTAAAGCAACCATACAATTTGTAGGATGCTGACTTTTTAAAAGTCGCCACTATACATTTTTCTGCCTCGATATAAAAGCAGCCATCGCACTCAGTATGAGATGTGTGAAATGTCATCTACACATCGCCGAGAGCAGTGCTGCATATGCAATTCTGACCACATATTCACAAAAATGTCACCCATGTCATAGCCGGAGTGCCTGTCAGACAATAGCTATTTGTTTTTACGCTAACATTTGTCATTTGCCATAGTGTCTTAAAATAGTCTGTGGGCTTAGGAGGGCGACTCGCTTTCAGCAGCCCTTTGTTAAGGAAATCAAGGATATAATTTATCCAAGAACGCTTTTCATTCATTCGTCCCCTTAGCGTTCACTGGCGGAATGGAAAATGTATCCCTTTACCGCAGCACCGTGCAACAATTACTATAAACATGGCATTTTCCATGTCTCATGCAATAGTTTAAATTTTGCTGATATTTCAAAGCAAGAGGCATTATGTAACAATGCAAGAGCTCACTTGCTGAAGTGGATGAAATTGAAATGATCAATTTTGACCCCTGGCAGTCAAAGCAATATAGTTATTGCATTACGGTTAATATAGTTTTCACCATTGTAATTTTTTCCTTTAGTCCCTTTTCTCAATACATTTTCTCAGTCCACATTCTTTTGTCTGCAGAACAGTCTTACTGACATATGAGATTCTGCACTTGTGATTAAAAGCAAAACTGCTCGCAAGTAACTCCTTCTCTGTTGCACTTTTTTCCTAATTTTACACTGACAGCTGCACATGTGCATTTCATTGTACATCAGCAGTAGGGATGAGCCGAACACCCCCCCGTTCGGTTCGCATCAGAACCTTTGAACGGACCGAACGTTCGCACGAACATTTAGAACCCCATTGAAGTCTATGGGACTCGAAGTTCGAATTCAAAAGTGCTAATTTTAAAGCCTAATATGCAAGTTATTGTCGGAAAACGGGTTTGAGAACCCAGGTCTTGCCCCAGGGAACATGTATCAATGGAAAAAAAAGTTTTAAAAACTGTCATTTTTTTCTGGAGCAGTGATTTTAATGATGCTTAAAGTGAAAAAAAAATTGAAAAATTCCTTTAAATATCATACCTACTGGGTGTTTATGGTATGCCTGTGAAGTGGCACGTGTTTAGAACTGTCCCTGCACAAAATGAAATTACTATAAGAAAAAAGTAATTTAAAACTGCTTGGCTTTAATGTAATGTCTGGTCCCTGCAATATGGATGAAAATCATTGAGAAAAAAAGCATGGGTTTCCCCGCCCCCCTCCCCCCAGGTGGGTACCAGCCCCTTTGGCTCTATATACTTTGAACAGCAGTATACAGGCAGTGCAAACAAGACAGGGACTGTAGGTTTGTTGTTAAGTAGAATCTGTTTGTAATTTTGAACTGGTACTTCTTTAAAGTGTAGCTCCAGCCATAAAATCAATTTTAAGCTTTTCTGAAAACATAGAGAAGGGTTATCACCCCTGTTACATTTGTTTTGGTGTCTGTGTGCATCTGTTCAGAAGCACCTCACTTTCTGTCCCAACAGAAACAGACAGTACACACACCACATAGCTTTAGGTGCACACTGCAGAGGACACAGACAGTACACACACCACATAGCTTTAGGTGCACACTGCAGAGGACACAGACAGTACACACACCACGTAGCTTTAGATGCACACTGCAGAGGACACAGACAGTACACCACGTGAAAGTACTTGCAGCAATATACCCTGCTTGTAGTATTAATATGAGAAGATCTCTGCTTCTAGGAGTAAATATGAGAAACACCAGCTTTACGTTAGGTGCACAATGTGCAGAGGACACGCACAGTACACACACCACGTAGCTTTAGGTGCACACTGCAGAGGACACAGACAGTACACCACGTGAGAATACTGCAGCTAGCACAATCACATGCCTGCCTGTCAGTAAATTAGGAAGAGCGGATCTAGCTAAACTATACAGTGTATAAATATATATACAACACCTGGGATGCATATATATCCTCTACACACTGTAAAGCCTGCCTGATCTATCTACCTGCAAAAAATGACACTCTCTCTGTCTCTCTCTGTTCTCTCTTAACCACCGCAACACACTACACAAGGCCGACCTGCAGGTGGCCTTTTATAGTGTGGGGCATGTACTAAACCCCCTGAGCCATAATTGGCCAAAGCCACCCTGGCTTTGGCCAATTATGGCTCTCTGTTTTTTGCAAGCTGTGATTGGCCAAGCATGCGGGTCATAGCGCATGCTTGGCCAATCATCAGCCAGCAATGCACTGCGATGCCGCAGTGAATTATGGGCCGTGACACGTCACTCGAATTTTGTGCGAACGGCCCGTAATGTTTGTATTTCGCCGAATTGTCAAACATACGATGTTCGAGTCGAACGTGAGTTCGACTCGAACACTAAGCTCATCCCTAATCAGCAGCATGCATGGATTTTATTCCTGTTCAGCCTGGAGGAAAATCAATTGCCCCGGAGTAAGGAGCTGCATCTGCATGATCTGCCTTGTTCCTAAGGTAAGGAGGCCTCTGATCGCGTCCGTTTTCCCATGAGCGTGCGGCGGGGGATTGGCGTTCGCCCCACCAAAAAATATTGGGCACCAGCCACCACTGAGTCTAATGTTTGTTTTGTTTAGGCAGCTTTTCTCAACTAGGGTTCCCTAGAGCTCTAGGACTCCTTCATAGGTTTATAGGGGTTCCTTAAACCATAAAGGATTAAACGCCTGCTTGGTAATGCCTGCATAATTCTGGCCCCAACCACACTTCACAGTGCAAATGGCATGGGAATAATAGAGCTCCACCTGGTTTCTTAAGTAAGTAACTACTGACACTATTTAATCATGTTAGCAGTCTCTAATACCCTGTACACACAAGAGGAATCCAAGAAAAACCATCCAACTTTTTCCGACGGAATTCCGCTCAAGCTTGGCTTGCATACACACGGTCATACAAAAGTTCTCGGAACTTTCGAGCGTTAAGAACGTGCTGACGTACAACACTACGACGAGGCGAGAAAAAGAAGTTCAATGCTTCCGAGCATGCGTCAAATTGTTTCCGAGCATGCATGGGTTTTTTTCCCGACGGAATTCCATACAGATAAACGGATTTTCCGTCTGAAAAATTGAGAACCTACTCTCTATCTAAGTCCGTCGGAAATTCCGACAGAAAAAGTCCAATGGGGCATACACAGGGTCGGAATATCTGACGAAAAGCTCCCATCTGACTTTTTCGAATGGAAAATCCGATCGTGTGTATGCGGCATTAGAGGATAATTCCTTCCACTGACTAGCAATGTAAGGAGCATACGTTGTACTGTCCTCCAATGTTTGGAGGCACTACACTGACTTCCATTGTAATAGGTATTCATCCCGCTAACCAACAAGGTATGAGGGCAAGTTTCCCACTGACCACTAGGGCAGGGGGGACCCCTTTCCAAGATAGCAAGAATAACTTGCCACAAATTTGTGGCTGTGTTGAATTTTAAGTATGTTCATTTGCTGCATATTTTCACTATAAAGTTGTACACTTGCAGAGCACTTGAAGCACACGTTCTAGGTGACACTTTTCCAATTTGTAGCAAATGTGTGTAGAAAGTCACTAGCAAGAGCAAAATTGCTGTGGTGAGTCTACAGCAAGAGCTCTGCAAGTCTACAGCATGAAAATCCAGCCACAGTGACCCCTGTGGTGGGATGACTATTGCACAACATAATTGAAGTAGAACTTGCCGCAGACTTGCAGAGTGTTTGCAAAGAAAGGTGATCTGGATTCATGCAATGCGGACTTGCTGCAAATGTGCAAAAAAATGTGTGAAGCCTGGCAAGTCTAGCAATAGCTTAGCAAGTCATTTTCAAACCTGTAGCACAATTGCTCGTTATCTGGGTTTTAACTATCCACCAATGTGGTGTGGCTGCTGTACTGTGATCTTATACATGTAGTGGGCAGCTGTTTTCTTTGCTGACCCTGCTCTAAATTTAGAGGTTAGTCAGAGGGTTAGTTACCTCTGACCTATTTGTTTTCAAATTTGGACCTCTTTTCCAGCCGTGGCTGTACTGCAGGTGACCACTATTGTTGTCTGGGGTGTCAGTTCCACCCAGGCCAAGGGTGGCAGCAGTCAGATCCAGGTGTGTTTGGTATTCTTTCTCAGCGGCCAATCAGTGGGGGTTAATCGCCTCGCTGTGCGCTGGAGGGGTATTAAAGTGACAAACATCACGGGTTCTGGGTCATGTCTTGCTGAGCAGGCCCAGTATCCAGACTGGGTTTGCATTGACAAAGTGGTCCTGCGCTATCCATCCTAGAGGGAGGAAGCCACCGAATGAAGTACCTGTCTGGAGAGCACCTAGCACGAGGCTGGTACACTCAGGGGAGGCCTGAACCTCATTAAAGGACACATTACTACTGAAAGGCTGAGCAGTGATCGCCAGTCAATTTCCTGATTTCACAAGTAACTAATCTGAGTATAGATCCAGGTCTTAATCCTAATCTGAGAGGATTCTGGACCGAACGTATCTCCACCTTTGGGAAGGTCAGTGGCAGAGACTGTACCCAGGTTACGTGTAGTACCCTGGCTGCTAGGACTAGTGAGAGAGGCCTAACCAGGGGCACACTACCCACTCTGGCTAGAGTGGCGACGAGAGTTCATGTCTGGATGCAGGAGTGCTTCCGATCAAGTTCTTCACCTGAACCCACTACCTATACCCTATTTCACCTCTTCAATCTATTGTTCGTTCTTTTACCACGTTCGGTAAATAAAGCAGAGAAAAAGGAACGCAACGTGTGGACATTGACTTTGTTTCAGCTCTTATCCAGTACCATAGACGGCGGAGAAATAGGGGTAACATGCCCCCAAAACAAACCAGCAGCTCCTTCGGGGGTAGTGCTACATACATTTTAACAGGGATTCTGAGATTTAAAAATTATTTTAAGGGTTCCTCCATCCATAGTAATAATGTTGGGAAAGACTGGTCTAGGGGAATGTAATGTAGGAATAATTACCTTATTCTTCATCCCGCTGACCCATTCCAGCCCCATAATGTTGGAAAGCCCTTGACTTACTCATATGCAATACATGATCACTTATCCTGCATTGAATATGATGACGTCAGTAAGGTGGCAGCTGCACAATTGGAGAAGAGAAGCAACTTTGTGGGAATGGCTGTGAATACCGCATTCGGCAATGAGAACCCTATAGGACCAAGAAAAAGGTATTACTCTCAATTACATTCCCTTGGACTCAACAAGGGGTCAGGGGCATATCTACTGTGAGGTAAACAAGGCGTTTGCCTTGGGCAGCATTTTTCAGGGGGGCAACACCGCCCTCTGGCAGAAGGGACACTACAAGGACAGCAGAAAAGCAGCATCATCGCTACAGGGATGCAGACTGCACCTGGGTTACACCCACCAGAGGGGCGACACCAAGGGCGGTCACGGACTGACTGTTCGGTGACAGGGGAGTGAAGCGGAGGCAGGAGGCAACTGTGGCTGCAGTCTATGATCCTGGAAGTAGCTTATTTGCCAGAGCAGGTTGGAGTCCTGGACTGTGATCGTGCCTCAGCAGCCTTGCTACACACAGCTGTAAAAAGGAGCCGGCGAGCTACGAGAAAGAGAGAGTCCGGTGTAATCGTTTTTGGGGTTGGGAGTTGGACGGTCCCCTGGTGTAGTATGGGGGAAAAGTGAAGCCCACCTTTCTCTCACCCCCCACTCTCTCTCTCTCAACACTCTCTCTCTCTCATCCACATTTGAGAAGGAAGGAGTGGGACAAAATAGGGGGCACCCGATTTTAGTCTTGTCTTGGGCAGTACAAAACAAAAATACACCACTAATTAGACCTTAATTTATATATGTAAAGAAGAGGGTGTAACCAAGTGGGATTTTTGTAAGCTAACCAGAGTTCAACTTTAAAGGTAAAAATAAAAAATTGAAAAGCAGACCTTGAGACACATACATTCAGCACTTTAGAGCTATGTAGTTCAGTATTTACCCAGGCATTGATGAAGTCTATAAGTCCACCCTATTCCATTTTGTCTATAATCTGGGGATCTGGGAACACCTGCTTGTGATACAGAAGAGTAATTACAAAACACACACACTGAAGGTTTCTTACTGTCTTTCACACAAAGTAAACTATTTTTTTTTTTTTAAGTCAGCACTCGTTTCTAATAGTCACCATGTGGTTAGTGATATGGGGAGCAAAAACAGGAATTTGCTAAGCAAAGGCTTCAGGAAGTACACTCCCAGTAACCTTATGAGGTGTTCCCTTGATTTGGGCTGCAGGGGATTAAATAGATTTAGTACATTTGCTTGATGGCATTATCAGTTCATTGACTGGCTTCACCTGTTGCCTGGAATTGCTCTTTAAATATCACTTATGAATGGACTGACCCTTTATTATCTGTCCAAACCTTCTACACTTCAGAGGAAATGTCACTAACAGTGATGGAATAAATAAATGAGATTGGTATTTTCTTCTACAAACAATGTCAGTCATTATAAGGTTCTGCAAAATAGGAAAAGAGTAAAAAAAATAAAAAACTACAAAGCGTACAGCTTAGAAAGCCCATTGTTCTAATATGGATTGCAAACATTAATCCAAATGATACAAAACAGATGGCAAGCACAGGGCTTTGTTAGAATTGTTTATAGGAAGGCAGTGTGGTATTATTGGCTTCCAACAATCTTTTGTCAGGCTCCAGTCTACTTTCTGGACCTGGTTTTACATTACAGTATGCAGAAAAAGCTATCATTAACCCTGTGGCAGCCAGGCACTGGTGACATGTGGGTTTCACAGATATCATTTGACTGAAGGAATGATGCCTAGGTGTTTGGTTCCTAACATGTCCCACACCATAGAACACTGTGATCTGAGCTGTGGCGCTGCAGGCAAGGCACGCCGAGGCTTGCGGTCTCACTGCAGGAGCTTTTAGACTTAGATGTGCATCATCCTATTTTTATCCATAGGCAATCTTAAGGCAATTTCCTACCTGGTTGAGCCATGTCAGAAGATTGCAGTCTAAAAATATATATATTTTTTCTTTACTTCCCTGAAAACAGCTGACTAGCAGTTGAGCAGCTACGAATACTTTCTCATTAAATGACACAATGAGTTTCCAATCCCCCTCAAATGTATCAACATATAGGGGTCTATAAAATATTAACGGTCAGGAATATGTAACATGCAACTGATTACAAATATGTAACATACTGCCCTTACACTGGTAAGCAGCAGTGAAAACTACCTCCTGGAATCATTGGTGGTCAAGGGCCAAAAAGAAGCTCTCCACAGCCAAGCTTTGGTTGCCAGTAAAAAAAATCCTCCCCAATCATTGGTGGTGAGTGACAATAAGATCCCCATCCGAAGCATTGGTGGTCATTGAAAATAAGATCTCCAACCCCAAAAATTTAGGCAATAAGAGTATTGGCAGCAGCAGCAATAAAAGCAAAATCCTCTCTAAGTGTTGGTGGTCAGTGGCAGCATAATTGGTGGTCAGTGGTAATTACAGAATTCCCCCCTAAATATGGGTGTTCATTGAATGCTAATTCTGTATGAGCATAAGGTCCTTCTTCTGTCTCCTCCTGCTTTCAAGATTATGCAGATACTGTTGGGCTGTGGGACAGGAGATCACTCTGTCTGACATTACAATATAATGTCATTACTGACATTGCCAGTGCTGGAATGAGCATTATATCGCTCTGTTCCATATTTGCTTCATCGTGCATTGCAACTGTGTTGGAAAACACAACTCAATGCAGCCCAATGCTGATGGTGTAAACAAGCCCTTAATCCCTGCAGTGTAAATATTGAAGGCAGCAATGAGTTTTGGAAACTGAGATGTGCTTCCACATGGGTAGCAAACCTTGTTCCTTCTCCCCCTTATCACTCAACAAAAGTGGGATCCCCATTATGTTCTCCTTATTTGCTAGCGGACAGAGGAGAGGAAGGGGACCAGCTGGAGGAAGCCATATACGAAGGATTACTGGCCGGGAAATTCCAAAGGGGTGTCAAAAGGAAAGATAAGAGGGGCCAAAAAAAATAAGAGACTGTTGTAGAATGACACCAACCCATCATCCAAAGCTTTAGGGAATTAGCTACAAATGCGCTACACATCCAACTACCACTGTATCCAGGACTCCAGGATACAGCTGCCAAAACTGTCTCAGACCATCCTTCACCCCAACTGTATATCCCATCAGTCCTTGAATTCGAACATAATCTTGAGGCTCTTTCCAGCATATGGCACAAGATCATTGCCATCATCCTCAGGGGCAGTGATCTCCTGCCAGACAGGATTTGCATAGTTCCAGTGTGGATCTCAACTTCAAGAAGCAGAGTGATGCAGCATGGCAGACAAATACATCTGTCAGGTAAGTGGCCAATGAGCATCAAAGCTAACTTTTAATGCCAGTCGCCTCAAATTATTCCACAGAGGGAGGGTGTGTTCCATCTTCCGCTGACCACCAACCATTTGGAGGAAGGAGTATCAAACTAGCTGATGATCACTGATTTAGGAAGGGATCACTGCTGACAATGCCATGTACTTGGGTTTATGTGTGTAGCACTACCCCCGAAGGAGCTGCTGGTTAGTTTTGGGTGGCATGTTACCTCATTCCTCTGCTGTCTAATGTACACAATGAGAGCTGAGAAGAACTGCAATGTCCACACTTTAGATGTCTCTTTCTGTGCTTTATTACCCAACTGGGTAAAATAGTAGAGTTTAAGAGGTAGAAGGGATAGTAAGAAGTAGGTTCAGGTGTATAACTTAGTTTGGAAACAATCCTGCTTCCAGCAATAAACTTTCGTCGCCACTCTAGCCAGAGTGGGTATTGCGCACCTGGATAGGCCTCTCTCACCAGCCTAGCAGCCAGGATGTCACACAAAGTCTCTGCCACAGACCTTCCCAAAGATGGAGATGTATTCGGTCCAGAATTCTTCTCAACACAGGATTAAGCACCCGAATCTCTTTCTTGAATAATCTTTGGTAATTCAAAACTGACAGGCGACAATCATTCAGCCCTTCAGTAATGGTGCGTCCTTCGATGAAGTTCAAGGCCTCTCCTGAGATACCAGCCTCGTGCTCGGTACTCCCCCAGACAGGTTCTTCATTTGGCGGCTTCCTCCCTCAGGACGGACAGCAAAGGACCACTCTGCAATTGTAGACCCAGTCTGATTACCAGGTCTACGCGGTAGATTAGTACCCCGGACCAACGTGGTCCCCGAGCCAAGAACACTTGAACACGCACCCCCGGCCTTGAGGGCCACACACGGGAGGTGGTGGGACGACAGACCAGCGATCGACGACCGGGAACCAATGACCTCTGTCCCTCAAGTGCTCTCCCCCAGCGTGCACAGTGAGGCGACCAACCCCCACTGATTGGCTGCTGAGGAAAAACACACAATGCACCTTGACTTGACTGCTGCCACCCTCGTCCTGGAGTGGTACAGGCACCCCAGGTAATGATAGTGGTCACTCACAGCACAGCCACGGCTGGAACAGAGGCCCAAATTTGGCAAAAATAACACAGTCAGAGGCAACTAAATCTCTGACCACCCTCTAAATTTAGGCAGCACCAGCTATAAAAGTAGCAACCACACCATTTTTTTTCATTCTAAAGTTTAAAAGTAAGAGAATGCATGAAAAACATTTTTTTTATTGAACGAGGTATCTGGATTTGTTGCACAAGACTGAATCCTTACTATAGCTTTAATATAAACACCTATAGATGCAGTGCATTTTGTCAGACTTTCCCTCTACCTTACATATCTGCTTTTCTCATCATCTTGTATTACTCCTTGTGAGTTTTGTCATCCTGTAAATGCAGGAAACCTGATATTGTGGTAATATCAGAAACATACACCTGATTCATAAAAATCTGGAACACATTTTTCCTTGGTCAGATGAAATAATTTAGTAAGCAACCAGAAGGAAATTTCACCTTCCCTTCAGCAGGCTGACCTGTTGTTGATTGAAGATTTTTCCAAAATATGTCATCATTTCATCAAGGCCGAGCTTGTACCTTGAAATACCTGGGACTGACCTCAGTGCATTGCACGCCCACGCACTGCGTGAGTCAAATTATCATTTGGCTACAAGAAAAATTAGTAAGTAGAAATACTTACCTTTTTTCTTACTCCTGCAGGGTTCTGTCACTCCATGCGGCCAGTCCCACAAAGCTGCTTCACTTTGTTGTCTGACCAGTCACAGCACTCTGGCTACATCATGTACAATGCAGAACCAGTAGGTGAGTACTTGTACTTATTCCTCCTCCCCAGTCAAACAAACATTTAACCCATACAGTGTGGAAGACCCCAATGCATGGTTACATTTAACAGAAGCCTGCCGGTAAGAGTTGTCCAAAGACACAAATTTTCTTAGCAATTGTATTTAAGCAGATCATTCAAGCCACTGGTTATTTCATAAACAAATAAATAGAGGTGTAAAACCTGATTCTATTTTTATAACCAAAAGTGAACACCCTTTTGGTGTGCTTTTTAAACTCTGGTGCAACCTAAAGGCTTCTGTATTTCTGTATTTCATTTTAAGATTTTTTATATATATATATATATATATATATATATATATATATATATATATATATATATATATATATATATATATATATATATATACATAGCAAACCTATATATATATATATATATATATATATATATATATATATATATATATATATATATATATATATATATAGAATGATAAAACATTTCTTTAATCTTGAATCTCATTTACAACCAGAGCAATAACTGAACAGTATCAGTGGTTTCCAATTACTTGTAACATGTCCCTGTCTCCTGTAGCATGGTCAGAGACTATTGATACGACACAAATGTGGTTGGAGACTGGCAGTCTCAGGCCATCCATTGCAGCTTGTTTACAATCTCTAACTGTCCCTTGTAGTATCTCTGCAGTCCCTGAGAGTCTTTTCTAGCATTAAACATACCGTATTTATCGGCATATAACACGCGTCGGCGTATAACACGCACCCCAATTTAAGAGGGAAGTTTCAGGATATTTTTTTTTCAAATAAACCACTTTGAAGCAAAATAATGGTCAGTGTCAATCAATTCAGCCTGATTAGTGCCCATCTGCAGCCTCAATGCAGCCTCTGTGCCTATCTGCAGCCTGATCTGTGCCCATGCAATGCAGCCTGATGCCCATCTGCAGCCTCAATCCAGCCTTTGTGCCCATCTGCAGCCTGATCTTTGCCTATGCAATGCAGCCTGATGCCCATCTGCAACCTCCAGAATCACCAAGCTGTCATCTTCTGTTTACAGTACTCTGCTCTCAGTCAGAAGTCACATACACAGTCCCGCCTCGGCAATCACCATTGGACCACCAGCTCCTGTGATTGACAGAACACTGGTCCAATGCCGGTGATGGAGGCATGATGCGTGTGTGACATCAGAGCCGAGTAAACAGGACATGACGGCTCGGTGATTCCGATGTCGCTCATCCCCCTCCTTCTCCTCCGAGGTACGCTATCAACGTATAACACGCACCTGTTATTTTCCCCATATTTTCAGGGGGGAAAAGCATGTGTTATATGCCGATAAATATGGTATATAATATTATATCTGACCATTTGTGATGTCAAGAGCCACCCATAAGGCCCCTTTATCCAGTAAGTTGGCCACCGTTTCTGTAAAGCATGTTTTTTAATGTGCACTTGAAATCTTAGAGAGTGTGATAGATGAAGGGGTTATGAATGGTAGGCTTTGTTTCTTTTTTTTTTTTGGGAGGGGGGTGTAGTAGGGTATTTTGTTGAGTGGATAGTAGACATCCTCCCATACCAATTAAAGCAGCCATTTAATTTGCCAATGTTAACAGTGATTTCTACAAAATATGAATTATTCAGCTTATAAAATACTCACCAGGGCACAACCAGTATACAAAAAAGTTCTATACCAATCTGTTCTCAGTTATCTCTTACTGGGTGCCACCAATTTTGCTCTTGCACAGCATAACATAGATAAATATTTGTTTTCATTAGAAATAGCTCTGTGTAGTCTACTTAGACTGTTTTTTTTTTTGGAGAAAGAAGTATGTTTAAAATACAGTACCTGATAGAACAGACTATTAGGATACAAGTTTAGGGAATGGGATGTTCTACTTTAAAGACTGCATATTATACAAATTAAAGTGTATATTAACCCAAGAACAAAAATGTTATATTTCAGCTTACCAGTCCCTATATGTGGTTGTTGCGTTCATTCTTTTTTTTTTTTTTTACACTTTGTTTTAACCACTTGACCACTGGGCACGTAAACCCACTTAATAACCAGACCAATTTTCAGCTTTCGGTGCTCTCACAATTTGAATGACAATTACTCAGTCATACAACACTGTACCCAAATGAAATTTTCGTCCTTTTTTTCACACAAATAGAGCTTTCTTTTGGTGGTATTTAATCACCGTTGGGTTTTTTATTTTTTGCGCTATAAGAGAAAAAAGACTGAAAATTCTGTAAAAAAAAATAATTTTTCTTTGTTTCTGTTATAAAATTTGGCAAATTTAGTATTTTTTCTTCATTCTTTTGCATATATGTGAAAGATGAAGTTACGCCGAGTAAATAGATACCCAACATGTCACCCTTCAAAATTGCACACGCTCGTGGAATGGCGCCAAACTTCGCTACTTAAAAATCCCCATAGACGACGTTGCAGGGTATTGTGGGGTATTGCGGAGTATTGTGGGGTATTGCGGAGTATTGTGGGGTATTGCGGAGTATTGTGGGGTATTGCAGGGTATTGCAGGGTATTGTGGGGTATTGCGGAGTATTGCGGAGTATTGCGGGGTATTGCGGGGTATTGTGGGGTATTGCGGAGTATTGCGGGGTATTGCGGAGTATTGCGGAGTATTGCTGGGTATTGCGGAGTATTGCGGGGTATTGTGGGGTATTGTGGGGCATTGCGGAGTATTGTGGGGCATTGCGGAGTATTGCGGGGCATTGCGGAGTATTGCGGGGCATTGCAGAGTATGGGGGCATTGCAGAGTATTTTGGGGCATTGCAGAGTATGGGGGCATTGCAGAGTATGGGGGCATTGCAGAGTATGGGGGTATTGCAGAGTATGGGGGCATTGCAGAGTATGGGGGCATTGCAGAGTATGGGGGCATTGCAGAGTATTGCACAGGGAGGGATGGATGGCTGGATCTGTGACTGCATGTGTCACAGATCCAGCCCACAGCAGCAGCTGCTGCTGCTTCCGCTCTCTCCCCTCTCCTCTCTCACACTGTACCGTTCGGTACAGAGAGGAGAGGGAGGAACCGGCGTAATCACATGACGCCGGTTTGTTTACTAGTGATCGCTCTGTCATTGGACGGAGCGATCACGTGGTAAACCGCCGCTATCAGCGGCGATTTACCGTGATCCGTGATCAGCCGGGTCCGGAGGACCCGGCGATCACGGAGACTCCCGTGTGCGCGCCCCACAGGGCGCGCGGGAGCGCGATTCTGGGACGACGTACATTGACGCCCTCCCAGAGTTAAGCAACCGCCTTGTAGACGTATTTCGTCTATAGGGCGGTTGTTAAGTGGTTAATTTATTTTCATCTGATGACCCTGCCAGCGACACATTTCCTACCCTAGGATGAAAAGGTTCACTCAACTTACTATATCTATTGAGGAACAACAATAACTGAGATTTTGGTGCAGCATTTTCAGCTTAGTACTAGATTCCTGGAAGGACAGACAGGTACCTTTCGTGTTTATCAAACATATAACAAAATGCTTTTAATGGTAAATTTATAAGGCAGTTCATTGTTCTAATGCCGCATACAGACGGTCATTTTTTGCGATGGAAAAAAAATGAAGTTTGAAGTGATGAAAAAAAACGACATTTTTGAAACTTCATTTTCAAAAACGATGTAGCATACACACCATCGTTTTGAAAAATGATGAACAAAGTGACGGCACTCTAAAGGGGAAGTTCTATTCGCCTTGAGGCTGCTTTTAGCTGGTTACTTGTTAGTAAAAGACGTTTCGTGCTTTTTTGTCTGTTACAGCGTGATGAATGTGCTTACTCCGTTATGAATGGTAGTTTTACCTCCCGTCTCAAAACTTGCTTCTGGGCATGTGCGGGTTTAAAACGTCATTTTTGCCCACACACGATCATTTTTTATGACACAAAAAATGACATTTTCAAAAATGACATAAAAAATTCGAGCATGTTCGAATTTTTTTTTTGTCATTTTTCAGAAGACATAAAATGACATTTTGCCCACACACGATCATTTTAAATGACATTTTTAAAAATGTAATTTTATTTCATCACAAAAAATGACCGTCTGTACGCAGCATAAGCATACAAACAGATTCAGGATAGCTGCACTTCTTGACAGTTTATTCCAGTTCATTCCATAAAATGCATGGACATCATGCAATAGTGAGGGAAGAAATAATATAATGTGTTTCGCGCCCACCTGGTGCTTTGTCATAACCCTAGGCTGGGCAGTGCATTCTTTATTTGGGCTTTTTAAGCAAACCTGTTATTTTGCCCTGAATTGCCCGTTTTGCCCCTCCTTCTTCTCCTATCTCCGAGAGATGAAGGGCAACACACTCGCTTCTCTGCCTCCAGCCTCAAGTCCCTCCTACCTGGGTGGTAGTGGAAGCAGTCTTGCAGTCCTCCAGTCCAGCACAGAGAAAATCGCTGCTGAACTAGCAGCATGTGATATGAGGGGGAGGAGCCAATAGTGGTCATGGCAGGGATCTTCTGTGGAAGGTAGGGTAAACAGTGCTTTATTATTTCTGTCTGTGCTTATTATGCCTTGCACACATGGCCGGATTTTCAGAGAAAAAAAGTCAGACTTTTTTTGTTGGAAGTTCCGACGGACCTTTAATAGAGAACCTGTTCTCTTTCTTTCCGTCGGAATTCCGACGGACTCACGGCGGACTTTTGCACGGTCAAAAGTCTGACCGTGTGTACAAGGCATTAGAAAGCCTGCTGCATGTACATCATGAACACCTGAGGAATATGTAGCGATATGGACTGTTACCAGAAAGCTTTGTATCTTCCAATGTTCTAAACATTGTTTGTCTCTGTGATTATTCATGCAGCCAGTGACCTCCTACCCGTGCGCCAACTAAGTGAGTTATGGGGCGTATAGTCCTCTTTAAATTTGCTGCTATGCATCCCTGTACCCTAAGACTACAAATGCCAGGGACCCTTGCAGTGGCCTGAAGGTTGCTGGGAGGGATGATAAAAGGAGCTTAGAAGCTCAAGCCTTCTCAAGTCTTGACAAGTGGGTTATGTTCCTGTTCATAGGAGAGGACTAGGCAGAACATGTTAGATATTTAAATACATGTTACTTTAACAGAGTTAAACAGCCCTGCAAAGGGGGCGGTCCCTTCGGACATAACCCTCCTCCCTGCAGCATGTAGCCTCAGTTTTTTTCTGCCTAGCAAAGGAAATGGACGTGGCTCCATTTGGGCCCAGTGCCCTGAAGAAATTTTTTGTTTTATTTTCTTTTTAATTTTCTTTATTTAAGATTCTTCTATCAACTGCCGGTTGGGTGACAGGCTGGATATATAGATCCTTGTAGTCTCCTCAGTCCGGCCAGAAAACGTGAGCACACAATTGCTAAGGTTTGGGTCTGCCACGACATACCCCATGACTCCTGGGGTGGCCAGTGGGCTTTTTTGCTCCAGGGTCCACACATGACTGGGCTATGGTGTTGTCTCACTCACAGTGGACCGGGTCGACTGCTACTCCAATGCGGTTGTACGACTGTCAGGAATGCGCCAGTGGGTCCTCGCATGGACGGGTAAGTACAGTCCTTGGGGTTAGGGGGTCCTCCTATCCTCCCTTTTTCCTGCTCTCTGTCATTTTTCCCTCTGCTGGCTACCGCTGCTTATGGGGGTGGACCTGTGGGGGGGGGCTCATTTCCCACCAGGGGACTGTGGGGTATCTGGGCACATTTTGGCTGTGGGAGTGTGCTTTGCCTTTGGAGGCCCCTTGCGGCCTTCTCATCCACATTGCGGCATTTTGCCGCCATTTTAGCGTCCCCAGGGCCATTTTTTTGCAGTTGAGGTGGCAGCTGGTGCCCCTGCACCTGCGGTTCCCATGGACACTTTGTTGGCGGTCCTGGAAACATTTGTTGCCAGGGTGGAAGTGGCGTGCGGGCGTAAAGAGGGTAGAAAGTGCCCCCTCCCCCGCTATCTCCTGGGGAATGCTCTGACTCAGACCCGGGCCTGGCTGCGGCACAGGGCCCAGGTTCTGGGTTGTCAGAGTATGTGGACCAGGACCTTCCTTGTAAGGAAGACTCCTCATATGGGTAAGTACAGGACCGGGCACTTGTCAGTGTGCTTATCAGTGCTGTAAGGGACTCCCTTAAGCTGGATAGTGCAGCTGAGGCATCCACTGAGGGTTCAGTCTTTTTTCGGTCCCACAAGTTGGACCGCTCTGTGAAGGTTTTTGCTTGTGTGCCTTTTTTTGACAAGTTCTTTGATAAGGAATGGGAAGTCTTTTGTGGTTCCTCAGCGCCTAGCAGTGCGTTAGCCTTTTGAGAACAGCCTGTTGAAAAAATGGGCTTCTCCTCTGGTAGTTGACCCCCTGGAGCACTCTCCTCCCTCAGTCCACCAAGGGGAAAGAGCCGCGCCGTAAGCCGGGTCCTTTGTGTCCCACTCAGAAGAGGTATTTTCGTCAGTCAGGGTCCGCGGGTAAACCCTCCCATTATCATTCATCATTATTCACCACCAGCTGTTTAGTATGGGCTAGCCACCAGGCACAAGCAGCCAGAACAAAACAGCATAGCACTATGGTACATTATTCCAATAGGAATTCCCCAAACAGCTGTAACATGATTAGACAGGATGGACAAAACACCACCAATTGCATTTACAGTACAGTAAGGTGCCCAGGGTGTTGGCTTACCTTGATACCCTTAAATACCATCAGTGCGCAGTAAATATTAGAATTTACAGAGAAACACCATGACTATAAAACAGGAGGATTAAGGGTTTAGGTTTCTACTCTAGGTAGAAACACCTGGATATTGGCTTCTTCCATTCCAGCAAGCAGCCTGCAAGTGCAAACCTGCTGCATGACACAGGAGAGGAAACAGCTCTTGCCGTAAAACTGAACCACCGGCAATGTTCTCCCATAATAAGTAATTCAGACTCAAGGGGGCGGGGAGGCTGAGAAGGTGAAATGGGGCTGTTCAGGGAAAGGAATTTATGTTGCCATTAAAACGGCACAACTTTTTGTCTTTGCAATCTTAACTAATATGTTTTCCTTCAAAGAGGCAGTCCACTCAAAACTGGTAATTCAGTATTTAGTATAGACTGTAGAGTGACATTTTTATCTTTCAGAGATTTTGCTGACAAGATCTTTGCCTTAGACTATCCAGTTCTGCACATGTAACCCAATTAGAGCCGTTCCCACAATGGATTTTTAAAACTGATTTTATATATTTGTTCCAGGTATTGTATTTATATAAGGTTGACAACTTACACAGCACTTTTCATATATATTGTACTTTCACATCAGTATATTACATAAATGTAACAGGGGAATACCCAAGACTCCACAGAGCATGGAAATAAAATTGAGGATTCAGGAACTATAGCAAGAAAAAGTCCTCATTTTGCTAGAGTCCCCAAGAGATGTTAGTACCTAACAGGACACTTGACCCACCAGATTCCACCTTAAAGTGGAGTTCCACCCATAAATATAACATTACATCAGTAGTTTTAAAAAAAAAATGTCATTAGTCCTTTAAGAATTTTTTTTTTTTTTTTTAGATGCCTTCAAAGTGTTGTTGCTAGGCAGAATAGTTAATCTTCCCTCTTTCTGCACCTAGGTGCTTAAGCTTCCTAACCTACACCGCACAGACTCCTGGGAATGTAGTGGGTGTAACTTTCCAGGAGTCTGTGCACTCCCCAGTCTCGAAGAATCATGTGACTTGGACAGTACAGGTGCTGAAACCTGATCTGAAACCTATTACACTGCTTGTGCAGCACTGAGCATGTGTGAGATCTGCAAGGCTAAAATCCAGGAAGTCATACAGTCTGGCTTCATGATGCCCACACTTAAGATGGCCCCAGTCAATTTCTATTTTATAAAGTGTCTAAATGCTGTAACAACCTAACAAAACGGACCTTAGTTTACAGACTAACTTTACTAGAATACATTAAGCTTGTGTATTACAGGGGTATTTATATTTAAAAAGTGAAACTGTGGCCGGAACTCCGCTTTAAGTATCACTTTTGGGTGGATGTGTCTGTAAGGGTAGGTGGGATGATGTGGTGGCTGTCACATCCTCCATATTTCCCTCCTCGTTGGGTGCCAAATATGGGTCAAATATGGTAAACACTTGTATATTCACATTGTACTAACTCATTAACTATAATACCATTAACTTTATACCCCAATGTGCTTTGTGGGCCAAACTATAAACTATATGTGCCAGTTACTTGCATTGCACCCCTTTAGTGAGTTCACCTTTTATACACACACACTAATTTCAAGCATACAGATCACTGGTGAGGATGGTTACCTTTAATAGCCGTTCAAACCCATTTGTGTCAACTTGTGTGCATGGTATCAGGCCAAAATCAATAGGGTATGTAAACTTTTGATCAGGGTCATTTGGGTAGTTTCTGTTTTCAATATGATTTAAAAAGAGTAAACACAGTTGATTGATAATAAATGGCTTCAGCCAAACACTAACCATGAGTGAAAGAAACGTTTTTGTGTTATCATTCATATTCTCAGAAAAATGGCCAAGAAATCATAAATTCTGCCAGGGTATGTAAACTTATGAGCACAACTGTATATAGTGCACACATTGTAGTACTCTCAAAATCAAAAGTAATGTTACTAAATGTTTCCTCATCCTCTACCAGCACTGTTACATTAAAGGAGTTCTATAATGCATTTCTTTTTTACAATATAATGTTCCCTTAGGCTTTACCTTTCAGTCGATGTCTTTCTTTCCTAAATCGGCCCAGCCATTCTTCTGCTACCTCGTCCTGAATTTCTGGCACTTCCTGGTTATGGAGCCATGGTGGATGATGTAAAAATCGTCATGACCCAAGCTCCCTTGCGTTTATTTCCTGTCTCTCAGTGCCTCTCTCCTCATCCTCCCCTCCCCTATCCTAGTATCTCCCCTCCCCATTCATTTCAATAAACACACCCCTCCCTGCCTCCCCTGCCATGCCACCCGCCCCTAAAATTATCATATCCCGCCCCTCCAAAAATCATGGTGTCCTGTGACTGCACGGAGCTCCTGCTATGTGACTACACATGCAGCACATGTAGCCTCCAAGTTTAGCAAAACTACAGCTCAAAGCATGCCCATACAGTGCATGTTAGGAGCTGTAGTTTAGCAACTGCTGCAGGCCCCCAGTTCATGTAATAAACATGGTTTTTGTCAATATATCAGTGATTCTTGGCTGCATAACTACAAATATCAGCAAGCATGCTATGTGATTGCTGGTAGTAGAAATTTCCTAAACTACAACTCCAAGCAATCACATACCAATGCATGCTGGTATTTCTAGTTATGCAAAAGCTATACACTCATTGGCCCAGATTCAGGTAGATCCGCGCAATATTTGCGTGGGCAAAGGGCAACGATTTTTGCTCTGCGCCCACGCAAATATTTCGATTTGCCCGCGATTCACGGAGCAGTAGCTCCGTAAATTGCACGGGCGCTATGCTAATTAGCCCGGCGTAAGGGCGCCTAATGTAAATGATCCCGCCGGGGGCGGGAATCATTTAAATTAGGCGCGCTCCCGCGCCGAGCGAACAGCGCATGCTCCGTCGGGGAAACTTTCCCGACGTGCATTGCGGCAAATGACGTCGCAAGGACGTCATTTGCTTCTAAGTGAACGTGAATGGCGTCCAGCGCCATTCACGAATCACTTACGTAAACGACGGGAAGGGCGGCTATACTTTAGCATTGGCTGCCCCTGCTATTAGCAGGAGCAACCTTGCGCTAAAGTCGCCGTACGGAAACTCCGTACCTTGCGTGCGCAGGGCCCGCGCAACTTTTGTGAATCGGTGGTAGTATGCAATTTGCATACTATACACCGATCACAATGGCCGCGCCCCCTAGCGGCCAACGCAAGAATGCAGCCTGAGATATGAAGGCATAAGGAGGCTTATGTCTGTCATATCCTAGGCTGCAGTCCGCGTAGCGATGTTCCTGAATCAGGGGCATTCGCTACGCGGGAGCAAAACAGCTATTGCGCCGCGCAACCTATGGTTGCGCGGGCGCAATAGCTTCTTGAATCTGGGCCATTATCTTTTACACACCCACAGTATCACCCCCCCCGCACCTCTGTTCCCTACCGCATCCCCCCCCGCACCTCTGTTCCACACAATATCACTTCCCGCACCTCTGTTCCACACAGTATCCCCCCCACACCTCTGTTCCACACAGTATCACCCCCCGCACCTCTGTTCCCTACCACATCCCCCCCCCGCACCTCTGTTCCACACAATATCACTTCCCGCACCTCTGTTCCACACAGTATCCCCCCCACACCTCTGTTCCACACAGTATCACCCCCCGCACCTCTGTTCCCTACCGCATCCCCCCCGCACCTCTGTTCCACACAATATCACTTCCCGCACCTCTGTTCCACACAGTATCCCCCCCACACCTCTGTTCCACACAGTATCACCCCCCGCACCTCTGTTCCCTACCGCATCCCCCCCCGCACCTCTGTTCCCTACCGCATCCCCCCCCCCGCACCTCTGTTCCACACAATATCACTTCCCGCACCTCTGTTCCACACAGGACAAGGACACCCTTCTCTCCCCCGGAGGACACCATTCTCTCCCCCGAGGACGAGGACACCCTTCTCTCCCCCGGAGGACGGGGACACCATTCTCTCCCCCGGAGGACAGGGACACCATTTTCTCCCCCGGAGGACAGGGACACCATTCTCTCCCCTGGAGGACAGGGACACCAGGGCTGGACTGGGACAAAAATATTGCCCTGGACTTCATACACTTTGACAAGTCTCTCCCATGGCGGCCGGCCCCCATGCGCCTCTGTCCCCCTCTCTGCTCCTCTGGTTCTCCCCCTGCTTCTCTGTTCCCCCACATGCTTCTCTATATCCCCCCCCCCATGCTCCTCTTACCCTCATGCTTCTCTGGTCCCCCCTGTGCTCCACTGATACCCCCCCCCCTGCTTCTCTGTTCCCACACATGCTTCTCTGTTCCTCTCCTGCTCCTCTATCCCCCGTCCCTCATGATGCTCTGTTTCCCCGCAGCGCTCACCTCTTCTCCCTGTCCAGCCCTGGTGTCCTCGTCCTCCGTGGGAGAGAATGGTGTCCCCGTCCTCCGTGGGAGAGAATGGTGTCCTCGTCCTCCGTGGGAGAGAATGGTGTCCTCGTCCTCCGTGGGAGAGAATGGTGTCCTCGTCCTCCGTGGGAGAGAATGGTGTCCTCGTCCTCCGTGGGAGAGAATGGTGTCCTCGTCCTCCGTGGGAGAGAATGGTGTCCTCGTCCTCCGGGGGAGAGAAGGGTGTCCCCGTCCTCCGGGGGAGAGAGGGGTGTCCCCGTCCTCCGGGGGAGAGAGGGGTGTCCCCGTCCTCCGGGGGAGAGAGGGGTGTCCTCGTCCTCCGAGGGGGGAGAGAGGGGTGTCCTCGTCCTCCGAGGGGGGAGAGAATGGTGTCCTCGTCCTCCGAGGGGGGAGAGAATGGTGTCCTCGTCCTCCGTGGGAGAGAATGGTGTCCTCGTCCTCCGTGGGAGAGAATGGTGTCCTCGTCCTCCGTGGGAGAGAATGGTGTCCTCGTCCTCCGTGGGAGAGAATGGTGTCCTCGTCCTCCGTGGGAGAGAATGGTGTCCTCGTCCTCCGTGGGAGAGAATGGTGTCCCCGTCCTCCGGGGGAGAGAAGGGTGTCCCCGTCCTCCGGGGGAGAGAAGGGTGTCCCCTTCCTCCGAGGGGGGAGAGAGGGGTGTCCTCGTCCTCCGTGGGAGAGAATGGTGTCCTCGTCCTCCGTGGGAGAGAATGGTGTCCTCGTCCTCCGTGGGAGAGAATGGTGTCCTCGTCCTCCGTGGGAGAGAATGGTGTCCTCGTCCTCCGTGGGAGAGAATGGTGTCCTCGTCCTCCGGGGTAGAGAATGGTGTCCTCGTCCTCCGGGGTAGAGAAGGGTGTCCTCGTCCTCCGGGGGAGAGAAGGGTGTCCCCGTCCTCCGGGGGAGAGAAGGGTGTCCCCGTCCTCCGGGGGAGAGAAGGGTGTCCCCGTCCTCCGGGGGAGAGAAGGGTGTCCCCGTCCTCCGGGGGAGAGAAGGGTGTCCCCGTCCTCCGGGGGAGAGAAGGGTGTCCCCGTCCTCCGGGGGAGAGAAGGGTGTCCCCGTCCTCCGGGGGAGAGAAGGGTGTCCCCGTCCTCCGGGGGAGAGAAGGGTGTCCCCGTCCTCCGGGGGAGAGAAGGGTGTCCCCGTCCTCCGGGGGAGAGAAGGGTGGCACCCTCTCCTCCTCCAAACACCCAGGGGCCCTCTCCTCCTCCAAACACCCAGGGGCCCTCTCCTCCTCCAAACACCCAGGGGCCCTCTCCTCCTCCAAACACCCAGGTGCCCTCTCCTTCTCCCACGGACACCCAGGGGCCCTCTCCTCCTCCAAACACCCAGGTGCCGTCTCCTTCTGCCACGGACACCCAGGTGCCCTCTCCTTCTCCCTAAGCCACCAGTGACCCCAAAGCGGGACACACATGCGCTCTGCCCTCCCGTGACCTGATACCCACCGTCCTGGGATGCCATGATGATGGTGTGCAAGTCTCCAGTGTGAGGGCTATAGGTAAACTCGCACTCAGCTTCTTTGGTCCGATTGGAGGAAAAGCAGCGGAGGCGATCCAGACCCCAGCACTTGACAGAGATCAAAGACCAGTGGTGACCCCTGCATGGTTGCATGGTGGGCCCACAATGCATGGGCACCGCCCCCGTCACCTCTGCCGCCCTCCCTATTCATGTGCCTGGCCCCTTTCAGGATGCTGGACACATGAAATACTATGGCGGGAATAGGCGGGGTGTGTATTTTGAAGCACGTGATAAGAGCCAGAAGCTATTTTCACACTAAAGTTCCTCCTTGCCAATCAGCAGGCAGGTCAGTAAAACCTGTCTCCCGATTGGCCAAAGCTTTAGGCGATCCTATTGTATGATGGGCACAAGTAGCTGCATATAGTGGGCACAATGGCTGCGTATGATGGGCACAAGTAGCTGCATATGGTGGGCACAATGGCTGCGTATGACGGGCACAAGTAGCTGCATATAGTGGGCACAATGGCTGCGTATGACGGGCACAAGTAGCTGCATACGGTGGGCACACTGGCTGCGTATGACGGGCAAAAGTGACCTACCCCAGTCTAGGATATTCACCGACCAAAGAAAAAGCAGCTGCGCATGCGCCGTGGACCCACGATCAGCTGTGCTCCTGGCATACGAGCACCGGAAGTGACGCGGTACGATTTTTTCACAGGTCTGATCCCTACAGCTGGGAGGATGGTGGTGGGGGGTGATTCGTACAGCTGGGAGGATGGCGGTGGGGGGGGGGGGGTGATCCGTACAGCTGGGAGGATGGCGGTGGGGGGGGGGGGATCCCTACAGCTGGGAGGATGGCGGTGGGGGGGGGGGGGTGATTCGTACAGCTGGGAGGATGGCGGTGGGGGGGGGGGTGATTCCTACAGCTGGGAGGATGGAGGTGGGGGGGGGGGGGTGGGTGATCCCTACAGCTGGAAGGATGGCGATGGGGGGGGGGTGATCCCTACAGCTGGGAGTATGGGGGGGGTGATTCGTACAGCTGGAAGGATGGCGGTGGGGGGGGGTGGGTGATCCCTACAGCTGGGAGGATGGCGGTGGGGGGGGGGGTGATCCCTACAGCTGGGAGGATGGTGGTGGGGGGGTGATCCCTACAGCTTGGAGGATGGTGGTGGGGGGGGGTGATCCCTACAGCTGGGAGGATGGTGGTGGGGGGGGGGGGGGGGTGATCCCTACAGCTGGGAGGATGGTCCCGTGTACATGGAGCCTAAAAAAATACAGAAGAGCGGAACTTTACTTTTTGGGTAACGTTTCACTTCAAAGTTGAATCAAACCTAAAGTTCCACCTTAAACTTTCCCATTGAGTAATAAAATGGAAATGTGTTTGGTGGTCGGGTATTCAGAAGCTCTCCTCCTACATACACATTTTCTTGCCAGTCTTTATTGTGCACACCAAAACAATGTAACATTTTATTATACATGGGTGATGTTTTAAAAGCCTCCACCCGAGTCTATGTTTTTTACGGACCTCAATAAGCCTCTGCTTTGGGGGCGGGGTTGGAGGCGGGGCTGTGTCACCGTTTGCTCCCTATCACAGAATGCAGCCTAATGTATCATTAGATCTGTATCTGCATGTCTCTTTCTCTTCCGTCTCCCCTCCCCCGCTCTTTGTATGGTTCTCATTAGATCTGTATGTTCTGTCCCGCCCCCCCGCTCTGTGTATGGTCCTCGTCACTTCCGTGACAAATTGTGATGGGTTCACTGAAGGGTAGTGTCGTGAATCCCCTGGAACGCATCACATTTGGCGTTGGAACGCATTGCGCATGCGCAGTTCGCCGCCACGTGACTTAGGCTGCATTCTGTGATAGGGAGCAGAATATGACACTGCACCGGCCCAAGACATTGTGCTGCCTGCCTGGGACCAAGAATGAAATGCTGCCCCCCCCCCCCAAAAAAAAAATCACGCCCACCAAAAGGCCCCCACATTCATTATTTTATATCATGATGACTAAAGGGGACCCGTCAAGGTATACATGTATAGAAGTAAAAAGAGGACCTGTCATGGTTCTATACATGTAATACATGTATAGAGCCATGACAAGTCCTCTTTATACTCCTATATACATGTATAGAGCCATGACAGGTCCTCTTTATACTCCTATATACATGTATAGAGCCATGACAGGTCCTCTTTATACTCCTATATACATGTATAGAACCATGACAGGTCCTCTATATACTCCTACATACATGTATAGAACCATGACAGGCTCTTTTTATACTCTGTTATACATGTCATGTATAAAGGAGTATAAAGAGGACCTGTCATGGTTCTATACATGCTGACTGCCTCACTTGCTGACTGCCCGCCACCACTAACGGCAGCGGCGCCGGGCTCCTCGCAGGCTGCGAGTGTCCTCACCAGAGCAGCCATCAGAAATTGTGGGGCCCCTTACAATACTTCAGTACTGCCCCCCCCCCCCAGGCCTGACCACCAACATTCCCCAGGGTCGACCCACTGGCCATCTCACAGAATCTGCTGTAAATGGGGAGGATTACAATGTACAGCTTACCAATACTTAGATGTGGTGGCTGAATTAATTTGTATTTTTCCTTTTGGGATAAAGGTGTTTTTGATTAAATAGAAAATGACCACTGTAAGCACCTCTGCCAGTGTTAAATGGAGGAAGAGAGCAGAGCAAGAGAGGGGACAGGGGAGTGGAGAGAGAAGCGGGGTAGAGAGAGAGAGAGAGAGCACAGGGCAGATAGAGAGAGCAGGGCAGAGACAGAAAGGGACGCAGAGAGAGCAGGGCAGATAGATAGAGAGAGAAAGGGACGCAGAGAGAGGAGAGCAGAGAGAGAGGAGGGGCGGACAGAGAGAGAGAGAGGAGGGGCGGACAGAGAGAGAGAGAGGAGGGGCGGACAGAGAGAGAGAGAGAGGAGGGGCGGACAGAGAGAGAGAGAGGAGGGGCGGACAGAGAGAGAGAGAGGAGGGGCGGACAGAGAGAGAGAGAGAGAGGAGGGGCGGACAGAGAGAGAGAGAGAGAGGAGGGGCGGACAGAGAGAGAGAGAGAGAGAGAGAGAGAGAGAGAGAGGAGGGGCGGACAGAGAGAGAGAGAGAGAGAGAGAGGAGGGGCGGACAGAGAGAGAGAGAGAGAGAGAGAGAGAGAGGAGGGGCGGACAGAGAGAGAGAGAGAGAGAGAGAGAGAGAGAGGAGGGGCGGACAGAGAGAGAGAGAGAGAGAGAGAGAGAGGAGGGGCGGACAGAGAGAGAGAGAGAGAGAGAGAGAGAGAGGAGGGGCGGACAGAGAGAGAGAGAGAGGAGGGGCGGACAGAGAGAGAGAGAGAGAGAGAGAGAGAGAGGAGGGGCGGACAGAGAGAGAGAGAGAGAGAGGAGGGGCGGACAGAGAGAGAGAGAGAGAGAGAGAGGAGGGGCGGACAGAGAGAGAGAGAGAGAGAGAGAGAGAGGAGGGGCGGACAGAGAGAGAGAGAGAGAGAGAGGAGGGGCGGACAGAGAGAGAGAGAGAGAGAGAGAGAGAGGAGGGGCGGACAGAGAGAGAGAGAGAGAGGAGGGGCGGACAGAGAGAGAGAGAGAGGAGGGGCGGACAGAGAGAGAGAGAGGAGGGGCGGACAGAGAGAGAGAGAGGAGGGGCGGACAGAGAGAGAGAGAGGAGGGGCGGACAGAGAGAGAGGAGGGGCGGACAGAGAGAGAGGAGGGGCGGAGAGAGAGAGAGAGGAGGGGCGGAGAGAGAGAGAGAGAGAGAGAGAGAGAGAGGAGGGGCGGACAGAGAGAGACAGAGAGAGAGAGAGAGAGAGAGAGAGAGGAGGGGCGACCAGAGAGAGAGAGAGAGAGAGAGAGAGAGAGAGAGAGAGAGAGGAGGGGCGACCAGAGAGAGAGAGAGAGAGAGAGAGAGAGAGAGAGAGGAGCGACCAGAGAGAGAGAGAGAGAGAGAGAGAGAGAGAGAGAGGAGGGGCGACCAGAGAGAGAGAGAGAGAGAGAGAGAGAGGAGGGGCGGACAGAGAGAGAGAGAGAGGAGGGGCGGAGAGAGAGAGAGAGAGGAGGGGCGGACAGAGAGAGAGAGAGAGGAGGGGCGGACAGAGAGAGAGAGGAGGGGCGGAAAGAGAGAGAGAGAGAGAGGAGGGGCGGAGAGAGAGAGAGAGAGAGAGAGAGAGAGAGAGAGAGAGAGGAGGGGCGGACAGAGAGAGACAGAGAGAGAGAGAGAGAGAGAGAGAGAGAGGAGGGGCGGACAGAGAGAGACAGAGAGAGAGAGAGAGAGAGAGAGAGAGAGAGGAGGGGCGACCAGAGAGAGAGAGAGAGAGAGAGAGGAGGGGCGACCAGAGAGAGAGAGAGAGAGAGAGAGAGAGAGAGGAGGGGCGACCAGAGAGAGAGAGAGAGAGAGGAGGGGCGACCAGAGAGAGAGAGAGAGAGAGAGAGAGAGAGAGAGAGAGGAGGGGCGACCAGAGAGAGAGAGAGAGAGAGAGAGAGAGAGAGAGAGAGAGAGAGGAGGGGCGGACAGAGAGAGAGAGAGAGAGAGAGAGAGAGAGAGAGAGAGGAGGGGCGGACAGAGAGAGAGAGAGAGGAGGGGCGGACAGAGAGAGAGAGAGAGAGAGGAGGGGCGGACAGAGAGAGAGAGGAGGGGCGGACAGAGAGAGAGAGAGAGAGAGAGAGAGAGGGGGAGAGGAGGGGCGGAGAGAGAGAGAGAGAGAGAGAGAGAGAGAGAGGGACGGACAGAGAGAGAGAGGAGGGGCGGACAGAGAGAGAGAGGAGGGGCGGACAGAGAGAGAGAGGAGGGGCGGACAGAGAGAGAGAGAGGGAGAGGAGGGGCGGACAGAGAGAGAGAGAGAGAGAGAGAGAGAGAGAGAGAGAGAGAGAGAGAGAGAGAGAGAGAGAGAGAGAGAGAGAGGGAGAGAGAGTCAGGGGGAGAGCGATAGAGAGAGAGTCAGGGGGAGAGAGAGAGAGAGAGAGAGTCAGGGGGAGAGAGAGAGAGTCAGGGGGAGAGAGAGAGAGAGAGTCAGGGGGAGAGAGAGAGAGAGTCAGGGGGAGAGAGAGAGAGAGAGAGAGAGAGGGGGGGTCAGGGGGGAGAGAGAGAGAGGGTCGGGGGGGAGAGAGAGAGAGGGGGTCAGGGGGGGAGAGAGAGAGGGGGTCAGGGGGGGGAGAGAGAGAGGGGGTCAGGGGGGGGAGAGAGAGAGGGGGTCAGGGGGGGGAGAGAGAGAGGGGGTCAGGGGGGGGAGAGAGAGGGGGGGTCAGGGGGGGAGAGAAAGGGAGGTCAGGGAGAGAGGGGGATTAGGGAGAGAGAGGGGGATTAGGGAGAGAGAGGGGGATTAGGGAGAGAGAGGGGGGGTCAGGGAGAGAGAGGGGGGGTCAGGGAGAGAGAGAGGAGGGAGAGAGGGGGCCAGGGGGGGAGAGAAAGGGGGGCCAGGGGGGGAGAGAAAGGGAGGTCAGGGAGAGAGGGGGATTAGGGAGAGAGAGGGGGGGTCAGGGGGATTTAGAGAGAGAGGGGGGGGCATGGTCTGGTCAGTGCTCTCACATGAATGGTCCCTGGGGGGTTTCAGACAGCAGCTTCTCTCGATGTGGCTGTCGGCTCCTTATCTTCCTGCCCCCACTTCCCCTTCACAGATGCAGCAGCACACAAGCAGGGAGAGAGGACTGGAAGAGGGGATGTCTGTCATGCTGGAGGGGAGGACGGAGCAGCGCGGGGATCCCCTCCTTCCAGGACAGCCGCATCTCCCAAGCTGCCTGTCACTGCAAACAGCACACTGAGCCAAGGGACGGAGTCAGACCCAGCACACAGCCACAACACTTCACTCGGCTGTGTGCTACACGGGTCTGTCAGGCAGGGGTGGGAAGGGAGGAACACAGAACGCTGCTCTGCTTCATTCCCTATCTCCGGTCCACAGCTTCTGACAGAGGGAGAAGCGGGACGAGCAGGCAGCAGGCTTAAGCACATAAAGCCTGCAGCTGTCCTGCTCTCCTGTTATAATGTGGCCACTGTTTGGAAGCACGGGGGGAATCGGCTGCTCTCGCTACCCCGGGAACGGTGATGGCCGCCCAGCCCTGGCTGCCTGTCACTGACATCCGAGGTGAATCGCTCCCGCTCCCGCCCCCGCCCCCTAGTTTGCACAGCCCAGCGAATCAGGGCTGTGCAAACGAATGAGAAATGAATATTCAAAGTGTGGGAGTGACCCACAGGAGCAAGGGGCGGACACAGGAGGCAGGAGCAGACGGGGGGAAGGATGCAGAAAGATGACGTTTCGTTACCAGGATGGGGTACGAAATTCATAGCCAGGAATGACTGGCCGAACTTCCGGTTTCTGAAAAGTCGGGGATTGCTGCAGATATGACACTGAAGGTGATTTACATTGTTATATACTTTTTAAAGATGTTGCTAATTTTAAAAAAAAAATTTGCTCTGGAGTACTCCTTTAAACATTTCTGATGTGGAAGTGATTTGGATGGCTGTAAAGCTGCCGGATCACTTGAAATTCAGCTGGTTCAGCAGGATCCATCCACGGGGCAGGCTGGTTTTACTATCTATCGATCAACTTCAGTACAACCAACCTGTAGAATTATTTTGTGCGATTACTGCCACCAGCAGTGATCACTGTATTCTGACAGTGTGAAAGCTGCTACTGTCAGAATACAATAGCGAATACAATAGCGTAGCGGGAGAAATTCCCCCATCAACACTGACTGTGAATTTTGATACATTTTTGGCCAGCTTTAATCACTTGCCTAATTGGCATTGTCACTTGTCAGAATGGCATTGACAAGCAAAGCAACGTACCTGTACATTGCTTTGAATCTGCCGCCTAGCAGGAGCAAGCTCTGTGAGCGCACCCGGGGGTCCCGCAGACTCAATGTCCGCCTGTGTCCCGCCATTGCATCACGGAGCTGCAGAATGGAGAGATGCCTATGTAAACAAGGCATTTCCCTATTCTGCCTAGTGACAGGACAGTGATCTACTGCTCCCTGTCATCGGGAGCAATGATCTATGTCGTGTCACTTGTAGCCCAGGCCTCTCAGAGATAGAATCACTCCCTAGGACACATTTAACCCCTTCCTCGCCCCCTAGTGTTAAACCCTTTGCCTGCTAGTGTCATTTACACAGTAATAAGTGCATTTTTATAGCACTGATCGCTGTATAAATTACAACGGTCCGAAAATAGTGTCAAATGTGTCCGATGTGTCTGCCGCAATGTCACATGAAAAATTACAGATCGCCACCATTACTAGTCTAAAAAAATAAATAATAAAAATGCCAAAACTATCCCCTATATTGTAGACACATTGGCCCAGATTCTCGTAGGGCGGCGTAAATGTAAGCGGGCGTAGCGTATGGTAGTTACGCTACGCCGCCGCAACTTAGAGAGGCAAGTGCTGTATTCACAAAGCACTTGCGTCCAAAGTTACGTTGGCGTAGCCTAAATGTACCGGCGTAAGCGCGCCTAAATCAAATGAGGAACAGGGGGGGTTTTTTGATGTAAACTAATCATGACCCCACGTAAATTACGCTTTTTTTGAATGGCGCATGCGCGCGCATGCTCAGTATCACGTCGAATTTTCAAATTAAATTACGCCCGCTCAATGCCTAGTCGACGTGAACGTAACTTACGTCCAGCCCCATTCACGGACGACTTACGCAAACAACGTAAAATACTACGCTGTTCGTACGTTTCCGACGTCCATACCTAACATGACTTACCCCTGCTTTATGAGGGGTAACGTTACACCGGCGTATGTCTTACGTAAACTAACGTATCTTGATACGCCGGGCGCACATACATTCGTGAATCGGCGTATCTAGCTAATTAGCATATTCGATGCGGAAATATACAGAAGTGCCACCTAGCGGCCAACGTAAATATGCACCCTAAGATACGACAGCGTAGGAGACTTACATCGCTCGTATCTAGGCAACTGTGAGGCGTATTTGATTCTATCAGGCGCCGAGTTGCGACGTATCTGGAGATACGCCGGCGTAACTCCTTTGAGAATCCAGGCCTATAACTTTTGCGCAAACCAATCAATATACGCTTATTGTATTTTTTTTAACAAAAATATGTAGAAGAATACATATCGGCTTAAATTGAGGCAAACAATGTTTTTTTATATATTTTTTGGGTGTATTTATTATAGCAAAAAGTAAAAAATATATATATTTTAAAATTGTCGCTCTTTTTTTTGTTTATAGCGCAAAAAATAAAAACCACAGAGGTGATCAAATACCACCAAAAGAAAGCTTTATTTGTGGGGAAAAAACAACGTCAATTTAGTTTGGGTGCAACGTTGTACGACTGCAAAATTATCAGTTAAAGCGACGAAGTTCCGAATCGCAAAAAATGGCCTGGTCATTGGGCAGCCAATTCTTCCGGGGCTGAAGTGGTTTACTTTAAGCTGATGAATGGTAATTGCTTGGGATCATCTTAAGACTTGCCATTTTTAGTATCTATTTACTGGATGCAACTTCATCTTTTAAATTTGACCTTAAAACTATTTTTATTACAAATATTGTGTTTTTATCCACTAAAATAAAATATAGGTTTGATAAATGTATGCAAGGTTTTAACTTATCTTTAGGCCTAAAATGGCCATTTAAATGTGTTTAAGAAATTAAAAAAGAGGCCCTGGTAGACAAGCGGTTAAAAAACAATTTCACTTGAAAGGTGATTCATATAAAGCTTTGACGTGTTAATGTATTTTCAGAAGAAATATTTGATATTTTTAAATCTGCAGCAGTCAATAAAATAATCTGTTATTCTGCCGTGGAGGTCCTTGTTCAGATGCCTCCTGTTATAGGGTGATAGCACTCTGATGCCGCATACACACGATCATTTTTCAGCATGAAAGAAAACGTTGTTTTTCAGCATGTCCAAAAAACAACGTTTTTCCAACTTCATCATTAAAAACGACGTTGCCCACACACCATCATTTAAAAAAAAATTATAAACAAAGCGCGGTGACGTACAAGTTCTATTCGCCTTTGGGCTGCTTTAGCTGATTCCTTGTTAGTAAAAGACGATTTGCGCTTTTCTGTCTGTTACAGCGTGATGAATGTGCTTACTCCATTAAGAACGGTAGTTTTACCAGAACGAGCGCTCCCGTCTCATAACTTGCTTCTGAGCATGCGCAGGTTTAAAACTTCTTTTTAGCCCACACACGATCATTTTTTACAACCCGAAAAACTACATTTTTTAAAACGACGTTAAAAAATGCAGCATGTTCGAAAACATTTTTTTACGTTTTTCAGAAACTGAAAAACGATGTGCAGCCCACACACGATCATTTTAAATGAAAAACAACGTTTTTTTTCATGCTGAAAAATGATCGTGTGTACACGGAATGAGACTCTGTCTACCAATTGTGCCATTCTGTTACCTTGTCACACAGACTTTTGAGATTAAAGGGGTTGTAAAGGTTAGTTTTTCATTTTCTAAATAGGTTCCTTTAAGCTAGTGCATTGTTGGTTCACTTACCTTTTCCTTCGATTTCCCTTTTAAATTTTTTTTTTCTTTGTTTTCTTTGTCTGAATTTCTCACTTCCTGTTCCTCTGTGTGAATAGGGCAAAAAAACAATGTCAATTGTGTATATACTGTGCTGTTTAAATGTAAATCATTGATTCTAAATAGAAAATATCATATTTGGCCACTAGATGGAGAAAAGTAGTTTCAGAAATTCCTATGATACTTTACTCCATCTAGTGGTCAAGTATAAACCATCTGAAGCATTATATAAAACCTTTTTTTGGAATGGTTATAACCAAGAATTTCAACTTATATGAAATATAAACTGTGACAGACTCACCAGGGACATCACCCGACCCTCTTATGTCTACAATCATCCTATGTCCACTAGGGGCATAGGATGACTGAGGAATGAAATCTTGGACTACCTGAGTTGGGATTATTATGTAATTATTATCCACAATATATTTCCCGGGATATCTGTAAAGAACTATTTACTGTTTGTTGATTCTGAACTCAACAGGTTAATTGTAAGAGTGACTCATTCATACTGTTGGGAAACATACTGTTAGATGCTAATGCCATCACCTCCAGCCATCTGTCTGTTCTCTGTGCTAATTGACCCTGCTATTGTGTGAAGATGTCCTGTGTTTACACTTATGATAATGTGTATTGTATAGCAGGTGAGCGGAGATGTGACGTCTACTCTGAGTGGTCATATCTGAGTCGCCTAGTCTGGGTAAATGATTAGTTAATTAGCTCATGTTAATTTATGTTCTGGTTACCTTCTCTTTAAACTGTATATAAGGTTGCATTATTGATTCTAATAAACACTCCGGCCCAGATTCAAGTAGCAATTGCGCCTGTGTAACCATAGGTTACACAGCGCAATTGCTTACTTGCTCCGGCGTTACGAATGCTCCTGATTCAGGAACATTGTAACGCCGACTGCAGCCTAAAATCTGCGTGGCATAAGGCTCTTATGCCACGCATATTTTAGGCTGCATTCTTGCGATGCCCGCTAGGGGGCGCTCCCGTTGTGCTCAGTGTATAGTATGCAAATTGCATACTAACACCGATTCACAATGTTGCGCTAGCCCTGCGTATGCAAGTTACGTCGTTTCCGTACGGCGTGTTTAGCGTAAGGCTGCCCCTTCTAATAGTAGGGGCAGCCAATGCTAAAGGATACCCGTCGTTCCCGCGTCGCGATATTTGAATGTTACGTTGTTTGCGTAAGTGATTTGTGAATGCCGCTGGACGCCATTCACGTTCACTCTGAAGCAAATGACGTCCTTGCGACATCATTTGCCGCAATGCATGTCGGGAAAGTTTCCCGACGGAGCATGCGCTCTACGCTCGGTGCGGGAGCGCGCCTAATTTAAATGATTCCCGCCCCCTACGGGATAATTTAAATTGCGTGCTCTAGCGCCGGGCAATTTTGCAATTTACGGAGGGCAGCTCCGTGAATCGAGGGCAGCGGAGCAAATTTGCGGGGGCGCAGGGCAAAATCGTTGCCCTGCGCCTCCGCAAAAAAAGCGCAATTCTCTTTGAATCCGGGCCTCCATGTTTAGCACACAAACAAGTCTCGTCTCGTTGTGTGTTGAGAGCAGCTGGAATATCCGATACCTATATCCAGACTGATAGGAAGCGGTATATGACGGAAGCACTCAAGCGGAGTGTGGGATGTTTTCCCGTTACATTGGTGGCTAGCAGCGGGATGCTTCCTGCAGTCTGGGACATCCAACTTTCCACTTGGATCCAAGGTTCGGATAGCAGGAGAGGAGAGGTACAGATACCAGCCGGCATGGAAGAGGAATTCGGAAGGAGGTTGCGAGAGAAGCAGATACAGCACAGAGGACCAGTATCAGAGCAGGTCCTGCAGGGATGGTTTGATTCTATTCGCTGCAAACTCTGGGAAAAGTTCTCCCCTCCAACCGGGAAAGGTACTGGTCGCAGTATGGATTGCAGGTGCTGTTGTTGGAAGAAAAACTGCACAAGGAACAGACAGCTGAATTAAGCAGGCTGGTCTGAGCAGAGATGCGGCTGGATGAGAGCTACAGAGCCCTTCGGTGGCATGTATCCCAAGCATGTCCCTGGATAGCAGATGACAGCCCAACGGAAGGCTTAAGCTATGGCGGCCTGGGACTGTTGTATGTGAAGCTGACAGGGGACTCTAACTTTGGGAGTGATTTGGAGTGGCAGTTGGACGAAATCATGGATTTCAGAGAAGGGCTACTGAACGTCTCGGAAGTGCACTGGGTACAGAAAAGATTTGGACTTTCTGGCCGTTCATGAATGGGAGCTGGAGATCGCCTCCAGATGGCTGCTAGACTCTGCTCAGCGCCAGGGCTGGGCTCCCTTTGCCTGGGACTCTCAGGAAATACCAGTGGACAACTCTGAAATCCTGGCTGAAGAGTCGGCGATGTGGCAGAGTAACAGTGTGCTTTGCAAACCTACCCCCGCAGCTATGGACGTGGAGGTCTTATGGCAGATGCAGCAAGTGCTGAATGACCTTGATGATCCTGTTTCTGCATGGGATGGAGGAATGTGCCTGTCCAGCAGTATGCCAGAGAATTGGCAGTGGAAAATCTGGATATTGCCATTCCCAAAGATGAAGTGCTGACAGCAGGGCAGAGTACTGCTAACCTCTGCCCAGCACCGATAGCATCTTCTGGGTTCCACGGACAGGAGATGGTGAACCCCTATCCCCAGACACCAGTTGTGGAGACAGGGGATTTGATAGACTTTTCTGCTGAGGAAGAACAACTTGATGATCCTCCAGCAGAAGAGCTGGTATCAGGGCCAAACTTCACTGTGCTCTGCCAATCACCAACAGCAGTATCAGTGGAGTTGCAAGGAACTTCCCCAGCTAAAGCGCTGGTCACCGGACAGAGGGTTTAAGACCTCTGCCCCACCCCTGTGGCAGTTCCGGAGGCTCAGGGTGAGAAGGTGGCAATCACTTTCCAGCAGCCGATACAGAGGGAGAAGGGAGAGGAGGTGTTCATCGTCCCTCTCCAACAGAAGGCCAGGGTGGAGAACGTGGTCTTTCCTCCCCAGCAAAGATCTGTGCATCTGGGAGACAGTACCACAGACATGTTGTCACAGCAGCGAGATGAGGGAACGGAAAAGGAAGCAGCCAGCTCACCTCCCCAATGGCAGCTACACAGTTTGGGTGTGGAGGAATCCAGCCTCCTTCCCCAACGGTTAGCCGGAGCGGATGATGTGGAGTCACCAGCAGAAGCGCTGGCAAAAGGGCAGAGCACCACTCTCTACAGCTTCAGGAAGCTGGGGAGGTCGGCCCCTCTGCCCAGCAGCAGACCAAGCCCCGGAATGTTAAAAACCACCCAGCTGAAGCGCTGGCAGCCAGTCAGAGAGTAAAAGACCTCTGCCCCACACCTACTGGTGTCAACTACTCCTTGCAGCCAAGATAGGTCATGCGGACAGACTATGTGAGTTCACTTTGTCCGACTAATGCATGTCCAGACCAGGTGGAGGTCTGGGACCTTGTTTGTCGACTTTTGATGGGGGAGAAATGTGACAGACTCACCAGGGACATCACCGGACCCTCTTATGTCTAAAATCATCCTATGTCCACTAGGGGCATAGGATGACTGAGGAATGATATCTTGGACTACCTGAGATGGGATTATTATGTAATTATTATCCACAATATATTTCCCGGGATATCTGTAAAGAACTATTTACTGGTTGTTGATTCTGAACTCAACGGGTTAATTGTAAGAGTGATGCATTCATACTGTTGGGACACATACTGTTAGATACTAATGCCATTACCTCCAGCCATCTGTCTGTTCTCTGTGCTAATTAACCCTGCTATTGTGTGAAGATGTCCTGTGTTTACACTTATGATAATGTATATTGTATAGCAGGTGAGCGGAGACGTGACGTCTACTCTGAAAGGTCATATCTGAGTCACCTAGTCTGGGTAAATGATTAGTTAATTAGCTCATGTTAATTTATGCTCTGGTTACCTCCTCTTTAAACTGTATATAAGGTTGCATTATTGGTTCTAATAAACACTCCATGTTTAGCACACAAACAAGTCTTCGTCTTGTTGTGTGTTGAGAGCAGCTGAAATATCCGATATCTATATCTAGACTGATAGGAAGTGGTATATGACGGAAGCACTCAAGCGGAGTGTGGGACGTTCCGTTACATAAACTATAAGAAAGCAGATATGAAGCCAAGTTTGTGGGTTGATATCAGTACATTCTCAGGTCTGCAAGGAGATAAAGAGGGGGGGAAGAAGGGGGTAAGGGGAGAGACAGGAATAAGGGGTGGAACAGAGTAGACACACATAGTAAAGGGGAAAGAGGACAGGGAGTGGGAAAGGTAAAGTGAATGTAGTCACAGAAAAGGAATGTCAAGGTATTCATTACGTAAAAAGCCTCTAGGCAGTATGATTTCCTTACTTCAGAAAAGTGGGTTAACCTGAACTCCAGGAGTCGATCCAGGTGCACCATATCTAATTAAACTTTTTGGGGCAGTTACTACTTGCGTAGGTTAACTTATATATCAGTAAAGTGTTATCAATGATGGTGTGCTGCAAAGCCAGAGTCGGGGGGGGGGGGGGGGGAGTTGACATCCACTTTAAAAAAATCCCTCTTTGTGCATAAAAGGTAGCAAAAAAAGATAAACATCTTAACATGACAGCCCAAATCTTTCCCATCCAAGATACCCAACAGTGGTTGGATCTAGGGTTGCCACCTTTTCTGCAAGTCAAACCCGAACACTTTAGCGCTGCATGGCAATTTTTTTTATTGTATAAACTATACATATATATATGAGTCCCCCTTTACATCAGAGTCCACAGAGTTCCCCTTTTACATCTGAATCCACAGAGTTCCCCTACACTGTAAAGGGGGACTCTGATGTAAGGTAGAACTCTGGGGCCTATAACCTATGAGATGCTCTGGGAACCCTGATTTAAGGGGGAACACTGTACAGAGAGGACTCTGATGTTAGGGGAAACATTGTGGCCTTTGGTGTAAAGGGAAACTCTGATGTAAGGGGTGCTCTGAGAACCCTGATTTACCTTAGTGTACTCACTCAGAGGCACGAGAGAGAAGGGGGGAGATTTCAGTCACAGACAGGGATGGATGGTGAGCTCACTCACCCCTTGGCAGTCAGCACCTTGCATCCAGATGTATCTGAGGCTGCTGGACTTCAAATTTCCAGCCCCAACATTCCTTTTCTGATTCACCGCACTGGGGATTGGAGTGTGGGCAGACACAGGGGAGTAGGTGTGTTTGGGGGGGGTGGGTGATTTTTATAGTATTGGTTTTGGGCAGTGTGAAATTGAGTGTAACAGACACTCTCAGCTTAGACAACTGCAGCCAGCAACCCTGCTGGGAAGCCATTGTCCAGTCTAATGTGTCCGGGTTTCAGGCTGTCTGAAACCCGGACACATGATTCCAAACCCGAACTGCCCGGGTGAATCCTGGACAGGTGGCAACCCTAGTTGGATCACACAGCCTGTTAAGGTCAGCCTCCACTGCCACACAGAAAGGAATGGACAGGATGGAGCAATGTGCACAGAAAGGATCAGTCAAATGGGCAATAGCAACCACTCGTTGCAGTGTAAAATAAGCTCTATGGAGAAACTTCCACTACATGAACTTGTAGGTGGGATGCAGCTTGGTGCCGTGGCAATAACACACAGAGTCTCAGTGTGATGAAAAAGCTTGTATTGAAATAATGCAAAAGGCTGTTCACAAATAACCTGGTAAGAAGGCAGACCAGTCGGGAACATTCACAGTTCCAACAGTTTAAAGAGAGCAGGAATCAGCCAAACTGACAGGACCTGTTGAGAGGGGTAGAATCCAGCCTGGCTGTCTTGTGCCCATGCAGGAAGATGTCCAGAGAAGTTGCAAGCCCTATGCTTTCCCTTCTCATCAGGAACTTTTCCCTACCACTCTTTCTGTCCCTACCAGATGGGGTACCTGTCCTTATTCTACCAGCTTGCAAAATGTGCACCAAGACTGGGAACAAGGGTCTTAAATAGGCTCTGCCTGACCTAAGATGGCTGCTAGAGTGACATGGGAGGCAGCATTTATTGAATTGCTTCCCCAGTGACTAGGAAACCATAGAGGAACCATGTTTCTCTTGACTTTTTTCCAACTGTAGTGCCACTGCAGAAGAGCGCCACCTGCAGTGGAGAAAGTAGACTGCACCTGCCTACAAACTGATCTCTAGGAGAGATCATATACATAATATAGTGGCTGGTGCAGATTTCCCATTTTCTTTATCCAGATCTGGCAAGTCAGCATTCCATTTCTGATAGGTACGAATTGACATAATGGTATAAGCTAGGGAGAACCTAATGTATAATGAAGAAAAGGGTTTCCCCGACATACTCTAGGTGAGCAGTCCCTCGATATAGCTAGACCCCAAAGTAATGGAAACGGTAAATTATGCCTGGACAACATATCTCAACTGCAAGTACCTAAAGAAAATGCTATTAGGAAGGTTTTATTTAGCTTTGAGGTCAGAGAATCCCATCAATCTCCCATCTGACATAATGTGCTTCAGACCAACCACTCTGTGGGCCACTCACAGCCCTGGATGTGGAATGATGTGTAGATGAGATACAGTAGGATTATCCTACAGGGGTGTATGTGGAGAGAAAGATAGAGGAGAACAATATTTTGCCTAACATTATGCCACAGCACAAGGGTAGTCTTATTGGGCTGTAACCATAAAATTAGATCTAGGGCCCCTTAAGACGAGGTTACTTCAAGGGCGGATCCAGAGTCTATTTTCGGGAGGGGCACTGCCAGAAAATAAGGTGTTGCTTACAGAACTCAATTAGGTGTCCGGTGTGTCCGCTGCAATGTTGCAGTACCGCTAAAAAATCAATGATCGCCGCCATTACTAGTAAAAAATATTTAAATATAAATGCCATAAATCTATCCCATAGTTTGTAGACGATTGTCAGGGACTGCAGACATGGTACAAGAGATGGTCAGAGACTGCAGACGTGGTACAAGAGATGGTCAGAGACTGCAGACGTGGTACAAGAGATGGTCAGAGACTGCAGACATGGTACAAGGGATGGTTAGAGACTGCAGACATGGTACAAGAGATGGTCAGAGACTGCAGACATGATACAAGGGATGGTCAGAGACTGCAGACGTGGTACAAGGGATGGTAATGGTACAAGGGATGGTCAGAGACTGGAGACATGGTACAAGAGATCAATGCAGCCTCATCAGTGCCCATCATTGCAGCCTCACTGTACATATGAATGCAGCCCCACTGTATATATGAGCGCAGCCCCACTTTTGTATATTAATGCAGTCCCACTTTTGTATATAAATGCAGTCCCACTTTTGTATATAAATTCAGTCCCACCGTTGTATATAAATGCAGTCCCACTTTTGTATATAAATGCAGTCCCACTTTTGTATATAAATGCAGTCCCACTTTTGTATATAAATTCAGTCCCACTTTTGTATATGAATGCAGCCCCACTTTTGTATATTAATGCAGCCCCACTTTTGTATATAAATGCAGTCCCACTTTTGTATATAAATTCAGTCCCACTTTTGTATATAAATGCAGTCCCACTTTTGTATATAAATGCAGCCCCACATTTGTATATAAATGCAGCCCCACTTTTGTCTATGAATGCAGTCCCACTTTGTCTATGAATGCAGTCCCACTTTGTCTATGAACGCAGTCCCACTTTTGTCTATGAATGCAGTCCCACTTTTGTATATGAATGCAGCCCCACTTTGTATATGAATGCAGCCCCACTTTGTATATGAATGCAGCCCCACTTTTGTTTTTTGAATGAAGCCCCACTGTGCATGGCACTCACCATGGCATTGCCTCGATCACACACAGCAGGTATCTCCTCCCCCGACGTGTGTCATGGAACAAACAGGAGCTGTAGGTCTGTGTTCGGCAGGGCAGTGTGCTCTAGCAAGGCCCCCCCTAGACGGGCTTGTGTGATAGACAAAACACTGATTCAATCAGTGTTCCATCTCCATCTACTATCACACGAGCAGGTTTAGCACAGGTAGCACAGCCGAACACAGACCCAGCTCTCACACACAGCGAGAGATGCCCGGTGTCATACACGCAGGAGAGAGGGGGAGCGCTGCAGTCAGCTACAGCTCAAAGCAGCCTCAGGACAGGCAGCCTACCGGGCTGGGCCAGTCCGGCCCTGCTGATGAGAGAGAGAGAGTGAGAGACTCGGCAGCGGTAGCTGCAGGCACCGCAAAGCAGTTTTAAAAAAATTATAATTTTTTTTTTTTAAATATGTGAAAGAAAAAGATGCGCTAATTAAATAAATAAATATGTTATGAAATTCAGAATCCAGAGAGAGACCCCAACGGGCAGATACAGTCCCTTTTCTCTCTGGTTTCCATAGACAATATAAAGGGGTAGAGAAGATTGTCAAAAAGTTCTGGCCTATTCTGTTACAAGACACAGATTTGGCCAAAATTTTACCATCCAAGCCATCCTTTATTTATAGGAGAGCTCCTGGTTTACGCAACAAAATTGCAAAAAATGTCCCTGACCCACCTGAAAAACCTCTGACTTTCCTAGATAGCCCAGGTTTCTATTATTGTACTAGATGCAGATCATGCAAGAGTACTAATAGAGTGGGGAAAAAACGCATTGGTTTTGAATCCTATGTTACACATGAACAATTTATCATTGAACCGTTAATAACTTGCCATTCCAGATACGTAACTTACGTTCTGGAATGTCCGTGCAAGTTACAATATGTGGGTAGAACCACTAGAGAACTTAAGGTGCGTATCAATGAGCATGTAGCGAACATTCTTAAGGGATTCCCTAAACATAGCGTATCTAGACATTTTGATGAGTGTCATAACAGAGACCCACGATTTTTAACATTTTATGGCATTGATAGGGTAATTAGCCATTGGAGAGGTACAGATTTAAAAAAGACAGTGTCCCAGAACGAAACCAAATGGTTACACCGTTTGCGTACCATGCGACCTTTGGGTTTAAACATTGATCTCGACCTAAATTGTTTTATAACCAACGAATAAATTTTAGTGTCTGGTTTATCATATTTTAATATTTTAATATTTTATGCATTTTTTAACATTATTAAATGTGATTTTTAATTTTATGTATATTATTGTTTGACATATTTCCGATTATAGGCATTATTTAGCATTGTTTGTTAGCCTAGGATCGTTGTGACATATTTATACTAGCCCATATCATTTTGTAGATGTATATTTTGATTGGCCATTGCATCGCTGTATGTATTTGTTGCTTGGCGCGGGACTGAGGCTGTCATTATCCTTTGTCCCTCCCACTTCAATCTGATTGGACGGCCTATATTAATGGCCCATATGCGTGACCAATGACGCTTCCTGACGACGAGTCAATCTCGAAACGTACGTCGAGGCGCATTGGTCACGCTATCTCCTGCGGACTTCCGGTTCCTGCTTTGTTGGTCCTCGCTCACATACTGGTGGAACGCACGCCGCTACACCCTTCCTGGAGCGTGGATCTCTCCCTCAAATCATCCAACGCAGACCAGCCTCAGTGCCGGGTTAAGGCACTTAGCAAGTAAGAGGCCATTTGGCGTTGCCTGTCTTTTAACTTTGATTTTATTAAACGTTATTATACTATGGCGATTTTCCTTTTTTTGGCTTATTCTATGAGGCTGTATGCTGCATGCTGGATCTGCTGATATCTACCCAAAGGATTCTGATGTTATATGAACCCATGCCTATTGCGATCCCCTTTTGATTAAGGAGATCAACTTATTGTGGTAAGGTGCCATCCATGAGCACTTGTTTGCGGTGATTTATTTATATTTTCCTTGGTGGAGGAGGAAGTCTACACAGATTCATGGACTTATCCTGTACATTTCTTCTCACTATCATTTGGACTATATTTTTTGCACAACAATTCGTTTTGATCTCCTCTACTAGGAGTCTTATTCATTTGTTGGACACTTATTTATTTATTTATTTATTTTTGTATATATATTCACTTACATCCCACCATTATTTATTTATTTATTTATTTTATATATTACTTCTAGATGTTTGAGGTTGATTCACTGAATTTCATAACATATTTATTTATTTAATTAGCGCATCTTTTTCTTTCACATATTCTCAAATACTGGGGTTGCCCCCCAGAATTTTTCGGATTGCAGCTTTTTTACATTATATTTAATTAGATATTGGCGCGAAAATTTTCCCACTCACATTTCAACTATTATATATTTATATATTTTTAGTTTATTTTTTGCAGCCATGGATGTATTTAACTTTATGCACAGTCGCCAGACCAATCTTGACGACATATTTCAGCAATTACCTAGTCCCAATCTCGATCTTGAGAGAGGTTTCCAACAGCTTCAACATAATATGGAGAAGCAAATACGTCTTTGGTGGGATACTGCCTCATTTGAGGTGTATATCTCCAAAAACCTCACACCTAGGAGGTTGAGGTGGGACGTACACCCCAATGATGGTATTGAGGACCCCACTCTGTTGGACGAGTGGTTTCAATTTTTTAATGCCTGTGAACAAAAGCTAATGCAGCTGATGATCAGAAGGCGTAAAGCAAAAAATATCCTAGTCGAATCAAGTATAGCAGATCTTAAAGAACAAATGAAACCCCATATGGGTACTAAAGATTATTTGGATAGAGCCCAAAAGCTTCATGCTCAGCTATCTAAATATGACGGTGACATAAAACAAAAGAAATTGAAGAAATACCAGCGAGACATTAAGGATTACGAAGATCTTAAGGTCTATAAATGGCAACTTCAATTTGAACCTGGTGTCACAAATGAATCTTTGGTGGAGAGAGAACCCGAAGTGCCTAAAGTGGTCAGTCATGTAACCAAGAAGGCTAATCTTAAAGTATCTACCCCTAAAAAAGTAAGAACTCCATCCCAAAACAAAGGGTATGTGGGGGGTAGGGGAGTGCCTCCCCCTCCCTCCCAAGAGAATAATTATCCACCCCATAACGAATATTATGGAGCTCCTTATGGCGTTCCTACCTACAACAGATTCGCTCCTCTGGATAATCATTCTATGGACTATAATTACCCCTATTACCACCAAGGTCCTTCCCAATATGCCCCTAGGCCCCCTAGAGGTAAATTTCAGGGAAATTATAGAGGAAGACCAAATAATCAATATCAAAACCAACCACCGGGGGGGGAATGGAGAGGATGGAAGGAACCCTACAAGATCCCTCCTATCATACAAGCTCCAGTAGAAAAATCAGGAAAAGAGGCTCCAGGGGGGGAACCAGAAAGAAAAAGGCCCAGGGACAATTAGTAGATGGTATTTATAATCTAGCGGGAATTGAGCTTTCAAAAGCTGAAATGACAGTTCTTTCGCAGGGTATGAAATTTGCACCATCTAAGAATATTAATAAATTTGACATTTTCATTGATGTTGAGAAGTACGTAAGGAAACTCAACATCAAGAAACATTTCTCCCAACAAAATAATGCTATTCCCCAAGTAGAGATTACTGAATATCAACATACTCATTTAAAAAACAATTCCACTTTTAATCCCAAGAAAGGGACTCACCACCGTGTCGAAGTTTTCAAGAATATGGTACAGGAGGAAATTAAGGATATGGAAATCATAGACAATCATAAAACTGATCGGCTTATTAAAGAAGGTATTAAACAGTTAGAAACCAATAAAAACATAGTAGTCCGCCCCGCGGATAAGGGGGGGGGGTGGTGCTATTAAATAAAGAAAAATACTATGGTGAAATCCATAGATTATTGGCTGATGTGGAGACCTACCATCCATTATCTGGTGATCCACTTAATAAACTCAAAAAAGAACTTACCTCTTGGGTTGACAATGGAGCTGCGCGTTCGATATTAACCAAGAAGGAGGCACTGTATCTGATCCCTCAAGCACCACGTACCCCGGTTTTATACATTCTCCCAAAGATACACAAAAGCAGAACTGACCCTCCGGGTCGACCCATCATTAGTGGCATCGGCTCGTTATACTCTCGTATAGGGGAATACCTCGATACCTATCTTCAACCCTTGGTGATTCAGGGTAAATCGTATTTAAAGGATAGTAGAGAGTTAATTAAATCTATAACCCCTGTCCCTACCACCAAGGATACATGGCTTGTTACTGTTGATATAGAGTCATTATATACCAACATTAGACAAAATGACGCCCTATTGGCAGTCACTGAGAGTTTGACAGAGAAATCTACATTACCATTATCACAAATTCATTTTTTGGTGGAGGGGCTTAGACAAGCAATGGGTAATAATTATTTTTGGGTACAAGGAAATTATTACAAACAAATAAAGGGGGTGGCGATGGGGGCTCGTTATGCCCCTAGTGTAGCAAATATCTTGCTCAATAAATGGGAGATGGAGACCATATATAAGGAAATTTGTAAACCCTTAATTTATTATAAACGTTATATTGACGATATTATAATGTTGTGGGAGGGGTCTCAAGTTTCTTTGGAGAATTTTTTGTCTAGGATGAATAATAATATTTATGGCTTACATTTTACCGCAGAATCCAGCCTTACCTGTATCAACTATCTTGATCTTACTTTAACGAAACAAAATGATCGAATTGTTACCAAAACTTTCTTCAAACCCACGGACCGTAATGGTTTCGTACCTATAAAAAGTTGCCACCATCCTAAGTGGTTGGGAGCGGTTTCAAAAGGACAACTTATGCGTATCCGACGAAACTGTAGTTCAACTACAGATTTTGAAGAACAGGCTAACCTTTTGATTACAAAGTTTGAAGAAAAGGGTTATTCTATATCATCCCTATTAGGCACCAAAAAGGAGGTGCTTGGGATGGATAGACAATCCCTATTGGAATCCAGAGAGAGACCCCAACGGGCAGATACAGTCCCTTTTCTCTCTGGTTTCCATAGACAATATAAAGGGGTAGAGAAGATTGTCAAAAAGTTCTGGCCTATTCTGTTACAAGACACAGATTTGGCCAAAATTTTACCATCCAAGCCATCCTTTATTTATAGGAGAGCTCCTGGTTTACGCAACAAAATTGCAAAAAATGTCCCTGACCCACCTGAAAAACCTCTGACTTTCCTAGATAGCCCAGGTTTCTATTATTGTACTAGATGCAGATCATGCAAGAGTACTAATAGAGTGGGGAAAAAACGCATTGGTTTTGAATCCTATGTTACACATGAACAATTTATCATTGAACCGTTAATAACTTGCCATTCCAGATACGTAACTTACGTTCTGGAATGTCCGTGCAAGTTACAATATGTGGGTAGAACCACTAGAGAACTTAAGGTGCGTATCAATGAGCATGTAGCGAACATTCTTAAGGGATTCCCTAAACATAGCGTATCTAGACATTTTGATGAGTGTCATAACAGAGACCCACGATTTTTAACATTTTATGGCATTGATAGGGTAATTAGCCATTGGAGAGGTACAGATTTAAAAAAGACAGTGTCCCAGAACGAAACCAAATGGTTACACCGTTTGCGTACCATGCGACCTTTGGGTTTAAACATTGATCTCGACCTAAATTGTTTTATAACCAACGAATAAATTTTAGTGTCTGGTTTATCATATTTTAATATTTTAATATTTTATGAATTTTTTAACATTATTAAATGTGATTTTTAATTTTATGTATATTATTGTTTGACATATTTCCGATTATAGGCATTATTTAGCATTGTTTGTTAGCCTAGGATCGTTGTGACATATTTATACTAGCCCATATCATTTTGTAGATGTATATTTTGATTGGCCATTGCATCGCTGTATGTATTTGTTGCTTGGCGCGGGACTGAGGCTGTCATTATCCTTTGTCCCTCCCACTTCAATCTGATTGGACGGCCTATATTAATGGCCCATATGCGTGACCAATGACGCTTCCTGACGACGAGTCAATCTCGAAACGTACGTCGAGGCGCATTGGTCACGCTATCTCCTGCGGACTTCCGGTTCCTGCTTTGTTGGTCCTCGCTCACATACTGGTGGAACGCACGCCGCTACACCCTTCCTGGAGCGTGGATCTCTCCCCCAAATCATCCAACGCAGACCAGCCTCAGTGCCGGGTTAAGGCACTTAGCAAGTAAGAGGCCATTTGGCGTTGCCTGTCTTTTAACTTTGATTTTATTAAACGTTATTATACTATGGCGATTTTCCTTTTTTTGGCTTATTCTATGAGGCTGTATGCTGCATGCTGGATCTGCTGATATCTACCCAAAGGATTCTGATGTTATATGAACCCATGCCTATTGCGATCCCCTTTTGATTAAGGAGATCAACTTATTGTGGTAAGGTGCCATCCATGAGCACTTGTTTGCGGTGATTTATTTCTATTTTCCTTGGTGGAGGAGGAAGTCTACACAGATTCATGGACTTATTCTGTACATTTCTTCTCACTATCATTTGGACTATATTTTTTGCACAACAATTCGTTTTGATCTCCTCTACTAGGAGTCTTATTCATTTGTTGGACACTTATTTATTTATTTATTTATTTTTGTATATATATTCACTTATATCCCACCATTATTTATTTATTTATTTATTTTATATATTACTTCTAGATGTTTGAGGTTGATTCACTGAATTTCATAACATATTTATTTATTTAATTAGCGCATCTTTTTCTTTCACATATTCTCAAATACTGGGGTTGCCCCCCAGAATTTTTCGGATTGCAGCTTTTTTACATTATATTTAATTAGATATTGGCGCGAAAATTTTCCCACTCACTTTTTTTTTTTAAAGCCAATGTGACATGATTGTCTCAGGGGGGGGGGCAATTGCCCCGTTGCCCCCCCTGGATCCGCCGTTGGGTTACTTAAGGTATTATAAGACCCTACGGGGGACGCCTTTTCCCTATTCGCTCAGAATTATTAAACATGCATTTTCACAGTCTGAGTGGCTATGCGAATTCTGTATAAAAATAAACCCATAGTTACACATCTGAAATTCAAACCTAAAAAAGGTATGACTAGGGAAGATAGAGAACTATGGAATTTTCGTTCAAAAAGAGGAGATCAAAAATTGTTCCTGTGAAGTTGGCTCTTCAAAGCAAGGCACTGCCCAAATCAGGTAAAACGGGTTCAGTCATCACAAGGATGGCCACTCAAGCACATTCACACAGCATAGAATGACATATATTTATTGACACAGCTGTGAAAAAGGAAGAGACACACTGAACACATTTTCTAAATGACCTGCGAAAGCATGTGTCAATGCAGAGCAAGCGTTATAATCTTTATTATCCAATCTTTAAAGAGTACATGATGTCTGACTGTTGCTCATATTCTTTTCATTGACTCGATTCCGTGAACCCTGACACTCTACAATTGTTCTGTTCTCTCGTTCCTTCAGCTTCCTCCTGACTGAAGGCCGATATGGGCTTAAGTTGCATGTTTCTACAGTGCAGCCACCTGTGCCAAATACTAACAGTAACCTGGTACTTAATGTGGGAAACCAGCGAGTTCCAGAATCCCACAAAAAACCCCATAATCTGGTCAGTAGCAATCGTAGAACAGCTGATGTAATTAATCTAACCCTCCCCCACCCCAGTTCCTGGATGTAACTTGGAAATAAACATTCTGATTTTGGGAAAATGGGGAAAAGATTCTAGTAACATTTGAAATAAAAATGTACTTGATTAACAAATGCTACTGTATGTCAGTGGCGGCTGGTGCTTAAAATTTTTGGGGTGGCGCAAACAAACTAAAACAAAAACGCAGCCACTGTGCCCATCAATCACAGCTACTGTGCCCATCAAACGCAGCCACTGTGCCCATCAAACACAGCCACTGTGCCCATTAAATGCAGCAACTGTGCAATCAAATGCAGCCACTTGCCATCAATTGTCACCACTGTGCCATGCCATCAATTGTCGCCACTGTGCCATCAATTGTCCCCACTGTGCCATGCCATCAAACGCAGCCACTGTGCCATCATTTATCACCACTGTGCCCATCAATTGTCACCACTGTGCCATGCCATCAAACGCAGCCACTGTGCCATCAATTGTCACCACTGTGACCATTAATTGTCACCACTGTGCCATGCCATCAAACGCAGCCACTGTGCCATCAATTGTCGCCACTGTGCCATCAATTGTCATCACTGTGCCATGCCAAACGCAGCCACTGTGCCATCAAACGCAGCCACTGTGCCATGCCATCAAACGCAGCCACCGTGCCTTCAATTGTCGCCACTGTGCCATCAATTGTCCCCACTGTGCCCATCAATTGTCACCCAGTGTGCCCTGTAACATGCTGCCAGATTCAGCCCCCCCCCCCCGCGCCCGGCACTTTCCTTACTGGGGTCAGCCATCCTCCTTCCACCGTCCCTCAATGTCTTCTCCTGCCCTCAATGACGCTTCAGCCAATCAGGTTACCGGTAACCAGAACCGGTGAACCTGATTGGCTGAGACGCCTGTCAGTGTTAACCAGGGAACTCACCCCCTGTGCGTCCCCTGTTTAACTATTTGGAAGCCGATTACAGCCCTTAGGCTGTAATCGGAAAGCCTATCAGAGCCGCTGGCTCTGGTAGGCACTTCCAAAGCCAACCAGCTGCCGTTAATTCAGATGGCCAGCGCTCACCAGGGGGGCGGCCATCTCAATAATGGGCGGCAGCGACAATACATTGATTCATGCAATGCATGAATCTATGTGATGTATTCAGTGGTGGTGCTGGAGCGAGAGGGGGCGGAGCTCCTGCACCATCTATGGACACACCGCCACTGCTGTATGTGGTTTTCACACTTGTCAAGGCTATGGTCAAAGAAGATCTGAGTTCTAACTTAAGATGGTCATACATGGTTTGAATTTTTTCTGTTTCCTAGTAAATCGACTGATAAGCAGAAAAAGGTTCAACTAAAAAATCGAAAGGAGCTGGGTGGAAGATTGTTGGCCGAACAGTGACTGCATCCTATCAGATAAAGCCAATGGGCCAGATCCACATAGCGAGTATGCCGGGGTATCTACTGATACGCCGGCTTACTTTCAAATTACCCGCGTCGTATCTTTAGTTTGGATCCTCAAACCAAGATACGAGGCTTCTGGGTTCGATCCGACAGGCGTACGGCTTCGTACGCCTTCGGATCGTAGGTGCAATACTTCAGCGCCCGCTGGGTGGAGTTCGCGTAGTTTTCCGCGTCGGGTATGCAAATTAGCTTTTTCCGACGATCCACGAACGTACGCGCGGCCGTCGCATTCTCTTACGTCGTCTCTAGTCGGCTTTTTCCGGCGTATAGTTAAAGCTGGTATTTTGCGGCGTATAGATAGACTTGCCATGTTAAAGTATGGCCGTCGTTCCCGCGTCGAAATTTTAATTTTTTTTTTTTGCGTAAGTCGTCCGTGAATAGGGATGGACGTAAGTCACGTCTAAGTTCAAAAAATGACGTCATTTTGCGCAAAGCACGGCGGGAAATTTCGAAACGCAGCGCAGTTCAATCGGCGCGGGGACACGCTTCATTTAAATGAATCACGCCCCCTACCCGCTGATTTGAATTCCGCCGCCAGAAATACACTATGCCGCCGTAACTTACGGCGCAAAATCTTCCTGGATTTGACTTAAAGCCAGGTAAGATACGGCGGCGTAGCGTATCTCTGATACGCTGCGCCTATCCAATAATATGTGGATCTGGCCCAATGTTTGGACATTTAAGAAGTGGCTAATGTCACAGCTGTTTGAATACAAAAGCAAGCAGGAAAGATTCTGCCATCCATGCTATTTAGAGTCAAATCGAGTGATCTTCTCTTGTTCTGCATGTGGCACCACTCAACTCAAAAAAGATCAACTGAAAAACTATAGAAGCCAGGTGGAAAATTGTTGGCCAAACAAAAACAGCATCCCGTCAGTATTAAACAATATCAGAGGCTTTAAAAGAGGTTGGAGGGGAGGTGGGGGGTTGGCTTTAACAGTTCGGCATTCTCTAAATTATGAACTGAGCTAGTAGCATAGAGTAGGTGGAACAAAGGATATCTAAACCTTAGAACAAATATACAATATACTGCAGCTTACAAATCCTTAGACGTGATGACTGCATTCATTTTCCTTTTTCATGCTAAGAATATTTTTAGGAAGTACAGAAAATACCTGTTGATCTTGTCAAAAATGCAGTGTCCTTGTTTCTTCCTGGGACCTGCACTGGTATATCAATGTCATCTTCCTGCGGTACACTACTAAATACTAATCCCCCAACCCCAATGTAAAGGAGATGAAGAGAAGAAGATAAGTTTAAAGTCCAACCTAGGCGATAACCATGACTTCCTCCATAGATACGGTGGAGTGAGTGAGTGTAGCCACTCTAGGACAGGAAGTATGCTATATTACACACTACACACAAATGCACGTAATGCTTCAGTAAAATATAAACTTTCAGCTAAAATGTACAATTTGCAAATTAGAAAATCCACTTGGAAAATTGTTGCAAATGTCTGTTAAAAGACACATGTTGAAGTGGAGCTTTTATAATGTTGCACGAAGCCTGTTTTATAATTTAGCTACTCTATCACTCTGAGTAGGTGCCAGAGCCCCAGGCATTGGCAGCGCTCTGTGCATAATAGAGCATTGTCGTGTGTGTAGCTTTTGTTCTTTCGATACAAATATGCCCCGCAGATGCGTCTTTCTCCAGATCTGGCACGCCGCTCGTAACTCTGTTTATTTTCTTTGTTCAACAACATCATAAAGATCATATTTGTCATCCAAAAATGAGACCTTTGTACAGAGGGTATACACACAGGAGATTATTTGTGTTTATGGCTAGGAAATCCCGTTTTTGTTGTCATTGATGTCTGACAAGTCTGCCAGAAAATGTGTTGGAATAATCTAAATTCTGGAATAGTGTTAAAGTAGAACTCCTTCCTTTCTATTGCAAATGTGGTAGATTAGTTTAAGGCCAACTCCACCAAAAACTGTGTAGAAACAGGTGAGTAACTTAACCAGTTAGTCTGCTGTGCCTCTTTTAAACTACAGTGACACATTTCGAACAACAGACCTAAATACGTTTTTGTTTTATCAAATGACCAGACTTTGTTCCCAGTTTGGAAAGACGTTTGGAACCCCTGGAATCTCATGGCGATTCTTTTGTTATATTGCGTATTGAAGTATTTTACCAGAATGATCGGCTTCTTGCAGCTGGCAGCTTTTTCATGCCAAGGATTTCCAATGTATATTTGGTTTTAGGAGAAATCAGAGATTGAAATACTACACCAAATATGAATCGCAATCGTTCAAGTATAGATTTACTTTAAAGTAAGATAAAATATTTTATCACAAAGCCAACGTGTTCCAGGGATCAGAAAGCACCCCCTTTATCAGGGCTTGGAAAGTGAATAGTAATAAATACTAGACATGTGCATTTGTTTTCGTCCGAATGCATTTTCGTCCGAATTTCGGGTATTTTCGAACGCGCAGAATCCAAAAACCGAAAGATCCAACATAAACAAATGCTTTATGCCTGTACACACAGTCGGACTTTTTGCCAACAAACTTCAAAATCAGCAAGTTTTCAAATTAGTCTATTAGTCGTGTATACGCTCCATCGGACAACATTTTTCGGGTTTCATCAGACAAAAAGTACGGTCTGCAAACGGCAGCTTTTCGGCAACAAAAGTCCGATGGTGCCTAGTCCGACCATGTGTACAGCAAGCCATTGGACTTTTGTACAAAGTGCAAATATGCATGCTCAGAACCAATGTTAAAATCAACCAACAATAGCAGAAGTTAACCAAAGGGTGGCGGTAAAGAGCAGAAAAAAGCAGAAAAACCACGTGATGTTGGGAAAGTTTTAGAAAAGTTTGCAGAAAAGTCAGTGCCTGTGTATGCTATGGGTGTGACCGGACAACTCCCTTCGGACAAAAATCGAAGGGAAAGTTTGTTTGATGTCCGACCGTGTGTACGAGGCTTTATTTTCGTTTTGTTTCGACAACAGTTCGATATAGATAGGAGATTCGACATGACGCTGACAATAGCAATCTGTGTCTATCGAACCTGCTGTCGAATGTGCCTAACCTAACGCCATTAGTCCAAGATTATTCTACATAGAGAGAGAAGATTCGACATTATAGAGACAATAGCAAAATAAGGTTGAATGTGCCTAACCAAACTCTATTAGTGTCAGGGAACCTGTAGCTCCAGCGGCCGATTCGCGCTACAGCGCGTGCCCGTGTGCGGCATGCGCGCCTCTGCGTTTCAGAGTGGTTCCGTTCTACGGCACACGCGCGCCCACCAATCAAGGCTCAGCCCGGCCTATTTAAACCAGCCCCAAACCTATGGTGGGTTGCTGGTTTGTTGTCAGCTTATCCTGTTGAAGTACCTTGAGAACCTGAAGCCTTGACCTATTTTTGACCCGGATTGGACCTGACTTCTCTACGCCTTCTCCTGCACTTGACCCCCGCTTGTTTCATCGGATCTACTGCTGTCTATACCCCTTTGACCTCTGGCTTGTATCTTGGACTTTCTACCTTCTATAATCCCTGACCATTTTGCTTGTATCCCGGATCTGCTTATAGTCCTGATTTGAACTGGCTCTCAGCTTTCTGAACTTTGTTTGCACCTGAATCACTGTCAACACCTGCCACGGCCTTGCTTTGTGTCTACGAACCAAGTCTTCAGTGATCTACCATCAAACCATCATCCACTGCTGGTAGCCGGTGCCTCTTTGTGCCCTTCTTTGCTGTCTCCACCTCCAGGGGGTGAAGTGCACAGAGTTGCAAAGGTAGCCACCCTCGGCATCTCGGCCTCGGTGAGTACTTATCCTGACAGTTCTGACAATTAGTCTAAGATTATTCAACATAGAGAGAAAAGCTTTGACATGAAGATTCGATGAAGCAGTCGCCACGAGCGGACATTTATGGTCAAATGCTCCGCCCATAGGCTATAGAAGAATTTGAGTGTTGGTTGACTAGTAATAATTTATAAATGTAATTATTACTAGTCATACAACATTAGAATTCTACTATAGCTGGTAGGCAGAACATTCAACCGGAAATGTACGGATTGCAGCGTCGTACAGTTTAGCTGCTCTGTCGAATCTTCTTAGAACATTCGACAAACACCAAAATCCTTCAATGACAGATTCAACCTTAATTATTTTGGATTTTCTGACGAATGCATTTTTAAACAAAACAAAATAAATAAAAACGAATTTCGGGAGTAACTAAATAAATACATTTTTCGGATGATAACGAAATTCCGAAACAAAATATTTCAGCGGGCACATGTCTAATAAATACTAGACTGAATATGAAGTATGTCGTTTTTTTAACCAAGTGGTTTATTATCACTTTAGTCCCAGTGCCCTTTTAGAACGATCTGGGATCAGATACTTTTTAAACACACTCTTGGCTGCTATACTGTCTGCCCCCATTATGTATAATAGGCTCTGCTGTTCCACCTGCGGGCCCAGTGTGGTCTTGTTAGTTGTCGCTGAGTGAGGCAGAGGGAGTTCAACAAACTTCTACTAGTTGATCCTCTCTCCTGTGAATGGACCAGGAGGCAACGGGTATTACATCACTTCCTGTCCGGCATTCTCATGCCCTAGGATCTCTGCCCCAAGGAAGCAGCTGATGGACCATGATCTGTGGAGCAACAGTGGAGCACATGGGAGGAATCCAAAAATGTATGCATTGGGGTCCCTACATATGAAAACTGTGATTGCTATAGACATGTTATATATCCCTGTGCATGCTGGAATGAGAGCACTAATTCTAGACTCATTATCAACAGCTCATTTTAAACTGATGGCCTGTAGGGGCTTTCAAAGCATCACCTATGGAAAATATAGGGTAACAAAGTTTGTTGCCATTTCACAGACACACACAATCTAAAAGTTTGACATTTTGGGTATCTATAGTATTTTCTCGATGTGAAAATGGGCAAATTTAATGTGTTTATGTGCCCTAACATTAGTGTATTTTTTACTGAAATTTTGCATTTTATAAACTGTTGCACTAATATTATGTGACATGAAAAATTAGTACTACCAGTATGTTATTCTCTAAGGCCGCGTACACACGGTCGTTCCAAACCGATGAGAATGGTCCGACGGGCCATTTCCATCGGTTCACCTCTGAAGTGGCCGTACGACCTGATATGTGTACACACCGTCAGTCCAAAATCTTATCGGGTCAGAACGCGGTGACGTCAAACACACGACGTGCTGAATAAAACGAAGTTCAATGCTTCCAAGCATGCATCGACTTGATTGTGAGCATGCGCAGGTTTTGAACCAATGCTTTTCTGTACTAACCATCGGTTTGGTCCAATGGGGCAGCGGTCCATCGGTTCATTTTGAAGCATGTTTTAAAACTTTGGACCGAAGGAAAACAGACCGATGGCCTATACACACGGTCGGTTTGGTCCGATGAAACTGAACTTTGGTTCATTCTCATCGGTTTGGTCCGACCGTGTGTACAAGGCCTAAGATGTCTGCTTTCAGAAAATATATAATGCTTGCCAGTTGTAAGTAATCTTCAGGCCTAAAAAATGGCTGCAGTACTCGAATGGGTAAAGTGCAGTGCTTCTCAGCAGCTGGTTTAACCTCTTGCCATTGATGGAAGAAAACTCTTTAGGTGGGCTGTGATATCTGAGGCCAGTAGGAGGGGCTCCTATTCACGCATCTACTACAATTGGCTGCCCAATTGGATATCTCTAAAGTCTGTAGCTGACCATGTGCTGATGGTGACAGCTTGGTCTCAGTTCTGGGGACACCGATAGACCTCGCTCCATAACAGCACAGTGACGCATATATGCAGCAAGTGGTTGTAAAGCTTTTTTTGTATTAAAATGACAAACAAGCCTATACTTACCTGCACTTTGAACAGAGCTGCCCCAATCTTCTTCTGGAGTCCCCCGCCAGGTCTCCAGGCTCCTCCTCTTCATTTGGGTGCCCCCAGGAAGCTGCTTCCCATGGGGGCACCTGTGCATGCTTGCTCCCGACACATTCATTGACACAGACAGCGGGACTCGGCCCGCCTCCCGCTCCCGTGTTACAAGATTTAAATGACAGCAGCGACTCCTGCTGCTATCAATCTGTCTAATGAGGAGAGAGATAGCGGCTGGAGCCGCTGCGCTTGTGCACATCGTAGGTTCGCATTGGGCTTAGGTAGGAAAAAGAGGGGGGGGGGGACGGCAGCACAGAAGGTTTTTAATCTTAATGCATAGAATGCATTAGGGTGAAAAACCTTAAATCTTTACAACCACGTTAAGGCCCACTAACTGTGCTGTTGCATATTTGTGTAAAGCTGTCCTAAAGGGGAATTATTTTTCACTGCTCCGTTCTCTGTGGGACAAAGTACATGCAGTATTTTGTCCTATATTACTAAGTGACTCCTTACCTAGCTATGATATCAGACTGGGCACTGCTTCCCCCCGCTGCTGTCAGACAACACTACTAGAAAGGAGACAGCATTTGTCTTTGCTCCCAGCACTTTCTAGAGACAAGCAGTGCCAATTGCCATTGCCAGTCTCAGAAAAAATCTCAGAGCTGGCTATGACCTCATAGCTAGGGTTAGGGAGCACCTAGAAACGTGAGGCTGTCTAAAGGAGGAAGCATGACCACACAAACACACAGGCTAAGCTTCAAATCTCTACTTGTCTGAATTGCAGTTTGGTAGATGGGCCTTTTACAATAAAGTTTTCACTTTGTACTTTTTTTTTTATTTTGTAATGTGTTTATTATTTGTTTATAGTTTTTATGACATGTACAGTAACCTTTTCTTAATACATTTATAACAATTATGAGATGTGTTTTGTATGTTTTTTTTAAAGCCCAAAGAAATGTCTACATGTTTATTCAAAAGCTTAAATTTGTTCAGTGAATTTTGACATTTACAAGAATGCATTTGTAAAATTATTTTAGGGGTGTGGTGGTTTAAGCAGCGGAATAATAGTTATTTTTTTTTTTTAAGTTTTTATTTTACATTTTGAATAATAGGGCATGTGTTAACCAGTAATGCCATTTAGTTTTAGGAAATATGACTTTGTGCTAAGCTTCAAAGACCAAGCTCTGGTAGATAATAGGCTTTAGTAGAGCTCATTGATTTTGTATAAGATGAAGAGCTTGTACACGTGTATGGATAGACAAAATTTTTTTTTTCTTAGTTAGTATGGGAAAGTTGAAATCCTTGGCAAGTTACGATTTTGCTGCCTGTGTACAACTGGGGACATTTTCCCCAACAAACACGACTGAAAGTTAGGGCCCTTTCACACGGACGTATCCGTGAACGGCCTCTGTTTTGCTCAGCAGGGATCGCTCCATCGATCCCCTCTGAGCAGGCAGAGCGCCGCTCTCCTTTATGGAAGATCGGATGAAGACGAACCGTAGAGTCCGTTTTCATCCGATCCGCCAGACAGATGGAAAATTGTCACCGCTGACATCCTTCGCTCCATTGACCTGTATGGAGCGTCCGTTCAGGTCCGCCTAAAAAACTGACAGGTCCGCCTGTGTGAAAGGGGCCTTATGCCTAGTACACACGATAGGATTTATCCGCGGATACGGTCCTCCGGACCGTTTCCGCGGATAAATCCTCTGAGGATTTTGATCCGATGGAGTGTACACACCATCGGATCGAAATCCGCGCCGAATTCCCATCGCGATGATGTGTCTCGCCGTCGCCGCGATGATGACGCGGCGACGTGCGCGACGCTGTCATATAAGGAATTCCACGCATTCGTCGAATCATTACGACGCATGCGAGGGATGGGTTCGGACGGATCGATCCGGTGAGTCTGTACAGACCACCGGATCGATCCGCTGGAGCCGATTCCAGCGGATAGATTTCTTAGCATGTTAAGAAATTTTTATCCGCTGGAAATCGGTCGGCCCGAAATATATCCGCGGATAAATATCCGCTGGATCGTACACACCAGCGGATCTATCCGCTGAAACCGATCCGCGGATCAATTTCAGCGGATCGATCCTCTCGTGTTGACTGGGCCTTAGAGGAAATATTCCAAATTGAGTGGAATTCTCCTCTAAAACTGGTCTGAGATTATTATTATTTTTTTCTAATGAACAGATTTTCCCAACTACACATTCAAGGTCGGATGGAGGAATCCTCTCCACAGTGCTATTGTATTATGACAGCAGGGAGGACAGATTGACTGCATTTACTGCATGTATTGATTGAACCCCATTTGAGAGGTGTTGGTCACTAGGTCAACTCCTCTCAAATGTAAGCAGCCATAGATGGTTCGAAATTCAGCCGGTCACTGCTGACCCGCCCAAATTTTAGTCCATCTATAGCTACCTTTAGACAGATGTTCCTGAAACAGGTGTCCCTATTAGAAGATTTGCTTTCACCTCTTGTTCTGGGAACAACATTTTGAATTCCCCTTCACTTTCTTTCTTGATGACAATGGTCACCAGTATAAACAGAGGGGTGAACCCCACCTCCCAACGGGAACACAGCAATGAACATCGGGAAGGTGTCTAACCTGCTATACTGTAAAATTAAAACAAAAAAAGTTTGGGTAAAGATATACTTTAATGGTTACTGGTCAGCCTCCCTGCTTGTTCTCCGATACACAATTTATTTCACCTTCGTGACTACTGCTGTTCCTGACCTTGAAGAAGGTCAACTAGACAAATAGCATCTTAGCACCCAACTGCTTTACAACAAACTCATCACAAGGCCAGTTTCCATTCTGGAATGTCATGCTTGTCTCCCAGCAGGGATTCTGTTAAAGCAATATCATTCAAGCTTGCAAGTTCAATCTTGCTTGCCACCAACATGCCATGTGGCTGTAGGCGTGGGCATTATCAATGTGTTGAACACTGTGCTTCAGTTCCACCGGTAAAGACTATTTTAGCACAGGCGTAATTAGAAAGCTATGATGAACAATAAAGCTGCCAGGATGGAATCAAAAACAAATTTTATAATAATTTAAGAAATACAGTATATTAGGACAACTGACACTATAATAAGAAGCATTAACACAGAAAACAACTGACTACAATAAATGTTTGTATACAATATACAAGGAATTCTTAAAAATAAGTGGACACTTATTTTTAAGAATTCCTTGTATATTGTATATTTTGTATCTCTAAATGAATAAAGTATTTTTTGTAAATTTTATAACAAAGAATTTATGCTTTCTCATCACTATCATCATACAAAAATACGCACCGCAAATTATCCCCTTTTTCTTTCCCTTTTTTGGGGAAAAAACTTTCTCTGACTACAATAAATGTTTAGCATTTAGAACCGTGAAGTGTGAAGGGCAATGATTTTACAGAGTGCAATCTATTTACATTGAGGAGAAAACTGGTAACAGTCAATTTATAAATTGGACATTTCAGTAACTTTACAAGTCTGCAGAAAAAAAAAATCCTGACATGTTACAATACAAAATATTATAGATTTCAAGCAATTGCTACCTTCTGTCACTAAGAAGAGATCTTTGCTCCCCCTTCTAGAGGCTTTGCCAAGGTTGAGATGAAGTTATCAGTCTGCTGCAGACAGGAGGAAGCATTTCCTCAGTCTCCCCTCCCCCAGTGACAAGACTGACCATTATAACTTTGCATCAAGCCGCATGGTTAGAGGCTGCAGCACAGGGTGGTCTGTGTCAGATATTTGTGAACTTATTACTGCACAGGCACCAGGATTTTTATGATTGTGTCGTCTCTGAGCCAGTATCACAGTCTGGAATGTAGATGCCTACTCTGAATGATGCCTTAACAAAGATGGCACCATCCCTCTGGAAAGAAGACCATATAAACACAGCTCCCATCTGTCCCTGATTTCAAGGGACTGTCCCTGATTTGGAGCAATGTCCCTCTGTCCCTCATTCCTCCTCATTTGTCCCTCATTTTGGTCTGATCTATATAGATGTATATACAATGCACTTTGTATCTATCAAAAAGTGTTTCCCAGTGCTAAATCTTTCATCTGATATCTAAATTGCTGCATTTGTAAATTCCAAAAGCCAATATAAAGTAATAGTAGTGGTAAAAAAAAGCATTGTGGGTTTATTTTTCAGAAAAAAGGTGCTGAAAGCGGTACCATTATTTGCAAGGAAATTTGGCGTTTTATACTGTAGGTCTGTACAGTAATTCTTAGGAATAACTCACCTAAATCTGACCAAACAAGAGTCTAGTAGGCATCCCGGCTATGACATTTTTTTTAAAACAAAATTATAAATTATAATATAATAAATAATTATAAATAATTATAACAAATAATAATATAATTATAATAAAAATGATTCAATAATTTAATCAACTCAAAAACACTGAAATTTGCTCAGTTGCAGAATTGTCGCTGTCATTACTTTTATTTTTTTATGACGAATTTCCCCACAAATCGCTATCGCACAATTCTGCAAGTGATTATAATGTATTATCGCTGTTTTCTAGCTGCTCTAAAACCATTTCAGGCAGAAAGAACCGTTTTTATTATATAAAAGTACATGTAGGACACTGGGCAGACCACTAGGGACAAGGGGGTGTGTATTGTGGGGATGTGACAGCTGAAAGAACCGAGACTAAAAATGTAAATGCTTAGTATCGGCACTGATACCGTTATCGGTGTGACCCTACTTCTATAATTGCAGCCAGGTAAGATAACACATGACTGACTGCTGAACAGGGCTGTATATAAACATCACCTTTGCCAAGGATGATGGCCTTATAAACTCTACCCCCTAAGAGTCATCTGATTATTTTAGTAAATAATTATAGTCATTGGGCAAGTTTGGAGGCAGTATGTGGTCTTCTTTACATGCAGGACACTTTTTCAGCGATACAGGCCACCACACAAGAGAAAATAAAGATAGTCCCTGAAGGGTACGGATCCTCTGAACTCCCTTTCCCATTCTTAATAAATTGACCTTCAAATCACCAAAAGTGGCCAGAAAAGGGTAACCAAAAAAGTTTGTACATTTCTAGCCCCCCAAACCCTGCTGTCCTAGATACTGGCCCTAGACTGCCTACTGGAAAATACATCTCTACTGCTATAGAACAAATCATGTGTCAAATTTTAGGAAGCCAAGCACTTTAGGGCCTATTTACACTATTGTATTGGATCCGTGTTGGATTGCTCTTTAGGGTATGTTTGACAGACAGTGAGGAAACAATATGTTGACTCCTCACCGCCTGATTTAAACCCTAAAAACCTACACAATCACGCCATATGAGCATGCATCGCATGCTGTTGTGGGGTGGTAGCGGAGTGTCCCTATTCAGGTGAATGGCGGTACTGCGTGCCGAGCACAGCAGTAGGCATAATTTATGCAGCATGTGAACACATCCGTCCGCTGCCTTTGCAGCATCAAATGGAGTGGTTGGGGGCAGTAAAAATGTGGCTCAGCCGTTGCTGTAAACGTTGCTGCAACTCACCTTTAAGATGATGTTGCCAGAAAGTCTACTCCAACACTAGATGTCACCTTTCTTTAGGCTGAATGATGACCAGCTTCATTCAATCCAGTTCCTCTGAGCCCAGGCTGTCACAGGAAACACCCCCTGGGGTCACCACGTTGGCCTAAACTATTGCACTGAATGGCACTCAAAGGTCGTTACTGGAGGACCATTCTTTGCAGCAGTAAGGATTGCTTACTTTGAAGAAGGAGGACACGTGGTGTCAGTGGACCAGCTAGAAAAGATATGTAATACTAAGGACTCTAAAGAGGGGAGGGGGGGTTGATTTAAACTGAAGATTTAGGCCCCTTTCACACTACTGCGACTTCAAAGTCACGCAATTTTACCGTGATTTTGCGGCAGTGATTTTTCTGCAATCCGTGGCTGCGATTTTGCCACTATTTCTGGAATGCCTGTGTAAGTGGCATCAAAATCGGACCAAAGTAGTGCAGGGACTACTTTGAAGTCGGAATGACTTGAAGTCCTACTAATATGAATAGCTGTCAATGGATATCATGGGAAATTACTTGTCATGCTACTTTTCCATCACAAATCTTGGGACAAGTCATATAAGTGTGAAAGGAGGCTTAAACTGTTTTAAAAAAATTACTTACTTGCCCATTCTTATCTATGTTGCCTCTATTACCATTATCGCCCATTCATGAGTGCAGAAGTGTGTCATTATTTTCTTATGTTTGACATTAGTTTGTTCAGCTTGAGCTTGCCAAGAATGAAAATAAAGATATGCTTTCATCAAACAATGAATGAACGAACGTGAACTGGCCCCTAAATAGTTCTTCTGCTCGGGGGATGGTCGGGGAAGTTAAAAATCCTCATTACGTTGGTTCTTTAAAGCACGTTCCAAGTGTTTATCCCTGTGGATAGTATAAATCCTTTAAATATGCCCATCTGGGTATTAGCAGGAACCGTGCCTAATTTTGAAATCTTTTCACAGAGTGCGTGGGAAGAGGGAAGCAAAGCGAATGTAATCAAGGTATCCTGTGATTATTCAGAGGTTCCCTCCAAGAATATGTCACATACTTTAAGAAAAATGCATGTAGTGGAAGATGTTTAATGAGACACAAATAGAGGCATCAGGCTTAAGATGTAATAACATTTATTTGAATAAAAATTATTGATATTGATCAAAAGATCCAATAAAATGTGTCCATTTCTAACTTTTGGATCCATGGTATGGTGACTTCATTAGCACAGGAATAAATTTAACCTAATGATCTTCGGTAATTTTTCTTTGTTTATTTTTGGAATCCTTCTAGCCAAATCCCACTGTGTCAGAATACTTCCCCTGAATCTGAGCCATGTGTTCCCTGGTTTCAAGCTCATCCCTTTGTAGTTCACAGAACCAAAAGTTAAAGGCATAGTCCTCTTTTGGGACCATGAATCCTGTTACACCCATACTTAGGGTGCAACATGATACATGGTCAGATTCCTCAACCCCCCCATCTTCAAACTGCTCTAAACTCCCCCCAATAACCAAAATTGTATGGTGACCCTGCCTTAAACGTTGTGTTGTTTTTTTATTTTTATTTAACAAGACATTGCTGTCCATTTACAGGGATCTGTGAGTGGAAAGAGTTTAAATCTCATCACCACTGCACCACTGCGGCGGAGGGATTCACAGATCATCATCATGATGTCACCACACTTGTAGTCCATTCTTTACTTCCAGCAGAAACATAAGACAAGGGGCTTGGAGATAAACAATGCAGGAACCTGTGCAATGCAATGGGACGTTGTCACTGGAGCAACGGGGCCACTTCTTTCCCCCAGTGACAACGTCCTATAGGACGAAACACATTGGGGGGAGCTATAACGGTGACATTATCATGCCCGCCGAGGCATTGATTAGGGTTTATTGGTGTTGGATATGCGATTTACCTTTTTACACTTGTGAGTAGTTTTTTTAATATAATAAAAGCTAGGTTTTAATATTACTACACTATGAGAGATCTTCTTCATCTTTCCTATCATTAATTTACATTTACCACACGGTGGATTGCTTCAGCCGGTGGGATGAGCTCCATCTGATACCTGGAAGTCACTATCCATTCATCCATGTGGGTTCTTTACCAAAGTGCAGTCAAACCTCCTTCCTTTGAGGTCTGAGGATCTGGCAAGCAGTTTGTGACCGGTGGTGCACACAAGAGGTGAAGAGTTTTATTTACCTGTGGGATTACTGGAATATATTGGCACTCAAATATCTCTATGGTCATGGATTTTGCACTGAACACATTTTTTATGTGGATATCTGGTGAGTACAGCTGTCACTTAAATATATTTCTGGTTTCACTTGTGACACTTAGGGCAATTATTGTATATTTATATATTTTTTTTTAAGGGAACAGATCTTTAACCTTGTAGAAAGCTGATTTCATGAAAATCTTGAATTTTTTTAAAAGCATTACATTTTTCAAGAGTTTCTCCGTTTTTAAGAAGTAAAAACAGCAACACATCTGGGGCATTCCCTATTAAAAAATAACACCAAATGCAATGGCCTGTTGATGCAGGAGTGGCACAAATAAAATGGAAAGAGTTTAAATCTCATCACCACTGCACCACTGCGGCGGAGGGATTCACAGATCATCATCATGATGTCACCACACTTGTAGTCCATTCTTTACTTCCAGCAGAAACATAAGACAAGGGGCTTGAAGATAAACAATGCAGGAACCTGTGCAATGCAATGGGACGTTGTCACTGGAGCAACGGGGCCACTTCTTTCCCCCAGTGACAACGTCCTATAGGACGAAACACATTGGGGGGAGCTATAACGGTGACATTATCATGCCCGCCGAGGCATTGATTAGGGTTTATTGGTGTTGGATATGCAATTTACCTTTTTACACTTGTGAGTAGTTTTTTTAATATAATAAAAGCTAGGTTTTAATATTACTACACTATGAGAGATCTTCTTCATCTTTCCTATCATTAATTTACATTTACCACACGGTGGATTGCTTCAGCCGGTGGGATGAACTCCATCTGATACCTGGAAGTCACTATCCATTCATCCATGTGGGTTCTTTACCAAAGTGCAGTCAAACCTCCTTCCTTTGAGGTCTGAGGATCTGGCAAGCAGTTTGTGACCGGTGGTGCACACAAGAGGTGAAGAGTTTTATTTACCTGTGGGATTACTGGAATATATTGGCACTCAAATATCTCTATGGTCATGGATTTTGCACTGAACACATTTTTTATGTGGATATCTGGTGAGTACAGCTGTCACTTAAATATATTTCTGGTTTCACTTGTGACACTTAGGGCAATTATTGTATATTTATATATTTTTTTTAAGGGAACAGATCTTTAACCTTGTAGAAAGCTGATTTCATGAAAATCTTGAATTTTTTTAAAAGCATTAAATTTTTCAAGAGTTTCTCCGTTTTTAAGAAGTAAAAACAGCAACACATCTGGGGCATTCCCTATTAAAAAATAACACCAAATGCAATGGCCTGTTGATGCAGGAGTGGCACAAATAAATTATATACGCACATACTGTATACACCACAAAATCTAAAAATATTAAACTGTAATGCTGCGTACACATGTTCAGAAATTCCGACAAGAAAAGTCCGATGTGAGCTTTTGGTCGGAAATTGTGTGTATGCTCCATCGAACTTTTGCTGTCGGAATTTTCGCCAACAAAAGATTGAGAGCAGGTTCTCTATTTTTTTCGACTGAAAATGTTCCTATCGGAAAATTTGCTTGTCTGTATGCAATTCCGATGCGTAAAAAATATGCATGCTTGCCATACATCTTGTACGTCACCGCGTTCTTGAGGGTCAGAATTTCCGACAACATTTGTGTGACCGTGTGTATGCAACACAAGTTTGAGCCAACATTCTGTCAGAAAAATCCAAGGTTTTCTTATTGGAATTTCCGATCGTGTGTATGTGGCATTAGGCTGGCCATACATGATTTTTTTTCTTTCATTCAACCAGCAGGATACAATAGCTCCACGGGAGGGATTACCCCATCTACCTTGAATGGGGGGTAACTATTGTATTCTGATGGCGGGGAGACTTCCCTGCCATCAAAATACACTCATCAGCACTGCTGGCTATAGCCAGCAACACTAATTGAATGAAATTTTTCCAACAGGCTTCTTGTACAGAAGTTGATTGAGAGAATGACTTTTGCACTACCAGCCTGCCCGTAGACAGATAGAAATGCATCCAGGCCCTGCTAAAACCTGCCAAATTTCGATCCATCTATGGCTGGCTTAAATCTCGAAACTAATTGATGTATCCAACTTGTAACAAGTGTGAACGCATTTCTCACTTGCTGACTGCATTTGGATACCATTGAATAAAACACAGTTAAGCCTGTCTGTGAGGGTTACTGTTGGCTACACGTGGTGATTTTCAGCAAACTTTTGCACTGCACCTTTCTTTTGACAATGGAAATAATGTCTGTAATCCTGGAAAGGCTGTGCTCGACCTGTGATTTGTTACTATACATTATCGTTTCACTCCAAACAAACACTTCATCAGGACCTGCTTTACAAAAAGCAATCTCAGAATTGGAAGCAGAAATGTGGTTACAGATTGTATGCAGAAATCAGATCCTCACACTTAAAAGGCAATTCCAAGTACGCAGCTGATACACATACATAGAAACGACCTGTTATGAAACGTACTGCGAAATTGCTCATGTGACACCTGCCTATGTGTCTATGTATAAAAAAAAAAATACACTTTGCAAATGTGTCAGGGTTTTCACAAAAGTCAGGAACAATACCCTTATGTAATATGTGTGAAATGTCAGTTTCTATGTGTTGCATTTCAAAGTCAAATGTAACATTCACTAACATTTGAATCTAAGAGGAAAAAAACCCTCAAAGGATATTATTCGGGGTGTAACATGTAACATCTTATGAACGCACCGTTCCCCTCTCCCCCACTGTGACAGCTAGCGAGGAATCTTCTTCTCCCCGCTAGCAGTCAAAATGTAAAAGGAATACTACAAGATCGGACAGCCTTTGCGGTGTTGGCTTGTAGTTTTCCATGAACTACTACGGTGCTGTGAGCCTTCTTAAAAAAAAAATTACTTTGCTTGTGTCAACAACAATGATAAAAAGCTAGAAAAAACAAACCAAAAAATGTTTTTGGAAAAAATACTGCGCTGAACTAAAAAATGTGATTGAAAAGATTGCTGCCAGTACCAAGAAATTGTAGATACAAAATTGGAAAATGTTTAAATATGAGGTACGGCGCTAAAAAATTTATATTGATAATACCCAAAATACAATGTGACAGATTAAGGAAAAATAAACAACATATATGTGTAAAACAATTGTGAATAAAGACCAATATTCAGAAAGTGAGCATATAAGAGTGAATAGATATGCACAATCTAGAAAAAATATAAAAAGTCAGATATGTGAATTTGATGCAACTAAAAAAACTAAGAATAAAGTCCCAATAATCCACAACTGAATGTACAAATCAGAGGAATTCTTCTTGTGTAAATAGTGCAGTGGCCAAAACAATAGATAGTCCTTCCACCAAAAAAAATCACCAAAGTGTTGTTGATGCAGTCTCCTTACTGGAAGCTGTGACCACGGGCAGTGGTCAATATGTGCATGGGGTGTTTAACGTCTCCCTAAAGACTCAAAGTTAAAACTGGACGTATACAGACGATCGAATCAATAATATCTCAAGGAAATGAGAAAAAAAGAAAGATCCATAGTGTATACTGCAATAAAGGGTTTAATGGAAAAGGTCGTATTGCACTTACAAAGGCAGGCAGGGAATGCGCGGTGTATGCAGATACAAAAACAACGTTTCTCGGCGTCTCCTCCAAGTCTCCTCCGCTAAGTTCGTCAGCCACTTCACAGAATCTCCGTATGGAGAGGCGTAATGATAAAAAGCTGCAACCACAACTGTGAGATATTTATCACAAATAAAATAAAAAAAGAACGTGTTGCACGAAAAAACTGAAAACAGATCAATAACCAATATGTAAAGTGCTCAGTGGTGAAACAAGTCCCAAAATTTCAATCAACCCGATGAATGGTGATGGAAAGTAGTACTAAGTCTTATAACCAAGGATCAGAGTTGAAACTAATTAAACTCCCTCCACCGCAGGGGTTGGCCACCACCAAACAGATAAGGTACCCTATCTGCCTATTTTGTTTAATCTCTGAGTTTTTCTTTTTTTGTGAAAAGGTGAACTTATCCTTTAAAGGGGTTGTAAAGGTTTGTTTTTTATTTTCTAAATAGGTTCCTTTAAGCTAATGCATTGTTGGTTCACTTACCTTTTCCTTCGATTTCCCTTCTGAATGTTTTCTTTCTTTGTCTGAATTTCTCACTTCCTGTAAGCTTGCCCCCATCATCCAAGCTGTTCTAGCTGGGGATTAGTCAGGCAGAACAGCTTACTGAGGAGGAACAGGAAGTGAGAAATTCAGACAAAGAAAACAAAGAAAAACAACATTTAGAAGTGAAATCAAAGGAAAAGGTAAGTGAACCAACAATGCACTAGCTTAAAGGAACCTGTGACGGTATTGGTATGATATCCCCGTCAACGTTCCCTTCTTCCCATAACGAAAATCACCCCAATATTCCACGAGAAGGAATATCCCTGGAGTCGCCCAGAAAGCCACACATGCCAAGCTTACTGCTGGAACAACACAGAGTTTAATGTTATACCACACACAGCTTATATGTCATTTCCAAAACTGTTACAATGACAAATCTCCGCCCCCCCTTACACAGTGGGGGGTCTTCAATACAGCTCCTTTGAAATAAAGATATTTCTTTGAACTAATCAGTATCTAGCCGGTTCGGCACCGCATATAGAGAGATAATTACCACAATGAAGCAATCAGCATAATTAACATGAGCCACTTATCTAATCACAGTAACCAGTAAACACAGGGCTAGAACAATTAACATTTGAAACAGGACTAGCTGCAGAAGGGTAAATACCATAACAGCCTTAAACAAGCAGGGAGGATTAAACTGAAGCATATAGGTAAAAAGTCCTTCACAATGGCCCCCCTTTCTCCCTGCTCCGGCAAACCCGGTTGGACCTTCCCTGGTCCAGTAGGGTTGACGGGTTCAGAGCTTTTAGTCCGAGGTTAACTCCGTTTGGCGTGACTGACCTCCCTTGGCAACTGCTTCAGACTCAGGTATGCCACCGGGTCGTCAGATCACACGCCGTTCAGTCCCCAAGTCTTTGTGCGATCTGCAGAGTCACCAGAAGTCAGTGTGAAGACGGCGAATGGGTCTGTGCGCCGCCATCTAGGTGTCCCGCTATGGGAGGGGCAGGTTATGGCTCTGAAGTGACAGTCACAGGAGATTCATAAAAAGAAAAAGTTATATTTGTTGAAATGCTGTAGCACCGGTGCTCAGAGTCCGGGGGGGGAGGGGACTCAGAGCCCCATAAGGTCAGCCACCCCCTGCTCCCTCCGCAGCCGCCGGTTCTCCTCTTTGAGCTTCTCCAGCTCCATCTCCAGTTCATGGAGCCTGGGGGGGTCAGCCCGCTGTGACCTCAGGTGGTTGTTCTCCTCCTCCATGCGGCTTATGCACTCCTCCAGCTCTATGTACTCACGGATCAGATCCTGCTTGCTCATGTCCTGCAGGCTTTCCACGTGGTCCTTCATCATCAGGAACTGGGTGGTGGTGTAAGGGGCCACCGGTGGGCCCTTGGCGAACATCTCGGCCCGCATCTGGGGCGCCCGTTGCGATTCCATCTCCTCCAGTCGCTTCTTCTCCTCCCAGGTCCGCTGGTTATATGACTTCCAGGACCTCTTCTTCTTGGAGGGTAGCTGGCGGTGCCTCTTTCTGCCCAGCTCCCTCCAAGGCCCCTCCGGCTCATGGCTGTCGCCCATGACCAGCTGACAATGGTGTTCCCTGTTGTCCGTAATAACAGATTGTACCATGAGGGCTTCGTAAGGGGTGCCCAATGGTTCTTCCTGACCCAGCTCCTGGGGATCCCAAGCCGAGTCTACACAATGGGCTGCTGCTGGTGGGCGGTACCCCGGTTGAGACCAATTTGACCTGGTGTTGTCATTCATGGGGCAATTCTGCTTGAAGTGACCCAACTGTTTGCACCGGAAGCAGCGTTGTTCGTTGTCCTCCTGGCGTGGGTAGCGAGGGCTAGATGTCATCGGTCTGTTAGGCGGTTGGTATCTAGCGGCTGGTGGGTGTGAGGGCGCCGTTGGTTGTGGAGGTTGTACCCGTGGTGTGACCTGGTTTGTCTTGCGAGTATCCGCATATTCATCCGCCAACTTCGCGGCCTCTGGTAGAGTCATGTGCCTGCGATCTCTCACCCAATCCTTGACGTCCGTCTGGATGTGATTGTAAAATTGCTCCAGGAGCATTAGTTGCAAAATGTCCTCTGCGGTGGTGGCCTGGCTGCTGTTAACCCAGTTAGAGGCCGACAGGGACAACTGGCATGCCCATTCCGCGTAAGAGTCTTTCGTGGTTTTGCGTGAATCCCTGAACTTCTGTCGGTGGGACTCTGGGGTTACTGCATAACGAGCCAGGAGCACTTCTTTAACCCTGGCGTAGCTATGGATATCCTGATCTGGCACGGTCCGGAAAGCATCAGAAGCTTTGCCTGACAGTTTGCCTGACAATATTGCAACCCACTCTCCTCTAGCTATTCGGTGCAGGTTACATTGTCGCTCAAAATCCGCCAGGTAGTTATCAATTTCACAGTCCTTTTCATCAAAAGCTTTAAAAGCGCTAAACGGAATCTTCCTTGTGTCTGCTGTGCTGTACTCACTGTTCGGAGAAGGTGCGGCTGCTTGTTGGACTGCTGCCAGTTTTAACTGTAGTTCTGCGACCCTTATTTCTTTAGCCTCCTTCGCTAACAGGTCCATCACTCTCAGCACCACATCTGCCGTTGGGTTCGGGCCGAACCACGCTAGCTTCTCTCTCATTAGCTTGTTGGCTGGCGATTCCTCCTCCTGAATTACTGGTGTTTCCATCTCTTGTACTGCTGGCGTTGCTGCAATCCCGTTCTCCTGGTCTATCTCCATTGATTCTGCTATGATGACCCGCTTGGTTTTGTTGCTAGCAATCCTTCCACGAACTTCCAGTAGTTCTTCCAGTGTCTGCTTGGAATCCGGGTGTGAAGGGGAATAGAAGGGAAAAATCCCACTGCTGCCAACCAATTGTGACGGTATTGGTATGATATCCCCGTCAACGTTCCCTTCTTCCCATAACGAAAATCACCCCAATATTCCACGAGAAGGAATATCCCTGGAGTCGCCCAGAAAGCCACACATGCCAAGCTTACTGCTGGAACAACACAGAGTTTAATGTTATACCACACACAGCTTATATGTCATTTCCAAAACTGTTACAATGACAAATCTCCGCCCCCCCTTACACAGTGGGGGGTCTTCAATACAGCTCCTTTGAAATAAAGATATTTCTTTGAACTAATCAGTATCTAGCCGGTTCGGCACCGCATATAGAGAGATAATTACCACAATGAAGCAATCAGCATAATTAACATGAGCCACTTATCTAATCACAGTAACCAGTAAACACAGGGCTAGAACAATTAACATTTGAAACAGGACTAGCTGCAGAAGGGTAAATACCATAACAGCCTTAAACAAGCAGGGAGGATTAAACTGAAGCATATAGGTAAAAAGTCCTTCACAGAACCTATTCAGAAAATAAAATACGAACCTTTACAACCCCTTTAAAGAGGATCATCAGTCACCCCCCCCCCCCCACACACTCACTGAGCAGCCTGGGTGGCACATTTCTGATACCCACCCAGAGGATCCAGTATTGTCCCACTGAGATCCTCTTGTATTCCACCACCTCTGGCCAGCTACACTCCCACCAAAATTACTTATAATTCTTGTTCTCTATAGTAGGATGTGAACATGAATTTGGGGAATTTTCCATCAGGTTCTCAACTTCCAAAAGTCTTTTATTACTCTCAAGTAGAAAAACTACCTTCTGTATAGGACGTTCCAACCTGAGTGGGGTAGTGAGACGTTTTCCCTTTTTGTCAAGTTTTGAGTCTCCTATTTGTAACAACGCTCTTACTAGTTCGTCTTCATCCTTTTGAACTTCTAGAACTTTGGCCAATTTCCATTGACTTCTAGGTAAATTTTCTTCTTTCACTAATACTATGTCACCAACTTGGACATTTATCCTGGGTGTTTGCCATTTACTTCTCAGTGTAAGATTGGCTAAGTACTCTTTCCTCCATCTATTCCAAAACTGTTCTGATAGATTTTGAACTCTTCGCCATCTCTTTTTGGCATATAAATCCTCTTTGGTGAATTAGCCAGGCGGTATTTGTGTGCAATCAGACTTGAGGTGAAGTAGATGGTTAGGAGTTAAAGGTTCCAAACTTGTTGGATCATTGATGTTGTCAACTGTAAGTGGACGATTGTTAACAATAGACATTACTTCATAGAATAGAGTCCTGAGTGAAGCATCATCCATTCTTCCGGAGTTCTTTTTCAACATTGAACTTAACACATTTCTTACAGTTCTGATTTGTCTTTCCCAAACTCCTCATGTATGGCTTGCATGTGGAGCATTCATATGAAAGTCACATTGATTCTGTGACAAGTACTCAGTTACCTTTTCTTTATCGATCTCTTTTAGAGCTTTCTTCAATTCATTTTTTGCTCCAACAAAATTAGATCCTTGGTCAGATCTAAGCTCTCTGACAGTACCTCTAATGGCTATGAAACATCTCAAGGCGTTGATGAATGCGTCAGTTGACATATCTTCTAACATTTCCAGGTGAATTGCTCTGGAGCTCAGACATGTGAATATTAGTCCATATGTCTTGTATTCCTTGCGTTTTTTCTTGGTGATGAATGGGCCGAAGCAATCCATTCCACTATAAAGAAATGGTGATGATGGATTCACACGATCTACTGGTATATCTGCCATTCTTTGTTCTTCGGTAGGTCTACGTGTCTTTTCTACAGGTTACGCATTTATTTATATACTTTGCTATAACTTTGCTTCCTTTCACTATCCAGTAACCACCTTCTATCAAACAGTTCTGGGTAAAGCTTCTTCCTTGATGCAAGGATTTGTTGTGGTAGTGATCAATAATCAATCTTGTGAAAGTAGAATTTTTGGGTAGAATTGCTGGATGCTTCACTCTGCTGGGTAACGATGCATTTTCCAGTCTCCCTCCCACCTTCAGTATACCATCCTGTAGAACAAGATTGAGCTTGTACAGTGGGTGGTTGTTGGGAATCCTTATAGGTTCTTGACTGAGTCTCTTGCACTCTTCACTATAGAATCTCTGTTGAATGAGTCTTATGACCGTTTCTGCAGCTTTCATTCTGTATTCTGCTGGCTCTGTATCTGTATCTCCGTCCTCCCACCATAGGAACCTCAGGAAGTCTCTATCTTCATTCTTCACATGGAACTGGTGGAACATTTTTTCAACATCACACATGACCGCTATGGGATACTTTCTGAATCTACAGAGTACTCCAGGCAGAGTGTTTGTAAGATCTGGTCCTTTTAGTAGATGATTGTTCAATGCAACACCATCATACTTTGCTGAGCAATCAAATACTACTCTAATTTTATCGGGTTTCTTTGGGTGGTAAACACCTTGATGTGGGATGTACCACACTTCTCCTTCTTTAGGTTGGTTATTCACCTTCTCTGCATGTCCTTCTTTAAGGATGCCTTCCATGAATTTCAAATAATCCTGCTTGAATTTGGAATCTCTTCCCATCTTTTTCTTCAAGCATTTCAATCTTGCTAGGGCAAGATTTCTGTTATTTGGCAGACGAGGTCGTTCTCTGAAGGGTAAGGGCATTTCAAGATAACCTTGATTCTGCTGAATACTTTCTTCTAGAGTGTGTACGAACTTTATGTCTTCCTGGGATACACTCTTTTCTTCAGAACTTATGTCTGCAAAGTCAGATTCAAGGATCTTGATTACCTTTGCTGAACTTACAGTTGATAGCTCTTGGACAGATATTCGATGACACAATCCTGTCACCTGTCTTGAGTTTGCAATCTGCGGTTTTCCTCCAACAACACCCCATCCTAGATCAGTTCGAACAGCGTAGGGTTCACCCTTTCCTCCTGTGATTACCTCTCGTGGTACCAAAGCTTCGGGACAATCGTAGCCTATCAACAGTCCGACACCAAATTCCTTCAGCGGGGACATCTCATGAGATGTGATAGATAGGTGCTCCCATTTATTGGCTGTTTCACAGGTAGGTATGCGATCTCGATCTAGAGGTATATCGTCTTTCGTATAAGATGGTGGTAGATTTAATGTGAGGTTTGAATGAAGTCCTCTAACTCTCAGTCCTTTAACCTTTTGACTGTTCACTAATGTGTCTCTCCCCGTCATTGTGGTGAGCTTGAGCTTCACTGGTTCTGTAGCTACTTGTAATTTCTTGCAGATTTCTTGATCAATGAAGGTGACGTCGCTTTGGGCATCCAGTAGTGCATAGGCGCATACCTTCCTGTTCCTCTTTTTAGGATTTGAAATGCACACTGGTACAACCATTGATGTGCCGTTGCTTTCTCCTTCCCTTACTCTGCAAGAGAATACTGATACTTTCTTTTCTTCCTCAGCATCTTTAGGTATTGAGGATTCATCCTTCTTTGGACGTTCTTCATGTAGTGGCGTAGGATGGCGTCCTTTGCAGACATTGCATGTAGCCTTTTTCTTACAGTCCTTTGTAACATGGCCTTTTCTTAAGCATCCAAAACACAGTTGGTTATCAAGTACAAATTTTTTCTTTTCACTTGAGGAGTTCTCTTTCAATTGTTGGCACTTGTGTATGGAGTGGTTCTCTCCACAGAACATACACTTAAAGGTAGTCTGAGGATTTGTCGGTTCTGTCTCTTTACTCAACCCAGTAGTGACTTTAAACTTGCTTTCACAGGTATCTAGACCTTTAGCTGCTGAGTTGATTGCAAAGTTAGTTGCTCTTGCACATCTTGTATCTCTTGCAGGCCTATCTTCTAAGCATTTTAATGTGTAAGATGCTGTTACTGGATTACATGCTATTCGTGCTTCCTTATTAACGAACTCAGAGAACTTTTCAAAACTTTGGAAGTCCTTATTTAGATCCAACTGTTCAGTCACATAGCGATTTCATCTAGAAGCCACTTCTTCAGGTAGCTTAGCTAGCATCCTGTGATTTTCTAGATAGTCGTTCGGTACCTCTAGTCCTCGTACATGTGGGATGGCATTGCTGCATGCTTGAAGAATAAAGGGGTAGTGCTGCACTGTGAATAGGGAGTAGGATAATGTGCAGAGGAAGTGTAGCCAATCCTTTTATATGGAAAAATATGGAAAATATAGTCTGGCTACTAATCATGAGTGGCAATAATAAAAAAATGAAATTAAATATCATCAAAATAAAATTAAATGTGCTACAATGCAGCCAAAGCTAGCTGAAAAAATGTGAAATAATACAGAGTGACAGTGCTGGTGTCATATAGTGAAATAAATAATAACACACGTACTGATACACAATAAGGTGTACAGCATGCAAAGCACACCAGTGACTGTAATAAACTAGGTTAAATGTCCATGCAGCAGATAACTATAAACATAGCAGCAGGCAAAATCCAAAATAAAACTGCTGGTGTAGATGCCAAAGTGATGTGAAAAAAGGGGTTGATTTCCGGTGTTTTCTTCAGAGTAAGTGAGGATGTCCCCTTACCTTACTGCTGTAAGGTAACAGCATAAAAACCCAGGTACACTTTTCTGGTCTTATCCACATAAGGTGTCATCAAAATGGACTGTAATTGAAAAAAGTAGATCCCTCTCGGTAGTCACGTCCAAACAGTGACAGTGACTTGCACCCAGGGAGGTGAAAGTGCCAATAGTGCAGTATCGTTTTAAAAATGGGTTTATTCAAACAAAATAATACACTAGGTACTCACATTGTTGTGATAAAAACAGGCATATAAAAACAGGGCGTTCGCCAACGTCACCTCCGGTACCTCTTGGTGGACTCTATGTAATACTCTTACGCGTATTCATCACTTCTCGTGACTTCTTCAGGAGTGATTAGAGGAAAAATAAGGGTACTGTTATATAGGATGACCTATTAGTGGGACTGGAAGTGGGGCAGTGAGCTACCTCCGAAAAAAACGGAAAAAGGACAGCGGCCATTTTGTTGTGGCCTAATAGGTGAAGTAAACAATTGGGCTTCCATTGAGGGGGTATTAGGGCATTAAACCACGGGGTGCACTCAGCGCACCCTCTCTATCAAAAGCCAAAGAAGAAAAAACGTAAACCATAAGATTATAGTCTGATCATGTGTCTCTCACTTGTGAGAGTTTCACAGGAAGTTGGATGGCGGCCATTTTGCTGTAGCCTCAGTGACAAGTCTTAGTAGCGTCTGCTGTGAGGGTGGGATCGCTGGCCCATCCCACAGCTAGGAGCGCTACGCGGGCCACTTATCCTGTCACAGCATACAGGGACCGAGAACAGAGGCATAGCTCCCGAAAATGAGCGCCACCGGAAGTGGGGCAGCGGCTATCTTGGATCCGCCGGAAGTGGGGCCGCGGCCATCTTGCTAAGGGAAATATCTTAACCAAGCAAGGTGGTAATCTACAATAGGTCAGGGGGCGGAGCTGCAGAAAACTAGCTGCAATGAATGTACTGGGCAGTAGCAGCAGCTCATAGCAACAAGTACCTCCCATCCTACAGAGCAAGGATTATATAAAAATTATAAAGGAATGATAAATATGATAAATATGTACCCACAGTTAAAATATAAAATTGATATATAAAATACATACATTATTAAAAAATAGTTTTAAAACCGATCATGTCTAAAATACTCATAAGGGAATAAAAAACGTGTATGGCATGATTCATTCTTTCTTTCCGTACATTTATATTTTTGCCACCTGAGGTCAAACCGTATATGACGTGTGCGGACTAATATACATAGTAGACATATTCTTATAACATTACTAGTTTTACCATAGTATATTAAAATTAGGAAAGAGGGAAGAGAAAAGGGGAGCAGAGTGATCCTATTCAGTTGGCTACGGGGATTTTTCTTTAAAAGTCGCTAAAAAAGCAGTTGAGGTCAAAATCTATATTCAAACCTCGTGGTGCGAAAGTATCAAGGGTGAATATCCAGCGGGATTCTAACTGACTTAGTGTTCTAACTTTATGGCTACCTCGCCAGTGTCTCACATAGGGCTCTATGCCCCAAAACTTCAACTGTGTGGGATCTTTATTATGGTGGGTCGCAAAATGTCTCGATACACTATGTTTGTCAAAGCCCTTGAGGATATTTTGGACATGTTCTTTTATCCGTACTCGTAGTGCTCTTTTGGTCCGACCTATATACAGGGAGTGCAGAATTATTAGGCAAGTTGTATTTTTGAGGATTAATTTTATTATTGAACAACAACCATGTTCTCAATGAACCCAAAAAACTCATTAATATCAAAGCTGAATATTTTTGGAAGTAGTTTTTAGTTTGTTTTTAGTTTTAGCTATTTTAGGGGGATATCTGTGTGTGCAGGTGACTATTACTGTGCATAATTATTAGGCAACTTAACAAAAAACAAATATATACCCATTTCAATTATTTATTTTTACCAGTGAAACCAATATAACATCTCAACATTCACAAATATAAATTTCTGACATTCAAAAACAAAACAAAATCAAATCAGTGACCAATATAGCCACCTTTCTTTGCAAGGACACTCAAAAGCCTGCCATCCATGGATTCTGTCAGTGTTTTGATCTGTTCACCATCAACATTGCGTGCAGCAGCAACCACAGCCTCCCAGACACTGTTCAGAGAGGTGTACTGTTTTCCCTCCTTGTAAATCTCACATTTGATGATGAACCACAGGTTCTCAATGGGGTTCAGATCAGGTGAACAAGGAGACCATGTCATTAGTTTTTCTTCTTTTATACCCTTTCTTGCCAGCCACGCTGTGGAGTACTTGGACGCGTGTGATGGAGCATTGTCCTGCATGAAAATCATGTTTTTCTTGAAGGATGCAGACTTCTTCCTGTACCACTGCTTGAAGAAGGTGTCTTCCAGAAACTGGCAGTTGGACTGGGAGTTGAGCTTGACTCCATCCTCAACCCGAAAAGGCCCCACAAGCTCATCTTTGATGATACCAGCCCAAACCAGTACTCCACCTCCACCTTGCTGGCGTCTGAGTCGGACTGGAGCTCTCTGCCCTTTACCAATCCAGCCACGGGCCCATCCATCTGGCCCATCAAGACTCTCTCTCATTTCATCAGTCCATAAAACCTTAGAAAAATCAGTCTTGAGATATTTCTTGGCCCAGTCTTGACGTTTCAGCTTGTGTGTCTTGTTCAGTGGTGGTCGTCTTTCAGCCTTTCTTACCTTGGCCATGTCTCTGAGTATTGCACACCTTGTGCTTTTGGGCACTCCAGTGATGTTGCAGCTCTGAAATATGGCCAAACTGGTGGCAAGTGGCATCTTGGCAGCTGCACGCTTGACTTTTCTCAGTTCATGGGCAGTTATTTTGCGCCTTGGTTTTTCCACACGCTTGTTGCGACCCTGTTGACTATTTTGAATGAAACGCTTGATTGTTCGATGATCACGCTTCAGAAGCTTTGCAATTTTAAGAGTGCTGCATCCCTCTGCAAGATATCTCACTATTTTTGACTTTTCTGAGCCTGTCAAGTCCTTCTTTTGACCCATTTTGCCAAAGGAAAGGAAGTTGCCTAATAATTATGCACACCTGATATAGGGTGTTGATGTCATTAGACCACATCCCTTCTCATTACAGAGATGCACATCACCTAATATGCTTAATTGGTAGTAGGCTTTCGAGCCTATACAGCTTGGAGTAAGACAACATGCATAAAGAGGATGATGTGGTCAAAATACTCATTTGCCTAATAATTCTGCACTCCCTGTATTGGAGTCCACAACTACATTCGAGTGCATATACGACTCCCTCTGTATTGCAACAAATAAATTATTTTATTTCGTATGTATCTCCTGTACTTGTTCCAGTAAACTCCTTCTTTTTTTGGTTGGGTTTATGTGTTCTCAAGCATGCAAAACACCGCTTGCACGGAAAAAAACCTTTACCAGAAAAGAAAGAAAGGAAACTCCTACTGGGCGGGTCGGGCACGCTTTTTACAATTTTATCCCTAATAGTCAGGGCCCTTTTGTACACAAACTTAGGGACCAAGGGGAGAACACCCCCCAATTCTTTATCTGCCAGTAATATGTTCCAGTGACGTTTAATGACTCTCTCTATTTGCTTATGTTGTATGCTATAGTCAAAGATAATGGGTGCTAGGTCTTTCTGTGTTCTTTTCTTAGGTTTATCACCCATGAGGACTTGTCTATCCATTGTTGCCACTTCTGCGATTTTTTGGTTAATAAAGGAGTTGTCATATCCTTTTTGTATGAAACGTTCTCCCATGTCTTTTGCTGGGATAAGGAAAGTGTCTCTATCTGTGCAGTTTCGTCTGAGACGCATTAATTGCCCCTTTGGTATGTTGAAAAGCCAGTTTCTGCGGTGGCAAATTTCAAGCGGCAAGTAGCTGTTAAGATCTACATTTTTAAAATGGGTTTTAGGACAAAGTACATTGTTCTCTTGTTCAACCTCTAAATCCAAGAATGTGATCTTTTTATTGCTGATTTCCCAAGAGAGATTGATGTTTCTATCATTGGTGTTCAAATCTTGCAGGAAATCACCATACTCTTGGAGTTTGAAGTGTTCCTTGGGACCTATTTTAGGCCAGTTATTCAATTTCTCCCTAAACGCTCTTTGTACTAAGAAAGGATGACCATATCTCACATTTAACTTTTCCCAAGCTTGCTTGTAGGCTTCTTCACCTGTTCTATATAAGTTACCTTCAAGGGCTTTCTTTGCTTCTCCACCAACATATCTCTGAAGGTAGAATAACTTGTCAACTGATCTGGAACAATGATGCTCAATGGATCATTTCAAAACTTGCTTTCCACTCTATGAACTTCAGTATGTCCCCTGAAAATACAGTAGGTTCTAGAATGGGAAGTCTTGCTGGGACTGTTCTCTGCCGTCCTGCTGGGACAATAGTCACAACATTCTCCTGGTCATTGCAGTGACATCTAGGAGTAGAATTGTCCTGTTTTATTTTCTCACTTAGTTCTAAATTAAGTGAGTCTCTCTTTTCGTCTTTCTGAGCAGGGATGGAATGGCAATGACTTTTTCCTTCACTACATACTGGAGGTTTCCTCTCATTTTCCTATATGCATGAAGGTAAGTAGGAGTCTGTTTCTTCACTTAGTACAGATTTGGACATATGACTACCATTCATGTCCTCATTGTGCACTCTTAGTCTGGCTTCTATAATCTTAACTTCTTTCAGCCTTTCCAGACTTTCCATTTGAAGGCGCTGTGCCTCCATTTGATGGCGCTGCGCCTCAATGGCTGGTTCCATCTCGATTTCTGCTTTCTTGACAGCAAGTTGTTCAACAAGTTCCTTTCTTTTGGCTAAAGTACTTGAGGGCTCTGATATGTAACTGGCACTTCTACTAGTGAAGGAAGTCCCACTTGAGATTGTGGTTCCCCCTAAGGACCTAGCATAGTCTCTCGTGAAAAGCTTGTTCATTCTCTTTCTCGCCTTAAGTTCATCATAGTTAGCTTCAGATGATAATTCTCTCATGAGCTTTACTAAATCTTTAGTGACTGCAGTACATGTGTCCATGTTCCTCACAATATCCTGGGATGGTGTTGTGGATGACCGCAGATTGACATACACTGCCATAAGCTCTGATTCTGATTCTTCTATCGTCTCTACCAGATCACTCAAGTTTTCTTTTATACTAACTTGCTTTAGCTTTCTACGAGCATCTTTAATGTATAATTTCCACCTATCATATATTCTGGTGAACCTTTTTCCTTTTAATGCTGCTTCTTGCTCCAAATTTTCCTGCATTTTTTGGGTCGGTTTTCTGATACGCTCTGAGCGTCTTAGCTCATTTGTTTGGGGCAAGACTAATGCTGCATCAGACTCTTCTACCTCAGACAGGTTCACTTGCTCTTCACCCACTATCCTATCTATCTTTGTATCCTCTAATGCCTAGTACACACGAGAGGATTTATCCGTGGAAACGGTCCTCCGGACCGTTTCCGCGGATAAATCCTCTGGCGGATTTTGATCTCCTGGTTGTACTAACCAGGAGATCAAAATCCCCGCGGAATTCCGTCCGCGGTGACGCGTCTCGCCGTCGCCGCGATGATGACGCGGCGACGTACGCGACGCTGTGATATAAGGACTTCCACGCATGCGTCGAATCATTACGACGCATGCGGGGGATGGATTCGGACGGATTGATCTGGTCTGTACAGACCAGCGGATCAATCCGTTGGAATGGATTCCAGCGGATAGATTTCTTAGCATGTTAGGAAATTTTTATCCGCTGGAAATCCATCCCCGGGGACAAAAATCCACGGAAACAGATCCGCTGGATTGTACACACCAGGGGATCTATCCGCTGAAACCGGTCAGCGGATCAATTTCAGCGGATCGATCCTCTCGTGTGTACGGGGCCTTACAGTGGCATGGTAATACTAGGCTCAGACATTTTACTTTAAATGCTATAACAATAGATGCAGGCAATAAATTACTTTCACTTTAAATGCAATGGCAATAGATACAGGCAATAAATGACTTTCACTTTAAATGCTTTAGAGTCCGTATACTACAAACCATCCTTTGTTTTACTTTACAGTCTTTTATTCCTGAACACAAAAATGTCTCTTTATGCCAAAGCCTATGTGCAATGATAAGTAATAAAAGGATAGCTCTGACCTTATTTTAAAGAGCAGGATACTGTGATCTGTAGGTTGCTGGAACAAATGTCAGTCTTAGAGGAGACTTGTCTTTTCTTGATGTGAAGCTTGCGCTGACTTGCGATGCTTTGCGATATCTTGCGATGCTCTGTGATGAGTTGCGATGCTCTGTGATGAGTCGCGATGCTCTGTGATGACTTGCGATGCTCTGTGATGAGTCGCGATGCTCTGTGATGACTTGCGATGCTCTGGGATGAGTCACGATGCTCTGCTGCAGGCTTTGGGCCTAGTGGCGGGAAAACTATCTGGCTGCAGTACTTGGCCTCTTCGTGGGTGGCGGTGCAGGCATTCTAGGTCTGGATTTTGGTCTCCTACCATGCGTCTTTTTCTCTCTCTAGGGGTCGCAGGAGGGTTGGCGATTTTTCCGTGACTATCTTGCCTTTGCCGTTCTGCCACTTTAAGTGTCGCTGCAGTTTGAGTAAACACGCTTCTATGGCCTCTATGGTAGCTCCGCTGAGGTGTCTTTACTTGCTCACTCAGGGATCGGTTGCTGCGCGGCGGTATATGCTGGTGCTTCGCTGCTCAAATGCGCTCTTTACTGTGCAAGTTGAGGAGCGCTATCGCTTTTCCCTCAAAGGGAATAATAGTTCCACTGTGGCAGGCGCAACACTATAAAGTGCCTCATGCGCTGTGGCATTAGAAGAATTGTGATATCTCTGACTTTTCAGTCCAACAAGACTGTCTATTACTCTGAAATTCCTCTATTGCCATTCAATGGAAGCAGTAAGGTTTAAAGAGCACACCAAATGCTTAAATAACTTCTTTATTAACTTTATTTAACTTGCAGCAGACAGTCCATGTACAAAACACGTGTTGAATAAGTATCACAAAATGGCGGTTCAAATATTCAATCTTGTCATTCAACATAAAATGGTGGATATATTTCTTTCTTCAGTGTTTATACTCTCTCTCTCTGTAAGTTATCAAAGCATTCTCGGATTTCCCTGAAAGGTATAACTGTGGTTTGCAGGGTTGCTTTAGTTCAGTTAGCTTGTTAAAGTGGATGGATGGATCTGACTTAGTTCGGATGACTGAATGTGGCTTAGTTCGGTGGAACAACAGTTAGGGCGGTTAGATGACTTTGTTTGGTAACTTTGATCGATGGCTTAGTTCGATGGAACTATAAGTGAACACACAACTAGATCAGTATACAGTTCTGATCACACTATTTACAATAAGAACATATATAACTTGTGTAACATACCTATTTAGGCCCTTGCTTCCATAAAACTGAACTCTGTATGTCTGCTCTGCTCTCTGTCTTCATGTGGAATGAATGCAGCACATGTACAGTATTAGGAACCTCCCAGACAGAATGGATGCAAAGGTAGCTGTGATTGGGCAAGACTCTGCTCAATGTGAGGTTAGCTGTGATTGGGCAAGGCTACTGATGAGTCACAAAAGCTTAACTATATGCTTTCTGGTATGAATTCTACTGTGTAATTTGAGCTTACCTTCACTGTCATATAAATAAACGATTCTTAAAGGCATATTTTTTCTTTTGCTTCTGTGAATACAACATACAACTATTATATGACATTCAAGCATAAAATCACAGTGAATAACTTTGCTTTTGTCTCTCACATATAAACATGTGCACTACATTTAGGTTCTTAGCAGGTTTAGCTGTATATACATGTAGGTTATATTAGCTACCTAGGACAGGTTCTAGCTGGCCAGCTACACTCGGTCCCGCGCCCCATGTTTTTGTGACATCATCACAAGGTCCGCCGGCTCTCCCTTGTTCAGCCAGTGCGCCTCCCCTCCTGATGATGTGGCACTAGGCCAGCCTCCTCCACCTTTCTGAATGAAGTGATATGGCTCTTCGGATTTGTGACGTGCATATTCCAGAAGGCAAAGGGAGGAAATTAAAGGCATTCGCCTAGGCAAGTGACGTGCAAAGGGGCAGGGTTGCAGCTAGTGTAGTAACAACCAGTAGCTCATCCCTGCCCAGCACACTCATCTGTCAGCCAGGAAATCTCTGCTAAAAGGTGAGGGTAAACAAAGAGTCTGGGACAATGTGGGAAAAAACCATAGGGAGCTTCCCAAATTTATTTCAAGGCCCTTCAGTTCTGGTATGGATTTAAAGGGGGACCCCACAAAGAAATCCCCCCAAAAAATGTCCCCATAGCATTTACCTGTTGCAATACTGCTTGAACCATAGAAGGTGGTGAATGGAACCTGGGAACACAAAGGCTTGCATTTTCAGAATCAGAATCGTCATTCACGAAAAAAGAATTCAGAGAATGATCTTGTTAACCATGCAGTCACCTGCGAAAAATGGCTGGAATGGAAATCAGAACCACAACGCTAAATTATTATCCCCTTCCGACAAAGTTTAAATGTTAATGCTTGTCTGGAGTGTACCTTTAAGTTCACTTTTTCTTTTATCGAATTCCACAGTGGCCCTTAAAATATATCTCTACATTACAAAAAGGGTATAGTCTACAGCCTCTCATCTAATGCCTATAAATCATACACAGGCTCTTAAATTTTATACAAACAGTGTACTGTGTAAGCAATGTACACTCGGTGGAGTTTTAAGCCCACATTGTTCACATTTGTGCATTTGTGACTTTCTGTTCAGCTTCAGAAATTGGAGTTTGTCTTGAACGTCTGCCAGCAATTCTACGATGTGGTCTAAATTTAAATTTAATCCCCATTCTGTCATCTATCGCGCTCGTATCATCAAGTGCAGTTTTTAAATACGTGTGAAGGAAATTTTGAAAACTTAAAGTGAGATCAGAAGTTAATAGTCCATAAAGCATCTTATGAGTGGCACGTGTTTATAAAGCTATGTGTATAGTTTATTTCTGTTATTCTTAGTTTGTTATCAACTTAAGGGATCCGTCCAACTAAAAGTAATAGTTTAGTTATCGAAGTGTGATAGGCAGTTGAACAACCCTTCTGTCTCTTAAGGGCTGGATTGTCCTTCACACCGCAGATCTCACTCCTGCTGCTCAATTCATCGAATAGAAACAGAAACCACTTCTAAGAGACAATGGCAGTTGGGTAGAGCTAGGAAGTGGTCAGAGATTTTACCACACGAAGAGCCAAGATAAACACTATGGGCCAGATTCACAAAGGAGATACGACGGAATATCTCAGATACTCCGTCGTATCTCTCAGAGTATCTATGCAACTGATTCATAGAATCAGTTACGCATAGATATCCCTTAGATCCGACAGGTGTAATTGTTTTACACTGTCGGATCTTAGGATGCAGTACCGCGGCCGCCGCTGGGGGGAGTTTGCGTCGTAAACCAGCGTCGGGTATGCAAATTAGGAGTTACGGCGATCCATGACGGTTTTTCGCGTTCGCTACGTCGCTGCTAGTCTAGTTTCCCGTCGCAAAGTTAGTCGTCGTTTTTGGTGCACGTATGTGCTGTATAAAGTATGGCCGTCGTTCCCGCGTCGAAATTTGAAAATTTTTCCTTCTTGCGTAAGACATCCGGGAATACGGAAGTACGCTACGCACGTCGCCGTTCAAAAAAATGACGTCACTTCGCGCGGGAATTTCGAAACGGAGCATGCGCAGTTTAATTTAAATGGCACACGCCCCTTTGAATTACGCGGGCTTACGCCGGAGGCCACCAGCGTAGGTTTTCATTGCAAGTGCTTTGTGAATCAGGCACTTGCGATAAAAACTTGCGGCGGTGTAACGTATCTACGATACGTTACGCCACCGCACTTCTACGTGAATCTGGCCCTATATGGACACCTGACCATCATGGGTATGCAAGCTTCATGGAGCCTGCAGTGTATGTTCTACTACAGAGGGGTAACTAGAACCTTCAGGGCCTTGGTGCAAGAAACCATGAAGCCCAGTGGTGGAGCACCAGGGATCAGTTGCAAGTGCGACCTTTGCGACCCTGGTAGTTCCACCACTGGTGTCAGTGGTTTTTTTTATTATTATTTTTTACAATTTATTTATTTATTTTACAGAATTATTTCTTATTATATTTTAATTTTTTTTAGTGGCCCCATTGGGGGGCTTTGGTGAGAAAACAGGGGTCTAAACAGTCCCACCTTTGAGACAGAGAAAGGAGATTGAGGACACAGCCCTCAATTTTCATCTCTGCAGCCTCAGCTGCACAGAATGTTCCCTTTCATTTACAAACTAAAGCATAAAGATAGTTTACTATGCCTCAGTTATGAATGAATAGAGTCAGTGATTGGTACTGATCACTGACTTTTTCCATTCAGACAAGGAAGGGGCCAGTAAATTACATATTTACCTTCTCTCTATCTTGACAAATCCCCTGACAGTGCCGTGGGGAGGAGGAGGGGCCAGGAGAGAGCACAGGGGCAGCAGAAAGAAGCTGGATAGGAGGAGCAGTGGGGAGGCATATAGAGGAATCAATCTCTCCATTATCATTCTGCAAAAAGAAAATGGAGGGGATCAGTTCCTCTATATGCTCCCCGCCCCCCCCCCCCCCCCTGCTCCTCCTATCCAGGTGTACATTGGAGCTGCATGGGGCCAGGTCACAACAGTGACCCCTGTAGTAATGCCCCTGTTGGCAGTGCTGTGTAGGGGATGGGGGCAGTGGCAGTGCTGGTGGTGATGGGATAAATGGCAGTGCTGGTGGTGATGGGCGATCAGTAATACTGGGGAGAAGGGGGATTGATCAATGGCAGGGAGGGGGAGGAATAATTCGTGGCAGATGCTGAGGGGGGAAGGGATCAGTGTGACAGTGGTAGAAGAATAGGAGCAGTGCCCTTGCTGTGTAAGGTCATGGGGGACGTGGCAGTGCTGGAGGGTGATGGGATCAGTTGCAGCATTAGTTGGGATTGGGATCTATGGCATTCACATGCTTTCAGTGTCAGTTTGGGACTCTATGCTCCATGTTCCATGTATACTCCAGCTCCCTCCACATGTCTCCAGGTCACTGTCTCATCAGACGGCAGAGACCTTCTCCGGCCCCTCCCCCTTCACTCTACCTGGTCACCTGACAGAAGTAACCAGTTTCTGCCTACCGATGGCTATGGGGGCTTGAAGCTGCAAACGCTGTGGCTCTGGGTGAGTGGTCTGCTGTGCAGTTATTATGGCGGTGATAATACATAGTGCAGTTGTGAACCCAATGGGTGGAGAGGCTGGGTCCCATCACTGCCTCTGGGTAACTAGACTAGCAGAATAACCTTCTGGCGGCACAAGCCCCCCCCCCTCCCATATTGTCGGGAAGACCAGGGCACAGTCTCAAGTTCGACCCTGGTAGATCCACCACCGTTCCACAATCACCAGCAGTTGTGTTCCAGGATCACCAGATTACTGCCAAACGTGATTGGAGTGGACTGGAGCAGTAAAGAAATTGTTGAATGAAACACTTCAGTAATAAACAGCTAGAATGTGCTTCCACTATGCATGTAAAGGCTTTTATTTCAATTTGGTTGGAATGCACCTTCAGAACTGGTTCTTCTTTTTCAATGACTGAAGCCCCGTGATCAGCTTGCCATCCAAACAACTAGTATTTTCAGAAGGAGAGATCAGCAATGGTAGTCCCTATATATCTCTCAGTACAGGTCTTACTTTAATGTGGAATTGCCCTTAAATTCTGGAAGTTTTAACAACAAGACTGCATTACCCCAAACTGAGCTAACCAGAGGAAACAAGGCAAACCACAGGAGTTCTGCTTTTTTTCCACATAAAAAATAACATCTGTTTTCTATAATACAGAACAGGTGTCTGATAAAGTGTCTGGGGACCATGGTACCTTTTAAAATAACAGAATGGTGTACATTTGGAAGGAGGTAAACATTTGACAGCTGTAAATAAACTTCAACCCGATCTTCACTGTCTGACTGAATGCCAGACTGGTATTTGCGCAGTTCTTATGAGGGTAGTTCTACAGCTATATTGCAATTAAAACAATGTACTTTAATTAAAATAATGCAGTACAGGGTGTCACTACAGGGTGGTGTTGTACTGGCTCTTTATGGAAGTTGAGTGTTTATACAAGAAGCAAATTTTGTTTGGATGCAAGCATGAGGTTCCTACAGTATATACCATATTCTTTCTTTTATACCTATAATCTCAATATATAGTAAAACAGTTCTTTTAACCTCCTTTTAGAATGAAGTAATGTCATACCTTAAAGAGGTGTCCTGGCCCCCCTAAAAAAATATTGTAGTTGCTGACTTTTAATATTAGGACACTTACCTTCCAGGGTTTCCACAATGTCGGCCCCCCATGCCACTTTTTGGTTCGGCTGTCAGTTGCTGCCGTCGATATTCCTAGTAAGGGAAACCCGGCAGTGAAGCCTTTCGGCTTCACAGCCGGTATCGATGTCGATGTCCTGTTGCATCCAACTTAGCGGTGGTAAATAGGTAAGTGAGAGGATTATTGTCAGTTCTCACCTCAAACTCAGCTCCATATAAGTAGTCTCTCAGCTTGTCTACGACAGCCCACTTCAAAGCCAGAAATTCGAGTTTATGAGTGGGGTAATTCTTCTCAGATGAGGTTAGACTCCTACTCACATAAGCCACTGGGCGTAGACAACCGCTGTGCTCTTGATACAACACCCCTCCTAACCCCTCTCTACTGGCATCCACATGTAACTCATAGGGCTTTGAGGTATCTGCGTAAGCCAGAACAGGGGCAGTGGTCAGATTCTTCTTTAGTTGAACGAATGCCTCTTCACATTCGGGAGTCTATTGATCACGAATGGATTCTTTGGGTTTTCGGGGGCCCTGGTGGGGTTTCGCCGGTTTTGCCGATTCAGAAGTGTCATCTTCATCCTCTGTCTTCAGTAGCTCATTTAGGGGTTTGGCGATTTTCGCAAATCCTTCAACGAATCTCCTGTAGTAAGAGCAGAACCCTAGGAATGACCGCAACTCAGTCACATTGGTGGGTCTAGGCCAGGACTGTCGATATCCCTTCTGGAGAGACTATGTGCCCCAGGTAGTGAACAGATGATTGATAGAACTGGAATTTCTCTCTGGACAGCTTCAGGCCTTCATCATATAACCGCTTCAACACTTTCTCCAATCTCTGCTCGTGTTCTTCCAGGGTCTTCCCAAACACAATGACATCATCCAAATACACCAATACTTCGATCAGGTTCATGTCTCCTACAGTCTTCTCCATTAATCTCTGGAAAGTGTCTGGAACGCCCGAGAGTCCTTGGGGCATACGGTTAAATTCAAAGAAACCCACTGGGGTGATGAAGGCCGTCTTTTCTCTATCTTCTGGGTGCATAGGAATTTGGTAATAACCACTCTTCAGGTCCATAACGCTAAACCACTTAGCTCCTGACAGGCTTTGTAGTGCATCCTCAATCCGAGGAGTAGTGTACTGTCAGGGATAGTTCGTTTGTTGAGGGTTCGGTAATCGATGCACAACCTCAGAGAACCATTTTTCTTCCTCACCACTACTATGGGAGAAGCAGTTCTCGAATAGTTCCAGTCCTTTTCAACCTTGCAAGCTGCTCCCTGAGATCCTCCAAATCCGTCAGAGGAACTCTTCGGACTCACTCCCTAAAAGGCTTGTCCTCTTTAAGTTGGATTCGGTGGGTGGCGCTCTTTGCACATCCGACATCGAACTCAGTCTTCGAGAATATCTTCTGCCACCTACTGAGTTGGGCTTCCATCCTCTCCTTCCACCTTGGTGGAAGCTCATCGCCATCAGGCTGGGGACTCTTTCTTGAGTGTTCTATGTTTTTGCCATCTGCCAGATCGGAAGGTCCAACGGGGGTGGCTTGCTGTACCCGGCCCAGTAGCACTCTGGCTGGCACTCTCACAGGGTTAGCGGTGGGGTTCCAGATGTTAACGGATACCCACCCGCGATTTTTCTCCAGCACCTTCAAGGGGATAACTTCAGGTATCACCTCCAATCCCTCTGGGGATCCGGCCGGGTCGGGTTCAAGGACCAGAAACAGGCCTGGTTGAGACCAGGTAAGCTTTACTGAGGCCCTGAGGCAGGTTACTTCTCCAGGCTGCATGGTTCTCATGGATTTCCCTAACCGCCAGATTCTTCCCACTCCTTCTTCAGGGGAATTTTTCTCCATCACCAGCTGGTGGAACACCCTCCTTAACATTGGGTGGATTATTTGGATTGAGGCCTCTGCTGCTTCGGTTAAGGGGGTCAGGAGTCTTCGGACTAGAGCTGTGTTTGTCCCTATGATGAGGGAGCTCTTATGGGCCCCTGGGGGTCGAGGGCAGACTATCGCCAGTGTGTCAAAGGTCTCGGCAACTCCAGCTGTTGAAGGATCAAAGGTCAAGCATATTGGTAGATACCCATCATAAGGGAAACTCTGAGTTCCAATGCCCCATCCTGTCATTAGCCTCTGACAGGATGACCCAGCTACACATAGAAACTGCATTTGGTACTAGTTTAGATTGCCTTTAGTTGTAATGGGTGATCTTACTGCATTGACTTCAACAAATATGCAGATAAGAACTACTGACTTTTCTGTGATTTTTCTTATTTGCATTTCTGAGTCAGTAGCTCATAGCTTATTGAAGCCAGAGAATCATTACAAGACTACAGGGTTGATTTACTAAGGGCAAATAGACTGTGCACATTGTAAAGTGCAGTTTCACTCTGCAAGAGCAGTTGCTCCAGAGCTTATTAAATGAGGGGGAGCTCTGCTGACTTCCATCATTCAATCATGTGCAACAAAACATTTTTTTTTTCCTTGAACGTGATTGGGTATTCTTTGCAAAATGAAACATTACCTTATTTACTAAGCTCTCAAGCAACTGCACTTGCAGAGCGCAACTGCACCTTGTCTTTATTAAATCAACCCTTATATGCATTTACAATACATGATTTCTACAGATACAAAGTTGCTAAAGTATTAACACATATTGATATTATTGCTCACATCAAGGTGATCACTTTTACATGTTTATCTATAAATACAAGGCTTTACATTCCCTCTAACCTTGTATTTTTTTTTAAACATTCCAATATCCGCTACGGTTGAAAAGCGGCGAGGCTGTTAAATAAGACTCAACTGAGTGACTGGTACAAGAGTTTGCTGAGAGCTCCACCTGGCAAACTGTACTTTTGTTATATGGTCTTAGTTTTCATAGGAAAGTGACATATCAAGTTACATCCAGTTTCCAGCGTACATTAAGCTGCAGTCACAGCTCTGTTCACTCCCTGGGGCTCTTAGAAGACCACACACTTTTAGATTAAAGCTCAACTGAAGCAATTTTTTTATTATTGTTATGCAGTCAAGCTGCATAAAAAGTACAGAATGTGTTTTTTGTATGTGTTAAAAGTGCTTAAGAACTATATTAGACTGCCCGGTGCCCTGCTGCTCTCGTATAAAGCACAGGGAACCAAACAGCCAGCGGTTGGGCATGTTCCCTACACAGTGCTGCAATCTACAACACTCATGCTCCCTGAACAGCCCCTTTAAAGAGAGATTTGGTGATGTCACTACTGTGCTGGTCATTGTTCTCCTTGCTGGAGGCTCTGACAGGAGGAAGCAAACCCCTACTTTTCCCAAAAATGGCCACCTCTACAGACACACACTGCACAACAAGGCATAGTATGTCAGTAATGGGAAAATATTAGCTTCACAAGCAAGATCACAGGCATTACTGATGATTACCCTTTTTCTGGACACAACTTTGAGCGTTCAGTTCCTCTTTAAAGCACAACTAAACCCACAGATTTCACTGATTAACAACAGTTACATTTACATTCCCAGCATGCTGGGAATACTAACTGTCACATGTTAGATAATGAAATAGTTGCTGTCATAACTGATCACATGTGCTCACGACTATTCATCGCTTGATAGCAACTTGTCCACTAACTGATAGAAATAAGTAGTTTCCATGATTGAAAATGATCGGTCAATAACAATAAGAACATATATAATTCCGATTCACCTATATTCCAAGGACATGGGCAATACAAGACAGAGGATTTTTTTCATTTTGAATATAACTTACATATACACTTTGGCTGAAGCGGTAAAAGTTTTCGCTTTGAATCCTTCAACATTGTCTGGGCCTACTGTTGAAATTGACGGGAAAAGTTGAGTCCACTAATGACTAGGGATGAGCCGAACACCCCCCAGTTCGGTTCGCACCAGATCTTTCGAACGGACCGAACGTTCACGCAAACATTTAGAACCCCATTGATGTCTATGGGACTCGAACGTTCGAATTCAAAAGTGCTCATTTTAAAGCCTAATATGCAAGTTATTGTCGTAAAACGTCTTTGAGAACACGGGTCTTGCCCCAGGGAACATGTATCAATGGAAAAAAGTTTTAAAAACTGTTGTTTTTTTCAGGACTCCTGAAAAAACAACCGTTTTTAAAACTTTTTTTCCATTGATACATTTTTCCCCGGGCAAGACCCAGATTCTCAAAGACGTTTTCACAGGCATACTATAGACACCCAGCAGATACAATATTTAAAGGAATTTTTCATTTATTTTATTTTTTTAATTTAAGCATCATTAAAATCACTGCTCCTGAATCTTTAGGTGCAAACTACAGAGCACACGGTCAGTACATACCAAGTAGCTTTAGGTGCAAACTACAGAGCACACGGCCAGTACACACCAAGTAGCTTTAGGTGCAAACTACAGAGGACACAGGCAATAAACCACGTAAGAATACTGCAGCTAGCACAATCACCTGCCTGCTAGTAAATTAGGAAGAACTGATTTAGCTAAACTATACAGTGTATAAATATATGTACAACACTTGGGATGTATATATATCCTCTACACACTGTAACATTTAATGACTAGCCTGCCTGCCTGCTCTATCTACCTGCAAAAATTTACACTCTCTCTGTCCTCTCTTAACCACCGCAACACACTACACAAGGCCGACCTGCAGGCGGCCTTTTATAGTGTGGGGCGTGTACTAAACCTCCTGAGCCCTAATTGGCCAAAGCCACCCTGGGTTTGGCCAATTATGGCTCTCTGTTTTTTGCAAGCTGTGATTGGCCAAGCATGTGGGTCATAGTGCATGCTTGGCCAATCATCAGCCAGCGATGCCGCAGTGAATTATGGTCTGTGAAACGTAACTCGAATTTGGCGTGAACGACCCGTTTTGTTCATATTTCGATGAACGATCGAACATTCGATGTTCGAGTCGAACATGAGTTTGACTCGAATACGAAGCTCATCCCTACTAATGACACGAATGTCAAAAGATCTATCTGAAAGCGACCAGTTTCACCCGACATTCTATACATGTATGGCCGGCTTTCCTAGAAAACTTTAGCAGCTACATGGTGTTGATGAACATTCAGTAAGGTCCCTAGGTTGATTAATTTAATGTTGTAATGTCGTTGCCTACATGATCCTCACAGATGACATGTGATCGCTCTTCTTTTCCACACGCGGCACATGATGTAATTGCAGTTTTTCAGTATTTCTCTAGACTCCAAAAACCTAAGTTGTTTAGCTCTTTTGAAGTCCACTGTGCAGCAGAAAGTTGAGATGACCTGAAGGACTGCCTGATCCCAGTTAATCTGGAAACGTTCCAAGCCCAGCTCTGGGTCTCAATCCAATCATGTTTGCATGACAGTCTTAGACTTTGCGGAATTCTTCACGTAGATCCCAGCTCCCACAAAGAAATGTTCAGCTCAGTTTTATTGCAACCTTGAAAGGATGGACTATTTTCTATAATGTCTTCTTTGACTTTTACAATTGCTGTGCTCTCTTAATAAAAGTTTGAGCCATGTAAAAAAGATACCAAACATAAAATAATATTTTTTTTATAAAAATGCAGGGGTTTAAGTATGATTTTTTCATGACAGGGGATGGGGGTACTAGGCTCATGACTGGATTCCTCCTGTATTTTCAATAATATCTGGTCTGTATCAAATTATGGCTGATAAAGGGGTTTCCTTCATTGTTCACCATTCTTTCTTGGCTTCTATACATTCTGTAAAGAGGGACTTTGGTAAAATACAAAGACAAATTTTGGTCAGGTATAAAAGACCTCCAAAGCATTTAAGCTTCAGTGCCAAAAGCTCAAAATGTTTCCTTACATGTGAGCACTCCCTGATAGTCTTTTGTTTTTTGAAAAACATACTCTTATGCCACATACACACCATCGTTTTTCCTGTCGTACAAAAACCTGTTGTTTTTCACGACGTGATTCCTCTCCAGCCTGACTTGCATACACTCGTTCATGCAAAAAAGTTTGACCAAAGCGACGTGACGTACAATGGGACTATAAAGGGGAAGTTTCTTTCAAATGGCGCCACTCTTTGGGCTGCTTTTGGTCTGCATACTTGATTTTGAGCATGCGCGTCTTTTTTCCCCTCAGAAAAGCATACACACGACCGTTTTTAGCGACGAGAAAAAGACTGACGCAAAACACGACAAGAAAAAACAAAGCTGGTTTAAAAAAAAAATTGCGGGCAGTTTTTTCGTTGAGAAAACTGCTGGGGTGCATACACATGACCGGTTTTCTCGACCAATATAAAAAATGTTGTGTGTTCAAGGCATTAACAGTCTTTTTACAAGCAAGCAATTTCTGAAAGCCTTTATTTTTTTATCTTACTCTGACAGTCTTTCATCACATGATAGCAGTCTCTGACAGGCTTTTGTATCATGTGAACAGGTATGCTCAATTCTTAAAGCGAAGCACCAGTCCTCATAATCAAATTTATTTTAAATACTCCCCTGTGATTGTTAGAACTGCAACTTTTTTGAAAATATACGTTATTATTATTTTTTTTCAAAACACAGACAAAAAACTATTTACAATTACAAAAACAATAAACGAACAAGGACAGAGACAAGGAGAAAAAAAAAAAACACATAAATACATGGTATTTATGCAATTCGTACAAAAGTCATTACATCAAATTATTTAATATTATTGCATAAGAATAGTACTCATATTAGCTCAAATTTACAGATGATGTAGTACATACGCCAATACAAAATATTCGAATGATCATGGATATTTGTCCAATAGTTTTTTTCCAACTAAGAGCTATAGCTTTACGAGCATAGAACAAAAGCAGCAGAACTGCAACTTTAAAGCCGTTGTAAAGGTTTGTTTTTTATTTTCTAAATAGGTTCCTTTAACCACTTAAGGCCCGGACCAATATGCAGGTAATGGACCCGGACAGTTTTTGCGATTCGGCACTGCATCGCTTTAACTGATAATTGCGCGGTCGTGCGACAGGGCTCCCAAACAAAATTGGCGTCCTTTTTTTCCCACAAATAGAGCTTTCTTTTGGTGGTATTTGATCACATCTGTGGTTTTTAGTTTTTGCGCTATAAACAAAAATAGAGCGTCAATTTTGAAAAATATTTTTTACTTTTTGCTATAATAAATATCCCCCAAAAATATAAAAAAAAAATGTTTTCCTCAGTTTAGGCCGATACATATTCTTCTACATATTTTTGGTAAAAAAAATCGCAATAAGTGTTTATCGATTGGTTTGCACAAAATTTATAGCGTTTACAAAATAGGGGATAGTTTTATTGCATTTTTATTAATATTTTTTTTTTACTACTAGTGGGGGCGATCAGCGATTGTTTTCATGACTGCGACATTATGGTGGACACATCAGACAATTTTGACACATTTTTGGGACCATTGTCGTTTTCACAGCAAAAAATGCTATAAAAATGCATTGTTTACTGTGAAAATGACAATTGCAGTTTGGGAGTTAACCCCTAGGGGTCACTGAAGGGGTTAAGTGTGACCACATATGTTTTTCTAACTGTAGGGGGGCGGGGCTGGACGTGTGATGTCATTGATCACCTTTCCCTATATCAGGGAACAGACGATCAATCACAGCGCCACTGTGAAGAACGGGGAAGGTGTGTTTACACACACCTCTCCCCGTTCTTCAGCTCCAGGGACCGATCGCAGGACTCCGGCCGCGATCGGGTTCCGCGGCCGTGGTCACGGAGCTTCGGATCGGGTCGCGGTCCTTAAGTGTTTAAGCTAGTGCATTGTTGGTTCACTTACCCTTTCCTTCGATTCCCCTTCTAAATGTTTTTTTGTTTATTGTATTTATACCACTGCCAATTAAAGGTTATAAATACAGTCCCAACACAGAGTCTTTGTTTGTTCAGGAACACTGGATTGCATGTAAAAAAATCACCTATCCTGCTACAAAAAAATTAATAGAAACTTGTGAAAAAAAAATTGGATTTTTTAATACAATCCTTTTCTTGGAAATACATCACGGGACACAGAGCCTTAATTACTTAATGGGTTATGTAGTCACTACAGGTGATTGGACACTGACAAACCCAATTAAAATTGAGTTCCTCCCCTATATAACCCCTCCCAAATGGAGAGTACCTCAGTTTTGTAGCAAAGCAATAAGTGTTCCACATTAACTACGAAGAGGGGTGGGAGCTCTGTGTCCCGTTATGTATTTCCAAGAAAAGGATTTTACAGGTAAGCTGTATTAAAAAATCCTATTTTCTTGATCATACATCACGGGTCACAGAGCCTTAATTACTTAATGGGATGTCCAAAAGCAATGCTAAAATTAGAAGGGAGGGAGAAACAGATCAGAATAAGACCACTATCGAGCCAGAGATTTTATACTGCTGCCTGCAGCACACTACGCCCGAATGCGGCATCCTCATAACCTCTCACATCTACCTGATAAAATTTGGTAAATGTATGGACCGAAGACCAAGTAGCAGCCTTACAGATCTGAGCCACAGAGGCCTGGTGATGCACTGCCCATGAAGCACTAACTGCTCTAGTCGAGTGCGCTTTTACCTGAAAAGGAAGGATCTTCTTTTCTTAATCAGGCCTGAATAATGACCTGTCGAATCCCCCTTGCAATATCTTGACGCTGCCTGGCCCTTCTTTGGGGCTTGTCGCAGAATGAACAGACAATCAGTCTTCCTTATCTGAGCCATAGCTTGCAGATAAACCCTTACCGCTCTTACAACATCTAGAGAGTGTAGACTCTCTTCCTCTGCAGACTGCGGATCTGGAAAAAAAGACAGTAGGACTATATCTTGGTTCAGATGAAAACCTGAAACCTTAGGTAAGAAATTCAGGTGAGGCCGTAGCACCACCCTGTCTTCATGAATAATCATATACGGATCTTTACACAAAAGAGCCGCCAATTCCGATACTCTTCTAGCCGAGGATATGGCTACAAGAAAAAACAGTTTCTGTGTCAACAGACTAATGCCGCGTACAGACGGTCGTTTTTGTAATAGAAAAAAACGAAGTTTTATGTGATGAAAAAAAAACGACGTTTTTTAAACTTCATTTTTAAAAACGACGTAGCATACACACCATAGTTTTTTTCAAAATGCTCTAGCAAAGCGCGGTTACGTTCAGCACGTAAGACGGCACTCTGTTCCATTCAAGCTCGCTTCATAACGTGCTTCTGAGCATGCGCTGGTTTAAAAACGTTGTTTTAAACGTCGTTTTGCCCACACACTATCGTTTTAAATGACACAAAAAACGACGTTTTGAAAAACGACACAAAAAATTCAAGCATGTTCGGATTTTTTTTTTTGTTGTTTTTCAGAAGACATAAAACAACGTTTTCCCCACACACGGTCATTTTAAATGACGTTTTTAAAAACAACGTTTTTTTTCATCACAAAAAACGACCGTCTGTACGCGGCATTAGAGAAACCTGGTGTATAGGTTCAAAAGTTAGCTTCTGTAAAACAGACAATACCAAATTCAAATCCCATGGGCACACGGGAGACTTATGCCTCGTACACACAATCGGATATCTGATGGAATCTAATGCGATGGATTTTTTCGTCGGATATCCGATGAAGCTGACTTTCATCAGTCTTGACTACACACCATCAGTCAAAAATCCAAATGTGCCAAAACGCGGTGACGTAAAACACTACGACGTGCTGAAAAAAATTAAGTTCAATGCTTCCGAGCATGCGTTGACTTGATTCTGAGCATGCGTGGATTTTTGACCCATCGACTTCCACACAGACGATCGTTATTTTCTATCGTTTTTTTATCCATAGGAAAAATGTAAAACATGTTCTATTTTTTTTCACCGATGGAAAACAAACCGATGGGGCCCACACACGATTGGTTTGTCCGATGAAAACGGTCCATCGGTCTGTTTTCATCAGACAAACCGATCGCGTGATTTAACCGCAGTGCACCTTGAAAAAATACAGACAAAGCCGAGCATAGGATAAAGGAGGGAGAACTGCTTAGGAGGAGAAAACTGTTTGTCTGGGTGAACTCAGTCATCATACATCAGTTTATCCAGCAAGGGATGAACTGGAAAGGCGCAAGCAGCCTGCAGGGATTTCCAACATCCCAAAGAGGAAACAGAGGGCCTAGAAGCTTCAACAGGAGGCAATTTGGAAGTGGCACGTACCATCTCTGCATAATATTGCACCTGCATCTTTAGCGACTGAGAAGTCGCAGGAAACCTCTCAGACTGCACATGATCCTCATCTCCTGAGAGTTATTTTTTACCCTCAGAAGGCTCATCTGATGAGAGAGCCAAAGCAGATAAAGGGGATCTACCCTGTTTTCTGCTATATCTCAAGGAGGTTGCGACAATATTAGCAATCCTTCCTTCCAAGCCATCCATAGCCACTTTTAAAGTGCCCTCAGTGACATATACAGGAGCTGCCATAGGAGAAGCTGCAAAACCAGACAGGGGCTCATCCTGTGAGGTTGCTAACAGAGGGGGATGGTAAACTGCAGGCAAGCTCAGAATCCTTATCCGTATGTGGGGATTTTCTGGTGCCTTTTTTATTTTCCCTAGACCCTCTTCTAGGAGACAGTTCTTACTGCAAAGCACAGGTACTATCCACAATAGATAAATGCAATCACTGTTGTGCTATAGTCTTACAATACACAAAACAAATGAGCTCACTGCACAACCTGATGCAGAGTAGAAAGAAGTCTTAGGTTTGCCTGGTTCAATCCACAGGGATGCTTACAGCCCACAGCTCTGTGTCCATGCTGCTTACAGAAGGCTCTGGCATGCTGGGCTTTTGAACCAGCCTCTTGGCGCCTGCATACAGGTGTCCTGCATTGAGCACGGGCACTAGAAACCACTTTGGACCCTCCCCCTATCCATGTCTCCATACTGTCAGAAACAATCATTTCTGCAAACGATAGTTTCTGGCGTGCAAACGTTTGCACATGCGTGCGCTGTCATGGCGGCGCCCAGGAGACGAGGAAGCGGGGGAGAGTTACTGGGGGCATCTGAGGACCCCTGTATGCGTATCGTGGCAGAGCCTGCAGCGGAAGGAGGTGAGTAATGTTATTATGACCGACTTCACTGAGCATGTATATCCTGGAAGGCTATGTAAGAAAACAACAGGTTGCACTCACTCTCTCCAGTGGTGAAAACCAGGAAATAAATCCTACTCCAAGAAGATAATACATAAATAAAAAATTATCTTCTTCTTACCTGATCCACGCCGCAGGAAAGCTACCAAAAGTAGTTTCAGCTTTCACCCATCACGGCGGGCAAGTTGTGCCAACCTTCAGGTTTACAAAGGGTTTCATTAGAGAAAACCTCATACCTGGACCTGTAGAAGACTCTGCCAGAAACTTTATTGTGCCACGGATGTATTAGTACACCAAAGTCTGGATCCCAGAGCCCAGACCTCCACAGAGAGACATTACAGGCAAACCTTGTTTCTTCTTAACACGAGGCCTGGGTACCAACCATCTTAGGCCTTTGATATCAGCCCGAGGAAAGGATCCGGTTATAGCTCCTAGGTCTCCGCAGCCAGACCATCAAAAGAGAATTTTTCTTCTTAGCACATGTTGAACGTGACCAACCACCTTAACACTGGCGAAAAAACTGAGGTACTCTCCATTTTGGAGGGGTTATATAAAACTCAATTTTAATTGGGTTTGCCAGTGTCCAATCACCTGTGGTGACTACATTACCCATTAAGTAATTAAGGCTCTGTGTCATGTGATGTATGATCAAGAAATATATATTTTCCACTGACTGGTACTATTTTTTACGCTCAAAGCAAAAAAAGAAAAGTATAGGAGGGTAAAGAGCCCAAAATACTTTAATGGCTCCTTACCAAAACTCAAAAAAAAAGCAGGAGTTTTGTCAGATTTGGCGACCCATCAGAATTGGTAAAGGAAGTGACATTTCGTCGCCGCCATCTTGTTACACCCCGCACTCCTCCATAGTAAGGATACTCTGGGAAAGCTGACGTCTTGTTACACCCACTGGAGTTTTCCATTTTACACATATTTTTTGCAGGAAAGTGAGTTTAGATAGTGATATACAGTACTTAGAAGTTCGTCTGACTGGTTAGATATTGAAATTTAAAAGCACCGAACTTCTGTCAGATTAGCAAACCTGTGACATGAGCAGGCTTGCCGCTGCTTTTAAAATTCAACATCATAACAGTCAGATGGAGTTCTAAGTACTGGATTTCAGTATATAAACTCACTTAACTGTTAAATATAAGTGTAAAATGCAAAACTCCGGTGGGTGTAACAAGATATCTGCTTTCCCCTTCTCACAGTACCCTTACTATGGAGGAGTGCGGGGTGTAGCAAGATAGCGACAACGGACTGTCACTTCCGTTACCAATTCTGACGGGTCGTCATATCTGACAAAACACCGGCAATATGTTTCAGGAGCTTTTAGCACACCCCCTTCATCAGAGATGCAAAAAAAAAACTGAAAGCTGATTGGTTTCTGTGCAGAGCTGCACCAGATTTTTCATTCTGGAGTTATAGTAAATCAACCCCAGCCTATTTATGGGTTTATCTTGCGGTTGGTTAGTTCTGACCTTTCTGTTTCCGTCTGCCCATGTGTGCTCCACTTATTTCTACAAGTCACAGCCTTCTAGAGAAGTTTTTCTTAACTACCAATCCGTTGGCTTTCTGTCTGATAGAGTTTATAGATGGGATAGCCTTGACTACCGCACAGCATCCATTCATGCGTCAGTAAAGCGCAGGTGCTCCTGAGCCCTTAAGCTATTTCTCCTCCCTCCTGAGCCTGGTGTTTGTGGCGTGTGCTCAGGGGATCAAACTGGGTATTGGGAAGAATTTAGAAGGTTTGGGAAGAATTTATGGGGACATGGTCTTAATAAGGTTGACACCCAGTGCTTTCAAAGGATCTTAGGTATTGTCTTGTCACGGCTTTGCTGGGGTGCGGACAATAGGGGTGAGCCGAACACCCCCCCGCGTTCCGTTTGCACCAGAACCTTGCGAATGGACCGAACTTTTAACAAATTCAAAAGTGCTCATTTTAAAGGCTAATATGCAAGTTATTGTCGTAAAACGGGTTTGAGGAGCTGGGTCTTGCCCCAGGGAACATGTATCAATGGAAAAAAAAGTTTCAAAAACGGTCATTTTTTCTGGAGCAGTGATTTTAATGATGCTTAAAGTGAAAAAAAAATTAAAAATCCCTTTAAATATCGTACCTGCTGGGTGTCTATAGTATGCCTGTGAAGTGTTTCCCGTGTTTAAAACTGTCCCTGCACAAAATGATATTACCATAATTAAAAAGTCATTTAAAACTGCTTGCGGCTTTAATGTAATCTCTGGTCCCTGCAATATAGATGCAAATCATCGAGAAAAATAGCATGGGTTTTCCCCCCTCTCCCCAGGTCATTACCAGCCCCTTTGGCCCTATATACTTTGAATAGCAGTATACAGGCGGTGCAAACAAGACAGGGACTGTAGGTTTGTTTTTAAGTAGAATCTGTTTGTAATTTTGAACTGGTACTTTTTTAAAGTGTGGCTCCAGCCAAAAAATCTATTTTTAAGCTTTTTGGGAAACATAGAGAAGGGTTATCGCCCCTGTAACATTTGTTTGCTGTCTGCGCATCTGTTCAGAAGATTGCACCTCACTTTCTGTCCCAATGACAAATGTTTTTTTGAAAATTTGGGTTTTTTAGTGAAACAAGGATTGGTGATAAAGCATCAGTGGACAGGAGACACCTCTTACAGAAGAGAATTTCCCTTCCTAGGGGTAGATTTCCTCTCACTTCCTGTTGTCTCCTTCCGTTTGCAAATAGGAGTTGTTTGTAAGTTGGATGTTTGAAAGAAGGGGCATGGCGTATATACTCTGCAGAAATTTGGGCCCTAGGTGTTGGTGTTGCCACAACACTGTAAGCCCTCACAGTTAGTCTTGGTGGGCGCTGGAACGCCCTGCTGTGAACTATTATATCAAGAATTGTAATTACATGCTATTGTTGAACAGTGGTAGAAAAATTGGGCCTTTGGTGCTGGCACTGGTGCCACAACACTGTAAGTCCACACAGTTACGCAGGAATGGGCCCTGCTGTGAAATATTATATCAAGAATTGTAATTACATGCAGAAAACAGGGGAAGAAAAATTGGGCCCTTGTTGGTGGTGGTGGTGGTGCTGGTGCCACAACACTGTAAGCCCTCACAGTTACTCTTGGTGGGCGCAGGAATGGGCGCAGTGAAAATACTTGCTAATCAGCCACTGCCTGTGATATTAATATGACAACAACAGCAATTGTATTCACGTGGCTTTAGATGCACACTGTGCAGAGGACACAGCACACCACGTGAAAATACTTGCAGAATGATCCCCTGCCTGTGGTATTAATATGAGAAGATCCCTGCCTTTAGGAATTAATATGAGAAACACCAGCAAATCTATTGATGTAGTTTTAGGTGCACACTGTGCATAGGACACAGCACACCACGTGAAAATACTTGCAGAATGATCCCCTGCCTGTGGTATTAATATGAGAAGATCCCTGCCTGTAGGAATTAATATGAGAAACACCAGCAAATCTATTGACGTAGCTTTAGGTGCACACTGTGCAGAGGACACAGCACACCACGTGAAAATACTCGCAGAATGATCCCCTGCCTGTGGTATTAATATGAGAAGATCCCTGCCTTTAGGAATTAATATAAGAAACACCAGCAAATCTATTGACATAGCTTTAGGTGCACACTGTGCAGAGGACACAGACAGTACACCATGTGAAAATACTGCAGCTTGCACAATCAACTCAATACAGTGTATAAATATATATACACCACCTGGGATGCATATATATGCTCTACACACTGTAACTCTAACTGACTAGCCTGTCTGCCTGCCTGCTCTATCTAACTCCAAAAAATTACTCTCTCTCTCTGTCTCTCTCTGTAAACCACCAACACACTACACAAGACCGACTTCCAGGCAGCCTTATATAGTGTGGGGCGTGTACTAAACCCCCTGAGCCATAATTGACCAAAGCCTGGCTTTGGCCAGTTATGGCTCTCCGTTTTTTGTGCACTGTGCTTGGCCAAGCATGCAGGTCTTAGTGCATGCTTAGCCAATCATCAGCCATCAATGCACTGCGATGTCGCAGTGAATTATGGGCCGTGACACGCCACTCTAATTTGGTGCAAACGCCCCAATACGTTCGTAATTTGACGAACGATCGAACATACGATGTTCGAGTCAAATCGTGAGTTTGACTCGAACAAGAAACTCATCCCTAACGGACAATTTTCCCCTCAGAAATTCTATAATCTTGTAGTCTATCAAATCCTTCTGTACTCCACTCAAAATCAAGGCATCCATTTTGAACAGGGTTGCTTACCTTTAAGATATACGGTTACACATCTTTAGGGAACACTGGAATGAATTAGGGCAGCTTTTCAGCTCCGACACACAAAGCACAGAGCCTTTTTGAAGCATTAACACAACAATGATTTGTGGGCTGGATGATAAACGTGCAGTAAATCAGACACGAGTTATTATGAAAGATACTTAATTTCTTATAGGATTAGCTTAATGCCACACCAGATAAAGAATAATCTTCAGTGGTTTTTTAATGTTTCCTTAATGCACTTAGTGCAGCGCGGGGAAGAAGTTCACTGAATCTATAAAATTATAACCTGCCATGGAAAAGTAAAGCGATGCGCATTGGGTTGTCAATGGCTACTCGCAGTTTCCCTTGCAGACAGAATTTTAATGGGTGTTGGAGAGCAAATGATGGATTGGCTTTGATCGCTAGAAATATATCCAAACAGAGTCCGGTTTCCTCGTGGTCTCGGTTCATCTGGCGTTCGGGGACTTATTAAAGTGATCACATTAGTTGAGTACAGATGTGGGAAGCATATTAATCCCTGTCACTTAACCATATGTGCTTTACTGTACTTTGCTTCTCTGTTTTAAATATGAACTTCAGTAACAAAAAAAAAAGGTTTTGCTTTATCGTACCTCCCTAGAGCCTTTTAGATAATGAAAAGATAAAAACTACAAATAGGGTTAAGCTTTTCATGCTATCACTGAATGTGACTGCAGAATTACCTGAACTGCATATCTGCTAAAGCAGAGGGTTGTGACTACATTGTTCATTCCTGAGAGTTTAGGAGGGAAGCACTTCACTGGTCATCATGTTACTTCCCATGTACCAGCTATAAAGCACTACTACTGGTCATTGATATTTATTAGGTCCCACCCCAGGCAGATATATGTAGCACCCTGATGTTTAGGCAGGGTTTCTATTACATTTATTTGCCAAGTGATTGTTGCTGGGCCAATTGATAGGGGGTCAATTGATTTCACCCTAATTCTGGAATTTCTGAACTTCTCTCTTCTGTCACTAGATGGCCGGGTATCTGGTGGCATTTGATAAGACAAGGGCATTGCAAGGACAGATTAGGAATGAATGGAGTGTCTCAGCCAATGGGCAGAGATTTTCTTGGATCCCTTGGCCTGCTGGGATTGCCTATTTATTTGGGTGGAGTCAGGTGATCAAGGTTCTGTGCCACTTGGACGGCTGTCTGGGTGGACGTGCGTCGTTTTGCCCTGGGCTGCTAGGCTGGAAACCTAAGGCCTATCCCGGGGACATCTGGCTGTTAGGCTAGTTGAGATCCTATCCAGAAGTAGTGCAGGCTCGGGACTGCAGGCTTGTAGGCCAACCAGAAGCAACAGTTCCACCGGCCAGAGAACCTGACATGGTCAGAGGTAGAGGGAAATCTGTCGCCACAAAGGGGCCATCCACCTTTCTACCAGAGACCATTGTGGGTAAGCTGGGGCCAGTACTAGAACAGACTTCTTTCCAAACAGAATCAGCGAGTGGCAAGTCAAGGACCCAGAGGGACAGCAGAGGTGATGCTTGTGGAGTGCCATGTCAAGGGCCTAACATGTCAGCAGGGGTGAAGCTAGTGGATCTGAAGTCTAGTGAGAGAGACTGGGAGCTTGTTGAGTGAGCTCCAAGGTGAATAAATGTGGGGTAAAGAGAACTGTTCCTATTGCAGTAAGTTGAAAACCTTTACTGTTAGTAACAGCTACAATATTGTTGCCATAGGAGACAGCGGTCCTGCCTATACAGAAGTGGTGTCCGGCTGGAGGCCTTCACCTGTATAACCTATAGAAGTCTCTGAGTCTGCCAATTAACATTGCACCTACCTAAGGGTGTCCTGGCCCCAATCCTCTCTCCCACAGTTCTGTTTAAGAGACAATAAATCTCTTTACATTAAAGAAGTGTCTGGCGCCCACCTGTTCATCTTGTATTACACCCATCATTCCTTGCAACTCACTCTACACTGATGAATGTCAGCTGTCCTTAACTCTGGAGGTCACCATTGGACTTTAGGGGATCCAGGACTTTGCTACATATGGAAGACTCAAACTAATGCAGCCCTGAATGTAATACTATATCATTAAATATATTTTATTAATGCAAGCAGGTTAAAGTGTTTCCAAAGTCTAAAGGTTTTTTACCTTAATGCCTTCTCTGCATTATGGTAAAAAAAATCTCCACTACCTGTCCTACCCAACCCCATTCCTAAACACTTATCTGTTACCATTCCAGCACTGTCTCTAGCTCCAGCACTGCTCCCCTCAATTCCTGCTCTCACAGGAGAAACTGAGGGTTGCAGAGCTATATGCTCCTGATGCTGTCAGTCAAATGCCTGTGACCAGAGAGTGGGGGCATCAGGTGGTCAAATAAGAATCTGAATTAAAATTTTACTTTCGGTGGTTTAGATTTCCTAAGGAAGTAAGAGACCAAAGGCTGCTCCATATCCTGTTTCTGCATTATATCATCTTCTGCAGTTGCCTGAGAACCAACCCAGCTATCAGATGACATCCTTTTCAGAGGCAGCTCTTTAATTAGCAAATTAGGCGGTCGCCTAAGGCCTCACACTCACAGGGGCCTCACAGCCGCCTAACTTGTTTAATGCATTACCCCAGTTTTGAGGGACAGGGGATCTTAACGCTGCTGTGCTCAGGCAGCTTTAAGAGCCCAAACTCAGGAGCAGGGCCGCCAGCATCCCTAACAACCAGTGAATATCGGTGACACCACCCCTTGTGACGTCAATGACCCAACAAGCCCCCAGTCAATGATGTCACAAGGGGGCGGGTTCACCAGGTGACATCACCCCTATTAAAAGAGCAGGATCTGGGGGCTGCCTTGTTAAAGGGGGCTTCCAGATTCCCATAAGCTCCCTGCCCGCAGACCCCCCACAACCACCGGTCAGGGTAGTGGAGAAGAGGCTCTAGTCCTTGAATTATTTTTCCCCATCATGGGCGGGAGTGGGGCCCAATGTCAAGTTTTGCCTAAGGCCTCACAAAGCCTAGAGCCGTCTCTGATCCTTTTATATCTACATTCAGAAAAAAAAGGTTAAAAAAATACAAAAAAGAGGTTGACCTCTCAAGTTGTCTCTGACTAATCATTGAGCTCCTTGTCCCATTTTCTTTGTTTCTTCTTCATTTTGTTATTTATTATCTTCCATGCTTTCTGCTGTCAGTTCTCACAATCCCCTCCAATGATTGTCTAATCTGATTTGATACAGGTACTCAGAACAGACTGCACTGAGAAACCCACCTCCCACCTATACTCCTATCTCGTAACAGTATCCTTACCTGCTTTGATGGGACTTAGAGCCGATGCCTGCAGGACATACCAGACCTAGACAATGATGATTGGGAAGATATTTGGGATCTCCACCTCCAGACTTTGGTCTCTTTACGTGACTGTCAAACACAATTTAAAATTGTACACACTGGATTCTGAGAGAAAGTGTTATTCTTGATATCTCAATTGTCTTCTGTTACCATACAACCCTCAATGCAAGTCTGTTTACTGGGCCTGGTTGAAAATATTATACCGACGGTGGAACCTTGGTTAGTTTGCTTCTCCTCAATGCTAGAAAGACCATAGAATTACATTGGAAACGGCCTACTTCTTCGTCTCCTATATTTTGGAAACAATTGGTGAACAATAGTCTATCATTGTACAAAGATACATATATCAACAGAGGTTGTCCAGGAAAATATGACAAGGAATGGTCTAAATGGCTAGCTGAGCCCTCTACTGCTTCCCCCATGTTCATGGGGTAATTTCTGTCTCTTTTCTTTTTTCTGTATGTGTTTTTTTTTGCTGTATATGACATCCCTCCTCCTCATTGCATGCTTGTCTACTTTGCATTTTGCAATCGTTCTACTGGTGTACAACAGTGTTGTTTGTGAGCCACCCCTTTCACCGATGTAGCCCACTCTTATATCTGTTTCTAGATCATTGCATGGTTATGGTTATTGGCCCCTGCCAGGGTTCCTTCACTGTTAACGTTTCTTTGCTTTGTTGATCTCTGTTTTTAGATGCCAAATCTTCAAAAAACAGTTAAAAAAAAAGAAAAAAAAAAGAGGACAGGCTTGATGGCCTTTGCCTCCTCTCACTTCTCTATGTTTGTTTCTTTAGTATCCCTGGGAGAATTTTTTTTAACGATGTGGCTTAAGCTGCTTTTTGGCTCCATCCTCTCATCGGGCTACACAATATTGCATAGTTTGCTACTCTGTAACATACACCTTTTTAGAGCCTAGACCCTAGTTGTGATTCCCATTGTCTTCAGCTGGACTTTTGTTTTGAAAGATCAGATTTTCGGAAGTTCCCACATTTTTTAAATCTAACCAAACGACGGCTGACCAATGTTTTCAGAAATTTGCTGATTTTTAGTTGGAACCCTCCTCTACTTTTATCAAAACAAAACCAAAGACAATTCCCAGTTTAACTTACCGACCAGCCTGCAACCAACCAAATTATACTGTCCCACAGTATGCATTAAAAACAAGGGTTTAGACCCTAGAGCTTCTATCTCACTTAAAAGCATGAGCTGCAGTTCCTAAACCATATTTCAGTATTAGTCCAGGAGTAACAGCTAAGTTTCACAGTTCTCTCTTTTTCTAATTTGTTGAATTGTCCATGATAATGTAGTCATTATATTAGTTAGCGCCGGTTTACAGTTAGAACCCAATGGGCTAAACAGGGATGTTACTATACTGTTTATGTATGCTTTATTTGATCATTTGTATGACTATCGTCCATTACTTTGATTGAGATTAGTTTGTAAATGTTTTACTGCTATACCTGGTGGTTATATACCAGAACCAGCTGCCTTTAATTTTTCTGTTGTTTGTATGGAAATTTCAATAAACATTGGCAAGTTGTGTTGGGATGCCATTAAGAATGAATGACACCGCAGCACTACAGCTCACAGCACACGCTGACACGTGCGTTCCCGCAACACAAAGGTGTGAAACAAGTTTTACTATTTCCTCTACTATTTTAAATTGTCGCAATAAGCGTAATAGTCATATCAAAACAAAAATAAACTGCTGCTGGCAAATAAAAATGGCATTATGTGATGAGCGTACCATGACTCAGAAGGTAAGGGGGCCCACTCACAACAGATGTGAAGTTTGCACATTATGAATTATGCATTCTCTAAAGGGAATATTACCAGCACATTTTCCATCTATCCATCCCACATCACAATCGCTTACTTTCACATCAATTTAGTTAAGTGTTCATTGACATCCCTTCTGTGCCCGGGGGACACAGGCTGCCACTCTGTGCTTTTGTAATATTATGTTAGATGTCAAATACAGCATGTCGAGTAAATTGTACTGCTTTTGTATTACACTGACACATGGGCTTAGCCAGTACAGCAAAGAGCATTGACAACATGCAAAGGTGAACTCTGATTGGTTGTTATGGATCAATGCACTTTGCACATCATCATTGCTTTTAGCAGCGTTTTATAGTACACAGCTGGCTCCACACCTATGCACATTTAGGAACAACCATTAAAAGCTGTGTTTTCACATGTGTAACTGCAATGCACTACAATTAGAGATGGGCCGAACGACCCCCTGTTCAGTTTGTGGCAGAACTTTCGAACATCACAAAAGTCTGGAACCGAATAACAAACCCCATTGAAGTCTTTGGGACCCATACTGGAAAAATCAAAAGTGGCTATTTTGAAGTCTTATATGCAAGCAATTAGGCATACAATGGTTATGGGGGCTGGGTACTGCCATTGGGGACATGTATCAATGAAAAAAAAGCTTGGGGAGCCAGTCTGTATGATGAGGCACAATTTAGTGCACTCGAGAAAGAGATTTTTTGGATAAATTCTGGTGTCTCTTTCGCAGACTTTGGTTAGGAGTAACAGATGTGGAAAAATTTGGCTTTGGATGTTGGTGGTGTCTTCACATCGTAACCCCATAGAGGTACTCTTGATGAAAGGAAGAATTGGCCTTGCTGTAAAAAAAAATTAAAATGGAGCTGACAAATCCTGCATCATCCCCACTAGCTGTATGGAAAAGTGGAGGGACGACAAGCTGCAGCATTGAGCCCTGTCCTGAATCCTTCCACGTTGCAACCCGAGTTACCCAGTGTGCTGTAAACAAAATATATTGTCCCTGACCATGCTTGCTGGACCACATGTCAGCAGTAGCGTGGACTGACTGCCTTGCCTTCTATGTGATGATAGAGAGCTGGAATAGCCATATGTAAAAATGAATAACAACTGGAAACCTGCCAGTGTGGTACAGCACATTCTGCAAATTCACAGAAAGGGTCAGAAAACAACCAGTTGGGAAGGCAGGAGTTGTAAAGCCAGCAGCTTTGACAAGTTTAAATTTAAAAGCTGGGCATGTGGGTGGCAGTGACTGTATTAGAAATTTGCCTGCTATAGTCTACAGCTGGTGGTGTGCTACTGACACATGTGATGCAAGGACCTGGGACATCATGCGCTATACCATCATCCCTGTCAGTGGAAGCGGCTGAGAGCTCATGATGTATAGTGGGGTAGACTGGAAAGGTGAGGAGGAACAGAATTGCATACCCTTTGTGTGGCTTTCAGGTGCTTTTGCCAATGGGCTGAGTGATGGGAGGTTAACCACTTCCTGCAGAATGATGGCCAGAAAGTGGTTGTATTATCCGGACTGGGCGTTATATGACGTCCAGCAGGATAAGCCGGGTGCACAGCATGGCGATCAGTGGTGTTATGTGTCACTCTGACACACCGCATCTCCTATGTAGGTAAAGAGCCTATGAAGTAAGCTCTTTACCATGTGATGAGCTGTGTCCAATCACAGCTCATCACATGGTAACCAACAAGGTGCGAGTAGAGGACAACCGATCGGCAGCTCTCCTGACAGCGCATACATCTTTCATGGTATGTTTTTGTATGCTAGGGAACCCGTTCTGGGTGCCCTAAAACACTCGTTAACACACTTTGTGTTAACATAACACAAAAGGTGCAAAACCAGCTAAAACGTAGAGGGCTGGTGAGGGGATGCACTGTACATCTTTTCTGCCATTGTGCAAAATACTGGGTGTCCAGTGCACCCCTGTGCCTTTAAGGAGGGTTGGGCTCCTCTAGGCCCACATGCCCTCTGTCTATCCATTATTATGCATGTGCTTTTACTATTGAGGCTCTCAAAGCTTATAGAGTCAGGACTCAGATAATAATGGGGTGCCGTGAAGTGGCTCTGCAGCTTATGCATGTATTTGCATGTATTTGCATATATGTGCAAACTAAACCCCTGTTTTTTGTTTGTTTTTTATCATTAAAGAATTTTTATTGAAATTTCCATACAAACAACAAATTGGATCATGCTCTGCTTTTTTCCTTCCTCTGGATCAACTGTGGGTATAGCATTTGGTATTTGGGATTGTATGATATATATACAGTACAGACCAAAAGTTTGGACACACCTTCTCATTCAAAGAGTTTTCTTTATTTTCATAACTATGAAAATTGTAGATTCACACTGAAGGCATCACAACTATGAATTAACACATGTGGAATTATACATAACAAAAAAGTGTGAAACAACTGAAAATATATTTCATATTCTACGTTCTTCAAAGTAGCCACCTTTTGCTTTGATTACTGCTTGGCACACTCTTGGCATTCTCTTGATGAGCTTCAAGAGGTAGTCACCTGGCGCAGCACCCCATCAAATCTCCCAAACAGTTTTTTTAAATTTTTATTTAACGTGTTAGGCTGGGTTCACACATATGCTCACACAAGGGTCCTGTGTATGTAGGGTTCCCATTCAGTTGCGAATGCACACAAAAATTCAGACCTGATTCACACCTGAACCAGTGACCAGACACGCCCTGGACCCCAGGTATGAACCTGCGACTGCATATATGTGAACTTGGTCTTACTAAACACACAACAGTAAAATCAGTCTGTATATGCAGGAAAGCATGCTTGTTATACTCACTGTGGAACCTAGAGGGTAATCTTCTGTATTGTGTAAAAAGGAAGTTTGATCCTGTCTTCTCTGATCCTCCCCTTCTTTTACTGTCCCCAATCCATTTCCTCATAGAACAGGGCCTTGGGGGGGGGGGGGGCACTCTGCACATGCTCAGTTTGGTGTGTTTTGCCAGAGAGTTTTTCTTAATTCTTGGGAGGGTGTAAGTGATCAGCACAGGGCCAATCAGCACTGCCCAGACAGAGGGTCAGGAGTCATGCAGCCTCACAGGACAATCAGGGTAGAATGAAAACACCTCTTACAAACTTTAATCGGACACTGATAGAAGTCACAAGGCTGCTATATACTGCTGATGAGAAAAGGTATTTAGCAGTTTATATTTACTAAAATAATAGCATTTCCATGTTCTGTGTACTGTGGGAAATCCAGATATAGTGAATGCAGTGTCCTGGGTTTAGTAGAACTTTAAGTTTTCTTTATCAGATTTATTCCACATCATTTTTTTTTTTTTGAGGGGGGGGATAACTACAAATGTGCAAATACAATACAGTAAAAGAAGTTTGGTACAGCAAACATGCAAAATATAAATATTAAAGTGTATTTGAAACCTGGAAATTAACTACTCTTATTTGCTCACTTTTGTTCTGTTATTTCTTACCATTGAAAGCGTTTTAATATATCTGATTTATAAGTGTAAAAAAAAAAAAATACCTGTTAATCCTGCCAAAAATCATCATGATAAGGAAAAATCATGATAAAAAAAAAAAAAAAATAGCATCCACTGTTCTCTGCCTATGCTGTATTGTTATTAGTTAGATTGTTCCCAGCTATGTCGGAGGACTGCAGAACCACAGCCCTCAATTTTATGTAGAAGAGGGGGAGATGTTCTGTAGTCTTTTCTTAGGGTGACAACAACGCTCCTCCATAGATGTAATATGGAGAGTTTTTTCACCCTAGGACAGAAAGAGTGTTACATGTCCGAATCAAAATGTGAAAATAAAGGAAAGAATACTAGTAAAAGAAAACAAATGCAGCCAGCACATCTGAGGATTGGTAAATTGCAGTATATTACTTTTTTATTTTTTTATTTGGATACAATTTAAGCTGCCACGGTTTGATATCTTGTGATATTAGTTTGTTTTGTTTCTTTTGTGAAGTAACATTTATCTGGAACAAAGCCAGCATACACTTTTTCCTGAGAAGGAGCGAATTAGGACAACGAAGAAAAGGGAAGCTGCTGTAAAAGTTTATGGGCCTTTCAAATCTATGTATCAAAGAAGCCCTGCGGATATAACTCACAGAATCCTAAGGAATTATGCTAAAATCGCAACAGGTACTGCGCGCCCCCCTTCCTCCCCACTCCGCTACGCTGCTCCATGGACTTCCCCCGGCTCAGTTCTACGTCTAGGCAGTCGTGTTACTGTTTTGGAAAATCCACTTAACTGTCATCATCACAAACACCCGTTAATGGGAACTCTTTATTACAGTTAAGGTTTGGATTTCACTTTCCAGAAACCAAAGTAACAAGCCTTTGTCTAGATAACTGTTTTGTCTGTGCTTATAATAAAATCATTAACATAATATAATGACACATTTTTTGTTTATTTTGTTCTGCTATTAAAACTATGATGGTAGCATGCTTTTGTTATTACATACTATTAAAATTCAACTCCAGGCAAAATGTAAATGTAAACGGTCCATTGTTCATGAATTAACTTGGGGCCAGATCCACAGACAGCCACCGTAACTTAAATATTCCCATTTAAGTTACACTGCCGGAAAATTTCTACCTAAGTGCCCGATCCACAAAGCACCTACCTAGAAATTTTCGGGTGTGTAACTTAAATTCCGCCGGCGCAAGGCGTTCCTATTCAAATGGGGGCGAGTCCCATTTAAATTAGGCGCGCTCCCGCGCCGGACGTACTGCGCATGCTCGTGACGTCATTTTCCCGAAGGGCATAGCGCGGTTTTACGTTACGCCGAGTTTTGTGAATCGCGCCGGGTAAAAAAAAGTTGCGTCGGGAAAAAAAAAGATACGGTGGAAAAAAAAAAAATGAAAAAAAAAAATAACAGCGCCGCGGGTAAGAAGGGTCTACTTTTACAAGGTGTAAACAGTTTACACTTTGTAAAAGCAGCCCTAAAGTTACGCAGGCAAACTAATACTTACGGAGAAAAAACAAAGCAGAAAAGCTTCGTGGATCTCTGTAAGTGCTAATTTGCATACCCGAAGCGGCATTTCGACTCGAAATGCCCCCAGCGGCGGATGTGGTACTGCATCCTAAGATCCGGCAGTGTAAGTCTCTTACACATGCCGGATCTTCTGTCTATCTCTTGGAAACTGATTCTATGGATCAGTTCCAAAGATAGAAACAGGGATACGACGGCGTATCAGTAGATACGCCGACGTATCCCTTTTGAGGATCTGGCCCTTGATTCCAAGAGCCGTCACTGCTGGGAAGAGACAGTGATTATCGCCAGCAGATATAGCAGTCACTTCCAATAATCGCAAGCAAATCCGGCAGGCTGGTTTTACCGAAGTTGATCGATTGATCAACTTGGTACATTCAGCCTGCCTATTAATGGTTTGAATCTCGGCTGGTTCTTGCTACAACATGAACATCTTGGTGCTCCACATCTATACATGCCTGTGGTAGTGAGTCATTTGCGTAATGGTGGGTTGGAAACAAACGCTGTGGGACACCATGTTGCCTATTTTACGTGCTCTTCTGGCCACATGATTCACACGCAACTCAAAATATCTCTATAAGAATCATCATTATATAGAATAGGAAGATTTGTGGAGATCGTCCGTATTTGCCGGCAGACTGGCCCCCTAATTTTCCAGCTAAAAGTTTTGGGATATACTCGCCGCATAATACGACCCCCTTCCGACACACCTCACTGTGCTCATTGCATACCTCACTGTGCCGATCTCCAGATCTCCATGCCTTATCCCTGTATGCAGAGTCAGACTTTGGGCGTCCATTGTTCAAAAGCCACGATGCTTCCTCATCCTGTTCCGTGATAGGCGGAACACTCAGTTTCCCAGCAGAGCCTTTGTTTGGTGTTCTGCCTATCACGGAGGTCCTCTCGTCTGAGGCAGAGGATGAGAGGACCTCCGTGATAGGCGGAACACTGAACACAGGCTCTGCTGGGAAACTGAGTGTTCCGCCTATCACGGAACAGGACGAGGAGGAGGCACGGCTTTTGAACAAAGGACACCCGCAATCTGACTGACTCTGAATTACAGGTACCATTAGGCGTATAAGATGACCCCTGACTTTTGGGGGATATTTTTAAGTACAAAAGGTCGTCTTATATTAATGTCTTGGAATTGTGAACTGTATTGTGTTGAGAAGGCAGGCAAGTTAGCAACTCTGTCCTGCTTGGGGGGTTGGTTGGCCAGAAGGTTGCGTCTATTTAGACCTCTGGCATGTATACGGGCCTATTTGACGCATGCTCTGTTGTAGTCCCGATCACAAATCCTCTGTTCCCACACAGCAGCTTTTTGATCAAAGTCTGCCAGATTTGAGCAGTTTCATCTAGCATGGATACATTGTCCCCGTGGGATCATCCCTGATGGTGTGGGGGGGAATGGCAACTGGACGCATTTCAGAGTGCGTTCTTAGAGATGAGCTCTCTATATGCACACGTTGTTACTGTTTGGTTCTCAATTGGTTCTCTGACATAAACCTCAAGTTGAATGGATTTAAATATATGCCCCCCCCCCTTCGGGGGATATCACCGTACTGCCCATCCCACAATGTTACACTGAGCATTGCTCATGGTGTTATTTTTAGAAGTCAACAACTACCTGGGAGGGTGATAGTGGTGTTGTTCACAGTTTACTTCACAGTGGATTGGTGGAGTCTTAACTATTTAGAGATATATTTGTAACCCTTCTGTGATATCCTTGTAACCTTTTTCAGCCTGGTGAACATTAAAATCATAGTGAAGTCTAAAAAAAGAGTACCCCCCTGCAAGTTAATGGCATAATGTGCTAGGATGCACCACATACTAGCACATTATGACAGACTTACCTGTGAAATGGATGCCTCCAGCAGCGTGCTGTTACTGCTGCCCAGGCTTCCATCTTCACCCGATCTTTTTTCCGGGTTTGTAGGCTATGGCCGTTTGCATATTCCAACTGCGATGACGTCACCTTAGCCCATGCGTACAGGAGTCACCATTGGGGCCCAGCGCTCTGAATTGAGGGCACATTCAGCTTGCCTTTAAAGTGAAATGCACATGCATCCGTGACGTCACTGGCTGCAGAGCTTGTGAATATCTCCTAAACAGTGCACGTTTGAGAGATATTCATTGTACCCAGGGCTGTCTTAATGAGAGGGCACACCTGGGCACTGCCCAGGGGCCCCAGCTGCATGGGGGGCCCTTGCACTTTCCCCAAAGCAGCTGCCCAGAAAATGGGGGCCCGATGATGGTACTGAGAGTGATAGATACACAGGGGAGGCAGTCTGCCTTCTACCTACTTAAAGTCTGTTTACCTGCACTGTCATTGGGGCCCCAGAGCATTACTTTGCCCATGATGCTATTAAGATGGCCCTGATTGTACTAACAGGTAAATGATACGTTTGCCTGTAGGTATAAGTGACCAAGGGGAGTTTACTACTTTAATAACACAAAAAAACTCAGATTTCCTTTGTCACCAAGGACTAGATTTCCAAGCCTTTAGATCTGAGCTTTGCCCCCCCCGAAACTCAACATTGCCTACCAATCATATCCTTATCCAATAGGAGTGCTTAGTGGGCTGTTCCTACTACTTTAATAACACAAAAGACTTCAGATTTCCTTTGTTACCAAGGGCTAGATTTCCAAGCCTTTAGATCTAAGCTTTTCCCCCCGAAACGCAACCCTGCCTATCATATCCCTATCCAAAAAGAGTGCTCAGTGGGCTTGTCCTATTGAACAAAACAAAGTCTAATATGAAAAGAATAAACAGATATACATTGCAGTCAGCTATATTATCATGACTATAGGCTAACTGGAAGGCCAGGTATAAGATAGACATTGAAACCCACTCAAAATGCCCACATTTGGGCAATTAACATCTCACATCTGTGGCCAGCTTCAGAATTACTTGTTGTACGGTCAGACAGACTTATGTACAGTACCAGCACTGCTATTTATGTTTGTCTATTCATCTATTCTAGATGTTCCCTTACTCCTCCTAACTTGCTGCCAATAAATGCGGCTAGCATGCAAACCATCTACACCATTCAGCATAGCTCTGTCTTGATTAGTAAGCCAGCAGCTATGTACATAGTATGTAGTATATTTTTACCTTGATACGTGATAACCTCTGTGACTCAAGCTGATAATCCTGGGGTGCCCTGTTTGTTGTTACGGTCAATTACACACATACTAGATAATAAAAACGGGATGTAACATGCATGGATGATGCAAGTCTGGGGGTTTTCCACTCTCATCATAAAAGCGGAAAAACCCTTCTCATGGCAATAATGTAGCAACCCCCTTAATGGTTTTCACTTGTGAACACATTTTAAAGTGGAGCTATAGTTTGGGTTTAGTTATGGATCATTATTGCACACACAGCAACGCATGGCATGTCATGCATTAATATCCATTGCATTAAGGCATCCCATTTGTTATAAATGGGCTGTCAACACAACACAGTGGATGAATGTACAGTGTGTGCCACAGAGCACTAAAATATGGTGTATGCGTTGTGGTACCCTGTGGTGTGTTATGCATTTGGCTCTACTGTATGTAGCACTACCCCCATAGGAGCTGCTAAATATTTACCCGGATCTTCCAGAGTTCCAAATTTTGCAGCCAGGCACGCATTATTTTCTTCCATGGCCAGGAGCACTCTTACTTCTGCTTGTTACTCCAATTACCAATCTAGGGGTTTTTGTTGTTTTTATCAGAGAACTTGGATAGGAAAGGGATGTATTGGAATACTCCAAAATGTAATTAGCTACAAAGAGGACAGCTTCTTTAACTGAACTGTGGAATAACTGCATGTTACACTGTACACACTAAGCAAGTTGCTCTTCAGGATACTAGTCAGTAGAGATGGGCTGAACACCCCCCTGTTCGGTTTGCCGCAGAACTCCTGCACAGGTGAAAAGGCCGAGGCCGCATGGCAGCATTTTTGCTTGCATATAATTATATAGCACCCTGATGTTTAGGCATGGTTACTCCTAAATTTACCTGCCAGGTGTAGTTACCTTGGCTCATTGTTAGAGATCAATTGATTACACCGTAAGTCTAGAATTGCTGCACTTCTCTCTTCTGCCACTAGGTGGCCGGGTATCTGGTGGCATTAGATAAGACAAGGGCAAAGCAAGGACAGATTATGAGCCCCTTTCACAAGGTCAGACCGTTCAGGTCCACCTATCAGTTTTGACGGCGGACCTGAATGGCCGCTCCATGCATGCCTATGGAGCATCCGACCGGATCCGACAAAATTAGACGGATGACGATATGTCCCCATCCGTCCATGGCGGATCGGATCGAGTGAGATCTGATCAAAATGGACATGCTGTTCGTTTTGATCAGATCTCTCCATAGGAGACAGCAGTGCTGCACAAGCCCCTCCCCGCTCAGTTAGCAGAGAGGGACTTGTCATCCGCCGGCTCAGTGGAGATCACCGGAGAGATCTCACGCTGAGCCGGCGGGAGCTGGCGGACTCCGTAGCGACCGAGTCTGCCTCATGTGAAAGGGGCCTATATGGGGTATCTCAGCCAATGGTCAGGAGTTTTCTTGAATCCATTGGCCTGCTGGGACAGTCTATATATTTGGGTGGAGTCGGGTGATCAATGTTCTGTGCCACCTGGATGGCTGTCTGGGTGAACATGTGTTGTACTGCCCGGGCTGCTAGGCTGGAGTTTGGGCCTATCCCGGGCACATCTGGCTGCTAGGCTGTCTGAGGGCCTATCCAGAAGCAAGAGAGGAGCGCAGGGTTGGGATTGCGGCTTGCAGTCCAACCAGAAGTGATGGTTCTGCCGGCCAGAGAACCTGTCTAAAGGCAAATGCACTTTGCACTACAAGTGCACTGCAAGTGTACTTGGAAGTTCAGTCACTTTAGATCTGAGGGGAAGATCTGAAATGAGGGGAAGCTCTGCTGATTTTACCATCCAATCATGTACAAGCAAAAATGCTGTTCAGATCTACAACGACTGCACTTCCAAGTGCACTTTCAGTGCACTTGTAGTGCAAAGTGGATTTGCCTTTAGTAAATAAACTCCTTTGTGTTAGAAACTGTTAAAGACTGTTGCCATAGTAGACAGTGTTCCTACACATGCAGATGTGGTGTCTTGCTGGATGCCTTTCCTTGCATGGCTGCCTACCTGCAGAAGTCTCTAAATCTTCCAAATATTGCAACTACCTAAGGGTGTCCTGGCTCTAACCCTTTCTCCCAAAGTTCTGTTTAAGAGAAATAAAACCTTTTTGCATCCAAGAAGTGTCTGGTGCCCATGAATCTAACTTGCATTACACCCAGTATGCCTTACAACCCACTCTATGTGGAAGGATGTCAGCAGTTGTAGGCTCTAACGGTTCTCATTAGACTAGAGGAGGCCGGGGACCTTTTTACGATTAGAAGATGGAAGTCTTTAGAGCTTCCCCTAATTTACTAAACTCTGGAGCAACTGCAGTTGCAAAGTTGCAAAGTGCAAGATCTATGTGCCTTTAGTAAATCAACTGGTCCTAAAGAGATAAACATGAACGTGTATATGTGCATGTATGTGCAAGTGTGGGGGTGTGTTTTGTATAACAGGGGACTAATGTAAGCAGGGGGCTGGTGAAAGCATCTCAAAGTACTCTGCAAAGCCCTGTGTAATATAGCAGTTCTAAACATAGGAAATACAATATTATATCCACATAGTAAATGCTGTAGAATTCAAAAGTAGCAAACATCTCAGTTTGCACGGTATTGGGATTTTTCAGCTGCTAGGAAGGCACCAGATGCCCCATACCTGCCTAATAACACAGGATTCCTGAAAATATTTTCTGTTGATGGTGGGAATGGAATAATGTTGATGTAAGCACGGTCCAGCATTCTTGATGTGCCTCTGCAAGCCCCCTTCCTGGGGCTGTATCTGTACATTGCAGACAAACTACAGCAAACATTTGTGAAACATTACACCAAAGGGACTAGTCAGACATGAGTCTTCTCTGCTTTATAACATATCCAGTAATTATCTATATGACATGTAGAACTGAGGAAACATCATATCTGTTCATTCATTGAAAGAATATTCAAAGTCACCAAATTCCAATGTTATATTATGAAATATTATAGTAATTCACAGGTCAGATCTGTGCACAATGCCTAGATTAACCACTTAAGCCCCGGACCAATTTGTTGCTAAATGCCCAGGCCAGGTTTTGCGATTTGGCACTGCGTCGCTTTAACAGACAATTGCGCGGTTGTGCGACGTGGCTCCCAAACAAAATTGGCGTCCTTTTTTCCCCACAAATAGAGCTTTCTTTTGGTGGTATTTGATCACCTCTGCGGTTTTTATTTTTTGTGCTATAAACAAAAATGGAGCGGCAGTTTGGGAGTTAACCACAGGGGGCGCTGTATGAGTTAGGGTTCACCTAGTGTGTGTTTACAACTGTAGGGGGGTGTGGCTGTAAGACTGAAATCATCGATCGAGTCTCCCTATAAAAGGGATCACTCGATCGATGCAGCCGCCACAGTGAAGCACGGGGAAGCCGTGTTTACATATGGCTCTCCCCGTTCTTCAGCTCCGGGGAGCGATCGCAACGGAGCGGCTATAAACGAATAGCCGCGCCGTCGTCCCGGATCGCTCCCCGCTGGAATCCGACCGCCGCATGTAGCAGGGGGGGTCCTGATCGGACCCCCGACCCGCGGAAAGGCATGGACGTACATGTACGCCCATATGCCTGTACGTGCCATTCTGTGGACATACATACACATGCGGCGGTCGGCAAGTGGTTAATAAACATATCTTAGGAGAGTCCTTATACAGTAGGGTGACCAGACATCCCCAGTTTCAGGGGACAGTCCCCTGATTGAGGACACTGTCCCCGTACCAAGTCTGTCCCTGCAATACCCAAATACTCTGCAATACCCAAATACTCTGCAATACCCTGTCCCTGTGTGCTCGCATGCAGAAGTGAACGCATACGTAAGTCCCGCCCACATATGAAAACGGTGTTCAAGCTACACATGTGAGGTATCTCTGCGAACGTTAGAGCGAGAGCAATCATTTTGGCCCTAGACCTCCTCTGTAACTAAAAACATGTAACCAATAAAAGTAATTAAAGCGTCGCCTATGGGGATTTTTAAGTAGCGAAGTTTGGCGCCATTCCATGAGTGTGCGCAATTTTGAAGTGAGACATGTTAGGTATCTATTTACTCGGCGTAACTTCATCTTTCACATTATGAAAAAAAATTGGGCTAACTTTACTGTTTTTTTTTTTTTAAGCACAAAACATTTTTTTTTTAAAAACACGCATTCAAAAAATTTCTGCGAAAAAAACATGCGAGATAAAAATTTGTAACGGCCGCCATTGTATTCTCTAGGGTCTTTGCTAAAAAAGCATATATAATGTTTTGAGGTTCTATGTAATTTTCTAGCAAATAAATGATGATTTTTACATGTAGGAGAGAAATGCCAAAATTGGCCTGGGTGCTTTAGAACGCCTGATGGTGCTCCCTGCATGTTGGGCCTCTGTATGTGGCCACGCTGTGTAAAAGTCGCACACATGTAGTATCACCATACTCGGGAGGAATAGCAGAATGTGTTTTGGGGTGTAATTTGTGGTATGCATATGCTGTGTGTGAGAAATAGCCTGCTAATATGACAGAAACTAAATTTTTTTATTTTTTTACAGAATTTTCAGTCGTTTTTCTTTTATAGCGCAAAAAAAAAAAAAACCCAGAGGTGATCAAATACCACCAAAAGAAAGCTCTATTTGTGTGAAAAAGGACAAACATTTCAAATGGGTACAATGTTGTATGACCGAGTAATTGTCATTCAAATTGTGAGAGCACCGAAAGCTGAAAATTGGTCTGGTGAGGAAGGGGGTTTAAGTGCGCAGTGGTCAAGAATTTAAAGACCAAAATTGTTGGTCACAGAGGGGATAAAATACCACCAAACTGCATTTGTGGGGAAAAAAATGACATACATTATATTTGGGTGCAGAGTTGCGTGACTGCTCAATTGTCAGTTAAAGTAATGTAGCGCCGTATCGCAAAAAATGGCCTGGTCATGAAAGGGGTAAATCTTCCGGAGGGCAAGTGGTTAAACACTGTCTTAAAAAGTGATACATACTTTAAAAGGCCAGTCTGCCCAAAATCTGTGGATAAATTCGTATTCGTTACGTTCACTAACAGCCAAATTTGAAAGGAAATTGGTTAATACGAAGAAGTGTTGCATTTTCCTATTTCTTTGTACAATAGAACACGCTTAACAAAACAGCTCTGTCAAAGTCTCAGTTCATTTAGAAGCATCACATTTTAAAACAACATACTGATTTTTATTTAGCTTGGAATTTTTCCTTAAAACAAACAAAACAATTTAATAGAAAAGACAACAGTGCAATAATGGAAGTAGCTGAGTTTCAGCAGGACCGCATGCTCTGGGGAAACATGTATGGCGTGCAAGTTCTGTTATACATTTATATTTTTTTGATGGATGAACTTCTGCAAAGTTACTACGTGTTTGAAAAGTCAATGTCAAAGAAGGTAAACAATCTAGAGGAAAATAAATGCACTTGCTTGCCGTGCAGAAATACATCTCACTCCTGCAACCAAAAAATGACTACTGTAGACAAACAAGAGTTACGTTATATTATAATAAATATGTCAGAAAAGCACTATGGTTTGAATTAAGTCCTGGCGAGACCTGCTCTGCTAAACCTCCTTTCAACCAGAGTTCTTAGAATAATTTAAAAACTTAAATAAGGGTATAAATCTCGATTTAATCTTAACTGGAATGGTGGAAACTGATAAAAGACTCAATGCTTTATTGCTTTATATTGCCCATATTATGAGGGTATTAAGTATTCCAGAGCTGTCAGTTGTTGATGTATTAATTTTGAAATAGACAATAAATTTCTCTTTTATTTATTTTTAATGCCTAAATGATAACATGCAAGCACATGATTTTAAAATAATTTTTATTTACATCACTGAGCACTTTATACTTCATGACCACAGGAGTTGGACTTATTTTTTTTTTGAGAGTTTGTGCAATGGAGACATTTATTTATAATTTATTTATTTTGAGACATTATTGGTAAATGTATTATAGTTTTTACTCATGGAAGGTTAAGTTATAAGCAATATTAGGAATGATTCTATTTTGTTTCTAGCACATAGGACCATTTTTGGTTTCATTAGTTATATTGCACCTATGTTCATAGCAGAGTTGCACTTTATTCGGTGAGAGTGGTGGAGAGGAGGTGGGTAATGCAGCCTGAGTTGCTTTTTCTTTAACGCCTTAAGAACCTTTTTTTTTTTTAAAAAAGGAGCAGAGAGTGGGGCTTTAACGTCTATGGGCCAGATACACATAGATCGGCACCGGCGCAGCGTATGTGAGATACGGTATGCCGCTGTAACTTACTTTTGGCTGCTTTGAATCCTCAAAGAATTTGCGCCGTAAGTTACGGCGGCGTAGTGTATCTCTGGCGGCGGAATTCAAATAGGCGATTAGGGGGGCGTGATTCATTTAAATGAAGCGCGTCCCCGCGCCGAATGAACTGCGCATGCTCCGTTTCGTGCATTGCGCGAAATGACGTCGCAAGGACGTCATTTTTTAAACTTAGACGTGATTTACGTCCATCCCGATTCACGGACGACTTACGCAAAAAAAAATAATTAAATTTCGACGCGAGAACGACAGCCATACTTAACATGGCAAGTCTAACTATACGCCGCAAAATACCAGCTTTAACTATACCCGGGAAAAAGCCGACTAGAGACGACATAAGATAATGCGACGGCCGCGCGTACGTTCGTGGATCGTCGGAAATAGCTAATTTGCATACCCGATGCGGAAAACGACGCAAACTCCACCCAACGGATGCCGAAGTATTACATCTACGATCCGAAGGCGTACGAAGCCATACGCCTGTCGGATCAAACCCAGATGCCGTCCTATCTTGGTTTGAGGATTCAAACTAAAGATATGACGCAGGAAATTTGAAAGTACGCCGGCGTATCAGTAGATACGCCGGCGTACTCTCACTGTGGATCTGGCCCTAAGCTTTAATATATATATATATATATATATATACACACATATATATATATATATAGATATTGTTTTATTATTATATATAATTTTTTTTGCCAAGTAAATATTAAATATTGCATATGAGCATTTTGTATTCCAATATTCAGTCATCAGGTGAGACTATAGATCTTTTTACATAGCTAAACATATTTACTTTGCAAATAAATAAATAAAGTATTTGCAGAGCTTTACACAATTACATAAATAAATAAATAAAGTGTTTACAGAGATTTACACAATTACAATTTATGCTGCACTGTCTTGAATGGCCGGGCAATCTTCTGGGATCTGTTATGTGTCCCAGAAGATTGCAGGGAGGGAGGGGGGAGAGGTGAACTTCCGCTTGGTGCCGCAGTGCCAGGAGAGGAAGTGGGAGCTGGGTACCTGTCAAAACCAGGTACCAGCTCCTCCCCAAAAAAAAATGACATGCCAAGTGTGGCATATCAGGGGTCACGAGTACCGTACTTAAATCAGAAGTTCCATTTTGAACTCTTTTCTTTGTGTACCACATGACAAGGCCATGGAGCTCTGTAATGCTAGTCTGCTCCTAGTTGCTATGGGAGACGGACTGCTAGGGCATTATTATTATTATTTCAGGTACTTATATAGCGTTTTACATCAATCCCTACCCTCAAGGAGCTTACAATCTAAGGTCCACACATTTGTTCATATACTAGTGCCAATTTAGACAGGAGCCAATTAACCTACCAGCATGTATTTTAGAGTAGGAACCAGAATACCAACTAACTCGCTTCCGGAGGACCTGACACCTTAGCAGGCACCACACCTAGTGGATTGTAGCTTGTTCCTTACTTATCCATATCAACTTCACTCCTTTATTTGTTTCCTGCCGAGAAACTTCTTGTAGTGGAGTTAATTCATACCCCATAGTACAATTACAGACCTAGGTTCTTTTGGAATATACCAGAACTGACATGCACCCCTTTAAAAGGCATCATGGCAATACAACATGAATAAACTAAAATAGCATTGTGGGCCAGGCATACCTCCATGAGGTGAGAGTTCATATAGGAAATGTCCATGACTTGGATGCTGACCATGACTCCCGGTAACTTCACCGTCTTTGCACTCACAAGTCTCTTTAACCCATTCCCCAGGCACCAACCATCCTGTTGCCGGCTCTCTTGGTCTCAGCTGACCCCCTATTTTTATAACAGGTGGGCCCACCAAAACCAACAGCCTGGGAATAGAGCCAAAGCTGTTTAATCCCTTCCCCTCCCTGGGCCAGATACAATAGATACATATACACTACAAGCCAGCCCTCCTGCAGATGCCGCTTCGATAATGAAGGCAATGCCTGTGTGATAACTTGTGGTGCTGAAGCTGTACTGTTTAGACATGTGCAAGTCATTTTGTTACAAATTAGTTTTTCATCAAAATTTTGCATATTCGTTAATTTGGAAAAATCTGAATTAAAGGGGTTGTAAAGGAAAAAATGTTTCCCCTAACTAGCTTCCTTTACCTTAGTGCAGTCCTCCTTCACTTACCTCATCCTTCGATTTTGCTTTTAAATGTCCTTATTTCTTCTTATAAATTCTCACTTCCTGTTCTTCTGTCTGTAACTACACACCGTAATGCAAGGCTTTCTCCCTGGTGTGGAGAAAGCCTCTTGAGGGGGGAGGGGGCGAGCAGGCAAGTCAGGACACTCTCTACTTTGCAGATAGAGAAAGGAGCTGTGTGTTGGTGAACATCCTGACACTCCTGCTAATCCCCTCCCCCCTCAAGAGGCTTTCTCCACATCAGGAAGAAATCCTCACATTACGGTGTGTAGTTACAGACAGAAGAACAGCAAGTGAGCATTTCTCAGAAGAAATAAGGACATTAAAAAAAAAAAAATTCCATTTACAATCCCTTTAACAAAAAAAGTTTAAATTTTTTTTTCTAAAACAATTCTTTTAAAAGGACGAAAAATTAGAAAATAATGAAAATCTGAAATTCAAAAATGTGAAAATGGCTGTTAGTGAATATAAGGAATACAAATTTATCTGAAGTTACGAATTATCCGGCATTTATTATTTAAATTCATAACTGTGGATAAATTCGTATTCGTTACGTTCACTAACAGCCAAATTTGAAAGGAAATTCCAATACCCATAATTTAATAGTTTATGACTGATATTAGAGATTGTATTATTATTATTTATTAATGAATAATAAAAATGATAAAAAAAACTATAATAATGATTAATAAACCTAATATTTTAGATATAATATAAATTATTCAAATGTTTTTTGTTCATTCAGAATTTCGAATTTTCTGATTTTGTTTATTTCTGATTTTCAAATTTTCAAATTTTTGTTCTTATTTTCTGATTTTGCGTTCCTTTAAAGATTTTCATTTCTTTTTTCTGTTTTACGTTCTTCCTGAATTGGCAATTTTCTAATTATTATGAACTATCAAAATAATGAATCTGTAATCATTATTTCGATTATATTTCGACACGTAGTAACTTTGCAGAAGTTCATCCATCAAAAAACATAAATGTATAACAGAACCTGCATGCCATACATCTTTCCCCAGAGAATGCGGTCCTGCTGAAACTCTTTTGCACTGTTGTCTTTTTTATTTTATTTTTTTTGTTTGTTTTAAGGAAAAACTCCAAGCTGTATAAAAATCAGCATGTTAATTTAAAATGTGACATCTAAACAAATGGATCGAATAAAACAAAAAAAAATGTCTAAGGGCTCTTTCACACATGCGGACCATATGTCCGCTTTTTCATCCATCCGTTTACGGATGAAAAAGGGACATACATTGATCCCTATGAGATTGCGGGTGTCAGCGGATGAACATCCGGTTCCGCAATCCTCCAATTCTGCAGATGGAGAAAAACCCTGGGGCAGATTCACATAGAATCCGCGGCAGCGTAGTGTAACCCATTTACACTACGCCGCCACAACTTACTGGAGCAACTGCCGTATTCTCCAAGCACTTGCTCCGTAATTTGCGGCGACGTAGTGTTAATGGCCCAGCGTATGGCCACGTAATTCAAAGGGGGCGGCTTGTATTTAAATTAAGCGCGCCCCCGCGCCGATCGAACTGCGCATGCGCCGGCCGTAAAAATAGCCCAGTGCGCATGCTCCAGCTGACGACGGAAAACGTCAATGAAGCCGACGTGAGCGTCATTGACGTAAAGTCCTATTCGCGAATGACTTAGTAAAACAGCGTAAACGCCGGGAAAAGACGACGCTGACCCGACGCCATACTTAACATGGCATACGGCGGACTGACGTAAGGTTACCCCTCATATAGCAGGGGTAACCTTATGCTTACGGAAACAACGTAAATGACGACGAGGCGGCGCAAAATCGTTTGGGAATCGGCGTATCAGGCTCATTTGCATAGTCAAATGAGAAATCAACGTAAACGCCACCTAGCGGCCAGCGTAGAATTACATCTAAGATCCGACGGTGTAAGTGACTTACACCTGTCGGATCTACGCCGTATCTATGCGTAAATGATTCTAGGAATCAGACGCATAGATACCCGGGGCCAAAAACAGAGATACGACAGTGTATCTTGAGATACACCGTCGTATCTCTTTTGAGAATCTGGCCCCCTATTTTTCCATCAGTCTGTGGATCGGATCGGGTGAATGCGGACAGATGGTCCGTGTTCATCCGATCCCCCCATAGGGGAGAGCGGAGATCTGACAGAGTGGTCCCTGCACAGTGTGCGGGGACCGCCCTGTCATCTGCCGGCTCAGCGGGGATCAACGGAGCAATCCCCGCTGAGAAAGCGGAGGTTCACAGGGCGGATCATCACGGATCCGTTCCATGTGAAAGAGCCCTAATACTGTGACTTCCACATTACTGCATCTGTAATGTCAGTGCTAGGCCCCTTTCACACGGGGCTGATCAGTAATGATCCGCCCTGTGAACCTCCGCTTGCTCAGCGGGGATCACTCCGTTGATCCCCGCTGAGCCGGCGGATGACAGAGCGGTCCCTGCACACTGTGCAGGGACCGCCCTGTCTTTTTTTCCGCTCTCCCCTATGGGGGGATCGGATGAACACGGACCGTCTGTCCGTGTTCACCCGATCCGATCCGCCAGACGGATGAAAAAGTAGGTTTTTCCTCCGTCACACTTTGGCGGATCACCGCTGACATCCGTGGCTCCATAGAGGATCACGGATCGCCCATTCAGGTCCGCCTAAAAAACTTGGAGGCGGACCTGAATGGGCCACCCGTGTGAAAGAGCCCTTAGAGTTTTCTCAAGTGTTCTGCAGCAGTTGCTACAGCCAAAATACAAGTGTTAGTGATTGCAGATTGCCATTTGCCTTGTTATCTATTTTAGCTGCAACTCATCAATACAATAACTAACTTTTCTGGACTTGGCGTTCCTTCAACTTGGTTACCAACTTCCTGACCCAACCCACAGGGATTCCCAGTGATTACCTGCAGGTTTAGCTGCCTGCACGCTGGTTCTGACAGTGGAGGGGCACTCACCTGGCTGCCAATGTGGTTGTGGGAAAAAGAGGGGCCAGCACCTGTTTTTAAGCATGATGAGTACATAAGCACTTCACTACAGTTGTTTTTCAATTCAAGAAGTGTGACCCTTCTTCTTACACCACTCATACTATTCCTAACAATAAGCTTGGGGGAAGAGGAATCATTGGTTTTAGTGACACAAGTGTTTCTGCTTTAATATACATTAATGGTTAAGCACTCAAGTCACTTGTGTTTGATTTCCTAATCCCCCATATGGAAATGAATAGCTAGGAAAGAGTAATTACATCTCTCGGCCTATGGCTGCATATAGTTTGGCAGCAGCATTTGTGATTCAACAACAAGAATATTAAGACACAATCATGCTTAACATATGCTTTGACTTTACCAACTATGCATTTTAATCCTAAAAAAAAAAACACACACGTTTCTCTGGTCACACATGTCAGTTGTAGTTTACTTTGAAAGAAGTTTTTATTATTTTACAAATGCTGATTGCATTGCCTGTATTTACTAACACACCCTTAAATATATTTTTTTTATAATGCAAGCATTCAAAATTCATGTACCCGCATTTGAGTTGGTATGATTCTTTTGCAGACTACTGTACAGTAATCTCAAAAATATTCCAATTGCACACCTTCCAGGAAAATGGCCAAGTAAAAGGGTGCTGATTGGAGGGGAGGGAAGGGGGAGGAGGTGATTGGGATGGGTGGGTTCTATTTTTCACAGGATTTCATTGGTGACAGTTTCCTATATATATTTGTCTGCTGTATTGTGTTTGTATCTTTTGCCTGACGAAGAGGTCCTGCGCGACCTCGAAACATTGCTTTTTTGGATCGCTAATATGCATTAAATTTTAGGACGTTTTTTAAATGATCCTTGGTGTGCTGGCGGAATATGTGTATATCTACTGTACAGTAATGTCTAGAGAGGTGGAGGGAAAAGGGTCACAAGGAGCAAATCAGGCGCATTGAAGTTCAAAGAGCATGCTGATAGAAAGAGAGGGCAGAGTGCTGCTTTTCCGTTCACTTCTGAATCACAGGCTGCTAGACTAGAGTTCAGCTTTAAAGTGAACCCGTGAGTTGCAAATCTTGCTTTAAAGTAACAAGCAGAGCAATGCAGAAGTTTTTACTCACTTGGCCATCAATGGAAAAAGCTGTGTGTAAACTCAATTTTATTTCGATCTTACAAAGGGCTTAGGACTCCACTACACACACTGCATGCTTGAGCGCCTAATCATCAAGAACCCATGCCGTTATGGGGATGAGGGGGCTACTCACATACTTCCTCATACCTTGTAGCACTGGGTATGTCACTTCACTTCCCTGGTAGTGAGCAACACAGTGGAACATAATAGGGGGAAATGATAAAAAGATTTACACAGCAATTCATCCTGTGAAAGTGCATGTACATTCAATTGCTCCATTGGACCCATAGTTTTTCCATTACTACTCTATATCTCTAATATGCTTTTCTTTTCCTTTATCTCTTTACATGTAATGCAGATATGATACATGATTGCAGCTCTATCCCCCTGTAGGACCAGCTGATTAGGAACCATACAAAACCATGGACTTTGAATGCTCTTTTTCCTCCTCCATCTGGGGGGCTAATTCTAGTCTGAGCGGGTCTGTGAGTCCACGTGCGAGTGACAAAGCGGGCGGGTGACAGCGTGGGCTGCCGGGTGCCTCGGTATGTGGGCGGGCGGCTCGGCAGCGAGTGAGAGTCAGAGAGTGGGTGGTCAGCCGGTCGGCTCGGTGGGTGAGCGGGCGCCTGGCCAATCAACAAGCCAGCGGCCAGGGGAGCAGAGAGATAACATCATCTCTCACCGCCTGTGCCCACCCTGTAGTAACTTTCGCCCTTACTGTGCAGGCAGCAGAGAGATTACATCATCTCTCTGCTGCCTGACTCTGACAAGAAAAACACCACCTTGGCAAGTGACAATCTGCAAGGTGTGGCAGGTGAGGTGGCAAGTGACAATCTGCATCTGGTGGCAGGCAAGTGGCATTCCGCAACTTGTGGCAGGTGACGTGGCAAGTGACAATCCACAACATGTGGCAAGTGACAATCCGCAACATGTGGCAAGTGACAATCCGCAACATGTGGCAGGTGATGTGGCAAGTGACAATCCGCAATATAAGGCAGGTGACGTGGCAAGTGACAATCCGCAACTTGTGCAGGTGATGTGGCAAGTGACAATCCGCAACATGTGGCAGGTGATGTGGCAGGTGACGATCTTCAACTTGTGGCAGGTGACATGGCAAGTGACAATCTGCATCTGGTGGCAGGCAAGTGACATTACGCAACTTGTTGCAAGTGACAATCCGCAACATGTGGCAGGTGATGTGGCAAGTGACAATCTGAAACTTGTGGCAGGTGACTTGGCAAGTGACAATCTACATCTGGTGGCAGGCAACTGAAATTCCGCAACTTGTGACAAGTGACAATCCGCAACATGTGGCAGGTGATGTGACTATTCGCAACTTGTGGCAGGTGACGTGGCAAGTGACAATCCACAACATGTGGCAGGTGACATGGCAAGTGACAATCCGCAAGATGTGGCAGGTGACGTGGCAAGTGCCAATCCGCAACGCGTAGCAAGTGACCATCCGCAACGTGTGGCAAGTGATGTGACTATTCGCAACTTGTGGCAGGTGACGTGGCAAGTGACAATCCACAACATGTGGCAGGTGACATGGCAAGTGACAATCCGCAAGATGTGGCAGGTGATGTGGCAAGTGACAATCCGCAACGCTTAGCAAGTGACCATCTGCAACGTGTGGCAAGTGACAATCCGCAACACGTGGCAGGTGACGTGGCAAGTGACAAGCTGCATCTGGTAGCAGGTGGCGTGGCAAGTGACACACTTCGGGCTCCCACTGATTCGGCATTATGGTGAGTTGAACCATTTCATTTTATATTACAATTTAATAATATAAATAATGTGCTTCAAACATCCTAACATAACATACCATAACAACCATGGTCCCATGATCATTAAAGCGCTAACACCAGTCATTTCCCTGCTAAATTGCCCCCCCAAAAAAAAATTCTGATAGTGCCCCCCCTAGACTAGACTCTGGATCCGCCTCTGTAGCTCTTAGCAATGTAACATAATTGGAAGTCCTACGGTACCTAATAAGGTTGATTAAACCTTACATCTCTAAGTAAAGGTCATAAGTTATCTGGATACTCCATAATTGGACTGCAAGGACTTCTTGTTGGTTTTATATTGCTAAACCGGGTATGTGTGAAATTATCTACATTGCTTACTTTGTAACTGTAAAACATTAATAAAACATTTAAGTGCGTGTACTCAGTCATCCGTGATCCAAATGTGAAACATCCCAAATAAAATACACATAAGGCCTCGTACAGACGAGGTGATCTCTGCTGGAAACGGTCCGCCGGACCGTTTCCTGCGGAGATTCCCCCTCCGGATTTTGATCCGATGGCTTGTACACACCATCTGATCAAAATCCCCGCGGAATACATCCGCGGTGACGTGTCGCGCCGCGACGATGACGCGGCGACGTGCGCGACGCTGGAAGGTAAGTACTTCCACGCATGCGTCAAATCATTACGACGCATGCGAGGGAGGGGAGCGGACGGATTGATCCGGTGAGTCTGTACAGACGACCGGATCAATCCACTGGACACGATTCAAGCGGATAGATTTCTTAGCATGCTAAGAAATTTCTATCCACTTGAAATCGATCGGCCGGACGAATCTCCGCGGATAAATATCCGCTAGGCCGTACAGTCGACCGGATTTGTCCGCTGGAACTGATCCGCAGATCAATCCCAGCAGATAGATCCGGTCGTGTGTACGAGGCCTAAGATCTGTGACTGAAATATTATATATCAAGAACATGAATAATATGTCCAATCTGTTCCACCTGATCCATAAGATGCTGACTCTTCATCAACTTCAAAACCAAATTATGCTCCAGAGTGCCCCTTTAAATGTGCCCACTCACTGGATTTAGTTGCCCTGGAGTCAGAGTGCGTTCCACAGAGTGTAAATTATGTCACCAGAAGTCCCACCTCAACTAATTTCATCATTGGTGTCTTCATGAAGCAGAACCAGCTTCCCTGTGTAAGAAAGCACTCAATAACCGTTCCCTTGGACATCACCCATCGGCTTCCATTGCTGGTCCATTGTTGGCACCCCCCCCATCTCCCCTGCAGTGGCAGCTCTTTAAGACACGAGAGGCAGAGCTGCTGGATCACATGATTGCATCGGAGCAGATTAAAAAAAGGTATGTACGCAGATCTTTTGTATACATGCTATCAGTGGCGGTGCGTCTATAGAGGGCGCCGGAGCGCCGCCCCCTCTGGCTCTCGCACCCCCACTGATTACAATAACATAGATTCATGCATTGTCCGCTGCCGCCGACTATTCAGATGGCCGGATGGTGAGCGCTGGCCACCTGAATAATGGCAGCTGGTTGGCTGTGTGGAAGTGCCTATCAGAGCCAGCGGCTCTGATAGGCTTTCCGAGTACAGCCCTCAGGCTGTATTCGGCTTCCGGAAACTTATCTAATGGACGTACGGAGGGTGCGTTCCTTGGATAAGACTGACAGGTGTCTCAGCCAATCAGGTTCACCGGTTCTGGTCCTGATTGGCTGAAGCGTCATCGAGGGCGGGAGAAGACACCGAGGGACGTGGAAGGAGGATGGCTGACCCCCAGAAAGGTAAGTGCCGGGCGGGGGGAGGGGCATTTTACTGGGCACAGTGGCATCAATGGGCACAGTGGCGACAATGGGCACAGTGGCGACAATTAAAGGGCACAGTGGCATCAATTGGCACAGTGGCGACAATTAAAGGGCACAGTGGTGACAATTGGCATTGTGGCGACAGTTGATGGGCACAGTGGCTGCGTTTGATGGCATGGCACAGTGGCTGTGTTTGATGGCATGGCACAGTGGTGACAATTGATGGCACATTGGCTGCGTTTGATGGCATGGCACAGTGGTGACAATTGATGGCGCAGTGGCTGTGTTTAATGGCATGGCACAGTGGTGACAATTGATGGCACAGTGGCTGCGTTTGATGGCATAGCACAGTGACTGCGTTTGATGGCATGGCACAGTGGTGACAATTGATGGCACAGTGGCTGCGTTTGATGGCATGGCACAGTGGCTGCGTTTGATGGCATGGCACAGTGGTGACAATTGATGGCACAGTGGCTGCGTTTGATGGCATGGCACAGTGGCTGTGTTTAATGGCATGGCACAGTGGTGACAATTGATGGCACAGTGGCTGCATTTGATGGGCCCAGTGGCTGCATTTGATGGGCACAGTGGCTGCATTTAATGGGCACAGTGAGGCTGCAATTGTTTTATCGTTTGCCCCCCCCCCCCCCCAAAAAAAATTGAGCACAAGCCGCCACTGCATGCTATGCATAATAGATTGTTGCTCTATGTAGAAACTACCACGTCTAATTGTTTGAAGCAAGTAAGGAGAAGCAAAACCTTTCCCAAATCAGTCAAATCACGTCTCCAATAGCTCTAAAGCCCTGTACACACGACCGGTTTTCCCGGCAAGAAAACGGCTGGGGGAGCTTTTTGCCGTGAAAAACAGGCGTGTGTATGCTCCTTCCCCTGGAAAACTGCCAGGAATCCCAGCGGGAAAAAAAAAGAACCTGCTCTCTATATTCCCGCCGGGATTCCTGGCAATTTTTTCACACAAGATTTACTACATTTGCCATAGGAAAACACTGCGAGGCAGTGCAGAGGGAGCATAAGCCCTGTACACACGACCAGAATTCCCAGCCAAAGTTCTCCCCGCAGTTTTCCCTTCTGGATTCCCGGCGGACTTTATACCGCCGGAAATCCCGGCCGTGTGTACAGGGCTTGAATGTTTCTGGGCAGATCTGTAGAGAATTATGCAATTATTATTTCATAACAACCCTAGACCTAACAAAAGGCTATGGGCAAACACCACTAACTGAATCGGCCAAGGAGAAGACTGCCTTTTACACTCCTGAGGGCACGTTTCAGTAACGAGAAATTGTATAATAAGACATGATAGGTCTCTGTACTGGACATCCCTGCATGTATACATTTAGACCGTTTAAAAAGAAAAACATATTTACTGGTTTAATTTGTCAATCTCTTTGCTCATTCCCAGAAGCATGTTGGCAATCTCTTTGCCTCTGACAGTTGAATATTCACTACTGTATGGATGCCAGATAACCAAACTTTCGCTCAGTGCCTCTTCCATCTATAGACAAACTTAGGAGGAAGATTGTGAAGGGTCATTTGAGGACAGGCAGATGTCTCAACACCTGGCTTTGTCGCTAAAACTTCTGCCTCATTGACCAGTACCATTTCCTTTGTTTCCCCCTGGGCATTTAATTAGCAAACCTTGTCACTTATTTTTTTTCAAGTAGTAATGTTTTCAGCCCTATGTTGGTATTGAACAAAATAACAGAATACTAGAAAAAAATGTAAGGATAAAACTGAACATATACTAAAAAATGCAGCTCAGTTTATTTTTGAGCAGGGCTAATGTGCAAGAATAATATTTGGGCCCTCCTCATTCTACTACTGCCCAAGTAGATAGATAGATAGATAGATAGATAGATAGATAGATAGATAGATAGATAGATAGATAGATAGATAGATACTGCCCTCTACTGTCAACTGCTAGTATCACACTGTGAAAAATTATGTACATGACTTCCTGACTCAAGGGGTGTAGTTTAAAGATCCTGGAAGGAGGAAGTGAAGAGAGAGAAGGTCCCAGCCACATGTCCTGTCCATGCTACTTATACCCGATCGGAAGAAACGATTATTGGCAAAAACTAGAACTGCACTCCAGACTGGTTGGGGTAATGGCTGCAGGGTCTCCTCATCCCAGAGATTTTGTCTTCTGGTCTCTGGCACAAAGACAGACACTGCTTCCCTCTCATGGTCACTTGCAACATATGCCCCCTTCTCTTACATTGGAAGCCCCAGCTTTCAGATCCGACTGAGTGACATAGTAAGCTTGCATCTGTTAGGATATGTGCACCTTGATAAAGCAGATATATAAAAGCTGACAGTAAGGAGAAGGAGAATGCCCCTACAGGTGGAAAAGACCAATGTTTGTGAATTCTCTGTCTGTGGGTCAGAATCAGAGCAACTTGTAGACCAGACTTTGGAGCCTATCCTTGTGTAGAGGACAGTCCCCGGATTGAGGACACTGTCCCCGAACCAAGTCTGTCCCAGGGCTGGGCCGGTCAGTGCACAATTTATAAAAATAAATCTGAAATACACCCCCCCCCCCGCTCCTACTAGTTTAGGTGGGTGTATTTTTTTTTTTCATTCATTTGTGCCCCTTTCTGATGATCATGTGCTGGTGGGAGCGGAGGGAATATTTCTTCCGTTTTGGGTGCATGCTCATTCAGCTCTGCTCGCATGTTCTTCTGCCCTGGCTCAAGTCCTGGACAGCCATCTGCCTGCTTATCTCCTTGCCTTCCCTGGTGGAGTGATCTTCCTCCGCTCCCCACCCAGTAGTAGCCGGGGGCCCGGAGAGTAAGACTTGAAAGTCTGTGAGACGGGTGGCGATGGCGACAGGCAGAGAGTTGCTGATTGCCGCCATTACTAGTAAAAAAAAATATGTCCCCCGGATTTCATTTAAAAAATCTGGTCACACCCCAGCTTTGAACCGGGACTCCAGGACGGGAAACTCCTTGAACTACGTGAGGCAGGCTTTAGCCAAGTGTCACATTTTAGTGACAGGGGTAAATGGAAGACAGCTGCAGAGCTGATGGACCCCATGGGCCCATATAAATTGGACTACATGAGAGCACTTCAGCTCGGACACTTCCTGAGCAGCATGACACCCCCTGACGCCATACAGCAACCGCCCACGACCCTAGAGGAGATCTGTAACGGGACCGGGGTGATTCTGCACACCCTATCCCTGATGTATGCCATACTGAACACCCCCCCTGAGGGCAGCCCAATCCCATGCCTGCTTAAGTGGGAAAGGGACTTGAACTGTGTATTCACGACAAACAAGAGACAACGTATACTCGAACTTACTCATAAATCGTCCATATGCTCCAGAACCCAAGAAACGGGCTATAAAATACTTACGAGGTGGTACAGGACCCCAGCATTATTGAGCACTCTCTTCCCGGGAGCGTCGGACCTTTGCTGGCGCTGCCTGGAGGAGAAAGGTACCCTTGTACACATTTTTTGGTCCTGCGCACGGCTGCAGGACTTCTGGAGAGGAGTTCGGCAGGTAACCCAAAGGTTTACTGACCGAGTGATACCGGACGACCCGGCATTCTTCCTGCTGCACGCGACAGACACCCCAACCAAGATTTACAAAAAGTCGGTGGTACGCCATCTGATAGACGCGGCTAAGGCGTGCATCCCACTCAACTGGAAATCCCAACACCCACCGACCCTCTCCCTCTGGCTTAAAAAAGTAGACAGCATTAGTCGGCTAGAAGACCTTATCCTCACTAGCCAAGACAGACAGGAAACCTACAAAGACACCTGGCAGCTCTGGAACATTTTTAAATACTCCACTGAGGGCCAGTCCCTCCGAGGGGAGCGAACAGATGATGTAGCTGCAGCTGCACCCCAGCAGACACTGGCCACACCCCCCCCTCCCCCCCCCCCTCTGTGCCTCCCCTGATATTCTTCCTCTCCCTATCTCTGTACTATTATGTTTCTCTTATCTCTGCTTCTTTTCAGCTCTATAAATAAGAAATGGAAGGGAGGCCGGGCTGATGCGGCCTGGATTACCAGGAACGGATCCCCAGGGCGGAGTCATGCAGATCCCCCGTAGTTATAACCACATGCCACGGACACATGGGCACACAATGGTCTAAGTTCTCCACCCCCTATACTAACCTCTTCATGTGGAAATGAGATGACACACGGGGGGAAAATGGGCAAATATGACTCCGGGAAGGGCCCCGAAGAGGGCTCTGCTATGTTACATTGGGATGTATGTATTGTTTCGCCCTGCTGTACATGCTGTTAATTAATGATTCTGTATTGTGGGCCGTGAAGGCCGGTCTCTCCGTTATAAATAAAAAATTTCAAAAAAAAAAAAAAATCTGGTCACCTTAGTATATGGGACTACTTGCACCCTTCTTGGAAAGATTCTGGAAAACAATAAAAGTGAAATATTCCTTTAAATTTCGTACCCAGGGGGGGTGTAATGTATGCCTGTGAAATAGCGCATGTTTCCCGTACTTAGAACTGTCTCTGCACAAAGTGTAATTTCTGAAGGAAAAAAAGTCATTTAAAAATGGCTATAATGAAGTATCGGCTCTGGCAATTCAAAGAGAATTCATTCATAAGAAAAAAAAAAAAAGCGGGGGGTCCCCCCAAATTCAATTACCAGGTCCTTCAGGTCTGGAATGGATATTAAGGGGAACCCAGCCGTCAATTTAAAAAAAACGACGTGTGGTTCCCCCCAAATATCCATTCCAGACCCTTCAGGTCTGGTGTGGATTTTAAGGGGAACTCCACCCCCCAAAAAAAAAAATGGCGTGGAGTTCCGCCAAAAATCCACACCAGGCATACTTTACACCCCCCCCCCCAGGTACGAAATTTAAAGGAATATTTCACTTTTATTGCTTCACTTTATTAAATTCACTGCTCCTAAAAAAACGTCAGTTTTAAAAAATAAAAAATTGCATTGATACATGTCCCCTGGGGCAGGACCCCTGTCCCCAAACACTTTTTAGGACAATAACTTGCATATTAGCCTTTAAAATTAGCACTTTAGATTTCTCCCATAGATTTTTACAAGGTGTTCCACGACTTTTCGAATTTGCAGCGAACACCCCAAATTGTTCGTTGTTCGCCGAACAGGCGAACAGGCAATGTTCGAGTCGAACATGAGTTCGACTCGAACTTGAAGCTCATCCCTAGTGGTGGGGTCTTCTTTATTAGGCTAACTCATGCAGTGCAGCAGATACCACCCACCTGCACATGTCATCCACAGGTTATTTTACTATCTAGGCGCGTTAGAGAGGTGCCTCAAAAACAGAAAATGTATAGTGAATCAGTTTTATTTTTATAAAAAGTGCAATTATGCTTTAATTTTAGGTTTTCTTTTTTCTCTTTTCAATTTTCGTAACAGCTTGCCAATGAGCGAAATACATTCATTCGCTTCACGATTCGACCACTGAATGTTTTCAAATTTTACAGTCTGTTGCAAAAACAAACAGCGATACTGTTTACTCTAGATTATTTATCCCGTTATTTATTTTCTTTTTTGCCTGAACTTTCCCTCTGAGTCAACGTCTCCTTCTAGTCCATCATCATCTAAATATGTTCCGCTGATATAGACACCTACATTGGCATTTCACTGATCCAGGCTTTCTGAAAGATTTACATAGATCAAACAAGCCTGTAGGATGTGCCAAAATGTCTGGCATAGAGGGGAGTGTGCTGGGGAAGGTGTGGGAGATATGAGCTATGGGGGGGATGGGAGGTGTCAGTATGAGGGTGACTGATGTATGGAGTGCAATCTTACAACACCATCCTTTCCTTAAATCAATCTGTTGTCAAAGAACACATAAGTATTCTTTGAATGATTGTCTGGTATAAAGAAGACGATTAGACAAGAAACTGAACTTTAATCCTTAAACCTAAATTCCAGGCAACTATTGAAGTAACTCCAGGCAGATATAAAAGACACAGAATATATCAGTCCTTTATTCATTAAAGGGGTTGTAAAGGTTTGTTTTTTATTTTCTAAATAGGTTCCTTTAAGCTAGTGCATTGTTGGTTCACTTACCTTTTCCTTCGATTTCCCTTATAAATGTTTTTTTTCTTTGTTTGAATTTCTCATTTCCTGTTTCTCCTCAGTATGCCCCCATCATCCGAGCCGTTCTGGCTGGGGGTTAGTCAGCGTGCTCCCCGCAGGGATGCAGTCCCAAGGGAGGGGGCGAGTGCACTGACTAACCCCCATCCAGAACGGCTCGGATGATGGGGGCAAGCTTACTGAGGAGAAACAGGAAGTGAGAAAGTCAGACAAAGAAAAAAAACATTTAGAAGGGAAATCGAATGGAAAAGGTAAGTGAAAAAACAATGCACTAGCTTAAAGGAACCTATTTAGAAGATAAAAAAACAAACCTTTACAACCCCTTTAACTAGTTAAGGACCGAAAGGATTTGCCCCCCCCTAATGACGAGGGCATTTTTTGTGATATGGCACTGCGTCACTTTAGCAATTGCGCGGTCGTTCGACGATGTACCCAAACCAGATGTATGTTCCTTTTTCCCACAAAAAGAGCTTTCTTTTGGTGGTATTTGATCACCTCTGCGTTTCTTTTAAAAAAAAAGAGCAAAAACTTTGAATAAAAAAACATTGTTTTTTTACTTTTTGCTATAATAAATATCCTGAAAAATGTTTTTAAAAAACACATTTCTTCATCAGTTTAGACCAATATGTATTTTTCTACATATTTCTAGTAAAAAAAAACACAATAAGCGTATATTGATTGGTTTGCACAAAAAATGTATAGCGTCTAAAAAATAGGAGATAGATTTATGGCATTTTTATTATAATTTTGAGATTTTTAGCGGTACTGCGACATTGCCGCGGACAGATCGAACACCTTTGACACCTATAAAAATGCACTGATTACTGTGTAAATGTCAGTGGCAGGGAAGTGGTTAACACTAGGGGGTGATCAAGGGGTTACATGTGTTCTCTAGGTGTGTTTCTAACTGTGAGGACAGACCAGAGGAGGAGCCAGATTTGTGTTCCTACTTCGTAGAAACAGACGATCTGGCTCCCCTCCTCTGTCCGAACAGGGATTTGTGTTTTTACACACACAAATCCCCATTCTAGCTCTCGTGCCCACGATCGCAGGCGGCCAGCGGTGATTACATCTGCCAGCCACAAGCTTTGGATCCCCCGCTATACAGCGGATGCACGCACGCGCCTCCTATGGCTCTTAAAGGATCCGCCTTTCAGATACAGCGATTCGCAGGAACGTGCCACTTTGCCAACTTGTATTGACATGAGCCAGTCAGGAAGTGGTTAAATGGACTGTGTTTTTCTGTAAAACTGAAAACGTGCTAAAAAATGCATAGGTGTGAACCAGGCCTAAAGGTCTGAGGGATAAGGACCCCTGCTGTTTATTTGGAAAAAAATCAATAGCATTGCATAGAACAACTCAAACAAGTGGTTAAATGCAATCAGCCTAGACACAGATGGTTTGCAACCATGGCTAAATTTGATTATAGATAGAGAGATTGTATGTAACAGGATAACGTTTTTATGTTGTGGCAGCAATGCTGTTCTCTATTAAATGTGCAAAGGGTTTATGCCCACTTAACAGTTTGTGTTTGAAATTGCTGTAAAAGTGTGTTTTCAGGCTTTGGAAAATATATTGAAGGTGGTTTCCTGCATATAATTATACCATTATTAAGGCTAAATGAAATAAAATTAATAAACTTTTTTAGGCCTTATGCACTCTGGTTATTTAGCCCCTGTGCCACAGTTCACAGCACTTTTGTGCAAGCAGAGCTGGATGGTGGGCCAAGTGATACTACCGTGTTTCCCCGAAAATAAGCCCGGGTCTTATATTAATTTGGGCAACCAAAAAGACACTAGGGCTTATTTTCGGGGTAGGTCTTATCATGCCGGGGGCTGTCTTCTCTCCCTTCTGCCTGTCAGAAATCCGCTGTGGAACTGTGTAAAAAAGCTTGTAAATTCCTAAAATTCACAGCACCACATATTGCAAAATGTGTATGTCTGCAATTCAATTGTGCCACATACCTTCTTCAAGTGCTGGGTGCATCTGTAACCCCCTGGAGCTCTCTTTCCCTCTTTGAGCACTGCTGACAGCATGCAGAAGAGCAGAGCAGCATGACATCAGCTGAACCCTGCTCGGCGCTTCCATGGCCCACGGAGGACTCTAAGGAATGCAGAGGGAGGGGGGCCCATATTCCCCCTGACAGCTTGCAGATGAGCAGAGAGCAGAGCAGCGTGACATCAGCTGAGCGCCGCTCGCTCAGCGCTTCCATGGCCCGCCGGAGGTCTCTTCCCTGCTCTAAGGAATGCAGAGGGAGGGGGGCCCAAATTCCCCACTGACAGCTTGCAGAGAGCAGAGCAGCGTGACATCAGCTGAGCGCCGCTCGCTCAGCGCTTCCATGGCCGGCCGGAGGTCTCTTCCCGGCTCTAAGGAATGCAGAGGGAGGGGGGCCCAAATTCCCCAGTGACAGCTTGCAGAGAGCAGAGCAGCGTGACATCAGCTGAGCGCCGCTCGCTCGGCGCTTCCATGGCCCGCCGGAGGTCTCTTCCCGGGTCTAAAGAATACAGAGGGAGGGGGGCCCGAGATCCCCCCTGACAGCTGAGAGGAGAAGAGGAGAGCCGCGTAAGATCAGCTGAGAGGAGCGGGAGGTCAGCGCTATACCGAAGGTATTTGGCACAACAAGATCATATAAACAAACACACACACACAGTCTACACTATATAACACTGTAGTATAACACTAGTATTTCACCAGCACTTTAAACTAGGTCTTACTTTCGGGGTAGGGCTTATATTGCATGTTTTTCTGAAAATCGGGGTAGGTCTTATTTTCGGGGTAGGTCTTATTTTCGGGGAAACACGGTAACATGTAGGGCTCAGACATCCCAACTTGCAGAAGATAATTTCAGGGAGGTGCAAAATTCATTTCAATTTGGTGGCGCTCCGCAAACGCCCTCCCCCGGAGGGTAAAATGTGGACGTGGCTTAAATTGTGCTACATATTGGGCGTGGTGTGTATGTGCAGAATGCAGAGTGTGGATGGTGTCAGTAGGGCAGTGGACAATGCCAGCAGAGCAATGGCAAGTCTCATATTTTTTTTTATTTTTTTACAATTGTTTTTATTTATTTTTACAATTGCTTTTTTGTATTTCTTGTTTTTCCACAATGACAAATTATTGTGGGCGGAGGTTTTTTTTGTTTATTTTTATTCTTAATCATATCATTTTTTTTAATATTTGTTTTCACAGTGCTTCTGTGGAAGTGGTTAGGGGGTATGTGGCAGTGGATGGTGTCAGTAGGGCAGTGGATGGTGTCAGTATTGTTTTTTTTTTACAATTTCATTTGTTTTTACAGTTTTTCACAATGCTTTTTGGGGGGAGTGGTATCAGTCATTTTTTTTTTTTTACAATTTAATATTTTATAATTTTTTTACAATTAAATGTTGTAATATATACTTCTACATCTCCCCTTTGAGACGGAGAAAGGTAGTAAAGACACAGATTCCCTAGTCCCTTTCTCAGCACTGAAGATAAATGGACAGGAAACACAGTCTCCTGTCCATTCATAAACAGAAGCAGAGTAAACACAGTTTACTCTGCCCAGTTATCACAGGACACAGGAGCAATAGCTCACTGGGTCCAATTCCTAACAGGAAGGAGCCTGCTAAATTACATATCTACTGCACCTGGCAGGAGAGAAGAGGAGGGACCTGGCTGCGGGGGAATAAGGGGGGGCAGAGGAGAAGGACAGTGGAGTGGAGGAGGAGGGAGGGGGCAGGGAAGGACAGCGGGCCAGAGGAGAACGGAGGAGGGGGTGGAGAAGGACAGCAGGCGGAGGAGAACAGAGGAGGGTGGAGAAGGATAGCAGGTGGAGGAAAACGGAAGGGGAGAGGAGAAGAACAGTGGGCCGGAGGAGAACGATGGGGGGCGGAGAAGGACAGTAGGCAGAGGAGAATGGAGGGGGCCGAGAAGGACAGCGGGCCGTAGGAGAACGGAGGGGGGGCGGAGAAGGACAGCTGGCCACAGGAGAACGGAGGGGGGGCTGAGAAGGACAGGGGGCCAGAGGAGAATAAAGGGGGACACTTGGATGATATGCCACTGCCGCCCAGAATCTGCCCTGCAGCCGGGGGAGATCGCAGGGCACTCGCGGGTGTCCAGGAGCCCGTTACCAAATGCGGAAGACACACATATGAATTACACCGATTCTGAGGCTAATTTAATGCAGATAAGGCACCAAGTGAGTTTTAACCCTACTCTCGCACCTCGTGGGAGACTTGGGATGTCTGAGGGCTGTATGTGCCAAGGAACAAATGCCCACAAAAGAAGAAATTTGGCCATTTTTCCCAGTGCGCAAATGACTGTAAACGTTAGTCCCATTCATTACAGTTTCCAGCGGCTGCATTTTCAACCTTTCATAGACTTTTACAGGTTGCTGGCAGTATGGCCTAGAATAGATAATAAACCTGTGCCTTCAGGCTGCACATAAACACCGGAATCTAAGGTACAGTGGGTAAACATGCAAAACAAAACCAAAGAAATTTCAAGCTCAACTTACTGACCAGCCTGCAACCATACAGATTATTCTGTTTAACACTATGTATTAAAAACAGGGGTTTCCTTTTGCGCACATTTGCAAATACATGTGTAAGCTGCAGAGCCCCGTCAAGGTACCCCCGTATGTTCTGTAGTCCTAACTCTAAATCTGAGAGTCTCCACAGTGGAAGCACATGCATTATAATGGATAGGCAAAGGATAGGTGAGCCTGGAGTGGCCATTTGTTTGTACAGTGGATAAACATACCGTGTTCATGAAGACTAGGGATGAGCTCCGGCGTGTTTACACACTCCACGTGCAGAGCCCGCCAGGAAGTCGGCACGGCGCTGCGCTAATCACAGTCAGGGAGACATTTCCCGATGCACGGCTGCAGAGGTCAGAAAATATCTCCCTGCCTGTGATTAGCGCAGCGCCGTGCCAACTTCCTGGCGGACTCTGCACATGGCGTGTGCAAACACGCCGGAGTTCATCCCTAATGAAGACTGAAGCTGAACTTCAGGAAGATATAAAAGATACTAATTAATACAGCTCACTAATTGTTGGAACATCATTAAAGCAAGAAATCAGTGTAAATACCAATATTTGACATGGTAATAGCCTCTTTTAATGCCTGTAATGCAGAGCTTGGAGAAGGGGTGGTTCAGTGCAATAAGCATGCTAACAGGAAGAGAGAGGAGGGTGACAGAGAGATCAACTCATTGGTGTGCTGCTTCTTTTTTCACTGTCCAGTCACAATGTGGGGGAGGGGAGAGGACCCATAAGTGAAAGTAAAACTGCACCAGAAAACAGTGTTCCCTTCCCTACCAGACTGTGCTGTGCTGTGGGGCAGAGCTGCTTGTGTCCAGGGCTGGACTGGGACCGAAATTTGGCCCTGGACTTTATCCAGACTGGCCCACTTTGACAGATCTCTCCCATGGCGGCCGGACAACTCGCGCAACCCCCCCCCCCGGACCACCCAAGCCCCCTCTCCCCCTTCACTAGCCACTAGCTGTTCTACTTTATTAGAGTTGAACGGCTGGTACTGGTACTCTTATAGGCAGTACCAGTGGGGAAGCTAGACTTTTTTTCACCCGGGGCAAAGAATCAGTTCGGTGCCCCCCCTTATGGGACAAGATTAGGCAGAAGGGAGAAACTCCCAGGCCATAGCTGTTGGGTCAGCTGTCTGTCCCCTCCCCCATGCTCCTCTGTTGTCCCCCCTGCTATTTTGGTCCTCCCCTTGCTTCTTTGATCCCCCCAGGTGAACGCTGTGGGGAGGGAGAGGAGGTGAGTGCAGCTGGAAGGGAGAGACAGAGGAGCGGAGGGGGGCGGCGATCCACTGTCACTGAAGCCGGCCCACCGGGAAACTCCCTGTAGTCCCAATGGTCAGTCCATCCCTGCTTGTGTCTCTGGACAGGATGGACAGAAATAAACATCCTTTTGGCAGGTGAAACAGGCCTTGTGTATGTATTGTATTGGTGTATTTACATTGCTTTGAGTTTACATTTTACATGTTGGCAGTGTTTGATATGTAACCTCTGAGGAAATGTAATAAAGAGGTTATTATGAGACAGCCCCTTTGATGTACTAAATAAACTTTGTCAGTACCTTAACTTGTCTTTTTTGAATCCTCTTGCAATCCTCATATCAGCAGTGGAGCTGAAAGAGGGAGGGAGCCAATCAGCTTTATGCACATATGCTAAAAAGGAACATGCTGATAGGACAGAGCAGAGGGAAGTGCTTAAAAGTCACCTGCTGCTTCTTCATTGTCCATTCACAGGCTAGAGGCAGGGATGTGACCAAGGTGTGTCTTTTTATCTGCAGTAGTGAAAAGTCAAACATGGTGTATTATTCTATTACATTAGATGCTAATTGTGCTGAATTTTGTGCTCTTTGTAAATCACCTGAAGCTGATAAACGTAACAAGAGATATTTTCATATTTTCCACTCAAAACAAATCCATGTTTAACCATGATTAATGCAATGTTATTGTCTTGATTTTATTGATCTATTAACAATGATGAAAGAGTATTTATTCTCTTCTCTTCTACTTCCAACTAGTAATGCTATTTATGGCTTTCTGGAAAACATTTAATTTTTCTAGAAGCAAAATGCTCCCCAGATGGTATTTTTTCACAAATTAGCCCATGGTAGTTGTACAAAAAAATAATATGTTTACAGAAGAAGAAATAAAACAATGTGCTCTTTTTTAAAAGGCAGAAATGTCTTTGTTTTAAAGGGGATTACGATTTTAATTTGAAGTCCCTTATTTGCTTGTGGCTAGGGGTTGGGGACCCCCGTGTAGTAATACAAGAGAAGTTTTCACTTTTCCTGAAGACTGCACAAAATCAAGGAAATTAAATGGGTATCAAAAGGTATGAGGGAATCCCAGAGACAACATTTGAGGTAAAAACAAAAACAGTTTAAAGCAGAACTATACTGAGCTTCACAAACCAAAAATACTATTTAATTAATTTTCATAATTCAAAGCAAACTCCTCCATCCATCCATGTCTATGTGCTTTATTTTGCTGGGAAATCACTTTGAAAAACACCCCCTAGCGTTTCTGGCCATGGACATCTTGAGTAAGGGCAGATGATGCATGTACTGTAGCATTTACTTTCTGGAATCCATCCTTCTTGGCTCAGACATGCATGCAAGAGGGTGTGCTTAGCTGAGAAAGCCCTTTCTCCCATCCTGAAGCCTCCTGAGATGTACTGTATGACATAATTTGCCTAGGCATAGCAACTAGGAAGCAACTTAAGAAATGTAAAAAAAGGTTTAAAACATGTAAATATGATATTCTTTCCTATCTATTTACTAATGTTATCAGAATAAGGATTAAAAATAGTCAACGTTGATTTAGAGAGTGAAGTTCTGCTTTAATGACCGAGTAGAGACAAGAAATTTGTGATAAGAAGAGTCATGGCTTTTGGTTTCACAATCTCAACCCACATATATATATATATATACTGGCCATCAGGACTACCAAGAGTTTCCCGGTGGGCCGATGGCTCAGTGGGCCGGTCAGGTGCAGTCCTGGAACCGACAGTAAGTGATCGTGATTTCACTCCTGTCAGGAGGAGCAGCTTCCGTCACCTGTAAGAAAATAAATGGCTGCACATCCAGGAATTCCAATTGCCTTTTATTGTTCAAAGTGATAACACCAAAGACACCAACACAAGGTCACGTAGATGAGTTTTACACAAACATCTTGTGCTTAATCATTACAATGACTAAAATGACTGATCTTAAATAAAACGCCCCAATAACTGCAGGTGTTCTGGGGGCAGTGATAATCAGCAATAGTACACAGTCCAATCAATCACAAAAATTCAGCCCCAAAGAGCATCTCATTAGAGATTCAAATACAAAATCAAACTGAAGGTCCAAGTTCCCGTGCACATTGAGAAATCTCCCATATACACAAAGACCTGGACCAACAATAGAAACATTGTATATAAAATACATGAAAAACACCAGTAAATAATTTGGAAAAATGAATATAGATACATATAGTGTAAAGAGAAAGAAGGATAAAAACCATAGTGGATATAAAAACATTTGTCTAATATAAGCATGTACAGTATGTGCATGCAGGTGCACACACATGAATGCACCCACATGCACATACAAGAGACATACATGTAAAATAATTTATTCCTCCATGAAAAAGACTACTCCAACACTATGAATGCATAAACAAATGCACCCATGTATACAGTACATCATAGAAGAACTACCTCCATTTGGACGCCTGTAAGGACGCATGTGTTCTAATACGATTGTAAATATTGTATGGTAATTTGATACAGACCCTATATACAAGTACCATACATGCGATAATGTCCACTTTGGTCCAATGCGTCCACACAAAAGTACACAGAGATAGTAGGAAATACTTAAGGCTAAAGCTGCTGTCACCTGCTGGAGAGAGGATTAGGCTTTCTGCTCCCTCCAGCTTGCCAAGGGGAGTTAGACAGCCAGCAGACTTTCCTTCCTCTCTCCCCTTATCACTTATCACATGACTGGAGAGAGGAAAAAGAGAAGCTGCCTTCAGAACTGTGAGTACACGAGGGAGGGGGAGGAGAGGGAGGACACTCTGATGTAAGGGGCTGTTGATGGGACACTCTGTCTGATGTAAGGGGCTGTTGATGGGACACTCTGACGTAAGGGGCTGTTCATGGGACACTCTGATGTAAGGGGCTGCTGATGGGACACTCTTATGTAAGGGGGCCGCTGATGAGGTCACTCAAAAATTAAGTGGGCCAGTCTGGATGAAGTCCAGGGCCACATTTTTGTCCCAGTCCAGCTGTGTGTATATATATATAATATTATATATTGAGGCTGTCCATCAAAGTGATGGACCAATAGCAAGGAATGGGGACCAGGAGGATGTTGAAGAAGGGAACCAAAACAATAACTGAGATAAGATGAAATTCCAGTGACAACATTGGAAGTGAAAGCCAGCCTAGTGATCCAGTAAAGACAAGAAACATGATAAGAGGGACATGACTTGACAACTGATCATGTCACTTTAGTGGTTCTAAAGGCTTAACGTATGTGTCCATCCTCTTGCGTCACTCTATTGGCAGTGAGGCTGTCCATCAAAATGATGGACCAATAGTGGGGTAAAGTAACTTAACCAGTAGGAAGACTGAGGAACAAGCTGTTCACAGGACAAGAGACAAAGGAGGTAAAGGGAAAAGATTTAATCAAAATTGGCATAGGCGACTGGAAGGTCAAAGCAGTTTGTTATTATGCCATCCCATTGATGGACCTCATGGAACTGTTGGTAAGCAGATAATATCAAGTTTGAATAAAGCAATGTATGCCTCTTCTCCATATCATGTAAGAAATACCAGGAACAGATGTTGTTGAGGTACATTGGTTCTCCTTATCAAGGTGACACACTTTAAACACCATCATAAAGTCCCTCAGTAGGATACTAGTATTAGATAAAAAGGTTGTTTTTGGCCTCCCTGTAAATAGGGAGAGCATAGAAAGAGATGGCTTTTTAGCCAATCCCTGGTCAGAAAAGTGGGTGATCAGGGTGGGGCTGAAAGGGGTATAAATAGGCTGGGGCCTGAAACAGCTTCTTCCTATTCCTGGGGAAGTAAAACCCAGCCTAAGGGCTGTGACATCCCTGGAAGATGACCTGCAGCTACAAAGAATTTATTTGGGGTCCCAGCTCCTGCTTGGGCTGGGGGACCTCCGGAATAGCCTCCTGAAAGCATGCAGGAAGCTCATCTGAGGATCCAGGACACAGACAACATGTACAGAAGCTCACAGATTCTACAGGTGGCAACACAATATACAGTACCTGCCATGTGGATTCCAGAGACTTTGTATTTGCCCTCTTTGGGAGAGCTTATAGCAGTACATCCAGGATTGTACTCTTGTTTAGGAGTTCCTGTTTGGAATCTAGTTACTCTTCACATTCAAGAGCAGATCAGATTTTGAGTCCTCCATTACCATTTTGTTCGATTTTTTTGAGTCTTACTTGGCTCATCCTCCCCCTATCCCAGTTCTTTCAGCAAAATAAACTACAAAATGACATGCACAGCCTGTTTTCTGAGTGACTGTACTACTGTGTGCCTAACAGGGAGTGGAACATAGGACAAAACAATCATACCAGTTCTGGGTCTGTGCTACAAATACATAAAGCAACCAAATTCGAAAGCCAAAAACAAGAACCAGCCTAATCTATACAGAGCAAGACCAGATGACTTAAATGTCTTAACCTTTGCTCCCTTGCAGACATGTGCAATTTGTTTAGTTCCGAATTAGTTTTTTAACAAATTAAATATCCAAAATTAACGAAAACCTGTTTAACAAACTTTTCAGAATATTCGTAACTTAGAAAATTCGTAAATTAAAAAAAAATTGTAAATTCGAAAAAAAATTTAAATTTTAAAATTCAAACACCAGAAAATTCAAACATCTGAAAAAATAACGAATGACGCATTTAAACAAATGGAACAGAATGAATTATTAATAATAATAATAATAATCATAAAAAGTTTTATTATTATTATTTATTATTATTAATTTGTTCTGTTCCATCTGTTTAGATGCGGCATTCGCTATTTCAGATAATACATAACTTCGGATAAATTCGTATTCGTTACATTAACTAACCACCAAATTTGAAAGGAAATTCCAATACCTATAATTAAATAGTTAGGGTATTATTAGTTAGTTATTATTTCAGATTTTCAAATTTTCGGTTTTTTGGATTTTTTTATTTTTAATTTATGATTTTTTTTATTCACAAATTAAGGATTTTTTTTAATTTACAATTTCTTTATTTCTTTATTTTTTAATTTACGAATTGCGCTCATAACGTATGAACCGAAAAAGAAGAAAAAAAAAGAAAACTATTTTTTTTTCGGCAATGCACATGTCTACTCCCCTGCTACTTTGTTCACCTCCCTTAAGCAAAGGGAAGTACCTGTTTTTTCAGGGTATGGGGGAGTATATGACTCTCTACTTTCTACTCTCGATGCAGTGATGCGTGCCTGAAAAATGTCCAATCACCAGGCACATCACTGTCATGTGGGGGTGGGAAGAAAGCCCTTAGATCTGTGTAAGCTCTGACCAGAGCAACTTAGAAAATACAGTATTTATAGTATGTCTTCTTCTACTTGTCAGAGCTGAGCTCAGCCCTCCCTTTTCAGAGCTCAGGCTGTTCAGCTGTCGGTTAATTGCCAGCACTCATTTTTCCACAGTGACTCACCTGGTGATCATATCCTGCTCAATAACAAGCCCTGCTGGCTATTTAAACTGCCTGGATTAGATTTTCTGTGCCTTTGCCTTGTTCAACATATCTAGAGACTCTCTGCTGGTTTCCAGTTGAAGACTTTCCTGGCTGACGTCCCTTCTGGTTTCTGATCCTGTCTGCTGCTCTGAGTACGCTGATCTCTGGCTCCCTGAATTCCTGGCTTGTTCTGACTACCCGATTTGGTTACCGAACCCTGGCTATGTTTTGACTATGTTTACTATTTGTACCATTTTACCCCTATATTAAATAGTGTGATTTTTACCACATGTTCTGCCTCTGCCTGATTCATGGTTCCTGACACTCCTCTTCCCATTTCTTTGTCTTCCCTCCTGTGGGAGAATGGAGCGTTATGGGCACAAAGACAGCATGCCTATAAGTAGCAGTGTGGGAGGGACAGTATTTAAGTGAACCACTTGCTTCATCCTGCATTCTTAAAGCAAGGTTCACTTTAAGTTAAAATGTATTTTATAATAAGCGTTCTATATGTCTCCAAAAAAAAAGCAAAGTTCACATGGGGACTTCCTGACACCAATCTAAAATGCTTAGAGTTATTTAACATTTTTATAAGAACTCAGTATGCGACATTGAAACACAATGCCCTTTTATCTGTCTCTTTACATCCTCTCCAAGTTCTCCTTGATGATTATCCTCACCATTCATACATAAAATATCTGCATTAATTACAGCAATCGAATACATTTTTTTCCAGTACATAAATCTGTCTGCTGGCCAGTAGTCTTCGCCTGCATTAGTCATGGTGCCATTTCTGATCTATTATCCTCATAGTTATTGCTTCCTTTGTGTTGTATTGTAAGGCATTACAGATCAACACATTGCCTTTTCTTCACTTGATGCAACTGCCTACAACATTTCAGATGGGGCTTAATACAATATCTACACTGATTCTTACACTGCTGCTTATGAACAGATTTCCGGTAATAAATACCTGAACACATGCAGCCTTTTTTTACCTTTGACGAAAATATGTACTGTTTTTTTGCTTTGCTGCTAATTTTTTTTTTTTTCAGATAAAATATGAATGGCATGTCTCTTGGTGTACTCTATCAGAAAAGAGAACACAACGGCAACATCTACTGCACATAGTACTACAATTCAGTGGCAAAGCAAGACATTCTTTCACCCGGGGCAAAGACTCAGTTCGGCGCACCTCCCCCCTTCTGAAAAAAGTGGTGTCAGTAGGGTAGAGGTTGGTGTCAGTAGGGTGGTGGACATGGTCAGTAGTTTTTAATTTTTATTATTTTATTTGTTTATTACTTTGTACAAAACATTAAACATCTACTGACTGAATGCATTGTTTACTGAGAACTTAAATTCTAGTGTAAAAAAAAAAAAACACATGAGAAAAAAAGCAGGCCATTGGCATTCCAGATTTACAATAGGAAATGCACAGGGAACATTCAGGTTGCCTAAAATAGAGTATGAAAAAAAGTATGAAAAAAACTCAACTCATTGCTACAGCAAGTTAATTTAAAACCAAAACAATTTTCAAATATATAAATATTAAAAAGTTTATGAAACAACTGATAGGCCCCATAACAGATAGACATTGATTTGATCAAAAATTACAAGGAAAAGGCAGATGGAATACAGTAAATAATTTTTTGATAGTTTAATAGTCATATCAGTAATAGTGATTATGTTTTGCCAAAGGTACCTCTGGGGACATATATTGGTAGTGTTTTATTATCTCTCTCCAAAGCCTTGAGTCCTTCTGCTGCTTCCTTCCTCTGTTATCAGCAAGATAACTTCTGACAATTCTCCGACACAAATTTTTGTCAAGGAGGTTGCTATAAATAGATTAGCAGAGAGCTTGTCTAGTCACAGCACAGCTCTGTAAGGCCTCATACACACGATAGGTTAACAAGAGGACAACGGTCTGAAGGACCGTTTTCATCGGTCAAAACCGATCGTGTGTGGGCCCCATAGGTTCTTTAACCTTCGGTTAAAAAAAAGACAACTTGCTTTAAAATCTAACCGATAGATTGCTAACCGATAGGTCAAAACCGATCGTTAGTAGGCACAACCATTGGTTAAAAATCCACGCATGCCCAGAATCAAGTCGACGCATGCTTGGAAGCATTGAACTTCCTTTTTTTCAGCACGTCGTTGTGTTTTACGTCACCGCGTTCTGACATGATCGGTTATTTAACCTATGGTGTGTAGGCGTGACGGACCATCAGTCAGCTTCATTGGTTAACCTAAGACAACGGTCCTTCAGAACGTTATCCCCTGGTTAACCTATCGTGTGTACGAGGCTTAGGTATCTTTCTTCCTCTTTCTATGTGGAGGAGGGGGGTGTGCATTTTCTCCAATCAGCTGTCACAAAGTGAATGCCAAGACTCTCTTCCCACTGCTGAAAGAGAAAGTAAAAAAATCTAACACAATGTTTACTGTAACAGACCAAGCCAGGACAGGGGCTTTTGTTTCAGCCCCCATATGTCCCTCTTATGTCTGTGTCACCCTGTGTCTATTAGGAGCACAGATTGACCAAGAAAATGGGACAGTAATATCTATCCACAATATCTCCCAGGAAATATACAAAGACTATTCATATTTTATTTGATTCTGAACTATACATAATACATAATAATTGAAATAGCTGATCACTTTAGCCTCTGTACAATGTAGGCTCTGAGCATGAGCATGCGTGAACAGACTCAACCAACTAATGCCAGGGACGCAAGCAAGCCTGCCTATTCACACCGAGATTAGCAATTGCTGTAGCCTCAGAGCTAAGCAGGAGTTTATTTAAATATCTTCAACCTGGATTCTATCCAACATTTTATTTTCGTTGGCCTTTAGTTGATGACAAGTTGTCTTCATCAATATTGTGATCAGCCATCATTGGAAGCTTCCAGCTACTGTTTTATGTAACAACAGTACAATGAAAAATGTAACACACCTTGTAAATAGCCCAGGGAAACAATTAAGATTATGCTTTCTACATTATCAGTTCTTTTGTAGTGTGCTATCTGCATAATTACCCTATGCAAAACACATTATTTTCCAGTGTATGCACATGAATTACTGTTTAGTTGTGTTCCCCGGTCTACATTAGTTATGAAGAATTTATCATCTACCCGGCTTGTGTAACACATTTTAAATAACCATTGTGGTGCCTACAATTAAGGTGGGGGAGTCATTTTGTACATTAGAAACTTGTGGTGCTGTTCACATTGGTGGTCATAGGTATTATGGTCTCATACAGCCTTTTTTAAGCATGGTGCCCTCTGGGTTCTTCAGGAGTGCCTTGTCAGAATGCCTAAAAATTGCTCCATATTGTCCAAAATGTGTCAACAAGTACAGTAATCAAGTAAATCAAGCCTGCCTTTAGTTATACAAAGCCATATGATTGTATTGTGTGGCATTGGAACCTTAGGCACTATGCAGGCCAGCTGTTGGCATCCTAATAACCGATGATGTCATTGGTTCATAAGGAGGACCTTTGGTTGATAATCAAGTACCTGCATCCCTGTTTGCCACTTCCCTGCCTCCCTCTGTCAGCACTGGGGTCAAATTAGCTGAGTGAGGGAGAGAAAGTAAGGCTCCATTCACACCTAGGCTTTTCCGTAATCATGGGCAGAATCGGGCGATTCTACCCTTGATTCCAGATTTGCGGCAAAACGTGGGATGCATTTGCGATGCCTTTACTTCATAATAGCACCCCAATCGCAATGCAATTTTGCCATGGTTGTCGTGCAATAAAACGCGATGTTGCCCAAAAGAAGCTCCTGCTAATTTTTGAGTGACAAGCTTCATGCATTGCGATTTTTGGTAAAGCCACGGAAAAATTGCACCGCCTTTGAGGTGCCATTAAGAAATAATGCAATTAAGAAATAATGGGGATTATTTATGAAAGGAAAATCCACTTTGCACTACAAGTGCAAATTGCACTGAAAGTGCACTTGGAAATGCAGTCGTTGTAAATCTGAGGGGTAGATCTGAAATGAGGGGAAGCTCTGCTGTTTTTTTTTCTAATCATGTGCAAGCAAAAATGCTGTTTTTTATTTTCCTTGCATGTTCCCTCTCGGATCTACAGCGACTGCACTTCCAAGTGCACTGTCAGTGCAATTTCAAGTGCACTTTGCACTTGTAGTTGGAATTGTGGTGCAAAGTAGTTTTTGCCTTTCGTAAATAACCCCCTCTGTCTTGTTTCGACAGAGGGGGCGCTGCCTATTCATTTCAATGGGCAGGGCGTTTTAGGAGCAGTGTATACACTACTCCTAAACCGCCCCAAAGATGCTACTTGCAGGATGTTTTTTAACATTCCACACTCCAGTGTGAAAGCACTTGGGCTGTGATAGGGAATCTGCTTTACAGACGCTTTGCAGGCACTATTTTTAGCTAAAATGCCTGAAAAGCGCCTCAGTGTGAAAGTGGCCTAAAAGATATTGGGTTTGACCCGTTTACGTTACACCGCCGCAAGTTTTCAGTGTAAGTGCCTGATTCACAAAGCACTTACCTGTAAACTTGCGACGGTGTAACGTAAACCCGTCCGGCGCAAGCCCGCCCAATTCAAATGGGGCATCTGCGCATGCTCCGTTCGCAAATTTTCCAGACGTGCTTTGCGCGAAATTACGGCGGCCCGACGTGTTTGTGAATCGCGACGTGCGTAACATACTTACGCCGAAAGAAAAAAATCAAAAATCGACGCGAGAACGACGGCCATACTTTAACATGGTGGAGTAATTTTACACCATGTTAATGGCACACTTAACTTTGCGACGGGAAAAAAAGACTTGCGCCGACGTAACGAACGCGAAAACCTTCGTGGATCGCCGTAAAACCTCATTTGCATACCCGACGCTGGAAAACGACGCAAACTCCACCCAGCGGCGGCCGAAGTATTGCATCCTAAGATCCGATGGTGTAAGTCAATTACACCTGTCCGATCTTAGGGCTATCTATGCGGAACTGATTCTATGAATCAGCCGCATAGATACGACAATAGATACGACAGTGTATCAGGAGATACGCCGTCGTATCTCTTCTGTGAATCTGGCCCAATGTACACTGCAAGTACACTTGCTCCAGAGCTTAGTAAATGAGGTAAAGCTTCACTTGCAAAGAATACCCAATCACATGCAGGAACATTTTTCAAAATAAACAGCATTTTCCTTGCACATGATTGGACTATAGAAATCAGCAGAGCTTCCTCATTTAAGAGCTTCCTCTCAGATCTAGAGCAGCTGCACTTGTAGTGCACACTAAATTTGCCTTTAGTAAACCAATTGTTTTTGTAGAGGAGCTACTAACAGGTTCACTTTAAAGAATTGCTGTCATTTTGTCTATTCAGACCAAAGTAGGAGTGCCTCCTCAAATATTCCCTTCCCATCAGCCATCTGTGCATCGTTGCTGCCTCCCTGCTCCATTAGAGAATTTGCTCTGTTGCTCTAGTGAGGGCTTTTAGGTATGGGTGAGCATGTGATCTAAACTGTGAGGCCTCGTACACACGGCCGAGGAACTCGACGTGCCAAACACATCGAGTTCCTCGGCCAGTTCAGCCCTGAAGCCGCCGAGGAGCTTGGCAGGCCGAGAGCTCCCATAGAACAACGAGGAAATAGAGAACATGTTCTCTATTTCCTCGCCGAGGTCCTCGTCGGCTTCCTCGGCCGAAAGTGTACACACGGCCGGATTTCTCGGCAGAATTCAGCCAGAAACTCGGTCGGAAGCTAAATTCTGCCGAGGAAACTGGTCGTGTGTACGGGGCCTCACAGTGTTTAAAGTGGTTGTAAACCCACTTTTTGGACTTCTACCTATAGGTAAGCCTAGAATAAGGCTTACCTATAGGTAGTGGAAATATCTCCTAAACGTGCGCCGTTTAGGAGATATTTCACTTGTAGTCCCAATGGCGCACGCGTGGGGAAGAAACAAAACTAAGTGCTGTTTCTTCCCTAGCCTGTGATATTAATCGCAGCTTCCGTGCGCATGCGCGGGAGTGACGTCACGCTGCTCCGGCGAATCACAGAGCCGGAGTCCGTGGCCCAGAAGGAAGAGGGGCCAGAAGATGGACGCTGCCTACACTGATGACATCGCTGGATTCTTTTCTAGGTAAGTGGCACATAATGGGCTAGTATGCGAGGCATACTAGCCCATTATGCTTTTCATTTGCAGACTTTGCTGCGAGCAAAAGAGGAAGTAAAACCCATCAGGGTTTACTTCCTCTTTAAGCCAGTGGCCAATTATCGGGCCTGAACACTGTCGTATAGGCATAGTTCATGAGGTCATCCGGGTATTCTTTCATTCAACCTGCTTTAAGTCTGTTGTCCACTTGTATCATTCATTCTTACTACTTTATTTTACACCTTTCTGTCTGATACAATCACCTTTCCGCCACCATTTTCACATCCATCCAATTTTCTACCAATTTTTCTGCCGACCCATGTGCTTCATCTGAACACCATTTTTCTAATCAGAAGTACACAATGACATAAAAAGAACAATTGTTCCACTGTAATATCAAAGATTTTATAGGAAACAGAAGAATGAAATGTTCAACGTGAAACATTTACTCTGATGGACTTTCCCTAGTGTAAAACACAATTATCTTGTTTTCTTCTACTTAATATTGCAGTTTTCCATAAAAGGCTTCCATCCAACAATGAGCAACTAATCTACATTAGTTCCACTCTCAGGGTGGGTACTTCATTTCTGCCAAAGTCTTTGCAGCATTTAAGGTTTTGTAATAACAGAAACACTCACCACGGGTGAAAGCTTGCATTGTAACTTCTCTGGTGACCTCTTAAGCATTTTAAAGTTTGCCATTTCTAGGAATTTTTATTTATTTTTTTGCTTCGCGTTCTCTAATGCCCTGTACACACGATCGGTTTGTCTGATGAAAACGGACCGATGGACCGTTTTCTTCAGACGAACCGATCGTGTGTGGGCCCCATCAGTTTTTTCCCCATCGGTGAAAAAAAATAGAACCTGTTTTAATTTTTTTGTATGGTAAAAAAAACGATAGAAAAAAATGATCGTCTGTGGGGAAATCCATCGGTCAAAAATCCACGCATGCTTAGAATCAAGTCGACGCATGCTCGGAAGCATTGAACTTCATTTTTCTCTACACGTCGTTGTGTTTTACGTCACCGCGTTGGACACGATCGGATTTTTAACCGATGGTGTGTAGCCAAGACTGATGAAAGTCAGCTTCATCGGATATCTGATGGAAAAAAACATCAGTTCATTTTCATCAGACGAACCGATCGTGTGTACAGAGCATTAGGGAATGTTATCACCTTTATACTAATGAAGGAAGTGATGCTTTATCTGTGCAGCCAATAAATGGTGGCTCATAATGGTGTGAACATAAACCTCATGAGTGTGTGCAAAAACCTCACCTTGATTGGCCAAGCCACACCCATAGTCCTGATTGTGATTCAGAATGATCCAAAACCACTGGCTAAGGCAGGCCATAGACCAGGGGTCAGCAACTTTTTTCTACTTAAGGGCTGGATTCAATGTATGTGAATGCATGGAGGGCCGCATTTACCTGATAATAAATGAAGATAATAAAAATCCTAACACAGTAATATTAACAGTACAGGTTTAAGGTGCTTAACTAATACAACACCAGTTCACCCTGATGGAGCATGTAGCTGGGGATACGGATTGTACTGCCTCCCTCCCTCTCCCATCTTGGCATCCAAGAGTGGCTGACACCAGCCCTGCTAGCCAGCATTTTCTGTAGATGGGGTTCCCGTCTCTAAGGAACATGGGGTTCCTGTATCTAGGGAAAATGGGGTTTCTGCCCTTAGGGGACATGGTTGCCCCATCCCCAGGGGTGATGGGGTCACTGTCCCCAAGTGAGAAGGGGTCCCTGTCTCCAAGTGAGAAGGGGTCCCTGTACCCAGGGGTGATGGGGTCCCTGTCCCCAGGGGAGATGGGGTCCCTTTCCCCAAGCGAGAAGGAGAAGGGGTCCCTGTCCCCAAGCGAGAAGAAGAGGTTCCTGTCCCCAAGTGAGATGGGGTCCCTGATCTCAGGGGTGAGGTGGTCCCTGTCCCCAGATTAGAAGGGGTCCCTGTCCCCAGGTGTAACCCTAATAGGGTCCACCATTGCAGTGTCCTTTGTACCCCTATAGCAGTGTCCTCTGTCCCCTGTACCCCCCCACTGTAGGGTCCTCTGTCCCTTGCACCCCCCCACTGTGGCATCCTCTGTCCCAGGCACCCCCCCACTGTAGCGTCCTCTGTCCCCTGCAATCCCCCCCCACTGTAGGGTCCACTGTCCCCTGCACCCCCCACTGTAGGGTGCTCTGTCCCCTGCACCCCCCACTGTAGGGTCCTCTGTCCCCTGCACCCCCCACTGTAGGGTCCTCTGTCCCCTGCACCCACCCACTGTAGGATCCTCTGTCCCCTGCACCCCCCTGTAGGGTCCTCTGCCATCTGCCATAACATCTACTAATGAAACCACATACTTTAAAGTGGTTCTTTAGCCTTAAAAAAGAAATAAAAAATGAATAAAAGTACACTCAGGTGTCCAGCTTCATGCTCACCCAAACCACTTCTTCACTGGTCCCTGTCACCAACATATTTACTGTGTAGCCGGCTGTGATTCCTTTTGGCTTTACAGTTGGCTGCCTGCTGCACTGCACTTTGTGAATGGTCCTGCAGCCTTCTGGGACCTGTGATGTATCCTAGAAGGTTGCAGGCGGGGTGGCATAAAGAGGAACTTCCCACATTAAGGTATTAACGTATTACCCTCCATGGCAGTATTTCAGAGTCTGGCTCGGGGTTGAATTTTAGTACTAATAGCGATAACCCAGAGCCAGACTCGGGATCGCATCGCAGTATCCAGGCACAGTATTACCTTGTCCCCTGGAACCTGCAATGTCTCCCCATGTCTCCCTTGTTCGATTCACACAGTGCCCAAGTAACGCCGAGCTCCGTTCCCTGCGACGTTGCGACGCACGGGGGCGGAGATCGGCGCCAAATTCAAAAAAGTAAAAACACAGTACACATACAGTATACTGTAATCTTACAGATTACAGTACTGTAGCAAATAATTACACACCCCCTGTGTCCCTAGTGGTCTGTCCAGTGTCCTGCATGCACTTTTATATTATAAATACATTTTTTTCTGCCTGGAAACTGTAGATTGTCCATAGCAACCAAAAAGTGTCTCTTTATGTCAAAAGTGGTTTTAGACCAGCTAGAAAACAGCGATAATAAATTAGAATCACTTGCAGAATTGAGCGATAGCGATTTGTGGGGAAACTCGTCATCAAACACTGAAAGTAATGACAGCGACAATTCTGCAACTGAGCAAATTTCAGTGTTTTTGATTTGATTACATTATTGAATAATTTTTATTATTATTATATTATTATTTGTTAGAATTATTTAGTAATTTATTATATTATAATTTATGATTTTGTGTTCCAGGATGTCTACTAGACTCTTGTTTGGACAGATTTAAGTGAGTTACTCCTAAGAATTATAGGCCTACAATATAAAATGCCACATTTCCATGCAAAACAATTGTACCGCTTTCAGCACCAAAAATCTTAAAGAATCATACCGCCAGGGAGGTTAAATACCCTGGAAAGAGAATCAGCAACCTGACCTCCATTGTTAAAGGTAACATGTTATGAGAGAGATGTGTAAGCTGCCATTCCTAAACTTTCACATAATGCCGATTTACTGGCAATCACGTTCTTCTACTACTATATTTTCTGTCCTGGAATGAGTAAGCTGAACAATTGCATATGGGGGGATTTGCTGAAACTGGAGCACTCAGAATCTAGTGTGTGCTTGGTAGTCAATCAGCTTCGAACTTCAGCTTGTTCAATTAAGCTTTGGCAAAAAACCTGGAAGCTGATTGGCTATTGGTTTCAGAGTTGCACCAGATTTTGCACTCTCCAGCTTTTGTAAATAGTATTTACTGTGAATTCAGATTTTGTATACGTATTTTGAGTCAGAGTCTCAGGCCTCGTACATACGACCGAGTTTCTCGGCAAAAACCAGCAAGAAACTTGCTGGAAGATATTTTTTTGCCGAGGAAACCGGTCGTGTGTACATTTTCGTCGAGGAAACTGTCGAGAAACTCGACGAGCCAAAAAGAGAACATGTTCTCTATTTCCTTGACGGGAATGGAGAAAATTGGCTTGTCGAGTTTCTCGACAGCCTAACAAGGAACTCGACGAGGAAAACGATGTGTTGCGCCCATCGAGTTCCTCGGTCGTGTGTACGAGGCTTCAGAAAGTATTGGTTTGTGATAAAGGTCAGCAAAGTGGTTTACTTGAGCTCTATTAATTTAATAGTATTTGGACCTATTATATATATTTAAAAAAAAATACTTATAGTTCTTACGGTTGTACTCTATGAGGGTCCGTTCTTATTACATTTACATTACCTGATTGCTTGAACCTCGTGGTGGAGGAAGGACATCATAGCTAGTGGAAGACCAGGAGCCTGAGCCCATTCCATTATATTTCCCAGGAGGGACCACGCTCACAGGCGGATACCTGATCACCCAAACCAGACAGTGGAGGAGGAGTATATCCCGGTCTGTGGAATTTCAGGATAAGGAGTATAGGGCCAGATTCAGCTAAGACTTACGCCAACGTATCTTCTTATACGCTGCGTAAGTCCACGAATGCGCCGTCGTATCTTTGCGCCGTATTCTTGAAACCAGATACGCCTGAATTCTGTCTCCATCCGACCGACGTAAGTCTCCTACGCCGTCGTATCTTGGGTGCATAATTACGCTGGCCGCTAAGGGCGCTTCCATTGATTTACGCGTTGAATATGAAAATGACCTAGATACTCCGATTCACGAACGTACTTGCGCCCGTCGCAGTAAGCTACGCCGTTTACATAAGGCGTACGTCCAACGTAAAGTTATCCCACCAAAAGCAGGGGTAAGTCATGTTAGGGTATGGACGTCGGAACAGTCGTCGTATTTTACGTTGTTTACGTAAGTCGTACGTGAATGGGGCTGGGCATAGGTTACGTTCACATTGTACGCATTGAGCCGTCAGATCTTAGGGAGTATATGCGACGTGATTCTGAGCATGCCGCGCATGCGCCATTTGTTCGGCCATTCATTTACATGGGGTCACGGTTAATTCTTAATACAACACACCCACTACCTTCCAAATTTGAATTAGGCGGACTTACGCAGGCCCATTTATGCTACGCCGCCGTAACTTAGGGAGCAAGTGCTTTGTAAATACTTGTCTTGCCTCTCTATGTTACGTCGGCGTAGCGCATTTGAGATGCGCTACGCCCGCTCAAACATACGCCGCTGTCTGTGAATCTGGCCCACAATTTCTTACACGCCTTTCACCCCTGCGGGGGTAAGGCCCTCTGGTGAGTGCATCCATGAGGGGGGATCACGGAAAAGTCACTTATATATCTCTAGCACCAGAATTTCTGATAGACTTTCACTCATTTTTGAGTTTGCACCAGTTACTTTTTGGGAGTCTGATTTAACTTATGGACACAAAATAATTTATTTATTATTTTTCATCACACAGTTTTTGGACTTTTGCACTTATAAGCATGTATTTATATATAGTTCTATATAGTTACATTTGTTATTAATATATTTTTTCACAGTTTTTTTCTGGATACGTCACATCCCATGTTTACGTAAGCCATTTTAGGGCACCCATTATATAGTTCACACATCTTTGTATCTGTGATAGCGAATTTATTTCCTAGGTATTATTATTTTCCTATCCCCCACATTCATATTTTATTATAGTTTGGTTCTATAGAACAGCACCATATTCCCTTTCTTTGAGTTGTATTTATTTCCTGGATTTCATTATTGGGAAGCCTACTATAGGGAGGCAGCAGTTCATATAACTCCTAAGCGCAAAATTTCCATTAATTTTTAAAGTCATCTACTTAACTCTTTGATTATCAGTTTTCATTAGATTGAACCTATATCTTGTTGCCTTGTTCATGTTCAGCTGATAGGTAGAGATGGCAACTCCTTCCCTGTCTCCCAACTTCCAAGTGACAGTGCTAAGTGGTCTATCACCAAGTACCAATGGTGTCACTTGGGAGTAATGGGTCTGAGTAACGAGCTCCAGGGTATTTCTCTTTGCTTCTGGCAACTGAACAGATCACTGGAAGAGCAAAGCTCTTGGCAAAAAATTACAACTTTGTTTTATCAATAGTCTAATGTTCCCTCAAGGAAATAGAGGATCATGGCATGCCTGCTATTCGCATAAACGTGTATGTTTAAATGATAACTGCATACATGTGTATTTGGAATATGGCATGAAATGGTTTTTCACTGGTGGGCATAGCCCTACCTGTATGGTCACTATTTTAGTTAGTGGAAGGAGCAGGGTGCTTCAGCAAATCATACTATTGACATGATGCTTCTTTCAAACTGGTGCAGACAGATATCGGTATGGCATAGAGCTAACTTCATAATCACATGTTTTTTTCTTTATAAACACCTACATAGATTCCAACTCCTCTAATTGCATAAGAGCATCAACACGCTTAGGAAAATTTATTGGACCTCCTAGAGTATATAATGTGTTTGACCTTGGACAATTTACCAACCTCCCACAAAGGCTGCCAGCATATATTACACTTTTGGCTGTAGTACAGCACATGCCCGAGCCCTAGGGGTCATTTTGAGCTTGCAGTTGCAAAGGGGAATTCCAATTAATGTTTTTGTGCTTCTTCAGATTGGTTCTAAATGTCTGTTAGAAACAGCTTGATATTGTATAATTCATTTCTTATCAAACTACATGCCTCACATTTATCTCATTGTCAGTATGCTGGAAGGCTTGCTTAATATCCCTGGAATAGATCCAGCTAAGGTTTTCTAAAAGAGACCCTGTCAGTCTCTATAGAAAATTGTAGAACAAGTACCCTACAAAGAAGATCTCTTATACCTGCCTCTCTGGTGGCTCATGTCTTCTACCTGTACCCCATTCCAGCACTGCAGCCTTTGTAAAAGCTCTTTGACATGGAACACTTGTCAAACTGTCAGATATCTGTGTCCCCCCACCATGAGCCCTGGTTCCATCTCTGCCCCTTATGTCAGTGATGTTGATGGGTGGAATCAAAGTGGGCAGCAAGAGGATAAAGGCATTCAACAGTCCTAGAAATAATAAAGAAGAGCGGCGCCTTCTGAGCGTAGTAAATAAGGTATTTATTAGAAAATATTAAAAACATATAAGAAATGCACTCACAAAGGAGCTACACAACAGGGCTTATCTGTATGGTGATTCATCCGCTCTGGTCCCAGGTATTGCTGGTGCTGCTCGTGCCTTGATGTATGGCAGACAGGGTCGCCGTGGCTCCTTGCCTCTATCGGCAGCGGTGGGGGAACCAGACGCTCTCAGGGATTGGAGAAGGAGGACGGAGTTCCCGAGCACACGGCCGTGGATGACGTCACTTTCGGGTAAGAAGTCAGTGGGGAGGTGCACTGCCTGATGAAGAAGCATGCATGCTTCGAACGCGAGCAGTGGTGGGAAAATAGGAGACACAGTCTGAAAGAGAGGTGAGTACAATACTTCTTCTATTGCAATGGACTTACATTATTATTTTTTTAGAGACTGACAGGGTCTCTAGAGAAAACACCACTAAAGCCTCCTACACACGCTCGGTTTTGCCGAGTATACCGAGCGTGTGTACGAGGCTTTCAGGTTTCTCGTCAAGAAAACTGCCTAAAATCTCAACGAGAAAAATAGAGAACCTGCTCTCTATTTTCTCGTTGTGATTCTCGGCAGTGTTTTCCTACAGAGAAACCCAAGAGTGTATATACTTACCTAAATACAAATATCTCTAACCATGAACTGTAGTTCAAAGAAAGATGAAAACAGCGCTAATGAGTAGATATAACAACTCAGAAAGAAAGCACTGGTGGACCAAGATGGCACAAGAGGTGATCAGAACCTGAGTGTAAGTGCACCCAAAACAACTCAAGTGAAAGATGCCTCAAAAGTGGCTAGTGTTACCCACAAGGGGTGCAAACCTGCCACAGCAAAGAAAAGACTCTGCATATGCACCATCAGTTCCTCCAGGTATTGCATGGGAGATATACGTCTCAGCAAGATAACATGAAAGAAAAATCAACAAGCAAAGTGATAGTGCAGTGATGTCTTAATGTAATCAAGTGATAACAGGTCAAACAGAAACCATAAGTATATGCCCGTACAATATATCACTGAAAATGTAGCAATAATAAACAGAAAGGTTTCACCGCTGTCACCGCTGATGTCAGACACCTCCTGGGGCCGCACGCGCTCTGTGCAGTTGTTACTGTCTCAGGTGCTGGGCTGCGATTGGAGATCTGTGGAGCGCGGTGGAACGCAGGCTGCTTCCGTGTGTAGCGTCGTTGTAGCCACGACGCTACACACGGAAGCAGCCTGCGTTCCACCGCGCTCCACAGATCTCCAATCGCAGCCCAGCACCTGAGACAGTAACAACTGCACAGAGCGCGCGCGGCCCCAGGAGGTGTCTGACATCAGCGGTGACAGCGGTGAAACCTTTCTGTTTATTATTGCTACATTTTCAGTGATATATTGTATGGGCATATACTTATGGTTTCTGTTTGACCTGTTATCACTTGATTACATTAAGACATCACTGCACTATCACTTTGCTTGTTGATTTTTCTTTCATGTTATCTTGCTGAGACGTATATCTCCCATACAATACCTGGAGGAACTGATGGTGCATATGCAGAGTCTTCTCTTTGCTGTGGCAGGTTTGCACCCCTTGTGGGTAACACTAGCCACTTTTGAGGCATCTTTCACTTGAGTTGTTTTGGGTGCACTTACACTCAGGTTCTGATCACCTCTTGTGCCATCTTGGTCCACCAGTGCTTTCTTTCTGAGTTGTTATATCTACTCATTAGCGCTGTTTTTATCTTTGTTTGAACTACAGTTCACGGTTAGAGATATTTGTATTTACACTTTAAAACGGCTCACCCCCGTTTTATTAAAATAGCCGCTTTATCATTCTAAACACCATTTTCACCCATTTTGGTGTTTTTTCATTCTGCAAGTGGTACATCTAGCTCCTGTATTAAGTCACCTCCAATCACTCTGTGCATTCATTTGGCGCCGGCTGTGCATTTTTAGGCCCTCACTTGCACTCTTCACTTTCGTATATACTTACCTGTCGCCGTGGAAACCCACGCATGCTCGAAATGAGTTTGACGCATGCACGGTAGCTTCCTAGGCATAGGTAGGGTGCAGCAAGATGGCGTCGACGGCATTGAATGTAACGAGCGCATGCTCATTGTACGTGATGACCTCACCATGTTCTTGCCTTTCAAAAGTACCATGGTTCTTTTGAAATAAGTGTTTGTACACTCGGGCGACAAGAGATTCTTGCCAAGAATCTCGTCAGGAAAAACAACGTTTTTTTCCTGACAGCATTCTGACCCATGTGTACATGGCTTAAGCCTTACTTCTGTTAAAACTTGCCAGATGACATAAACCCCAGCTATTTCAGACTAATCATTTTATATTACAAATACCCGCTTTTTATGAGGTCCCCTTGCCTTCAAGCACCCTTGTAGAAAGGTTCAAGAAAATCAGACCAGTTTTTTGTCTTTCTCATTTCTTGATATGTCACACCACAGTAGATCTAAACCAGGAACATCTCGGCTCCAATGATGTCATAGGAGCTTCATTATGTAAGCAGTACTATTAGTCATCACAATGGTATAGAGAAGTTGGGCACAGGGTTAAACAAAAAAATTTGAACAGTGTCAGAAATGTTTTACCTGGAGATCAAAGCTATAGCTTAAAGTGGATGTAACCATAATTCATGAAATTTGAACTGGGCACATATATCTGCAGTATCTTGCTATCTCTCTTCAATTTGTTGGAGTATGTTATGCTTTTAAGGGGGCAATTTTATCTCCAATTCTGTCCTTATATACTATATTTGTAATAAAAAATATTTTTTAATGATTATATGTGTACCAGCATTTTCCCCCTTTTTCTCCTTCATTTTTGTATTCATAATTGGGATGTGGTACTGATTTTTCAGCTGAGATCATGCTCATATTTCTCTTATACATGTTGTATTACAAATACTTTTACTGTTGTATTAAAGGATCACTAAAGGAAAACATTTTTTTGCTGAAATGACTGTTTACAGGGTATAGAGACAAAAAAGTTAACTGATTCCTTTTAAAAATGCTTAAAAATAGATTAATTCAATCATATAATGTGCCTGTAGTTTCACTTTCGTTTTTAAACTGATTTCATGTTTATGTGAAGTAAAGAGACCCACAGAACAAAAACAAACAAATCCAGGGCAGTGTTTTGTTTTTAAAATGAATCTGATTGGTTCTGTTAAGTTTTAGACACCCAGTAATGACAGCTTAGACCACCGTGAAAAGCTCCCAATATGATGGTTATAAGGAGCCAGACAAGCAGGAAGTGTGGAGATCACAGCAGTTTTACAGCTACTTCAAAGCAAAAACGAGCAATGAGGACATGAAACCAGTACTGCAGTAAGGTAAAGGAAGCTATTTAGCAAAAAAAAAAAAATCTTTTAGTGACCCTTTAAGGTGTACATTTATGAGACAGAGAAAAGCTGTGATCCTCAAGATTACAGCTGATCTCTTGTATGTACCCCTTTATGTAGCTGAGATCAGGAGCAGAGAACATGTTCTCGGCTTCTCATCACAGTGAACAACCGTTCTGTCGCAAACGGGCAATTTATAAAAGTGAGATCTGAAGATCTCACTGACCGTTAGGCCCCGTACACACGACCAGTTTCCTCGGCAGAATTCAGCTTCCGACCGAGTTTCTGGCTGAATTCTGCCGAGAAACCCGGCCGTGTGTACACTTTCGGCCGAGGAAGCCGACGAGGACCTCGGCGAGGAAATAGAGAACATGTTCTCTATTTCCTCGTTGTTCTATGGGAGAACTCGGCCCACCGAGGTCCTCGGCGGCTCCAGGACTGAACACGCCGAGGAACTCGATGTGTTTGGCACGTCGAGTTCCTCGGCCGTGTTTACGGGGCCTTACACTAAGGCCTCATGCACAATCAAGCTGATAAATTGATGTTTTTTGGAGTTTGGGGATTTTTTAACAGCCCTTAAACTTCCCTCTATGTTATCCTATGTGTCCATGCACACATGGACGTTTATTGAAGTTTATCAGCAAGGGAGTTTATGGGCTGTTGTCTGAATACAGTCTTAAAAACACCAGGCGCAGATAAAAAATGTTAAACACGGTTTTACGCTGTATACAGAGTGTTAAGCTTCGTCAGGCGTTTCTCTGCCTCTATTTAAAATTAATGGTTCCCTATGCGAGCCCATTGATTTGAATAGAAGTCACACCAGGAGTGGGATCATGATAATCCGACTTGTGGTGTGACAATTGTGTGCTGAGGATCTTGAAGGATCTAAAGATCCAAGGATCTTGACTTGCGCCCCCTTGTGACGTTATCGCCTCATCATGCCCCGGGTGGTGACTTCACAAGGGGCAGGGCCTCCGGATGATGTCAGCAGGTGGCCTTGCCGCATGCAAATATAAGTCATTGCACACGGCGGACCCAGCATTATAGCAGGAGATCGCATTGAGCCAACATTGGAAGAACAGAGGAAGAAGACAGCGGCTAAGACCCGGCAAAAAAATGAGAAGACAGCGCAGAGAGGAGAAGAACCCGGAGAGGGAGAAGGACCGGCAGAGGGAGAAGACATCGCCGGAGGAGGGAGAAGAGCCGGAGAGGGGAGAAGAATTATTAAGAGACGCCAGAGATGCTTTAATAAAATATTTTAAAAACCTGTGTACTGTTTATTTTTGACACTTTTTTAGGTGAATGGCTAGGGGTGCAATGTACCCCATACTCATTCACATAGTGTGGGGGGCCGGGACCTGCCCCCTTGTTAAAGGAGGCTTCCAGATTCCGTTAACCCCCTGCCCTCAGATCCTGACAACCACCGGTAAGGCTTGTCAGGAAGAAGCTCTTGTCCCCATAAACATTGGGGCAAGGTGCTTTGGGGTGGCGGCCCCCCTGCCCAAAAGAACCCACACACTTATGTTGAGGGCATGTGGCCTGGGATGGTAAGGGGGGGGGCGCTCGCTTGTCCCATGCCATGGTGACGCCACGCCATTTTTTTTTTTTTCATTTTGGCGGGGGTTCCTTTTCAAGATCCTCAGCACACAAGTCAAACCGTAAGTCAGATCATCATGATCCAATTTCTGATGCGACTTCTATTCAAATCAATGGGCACCCATAGGAAACCATTGATTTTGTATAGAGGCAGAGAAATGTGGCTAAAAAATGCGTGGCTAAATTGCTTGACGCCAATGCAAACCGCTGATAAAATCATGTTTTTAAAGCAGATTTTTTTTCCTGTCGTCAGTACTAGCTTTAACGTCAGTTTATCAGCTTCAGTGTGCATGGACCCTTAAATATCTCTGTCCCAGATTCTCCAGCTCATAGCTAGAGAATCTGGGAGAGAAGCTGGTGCAAAAAATTACACATTACATACCTCTGGAATGTAATCTGTTAGACCCGACTCCGCAATGTCTGCAAGATCCTTTGATTAGCCCCTCCACAGACAAAAGGGAAGTGCAACTGTCAACATAGTTGAAATGATCAAAAGACCAGCAAGCTATTGGAGATTATATGGGCAATACTGCCCCCCAGAGGCCAGGTATGGCAAGACAATCAGTAACAAGGACGAGGGTCATGGAAGTGCAACGATTGGTCGATCGGCAGATGGGCTGGCAATGGGAGGGAGTTTGAATGAGGTATGGATGAGGTCCTTTAAAACAGGACGTTTGTGAATGAGAGAGATTTCTTTAACATCTGAGCACAGCCAGTGAGGGTAACCGAGAGGAGTGTTACGTATCTTTCATTATTATAAGGCCGCGTACACACGATCAGTCCATCCGATGAAAATGGTCTGATGGACCGTTTTCATCGGTTAACCGATGAAGCTGACTGATGGTCAGTCGTGCCTACACACCATCGGTTAAAAAACCAATCGTGTCAGAACGCGGTGCCGTAAAACACAACGACATGCTGAAAAAAAACGAAGTTCAATGCTTCCAAGCATGCGTCGACTTGATTCCGAGCATGCATGGATTTTTAACCGATAGACGTGCCTACAAACGATCGTTTTTTTTTCTATGGGTTAGGTATCCATCGGTTAAATTTAAAACAAGATTGCTTTTTTTTAACCTATGGATAAATAACCGATGGGGCCCACACACGATCGGTTTGGACCGATGAAAGCGGCCCATCAGACCGTTCTCATTGGTTTAACCGATCGTGTGTACGCGGCCTTATTGTTGATATAGACTGTATCTGATATCTGTTGTTAGGACATGTTTCCTATTTTTAAAGGAATAAATGCAATTTCTTGTGCTAAGCAACTGTGTCAGTCTTTATAACTAGCATTATAGCATTAGGCCTAGCATATTCTCTGATAGGTTAGACTAGCAAACAAGGGACAACCACACATTAATACATAGGTGCAATAACTATATATATTATAGGTTACAATAGAGTGTATATATAATTATTGCATAGGTTACATCATACCCCTTGAAATTTTCCACATTTTGTCATGTTACAACCAAAAACATGAATGTATTTTATTGGGATTTTATGTGATAGACCAACACAAAGTGGCACATAATTGTGAAGTGGAAAAATGATAAATGGGTTTCACATTTTTTTACAAATAAAAATCTTAAAAATGTGGGGTGCATTTGTATTTAGCCCCTTTTACTCTAATACCCCTTACTAAAATCTAGTGGAACCAATTGCATTCAGAAGTCACCTAATTAGTAAACAGAGTGCACCTGTAATTTAATCTCTGTATAATTACAGCTGTTCTGTGAAGCCCTCAGAGGTTTGCTGGAGAACCTTGGTGAACAAATGGCATCATGAAGGCCAAGAAACACACCAGACAGGTCAGGGATAAAGTTGTGGAGAAGTTTAAAGCAGGGTTAGGTTAGAAAAAAATATCTCAAGCTTTGAACAACTCATGGAGCACTGTTCAATCCATAACCTGAAAATGAAAAGAGTATGGCACAACTGCAAACCTAACAAGACATGGCCGTCCACCTAAACTGACAGGCCGGGCAAGGAGAGCATTAATCAGAGAAGCAGTTACCATGGTAACTCTGGAGGAGCTACAGAGATCCACAGCTCAGGTGGATGGGAGAATCTCTCAATAGGACAACTATTAGTCGTGCACTCCACAAATCTGGCCTTTATCTCCTAAAAGAAGCAAGAAGAAAGCCATTGTTGAAAGAAAGCCATAAGAAGTCCTGTTTGTAGTTTGTGAGAAGCCATGTGGGGGACACAGCAAACAATCGAAGAATGGACTCTGGTCAGATGAGACCAAAATGTTACTTTTTTTCCTAAAAGCAAAACGCTTTGTGTGGCAGAAAACTAACATTGCAGATCACCATGAACATCGTGGTGGCAGCATCATGTTGTGGGGATGCTTTTCTTCAGCAGGGACAGGGAAGCCGGCCTGGGTTAATGGGAAAATGGGTGGAGCCAAATACAGGGCAATCTTAGAAGAAAAACTGTAATGCCCTGTACACACGATCGGTTCATCCGATGAAAACGGACCGATGGATTTTTTAATCAGATATCCGATGAAGCTGACTTTCATCAGTCTTGCCTACACACCATCAGTTAAAAATCTGTTTGTCAGAACGCGGTGACGTAAAACACTACGACGTGCTGAGAAAAATTAAGTTCAATGCTTCCGAGCATGCGTCAACTTGATTCTGAGCATGCATGGATTTTTACCCGATGGACTTGCCCACAGACGATCATTTTTTTCTATCGTTTTTTTAACCATCAGATAATTTTACTGATGGGAAAAAAACGATGGGGCCCACACACGATCGGTTTGTCCGATGAAAACGGTCCATCGGACCGTTTTCATCAGACGAACCGATCGTGTGTATGCGGCATTTAGAGTCTGCAAAAGACCTGAGACTGGGGCAGAGGTTCACCTTCCAGCAGGACTACGACCCTAAACATACAGCCAGTGCTACAATGGAATGGTTTATATCAAATAATATCCATGTGTTAGAATGGAGCAGTGAAAGTCCAGACCTGAATCCAATTGAGAATCTGTGGCATGACTTAAAAATTGATGTTCACAGATGCACTCCAGCCAATCTGACATAGCCTGAACTATTTTGCAAAGAACAATGGTCCAAAATTTCACTCTCTAGCTATGCAAAGCTGGTAGTGACATACCCAAAATTGCAGCGAAAGGTGGTTCTACAAAGTATTGACTCAAAGGGGCTGAATACAAATGCATGCCACACTTTTCAGATATTTATTTGTAAAACAATTTGAAAGCCATTTATCATTTTTCTTCCACTTCACAATTATGTGCCACTTTGTGTTAGTCTATCACATAAATTCCCAAAAAATACACTTACGTTTTTGGTTGTAACATGACAAAATGTGGAAAATTTCAAGGAGCGTGAATACTTTGTAAAGGCTCTGTATATATACAGATATAGATATATATATAAAGAGAGAAATATATGTATAAATATATATAGAAGAAAAAGAAGCCGCCGCTCTGAATGAGTGCAATAAGCAATCAATGTCCTCCTCAAAGACCGTGGGTGCTGGCAATGCACAAGGCAGAAATCAATGGAGAAAATTCATGGAAAGCCGCACACCAAAATCAACCTTGAAAGGTTAAATCTGACGCGTTTCGCACAGAGGTTCAGTGCTTAGTCACAGCTATCTATATATATCGTATAAAAAATAGTACTGATTGGTGGCCCTCTATTGATAGTACAACCCTGCGCTTTAGGAGTAAACAACAAAGTCCAAGCAATCCAGCTATCCAGCACCCGACCGGAAGTGACGTATGCGTTCCACTGTTGGAGAAACCAGGAAGTGACAGCCACAGGAAAGCCTCCAGAGCGGTCTTCAGGGGTCTACACCTAACAGTGAGAAATGCTAAAGAAACTTTTATGTGCCTGATTTAATGTATTTTCCGGTACGCACGTTTTTATGAGGGGACCATTGTATATCTGTTTTTGGGGTAACATTAAATATTCAAAAACGATATTGCACCATATGGTTTTTTTCATTTCCTCATACATCTGCGGACACTACACCCGGGAAGTGAATACAATAACGGTGATCAAGATAGGAGAGGGGTATGCAGTTTCCAAACATCTGAAGGTGATACGTGAGGTGATTTATATGGAAATGCGAGTATAAAGAAACCATCTGGTGAGTGTTTCCCCCGAAGGGGACCCTATATCCCCCCACGTGGTGAATGCCTTTTGGTGATTGGAGCACATACCTAAGCTACATCTGATCGAGTCATCCTACACAGCTTTTATCTTTTTCCAAACCAGGGGTTTGCAGCGCTGCTGCAGGACTATTTACATGCTCTGTGCGGGCTGTTTTTATTTTTCTGCTTTTAACAAGTATCTATATATATATATATATATATATATATATATATATATATAGATCTAGATATATATAGATAGATAGAGAGATAGATACAGTAGATAGATAGATATTTATTTACTTAGTTATCATGTGTCTATACATGTCATTACATGTACTTTTAAACTTTGATTTCACTTTTTAAACCACACTACATTTTTACAATATCTCACATGATTACAGGCAGCCCACACACTTTTATATGGATCTCGGCCGTTTTCAGAGGAAAAGCTTGTCTTCTGTTCTCCCTTTGAGATCTTAAGTTCTCAGATTCATAAACAGGATGAGTGGAGATAATTTTCCTCTGAGAACTGCAGAGACCTGAGTGAAAACCTCTCAGTTTAATAAATGTTTTATGACCAGAATAAACTTGTTACGTTGGAAGCTTAGTGTTTTTTTTTGTCCCCTTCTTCCTACCTGTTGCCTGGGGGAAGCACATTTTTATGCGTGGCCCCTTTAATGCCTCATCAGGTGTTATTACACATTTAGAGGAATGTGTATGGCAACGGTGGTATTAGTCCTTTACCCTCTGACCCCATCTAATTATCACCCATGGGGCAGAGGATAACAAACCTAAAGCCTGCACAATAATTTTCCAGCTAGCAGTTATGTTTGCATCCTGTTATTTGGCACCCATTTTTCAAGGGGGTTTATTTTGCACAATGTGCCCTTTCCATCTATCCCCGGCAATAGCCGATGCCCATCATGGCCACCCGGTTACTTCCGGCAATCCTCGGATGGCTGGAAGTGATGTCATCGCGCTCTGGTCCGATGGACGGAGCGGATGATGACACGCATGGGGCGCATGTTGATGACTGGGCGCCTTGGTCTATGCGCTGTAGGATCTCCCGGTGGAGGCGGCGGCTTATGATTGAGGACGCCGCATCATCACAGACAGGCGGCACAGTATAAAAGGATGCCAAGGTGGGCAAATGGCGTAATTTCCACTCCCCAGCCAAGAGAGCTGGAGGAGTTTCTCTGCGTGGTACCAGAAACTGAGTGAGGAGTCAATTGGATATTGCTGCATCCAGGAAGTTTTGGGATTTTTTTCTACTCTACTTGGGATTGCAGGGCTTTTCCTTTTGGAATATACCCGATTCTTTTTTAATACGTGGGTTAGTGGCTTTTTTTATATTTTCCCTCCATGCATCCCTTGGAGATTCAGGATTGGCAGTCACTTAATAGCCCGTTTGTTTCTTGATTTGATTCTTTTTAGTACAGCATTTACGTTTGTTTAAACGCCATCTATTGGATTGAAATATCCTGCCCCCCTGTAGGATATAGGGACGGGAACCCTTTCTGTGAGGAATATGAAATGAGCTCCCTCTTTGTGGTTACCATGGGAAATGCACCCACCTGCTTTGAAATTATTGATATGTGAAAAGTGTGTCACTATTTTGAACACACTTAAGAAAGTGTGATAATTGTGATTATTTGTTGGATTATTTTGTTCAATAATAAATGGAAAATAATTGTAGTCTTGATCTATTGTAGATTGTGATACTACAGTATTCCCTGAGGAAGAATGTTTTTTTCATTTGAAACGTGTTGGATACCCGCCTTTACTGCCACCAGTTGATCTGGTGGTTTTGTATTAGATGACAGATAGTATCACTCGACAACTCAGATTTCATCAATCTCCATGTTTTTAAATGCTTCATAATGATGATATTATCCAATCTCTTTTGACTATATATTTATCTTTTGTACAATACCGTAAATGAATGTTGTTTTTCAATATACACAATTTTTTCTTATTTTGTTTGTTGCCCCAAAAATCCCATCCTTGGAGGTTATTTCAATTTTTCAGTTTAATAAACGTAACACGGAGTTTCAATAAATTACGTCTTTCATATCTGCCTCAAATTCAGATTTAGCTTACAATTTCGTTTCTCCACCTTCAGTAAAAGCTGCCCTTTAAAGAAAAAATACATCTAAATCACCACTCAAGAAAGAAAAGGTTTATTATCACCTCTGATTATACATTCATTCCTTTCTTTTATCAGCATCAGAGACAAAATGTGATGGTTACATTTAGAGGTTGGATCATTTATATGTGTTTTAATGTCCAGGTATCAAAAACATCTTTGATACATCATCTTCAAGAACAAACAATATAAAATTAGCCCTGAGATTGTGGTTCTTCTCGCTATACATTCAAAAAGTTTTCAAGAGCACCCAGCTATACACGCACAATAAGGAGGGCACGGATTGCATGTCGTCTGGAGAGCACAAAGGTAGCAGAGGAAGTTAGTTTATTGCAAATATACACATTCCCAGTAAAGCAATTTAATTTAAAGATATACATTCCTTTTGTTTGTTTTTGTGTTTAAGTTGAGCAGCTTCATTAAAAGATATACTTTCTTTTTACTGTACATTTTAATCCATTAAAAAATAAAAATATGCTTTTGAGTACAATGTGCAGTCTAGCAATTGTATGAATCTGATGTATATTGATATGCTTACACTGTCTTATTTTAAAGCACAGCAGCAGGATTCTCAATAGCGCGCAGTGTTTAAGAGTTGTCACATGATTTAAAGTCATTGCTCATGAAAAATTTATGAGCTTGGCTAAATCTATTTAAAAAAAAAAAAGAATTCAAACGTGAAAAAACAAAAAGTTGTGGCCTTTTTTTGCTCCTACTCCTTGTCCTGTATTCGGTTCTGGTAGCCACATGCATATTACGAGCAGCAGGAATTATTTTGTACCAAGTCGTACTTAAGCCTGTCTGTGCCGTACTGAGCATCAGACTATTCGTTATAGATTACAAAGCCTGCTTCAGATCATTTTTGGAGACGTTTGCGGTAAAATTAACTTAAAAAAAAAAATTCTGCCTTCATCCCATTCTGTCATTTCACACGTTCTTCCATCTCCAGTTTCAATATTATACGCTTTGACTGTATAAGTATTTTCTTTGCTGTATATCTAGCAGGCTTAAAAGGAGTCACACGTCGGTGTGGTGTGAGCTGAACGATGTGAAGCTGCCACGTTGGCTGCGGCTAAACTGGCAGAAGCTCGCTGCTCGGCTCCGCCGCCCCCTGTTCTCTGTCTTTGCTCGCTGTTTGTCGTGCATAATAAAGTTCTCCAAGAGTTGGAGTTTTTTGTGTTCCTCTTTGAGGAAGACGTTGACAATCAGGCTCTTCTCTCTCTTGATTTGCTCGCTAATGTCCTTGGGAATGTCGGGAATTAACCAGTCCACCACCGCACTCAAGAACATAACCAAGTTCTAGAAGGAAATAAAAAATACATTTTATACAAACTGGAGTACAGTGGAAGTCAAGCCAAAGCATATTTTTTATTTTGGATAGAGAAGAGAAGCCAGGCTGTCAAGCTTTCACTACTACTGTGCTGTATGCACAGCAGGGGGGAAAGTTTGTGGTTGGACTTCTGGACTTCTCTTCACGTCCACTGTAGTCATCAAAGCAGGAAGTAAGCAGCATTTCTTCAATAGATATACAGACAGCAATAAAAGAGAAGAAGAATGATTAGATCCACTTCAGGTTTCTATTCCTACCTGTGTTCCAATTTGAAAATGTATCCTCACACCTCCAATGGAGACACAGGTAGCAGTAAAGGCTTAAAAGGAGATCTGACCCTTCCTTACTCTAAACATTACCTGGAAACAGAGTGTACTTTTGACCCAACCCGTTGAGGATTGCCAAGCTGGGGTTGATTTACCAAAAGCAAAGGAAATTTGCCCCAAAGTTTAGTGAATGGGGTGAAGTTCTTGTTCCTTGCAAGTGACTTATTCTATATAAACCGAAACTTTATTTGCAAACTGAACAGCCTATATACTTTTAGTCAACCAACCCCATTGACTGCAGCTTGAGATTTTTCTGACCAATAGGTACTGTATATTTTTTTGAGCAGAATGGAACATGCCGATATTTGCCAACTGCATCAGTGACTCTCTAGTTACATTTCTATCGCCCACGGCTCAATATACTGTAGATGTGAAGCATCTGCTGGGCCAGTATACCTGCCAAGTTGAAGCATTCATGGGAAAGGTCAGATCTGTTGTCAAGGGGTTGCCAATGATGAAAAGTCTAAAGTACTGAAAAAATACTTGTCTGTTAATATCAACCAACCAATTGCAAAATGACTTCAAAAGTAATATGTAGGTTTTGTTCCTGGAAAATGTATTCACTAAAAATGCCCCTTGTTTTCAGTTCCTGTAAACCAAACCATAAAATCTCTCTTTTAACATGCTACGTTCAGTCCTTGTCATCGGATAATGCTTATTGTTCAAAGAGAAATTCTATTCCAACAGATTTCTTTTCAGATAATTTTACTGTTCCTAGTCCTGCAGGAGTCAACAGCATTCTGTTATTTAGCCCCCTTTCACACTGGGGCGGTGGGGGCGTCAGCAGTAAAGCGCCAAAATGTACGAGCAGCACTTTACCGTAGTTTTCGCGGTGCTATTCGGTCGCTAGCGGGGTACTTTTAACCCCCGCTAGCGTCCAAGAAAGGGTTAAAACCGCCTGCAAAGCGCACTTTGCTGACGGTTTGGCGGCGCTGCCCATTGATTTCAATGGGCAAGGGCGCTTTAGGAACAATGTATTCACCGATCCTACAGCGCCTCAAAAATGCTGCTAGCAGGACTTTTTCTTACTGTCCTGCTAGCACACCGCTCCAGTGTGAAAGCCCGAGCGCTTTCACACTAGAGTGAATGGAGCCGTTCTTTCAGGGCACAATGTTAGCGTTTTAACACCTGCAAAGCGCCTCAGTGTGAAAGGGGTCTTAGTGTCACACGGCTTGTCCTGCCCACCTGTGTGAAATTGAAAGGGGTACATTCCTCCATATACCAGGAAGTACCAGAAGACCAAGCTCCAGACTGGGCCTTCCCTTTGAGGTGTTTCATCCCATAAAAGCTAATTGGTGGAGCTGATATACCAAAGGCAAATTGAATGTTCACTTTGCAAGTGCAGCTGCACTCTGAAAGAGACTTGTCCCCATATTTTAGTGAATCAGGTGAAGTTCTGTTGGCTTCTATCATGTATTGATTTTTATTTTGATGGGTGTTCTTTGCAAAGTAAAGCTTCACCACATTCACTAAGCTCTTCCTTGCAGAGTGCAACCTCTGTTGCAAAGTAAACAGCATATTAAGCTTTGGTAAATCAATCCCAATGGAGTCTAGAACAGTGGCGGCTGGTGCTCAAATTTTTTTGGGGGGGCGCCAACAAACTGAAAAAGACTGAAAAAAAACCCATCAATTGCAGCCTCACGGTGCCATCAAATGCAGCCATTGTGCTCATCATATGCAGGCACCTGTGCTCATCATATACAGCCACTTGTGCCCATCATATGCAGTCACTTGTGTCCATCATATGCAGCCACTTATGCCCCATCATATGCAGCCATTTGTGCCCATCATATGCAGCCATTGTGACCCCTGCCCAACCGGCACTTACCCCATCTTCGTGGTGGGTCAGGCAGCGGGTGACAGCGGCGAGCTGTATGGGACATGTAGTGGGTCCTCCATGCTTCCCTGCATCTCTTCTTCCATTCTGCAAGGCATCCAATAGGATCGCCTCTATCCTCAGCCATTCAGGTGATAGGTATTAGACCCACGCTTCCTGATTGGCGGAGAGACGGTTCCGTGTTAGAAAAGTAAATATTAATTTGCTTTTCTAACACACCTGGGTGGGCTCCGAGCGCAATGCTCTGCGTTTCGAGTCTACCTTTTTGAAAACTATTATAGCCTATGGCTCTAATCGTGTGCTTAAAAAAATAAATAACCCCCACAGCTGTAACTCAGGCGCCCGGTGTCCGAAAAGGGGCTGGACGCCTGAATAGGGGGTGGCAGCGGCTGCCATGGATAGATTCATACAATGCATGAATCTATCTATTAGTCATATAGGGGTGGCTTGACAGAGGTGGGCGGTACCTGTGCGCCCTTAATGGATGCACCGCCACTGGACTCTAGAAGCCATTTTGGTGTAGGATCATCTGTCACAATAAACTGTCATAAGCAAGGTCTTCCTGGTATACACATAAACTATTTCTAGCTAATAGATTTCTTGCTTTGTGTAGAGAGCAAGAGTCTAATCCTTTGCACAATGGTCCCAGACATGGTGTGATTACTTCACTTTCCCAGCATGACTGTAAAAAGTTGGGAGCTACTCATGTTACAAGTTTTCCAAATCTTCCTATAGAAAATCTACTGCAGTTACAACATGAAAATGTTGAGTTTCTCACTCCTCCTTTATTCTTGGATCCTGCCAATCATGCATTTAATTTTCCTGTATTTTGGTGTGGGGAATAATTTTTTTTATTTTAGAAAATATCTACTGTCCACTTACATTAAGACATTTGATATTTGAATTTGGGGGGCTTAGTGTTGGTTTTAAAGTGTATCTATAGCCAAAACTTTTTTTGGAACAGATTGGAGAAGGAATAAAACTCCAGTCTATGATGCAATTAAGGAGACAAAGGTGATACTGCCTTGGACCCCCCGACAGAGCCCCCCCCCCCCCCTATACCAGAATATTTTAAAACAATATAAAAATGATATATAATAATTAAAAATCTACAATAATAAAATATTATAAAATCTATAATAATAAAAAATTACTTTAATTTAGTGTATCTTGGGAAATAATATTTTGCTGGCCATCATTTGTAAAATGTTATACGCTGAACTGGTATATTGTATTGTTTTTAAAAACAAATTTGTTAGCTCCAGCAAACCACTAATAGAGCACTATGGCTGCATGTGTGTGTGTGCACATATGACCTCAGAATGACATGTCATGCATTTTAAAAATGTCTGACTGTCACTGAGAATGTACATCAACTCTGTGCATGAGGGGTGCTGCGGTCCCCCCCCCCCCCTGAGGTCTAGATCTGGCCTGTCCATTAATGTTTAATTTTAGTACAGGTTTACATCAAAAGGATGAGTTGGCAACCCAGTAGGATGCAAGGAAGGGACCCTTGTGTTTTATGACATAAAAAAAATTGATCTAAAAAAAGCTAATTTATTGGTGTCAGTGAATGTGTTTTATTTTTACTTTATGAGATATTTCTGACTATTCAAAATCTCTTTTTCCTTACTCACCCTAAACCACAGGCTATCGTAGCAGTCAGAAATGTCCTTTCTAGTGACCTTTGGAGCCCCGGGTTGATTAGTCATAATTTTAGCTTCTTGAATTTCACTGATTTCAATGAGACATTTTGTCTGAAAACAGCCTCAAATGTCTCCTTTGAAGGTCTCATAATGCAGTTGGTTAAAAACTGATGATTGTAGGTAATTATATGCAAATGAGTAGCTGCACTTAGAAACAGATGTCTGTGATTAGGTTTATCTGGCAAAGTCCTGTATAGGCTTAACTATGGCATTAAATTTCAATTTACGGAAAGAATCTTTTTACTTGACATATCGGCTTATTCAGTTGGGCAAATTTGGAAGTGAAAAGTGTAATACGCTATAATAAACCAATCAAAAACCATCTTTCAGTTTGTTTTTAGTAGCATAAAGAAAAGTGTAATGGTTTTAGGTCAATGTTTTTTTTTTAATTGTACAATTTAAAATATTTAACTGCTTCAGCCCCGGACCATTTTGGTGGTCAAAGACCAGGCCATTTGTTGCGATTCGGCACTTTATCACTTTAAGTGACAATTGCGCGGCCGTGCGACGTGGCTCCCAAACAAAATTTACATCCTTTTTTCCCCACAAATAGAGCTTTCTTTTGGTGGTATTTGATCACCTCTGCGATATTTTTTTTTTTACGCGTCGAATATGTAAATGACCTAGATACGCCGATTCACGAACGTACTTGCGCCCCGTCGCAGTAAGCTACGCTGTTTACGTAACTCGTATGTCCGGCGTAAGTTTACCCCTCATAAAGCAGGGGTATGTCATGTTAAGGTATGGGCGCGGGAACAGCGTCGTATTTTACGTCGTTTACGTAAGTCGTAGGTGAATGGGGCTGGGCGTAGGTTACGTTCACGTCGTACGCATTGAGCCGTCGAATCTTAGGGAGTATATGCGACGTGATTCTGAGCATGCGCGCGCATGCGCCGTTCGTTCGGCCATTCATTTACATGGGGTCATGGTTAATTTTAATACAACACGCCCACTACCTGCCTACTTTGAATTAGGCGGGCTTACGCCGGCCTATTTACGTTACGCTGGCCTAAATATGGGAGCAAGTGCTTTGTGAATACTCAGCTTGCCTCACAATGTTACGTCGGCGTAGCGCATATGAGATGCGCTGAGCCCGCTCAAACATACGCCGCTGTCTGTGAATCTGGCCCTATATGTGTTTTTGAAAACAATAAAAATTATTTTCCAAAAACAAAAACAAAATGCCAGGAGCTATTAAACCCAAGTTTAGGACCTGCCAGTGTAGGCTAGTGTACATGAAGCTTTACAGAAAGCTGATCACCTGTATATGTGAATGATCATAATATATATATATATATATATATATATATATATATATATATATATATATATATATATATATATTTAAATCTCAGAAACATTAGAGAAGTTGCCAATAGCAACTAAATTGGAAGTGTTATTGTCCTGGTACCGTGGTGAGCCAGTGAAAATGGTACTAAACCCAAAACCAAAAAAATGTAATATATTGCAGCTTACTACTCCCTAGTTGTGGTGGCTGCATTTTATTAGATTTTTTTTTTATTTTTATTTTTATAAATCCTCTATATTCACCTGGTGATATGGCCAGTAACATACCTCCTGTATTATAATTCTTACACTCTGGATGAAGGAGCAAAATAGACACCCTTGGACAGTAGCATTGTCAGTCTGCAGGATGGGACTGTTAAATGTACTAGTAGCTTTAAATACACTAACAAATTGAAGCCAAACTCTGGCTCACACTTTATAAGCAGTTACAGCAAACTGTTTTCCCCTCTTGTACATAAATAAATAAATAAATAAATAAAAGCTGATCATTGTAAGCACAAATGTCAGTGGTAAATGGTGTGTCTCAAATCTCTAACAGGACAGCTTGTTCTGTTGAAATCACAACTTACTGGACCGATTACTTGGTGAAAATAAGGAAAAGAGACCTAAAAAAGAAAACCAATGCAGCCATCACATCTAAGAATTGGTAGGTTGCAATTGAATAAATGTTTGCTTTTGGGTTTAATACCATTTTATGTTTGTTATACATAATTTTTCCCATTTTTATAATATCTAGAAATCTCTCTGATTGCTATCGACAGAGCCACAACTTGACTTTGCTTCTTTGTTTTATAGGATGTGTGTTTTGGCAGTGACCTCTAGAGCATGCTTTTTTTTTGGGGGGGGGGGGGTATCTGGCTATGCTTATGACATTGAACTTTTAAATACAAGCTTACTGTGCACACAGACAATGCCTATGCAAGTATGCACAGACCTGTGCAGAGATTTCACAAGAACATGTTCGATTCATAAAATGGGACTGACGGTCTGTGCCAAACGCTAATTGTCCCCAATCATTCCGGAGATGGCTGCGGTTCCTGGGCCGTTTTGTGGATTTGTTGTCTTATACACAATATTCCAGCTAATAAAAAGTTTAATTGGAGAGGTCTAATGAGAAAATATGCTAATGGCATAATAAATCTTCAGACAGCTCCAAATGATTTCTTTCAATTAAAGAAAAACACTTCAACTGACTGTAAAACCTAAATAAAAACTCAGGGTACTGCAAAACATAAGCAGAGATGCTGTACTAGAAGATGGTCCAACAGGAATATAATGAGAATGTTATCTAAAAATTCTTAATGGTGACAGTCAAGCAGTCTGTTTCGGCTACCGGGTGGCAGTGGTAGAATATGATGGATATGTAAAGAGAACTGGAAAGTAGGTCCGCCTGTTTGAGGAAAGTGTAATGCGTCGACATGAAAAGCTTTCTGGTGGTCCTTGACCCCTGCTCCATCAGTTCTGATTGGCCCTGGAAGCCCTAGCACTTCAGTTTTGATTGGCCCTGGAAGCCCTACCACGTCAGTTCTGATTGGCCCTGTAAGCCCTAGCACTTCATTTCTGATTGGCCCTGGAAGCCCTAGTACTTCAGTTTTGATTGGCCCTGGAAGCCCTACCACGTCAGTTCTGATTGGCCCTGGAAGCCCTAGCACTTCGTTTCTGGTTGGCCCTGGAAGCCCTAGCACTTCAGTTCTGATTGGTCCTGGAAGCCCTACCAAGTCAGTTCTGATTTGCCCTGGAAGCCAATCAGACATGACTATAAGACCCAAAGCTAGACTGTAAGCTACTATGCCTAAACTAATATCCTATTTGCAACTTATTTTAGGTCAATGTTATTTATTTAACTTTTATATCATTTTTAATTGATGGTTTGCATTTGTTTCTCTTAGGCCCCGTACACACGACCAAACATGTCTGCTGAAACTGGTCCGCGGACCAGTTTTAGCAGACATGTTTGGCCGTGTGTAGGCCCGAGCGGATAATTTTCGGGCGGATCGGACAGGTTTCCTGATGAAAACGGTCCATCAGACCGTTTTCATCAGACATACCGATTGTGTGTACACGGCATAAGGCCAGTCATACAAGGTGCAAATTTCTTTCCTGCAACCACTTTGATTGCCCATGTATGAGTCCTGCCAGGTGCTCATCTGTGGGGATCCACATAACTGAATAAACATCTTCGATAAGAGTAATAAAGGCAGTTCTTAAGCCATAGTCACTGTTGCCAGATATTCATATCTCTACTGGTAAAACCAGTAGAGATAAACTGTGAATAACTCCACAAACAACATACAACTGAAATTCAGGTGAAATTAAGTCAGACTTTGTAGGTAAAATATCTCAGAAGCCAGGATGTCTTAAAATGCTTTTTCTTCAGGACTACAGGCAAGGAATATAATCACTAAAGGGGTGTTCCAGTCAGTTTTTATGTTTATTAAAAGTCAGCAGCTACAAAAAGTGTAGCTGCTGGCTTTTAATAAACAGACACTCACCTGCTCCACGTTCCAGCGACGCGCCGGACGGAGAGGGGGGGAGAGGAGCGGAGCGTCTTAATTCCAAGTGTGGGCACCCGGCTGTGACAGCTTTCGGCTTCATGGCCGGGGCACCCACTGTGCATGCGCGAGCGGCGCCACGCCATCCAATTGGACAGGCCATTGCCTGGGACCTGTCACATGTCCCAGGCAATAGCCTACAGGGAGGGGCTGCAGAAAGGCGATTAGGCTATTTCGCCTTAGCATCCCCTCAGCGGAAGGAGGAAGTGGGACAGGAAGTCCCACTCCTCCTGAAGCCCCCACTCCCCCCTCCAAAAAGATTACATGCCAAATGTGGCATGTAAGGGGGCGAGGAGTGGATTAAGCGGAAGTTCCAATTTTGGGTGGAACTCCGCTTTAATAAAAAATTAACAATAATGTACCCTGTTTTTATTCCTTGTCTGTAGCCCTGAGAAACGGAGCGTTCTGGAAACCCTGAAACATGCCTGAAACAAATTTTAATCAATAAAGTCAGACTTTACTACAACTAAACATTTATGAAATTACATTTGTTGTACTCTTCACACCTTTGGCAAAGACCACTTTATAACTCTTTTCCACGACATTTGTGTAGATATATTAATGCCCACCATTATGAAAGTAATTCCTGGACCACATTGTTTCCCTTGGTGTCAGAAATCAGTAAAACACAGACACTAGAAAGGCAAAAAGCTTGTCTGAACAGAAATTCACATGTTTTTGAAATTTATTCTATTGGACTTAGTACGACAGGAGAAGCGGTAAAATGCCTTTTAAGAACTGTGGGGAAGAGATCTTGTTATTGGAGTCCCCTAGAGATATAAGAAGTTAGAAGGTGACTTCACCCGCCACATTTCTTCTAGGGAAAATATCACTTTAGACTGACCCTTCAAAGTTGAGTTCTGCAAGAATCCAATTGCATGTTATCATACAGTATATTTACCTGAAAGAGTATAACAAAGGCTAGTCGTACAGCTAAAACTGTCCAGTATTGCTTGGAAAAGTCATACTGGTTCGAAGACCAAGGAGGTTCTCGATAATCTTTATATCTGGGGATAAAAAATACATTTTTATTTAAGAGTAAGGTATGAGTGCTTGTTTCATTTTGAAGTACCATATTCATAACATTGTAAGGATAAAAGTATGATTTCCATTATTTTTTTCTTATTTTTATAGAGATGATAGGGTCACAATTTGGTGTAAACAACATGAATGACTGGATCCATCCTGCCTTGCATCAACCGTTCAGGCTGGTGGTTGTGATGTAATGGTGTGGGGGATATTTTCTTGGCACACTTTGGGCCCCTTAGTACCAATTGAGCATCATTTAAATGCCATGGCCTACCTGGGTATTGTTGCTGACCATGTCCATCCCTTTATAACTACAGTGTACCTTTTATTGAGATCACTGTGATAACACCAAAGACACCAAAGACACCAGTTCACTCATACATCTTGTGCTAAATTATCACATCCAATGCAGGCCTATGGACTCTTGATGACATCACGACCTTAGACCATTGAGGAGAAGACACTTTGGGGACCAGTCTAGCAGCATGGGGAAGCAGATAATTAGAACTTCTTCTCTATGTTCCCTAGAAATAAACATGCAAATATTCCTGACAGTGTAGGTGCAATCCCACTGCAAGGGATAGTTTTTTGGTTTTCCTGAGTTGGGCTTTAATGAATAAATAATTAATAATACATACTAAAAAGCTCCAAGCAAGCAGCTAAATGCGCATATGACATACATTATATTGTCAAAAGTATTGGGACGCCTGCCTTTACACACACATGAACTTTAATGGTATCCCAATCTTAGTTCGTAGGGTTCAATATTGAGTTGGCCCACCCGTTGCAGCTATAACAGCTTCAACTCTTCTAAGAAGGCTGTCCACAAGGTTTAGGAGTGTTTCTATGACCATTCTTCCAGAAGAACATTTGAGAGGTCAGGCACTAATGTTGGACGAGAAGGCCTGGCTCGCAGTCTCTGCTCTAATTCATTGGTTTACCTGAGTTGGGCTTTAATGAATAAATAATTATTATACATGGGGGAAAAGCTCTAAGCAAGCAGCTAAATACACAGGTGACATTTGTGAGGTCAGGCACAGATGTTGGATGAGGCCTGGCTCGCAATCTCTGCTCTAATGCAACCCTGTTGTTCTATCAGGTTGAGGTTAGTACTCTGTGCAGGCCAGTCATTTTCCTCCAAACTCGCTTATCCATGTCTTCATGGACCTTCATGTGCTTGTAAAGGCAGGTGTCCCAATCCTTTTGACAATATAGTGTACATTTATGGGACCTGTTCATCCAGTCCTGAGGCTTAAACAGCTTTGCCCCACAACCCTGTTTGGCAAAGGAGTGGCCATGATTGTTCGATGCTGCAGTTTCACTTTCACTTTTTACTTACAGGTCTCCTTCTGACCCTCAACCGGTGACTGGTGCAAGAAGAAGCTGCACATTAATGAACTCCTAATTCACTGTTTGTATTGCTGGACAGCACGAGGTTGATACAAAGTCAAATTCTGGTACTTACACGGCTTGCATTTAAAAAATGCATTTAATTATGTATTAATTATTACAGAGTTACATTTTGTGTGTCCTTTTATATCTACCTGAAGTTCGGCTTTTAAAAAAAGAAAAAATTAATACTAGGAATGCTAAAATTATATTTCCGTTCAACTTTTTCTTCGAAAAAAGCTCTTTATTGCATGACTGGCGATCAAATATTTGGTTATCTGTCAATAGCTGAGTGGAATTCGTTGACAGGATTACCCTGAGCATAGCATCTATGTCTTTGGTTTTCCCTTTACTTTACCATCCTGTTAATCATATTTACACATTAGCAGATTACTGGAACTATTGTTCATAGAAGTCAGAACAGCTGCATATAATGAGAGTACATTTCTATATGCTGCTAAAGTTTTTTTTTTTTTTTTATAAAGGCTCCAGTCTCAAGCAGAATCAATTGCAGGATTTTATATAACACATAATCATGAGGAGTAAGGGAAAGAGGCAGTAGGAAGAGGGGGGATAAAGGGCAACAGAAACACAGGAAGATGAGATTAGAGGTGAAAAGAAGAAAAGAGAAGAGGAGATTGGGGAAATAAAGAAGAAAAAAAGCAGAGGTGGTAAGGGGAGAGGAGAGAAGAAGACAGAGGAGAGGAGGTTGGGGAAATAAATAAGAGAAGAAAAATGGAGAGGTCGGGAGAGGAGAGGATAGAAGACGATAGAGAAGAGAACAGAGGAGAGGAGGTTGAGGAAAAACAGAAAAGCAGATAAAAGGAGAGGTGGTAAGGGGAGAGGAGAGAAGAAGACAGAAAAGAGAAGAGAACAGAGGAGAGGAGGTTGGGGAAATAAAAAAGAGAAGATAAAAGAGAGACGTGGCAAGGGGAGAGGAGAGAAGAAGACAGAGGAGAGGGCAGAGGATGAGTAGGTTGGAGAAGAAAAAAGGAGAGGTGGCAAGGGGAGAAGAGAGGAGAGGAAAGAGGAGAGGTGTTTGAGGAATTAAGGAAGAGAAGAAAAAATGAGAAGTGGGAAGGGGAGAAGAGAGGAGAGGACAGAGGAGAGGTGTTTGGGGAAATAAAGAAGAGAATAAAAAAGGAGAGGTGGGAAGGGGAGAAGAGAGGAGAGAACAGAGGAGAGGAGAGCAGAGCAGAGAAGAGGAAAGAGATTAGTAAAGGAGAAGGGACTGGAGGAAACAGGAGGAAAGCAATGGGAGACAAAAGGACAAGAGACTGGAGGGAGAATAGGAGAGAGAATAATAGGGAATATTAGAGTGGGGTAGATGAAAGAAGTAGAGGCTGGAGAGAGAAGAGAGGAGACCGAAGAAGATGGAGAATGGAGAAAGACAGAAATAAAAAAGGAAAGGAGAAGAGAAAGTCTGGAGAGAAAGGAAAGGAGATTGGAGGGAGAGGCAAGCAGGGATTAAAAGTTTGGCAGGGGAGAAGCATAGATGGAGAGGAGAAGAGTTTGGAGAGATAGAGGAGAAAAGATGAACATATATGATCCGAGAGAGGAAAGAAGTAAAGATACTGAAGGGAAAGTAAAGGAGAGGTGAGGAGATTGGATGAAGAGGACAGGAGATTCAGGGGAGAGCAAATTTGAGGAGAAAAGAAGAGGAAAGGAGATTGGAGAGTAAGGAGGAGATATTGGAGTAAAAAGAGAGGAGATTGGAGGTAGAGAAGACAAAAAGACATCAGAGATAGAGAAGAGGAGATTAAACAGGGAGATTGATGGGAGATGAGAGGGATGGAGAACAGGGTAAGGGGAGAAAGAAGAGTAGAAGATTAGAGGAATAGCAGAGGAAGGAAGAGAAGAGGAGAAGAGAGGGTCTGGGGGAGGTGATGGAAGAATAGGGTTGGGGTAAAGGGAGGGGTACCGGGACAGAAAAGCACATGAAATAAAAATGGGGAAGGAGTGGAGGTGTAAAAGAACTTAAGTTGGAAACCAAAGGAAGTAGAAGAGGAGAATATGATGTGAGGATGCCAGAAGGTATCTCTGCAGTCTGAATGTACTCTCTTCTTTTTCTAAGCATGTAAAAATCTTGTGTGACTGTAAAATGTTACACACACCACTCCTCACCCCGAAGAGCTTTATAAATAAAAGCCGTATGCGGACAAGTCTGAGAAGTCATGTAAAATTATGTCATGGCATTTATTAAAACCAGAATTAAGCACAAGACACAAGCAAAGCTAGCATTAAATGATACACAATTTTCACATTCAAAGACACACAGGACAGTTCTTGTCTAAACTAGATGTCATTCAGTCAGTCAATGTAATTATTCATCTCAGTAAACGTGACAGGTGCTAATAAACTTTAAACTGATTTCAGACAGTCATGTTCAAGCAGCCAAATAATGGGTGTCTAGATAAGCCGTTCCTAGCCAACAAGGTAACGTCATGTAGACAATATTCCGATGGTGAAAGTTTTTTTTTTTTTTTCATTTATATGTTGCCAAATAGCTCATCTCCAATAAATCACAGAGAAGATTAACATCGCAGACAGACTCTGGGAAGAGAAAACCAAAGAAGGAGATGAAAAATATATAGATAGTCAAGTGATGGCATTCAGAAGGGGTTTGCTTTTAAAAAGGAATCATCGATAGGACAAAATCACATAAATATGGATATGCTAAAGATGAACACTGGTAGGAACACAAGTGCATTGAATGTGATAGCATGCTAATACAGTATTTATCAGTATATTTGTATAAATGCCCCCTCTGGCTGAAAGCTGCCACCAAAGCAGATATTAAAAAAAAGAAATTAAGCATAAATTAGTGGCATATGCCGACGATATATTGTTCTTCGTCACCAATCCTAGAGTAACTCTTCCCAATCTATTGAGGTTACTCAAAACTTACGGGGAAATATTTAAAAATTAAACCCTCAAAATCAAAAATTCAAAACATCAACATAAAGAAACAAGAGGCACAGATATTCCAACAAGAGTTCCCATTTATATGGCGAGAAAAGGAATTAAAATACCTGGGAGTAAAAATAGCACCATCGGAAGAGATCATTTACCAGGCAAACTTTATCCCGCTCTTGAATTATATACAATCGGAAATCAATAGGATTACAGTAGGACACCTCTCTTGGTTAGGCAGGATTAACATTTTTAAAAGATCACGTATAAAAGGAAAATGTTGCCAATTCCCCTCCCACAAGCATTTTTTAAAGTGGTTGTAAACCCACTTTTTTTACTTTTACCTACAGGTAAGCCTATAATAAGGCTTACCTGTAGGTAAGGAGAATATCTCCTAAACCTGCATGGTTTAGGAGATATTCCCCTCGCAATGCGCCGCAGCGCATGCGCAGGGGGGATCGATGGCGAAAGGACCGGCAGCCGCCGGACCTTGCCGAATTTAAATCTCCCGCGCGCACGCGCGGGAGTGACGTCATCGCCGCTCCAGCCAATCACAGCGCTGGAGCGGTGATACCCGGAAGACACGCCAGGCAAGAGGACATCTCGCTCGGCGTGGACCAGGTAAGTTCTACACACCTCGTTCCGAGGTAAGTATTTCATAATGAACTAATATGCGGTGCATATTAGCTCATTATGACTTTTGCCTTGCAGGAGAAAAAAAAATAAAAAATTTTGATGCGGGTTTACAACCGCTTTAAAATACAAAAAACATTACTCCTTAGGTTTATATGGCAGAAAAAAAAAGCAGAGGATAAGCCTCGTAGTTATGAACAAAGATAAAAAGCAAGGGGAGCTGGGGGTCCTGCATATTAAAAAATATTATAGTGCAATAATTTTATCACGGGTGTTATAATGGGTAAAAATGATTAAAGCGGAGGTCCACCCTAAAAAAAAAATACACAAAAAGGCTCCTAAAAATGTGAAAAGAAAATGTTTTACTTACCAGAAATGGCTGTTGCTAGGGAGTCTTTCTAATCTGCCACTTCCTATACCGCGGATAGCTTCTTTCTCATCCTCCTCACGCTGTCTGGAACTTGTGTGTGTCCCAGAAGCGCGGCGTGACTCGTGCATGCGCAGTAGGAAACGGGCAGTGAAGCCGCAAGGCTCCACTGCATGTTTCCGTTAGTACGAATGGTGGTGCCGCCACCCGATCGGCCTCGGTGGGCCGACATTGTGGGCTCCCTGGACAGGTAAGTGTGCTTATTAAAAGTCAGCAGCTACAGTGTTTGTAGCTGCTGACTTTTAAAAAAAGTTTTTTTTTCAGCTGGAACACCACTTTAAGGAAAAAAGATGGGTTCAATTGGAAAACACGATAAGTCAGGCTGCACTGGGGAAGATAATATGGATACCACCTGAGTTCAGAGAAATTTGCGAAAACATGTTATCACAAAGAAAAGTTTGTTGACTTGGGACTGGACACACAAAAAGGAAAAATGGGAATTGAATTCACCTTTGAACCCACTAAAAGAAACAAACTTTTTTACACCGGGGAAACAGAGATTGTTCTGGGAATGGATTAAAAAAGAAGATGCACAATTAAAAGATATCACAAGGAAAGGGAAAATATACATGTTACAGGAGTTAAAACAAAAAAAGGAATTGTTGGTTATAGATAATTGGTGGTACTCCCAGCTGAAACATTTTGCCGCAGCCACTAAGATCTGAGGTAGATTTAAGACCGTTTGAGCGGCTATGTATGGCAGAAGGAACAGGGAGGGGGATCTCCAGGATTAGTAAGATCCTTGTAAGATTGGAAGGACCGGAAATGCCACCATTCATAACAAAGTGGGAGGAAGAATTGGAGAGCGTAGAAAAAGATCAAGACTTGGGGAAAAATTTTAAGTTGACACACTCTACGGCAACAAACAGTAAGTAATACTATCGAATGAGTTACAAATGCCTAGTATGCTGGTATATAACACCAGATAAGGCAAATAAGTATCAAAAGGAAGTTTCACGATTATGTTGGCGTGAGTGTGGGGAGGTGGGAACGATGACCCATATATGGTGGACGTGTCCAAAAATTTTTTTTACTGGAGAAAAGTGTTGCAGATAATCAAAGAGATAACGAGTATAGAGATCCCAGAAGACCCCTGGGGATGTTTGTTTCATGGGGTAGGAATGTCAAATAAACAATATCTGAGAACATTGGTGCCCCATCTAATAAACGCTGCTAAAAGCTTAATACCCCGACAATGGCAAGAGAAGGAAAGGCCTGGGATGCGAAGTTGGTGTAGAAAAGTAGGTGAGATCTTTAATATGGAATATCTTAGATTCAGTGAAGAAGAAGGAATAGAACGTTTTGAAAGTAAATGGAAAATCTGGATAGAGATTAAGCAGTCAGGGAGAAATGTAGAATTTATAAGAGCAGAGGAAGGGACGGGGTTGGGAGCTAAGGTCGGTGTATAGATAAAGAAATGGAGAAAAGGAATTGGGAAGGGGGGGGGGGGTTAATAAAAGGTAATTGGTACACAAGGGATGTTAAGTGATGTATTTTATATTTTGGATTAATTAATAAAAATAAAAAAATATATAATAATAAAGAAATTGAAAAAAAAAAACACAAATAAATGCAGCTCAGGTTTTTTTAAAAGCAAGCGATGTGTAGTAAGTACCTGAATTTGACCTAGTAACCTCTTACTTTCCCTGTACAGCAGGGCCCAGACTGGGAGAGGAAGAAGCAGCACAAGATGGCCAATCCATTGTACTGCAATGCTCAGCTTAGGTTTAGGAATTAAGGGCCAGATTCACAGAAAAAGTACGCCAGAGTATCTGCTTTTACTCCGGCGTACTTTCAAATTTGCCGCGTCGTATCTTTATTTGTCATTCACAAACAAAGATACGACGGCTTTTGGCTAAGATCCGACAGGTGTACGGCTTCGTACGCCTTCGGATCTTAGGTGTAATTCTCCGGCGGCCGCTGGGTGGAGTTTGCGTCGTTTTCCAGCGTCGGGTATGCAAATTAGCTGATTACGGCGATCCACGAAGGTACGCGCGTTCGTCGCATTCTCTTACGTCGGTTTTTCGTTTTGTTTCGTAAAGAGTGCTATTTACATGGGGTAAAATTACTCCTCCATGTTAAAGTATGGCCGTCGTTCCCGCGGCAAAATGTACATTTTTTTTTTGGGGTAAGACGTCCGGGAATACAAAATTACGTTACGCACGTCGCCGTTCAAAAAACACGTCGGGGCGCCGTAATTTCGCACAAAGCACGGCGGGAAAATTCCGAACGGAGCATGCGTAGACCGTTCGGCGCGGGAGCGCGCCTAATTTAAATGGTGCACGCCCCATTTGAATTAGGCGGGCTTGCGCCGGACAGCTTTACGTTACACCACCGTAAGTTTACACGCAAGTGCTTGGTGAATCAGGCACTTGCGCTGAAAACTTGCGGCGGTGTAACTTAAAGATGTTACGTTAAGCCGCCGCAAATATCTATGAATCTGGCCCTAAGTGATCATTGAAGAATCAAATATTTGTTGAAGCGGTTGCCATTTTTATATAAAGTGACACTAAAGGATCCTTATTCTCCAAAACAAATCCATACACATCATTCACTTAATGGTCTTGTATTCTATTATTCATGAGCTTGTTTCTTACTGTGTTTTTCTGCCTCCTTGTCCTCCCAACCTCTCATTTTCCCCTTACTTCTGTTTGGAACAAGCAGAGCATGTTAGTTGGGATCAAGTACTGCTCTATGGACACTAAAAATCCCATAGTCCATAGTCCCTAGTCCATCTTTGGAGTGAGCAAGAGAGGGTGGCTACATTCCTACATATAGTGGGACCATGGAGAACAAATGTAGCCACTCTCTAACAGGAAGCTAGATCACCAACAAAATGGAGATTTGTTGGAGGATGAGAGCAATATATGGTACTTTTCCAAGTGAAGAATACCTACTTGAATAGATTTTACTTATTTTTTTCACCAGAGTTTAGCATAGCTTCCCACTGTCCCTGATTTGAAGGGACTGTCCCTGATTTGGAGCAATGTCCCTCTACCCCCCCCCCCATTTGTCCCTCATTTTGGTCTGATCTATATAGTTGTATTTAAAATGCACTTTTTATCTTTCAAAAAGTGTCTCCCAGTGCTAAACCTTTCATCCAAATGATAAATTGCTGTATTTGTAAATATTAAAAGCCAATATAAAGGAATAGTAGTGGTAAAAAAAAGTCCCTTGTTGATTCAATTAACCTTTTTTTTGGTTAATTCTCCTTTAAGGGGGTGTGGCAGGGGACGTGTCCTATGCCTACATACATTTGCTAGTAGGTGTCCCTCATTCACATCTCAAAATGTTGGGAGGTATGGTTTAGTGGCACTTTATGTATCAGATGCTTTACTTAGATATACTCACTGCTTTTCTGCAGTTGCAAGTAATTCGGTCTTGTTTATATGGCTCTCACTGTCTCTCAATGATTTTGAAGAGAGCCAATAACAATATGTTGTGTACTCAAGTGTATGGATGAGCAGTCCTAAATTATAATTTTACAGGCTGACTAATGAAAAATCAATATCTGCCCCCTTATTTAGCTTTACTTACTTTATGTATAGGTGCATCTGGTGCTGAAAGTCTGAACAGAGAAGCCTGACAAATGCTGACCTGTGAACGTTTTCATCTCATGTTCCTAACACTCACTGTCCCCAAGCTCCAGAGTGTGCACAGCAGCATCAAACCTCATAGCTATTTACATTTCTTTTAACTAAAGGAATGTTATTAACTGTCGAAAACATAAATAAATATAAATAGCCAAAACATTAAGAACTCCTGACCAATGAAAAACAGCATACTACTGATTTCACCATTTTATAAATAGGCCTCAAAATAAAGTATATTGAATATAGGAAGTGAATTCAAGCTGTGTTTTTTTCCTAACAGATGGTTTTAATAGAGTGGATCTTATTTTCCTTATCCTGGAGGGACTGAGTCAGATGCATTATTGCTCTGCTACTTTAATTAAAGGAGGTGTGTGAGACTGGTCACATGTTCTGCACATAGAGGGAGAATTTCATGGAACAATTTAGACTTCATTCTAGATGTATCTGCATATTCTAGCACTTCATTCCTAATTACGATGATGGACTTGTCAGCCACACTGCATTATCTGGAGTTCATAGGATTTATATAAAAGGGGATGAAAAACCGTCAGAGTTTTGTACTCTGTCTTATACAATATTTTCAATTAATGTAGTAAGACGTGTAAAGGAAGCAAGAAGCTCCCGTAAATTGCTCATACAGCTAGTAGCTGGCATTAGGCTAGAGATTACGCAGGACGCGTGTTTTTGTTTTTTCTTAAGTTGTTGCTTGCAAATGTTTAATCTATGTGAGGTTTGATGTTCTGACCAGGGAAGAGCTGGTCTAGCCCTATAAAATTGTAACTGTTCCCACTGACCGCAGGTTGGTCTAGACTAGTGAATGTTCCAAAAATTCTTATAGGCTGCGTCAAAATTTCTGCCTTCTAACTTCCTAATTGGCTATCGTTCAGAGGTCAGTGAATTTCTTGCTTCCTAAATGTTCAAAAACATTGCCTGATCTCTACTAGTCTAGGATATAGGTGAAGCCTAACTCTACGGCTCGTGTGTAAAGCCCCATACAAACTAATAGTTTTCCTGCAGGTTTTCTCTTCAGGTTTACCAAAACCATGTAGTGCAAGGGCCTGCCTGACTGCATACAAATTGAAACTCTTGAGGTTTGACCTCATATTAGATGGTTTTGGTAAACCTGAAGAGAAAACCTGCAGGAAAACTGATAGTATGTATGGGGCTTTAAAGAAGCGGGAAGACAAGGAAGAAATAATAACCATGTGTAATGTTCTGACCCTTCCTCACTCTTCTACTATGAATGTGTTTTTGCTTTGTGTGTGCACCTGTTGGAGAGATTTCCCAATACTTCCTGCCCTGATAGTGAAGGAAAATATCCAAAATGGAAACACAAATTGCAATAGAAACCTGTGAGAGTGTTTAACCCTTACCCATGCCAACCACAACAAAATAAAAAACATTTACCTGGAGTTGAGCTTTATTCTTTTTACCTATCTCCCCTTAATATAAAGGGGATGCTGTTTAGTGATTTAAAATTCTGAGGATGGCTGAGGGTTGATTTCTGTTATCTTATCTGAAAGTCTGATTTGTCATATATACCAATTTGGCCAAAATCCAGTTTTACATAATTGGCTTAGGCTACACACAGCCCTTGGCACAGTCATGGAAATTAATGGGTTGACTGTAGATCAATAAGTAGCCCACCTCTGTGAGTTGTTGGAAGGAGTTTGGCTCTTTTCTTGAGGGTTCACTTTTCACTAAATCAAAAAAAAAATCTGTTGTATCAGTGGAGGCCTGTTCATAAGGGGCGCAGGGGCGCCACCCCCTTAATCCATGTTCCTGGCCCCTAATCTAAATGGATCTCAATATTTTTTTTTAAGCACATGATTAGGGCCTGAGACTCTTATTGGCTTCAAAAAAGGGAGGGCTTGTTGCGCAGAGCACTCCTCCAGGCCAATCGGGAAGCGGGTCCTAAGAGGTGATTGTGTAAAGCATGGGCAATCTGCGCTTCCCCCTCCAAACAGTGATCAGTGTGACCTGTGTTAATTAATACAAGTGGGGTCTACATATGTCACCCAAGACTTACATATAACCCACCACACAATGGTTATGTATTACTATAAGTTTCCAAACCTAACGAGAGGGAAAATAGTGTTTCAATCAGAAAAAATGACTGGTGCTGCAATGGTACAAAATAGCTGGAATACACAGCTATACAAACATGTAAAAAAATAGGTAAAACATGCGCAACCAAAATGCACAAACAAACAAAGTGTCCTGTTATAAAGTGTAAAAAATATATGCAATTACATAAATGTAAATAACATTTAGTGAATCCCATGGATAAAAGTGCAGGTGGTATTAAACAAAAATAGTGTCCACTGCAGCTGATGTTGATTAGGTCTAATCTCAAAGAAAAACTTCATCCAACAATGTCATCCAAAAGATTTTCAGCCGTTGATAAACATTCAGACAGAGATGCCGCTTACCAGATCAGATGGACCTCTATTAGCGAAAAAGGCTTCATGGTGCAGTATGATTTGAGTAATCAAAAACCCCTTTATTGATAAAGCAGGTTTACTTACATCATATAAAAAGCTTATTCAGCAGAACAGTTTTAAAAAACAGATAAAAACTTCCAGCAGCGGCTTCTGCCATGAAGCTTTTTTTGCTCTTCCTCTAACATACCCGTACACCATGCTATTCCATTGGAAGCTGAGACCATCTGTAATAGGATCTATCACAGCTCTGGGAAGCCTGAAGGAAGACGGATATGCTACTATACCAGTGCCTAGCCAACGAGGATCCCTGTGAGTGACCCCTGGTTTAATGAGCCCATAAGACCTCCGTAATAGAGGTCCATCTGATCTGGTAAGCGGCATCTCTGTCGGAATGTTTATCAACGGTTGAAAATCTTTTGCATGTTTTACCTATTTTTTGACCTAAGAGGTGATTGCCACCCTTCTGTTCATCTCCCACGTGGGGGGGGGGGTCGCCACCTTTGCATCCGTCTCCCACGGGGGTGACGTTGGTTCCCCACCCCAAATATTGAGCACCAGCCACCACTGTATTGTACTATGACTGACACAGCTGTAGAAGTCACAATGTAATGCTATAGAGCTGAAGAGTGAAGCCCTCTTCTGAACCAAGGTATCTGGCAGAACTCATTCACTACAGATTGTGGTATTAAAGCTTAAAGGGTCACTAAAGGATTTTTTTTTAGCTAAATAGCTTCCTTTACCTTACTGCAGTCCTGGTTTCATGTCCTCATTGTTCGTTTTTGCTTTGATGTTGCTGTAATTCCTCTCTGTTCTGGACACTTCCTGGTTGTCTGTTTCCTGATAACCACAGTACTGGGAGATTTCTCACTGTGGTCACTAATCAAGGAGGTGTGATTACTGTGTGTCTAAAACTCCTCAGCACCAATCCAGTTTCGTTTTACAATCCATCACTGCCCTCTATTGGCTCTCTGGCTCTGTACATCAAAGAACCAGGAAACAACAGCAAAAACTAAACTAAACTGCAGGCACATTATATGATTAGTTTTTATCTATTTTTAATCATTTTTAAAAGGAATTAGTTAACGATTATGTCTCTATACCCTGTAAACAGTCATTTCAGCTAAAAAAAAAATTCCTTTAGTGACCCTTTAAGTGTAACCTTCAGTATTGCAAAGTTGTACAGGACCCGTTTCTATACTGACATCGTTTAAGCCAGCAATAAACGTATCCAAATTTGCTGTTCCTTCCTAACTGTCTGAATTTCAATCCAGCTAGGCTGGCAGGCTGGTTGTACTGAAGTTGATCCAGCTATCAATTTCCATGCAATCAGCCTGTCCATTGTTTTACCTAATTACTGCCAGCAGCTATAGTGCCCAACATTGATCATTGTATTCTGACACTGGGGAAAGGGACTTCACTCTCCCCATCAGCAGAATCCAATAGCGCTGTGGGAAGGATCCCTCATCAACACTGTGTTGATGGGGGAATCAATCAATTTTCTTTCCGTTATTTAACCCATGGTTGAAGAAAAGAAAATGTCATAATGTATGACGGAATGGGGTATGGGTATGGGTGAAATCAAGCTATTTTTGCTCCTCCAATCCTGGCAGCCCTTTCCACCAGTCAGGATGTGTCTGCGTTGCATAGAGACAAACATAGACTGAAGGAGGACATCACTGGGTCTAAAATAAGGTATGGAATAAAACTGGAAAGGATTTTCAGCATATTGACGAGGAGGGGAAGGAGAGACCAAGAAAGGCAAAATAAAAGTCGAAATCTTGAATTTTTCCTCCGGTGAGTTATTTGGTTTTGCTATGCTTTATGAGTTAATCCCTCTGGCTTACTACCATGAGGGAACGTACCAATGTCAACAGTATCTCTCCCTACACAGGATTGTCAGCTCTCCCTAACAGTGTCAACACACACTAACAATATGGCTGCTGTGAGCCTCATTCTATTTATAAAGGAGGCTGGGTTATCCTTTCCTTCAATCTATTGGCTTTATTGACCCTTGCACCAGGAATTAAAGGTAAGCACTGCATTTTGGATTGCTCCTCATTTCTGGTGGTGAACCTGCAAACTTTTTGGTCACAGGTTTATGATTAGTGAACTTTGTGAACCCTTGAAATTCAACAAAACATTATGCAATCCAATAGAGTATATCACTTTAAAAATGCTGAAAGCTCTGAGGCCTTGTACACACGTCCGAACAGTTTCCGCGGACATGTTCGGTCGTGTGTAGGGCCGACCGGACAGTTTCCCGGCCTAGCGGACAGGTTTCCAGCGGACAAATGTTTCTTAGCATGCTAAGAAACTTGTCCGCTGGAAGCCTGTCCGTCGGACATGTCTGATGTTCAGTATGACTCATCGGACATGTCCGCTGGCCCGAAATCCCACATCGCATCGCATACTAGCCCATTATCTGCCCATTATCTTACCGCATCGCATACTAGCCCATTATCTGCCACTTACCTGCAAACAAAGCCTGCATAGTCCCCGATGTGGCTACGTCCATATTCACCCCTCTTCCATCAGGGGTCTGTGACTGGTCGGAGTCGCGTGACATCACTCCCCCACATGTGCATGATGTGCCGAAGATGTCAGTGCAAACGTATATGGCAAATATCTCCTAAACCGTGCAGGTTTAGGATATATTTTCAGTATCTACAGGTAAGCCTTATTATAGACTTACATGTAGGTAAAAGGGATATGTAAGGGTTTACAACCAATTTAAGTATTACCTTGGGAATATGCAGACTAGAGTGCTGCAATCACTTAACATACTTCTCTGCCACTGCATACCATACCCCTTTTCTAATACCACTTCTTTGCAAAAATCTGAAGCCAAAAAAAAAAACGTTGGAATGTTTGTATATTTGCTGAATAGAGCCCACATTGTTACAGAAAAATAAGCTGGTAACCTGCCCACAACACAGCTACTATGCTTGCACTAACATGACACAGAAACGTCTATGAACACACAAATACAGACTATTGTTCCTCAGTTAAACAATGGTTGGTTGCCGTTACCTGCAGAAAACAACATCTTGGGAAAACTGTGAGTTTTCTGGCTGGGTTCCGGGTTTTAGATGGCTGACATTGAAGTATGAAAGGGTATGATTGATGAATCCATGCATGGATCCATTTGAACTGTACATATACTGATACACGAGACGAGGAATGAAATCTGATGTCACAGATATTACAAACGCCTAGAAATGAGAAAGACAGAAATGGTGAGAATTAGAACCTAGCATGTGCTTGTTTGTGTTTAGCAATGTTCCAGGACAGGCCAAGGTCTGAAATAAACTTGTCAATCAAAACATTATCGTGTACATAAAGTCTATCTATAGGCTCCAGTTTTTTGTTGTCCAAAAAATGCTCATGCATTGGCAAGGCAAATCAACTTTTTGGGGCTAAAAAAGATAAGGAAGAGGAAAATGGGTGGGACTAAGCAGTCCTTCACATCACTTCTATGTGATGTACAAAATGCCACTAAAGCTACATTTCCAGCAGTCACACAGGCTGTGGATGGAGCTGGGTGTGGCCTGCCACTGACAGGCAAAGTGGAAGAGGACAATCAGTGGTGACAAAGATGATAGTTATCTCACTCATCACCACAATTCGACAATTAATCACAGTGAATAATTAAAAAATAAAATAGGTCTCTAGTAAAGAAAAACATTTGATTTAAAGTATTGTCATTGGAAACCAGGACAGTTGTGTGAAGAAGTATTTGCCCCCTTTCTAATCTATTTATTTTTTTTGCATATTTGCCACACTTAAATTACTCAGATCATCAAACTAATTTTATTATTACACAAAGATAACCTGAGTAAATACAAAATGCAGTTAAATGATGGTTTCATTTATTAAGGCAAAAAAAGCTGTCCAAACCTGCCTGGCTTCATGTGAAAAAGGAATTGCCCCCTAAACCTAATAACTGGTTGTGCCACCCTTGGCGGCAACAACTGCAATCAAGAGTTTGCAATAACTGGCAATGATTTTTTAACATTGCTGTGGAACAATATTGGCCCACTCTTCTTTGCAGAATTGTTTTAATTCAGCCACATTGTAGGATTTTCCAGCATGAACGGCCTGTGTAAGGTCATGATACAGCATCTCAATTGGATTTAAGTCCAGGCTTTGACTAGGCCACTCCAAAACCTAATTTTTGCTTTGTTTGAACCATTTGGAGGTGGACTTGATGTTGTGTTTTGGATCATTGTCCTGCTGCATAACCCAAGTGCACTGGAGCTTGAGGTCACGAACTGATGGCCTGACAATCTCCTTTAGGATTTTCTGGTAGAGCTCAGAATTCATGGTTCCATCAATTATGGTATGTTGTTCAGGTCCTGAAGCTGCAAAGCAGCCCCAGACCATCACGCTACCATTACCATGTTTGACTGCTGGTATGATGTTCTTGTTATTAAATGCTGTATTCGTTTTATGCCAGATGTAACAGTATGCACACCTTTCAATAAGTTACATTTTTGTCTCATCAGGCCACAGAATATTTGCCTAAAAGTCTTGGGGATAATCAAGATGTTTTTGGTAAATGTGAGATGAGCCTTTGTGTTCTTTTTGGTCAGCAGTGGCTTTGTCCTTGGAACTCTCCCATGGATGCAATTTTTGCCCAGTTTCTTGCTTATTATTGAATCATGAACACTGATTTTACCTGAGGCAAGTAAGGCCTGCAGTTCTTTAGATTGTTAGATAGTTGTTCTGAGTTTTTTTATGACCTCCTGGATGAGTCTTCGTAATGCTCTTGGAGTAATTTTTGTAGGCCGGCCACTCCTGGGAAGGTTTACCACTGTTCCAAGCTATCTCCATTTGTGGATAATGGCTCTCCCCGTGGTTCACTGGAGTTCCAAAGCCTTAGAAATTACTTTGAAACCCTTCCTAGACCAATACATGTACATTACTTTGTTTCTAATCTGTTCTTGATTTTTTTTTAATTGTGGCATGATGTGTGGCTTTTTGTGATCTGTTAGCGTGCTTCAGTTTGTCAGACAGCTTTTTATTTGATTTCTTGATTCAACAGATCTAGCAGTAATCAGGCCTGGGTGTGACAAGTGAAATTTAATTCAGCTTTTCAAAAAATTTTGGTTAATCACAGTTCATTCATAATTCAACATGGTAGGGGGCAATTATATTTTCACATAGGGCCTGGTAAGTTTGAACAGCTTTTTTACCTTAATAAATTAAATATCAATTTAAAAACTGCATTTGGATTTACTCGGGTTATCTATGTGTAATATTATTATTATTTTGTTGATGATCTGAATCATTAAATTGTGAGAAATAGGGAAAAAAAAGAAAAAATCTGGAAGGGGGAAAATACTTTCTTACACAACTGTATATATCAAGTGGGATAATAATAATAATAATAATAATAATAATAATAGCACCATCCCACTTGGCATTGTTTTATCTGAAAGGAGAGCGCACACAGCTGGCACTAACCATCACCATACACCCAATGCTAGGTGTCCCATACAATTATCTGGAACCATAACAGCCCAAGAGGCCAATGCTCTAGAGTGATTGTGGTTGGGATTGTGGTTGCCCATTTCAAAGCTTATCAAGCCTCTGACTGCCATTGGGAACCATCATATAGTGTAGAAGAATAGAAGTACTAAAAAACGAAAAAAGGATGAATCAATAAAGGTGCAAATAATAATTTCTCATTACTATAAGGTGATAGCCAACACATTTCAGTGGTAACAGAATCTCCCTTCTCCAGGGCTTTAATTCAGAAGAGTGGTTTTCAGTGTAAAGTACAGCTGCTGCTGTAAATTCTTTAGTGTTACTGAAGTCTACTTAGTGAAATGACAAGGCCACAATCCTGTACATAATCCTGTGCACCTTTCGGGGGAGGGGGAACAGGATACAGACAGGTATCCTTTCCCACTTTTGAGAGTCTGGGCCGCGGCCCATGACGTCACCGCGGGACTCCCTCCTCCTCCGCCGGCTGCCGGGCCAATAGCAGAGAGGAGCAGGCCTTGTGCGTGCACAGTAGGGTTCCCGGCGTGAAGCCGCAAAGGCAGTGGCAGCACCTGACAGCTGATGGAAACATCAGCTGCGGGTGCCGACATCGCTGGACCGTGGGACAGGTAAGTGTCCGATTATTAAAAGCCAGCAGCTGCAGTATGTGTAGCTGCTGGCTTTTAATATTTTTTTTTCAGGCGGAACACCAGTTTAAAGCCTCGAAGTAGAGGGATTCTGTTGCCCCTGAAGCATATTGGCAATCATCTCATAACATGACAATCATTTACACCTGATTGGTTTATCCTTTTTAAATATTCTTCAAGTCTTCACCTCCAGTTCCTCAATGAGTGGACTTTTGGAAAATGTTGAAGCCATGGGAAAAAAAAGTTTTTTTTTTCAGAAAATTTTTTAATTTTGTAAAAAAAATTAGTGTGAAGTAGTTTTACAAATTAAAATTCATTTTTTTTTTACATGGAGAACATGAGATGCAGTGTATATAAACGTATAATGAATTTACTACTTATTTAAAATTAAATACTAATTTTAATGATTATTTTATGAAGTGCAGTTATACACAATCCATTAGCAGACATTAACTGTCTGTATCTCATCCACTATCTTCTATGATTTTAAAAGGTGTACCACTTCCTATGCTGAGGTTAGAGGTTAGCAGGTGTTATTGTAAAACATTCACTAGCTGATGATGGAAGCAGACCTGCCAGCTAATCTCTCACATATCTACATTCTGCAAGTTCCATGTTTAATTACGCCCTACCTGCATTTAACAAACCACAGAACCTGTGTTTCATAAATAGATGTCAGTAATTGCAGGGATAAATTGGTGACCCTAGTTAGGAGTCATGACTTCTTCTTATTCGTTGTACTGATGTTAGCAGCTGGGATTATACAACCTCCCCTAACTTTATGCATGTATGCAGATGTGGCTGAACGCTAATGATTAACGCTACTGGTCCTGGCAGTTTTAAGTGTAAAATATTCACTAACTGTACTGGTTTGGGAAGAGTGATTGCATCTCATCCAATAATAGTGCTAAAAGTAGTAGGATTGACTGCATTCCATCCATTGGTGTGCGCAGCCTATTGCATTAGGGTGTGCACCCCAAAGCATAAACACACACGTGTGTCTGTCAGCAGACGGGGTCAGTAGAACAGAGATTGGTGTCATTGGGGCAGTGGACCGTGTCAGTATTTTTTTTATTTTTTTTATTTATTTTCATAATTTTTTACCATATTATTTGTTATTATTTGTTTACATTTTTAGGAGCCTCTTGGGGGGGCTCCAGTAAAATATCAGGGGTCTAAACAGACCCCTGAGGTCTCACTTTTGAGACAGAGAAAAGGACTGAGGACAGAGCTTCCCCAGTCACTTTCCCTCAGCTGCACTAGACACTGAGGGAATGGGAAGTGCTCTGTGCTGAATATCATAGTTTGCTATGCTTCAGTTAAGAATGAGAAGTAATTAGCTGAGCGAGATCCTCTACTGCCTCTTCATCTCTCCAGCTGATTCAGGAGTTCAATCCTGCATATTACACTGGGAGACTGGGGCTCTTCCTGTGTAACCAGCGACACTTTACACCGCTGTCAGTGTGACAGCTGCTCACTCTGTATCCAGAGCTCTTTGCATCTGGCTGTCACAGAGCTCATAACTGCATTGTGTAATCTGCAGGACTGGGCTGCCAGTTTGAAAGCTTGGGTCCTGCTCTACATTCAGTTATGAATGAAAGTTACAAAGGGGGTAATCCACAAAAGGTATACGCCGGCATATCTACTGATACGCCGTCGTATCCCTGTTTCTATCTATGGAACTGATCCACAGAATCAGTTTACCATAGATAGGCAGAAGATCCGACATGTGTAATTGAATTACACTGTCGGATCTTAAGGATGCAATTCTAGGCCGGCCGCTAGGTGGCGAGGCCATTGCGGCCGGCCTAGAGTATGCAAATGAACACTTACGGCGATCCACGAACGTTCCGACGGGCCCGTCGCGCTAAATCTACGTTGTTTACGTCGAGTTACGCCGCGTAAAAATAGGGCTGAGTCCTATTTGACTAAGCCCTATTAAGTATGGCCGTCGTTCCCGCGTCGAAATTTTCAACTCTACGTCGTTTGCGTAAGACGTTCGTGAATGGCGCTGGACGCCATTTACGTTAACGTCTAAGCAAATGACGTCGGAGCGACGTCAGTTAGCGCAATGCACGTCGGGTAAGTTACCCGACGGAGCATGCGCAGTACGTCCGGCGCGGGAGCGCGCCTAATTTAAATGGGAATCGCCCATTTGTATTAGGAACGCCTTGCGCCGGACGGAGTTAAGTTACACCACCGCAAATTTCCAGGTAAGTGCTTTGTGGATCGGCACCTAACTTGGGAGATTTGCGGCAGTGTAACTTAACTCTGAAAAGTTAAGTTGCGCTCGGCGGCTGTGGATCTGGCCCTAAGTTACTAAGTCACTCTCAATCATAAATTAGTTTTATGTGTACAGTAGGTGTTTGTGATATTGTGCTTTTAGCACGACAGCGTCGCGCTGATACTCGGCGACAGGGTGCCGAGATCTCGCCGACATCTCACACTCACTGGAATAGTGACAGCACATTCCAGCAAGCGCGTCATAGAAGCGACGGGAGATCCGACTTGGATTCCCGCCAATTCTACACGTGTGCGGCGTTTGTTATGAATCCTGAAGGGGAAGTCCCCGCCGGATTTTAAATAAAAATCCGGCATGGGTCCCCCCTCAGGAGCATACCGGGCCCTTAGGTCTGTTATGGGTTGTAAGGAGAGCCCCCCTACGCCGGAAAAAACGGCGTAGGGGGTCCCCCTACAATCCATACCAGACCCGTATCCAAAGCACGCTACCCGGCCAGCCAGGAAGGGAGTGGGGACGAGCGAGCGCCCCCCCCCCTCCTGAGCCGTACCAGGCTGCATGCCCTCAACATGGGGGGGTTGGGTGCTCTGGGGCAGGGGGGCGCACTGCGGCCCCCCCCCACCTCAGAGCACCCTGTCCCCATGTTGATGAGGACAGGGCCCCTTCCCGACAACCCTGGCCGTTGGTTGTCGGGGTATGCGGGCGGGAGGCTTATCGGAATCTGGGAGCCCCCTTTAATAAGGGGGCCCCCAGATACCGGCCCCCCACCCTAAGTGAATGAGTATGGGGTACATCGTACCCCTACCCATTCACCTGCAAGAAAAGTGGTAAAAACACAAATAAACCACACAGTGTATTAAAATATTTTATTTTTCTGCTCCGGAGGCCGCCCCCTGTCTTCTTTATTAGCTCTTTTACCAGGGGGGGCTTCTTCTTTGACGTCTTCGGGTGGGTGGGGGCCGCCGTCTGGTTCTCTTCCACCGCCGGGGGGGGGTGGCTTTTAAAAAAGCCCCCACCCCCCCGGCGGGTTTCCTCCGGCGTCTTCGGCGGGGCTCTTCTTCTTCCGCTATCCCGACGGGTCTTCTCAACTCTCCGGGGTTCTCCTTCTGTCTTCGCCGCTCTCCGTTGTTGACTCGTCGCACCCCGGTTCTTCGTCTCGCTGTCCGGTGTCTTCTTCCGTGATGTACGTCTTCTCCTTCCGTGCTGTGATGAGTTCTTCTTCCGTGCTGTGACGTCATGTTCTTCACTTCTCTCCTTCTCCCGATGTTGCCACGCCGGTCCTCCTCGCTGAAATGACGGATGCGCGCCTTGCATCGGACCTATATAGGCCTCACAGTCCCATCATGCTCTGTACCTACCCATGTGATACCTACCCACGTGGGTAGGTATCACATGGGTAGGTACAGAGCATGATGGGACTGTGAGGCCTATATAGGTCCGATGCAAGGCGCGCATCCGTCATTTCAGCGAGGAGGACCGGCGTGGCAACATCGGGAGAAGGAGAGAAGTGAAGAACATGACGTCACAGCACGGAAGAAGAACTCATCACAGCACGGAAGGAGAAGACGTACATCACGGAAGAAGACACCGGACAGCGAGACGAAGAACCGGGGTGCGACGAGTCAACAACGGAGAGCGGCGAAGACAGAAGGAGAACCCCGGAGAGTTGAGAAGACCCGTCGGGATAGCGGAAGAAGAAGAGCCCCGCCGAAGACGCCGGAGGAAACCCGCCGGGGGGGTGGGGGCTTTTTTAAAAGCCACCCCCCCCGGCGGTGGAAGAGAACCAGACGGCGGCCCCCACCCACCCGAAGACGTCAAAGAAGAAGCCCCCCCTGGTAAAAGAGCTAATAAAGAAGACAGGGGGCGGCCTCCGGAGCAGAAAAATAAAATATTTTAATACACTGTGTGGTTTATTTGTGTTTTTACCACTTTTCTTGCAGGTGAATGGGTAGGGGTACGATGTACCCCATACTCATTCACTTAGGGTGGGGGGCCGGTATCTGGGGGCCCCCTTATTAAAGGGGGCTCCCAGATTCCGATAAGCCTCCCGCCCGCATACCCCGACAACCAACGGCCAGGGTTGTCGGGAAGGGGCCCTGTCCTCATCAACATGGGGACAGGGTGCTCTGAGGTGGGGGGGGGCCGCAGTGCGCCCCCCTGCCCCAGAGCACCCAACCCCCCCATGTTGAGGGCATGCAGCCTGGTACGGCTCAGGAGGGGGGGGGGGCGCTCGCTCGTCCCCACTCCCTTCCTGGCTGGCCGGGTAACGTGCTTTGGATACGGGTCTGGTATGGATTGTAGGGGGACCCCCTACGCCGTTTTTTCCGGCGTAGGGGGGCTCTCCTTACAACCCATAACAGACCTAAGGGCCCGGTATGCTCCTGAGGGGGGACCCATGCCGGATTTTTATTTAAAATCCGGCGGGGACTTCCCCTTCAGGATTCATAACAAACGCCGCACACGTGTAGAATTGGCGGGAATCCAAGTCGGATCTCCCGTCGCTTCTATGACGGCTCTGTATCCATCGCGGCAAGCCAGCTCGGCGCTGGCTCCCGCGATGGGGCTCGTAGGTGCTCAATCTCGCTGAGAAAGAGAGCGAGATTGACACAAAATCGGGTTCACCTACTGTAAGTAAAAAAATTAAGACATTTTAAAAACGTAGCCTTTTAATAACCTGTAGTAAACTCTAATTAGTTTTATCAACAAATGAATCCCTTTATTCCGTTTTTTTATCATTTGTATGCACACTCATCAAATTTGTGTTCATTTGTGTTTGTAGCACCAAAAATAAAATTCTACCAGAAACATTACTCTAATGCCTTTATAAAATGAACAAATAAATAATAATTAATACAATTTAATTATTATTTCATTATGATTTAATACATATATAATTAATACAATTTGTAGTTCATCCTACTTAGTTTTTTTTAATTTGTGGTTAAATTGATCAAATTCGCAACTTGAGTCCTGCATAAAAGCTACCATTGTATTATTCATTGATAAAAATCAATTTTATGTGTGAAAACATATATTTTTTAAAACAACATTTTAGCCCCTTATGAAAACGTAGTAAACTCGATTTTTATTTCCTCCCCCTAGCTAACTTTTTTTGCACACAAATGTTTAAATTTGTGTCGGGGGCACACTTAGGGTTCCTTGTCTTGGATACTAGAGGATCTTCTCCCAACACTGACTCTGCAGATGCTAGGAGGTATGACTGTATCCCATCTAATGACTGTACTGATATTAGGGGGTGTGACTGCATCCCATCTAATAACTGTACTGATATTAGTGGGTGTGACTCATGCAATAAGGGTACTGGCACTAAGAGGTGTAAATGCAAGGTGTAATTGCATCTCATCCAATAAGTGGGTGTTGACACTAGGTGGTATGACAGCATCTCATCCAATAACTGGGCTGACACTAGTTTACCTGTATTCCAACCACTAACCAGACTTATGCTGAGAGGTGTGACTGCAAATTATTCACTGTATTTTTTTCAAGGAGTATCTGCAAAGCATGCAATAATTGTAGTAATTTGGGGAAAGTTTGTTATAAAGCAGCTGCCTACTGTATCTAACCTAAAATCTATGGCCCGGATTCACAAAGTCTTACGCCGACGTATCTAATGATACGCCGCGTAAGTCCACGGATGTGCCGTCGTATCTATGCGCTTGATTCTGCAAAGAATCTGAATTTCGACTCCATCCGACCGACGTAAGTCTCCTACGCCGTCGTATCTTTGGCGCATATTTACGCTGGCCTCTAGGGGCGCTTCCATTGATTTACACATCGAATATGTAAATGACCTAGATACGCCGATTCACGAACGTACTTGCGCCCGTCGCAGTAAGCTACGCCGTTTACGTAAGGCGTACGTCCGGCATAAAGATCAACCACCAAATAGCAGGTGTAAGTCATTTTAGGGTATGGACGTCGGAACAGCCGTCGGATCTTACGTGGTTTGCGTAAGTTGTACGTGAATGGGGCTGGGCGTAGGTTACGTTCACGTCGAAGGCATTGAGCCCTCGTATCTTAGGGAGTATATGCGATGTGATTCTGAGCATGCGCGCGCATGCGCCGTTCGTTCGGCCCTTCATTTACATGGGGTCACGCTTCATTGTAATACATCACGCCCACTACCTGCCTACTTTGAATTAGGCAGGCTTACGCCGGCACATTTACGCTACGCCGCCGTAACTTAGGGAGCAAGTGCTTTGTGAATACTGGTCTTGCCTCTCTATGTTACGTCGGCGTATCGCATATGAGCTGCGCTACGCCCGCTCAAATATACGTCGCTCTACCTGAATCCGACTATATGTCTTTTTCTTTGAAAAGCCCAAAGTGGTCATCTTTTGATACTCACATTTATGATGACTGCAAATTTTCCAATTCCACTTAAAATATTGTACCAAATACCTGCAATAGAAGTGAAAATATATACACTTAGGTTTTATGTACTCAGAACCTAACCTGACCTATAAATCTCTGCATACAAAATGTGGTAACCAATAATAGTTAGATTTGACCTTTGTCATTTGACTATAGTAACCTCATATTTGTTCACTCTCTATGGATTAGAGTACAATGCAAAGTCATTGTACTGTTTTTACAAATAAACCTGTGTGCCCACACTGTGCCCACTATTGCTTGTCAAAAAGTCTTATTGATATCTATTGATTCTTAGAAATACCAATAAAAAGCTAGAGGGTATGGCCAACAGAATCAGTCAATTGGACATGTGTTTATTAAAATTTGATACTTGTAAACAGGACAGGTACCAATGTGGTACCCAAAACCTACACCACAAAACAATTATCTCTGGGTACCTGTTTCATTACAAGTCACTTTAAACAGTGATAAAGATTTCAACTTATGCCCTGTTATTCATTTTTATTGAGACAGAAAATTAAAGAAAATCTTAAATGTTTTAGTTGTCATTGGAACAATAGTAGAGGGGAGATGTTGCCCTACTCCGACCCCTTCTTTTCTTACTTTGCCAAATCATTTCAGTATGAACACACTTTGTCCACTCAATCCAGAATTAGAAAAAAAATATCTGGAGTTCCACTTTAACAATAGTGTTTGTAATATCACAACATACCTATATCTTTAGCGCGAACAGCATCTGGTCTTCTTAACTCTGCTACAAACTTTTTTGCATCGAGCCGCACTTCTATAATGTTATTGAGCAGAGCAAAGAGTGGAGCCAAAGGAAACGATGCCACAAACAAAGTCACAAAGCCAAATTGGATTACTAGACAAAAGACAGAAGGGAAGAAAAGCAATTAAGGATCAATTCCAGGCAGAAATAAAAATATGCCATCCCGTTATGTATTCCTTTAAAAACACCAGTGAATGTTTTTTTTAAGTGTGGTTAGGGCCAGCACTTGAATGTTTTTTGATACCAGCATCAGTTAATCCTTGTTCAACAGGACGGAGAGGAAGGACCAGTTCTAGGCTCAGCTGCAGTGTACATGTACTTACAGTAGACGTAGGCAGTGAAAGGAGCAATGACTTTATCACTGTGCTGCTGCTCCCTCACTGTCCAATCAGAAGCTGAGTGTAAGAATTTTACCAAGCTATTTTGATGCTGTAATGAAGGTCAATGACCAGGATGTGCTGTCTACCAGGGGTACACTGATAAAAAATCTGATTACATGGAATTACATGGAATTACAATTATTTTTGCAGGTAAAACATTTCTACAGTCAATGGAGTATGGTGTGAAAATTTATCTGGATTTCAGAATGTTTAGAATTGGTTTTAGAATTCATCTCCTTAAAATTTGCTTTTATTTGATCTCTTTGCACATTCACCATCTAATCAGAAATTGGACAAGTAAAAATGTGTCCAAGCTATGCCGCTGCTACAAAGGAGGTTTAGGGCCAGAATGTGCTGTCTGCCAGGGATGCATGGATAACAAACCTGATTACACAGAATGACAGTTATTTTAACATATAAATAATTCCTAAATTAAATACTATATCATGTAAAATAAATACTCTATAAATACTTTAAATAATTTAATTAATATTTTCAGGATATTTACCATTGCTTTTACAATTCATCTCTCTAACACCTGCTCATATTTGATTCTTTTGCACAGTATTTAATAAACAGCCATAACAAGTGATAAGCCATAATATAAATAAATACATAGCCATAAATTAGAGGAAAGCCAATCAAAATTATTCTTAGAAATGTCCTTGTTTCTACTGTTTTCTTTTTAGAAACGTGATGGTCTTGTTTCCCAAAGATGTCCACTAATCTGCTTAAGAAGCAGAGATAATACAAACAAGTTGATGGGTTTTGAATAAGTTGATGGGTGGACTCATCTGATATAGAGATCCAGGGCATGAACGTCACAATTTCTGTATTTAGCAAGCAAGCAAAACTTGAAAGTCATGTCAACAGACTACACTATAAATAGTATTCCATTTCAGTTAAAAATACTGATGTTGTCTCCCATATTGTATGCTTTTAGGCAGGATACTTGAGAGGTAACATGCGAAACACATGCGAAATGTTAAAACAATCGAGGAGAACAACCGTAGCCTAATGGTCAGGCGTCAATACCAGGTTTCACCTGCAGGTGGCAATACCAGGTTTCACCTGCATGTGGCAGATGAAATTTGTTTTTACAGTCAGGGTAATGTGTAAGGAGCAGGAGAGGCCATGAGCTAACATGGACTTTTGGCCTTTAGAGTCTAAAAGAAAAGGGATTTTGGACTGTACTGCCCTACGTTTGTATTGCAGCACCCGAGTTTTTCCTGCCTTATTTCCCTGGGAATACCAGGGTAGTTTTATTTTTCTCAGGTAGAAGTCATAGCTACTCTGTAGTTGCGAGCTTAGGTCAGACCTGAGTTTGCGTAGTTCCGCATGGACGGCTTCTGAGGGATCTAGTTTGTTGCATGTTTCTAGGGATCTTATTTTATCTAGGAATGTGTTAAGGGTTGCATTGCGTTTTTTCCTTTCCCGGGCTCCCAGTTTCAGAAGTGTCCCTCGAGTGACTGACTTGTGAGCATTCCAAGGCATGGTGGAGTTAGAGACAGAACCAGTGTTGAGAGTAAAGTACTCCCTAATCACAGTTCTGACCTTTACCTACTGTCCTTGGCACTAAGCAGGGAGGAATTTAATCTCCACAATTTATATGGTGTGGTGGGCGGTGACGTGGCGGGTGTAATAGTTACCAGGGTATGGTCAGACCATGACCTCACCCATATGGAGGAGGCAGATATGGATTGTAGAAGTACTTTGGAGGTCAGGAACAAGTGGATTCTGTAGCAGGTCCTCTGGGAATTTGAATAGAAGGTGGAAACCTTCTCCAAGGGTCGTAAAAATCCTCTAAAGCCCTGTACACATGATCGGTTTGTCCAATGAAAACAGACCGATGGACTGTTTTCATCAGTCAAACCGATGGTGTGTGGGCCCCATCGGTTTGTTTTCCATCGGTTAAAAAAAATATAACATGTTTTAAATTTTTCCTATGGATAAAAAACTGATAGAAAAAAGTGATCGTCTGTGTGGAAGTCCATCGGTCAAAAATCCATACATGCTCTCAATCAAGTCGACGCATGCTCGGAAGCATTGAACTTCATTTTTCTCAGCATGTCGTAGTGTTTTACATCACCGCGTTTGGACACGATCAGATTTTTGACCGATGGTGTGTAGGCAAAAAAAATGCATCGGATTAGATTTCATCAGATATCCGATCGTGTGTACATGGCTTTAGAGTACAAAAGAGAAAAGAGCGGTGGAAGCATCTAGTGATCGGTCTAGCAACCTACCGGAGGGATCTTATTTTATATGCAACATGGTGAAGGATACCGTAGAGAATACCGCAATCATAACTCCTCTTATTTTTTTGTTCATTTGTGAGTCTAAGGTACGTGGTAACAGTTTGTGTGCGCAGTGCGGTGAGTTGACCTAGGAAAAGTGTGTTTCCTGAATACATAGTATATCAATGTTTTGGGCAATTGGTTCCCTGCATAACAGGGATCTTTTAAATTAACTATTTAAGACCTTAACATTTAGGGAAATTATTTTGAGTGCCGTGAGGATAGATTGTCATATAAATCTCGGGGACCAGAAGTGCAGTTACAATGTTTACATGTAGATGAAATGTAAGAAAAAGTGACTTCTACAAAGTAATCACATACGTTGTAGAGGCTACATAGTTTTAGTAAACAATGCTGTTATAAAAACAACTGTATATTAGAGTAACCTGAAAAGTGCTGTGTGCCTTGCACACTTTAGCAGTAGGGCGAGGAGAGTCAACCAACGTGGAAGCTTGAGATTATGCATATGATATCCAGCTGAACTTAGAGATGACCATGATAGGTTATCCCTGGGCAGTAGCAGACCTGTGAACTAGGGTTTATCCTTTTTGGCCCATATAGTAGAGATCTTAGAAGATGTCTTTTTCGAGGGAGTCTGTGATGGTGGGTTAGGGATAATGCCCCAGTTATGCAAGTGTTTAATCCCAGCCTTAGGTGATAGAGACTTGCTGCCTTTGGTACATGACTAGCTTAGTAGCTTAGTAGGAAACCCCCACCTGTATGTAATCTTATGCTCCATAAGAAGTGACTGGTGCAAATGTTTTGCGTGCCTGTGAAGTAACTGCATATATGTCGTTATAGAATGTAATGTTGGAGAACGGCTCAGGGAGAGTGCCCATGGATATTGCAGCTCTCATGGTGTGCTCTTTAAAGTGGAAGAAACGGATTCGGACCAGAATATCTTTGGGCAGGAATTCAGGCAAGTGTTGCGACTTATGAATCCCCTAGGCCCTACCTATGAGTAGATCTTGTAATGTAAGCGTTGGTATAATTTTGTGGATTAACTGGTGCAGATAGGGGACTATCTACTCAGGTGTTATTGCCTCTGGTACTCCCCTGATTTTAATGATGTTCTGCCTGGAGCGGTCCTCCAGGTCAGCTGCTTTTAGGCACAGTTGATGGATGGCCTCAGAATGTTCATCCTGAATGTCCACTTTAAAGGTTGCAAATGCTGCTAAAGATGGAGTGGGGATAGCAGCATCTGTGGGACTACAGAGCTCAGTGCCATTTTGTCTCTTTACAGGGGGAGGCTTTGTGGGAGAGTGAGCCGGAAACTTTGTAGACCTCTTACCTCTGTCTGTAGGGGAAGTAGCTGGGTGGGATTTCAGCTCATCAGCTTCTCCCATGTCTGAGACAGGGTCTCTGATATATGCAGGCACAGTCGGCGGTGGCGGTGATGGGGTGGCTCTGTCCCGGCTGGTGCCATCTTGGGCTGGCGACTGAGAAGGCTGCACGTAATAGTCGAGTAGCCTGTGCGATCCTCTCGAGCTGGATCTCTGGTGGGAAATACTCAGGGGGTTGTGAGGTGGCAGTCACCCCTAGTTAGGTGTGGAGAGGTGCTTGGATGGGCCGCTGGATGGTGCTGTGAGGCTCTGTGGAGTAGCGGAGCTCCGTGTTCAGGCGACCATACTCTGTGGCCAGTAACTTGGACTTTTGAATTCCAAAAGCACTGAGAAAAACTTTCCTCAGAAATTAAAGTTTATATTTAAACCACATACTACACTTTCAGTTTTTTTTTTTTACAAGCTTTTTTGTTTTCCTACATTTACAGCACTAATAGCATATAGTATTTATACATGTTAAGGCAAGCACATTGCAGACTGACAGTTACTATATAGAAACAATTTTACAACTGATATGGAACCTGAAAAGAAAAACAACTTGGCATCACCTCCCAAAAGAGCCTTAGTAAATCATTTTGGCACGAACGGCACAACATGTGAGATCAAATGTAATGTGGCACCAATAGACTTGTGCTGGCAGACACAAAGGAATTTTCTGCATTAGGCAGTGCACTTGTGAACATTATGCGAACCACTTATCTTAACCTCGCTGGGTTAACAAAAGTGTTTTTCCTAATCTGGCCTCTATCTCTTTGCACACAGGAAAATCGAAGCGTCCCGTGTGATTATTTCATGAGCTTATTAAGGCTATGTTTTAGAGCTAAGGATGTTGGCATCTCTTCATCATGCCAAGGGCACCACTTGACAAGTTTAAATTTGGCCGGCTGTCAACTGAACAAAAAAGGATTTTCAGAATGAGTCCTATAGACTTTTATATGCTGAAACTGCCAATGTTGAGTTATGATTTTACAATTTCAAATATTTTACATGTCAACGGGAAATAATTATTTTGTAAGAATCGTGACTGTAACATCTATGTCTAAAAATGAAAAAAGTTAAGTATCATGAAGCTTCGCATTTGGCATGGGTAGTGAATTGGTGTGTGCCTCAAAAGAAGCCATGGGTCCACTGGAAGGGCTTGTATGGCTTGTACAGACATCCCACAGACCGGGAAAGGGCACCCAATGGTGGGTGCCACTCATAGGTGTGCGCAGCCTATTGCATTTGGGTGTGCACCCCAATGATCAAACACTTAGTACCGATCACTCATGATGAATGGGAAGGGGCCGGTAAGTTACATATTTACCGGCCCCTTCCCCAATTTATCCTAAAACATCCCTGCAACAACAGCTGGAGGGAGAGGAGAGTAGGGAAGCCAGAAGCGCTGCGGGGGGCAGTAGGGGGAATCTGTGCTGTACAGGGTGATTAGGGTGTGCCTGGGCACACTTGGCACACCCTGTGTGCACACCTATGGTGCCACTTTATGGACTACCAAAAAGATCTTTAAAACTACTAATATTTCACCATATCTGAGCCCTTTAACTCCAATTCTGGGCACACCGGCTTTTCAACCAGGTCTGACTGTAACGGCTCTGGTGAAAGGAGTGGACCACAACTCCGGTTAGCAAGGACTTCAATGCAATTCTCTATATGAGAATTCAGTATTGGACCCCAGGCATCACTCCACACAAACAGGAGTTTGGGGGTTCTCTACATCATCTCTCTCTCACATAAAGGAATGTGTTGAGCTTCTAGGGATGATCGCATTACAACATGCGACCAGAGCCTAGCATTAAAAGATATGATTCACTAGGAGATTCCAATGCACAGATGTATGCCAGTGATTATCAGTTAACATACAGTAGTGCATTAGGCCACTAAGGGTGCAGGTATGAAATAGCTTCAACCCTTAACATAGAAAAGTTTAGAGTGAACATGTTCAGTAACTTAGGGCATGGGCCCTTTAACAATTAAGAACTTATGTCAGGCACGTAGCATATGAGAATACCGTATGCAATAGCAGTTTACTTTAGAGAGACAACTTTAGCATAAAGGAATTAGAAGTGTATGTCCCTTTAAGATATTGCGCAGCAAACAGCCAAAACACAACAGTCAGTCCCAAGTAGTAAGATGATAGGAAATAAGCCAGCGTTAAGTATAGGAATTGTATAACAGCAATATGTGTAGCAGATCTTCTTAAGGCACTACAAGTAACACAATGTTTACTTATCCGTTTGCAGGGATCATGGGATTCTGTAGTGTAGGGTGTCAGCAAGAAGAACTCCTAGGTTGTCCACAGCGATGGCAGCCTGGACGTAGTGAAGGTCTCTGATAGCTGGCCATAATGTTGCTGTCTCGCTTGAAATCCAGGTGTGGAATAAGTTGGTACCTGTCTTGTAGCATGGCCTGTATGGCTGACAATAATAGAACAAAGTCTCTATTTCAATTGAATGCCTTTATAGGCAGGTAACAGGTGCAGTGCATAAGCACTGATGCAAGGCAGGGCAGCGGTGATGTGCGGCGCACTTCCCCGTTACAGGCTGGAACGTACACAGTGCCGAGTGATGACGTCAGCGCCTGTTACACTGACAGACTCTTGCTTTAATGCTTTACTACAACGGGGCTCTATTAGGCTCTTACATTTCTCAGTGGGCAATTGTTTGATGACGAGTAGAGAGATTGAATGTAATTTTTCATAAGATTTTGATTTTTTTTTTGTTGTAAACAGCTCAGTACTTTCCTTCAATCGCTGCCAATAACATTTACGGTAGTACGTGTACTGTCTATGTTTGAAAAATGATGTTTAAAGGGGGAAGCACTGAAACATTCGCTGTCATATCTCTATGCTTTGCGGATTGGACTGGAAGCTCCACAAGAACTTGCTTTCCTATAATCGTGGGAAAGAGATCTGGGGGTTTTATTCTCTCAGAAGGATAGGATTTTATTGTTCGCTCACAAGGCCTCATTGGCGAGTAGGTATCAAGGAGGAGGGTATGAAATCCTAGATGGTACAGAACACACTACATCGGTTATTACCTCAGGTATCTGGTCTGTTGGCGATGCCTGGACTCTGAGGGCACTATGTTACACATTTTTTCGGAATGTCCAGGGCTGACGGAGTTCTGGACAATGGTTGCTGAAATTGTTAAAACAATCACAGGTGTCTGTTGGTTAAAACCCGGCAGTTTTTTTTATTACATGACCCCCCCTTATCTAATACCCGTGTTTCCCCGAAAATAAGCCCGGGTCTTATATTAATTATGCCAACAAAAGACACAGTAGGGCTTATTTTCGGGGTAGGTCTTACTATGTAATGTGATGTCTTCTCTCCCCCTCTCCTTCCCTGCCTGTCAGGAATCCCCAGTGTGAACGGAGTTAAAATGCTAGTAAAATCCTATAATCCACTCTATTACAGTATTATATAATGTAAAATGTGTGTGTTTCTGTAATATAATTGTGCCAAATACCTTTGTTATAGAGCCGCTCTGTGCTTCTGTTACCCGCCGGAGCTCTCTTCCCCCGCAATTATATTACAGAAACGCACACATTGTACATTATATACTACTGTAATAGAGTGGATTATATGATTTTACAAGCATTTTTAACTAGGGCTTATTTTCAGGGTAGGGCTTATATTGCAGCCCTCCTGGAAAATAACACTAGGTCTTATTTTCAGGGTAGGTCTTATTTTTGGGGAAACAGGGTAAAAAATATAAAAACTCAGTTTTAAAACATCTGCTTACGGCAGCGAAGGTGTATATTCGGGCATTGTGGAAGAGTACTACCTCTCCAACTAGATCACACAGGTTTGCCAGGATAACAGAAATCCAACAAATGGAAAATCTTACTATGACGCTGAAAGAGCAAGATGAGAAATATCGTAAAATCTGGATATATTTTATCTATATGGAAAAGATCTTCCCAGTCTTTCAGCAGGAAATGGTCCACTTATTTGTCCTGTAGAGGTTATCTATGGGAAAGAAGAGGGGGGTCCTGCTTTTTTTTTTCTTTACTTATGTAGCACCCCCTTACTTTCAGTATGGGCACTACGCTAAAGTTAGTGGGGAATGGGAGAATTATTTTGCTCCCATTTGCAATTTGTTAAATTTGGGCTGCTGTCATTCCTGAACTGTCCTGTAGGTCAGTCTGCGCTCCAGGGGTGTTGTTTCGACCCCTGGACGACAGGTGGCGCTAGAGGGGTTCTGGCAGAGCCACTTTTCCCCAGCAGCCAATTAGAGGAGTTTTCCCTCGCAGAGCATGCTGGGGAGGAGTATATCTGTGGCAGACGCCATTTTCTTAGGTCCTTCGCGAGTTCCAGCTGCGGCACCCACCTTTAGGGTGTGCGCATCCAACGGACCCCGGCGATGGCCTACCAGGCCGGGGTTGCATTCTACGCAGAGTTCCATGTTCCTGAGAGGGGCCCCAGTGACTTACGGGGTCCCCAGTTCTATTGAAAGGATCCCAGACTGGGTGTCGCTCGATTGGGAGGTCGGCTTGAGGAGAACCCGGAGGCAGGTTGTCCAACAGGGCTTGAACGAACCATTGGGGATCTGGTGACCGGAATGCTGACAGGTATGCTTTGCTGTTATCCGGTGACCTAAGCTTAAATCTACTGGGAGGTTTCGCTCAATTTGTCCATTTAGCTCATTCAAAGTAATAGACCTGTGGCAGAGGCCCTAGAGCCAGGTCTGTAGCAGAGGCCTGTTCCTCCCAGCAATCTAAAGTGACATTTTGGCTGCCAGGCTCGTGTGAGAAGTCTGTCCGGGGGGCACTTCACCCACTCTGGCTAGAGTGGCGACGAACTGCAATTGATACTACTGAAAGCAGGATTGCTCGGTTCATATCCAGGCCTGATACTGCGAAATTCTCTCTTGCTTCATCACCCTTTTCTCCTCATTTGATGTTGATGTTGGTCATGTTGGGCCTGGAAATAAAGCATTTGAAAAACCTTTATTCATTGACTGGACATTCGCTCACTACTCTACTCATCAAAATACACCCTTAGACAACACTGAGGTAACTTAATATGCCGATCCCAACAACAATCATCGGCTCCTTCGGGGGTAGCGCTACACGTGGGGGCTCGTCCGGGATTTCGGCTGTTGCCATTGACAATGGAAAATTGTGAGTAGAAATTTACTGAAGAGCGAAGTGTCGTGTACTAAGAACTGTCCGGCTACGAGGGAGTTAACCTCGCTCAGCTAAGCTTGGGCGTACGTGCCGCATAGCACGCGCCTGCAACGCGTCCGGACAGGTTCCTCAAGTGGGAGGAGCCACCCTCCCCTGCGTGAGACGTGGGTATAGTTTCGCGCCAGAAAGAAACGCCCATCTTCATGCCACAAATCTGCAGAACCACCATTTTCCTTGTGAAGACCAGATTGCGTGAGTGATGTCTGCCTTCCTGCAACTGGGTGTTGCCCCTCCGTGACTGAGGCCCCCAACAACCTCGCCAAGGGTCCTCAGCATGTTTACACCGTCGGGAGTGTCTGTCACTGACACAGGTGTTCGTTTGACCTCAGAGGGACAGTTTGTGCTGTTGTCCAGCGGAGGAACGGAGATGCTCAAACTGACCTGTCCTCAGTGCGAGGAACTGTCCATCAAGATTCAGCCTTTCGCCCGATGCCAGAGATGCCAGGCCTATTTGTTCGTCGCCACATCACCCGTTAAGGGAGTACAGGGTGAATTTCATTACAGCTGCCGTCACCGCGGAGGAGGAGCCCACAAGGCCGGAGCCATCCCCATCAGTGGAGCTCGTAGAGCCGGAGGCTCCCGACATAGAGGTCATCTCGGTCTCATCAACCCTGACCTTGCAATCGTCTACCCCGTCATCTTGCTCTCCGGAGGTAAGCCCTATGACCGAAGATGACCCAACTAGTGTGACCAGTTTATCGGACTTGACAAAATTGCAGGCCGATACCACTTCGGAGGCCACCCCGTCCACAGCGATCTCCGTGTGGCATACCTCAGTCAAAGTGGGACCTGTTCCAGCCTCCCGCGGCTGCGGTCGAGGCCTACCCTCCAGCCACTCCTTGTCGGATCGGGCCAAAGATCCCACAGCCAAACCTTGCGGATATATACCTGCGGAGAAGCTGCACTCCTCCGAGCTTGATTCTGTGTCTGAAGATGAGGACACACTGGAAAGTTTATTTGAACCAAGGTTTCCAGAATCGCAAGGCCTTGGAGTATCTCTTGTCATTCCTGGTACTCGGAGCTCATCCCGTGGGTCTCAGCAGCCGTCAGTGAACGTTCCGCAGCTAACCTGGGGAGTCGGTGAATCCATTTCTGTTCCCCCTGTCTCACTCACCACCCCTGTGCCCCTTGTTGCTCCCGTATTGAGAAGGGCACTGGATGCTTTAGTGCTGCCGGGACGAGGAGACCGGCGTAACCTACCCAATTTGGCTCGCTTACAGCGTGTGGTGGTCCAACGGGTTGCTACAGAATTTGGATATGAATATCCATATGTGCCACCTTCTCTTTTGTCACAGATTGACCAAGAATGGGAAGCTTGGTGCCAGGAAGCCATTTGGTCATATTTAAGAGTACCCCGTATCCTTGTGGGTGCAGACCCGGGGCTGCCTCATTTGAAAGACAGATTTGGGGGATGCTACCGCGATTGGAGCTGGGGCCGGCATATCTGTGTAGACCGGGTTGTGTTGAAGTGTCCCAGGAAAGAGGATCAGACCTTCTCGGTCTCATCGACCACCGTAAGAGGGGACACCGTCATTCTGCCTGACCCCCGATTTTATAAGTAAAATACATGTAGGCTTTGCCTGACCTACTCACTTTGAGGAAGTTTTGGACGAGGATTTTCTTTGCCCCCCTTTTGTTTTTCTCCCAGTTTACCCCTTTCCCCCTGGCCCCTCCGGATCCACATCAGAACTATTGTGAAAAACTTTGGAGGGGTTGGGTTCAGTAAGTTAGAGAGGGGGTCCTTGCCATCTTCTCCGCAGCAGTACAGGAAGATTCCACAAGAAAGGAACTGTTCTGCCCTTTTACTTCCCTTTTACTGCTATTTCTTTGCGTTTGAACTGAACTGCCGCAGTACCAGCGCACTGACCGCTAGGGGCAGTGTTCTGCAATGTTACATTGCAGGACAGAAATTGTATTTCTTTTGTATTTTATATTCTTGCAACAGAGATTATTGCTCAAGCACTTACATTTAGGACTCTTTGGGAGGAGTGGAAACTTTGCGTTCAGACGTGAGCGTGCAGTTTCAATTCTGACCTTGAAGGTTGTACATAGATAGTGAATTATATTGATATGTAATGATGTATATTGTGTACTGGTATGTTTTTTTTGTTTTTTTGTTTTTTTTCCTATGCAGGTTTTTCTTTTCTGGACCCACCTACTATCAACACTGTGGAGAATGGGCAGCTAGATAGATAGGGTTGTGTATGTTTGTATGTCTTCTGTTATTTAAATTATGTCAATACTGTGATACAATGTTTGAATCCTGTTCTTCCTTCTTTTCCTCCTTTTTTTCTGTCTGGTTTAGCAAGTATCAGGCTGGCATTCAGGCTTGAATGCCTTAGGACATTGGGGACAGTGTCATTTCAAGTGGGGGGAGTATGTAGCTCCCCCTTACTTTCAGTATGGGCACTACGCTAAAGTTAGTGGGGAATGGGAGAATTATTTTGCTCCCATTTGCAATTTGTTAAATTTGGGCTGCTGTCATTCCTGAACTGTCCTGTAGGTCAGTCTGCGCTCCAGGGGTGTCGTTTCCACCCCTGGGCGACAGGTGACGCTAGAGGGGTTCTGGCAGAGCCACTTTTCCCCAGCAGCCAATTAGAGGAGTTTTCCCTCGCGGAGCATGCTGGGGAGGAGTATATCTGTGGCAGATGCCATTTTCCTAGGTCCTTCGCGGGTTCCAGGTGCGGCACCCACCTTTAGGGTGTGCGCATCCAACGGACCTCGGCGATGGCCTACCAGGCCGGGGGCGCATTCTACGCGAAGTTCAATGTTCCTGAGAGGGGCCCCAGTGACTTATGGGGTCCCCAGTTCTATTGGAAGGATCCCAGGCTGGGTGCCACTCGATTGGGGGGTCGGCTTGAGGAGTACCTGGAGGCAGGTTGTCCAACAGGGCTTGAGCGAACCATCGGGGATCTGGTGACCGGAATGCTGACAGGTACGCTTTGCTGTCATCCGGTGACCTATGCTTAAATCTACTGCGAGGATTTGCTCAATTCGTCCATTTAGCTCATTCAAAGTAATAGACCTGTGGAAGAGGCCCTAGAGCCAGGTCTGTAGCAGAGGCCTGTTTCTCCCAGCAATCTAAAGTGAAACTTTGGCTGCCAGGCTCGTGTGAGCAGTCTGTCCGGGGGGCACTTCACCCACTCTGGCTAGAGTGGCAACGAACTGCAATTGATACTACTGAGAGCAGGAGTGCTCGGTTCATATCTAGGCCTGATACTGCAAAATTCTCTCTTCTGCTTCATCACCCTTTTCTCCTCATTTGATGTTGATGTTGGCCATGTTGGGCCTGGAAATAAAGCATTTGAAAAACCTTTATTCATTGACTGGACATTCGCTCACTACTCTACTCATCAAAATACACCCTTAGACAACACTGAGGTAACTTAATATGAAGATCCCAACAACAATCAGCGGCTCCTTCGGGGGTAGCGCTACACTTCTTTTTAATTATTTTCTTCTCTTTCTATTCTGTGATGCTTAACCAGGGTTTTTCTTGGTTAAGGAAAATACAAGAAAAAGAGAAACTATGTTGCTTTTGATTGATTATAATAAAAGCTTGCTGAATTAATAAATTATTTAAAGGTAATATTGCCTAGCAGTATTTGTAATAGTAAACCTTATTAGCTATAAGATGGGCAAGACTCATAATAGATGTTATGTTTTGGCGGTCTTCTTGTATAACTGTAACACTGTTTCCGTGAAAATAAGAATTAATAAGAATAATAAAAAAAAGGGATAAATACAAATAAATGAATATAATGAAGAATAATAATAATAATAATAATAATAATAATAAGAATAAGAATAATAAAAGAAACAAAATGTCATGAAGATGTACGTGTGCTTTACACTTCTGTTTGAACTTAGTGCTATCTCCAAGCATGTGGGTAAATACACAAGTAAGGCTAGCCCCATATCAGTCCCAGGCCTCAGGGGAATTATTGGTAAAACAAACTCCTATGAGTCAGGTTACATGTTCAAGCGAAGTGACTCATTCTAGAGGCACCCCAGCAATCTGGCTCTGGACACTGCCTCGGCCCTTCAATGTATGTCATGAAGAAAGCCAGGAATGTAAATGCAAGGTGCCTAAAGCAAGGGTGCTTTTTACATTTCTCATTGCAGAAGGTGTTGATGTAATGACTACTTGCTTATCCCCATTGCCATGTGAACTGAATATACTAAAACCAGAATTCTGAACTAACGTTAATGTTTAAGTGGAACTCTGGTCAAACAGATAAATACACAGTTAAAATACATACATGAGTATCTGTGTGGCCGGCCAAAAAAATGTGCATTTGTGTCCAGAAAGTGCTGTAATTTTCACACTCTACCTCACTGCATAGCTAGGTGTTTGACCTCACTTTTCTCTGTTACACATAAGCCTTACAACTTGGTCACCTCCCCACCTAAAGCCTCGTACAACACGATATGATTGTTGGCAGGGCATTGTCTGTTGACAGACTGTTGTCCTAAAAGCTTACCGTTAGTACGCTCCTTTTAACAATTGTTGTCCAACTTTCGGCCAACAAATGTCGGATGATGTGCTAATAAATTTTTGGAGGACAATGGTTTGACGTCTGATTTTCGTGTAGTCAGTACACAAATCCGTCACACAAAAGTCGAAATTACAAACACGCATGCTCGGAATCAATGCTCACCAAACATGAAATTAGCAGAAGGGGCCCTAAGGGTGGCGCTCAAGAGCTTAAATTCCTCGTAGTACGTCACTACGTTCATGTTTGAGGCAAGACAATTGTGTACCGTTGGTATGCAAGACAAGATCCCTAAGTACGTTTCTATCTCTTATAAGCGTTTCAAGATTTATGTCAATTCTCCGGCCTGTACCCCACTAACTCACAATTCCAACAACGCAGAGTCACTACCAGGGCTTTTTTTCAGAGGGAATGCAATGAAATGCAGTTCGGGCACCTCCAGAACTGAATGTATGTAATGGCAAGGGGTAATGGGGCATGCTGGAGGGTCTAATAATAATGACTGCTGGGGGATATATTTTGGCTGCAGGGGATCTGTTTTTGTGGGGGCACCCATTGTTGCTTGGGAAATCTTATGCTGCTAGGGGGTCAATTGTTGCTGGGAGGGATCTACTGTTATGGGTGAGGTCTATTGTTTCTGGCCACTGGGTGGTATATTGATGTTGGCTGCTGGGAGATATGTTGTTTCTACTGGGGGGTCGTAATGTTGCTGGGGTGGATCTTTTGTTGCTGGTGGTATTTTGTTGTGGGGTTCAATTGTTGGATGGGGAATCTATTGTTTCTGGGAGATCTACTGTTGCTGGGGTGGAGTATATTGTTAGGTGGGGACTATTGCTGCTGGGGGATCTATTGCTGCTAAGTTGGGGTATATTGTTTCTGGGGTGATCTATTATTGTTGGGACAGTGTCCATTGTTGCTGGGGAGGTTCGTTGCTGTGTAGGGATCTATTGTTGCTGGGCAGTCTATTGTAGCTGGGGGAGGTCTATTGTTGTTGGCTGCAGGGAATCTATTTTACTGCCTTTCTGGTTATCATTAACAAATTCCATACAAATTATTTAGTACCACAAAATGATACTTGGTGTCATTTTGTGTATTCTTCAAAAGGGGCAGTACTGAGAGGTGGGTAGAGGGTGGAACCAAGGAATGGTGCTCAGAGGTAGGTGGGTGGAGACAAGGGGTCACACAGAATGGGGAGTTCCTGTATCTATTCTCTGAGAAAAAAATCTGTGGTCATTACTGAACTTAACTGAATAATTTCCAGTACCATTTAACCTAATTTCTGTGAGCCCATGGTGCTAAGGCCCAGCCCCCAGCCATGGGCTCATAGGAAAATGCTATAAAGAGCAGTGCCACAACATTACATGGAGCCACTTTCTGCAGCATTTAGGATCACTTTGAATGGCCCCTTTCCCCCAACATTGTTCTCTGACATTCAAAGATCCTGTTGTGGCCTTGTTTTGTGTAATAACTATAATACCGGTGAACTTCCAACATTCTTAAATGTAGAATTCCCAACATTTAGATCAAGCCGAAGGGCCTAAGCGATTTCCCCTCCACAGGTTTTAGATTCACTTTGAACATTCATATTGATGATGACCTTAAAGATGCTTTGTGATTTTGGATATTGTGTTCCAGTGAGTTGCAAAAGTCTGTGTTCCCAACGTTTTGAGACTTATTTACATATAATTATTATTGCCGGTTCACACTGGGGCAACACGACTTCCAGCGCGACTTTACAAGGCAACTTGGAGACGACTTGAGCACGACTTCAGCGCTACTTGGAGTGACTTACAACGCGACTTCAAGTCGCCTCCAGGACAGGTGACTTTGCCAGTGGCCAATCACATAAAAATCTGCTCTGGAATCACTTCCTGGAAAGTTGCTTCAGTTAAGACAGGGGATCCGACTTTGAGGCGACTTCCATTGAAATCAATGGGTACAAGTTGCCTAGAAGTCGCCTTGACGTAGTACAGGAACCTTTTCTGAAGTCGGAGCGACTTCAGTAGTGTACATTAAGATGGCTCTCATTGACTAACATGTAATTTCTCATGTCGCGTGACTTGGGGCGACACAAGTCGGATCCCAAGTCGCGGTAGTGTGAACCGGCACTTAAGGAGTATGCCTTGAACTTATCTACTAGCAAGGAAATCCTTCACCCGAACTTTGTCTATCTATCTATCTATCTATCTATCTATCTATCTATCTATCTATCTATCTATCCAGCCACCTTATATCCAAAATGCGCACATACTTGAACAAAGTAGATTCCTTATGTAGACCAAAATGTTCTTTACCTTACTGGATACTTACTTATTTTTCCTTCTTTTTCCTACAGTGATTTTTAAGTTATGTTCGTACACCTTGTTAATGTACAAAAAAGTCTACCTTTTCAGTGTTTCCCCCTGTGTTTTTAAGAAGCAACAAGAGCAGATGGAGTTATGGAAATAACCTTATGCCTTGCTGGTTTAAAATAAGCTACAAGTCCAAACTCCAGTGTTTGCTGCAGATTCCCACCCTTGGGATCAACTCCCTGTCCACATTATTAAATTACTCCATGCCTGTTATAATAGCCATAGATGTTATTCATTCCCCACTTACTGTGGAAAACGCCAATACTCAGGAAAAGTGACAAGCCATTCTGTCACTAGGTACTTCCTACACCTAAGCATTGCCTACATCATCAAGATACCAAATCACTGGTAAAGTTCTTAATACATGTTTAAGCATTATTGTATCACCCTTCAGGCTCATGCACTGACATATGTCCCCTTTCATTTCACTGAGACAGGCTGCCCTCAGGGAAGAAATTTCAAGCTGGTTCCTCCACATTTGTATTGACACACTCACTTAAAGTAAATGACATGCTTGTGACTCTCAGTAAAAACAGTGAGAGTTTAGTGTGGTAATACTTGATGAGAGGGTGTAGTGAGAGAAACACAGCTCAGTAAAGCTCCAGATTTCCACAGAAGGGGATTATTTGCTGCTGTAGACTTCACAATGACACTTACATATCCTTCTGCCGTCTGCCACATTGGGTTAAAGTTCAAGTAATCAGTGTAATAGCTTTCTATCAGTATACTCTTTAATATGTTATTATGTACAAATTTACAAGGAAAACTTATATTTAAAGTGGACCTGAACTCAAAAAGTGAAGATTTACTTTCTTTTAGGCGACAACTGAAAATGTTACTTGTGCCTAAAAGCACCATGAACTACAATCTTTTCCTTAATTCTTCCTGAATCATAGAAATGCACTTCCTGTGCATTTGTAGGCAGGTGGTAATTTACAGTACCCCTTTAAGTTTTTGAGCACTCCCTATTTTGGTATTTCCTCTGGGTTGGCCCCGCCTTCTGCCTATTTAAGGTTAGGGTGGAGTCAACCCAGGGTCTTTTGGAGGAATGTTGGCAGTGTGAGGATGTCGGCAGTGTGGAGAGAGGAGATTGTTTCTCCTCACTATAGGATGCCCCCCTGTATCTCAGAGGGAAGACAGGGAAGGACTAATGGAGGCCTCCGACCTACTGTGACATAAGCAGTGTAGCCTAACAATGAGTAACACTGCAATACCCTATAACATCTAAAGTCTATCAAAGTGTTGAATACCACTTGGTGTTCTATGCGTTGAGAAAAATATTGTATATTATTGCCTTTTTACTGACAAATGTTCTGGACTAGTTAAATTCAGATAAACATTAGGTTAAGTTAAATTGTGCAGTTCTTGTAAAAACCTGGTTGGCTCAGGAGCTGCTTGTGGTTAAGGGGCTGGAATCAACCTCCTGACAGTGAGAGGTATCATGCATCGGGTGAGCCGGCCCCCATCTAACACAGTGTTTAGATAGATTCTCAAAGCCTTGACCTGGACCACGAGTAAGACAAGGACCCGTGTAATGAGGTGCTCCAGGTATAAGGGAGTTAATGGACTGGAACCAGGTGCATGAGAGAGAGTGTGGCCTATGGCTTGAATCTGTGCATGTGGAAGAAAGGTGAGCTTGGTTAGGGATCACTCAAATGCCTGAAGCTCTATCTGCTAGGGAGGATGCTCAGCTGCCTTCCTGAAGAGGAAGCTGTACCTGAGGAACTACAATGCAAGAATTACCCTGCTTCATTTATTCTGTGGATTGCTTGCTTTGTCTACTTCTCCTGCTGCTACTTGATTATTTTTCTATCATTTATCAGATCACCAGTCATCAGAGGGGCATCTCTGCCTCTACCAAGATGGCTGCCTCCACAAAATGACACGATGCAGAAAAGGGCATTGTAAGTCAAAGTGACTAGCCTTTTTCCCTCTGTTTGCATTTTTTGGGCACAGCCCAATTTCTCTTTAAGGACCCCTAGTGTCTATTTATCTCAAGTACTTCATTTTGTTTATAAAAGTGTGTCTAGCCTAGAGAAATGTGTAGAGTTCATATTTCGACATAATTTATGAGACAAGTCAGGGGTTGACTATTTTCGCTTCCTTTGTATATGAATATTTTCAACCATAAGACATCTTGCAGTTGTAAATCAAGCAAAACTGGACATGCTGATTGTTAACATACATTTCACTGCTCATCAGAATGGTAGAAAATTCCTTTGACATTTAATCTAGTCACTGTAATTATGCTCCTGCAGTTAGCTGCAGTATATACCTGCTGCATTGTATAACTCAAAGTGTGATTGTGGTTGAATCATAAAATGCATAGTCGGCGCTAGTGAAAAGTGTACATGCCCATACATTGGGGCTACGAAACAACCCATCAGCAAATGTATAGCCCAGCATGGCATGGACATTTTTTTATTTCCTACCTACATATTACAGAATTCAGAAAGGGCCATCTTTGTCAAATTGGAACAACCTGCCCTAAAGTAAAATTTTGAATTCATACTCTACTCCAAAAGCATCTTAAATAGATTACACAATTCTATATATCCTAATTATGAATTCAGTCACTAGCTATACCCACATCTTGATCTCTAATCGCTCCTTCTGGTCACTGACATATGCAGAGAGTTTCTCGAGAAGTGCAAAGCTATCGCTGATGCAAAGGCTGTGTTTGAGAGCCTGATTTAACCTTCCCTGTGCGAGAGACAAAATGGCCAATGAGGGAATGACGGGGTGTCGGGACAGACCGTAGAAGAGTTTCTCTTTGCTGATAATAAAATAACAAATAAAAGACTCTTTAACATATTGTTGGGCTGCTTTGAGGATGATTTTTTTGTGAATTAAAATACCACACACTACTGGTCAGGAGCGGGGTGGGAAGTTGATAATAAGTGTTTGATTAGTATTTAATTATAACAGTTAAAGGTGTCAGTCTGAGTTATCTATCTTGTCTGTCTGTGACATTTTCAGCCACAGGCAGGAGGAAAAGCAATAAGGGAAGGAGGCTGACTAAGCAACTTTGCAGTTATGTGTCCTCACGGAAATAACATTTTATACATTCACCTTAATTAACCCCACTCAAAAGTAATACTGTTTTCTGAGAAATTTTTAAATTATACAGTATCTCACAAAAGTGAGTACACCCCTCACATTTTTGTAAATATTTTATTATATCTTTTCATGTGACAACACTGAAGAAATGACACTTTGCAACAATGTAAAGTAGTGAGTCTACAGCTTGCATAACAGTGTAAATTTTCTGTCCCCTCAAAATAACTCAACACACAGCCATTAATGTCTAAACCACTGGCAACAAAAGTAAGTACACCCCCAACTAAGTGAAAAATTCCAAATTGGGCCCAAAGTGTCAATATTTTGTGTAGCCACTATTATTTTCCAGCACTGCCTTAACCCTCTTGGACATGGAGTTCACCAGAGCTTCATAGGTTGCCACTGGAGTCCTCTTCCACTCCTCCATGATGACATCACGGAGCTGGTGGATGTTGGAAACCTTGCACTCCTCCACCTTCCGTTTGAGAATGCCCCACAGATGCTCCAAAGGGTTTAGGTCTGGAGACATGCTTGGCCAGTCCAACACCTTTACCCTTAGCTTCTATAGCAAAGCTGTGATTGTCTTGGAGGTGTGTATGGGGTAGTTCGAATACTTTCCCTGCGGCCCAGTCTCCGAAGGGAGGGGATCATGCTCTGCTTCAGTATGTCACAATACATGTTGGCATGAATGGTTCCCCCAATGAACTGTAGCTCCGCGGTGCTGGCAGCACTCGTACAGCCCCAGACCATGACACTCTCACCACCATGCTTGACTGTAGGCAAGAAACACTTGTCTTTGTACTCCTCACCTGGTTGCCGTCACACACGCTTGACACCATCTGAACCAAATAAGTTTACAGTATCTTGGTCTCATCAGACCACAGGATATGGTTTCATTAATCCATGTCCTTAGTCTGCTTGTTTTCTTAGCAAACTGTTTGCGAGCTGGCAGCACTCATACGTCTATTTCCCAAAAACAACCCTTTGGATATGACACTGAGCATGTGTACTCATCTTCTTTGGTCGACCACGGCGAGGCCTGTTCTGAGTGGAACCTGTCCTGTTAAACCGCTGTATGGTCTTGGCCACTGTGCTGCAGCTCATTTTTAGGGTCTTGGCAATCTTCTTATAGCCTAGGCCATTGATGGTGAACCTTGGAACGCCAGATGTTTTGGAACTACATTTCCCATGATGCTCAACTACACTGCAGAGTGCATAAGCTTCATGGAAAATCTGGGGTGCCAAGGTTCGCCATCACTGGCCTAGAACATCTTTATGTAGAGCAACAATTCTTTTTTTCATATCCTCAGAGTTATTTGCCATGAGGTGCCATGTTGAACTTCCAGTGACTAGTAAGAGAAAGTGAGAGCGATAACACCAAATTTAACACATTTGTTCCCCATTCACACCCGAGACCTTGTAACACTAATGAGTCACATGACACTGGGAGGGTAAATGGCTAATTGGGCCCAATTAGCGGTTTAGACATTAATGGCTGTGTGTTTGCATTATTTTGAAGGGACATCAAATTTACACTGTTATACAAGCTGTATACTCACGTCTTTACATTGCAGCAAAGTGTCACTTTTACAGTGTTGTCACATGAAAAGATATAATAAAATATTTACAAAAAGTGGTGTACTCACTTTTGTGAGATACTGTATAGGAATCTCCATACCAACCTGCTGCCAGGAAAAAAGAAAATAATCCCTGTCACAAAAATACACAAAAGTTTGTAGATACCTGCATGGGCGTCCGCTCCATAGGGCAAGGGGGGGCAATTAACCCCCCCTGGAAAATTGAGAAGGTGTTGAAGAGTTTTGCGGCTGCGGGCTGTCTGAACGGTCCCGGGCTGGATGTCACACAGGCACAGCGAGCAGAGTGAAGTCACCCCCCCTCCAGTGTTTATGTGTACACAGGGGGAGGGAACCTGCTGTGCCGCGGTGATGGCTGATCTGAGGTACTTAATGGGATGGGGGAGGGGGGTCCATCTGTGCTGAAGGGGGGTTTGTGCTGAATGGGGGGTCCATCTGTGCTGAAAGGGGGGGTCTGTACTGAAGGGGGGGTCTGTACTGAAGGGGAGGTCCATCTGTGCTGAAGGGGGGTCTGTACATTCTCTAGGCTATATTTATATGGGCATGGAGTGAAGATGAATTATCTCAAGAGCTATTTCAAACTGCCAGCTGGCCGCGTTATCGGTAAAGCGCCGCTAAAAAGTGACGCTTTACCATCGTTTTAGCTGCGCTATTCGGCCGCTAGTGGGGCACGTTTAATCCCAGCTAGCATTTGAAGAAATGGTTAAATGCGACTGTGTATCGCCGCTGCCAAAGTGCCCCTCCCTGAAAAGATTTCAGCGGACGCCCATGGATACCTGACCATCACACTTATCTATATGGTCAAAAACATTTTAGATAGTTTGGCACTTCCAACCTTGTGACAACAGTTTGGGGAAGAGCCTTTTCTGACTGTGCTTGTGTATACAAAGCGAGCTCCAACAAGACATGATTTAATCAGTTTGGTTTGGTGTGGAGGAACTTGGGAGGCTTGCACAGAGCCCTGACCTCAAACCTACAGAACACCTTTGGTATCAATTTAAACAACAAATTCCAAACGATGAGAGAAGATACCGCTCTAAAAACTGCTGATCCCTTGGCTTTGCTTCCGTCCCACTAAACCAAAAGGGTGCTGGCTATGCACAGGTGCATTGGATAGAAGAAGATCCTGGACTGCCGCACTCCTTAAAACTATGTCTTTGTTGTACAAATAAAATCCAAAAAACAACCAAAGCGATGCAGTCAAAATGAAGTGAACAACAGGAAAAAGGTGGCCACCTTTTAAGGAGTGCGGCAGTCCAGGATCTTCTTCTATCCAAATTCCAAACGATACTCCCAATTCTGAATTTCCAAATGATACTGTTGCTGTAAGGCAGCAAAGAATTTTTTGAAAAAAAAACAATAAAACCATATGGTGGGTTTGCATAATGCAAGGACGCTCCTTCAGCAGCTAAAGTGTTCGTCCGTATATTAAATAAAACATGGGGCGTGGCCTGACCTAGCTAGAAGATGGACGCGTGAATCCTGTGCTCCTGCCACCTCAGAGCTAATACCTTAGATAAACGGAGATTACGGTTCATCTTTCAGCGGACAAACATGGGAACGGCTTCTAGAACCTCCTCTGCCTCCAGATCCCGCTCACCAAGGGGGAATACTGGAGCTGTCACCCAGAACATCCCGGACATGTTCCGCTCCCACAGAGGGAATATGGTGCCTTCCCGCCTTGGCTCCTCTTCAGGCCATCTGCTGATTCTCCCTGCTGAACACTCTGAGCACTCGGAGATAATCCTTACGGCACCGCCTGCTGTACCTTCCACAACGACAGAGGGAGGTAGGAACGGGACACTTACGGGTGGTGGAGGACCAAGGCATCATCCTCCAGCGTTCGTCAAGGAAGGTGGATGACCATACCCTGCAACTCAGAGACATGAACCGCCATCTCGAGGACTTGGACAACCGGGGCCGCCGCCATAACCTGAGAGTGCGGAGCCTTCCGGAATCCGTTGAAGGAGACCTAATCCCTCAGGCTGTAACGGGCCTTTTCAATTCTGTGTTGGGAAGACCCCCGCAGGAGGTCATCGCCATGGACAGAATCCATCGTGCCCTGTGCCCCAAGGGCAGGGAAACGGATCCCCCCAGGGACATTGTCTGCTGCCTGGCAGATTATCGGCTCAAGGAAGATATCCTCAAGATGGCGAGGGGCAAGCGCCTTACCCACGAAGACGCTTCGATCCAAATCTTCCAGGACCTTTCAGGGATAACACTGAAACATCGCCGGGATGTCAGCCCTCTGCTGGACGCCCTGCACGCGAAGGACATTAGGTACAAATGGAAGTTCCCCTTCTGCCTGTCTGCATCGCATCAGGGACGCACAGCCATGCTGAGGGTTCCAGAGGACCTACCACGCTTTTGCGAAGCGCTGGGGATCCCCCTGATTGCTGTCCCGGATTGGTACGCAGCCTTCCGTCAGTCGGTATGCAGATGGCCAAAATCACACGACGAACCCATGGAGACCCAGGCATCCAGACACCGAAGGCGGAGATCCCCGTCGGGTACTAGGCACCATTCTGTCTCTCAGATACCCAGAAGTGATTGTGACACCTCTCCTACCCCTGGGGCTAGGAGAGCCCGGAGAGACTACTGAGACCTCGCTGTGGCAGCTGCCTTGATCGGAGTTGATGCTGGTCAGTGTGTTTCAGTGTGACGTTTATTAGACGTTTAATTGGCCCTGACCCGTTCTCCTGTTCCAAGTTCTTTAAGCTCCCCGGCCCGTGGACTGCTCCACATGCCCTGCCCGGGTGTGACAAGTTAGTATGTTGGGCCTTCTTTTTTACTCTCACTTTGCGTGTGCACGGGGCGGTTCTGGCCCTGATGGCGGTTAGGCCTTTCACTACAGTTTTCCCGCCTGACGGTTTCTTCCCCCTGAACTACAAGGCCCATAACGCATTGCGACTATGGAAGGTCGAAGGTTTGGTGGCATGCACAGGTGGGCGACAACCAGTTCTCGGACTACACTACCCAGCCTGCATAGCGACGGGATGTGATTGACAAACAGGAAGTGCTGTTGCCTCCACCGAATCTATCACACTCCGGCCGGAGTTGATTCGCTGCTTTTATTCGTGAGGCACCCGTAAACCAACGACGCCCGAGCTTGCGACATCCTTACCTCACCTCCGATGCTCCCGTATTGATCACCTATTCATTTCTCAGAATGATCTTACACTCCTTTCTGACGCCACTATCGAACCGATGTTACTCTCGGACCACCACCCGGTCACTATGACGTTGACTTGGCCGGGACAGCGCCCTAAGTCACAGATATGGAGAATGGATGACTCCCTTCTCCTAGACCCAGGAGACATAGACACTTTGTCGACCAGACTGTCCCAATACTTTACTAATAAACGGCACCACTGACGTGGCCCCTGCGACCGTATGGGCAGCTCATAAATGTGTCCTTAGAGGGGAGATTATCTGTCTTATGGCCAAGCGACGCAGACTCTGGATGGCTCGAATTGACGAATTGTTGGGACAGATTACGACCCTTGAACGTGCACATAAACGCTCTCTCGCAGCAGACATACTTGATTCACTACTGATGGCTAGAAGGACTTGCTGACCGAACTCTAGACCAAGCTGAAACGCAAATTTGCCCTCACCCATAAATTATACTACGAATTTGGTAATAAGTCGGGTAAACTCTTAGCTAATGCCTTACAGAAAAAGAAATCTGCACATACGATTCATGCCATCACATCCCCCACAGGAGTTTCCATTACTAGAACGGACCACATTGCCGACCAATTTTCACAGTACCTCTCCTCGCTTTAAAACTTGCCAACACCCCCTTCCACGCGAGCTGCTCAGGCCCGCACAGAACTTTTAGAGGAATTCCTCAATGCCTACGGTTCGTCCCCTACCCCCGCGCCAGATATGTCTTGCTTGGATGCACCGATAACAGCTGAGGAGGCCCTCGTGGCCTTGAAGCAACAAAAACCTGGGAAGAGCCCAGGTTCTGATGGCCTATCATCCGGCTACTACAAAACCTTCTCTGCAATACTAATACCCAAGTTCGTAAAAAAGGTTTACCGACGTCCCCCTCCCACCCCACACCGGGGTGGACTTACTGGAAGCACACATCACCTTAGTCCCTAAGCCTGGTCGGGATACCACGCTGGTCACTAACTACCGACCCATCTCTTTAATTAACGTGGACATGAAGCTTTACGCTAAGATTTTGGCAAATAGACTACTCCCTTTCCTGCCCGACTTAATCTCAACCGACCAGGTAGGTTTTGTCCCTGACAGAGAGGCCAGGGACAACACCACTAGGGCCATTGATATCCACCATTGGATGACCACGAACAAAGAAAGTGGCTTTCTCTTGTCCCTTGACGCAGAGAAGGCGTTTTATCAGGTGGCATCGGATTATAGGGCCGCGGCCTTACACAAAGCGGGACTGCCCACCCGCTTCCTTCAAAAGATAATGGCACTGTACTCCACCCCTACAGCCAACATCAGGGTTAACGGCCAAGTATCAAATGCCTTCTCTGTCAACAACGGCACCAGACAGGGCTGCCCCCTATCGCTCTTACTTTTTGTACTGACCCTTGAACCATTCCTCCGCAGGCTGAGAGATAACCAAGATGTCAGGGGAGTCACGATCAACCGCAGACAGCACAAAATCACTGCCTACGCAGATGATGTTCTGTTGTTCCTGACTAGCCCTCATATCACCTTACCCAACCTTCTCGAGGACTCGCAGACATTTAAAACCCCTTCTAGTTTTCAAATCAATTTTGGCAAGTCCAAAGCGCTCAATATCTCTCTTCCAAAGACAGTGGTCGACTTGTGTAAACAAAATTTCCCGTTTACATGGGAACCGCACGATATCACATACCTAGGTATCAAGCTGCCCGTGCACCTATCGGATCTATACGCTAAGAATTTTTTGCCTGCGCTTCAGACGATAAAAGGGGACTTGCTTACTTGGACGAAGGGCATTTTTTCCTGGTTTGGTAGGGTGGCTATACTGAAAAAGAACATCCTCCCTAGGTTGTTATACCTGCTACAGGCCATCCTGATCAGGCTTCCCACCGCCTTTTTCAGTTCCTTTAAAACAATTTGTAGATCCTTCCTATGGGAAGATCGTCCTGCGAGACTGGGCTGGGCTAGACTTATTCTACCTACACAGAAAGGGGGTATTGGCTTGGCAGATTTGTTCTCATACTTTCGGGCTTGTCAACTGACGAGGGTCGTGGATTGGCATATACACAAGAATTGCAAGGCCTGGGTCGCGGTGGAAGACGCATTCGCCGGACTGAGTGTTTCGCACGTACCGTGGATTGACCCACGATCGGTCCCTAAACCTTGTATGAAACATCCATTGATTGGACCCACTCTGTCTAATTTCGGGGCGAGCTGCAGATCACTCGACGTAATATCCTACCCAGGACCCATGACGCCCCTGACCCAGAACCTTGACTTTCCCGCTGACATTCCAGTCATGGAGTGCCTAACACCCCGCAAACTCCCCACGTTGCGAGCCCATCTCTTTTTCAATAATGGCACACTCCTCTCTCACTCGGACATGTCTTCCAAATTTCCAGACTTCATCATTCCTTTATTTAAGTTCTTCCAGATCCGACACTTTTTTAACTCTGCATCTTCATTGTCAACCTGGCATAGGAACCTTACACCGTTTGAGCGCCTCTGCTCACAAACTGACCCGCAGAAACACTTGATTTCTTCCCTATACTCCCTACTTATTTCGACAGCAAAGCCCAACACTGACATCCATCGACTATGGGACGCTGACCTGTCCGTTGTCCTACCAGACGATGACTGGGAGTCGGTGTGAACACATGTCCACAAGGGCTCCGTTAATGTTTCAGCCCAGGAGAATAGATTTAAAATTTATTCTCACTGGTATAGGATCCCAGATAAGATACACAACATTTTTCCCACTGTTCCCTCTACATGCTGGCGATGTAACTCGGATACAGGTACTCTGCTTCATGTATGGTGGACTTGTCCAATTATCCAACCACTCTGGAGAGAGGTGCATAGGCTTATCTCACAAATTACCATTTTTTCATCTGACTTCACGCCGGCACAATATCTCCTTCACCAAACGTCCCTACCCAAATCGACGTATCAGAAATCCCTGACGCTGCATCTTATCAACGCTGCTACCCAATGTATACCTATTCGTTGGAGAGACGCTCTCCTCCCCACCGTAGACGATTGGAGATCCAGAGTAGACAGGATTGAGGAGATGGAGCGGATTATCCACCAAGCCAAAGACATGGATGACAAATTCAGGCACACTTGTGCTTGCTGGACGCACTATAGGGAAACCCTGAACCCGGTGTCTCCCCTCACACCTCCCTCCTCCACCGTGCTGATGGACCCGACAGCCAGTGATTGATCCATATAGACTAGCCACCATATTTCTTGTTTCCTGCACCTCCTCTTTCCCCCCCCCCCAGCTGCCCTTCACGGCTCCCTAACTGTGCCTCAGTATGGAAACTATCTGACTGGATAAATGTCAGGCCAGTCCAACCCTCCCCCTGTTGGCTAGTTCCCCAGGTGACCATAATTTTATACGTATATTCTCATGACATACAATCACACTACCTTAATTGTCTAGCTTGATACACCACGGTTTGTTGGGACTTGGCTCAATGTAGGACCTTGTAAACTGCTCCTTAGTTTTGTTTTTTTATTCCCCCCCCCACCGCCCACAGTATGTTCCCTTTTGGGGTGGGCGGGTGGGGGGCTGCCACTCTTGGGTCCGTTGCTTTACCGTATACACTGTAGTATCCCCAGTCCCTACTCCCCCGCGTTTTAAGTTTACTAACCAGCATAGTTTACACTTCCATTTAGTAGATCCCCTTGGAGGGTTTAGGATTCTGGATAATACCTCCTTTTGTGCTTCATGATTCCCTGTTTTACTCTGTTTTGCCTGTTATGATTCCTTGGGAATAATATGTGCAATGTGCTTTGTAATACTTGCTCTGTGAAATGTATTAAATGCCATGCATGTAATTGCATATAAAACCCAATAAAATTCTTGAAAAAAAAAATTAAATAAAACATTGTGTGATATTAGTCATAACACACACATAGTACAGAACCCTCTGAGGAATGACTGCTGCCTTTGATACTTGTGTCATCAAACACTCAGTGTGTTGAAGGGTGAAGGCTTTCCTGCAGCCTCCTCAAAGCTTTTCACCATCAAATTTTGTTACTCAGCTAAAAGGCTCCGACAACAGATCTGTTGATACATCTCTTTTCCTTGTTTACCTGATGTATTGGTAGGAACCATCGTCCGTCAGTGTCACTGTCACTCAACACAGAGAAATAAAACAACATTCTATTCAACGTGACTTTCAAGAACTTGGGGGAGCATTTAGAACATCTGTACTTACCTAGAATAACAAAATGCTTGAACATGAAACATGAAAAATATTTCACATTACATTATAGACAGACAGGGAAGAAAATGTGGAAATACTTCATAGCTTCAGAACCCACAAGCAAAAAAAGAAGCAAAAAAGAGAAGCAGTACTATATGTTTTCAAGGGATGTAAACGTTAATATAGAAAAAAATAAAGGCTACAAAAAATGGTCTATGTATAAAAATAAATTTGTTTTGAAAATGTCTCAGTATTCATGTGAAAGTAACGAATGACCCATACAGTTTGTAATATGTGGGAATTTACAGTTTCTATTGCCTAACAAAGGCCGAATGCAACATTTCCTAAAATTTGTTTCAAAGAAGAAAAGAGTTGTTAAAGTGGAGTTCCACCCACTTTTCCAAGGTGGTCTTAAACTAAAGACCACCCCTCGTTTTTGTATATCTATTTTTTTTTCTTTCTTACTTTTTTAGAAGTACATAGTGTACTTCTGTCCTTGCCCGGCTGTGGCATAGTTCGTTATAGGAGCCCTCCTCCTTCTCCCTGGGAACTGTGTGTCCCCCAATAGACAAATGGACTATTCAGAAGGCACTGCGAGACTTGCGCATGTGCAGTAGCAAACCCGCCGGGAAGACTGAAGGCTCCAAAGGCTCCACTGCCGGTTTCCCTTAGTTACAATGGCGGTGCCTGCACCTGATCTGATGGATGCATTGGCCTGGGGGGGGGAGCGACATTGCGAGCTCCTTGGACAGGTAAGTGGCCTTAATAAAAGCCAGCAGCTACAGTGTTTGTAGCTGCTGGCTTTTAAAAAAAAACTTTTTGGAGAATGGAACTCTGATTTAAATTTAACCAATAGAGAAAATGGCCTTGCACTATAGACTAAAATAACATTTTACCAGAAGGGTAAACAATATGAGATAACTGCAGTGAATACAATCTTTAGAAGATTCAGATTTATTCACTGTTTGGAAGGTTCAGTGAATGGCACAATGAATGGGTGTTCAGCCAAGCTGAGCATCCAGCTGCAGCAGGAACTGAAGTAATTATCAGCAATATTACTTCCGCTGCCAAGTGTGAAAGCTTCCTGTTCGGGGCTCCTGGTTGGTAGGGAGCTGGCAACTGCCTACATCCTAATAACCAGCGACTCACTCTGGGAATTCCGGAATGACTGGTGAATGTAAACAAATGAGCAGAGATAGTGTGAAAAAAATAATGTGGAAGCTCCATGCAGAAAACACAAAAAAAAGCATGGAGCCCCTCTCTAGGCAGTACACACCACATTGCTTTAGGTGCACACTGCAGAGGACACAGGCAGTACACACTACGGTGCTTAAGTGCAAACTGCAGAGGACACGGGCAGTACACACCACGTAACTTTAGGTGCAAACTGCAGAGGACAAAAGCAGTACACACACTATGTAGCTTTAGGTGCAAACTGCAGAGGACACAGGCAGTACACATCACCTATCTTTAGGTGCAAACTGCAGAGGACACGGGCAGTACACACCAAGTAGATTTAGGTGCAAACTGCAGAGGACACGGGCAGTACACACCACGTAGCTTTAGGTGCAAACTGCAGAGGACAAGGGCAGTACACACCAAGTAGTTTTAGGTGCAAACTGCAGAGGACACGGGCAGTACACACCAAGTAGCTTTAGGTGCAAACGGCAGAGGACAAAGGCAGTACACACACTATGTAGCTTTAGGTGCAAACTGCAGAGGACACGGGCAGTACACACCACGTATCTTTAGGTGCAAACTGCAGAGGACACGGGCAGTACACACCAAGTAGCTTTATGGTGCACACTGCAGAGGACGCAGGCAGTACACACCATGTATCTTTAGGTGCAAACTGCAGAGGACACGGGCAGTACACACCAAGTAGCTTTATGGTGCACACCGCAGAGGACACAGGCAGTCCACACCACATTGCTTTAGGAGCAGACTGCAGAGGACACAGGCAGTACACACTACGTAGCTTTAGGTGCAAACTGCAGAGGACACGGGCAGTACACACCACGTAACCTTAGGTGCAAACTGCAGAGGACAAAAGCAGTACACACACTACGTAGCTTTAGGTGCAAACTGCAGAGGACACAGGCAGTACACATCACCTATCTTTAGGTGCAAACTGCAGAGGACACGGGCAGTACACACCAAGTAGATTTAGGTGCAAACTGCAGAGGACACGGGCAGTACACACCACGTAGCTTTAGGTGCAAACTGCAGAGGACAAAGGCAGTACACACACTACGTAGTTTTAGGTGCAAACTGCAGAGGACACGGGCAGTACACACCAAGTAGCTTTAGGTGCAAACGGCAGAGGACAAAGGCAGTACACACACTACGTAGCTTTAGGTGCAAACTGCAGAGGACACGGGCAGTACACACCATGTAGCTTTAGGTGCAAACTGCAGAGGACACGGGCAGTACACACCACGTATCTTTAGGTGCAAACTGCAGAGGACACGGGCAGTACACACCAAGTAGCTTTATGGTGCACACTGCAGAGGACACAGGCAGTACACACCACGTAGCTTTAGTTGCACACTGCAGAGGACACAGGCAGTACACACTACGTAGCTTTAGGTGCAAACTGCAAAGGACACGGGCAGTACACACCACGTAACTTTAGGTGCAAACTGCAGAGGACAAAAGCAGTACACACACTATGTAGCTTTAGGTGCAAACTGCAGAGGACACAGGCAGTACACACCACGTATCTTTAGGTGCAAACTGCAGAGGACACGGGCAGTACACACCAAGTAGATTTAGGTGCAAACTGCAGAGGACACGGGCAGTACACACCACGTAGCTTTAGGTGCAAACTGCAGAGGACAAGGGCAATACACACCAAGTAGCTTTAGGTGCAAACTGCAGAGGACAAAAGCAGTACACACACCACGTAGCTTTATGGTGCACACTGCAGAGGACACAGGCAGTACACACTACGTAGCTTTAGGTGCAAACTGCAGAGGACACGGGCAGTACACACCAAGTAGCCTTAGGTGCAAACTACAGAGGACAAAGGCAGTACACACACCACGTAGCTTTATGGTGCACACTGCAGAGGACACAGGCAATACACCACGTGAGAATACTGCAGCTAGCACAATCACCTGCCTGCCAGTAAATAAACTATACAGTGTATAAATATATGTACAACACCTGGGATGCATATATATCCTCTACACACGTTGGGCCAGATTCTCAAAAGAGTTACGACGGTGTAACTCAGGAAACACCGTCGTATCTCTGTTTTTGGCACAGGTATCTATGCGAGTGATTCCTAGAATCATTTTCGCATAGATACGGCCAAGATCCGACAGGTGTAAGTCGCTTACACCGTCGGATCTTAGATGTAATGCGACGCCGGCCGCTAGGTGGCGTTTACGTTCAGGTCTCATTTGACTATGCAAATGAGCCTGATACGCCGATTCTTGAACGAATTTGCGTCGCGTAGTCGTCGCGTACATCGTTTCCGTAAGCGTAAGGTTACCCCTGCTATATGAGGGGTAACCTTATGCCAGTCCGTCGTATGCCATGTTAAGTATGGCGTCGGGTCTGCGTCGGCTTTTTCCGTCGGTTACGTTGTTTTCCTAAGTTGTTCACGAATACGACTTTACGTCAATGATGCTCACGTCGGCGTCATTGACGTTTTCCGTCGTGAGCTGGAGCATGCGCACTGGGATATTTTTCCGCCTGGCGCAAGCGCAGTTCGATCGGCGCGGGGGCACACTTATTTTGAATACAAGCCGCCCCCTTTGAATTACGTGGCCATACGCCGGGCCATTTACACTACGCCACCGCAAATTACGGAGCAAGTGTTTGGGGAATACGGCACTTGCTCCTGTAAGTTGTGGCAGCGTAGTGTAAATAGCTTACGCGCCGCCGCCGTAGGATGTACGGGAATCTGGCCCTGTAACTTTAACTGACTAGCTTGCTAGCTCTATCTACCTATAAAAAATGACACTCTCTCTCTCTCTCTGTCTCTAACCACCGCCGCAACACACTACACAAGCCGACCTGCAGGTGGCCTTTTATAGTATGGGGCGTGTACTAAACCCCCTGAGCCATAACTGGCCAAAGCCACCCTGGCTTTGGCCATATATGGCTCTCCGTTTTTTGCGCGCTGTGATTGGCCAAGCATGCGGGTCATAGTGCATGCTTGGCCAATCATGCGATGCCGCAGTGAATTATGGGCCGAGACACGCCACTCGAATTTGGCGCGAACGGCCCGTAACATGGGTTCGACTCGAACACGAAGCTCATCCCTACTTACAAGGAACATCTAGAAATGTAAATTGGCCCGGATTCACAAAGCACTTACGCCGACGTATCTCAAGATACGCCGACGTAAGTACAAATGTGCGTCGTCGTATCTATGCGCCGACCCACATACTAAGATACGCCTAAAAATAGGCTTCCTACGACCGACGTAACTTTCCTACGCCGTTGTACCGTGGGCGCATATTTACGCTGGGTGCATTTGCCGCTCCCATTGATTTTCTATGCACATATGCAAATGAGGGAGATACGCCGATTCGCGAACGTACTTGCGCCCGGCGCATAATATACGCGGTTTGCGTAAGTCGTACGTCCTGCGTAAAGTTATTCCCCATATATGAGGCGCAACTAATGCTAAGGCATGTACAAGGGAACACAGCCGGTGTATGTGAATAGGGCTGGGCATAGGTTACGTTCACGTCGTAGGCAGTGATCCGTCGTATCTTAGGGAGTAGTTCCGATGTAATTCTGAGCATGCGCACTGGTATATGTCCATGGGACGGCGCATGCGCCTTTCGTTTTAAGTACTTGTATGGCACTCGGCCCATCATTTGCATGGGGTCACGCCTCATTAGCATGGCTCACGCCCACTTTCACCTACGACGGCTTACGCTGAGGGAACCCAGCGCAGTTTGGGAGGCAAGTGCTTTGTGAATTTGGTGCTTGCCTCTCTGCGCTACGTCGGCGTAGCGTATATTGGATGCGCTACACCGGCATAAATATGCGCCATTGTATGTGAATCCGGGCCATTGTGTCTAATTTCTATAAATCTATTTATCTTTAGCCTTAATTTCCTTGTGAAAAATAGCGGTGCACTTCCTGTGCCCTGGCCACTTCTGTTCTGTAGACTCATAGCTGTATATGATGTGCTGTGTGAAATTATCTATAGTTCAGATGCTTCTGACTGCTAGTCTCACCAGATTTGGTGATGTCACTCCTAGCCTGCTCACTGTTCCTCTTACTTGAGAAGAAGCTGTAATTGAAGATCAGCAGTGCAAGGATCCCCAGGGCCTTCTTAATAGCATCATGGGCCCCTGGGCAAAGTAATGCTCTGGCCCTTCTACACCCTAGATATCCCCCCAGCACTCTTGCCCCTCTACACCCTGGATATTCCCCCAGCATTTTAACCATATACCATAAGATACCCCTTGTATTGTGACCCCACCATATCCCTGATACCCCCTACGCTGTGGCCTCTCTACATCCCTGATACCTTTAGCACTATAGCCACCCAAGCTACCCCAAGAATTGCTACCCCCTATACACCCCAGATCCCCCCCCTTAGCATTGTTTTCCCCCATACACCCTTGATATCTCCCAGCACTATTATTACATCGGTGTAGTACCCCCTTTTCCAGGGGAGATACAGTGCATGTAAACTTTTGGCTCTGTGCCCACCTCCAGCACTGAAATCACCTATACCAATCAAGCAGGCAGAAGGAGGGGCGGAGGAGGGAGCATCCCTCTGGGCATTCCAAGTCTTTCAGTGCAAACAGTGCTGGACAGCTGGGCTCCCCATGATATCATCCACAATGCTACTTCCGCAGGTGGGCTCTCAGTGCTGCCGACTCCAGCTCCTATCCTGCAGCCTTCGAGTCCCGAGCATTCAAGCTGAATGGGGTGGGGTCAGAGCATCACTGGTGCTCCGGCCCTGCCCCTCTCTGCTGGCTATAAAATAATAGGTATCGTTTATCCATCACTCTCAGTGCCATCATGGGGCCCCGTGGACTCAAGGACCAGCTGCTTTGGGTAAAGTGCAGGGGCCCCCAATGCAGCTGGGGCCCCTGGGCAGTGCCCAGGTGTGCCCTCTCATTAAGACAGCCCTGAGGATCCCCCTGCTTCAGCCCAATTTATTTTGTGAATCAGTGCTTGTCCCACATCTCCTGCTGCTTCTTGATTACCCCACAAGCTCAGATCCCAAGTTCTATTGCTCATTTGCTTTTTATAACATTTAGGTCACTGAGTCTAGTTGGAGTATGTGAATCACAAGATGTATAAACCAGAATAACAAATCTTTTGGTAGGTAAAAACAATTCATGTATACATTTTAACTGCATATTAAGAGTTGTTTGCCTGAATTTGTCATAAGCAGCTGCATCAGAAACACTGTTTGTTTATGCCAGGGAGGGGGCAGGCACTAGAGGTCAGCATCGGGTGTGGGGCTATGATTGGTAAGCACAGACGCCCATTTTTACTGCTGCATTTTATCCTTTGCTGCCAAGGGGGTGCAATTTATAGTCTTACACACATGCCCATTGCTTTAATAAAAACGCCCCTGATTTAAGTGGAGTGCATTAATAACCCAAACACTATTCAGTTACTGATAGTAGTGTTCACAAACTAGTAAAAAACACATAATGATTGCTCAGTCTTCAATGGCAATAAAGAAATGGCAAATATTTTTATTTTTAAAGCAACCAATCGAATATTATGTAGATGATTTTGGTATAAAATTAGCAGATGTCAAGAAATGAACACACTGTCATCCCTGAACGATAAGCTGTGCTCTAAATTTTATACATTTTAAGGAATCAAGAGGCAATTAGCACTGTTACCCACAATGACTTTTCTGAACTACAAAAGGGTCTTTCAGTGGACGTGTTAAAGCACGCCATTCTGTATTAAACTGTAATTAAAGTATTAAAGGGAATAATAGAACAATTGTTTCTGAATAAATGTTTATTACAATGTAGAGATTAAGAAAAAGACAGAAAAAAAACCTGTGAGATTAAAGCACAACTCCAGCTTCAGGGCTTCATACCCCCACCAGTCCTCCCACACACTTGCTTCCCCACTTTGTTGTGCAACATGTGAGAGCATAGTGGGCCATGGGCACCACATGGGCACCATGCACACTGCACCTATGGATGATATGCCACTGAATCGTTTGCGTATAAATAGGAAAATAGTTTTCAGCTTTAGATTAGACTCAATGGTAAGGTTTTCTTTGCTATCTCTGTCCATGTTATTCTAAGTTATGAATTCTTAATCTGGAAAAAGTATGAAAGAAGTCAGTTTGGAACTCCTGGGCTGCATACATTTTTCAGGTCAGTAACTCATTAAAGGTGGCCCCTAGGCTAAACAGCTTAAAACTGAACCCAAGGCAAACAGCTAAATACACAGATGTAATATGTATATGGAAGCTGTTTTACCTGTAAAATGGTTTGTAATTCTGTCTATTCACTTCTGAGATTTTAATAGCTCTGTCCTGTCTCACAGGGCATGAGACCTGTTTTTTTCTCTGCTGTAGTTAAAGTGTATCTAAACCCACAACAGTAAAATCTTTCTGTATATGCAGTAAAGCATACTTGCTATACTCACTGTGAAAACCTAAGAGGTTAATCCTCTGCATTGTGTAAAAAGGCTGTTTGATCCTGTCTTCTCTGTTTTTCCCCTTCTTCCACTGTCCCCAATCTATCTCCTGAGTTTTCCTTTATTGTGAGGGTGCATGTGATCCGCACAGGGACAATTAGCACTGTCCAGACAGGGGGTCAGGGGTCCTGCTGCCTCATAGGACAGTCAGAGTAGAATTAAAACTCCTCCTACAAGCTTTAACCATACACCAAGGTTAATTTACTAAAACTGGAGAGTGCAAAATCTGGTGCAGCTCTGCATAGAAACCAATCAGCTTCCAGTTTTCCTTGTCAAAGCTTAATTGAATAAGCTAAAGTTAGAAGTTGATTGGCTACCATGCACAGCTGCACCAGATTGCGCGCTCTCTAGTTTTAGTAAATTAACCCCACTGATAGAATCACAAGACTGCTATATACTGCCGATGAGAAACGATTTCTTAGCAGTTTATATTTACTAAAATAATTGCATTTCCGTGTTCTGTGTTGTGTGGGAGACCAGATATAGTCAATGCAGGGGACTGGGATTAGTAACAATTTAAGTAACACTTATAGGTCTCCTCCCCACCTTCCTCCTTTGACTGGACAGTGAAAAGAGAAGCATCAGTCTGATAAGGTTGCCTTTCTTTCACTGCTCTCCACCTCTTAGCATGTTCCTTACACTGAAGCACAACTGACTCCCCCTCGCTGAGCCCCACTGTACAGGGCAAGAGGCCAATACCAAGTCATAATCAGGTAATTACACAGCATGCATTTAAAATATATATATATATATATATATATATATATATATATATATATATATATATATATATATATATATATATATATATATATATATATATATATATATATATATATATATATATATATATATATATATATATAATCATGTAATAATGAATACAGAGCTGTATTAGTTTGTGCCTTATGCAGTTCTGCCTGGGGTTCAACTTTAAAATATAGTCATCGATTTTAAATAACTTAAACAATGGTTGTGATTTATGGAAACCACAGTGATACCATGTCTAATTATCTATGGCTCACTCACCATCACTGATATAAAGCTGACAATGGTTCCTTTATGGATGACTTGTGACTCCCACTTACTAATATGAACCCTAATTAGAGAACAATGATACCATGTTAAAGTCTTTGTTTTCGATTCTTCACGCAGCTTCTATACATTGTCTGAGTGAAATCCACTGGTTACTTACAGGTCAAGCTGTAGTGAGTTGATGCCTGATGGTATGGTTAAAATTTGGTCACTATTAATCAAAATACTTGGTAAAAAAATTTGAACACTGGGCACTCAGTTTACAAAATACAGTATATTGGATCTGTATGGCTATACCTGTAGTAGCAAAATGTCTGTCTGTAAATAAATCTAGCCTAACGAACCTGTTTCACTAATGGCCGAGGAGGGAGGTAAGGTTAAAAAAAAGGATTGACATATTCTGGTGGTAGGGAATTCTGTTATTACAAGGACAGATAGGACAATCTGTCACAAAGACCGAGGGCCAGATTCACCAAAGAGATACGACGGCGTATCTCCTGATACGCCGTTGTATCTCTGTTTCTATCTATGCGACTGATTCATAGAATCAGTTACGCATAGATATCCATAAGATCCGACAGGTGTAATTGTTTTACACTGTCGGATCTTAGGATGCAGTACCGCGGCCGCCGCTGGGGGGAGTTTGCGTCGTAAACCAGTGTCGGGTATGCAAATTAGGAGTTACGGCGATCCACGACGGATTTTCGCGTTCGCTACGTCGCCGCTAGTCTAGTTTCCCATCGCAAAGTTAGTCATTATTTGACCTGCCCTAACTTTACACAGCAATCGTATTGCTGTATAAAGTATGACCGTCGTTCCGCGTCGAAATTTTAAATTTAACGTCGTTTGCGTAACACGTCCGGGAAAACGGAAGTACGCTACGCGCGTCGTTAGTAAAAAAAATGACGTCACGGCGTGCAAAGCACGACGGGAATTGCGCAACTGAGCATGCGCAGTAGGTCCGGCGCGGGAGCGCGCCTAATTTAAATGGCACACGCCCATTTGAATTGGCCCGCCTTGCGCCGGAGGCCGCCGGCGTAGTTTTCATCGCAAGTGCTTGGTGAATCAGGCACTTGCGATGAAAACTTGCGGCGGTGTAACGTATCTACGATACGTTATGCCGCCGCACTTCTACGTGAATCTGGCCCCATGATCCCTGAACAGTATGTTGTTTACCGGGTGCTCGGGTTCCCCATGTTGTGGAGCAGATGAATAGATTTTTGGGTGGGGCAGGAAAAGACCCAGCCATCATGGTACATATTCGTACCAATGACAAAGTTAGAGGAAAATGGAGCATCCTATAAAATTATTTTAGGGATTTTAGGGACAGTAGGTGCTATATTAAAGAATAGGACCTCCAAGGCAGAATTCTCAAAAATACAGCCTGTACCTCGAGCTACACCAGAGAGGCAACAGGAGCATAGGGAACTCAACAAGTGGCTAAGGGACTGGTGCAGGAAGGAGAGGTTTGGGTTCAACTGAGCTGACTTTTCAGTCAGTTACCAGCGCTATAGCTGAGACAGACTGCATGTGGGGGGAAATCAAATGAAGCTATACCAGGCAGTGAGCAAAGGACAAAGGGTACTACTGTGGGCAAAGTTGGTAGTGTAACTAGATTACCTAGGACAAATGCGCATAGGCTGGCAGAATCCTATTGCAGCTTCACAACAAACAAGGAGAAAATAATATGTACTTGTACAAAATAAAAAAAGGCATGTTCACCAATGCTAGAAGTTTGATTAATAAATTGAAAGAACTGGAACTGCTGGTACATGAAGAGGATTTTGAGAGAGTATTGTTAGTAAAACAACATGGAATGTACCATTGTGGCCAGGGCCGCCATCATGAATTATGGAGCCCCTTACACAGCTTCAGGCATGGGCCCCCTGGAGCAGGGGGGGGTGCTGCCCCCCCAAATTGGGAAAAATAGATATATATATATATAAAAAATAAAAATATATAAAAAATAGATTTTTTTTATATAAAAAAGGGGGATTGTCATCCGGGGCACTGGGGATCTCCGGGCCCCTGGAGACCTCCGGACCTGTATATATATAAAAAAAATGTGGCCCTTTAATAAAAAATAAAATAAAAAAATATTCCATTTATTTTTATTTTTATAAAAAATAAATAAAAAAAGGGGGGGGTTGCCATCTGGGGCCCTGGGGGACTCCGGGCCCCTTACAGGTGTAGTGCCTGTACCCCCCTGATGGCAGCCCTGATTGTGGCTAACAAAAGCCAATGTTCAAAAAATAATTGAAAAACTTAATGTGAATAAATCAACCGGACCAGATGGCTTATACCCAACAGTCCTCAAAGAACTTAGCTAATATATAGCCAGGCTGTTATTCCTAACTTTTAAGGACAGGTTAGTGACTGGAACGGTACTGGCAGAGTGGCAAAAAGCTAACGTGGTACTGATATTCAAAATAGGGCTGAGATATATACCTGGAAACTACAGACCAGTCAGCGTAACATCAATAGTATGTAAACTATTGGAGGGGATGATAAGGGGATAATAAACACTTAGGGCCAGATTCACAAAAGAATTACGCCGGCGTATCTATTGATACGCCGCATAATTTTAAATTTCCCGCGTCGTATCTTTGTTTTGTATCTACAAAACAACATACGACTGCATCTGGGATCGATTCGACAGGTGTACGTCTTAGTACGCCGTCGGATCGTAGGTGCATTTTTTTCTGCCGGCCGCTAGGTGGCGTTTGCGTCGAATTCCGCGTTGAGTATGCAAATTAGCTAGTTACGGCGATCCACGAACGTACGTCTGGCCGGCGCATTTTTTTACCTCGTTTCCGTTCGGCTTTTTCCGGCGTATAGTTACCCCTGCTATTATGAGGCGTACTCAATGTTAAGTATGGCCGTCGTTCCCGCGTCAAATTTTGAATTTTTTACGTCGTTTGCGTAAGTCGTTCACAAATACGGCTGTACGTCATTTACGTTCACGTCAAATCCAATACGTCCTTGCGACGTAATTTGGAGCAATGCACACTGGGATATTTTACGGATGGCGCATGCGCCGTTAAAAAAAAATACGTAAAAAATGCGGGCTCAAGTCAAATTTAAATAAAACACGCCCCTAACATCCCCATTTCAATTACGCGGCCTTACACCGCAACACATACGTTACGCCGCCGTAAATAAGGGCGTAAGTTCTTTCTGAATACAGAACTTGCACCCTAAGTTACAGCGGCGTAACGTATCGGTGATACGTTACGCCAGCAGAAAGATCCGCTGATCTTTCTGAATCTGGCCCTCGATTTTCAAATTTAGATTTTGTGGGCATTTACGATAGTGGATAGATGGAAAACTGGTTACAGGAGCGCGTCCAAAGGGTGGTGATAAATAGCATATCTTCTGAATAGTGTGGAGTTGTAAGTGGGGTACCTTAAAGTAGTTCTAAAGGCAGAAGATTTTTTAACTTAATGTATTCTAGGCATTAAGATAAAAAACCTTCAGTGTGCAGCATCTCCCCTTAGCCCCCCCTAATACTTAACTGAGCCTCATTTTGATCCAGAGATGTTGCATGAGAGTCTCTGCAGTCTGGGACTCTCCCTCCTGATTGGATAAGAGAGAGGGGGCAGCGCCAAGCCCCAGCTCCGTATCTGAATGGACACAAAGAGCAGCAGCTCGGCTCGGGTTCCCCCATAGCAAGCTGCTTGCTGCAGGGGCACTTGGCAGTAGAGAGGGGCAGGAGCCCCAGCGAGGGACCCGAGAAGAGGAGGATCTGCACAGAGCATGTTTGTTATTAAAAAAAAAAAAAAACAATACTTTAATATCACTTTAAGGCTTTGTCCTGAGACCAATTATGTTTAACTCGTTCATAAACAATATAGACGTATAAATAACTCAATCTCAATGTTTTCTCAAAATAAGCAGGCTAATAACTTCACAACAGAATATAGCAACTTTACAGGAAGACCTTGATTATAAAGAGGTGGGCAACTACATGGAAAATTAGGTTTAATATTAAATAATTTAAAGTAATGCACTTGGAGACTAAAGAAATTAATGGCAGGGGGAGAACCTCTGGGGGAATCAAGGATAGAAAAGGATTTTGGAGTCCTAGTAGACTCGAGACTCAGCAACCACATGCAATGCCAAACTGCAGCAAGCAAAAATCGCAGACTATTAGCATACATTAAAAAGGATGTTTGCCCAAGAGATAAGACTAAAATTCTACCACTTTACAAAACTTTGGTTCAGCCACATCCTGAGTATGCTGTCCAGTTGTGGTCATCAGTCCTCAGGTAGGATGTGCTGGGACTGGAGAGAGTTCAGAGAAGGGCAACAAAGCAAATAAGGGGACTGGAGAACCTCAGTTATGAGAAACGACAACAAACATTAAATGTATTCTCCCTGGAGAAGAGACGTTTAAAAGGAGAGATCATAGTAATATACAAACATCTAAATGAAGTTGGACAAAAAGTGGTTTAACTTTAAACTGTGTAAGAGGTTCTTTACTGTTAGAACAGAAAATGTAAAACTCCCTTCCACAGTTGATGGTGTCACCGGGGAGTGTTGAAAAGTTCAAAAAACATCTTAACAAATGCAATATACAGGAATATGGGGAATGGTAGTGACATACATACACACACACACACATACCGACATAGGTTGAACTGAACGGATTGGTTTCTTCATTAAACTTTACCAATTATGTAACTATGTAATATGTCAATGCACATGAGGGTCCTGTGTTCAGGGTAGAGTATTTTAGCATTTTTACATTAGTGGCGGCTGGTGCTCCATTTTTTTAGGGGGGCGCAAACAAAATCACAAACACCCCCCCCCCCCCAACGTCACTCACCCGTGATTGGGCTTACAGACAGACGGACAGAGATATAGAATAGATAGATAGATAGATAGATAGATATAGAGATAGATAGATAGATAGATAGATAGATAGATAGATAGATAGATAGATAGATAGATAGATAGATAGATAGATAGATAGATAGATAGATAGATAGATAGAGAATAGATAGAATAGATGATATAGAATAGATAGATAGATAGATAGATAGATAGATAGATAGATAGATAGATAGATAGATAGATAGATAGAAATAGATAGAAATTGATAGAAATAGATAGATATAGAATAGATAGAATAGATGATATAGAATAGATAGCTAGCTATAGATATAGAATAGATAGATAGATAGATAGATAGATAGATAGATAGATAGATAGATAGATAGATAGATAGATAGATAGATAGATAGATAGATAGATATAGATAGAAATAGATAGATAGAGATATAATAGATAGATATATAGACAGATAGATAGAAATAGATAGATAGATAGAGAGATATAATAGATAGATATATAGAGAGATAGAATAGATATATAGATAGATAGATAGATAGATAGATAGATAGATAGATAGAAATAGATAGATATAGAATAGATAGATATATAGACAGATAGATAGATAGATATAATAGATAGATAAATAGATAGATAGATAGATAGATAGATAGATAGATAGATAGATAGATAGATAGCTATAGATATATAATCAATAGATAGATAGATAGATAGATAGATAGATAGATAGATAGATAGATAGATAGATAGATATATAGATAGATAGATATAGAATAGATAGATTAAGATAATAGATAGATAGGGATATAATAGATAGATATATAGAGAGATAGATAGAATAGATAGATAGATAGATAGATAGATAGATAGATAGATAGATAGATAGATAGATAGATAGATAGATAGAGATATAATAGATAGATAGAGATATAATAGAGAGATAGATATATAGATAGATAGATAGATAGATAGATAGATAGATAGATAGATAGATAGATAGATAGATAGATTTGGAATAGAAAGAGAGAGATATAGAAGAGAGATGAGAGAATACAGACCTATACACACAGCATGAGCTGCATGACTCTAGGAGGTTGCAGAGCTGGGACCCCCGTGTTACACATACTGGAGATGTGTAATAACACTAGCAGCCCCATCCAGATTACTGTCCCCAGGAAATGTGCTAAAAGCTTCTCAGCCCTTCACTGCACTCCCCCTCCTTCTACATCCCAGATCCACTATACACAGGACACTGCTGCTGCACGTTCTGAGAGCACAACACAAGAGTTCTCTGCCTAATTACCTGATCAGTGAGATGTCCTGATCACCGGCCGAAAAATCCTCTCATGTTCACACTAGCGAGGATGAGTCACTGAGAAAACCGGAAGTGATTGGCTGGTCCGATAAAAGCACCGCCCTAAGTCCTATGGACCAGCCAATCACTAACCACCATAAGGACACATCCAGCACAGAGTGGTTGTGCGAGCGCGGAGCTTTGCGCTCCGTGGGCAGTATAAAAGCCAGCCGATAGATTTGCTTGCCCATTCTCACGATTTCGATGACATCATGCTTCCCACAGCACCTCGGTGGCCGGCGCTCCGCCCCCCCACACACACACTTAAAGGGACATGTTATAAAAAAAAAAATATGTCATTTTTTTTTTTTTTCATTTTTTTTTTCATTTTTTTTTTTTTTTGTTGATGAGTAGCTTTGGGGGGGCGGCGCCCCTGCGCCCACTATGGACGGGCCGCCACTGTACAGATGTATACATTTGTGCTAACATTTACATGCATAAAACGTAAAGCAAAATGCACTCTGAAAGACACTAGGTGGCAGGAGATAGGAGGCAAGCCCAAGTTTCCTTTTGTTAGGATGCAGGAGGCCTTACTGGTCATGGCTACTGGCTAGTGCCTACATATAAATAATAGGGCTGTGCAAAATAACTTTTAATTAATCGATTAATCTTTAATTTTTTTGATCGATCAAAATCTTTTTGATCGATTAAAATTCTTTTGATTGGTACTCACCTCTCCGCCGGCTTCTGGGCCTTCAGGGAGTTCCGTTGGAGATCAAGTAACGTCACGCACACCAGCGGGGCTTGTCGTGTCCATCTGAAGGGCTCCTTTGCTGTGCCTTCATATCTGCATGCCGGCGGGGCCTTTACGATCTGTCACACGCAAGGGCTGTTACACTTCCCTCTATCACCCTGGGATTCTAAAACCATCCACTGGGAGTTGTGATAGTTCCCTTCATGGGACATCTACATGCCGACGGACTGATGTTAACCCCTCCTCATCTGGATTCAGCAGTGGTATCGTTGTACACATTTTTATTCCAGTATCATACTTAGCTACATGTTTTTAAGACTGCTTTTGGTACCGTTTGGTATTACTCGCACCATTTTTACAGTTTATGTAGCTACATTGATTTTTATCTCCAGTGCAATATTTATTTGGTTACCTACTTGAAGACTATAAAAGTTTTAATGCTATTCCCATCGAGCGCTGCCTTTGTGTGTTTTTGTATCCTGCTATCCATTTTTTTAGTGGTTGGTAGCTGCACTGGGAATCAGCCTGCAAGGAGATCAGCTAAAAGTAGTTGGATCTGCATGTGCATTATAATTAATCGAAATTAGTCGATTAATCGATTTTTAAAAAAAAACAATTAATCGAACACAAAAATTTTGATCAGTAACAGCCCTAATAAATAATATTATGTAATCAATGGATGCCACTGCAGCTGGTTAGACACAATTGATATTTATATGTAGGCCCTGAATGCAAGAGCCATTCATGAAGCCGATGGAAAACATAGTTATTTAGGGTTAACATGGGGGAGGGGGGTGGGGCCAGCATGGTTGGGTGATTCCTCTTCAGGTCTGCTCTGATGGTTGGTGGGAGGAGCTGTTTTTGTCTGTGTATAATTAGATTGGTCCAAACTTATCAGATTAAACACATGCAGACATGTCCCCTCCCACTGGCCACCAGAGCAGAACAGATGAGGAACTGATTGTCAGAAAAATGCCAGAACAATAGCTTTGCCCATATTGTTGCTAGGATGCAAGCATCTACTGTTCTTTGTTGCTAGAAGCAGGTGGCTTTAACCGCCTAGCATCCTAGCAACCAATAGTGCATATTTTACCTGTAAGCGTATACTCAAATGTAAAACAAAAAATTGCCATACAGCAGTCAGTGCTTCTGGCAGCAAGATCCAGCACTGATAGACATCTTTTATTCCTCTTCTGTCAATGAGCTTTTATTGTACTGAAACACCATATAAGGCATTTCATGGCTAAACTGAATCTTTTTCAAAAAAAGACGCATTACAAATATTTTGTCGAAAGGTGAGCCATCAGTGGACTGAAATACCTCTCTCAAGATTTCATCTACCATCAAAGTCCACCCAAATGGAACAAATGTCTGGTTCCCCCAATGCGCTAATTGTAGTCAGCATCAAGGAAAAAGCTCTATGTGGTGACAGAAATATTCTCCACATGCTCGAGGTCAGGCTGCAGGCTACCAAGCTGGGAGTAATTTTCACTTTCTTCCCATCAACATGTTTCCTTATGTACTTCCATAAAAGAGTTAAAGCCCAGATTTAGTCAAAAATATATATTTTTTTAATGAACTGGCTGTGGATTTAGTTGAAATGTTTAGTCCTCTCATCCCCCTTAAAATAAAAACAAGGTGAACAAAATCAAGCACATAGCCGTGCAATCTCTATTGGCAAACATTAGTATACAAAGAAATTTTAGACATTAGTGTGCTTCTAAAAATGCAGCAAGAGTTTGCGGAAGGCTCTTTTCTGTTTCAGCATGACCGTGCCCCTGTGCACAAATCCAGCTCTATATAGAAATAGCTTGACAAGTTTGGTGTGGAAGAACGTGAATGGTCTGACCTTTACCCCACCGAACACTGACTATAAGCCAGTTCTGCTCTTTTAGCATCAATACATGACCTCAAAAAATGCTTTTTTGGCTGAGTAGGCACACATAAAATTCCTTGGAAAGCCTTCCTAGAAAAGTAGAGGAAGCAAAGGGGGGCAACGACCTTATATAAGTGTCATAGCCAGTTGTCCACAAACATTTAGCCTCATAGTGTATTACCATAACTACATAAATACTCTTAAACTACTGACATTCAGAACAATACAAACATTGCACATAAGCCAGCCCTTACTCATCTCCATGTATTCTGGTGTCAGTCCAGTGAATGGCTCCAAAGCGTAGTCACGGACCCATTGTTGATGTTCTCTAGAATTGTGCAGACTGTTCTCCCGTGAGTCTGTCCTTTCATCCTTCAACTTTCTGAACAATTTTTTCAATTTCCTGAAATAAAGGAAACATAAAATCTTATTGCGCCAGCTTTTAAATAAAAGTTTGCTCTATTCGTTGTCCATGCAACAACTGCTTTAGCTAATAAATGAAAATTTAGTAAAGGCTTATTGGAAAAGCAAAATCTTTTACAAAATCCATAAAATCATAATGACTCATATCCTGATCGTACAAAGAAGAAGAATGCCAATGAATCACAAATGATTTCATTAATCCAAAATGCTGAGTACAAATTTTTTTCCGGCCATTGCGACATTAAAGGAATATTTAATGAATCCTTAAAGGTACACTACCATTTTAGCTTGAAAGTATAGCATAGACTAGTGCAGTGATGGTGAACATTTTTGAGCCCGAGTGGCCAAACTGCGACACAAAACCAACACATTTTTTCTAAAGTGCCAACACAGCAATTAGTGACAGCCACAGATAATGGCCACCCATGGCCTCTCACCAATCCCAGTGACACAGAAACAACACTTCCTCCAAACAGATGTCCTCTCACGCTCGGTTGCCCGCGGCGACACCCGCAACTGGCACTGCAGTGATGTTATCCTCGCAGCCGCTCTGTCCCCTGGCTCACAGTCTCTCTCCTTTGCAGCAATGACTCCTCTCTCTCTCTCTGCATGGTAATGCTGGCTGGACATTAAAATTGACCCATAGTCTTCTGGGACTACATGTCCCATGGTGTACTTTTCCTGGCTCCTCATTTGTCCCTGGCTGCAGCCAATTGGGAGGCAGGCAGAATCAGAGCAGGCAGCGATTGCTGCAAGCATTGCTCTGTCTCTCTCCAGCGTTGCTTGACAGAAGAAGGGGATGAGCAGAAAAAATACACGGATAGCCCGCATTCGTTTCTCCACTTGTCACAGCGCCACTGCACTTCTCACTCCCGAAGCTTCACCAGGCAGGGGAGGGGAGGATTAGAGAGAGCAGACATTAGCGGCGGGAGGGGCTTCCCAGTATAGCTGGTGTGCCATAGGTTCGCTATCACTGGACAAGTGGATAAGGGATGCATCTTACCTGCCAATGGATATTTTGTTTTTCATCCCAATACAGTGTTAAATTAAATTCTCTGATCACTGCTGAGCTTGGAAGGCTCAAAGGCTTTTTGCAGTTCAAAAAATTACACCTGATTACTAATAAATAATATACAGTGGAGAAAATAATTATTTGATCCGCTGCAGATTTTGTAAGTGTGCCCACTTACAAAGAAATGAGGGGTCTATAATTTGAAGAAATAATTCTGGACGGCTGCGCTTCCAAAAATCCTTTTATTGAAGCTTCATATGACAAGTGGTTGACAGATGGAGCAGGGGACAAAGATGTAGACGCATTTCGCACAAATCATGTGTTTTTCTTGGATTTTTGGTTGATATTCTGTCTCTATCATTTAAAATACACTTATGATAACAATTATAGACCCTTTTCTGGCAGTGGATTTGGACCAAACTCTTTACATCATATTTGCGTGAAACGCGTCTACCTCTTTGTCCCCTGCTCCATCTGTCAACCACTTGTCATATGAAGCTTCAATGAAAGGATTTTTGGAAGTGCAGCCGACCAGAATTATTTCTTCACATTACACAGCATGCAAGCTGGGCTGGCACCTGACTAGTGTGTGTGGGGATTAGCCAGAGACTCACTCACCTGGAGCAGCCTTTCTTGTTTCATTAGAAGGGTCTATAATTGTTATCATAAGTCTATTTTAAATGATAGAGACAGAATATCAACCAAAAATCCAAGAAAAACACATGATACAAATATTATATACTGTATTGAGTTGCAGTTCAGTGAGTAAAATAGGTATTGGATCCCCTACCAATCAACAATAATTCTGGCTCCCACAGACTGGCTGCAGTATGTGCTCATGCGGTATACAGATTAGTCCTGTCAATTTAAGAAAGGGCTCCTAACAACTCGTTATGTGTATAAAAGACACCTGTCAACAGAATCTCTTTCTTCCATTTACACCCACCATAATGGGCAAGACCAAAGAGCTATTAAAGGATGTCAGGGACAGGATTGTAGACGTCGACAAGACTGGGATGGCCTATAAGACCATCAGCAAGAAGCTGGGTGAGAAGGAGACAATTGTTGGAGTGGTTATTGGCAAATGGTAGAAATACAAAATAACCATCAATTGTCTTTGGTCTGAAGCTCCATGCAAGATTTTGCCTCATGGGGTAAAGATGATCATGAGAAAAGTGAGGGATTAGCCCAGAATTACATGGGAGATGCCTCTGAAAGATCTGAAGGCAGTTGGGAGCAGTCACCCAAAAAAATTTTAAGAACACAATATGCAGCCATGCAAGGTCCCCCTCCTCAAGAAGGCACATGTACAGGCCTGTCTGAAGTTTGCCAATGAAAATCTAAATGATTCAGAGAAGGATTGGGAGAAAGTACTGTGGTCAGATGAGACGAAATTTGAGCTCTTTGGTAGAAAAATGCTGACTATGACCCTAAGAACACCATCCCTACAGTCAAGTACGGAGGTGGAAACATTATGCTTTGGGTCTGTTTTCCTGCCAAAGGTCCTGACTGACTTTGCCACATTGAGGGGGCAATGAACTGGACAGGTCATGTATTGTAAAATCTTGGATGAGAACTTTCCTCCCTCAGCCAGAACACTGAAGATGGGTCGTGGATTGGTCTTCCAGCATGACAATGACTCAAAACATACTGCCAAGGCAACAAAGGAGTGGATAAAGAAGAACACAAAAAGGTCATGGAGTGGCCTAGCCAGGCTCCAGACCTTAATCCTATAGAAAATTGATGGGAGCTGAAACTTTGAGTTGCCAAGCAACAGCCAAACAACCCAAGGATTTAAAGAAGGTCTGTAAAGAAGAGTGGACCAAAATACCTCTTGAGATGTGTGCAAACCTGGTACCCAACCACAAGAAACAACAAGGGTTTCTCCACCAAGTACAAAGTCATATTTTGCTTTGGGATCAAATACTTATTTTACTCACTCCATCTCAATTTATAACATTTGCATCATGTGTTTTTTTCTGGATTTTTAGTTGATATTCTGTCTCTATCATTTAAAATACACCAATGATAAAAAAAATATTGACACATCATGTCGTTGTAAGTGGGCAAACTTACAAAATCTGCAGGGGATCAAATAATCATTTTCCCCACTGTATGCCATAATCACTGCATTATACAGTAAGCCCTGTGTGCAGAGCATGTAGCTCTTAACAAGGGTGTTTTAAAAACATTAAAGGAATAGAACGCTTTGGAGTCAGCACTAGAGGCACTGGAAAGTCTTGCTTGATCTGGGTGCAAAGGATACATAAGAACATTGTGATGTAAACACAGCTTACTGAAATATAAAATGTATTGACTACAATAGACACCTTAAATATTTTAACGTTTAACTCCCCTTTACTGAAGAATTGTAAGGCATGATAGGGAAGTTGTCAACTTTAAAAATACAAAAAAAGGAACAACACCAGTTGCTGGGGTTTTACGAGGCCAATCGCTGTCAATTTCACAAAGGAGCAAAGTCAACAGAGGGATACTTTACAAACAGTTTTCTTTTTTATTTTCTCATTCTTTTATGACGCTTTTAATGAATTACCTTGGTCAATAAAAGATTTACAGTAGTGCACAAAATGCACAATTTGTTGCATGCTAAAAGCCAAATTGTATTATATTCTATTGAGTGCATCCGGAATTTAAAGAATCCAAACATACATTAGCAGATAAGATTATTTTCAAAGCTGACAATTTCACTGCCACTTCTTATTAAAACAGAGTTTAATTCAGTAAGGGCTCAGTATAACATGCAGTATAACATTTTTAGAAGCAGCCATCTTATGGTGACTAGGATAGCAAAGTACAGTGTGTTGTTAAAACAGCGCTCTCTAGTGGCAAAACTATGATAATGGCCGAAGACAAAGTGACAAACAAAAAAAAAATTCTTGCTACAAGTGAAAGTTTCAGGAAGATTTTTTAAAATTATATATATATTGTTATGAAAGTAATAATTTATGTTTCTGCTTATTGGTAATACGTTTGGATATTTTATATGCATCCATCACTGACGTCAATGGTGGGAATAGAGTAAATCATTGACCTCTGTGATATGAATGGAATGCATACCGATGAATGTAGCCTCGTCCTGGACTTATCATCACTCTTCTGTGAACAGAAAACTCCTCTAATCCTGTGTTGTTGTATGAAGTTGGTTTAGAAGACCAAGATTCTCTGTGTGACATAAGTGATAATCAGATGAGATTCTTCAGCTCTCTAGGCATGTTAGAGAACAGCCCAGCTGTCTGAGTTGCTGAGTGTAGGGATAATAACTTCAGACACACAACATTTTTGTTCCTATACAAAATGTCCCAAAGAATGGGAGTAGTCAGTAAGTTTTAAGAGCCGGTTCACACTGGGGCGAGTCGTCGCGTCCCATTCTATTCACCAGAACCGTTCTAATAGGAGCAACGGAAGCTGCTTACTCATTGGCTATTAAGGACGCTGTGGCCAGCTTCCCGACCTCGCTTCTTAACAACCAGCTTTTACTGCACCCTGATTGGGCGGGGCAAACACCTGTCGAACACCCTGCAAATTCAGTGCGAACAGCCAATGTTTGGCCTGAACTCATGCGTGGGCTGAACCGTTCGCCCCACATCATTCCTGATATGTGCCTGCTGCACCATGTACTTGATCCGGAGATCAACCATCGCTGGATACAGACAACGTTGGAGCAGGGAGCTGGGACCGAGTAGATTACCACCGCTGGATTTTTTTAATTTATTTTTTATTAATAAAGGACTTTTTTCTATGGTGTGTGTATGTGTGTGTTTTTTCCAACTATTTACACTTCCTTTGTGAAATGGTAGGGGTACAATGTACCCCATTACCAATTCACATAGGGGAGGGGCCAGGATCTGGGGGTCCCCTTTGTTAAAGGGGTCTTCCAGATTCTGATAATCCCCCCGCCCGCAGACCCCTACAACCACCGGGCAATGGTTGTGGGGATGAGGCCCTTGTCCCCATCAACATGGGGACATCCTCCCCATGTTGAGGGCATGTGGCCTGGTACGGTTCAGGAGAGGGGGGGCCGCACTCTGTCCCCCCTCTTTTCTGTTGTCGGCCAGGTTAACATGCTCGGATAAGGGGTCTGGTGTGAATTTTTGGGGGAACTCCACGCCATTTTTTTTTTTTATTTAGTGTGGAGTTCCCCTTAAAATCCACACCAGACCTGAAGGGTCTGGAATGGATATTTGGGGGGGAACCCCACGTCATTTTTGTTAAATAATGATCGGGGTTCCCCTTAATATCCATTCCAGACCTGAAGGGCCTGGTAATGGAATTGGGGGGGACCCCCACGCTATTTTTATTTTATTTTTTTTATGAATGAATTCGCTCTGAATTGCCAGAGCCGACAATTCATTATAGCTGCAAATCCGGTTTTAAAAGACTTGTTTTCCTTTCAGAAATGACACTTTGTGCAGGGACAGTTCTAAGTACGGGAAACATGCGCTATTTCACATGCTAACTTTACACCCCCCCTAAGTACGAAATTTAAAGGAATATTTCACTTTTATTGTTTCACTTTTAGCATTATTAAATTCACTGCTCCCGAAAAAACAGCCGTTTTTAAAACTTTTTTTTGCATTGATACATGTCCCCTGGGACAGGACCCAGGTCCCCAAACACTTTTTAGGACAATAACTTGCATATTAGCCTTTAAAATTAGCACTTTAGATTTCAAATGTTCGAGTCCCATAGACTTCAATAGGGTTCTAAAGTTCACACGAACATTTGGTGTGTTCGCAAGTTCCGGTGCGAACCGAACAGGGGGGTGTGGGCGCCAGAGGCTGTAGTGTGGGCGCCAGGGGCTATAGTGTAGGCATCAGGGGCTGTAGTGTGGGTGTCAGGGGCTGTAGTGGGGGTGTCAGGGGAACACTCACATGTAAATAAGCTCATCGAATGCAAGGGGGACCGCTCCAATCCATCCCCCAGACATCACACTGTGCACAGAGGACAGTGTTGTGGAGAGGCTGGATGGCATTCTGTGGCTGACAGGGAAGCCTAAAGAACCACTGAGTGGATGTGATGTCACTGGAGGTGGGGACGCGGCCAGGATACAGGAAGAGCACACTGTAACAGGGCAGGTTACGTGCTCAGAGCTTCAGTTCCGTCTAGTGCGGGAATATTTGTACTTGTGAGGCACTTTACGTACACTCGCGGGTATGTCCCTACTCACGAGTGTACGTAAAGTGAGTGTATGCCTGTACATACAACACATGACATCACTTCCAAATTTTTGCTCTGTCGTACGCAAATTTTCGGGATTTTAGTAAACTCACCAGATTCGATCTGAGATTAGCATCCAAAAAAAACGGACGATCATTCGCCCGATAATATCATTGTGTGTACCACACAAGGTTATACGGAATAAGTCCAATTGCTTTAAAAATAACTGTGATAAGCAGGAACTGTCTCATTTCTACTTTTGACTAGTAGTTGGGGGCAATTGCAATTCAAATTAAAAGCTCAGATCTGATTGGTTGCTTTAAAACAAATCCCTTTTATTTATAAACACCTCTTTTATACAAGCAACATATAAGTCACACTCTCTCAGCTGGAAGAAAACAAATGGAGGAAGAGAAAGGAAATAAATCTCTGAGTGCCCTTAGCTTTTTGTGTTATTAGCCATGCTCCTAAAAAAACAACAGTGATGCCCAGGTATGTCAATGACATACATGCACGCTATGATTGAAAATACATCTTTGTTTTCATGCTAACAATTTGTTCTCTTGAGTAACACTTTGTTGCTTTTGAAATGGAGCTCCTAGGCACTTAAACCAAATTTTCCGAATAATATCCATAACAAAATATCTATTGTCTAGCGGGGGTAAGCTCTTTCATTCCTTACTGGCCCCTGGAACTATTTAGTACAATGTGTCCTGTTCCTGCTACAGGGGATTTCTATTGATATTTTGATTTGCATTTGCTTCAGTGTCTTGCAGAGTTGCAGACTAAACAGAAGCAAAGGACATTGTATAACATGAAGGGTGATGCCCTGAGTATTGTGGTGGAGAACATGTGGCATCCAGTTACAATTTATCCTCATGGACATCTGGGTCTTGTTCTCTTGTTCTCCATATTTGGGTAAGATAATTAACAATATACACAACATACTCTGCATTAAAAGCAAGCAAGTGGTAAAGGTTATTGTGACTTTTGAATAAAGAAGCTAATACTGAGAGAATGGACCCCAACATCTGTTTGGCAAGCATAACACTTCTGCAGCACTTATTTTGCACCACAAGGTGTCCTCAGTCTACTGGATTTAACATTGGTAACTAGGCATGTGCAAAAGGGAAAATTTCGTTTTGTTTCGTTTTAATTCGTTATTTAATTAATTTCGTTAAGTTAGGTTTGTTACATGTGTTAAATTCGTTTTCGGAAACTCGTTCGTTTTCGACCGAATTTCGAAAAATCCGGTCGAATTCGAAAATATTTCGACCGGATTCGACAACAAATAGTCTCTTTTCGAATATAATTTCGAAATTCGATCCAAAAAAAAAAATTGGAATTCCAAATCGAAAACCCGCGGACGAATTCCCGAATTGCAATATTAATGAATTTACCGAATCCGAACGAACGTTTTCGAATCGAAAACCCGCGGACGAAATTCGATCGGAATTCGAAAAAAAAAAATAATCGAATTCCGATCGAATTTCGTCCGCGGGTTTTCGATTCGGAATCGAAAACGTTCGTTCGGATTCGGTAAATTCATTAATATTGCAATTCGGGAATTCGTATGCATCCGAATGTCCAAATAATGAAAAATTTGTCCGAATTTCGATTCGGAACGAAACGAAATGCACATGCCTATTGGTAACCCAATACAACCGGCTTGCTCTGATCCCAGGTTGTCATAGTCACCCCCCCCCCCCCCCCTTGGCACAGCATCCTGGGCTCACTGTACTATTATATCAACAGCATTCACATGTCACTACATGCAGCATTCAGCATTTGGGTTTGAGACATGTAACAAAGCAGCCAGCAATAAATTCCATGGAAAGCAAATATATGTGTATGTATATATCATTTCTTAGTTCGGGGGGGGGGGGGGGCTCAGGGGGACAGGACAATAAAAACTTGATTTTCAATTTAAATGCTGGTTTCTCACGCTGATTATACTCATATTACCAACACTCCCCAGCCTGGCAGCATTTCCCACCCCCCACATAACAGTGCTGGTGTCTAGAAAGTTTGTTGCTTTACCTGTAGTGCCACCAGCTTACTATGTTCTTCAGCGCATGGAATTTGAAAAAAAGATGCTGTAAGAACCTTTATTTTCAGAGGGACTCACTACCAGGGGACAGGAAAATACAAACTCTTTAAAGTGGATGTTCACCCGAAAACTTAATTTTTAACATTAGATTGATGCTCATTTTGTCAAGGGGAATCGGGTAGTTTTTTTAAAACCGAAGCAGTACTTACCGTTTTAGAGAGCGATCTTCTCCGCCGCTTCCGGGTATGGGCTGCGGAACTGGGCGTTCCTATTTGATTGACAGGCTTCCGACAGGCTTCCGACGGTCGCATACATCGCGTCACGATTTTCCGAAAGTAGCCGAACGTCGGCTTCTTTCGGCTACTCGTAACGCGATGTATGCGACCGTCGGAAGCCTGTCGGAAGCCTGTCAATCAAATAGGAACGCCCAGTCCCGAAGACCATACCCGGAAACGGTACGTACTGCTTCGATTTAAAAAAAAAACACCCGATTCCCCTTGACAAAATGAGCATCAATCTAATGTTAAAAACATTTTTTTGGGTGAACTTCCGCTTTAATATACTAGCAAATACCCAAAAGCAGGTGATTGAAAACCCCTTTAACTGCTTGCCGACCAGCCGCCGTCATTCTACGGCGGCAGGTCGGCTCTCCTGGGCGAGAGCCCGTAGCGCCCCCCGCTCGCCCCCGACTCCCGTGCGTGTGCCCGGCGGGCGCGATCGCCGCCGGGCACACGCGATCGCTCGTTACAGAGCGGGGACCGGGAGCTGTGTGTGTAAACACACAGCTCTCGGTCCTGTCAGCGGGGGAAATGCTGATCTTCTGTTCATACAATGTATGAACAGAGGATCAGTGTTTCCCCTAGTGAGTCCACCCCCCCCCCACAGTAAGAACACACCCAGGCATACTTAACCCCTTCCCCGCCCCTAGTGTTAACCCCTTCACTGCCAGTGGCATTTTTATAGTAATCCAATGCATTTTTATAGCACTGATCGCTATAAAAATGCCAATGGTCCCAAAAATGTGTCAAAAGTGTCCGAAGTGTCCGCCATAATGTCGCAGTACCGAAAAAAAAAATCGCTGATCGCCGCCATTACTAGTAAAAAAAAATATTAATAAAAATGCCATAAAAATACCCCCTATTTTGTAAACGCTATAACTTTTGCGCAAACCAATCAATTAACGCTTATTGCGATTTTTTTTTACGAAAAATATATAGAAGAATACGTATCGGCCTAAACTGAGGGAAAAAAATGTTTTTTTATATATTTTTGGGGGATATTTATTATGGCAAAAAGTAAAAAATATTAATTTTTTTCAAAATTGTCGCTATATTTTTGTTTATAGCGCAAAAAATAAAAACCGCAGAGGTGATCAAATACCACCAAAAGAAAGCTCTATTTGTGGGAAAAAAAGGGCGCCAATTTTGTTTGGGAGCCACGTCGCACGACCGCGCAATTGTCTGTTAAAGCGACGCAGTCCCGAATCGCAAAAAGGTCTCTGGTCTTTGGGCAGCAATATGGTCTGGGGGGTAAGTGGTTAAGGCCTCGTACACACGACCGAGTTTCTCGGCAAAAAACAGCAAGAAACTTGCTGGGAGATATTTTTTTGCAGAGGAAACCGGTCGTGTGTACATTTTCGTTGAGGAAACTGTCGAGAAACTCGACGAGCCAAAAAGAGAGCAAGTTCTCTATTTCCTTGACGGGAATGGAGAAATTTGGCTCGCCGAGTTTCTCGACGGCTTCACAAGGAACTCGATGAGCAAAACGATGTGTTTCGCCCGTCGAGTTTCTCGGTCGTGTGTACGAGGCCTAAGAGTGTATGCAAAGCCAAACCTTTTCTTTTTTAAGTTTTAGAGTAGGGAAAAGTTAAAGTAGGACTAAACTCTCTCAATCAACGTTAAATATTTGAATCCTTATGCTGCTAGTCTTTGTAAATAGGAAGGAAGATACTGTATATTATATTTTCTTGTTTTATTTAATTTTTTTCTTGAGTTGCCTCCTGGTTTTTGTCCTAGGTCAAAATGATGTCATACATCCCAGGAATCTTCATGGTAATTTTCTTCTCTTTCGTCTGGAGGAGGAGCTTTCTCAGCTAAGCACGCCCTCCTGCCTGCATGCCTGAGCTAAAGGCGGCAGGATTCCAGTAAGTAAATCCTATATAAATCATCTGCCCTTACTTAAACTGGCCACAGCTAGAAATGCTAGGGGGTGTTTTTTAAAGTAATTTCTCAATACATTAAAGCATGGAGACATGGATGGGTGTGTTTATGTTGAATATTATGAACAAATTAAAGTGCTTGTATAGTGATTTTTTTTTTTACTTTTTTTACTTTTACCTACAGGTAAGCCTATAATAAGGCTTACCTGTAGGTAAAAAAAATATCTCCTAAACCTTTACGGTTTGGAGATATTCCCCTCGCAATGAGCCGCTAAATGCAGCGGCGCATGCGCACAGTGGATTTTCAGCTTAAGGCCCGGCAGACCTTGCCCGAAAAAAGTCTCCCACCGCCCATGCATGGAAGTGACGACATTGTGGCTAAAGCCACTCACAGCGCTGGAGCTACGATACCCGGAAGACATGTCGGCGTGGACCAGGTAAGTTACCAACGCCTCAATCTAAGGTAAGTATTTCATAATGAGCTAGTATGCGGTGCATACTAGCTCATTATGCCTTTTGCTTTACAGGGTTAAAAAAAAAAAGTTCAGAGGGTATACAACCGCTTTAAATAATGTTTTCAGCTTGTGTTGCTCAGATATAGTTAAATTATGCTTTAAGATCCCCTCCCTTTCCTTTTTTTGTCGGTGTGCCATTGGGGATTTTTCCTGTTACTTCCTTTTCAAGAGATACAACATGACATCTCTCCAAACTGAGGGGAAGTCCCTATTTGGACAGTAGCCACTGGAGCAGATGTTCCTTTTGGAAAACATTGTGGAATTCCCTTTACTTTCTCTGCCAGGAGAGGGTGAATCTCCTTAGGAGGGAGACAGACAGCAATAAAAACCTGACAGAGGTTTTATCACTTTCCTACTCCATCCAAAAGTAAAAAAGGATGAAAGTTTTATTTTTAGATACACTTTAAGTAAATAAAAAAATTAAAAAATACTAAGATTTTTGTTCTTTCAGCGTGTTCCTTCTTTCTTTTTTAACAAATGCTACCATTGTTTTTTTCTTTTGTTATTATTATTATCCAACAAACAGTTTTTCTAAGGTGATGACTTTTCCCCTAATAACATGCTGGGTAAAATTATGAATGGAGAAGCTGGTTTGGTATTTACTATAGTAGCATTCTTGTGTAAATGGTGTAATTAAAAAGTAGGAAAATATCATGTTCTCCTTCCAAGCCTGAACCTGCTGAGGAACCGCTGCAAGTCTAAAGCAATTACAGCCTGATATGACTTGAAAAACATGTGCATTTTGCTGGGCTTAGGACTCCTCGAGAATTATTTCAAGAATAGAACAAAACTGATGTATAAGCCCACTTGAAGCCTCCGTATTTATTACTGAAAGGCAGTCAGGCTGCATATGCAGTAATAATCATATTTTTCTTTCTCTGCATTTTTACATACTAAAGCCGCGTACACACGATCAGTTTTCTCGTCCGGAAAACTATCATGTTTTCTCTGGGAAGAGAAAACCGGGCTTGTGTAGGCTCTCCTGCAGTTTTCCCGATGAGAAAACCGCAGAGAATCACAGAGAGAAAATGTAGAATATGTTTTAATTTTTCTCGTCGCGAATCGCAGCGTTTTTTTCCTCTGCAGTTTTCCCATAGGGAAACACTGCGTGGAGCCTACACACGTCCGGTTTTCTTGATCACGAGAAAATGTGTCGGGAAAACCGGACGTTTGTACACGGGGAAAAGGGACCAAGTCAGTCCTCGGTTTTCCCGTCGGGTTTCTCGGCGGTGTTTTCACCGCCGAGAAACCCGATCGTGTGTACGCGGCATAAGAGCTGTAGTAACGCTTAAAATTCCATGTGCTAGCAACACGCTGGAGAGTCAGACCACTGCTCTCACACACAATGCTCCAATCAACAGAGCTCCAGGTTCCTTAGCAGCACTGGGGTAGATTCAGTAAGCAATTGCGTCTGCATAACCATAGTTACGCAGCGCAATTGCTTAGTTGCGCCGGCGTAACAACTTTTCTGTATTCAGAAAGCTTGTTACGCCGACTGCAGCCTAAGATATGACTGGCATAAGGCTCTTATGCCGTTGTATCGTAGGCTGCATTCTTACGATGGCCGCTAGGTGGCGTTCCCGTAGTGGTCAGCGTAGAGTATGCAAATTGCATACTCACGCCGATTCACAACCCCACGCGCGCCCTGCGTACGTATTTTACGTCGTTTGCGTTCGTCGGGTTCCGCGTAAGGCTGCTCTTGCTATTAGCAGGGGCAGCCAATGCTAAGTATACCCGTCGTTCCCGCGTCGCGATGTTTGAAAATTACGTTGTTTGCGTAAGTGAATCGTGAATGGTGCTGGCCGCCATTTACGTTCACGTTCAAGCAAATGACGTCCTTGCGACGTCATTTGCCGCAATGCACGTCGGGAAAGTTTACCGACGGAGCATGCGCACTACGTTCGGCGCGGGAACGAGCCTAATTTAAATGATCCACTCCCCCTACGGGATCATTTAAATTGCGCGCCCTTACGCCGGGCAGTTTTAGGGAGCGCACACGGAAATTACGGAGCTACTGCTTTGTGAATGAAGCGTAGCGCACGTAATTTACGGAGGCGCAGCGTAAAAACGGTACGCTGCGCCTCCGTAAGAGGGCGCAAGTTGTACCTGAATCCAGCCCACTGTTGATTGGAGGAGTGTGCAGGTTGGAATTTCAGAATTTTGAAGACCCAGGCTGGTAAAAAGTGAAATACACATCTGACCTCTCTTTGTCTAGTATTACCATATAAATGCTTCCCCTTTCTTTCCAATCTCTTGCAGAGCAGGTACACCCACTGGACACCAGATTTTAACCTTGAGCTAGCAAGTGGCAAACCAAAATGATCACATTCTTCAAGTCCTAACACTACCAGAGTAATAATAAATAAATAAATAAATAAATATTACATGGTTGAGTTTGTTGCCAGTGTTCCTTATATTTATCTTGAGTTCTTCTATAATAAACGTAATATGGGTAAAGGATTAAGCTGTAGATTGAACTGTTTATGACATGAATGTTCCCTGCCTTGCACTGAGGAATTTAAAATTCCCTTTACGAAATCTATACCAACATTGTCTAATTCAAGAAACAGCGGGGAGAGAACATCAAAGAGCATCAGAACTACAAGCGACTGGAAGTTTACAGCATCCAAATTAAATGGTAATGAATGAAGCACTCAACTTGCTCAAGATTAATGTAATGGGATAATTACACACAAAAAAAATACACTTTTTTGCCAGCCGGCTCAGATTTGTGTACTTTTCAGAAATCTGGTGTTTATAAGACACTTGCAAAAGCCACGGCATTCTGCAGAAATATGGAAATTGTAGGTTCTAATGTTTAGCGTGCATTAATTATCTCCCTCTGGCTCTGTTATTATTCGACATCAGTATTACTGACATATGTTTACTTGGCAGAGGCCCTTAAAGTACTCATTATGCATGAATGGTAACTGTAGGTGGTGAAACAGCAGCAATATGTTGAAAAACATGAAAGAAAAAACAGTCACAGCTGGGCTTATATGTGAATCCAAATGTTTGGTGATAAAGCTGAACTTTAAAGCTCACTTGTTGACAAACGTTATCCACCTTGCACCATTCATTTATTTATTATAAAAATACCCCAAAGCCCTTTTTCACTTTCCGGATTCCACTATCATGTGCAGCAGTGGCATTGCTAGGGGGTGGCTTATGGGGCTATAGCCCCGAGTCTGGGGCACATAGCCCAGTCTCTTACCGGGTGGGTGTAGTCCTGCAATTATGAGGTATGTCTCGGTCTGAGGCACCTTCACTCCAGGACACTGTATTATCCCGGAATGAAACTAACACTGCAAGTAGTCCGGAATGCAGGGGACAGGGGTAGACTGAGCCACGGTAGCGCTGGCTCTGGCTTCGTCCCTGCCTTCAACTGACTCTACTCCTGACCACTGGTTGCTAGAGCCACCTAGCGTCTAGCAACCAGTGATGTCACAGCCGTGACTCCCTCCCTGCCCAGCATTCAAAATTCCACTTCCTCCTCCTCCACACTAATGCTCGTGAGGCCTAAAGGATTGGGCACAGCCCCCTTGTCATGGTCCTGGATGGGAGAGTCCTGCCGCTGGTCCAGTGGTGGTGGAGTGCAGGACAGCAGCATCTTTAAATAGAAAAGGGAAGGCCTGGGCAGCCGGGAAGAGCCCAGGAGGGAGTGAGAGAGAGAAGACTAGACCTCTTAGCCACCCTGAGCAGCTTCCCATATTCCTCCCAGAGCCTGCACTCCTTCTCCAAGGTCCTCTCCCAGCTGTCACTGTCATGGAACAGGGAGAAAACAGGCTGACAGATGACGGGTGGGAGGTAGTTGCATCACACACGCCTACCCACACAGAAAGGGGCTGGGACAGTAGGGACTGCAGGCAGGGCTAGAGGGTCTCTCTTCCCCACCCCTCTCTCTCACCTTCATTCACCCCCTTCTCAGCCACCCCACTCTCTCTCTCTCTTGGGTCGCAGGGCTTGCCATGCTGTGTGACAGGTGTGTTAATCTCAGTACTGGATGGATAGAATTAGGGTTGTCCCGATACCACTTTTTTAGGACTGAGTACAAGTACTGATACTTTTTTTCATGTACTCACCGATACCGAATACCGATACTTTTTTTTTAAATGTGTCCCCAAATTCTGCCACCACCATGTTTCATGGTGGGGATGGTGTGTTCAGGGTGATGTGCAGTGTTAGTTTTTCACCACACATAGCATTTCGCTTTTAGGCCAAAAAGTTCAATTTTGGTCTCGTCTGACCAGAGCAACTTCTTACACATGTTTGCTGTGTTCTCCACATGGCTTCTTGCAAACTGCAATCTGGACTTATGGCTTTATTTCAGCAATGGCTTTCTTCTTGCCACTCTTCCATAAAGGCCAAATTTGTAGAGTGCACAACTAATAGTTGTCCTGTGGACAGATTCTCCCACCTGAGCTGTGGATCTCTGCAGAGTTACCATGGGCCTCTTGGCTGCTTTTCTTATTAATGCTCTCCTTGCCTGGCCTGTCAGTTTAGGTGGACAGCCATGTCTTGGTAGGTTTTCAGTTGTGTCATACTCTTTCCATTTTCAGGTGATGGATTGAACAGTGCTTCGTGAGATGTTTAAAGCTTGGATTTTTTTTTATAACCTATCCCTGCTTTAAACTTCTCCATAACTTTATCCCTGACCTGTCTGGTGTGTTCCTTGGCCTTCATAATTCTGTATGTTGTTCACTAAGGTTCTCTAACAAACCTATGAGGGCTTCACTGAACCGCTGTATTTATACTGAGATTAAATTACATTCAGGTGGACTCTATTTACTAATTAGGTGACTTCTGAAGGAAATTTGTTCTGCATCTCTCCAATACAAGCACCTTTCCTCATTTTTGTCTCTTTCATCCTTTGGCAGTACAGAAAAAATACCTGTTGATCTGCCAGAAATCCAATGGGCTCCTGGCTTCCTGATGAGCTGACAACACTGACTATGTTGTACTAAAATCCAAAGCAGTGTAGTCAGTCTTGCCTTAGTTCTCCCCTGCTCCCCTGATCCACGCCCTCTTCTGTTGCAGAGATGAGGAGGTCCAAATAACAAAACCATTTTTTATAATTACCACACTTACCTACACACCCTGAACCCTCAGGTCCACCTTCTTGAGAGATCTCAACCAACAGTACCAAGGCTCCCTAACCTCAAAGAACTCCTGCTCAATTTATTTTGCACCGTAATGTTTAATACAATTTTACCCACTTACTGCATACAAACAGTGCCAGGTCAAGGTTCTTTGGCACCCAAGGTAGGAATGTCAACATGCACCTCCCTCCCTCGTGCTCTTTAATTCAGGGCTATGTAAAAAAAATGCAAATTGAAAAAAGCTGACTAAAAGTAAAAAAGCTATAGGAAGGGAATGAAGAAGTTAATAAATATAAAAAGGCTTACCTAAAATTTTAACTGCAGATTTTATGTTAACACAAACTAATTAGTGTTAACTACCCTGTTTCTCCAAAAATAAGCCCTACCCTGTAAATAAGACCTAGTGCGAGTTTCTGGGATGGCTGCAATATAAGCCCTACCTCAAAAATAAGCCCTAGTTAAAGTCCTTGAAAAAACATGTAATCTGTTCTGTAAAAAGATTATATAATGTGCAGTGTGTCTCCCTTTTGTAACTTTATTGTGGAAAATACCTTATTTACAGCACGGCTGGGTGCTCACGTGACCCGCCGGAGCTCTTCTCCTCTCCTCCCGGCTGATGGCAGCTGTTTTTTTTTTTCAATAAAACTTTATTAAGCCCCTACCCACTGCAGTACTCAGAGTGGGGCTGACATCATTGGGGATCTTGGCCCCTCCCTCTGCAGTATTTGGAGTAGGGAAGAAGAACTCCAGCGGGTCACATGAGCGGCAAGCGGCACTGTAAATAAGGTATTTTCCACAATAATGTTACACAAGGAGACACACTGCACATGATATCATCTTTTTACAGAACAGATTACATCATTTTATAAGGTCTTTAAACAAAGGTTTATTTTTGGGATTACAGAATTTCACAATGCTGACTCCAGAGCTGACAGGGGAAGAAACTTTTTTGTACATACCATAAATAAATAAGACATCCCCTGAAAATAAGCCCTAGTGTGTTTTTTTGTAGCCAGAATTAATATAAGACCCGGTCTTATTTTCGGGAAAACACGGTACAAACATTATTCTGCGATTTGTCCCTTTTATGAAGACACAGGAAATTATGTTTCTGGTACAAAGCATTTTTTACATTTGCCACTACAAAGATAAATGAATGTAAATGTAAAAGTTTTAGATGCAAAAAAAATAAGAAGAAAAAAAAAAGGATTTATAAAACGTATTTACTAAGAGGCTAAAATACTGTATAAAATGTTTGCTTGTTTTTAATTTACACATAATGATAATTCACAAATTAACTTTTCATTAATAAACGAATATAGAGCAGGACTCGGGCTGTCAAACTCTAGTTTGGTCCTGAATACACATAGAGAATGGCTCTACAAGACAGCTGGACACTGTACAATGTTTATCAGGCGCATACAGACATCCTGACACAGTGGTTGGATGTCACGCTGACAGCAGAACGGAGTGGTACTAGTTAAATCTCCCCTTTTAAAGTGTATGTAAACCCTTATCTTGTAAAAAACAAACAAAAAAAAGATAAAACATTTGTGCAAAAATATATATAAAACAAATATATTCCTTTTTTTAAAAAACCATCACGTTACCTTTGTTCTCAACTGCAGTCCATTGAACTCCCCAGTGAAAGGCTGTGCATGAGGGGTGTCAGGACAAGTCTGATATTGGAGGAGAGCACACTGAGGGCCAGATTCACCAAAGAGATACGACGGTGTTTCTCCTGATACGCCGTCGTATCTCTGTTTCTATCTATGCGACTGATTCATAGAATCAGTTACGCATAGATATCCATAAGATCCGACAGGTGTAATTGTTTTACAGTGTCGGATCTTAGGATGCAGTACCGCGGCCGCCGCTGGGTGGAGTTCGCGTCGTAAACCAGCGTCGGATATGCAAATTAGCAGTTACGGCGGATCCCCGACGGATTTTCGCGTTCGCTACGTCGTCCGTAGTCAAGTTTCCCGTCGCAATTTTAGTCGTTATTTTACCTGCCCTAACTTTAGTCAGCAATCGTATTGCTGTCTAAAGTATGGCCGTCGTTCCCGCGTTGAAATTTAAAATTTAACGTAGTTTGCGTAACACGTCCGGGAATACGGAAGTACGCTACGCGCGTCGCCGTCCGAAAAAATGACGTCACGGCGCACAAAGCACGGCGGGAGTTAGGAAACGGAGCATGCGCAGTAGTTCCGGCGCGGGAGCGCGCCTAATTTAAATGGCACACGCCCATTTGAATTGACCCACCTTGCGCCGGAGGCCGCCGGCGTAGTTTTCATCGCAAGTGCTTTGTGAATCAGGCACTTGCGATGAAAACTTGCGGCGGTGTAACGTATCTACGATACGTTACGCCGCCACAGTTCTATGTGAATCTGGCCCTGAGTTCCCAGCATAGCTAGAGAACTGACCATGGTGTGCTCTCCCACGCTTTGTGATTTTTACCTACAGGTAAGCCTATAATAAGGCTTACCTATAGGTAAAATGAATATCTCCTAAACATACACCATTTAGGGGACATTCCCCCTGCATGCATTAGCTGACGTCAGAGGCTCATGCGCTCTGAAAGGCATTGCATACTAGCACATTATGCCATTGTCTTACATTTTTTTTTTGTGTGTGTGTGGGGGGGGGGGGGTGTTTTCAGTCAGTTATTAATAGAAGAGCAGAGGGACCAGCAGGGATTCCACACAAAGGAAGCAATACAAAGAGAACATGATACATTTTTCATACAAGTACATGGTACAGCAGGCACATATCAGAAATATGAAATGTTGGGTTTACATATTCTTTAATCTCCAGGACTGAACTGTTTGACAGCTCAGTCCTGAAAAGTGCAGAACATGGTGGGGTGAAGCAGAGACACCCCACAACACAACTTGCAGGTGCAGGTTTTCATCCAGCCTGTAGGTGGCAATGTTCTATTATTACAGATGGAATAGAGTCTGTTAGGAAAATTGTCCGAATAGATGCTGCAACCTTTGGGGACCTCAGGCAGCCATCTTGACCACTCCTGCATCATTTGGGAATGCCTAAAGCGAATGGTACATCAGGGAGAGAGACCCCACTAGTAAAGGGAAGTGCAGTGTGCAGGGAAAGGTTCCTGATGAGTAGGGTCAGCTCAGGAACAACGCCTGTCTTGAAGAAACATTGCGGTATCTGGACCAGTATCATGTGGCTCTTGCGGCCCTTGTCGCATCCCAGTACACTGCAAACTGACATCCCTCCAGCAAAAGCCATCCTCCGGGAACACAGGCCCAGGCCTGATGATACTAAGTGCTACATTGCCTTATATCAGTCCCAATAATAATAAAAAAAAAATCGTTATTTACTACTGCTAAACAATATACAAGACAAATTCAACATTAATGGTCTCTCCCTGAATGGGTGACCTAGGCTAAAGCTGCAAAAACCTACAGACTGCAATCGCATTGTAGTCAGCACCTTCTGCAAAGCAACTGCTAATAGTACCGCATTAGCTACATAGAGCATCTGTTGTTTCATTTAGTCTGAGCTCAGACAGGAACAGTAAAACACAATCACTATGCAGCAGTACTAAGCAGGAAGTGTACCATGTGTCTAGGTATATGATAAATGGTCATATTTAACAGAAAGGCACCTTTAAATAAAGTATCCCAGGGCACTTAGATTGCCATTAATAGAAAGGAAACATTATGTTCTGGACCAGAGAATCCTAAGCCGACAAATCACACAGATGGGAATATAAATGCTTGTTATAATGATGTATCGGTATCATGGACCCGAGGGCTGAAAATGTTTGAAATCCCGAAGGCTTTGCTATTGACTTATCAAAGCTTATAGTCCAATGATTACAATTTAAAGAATGCTTTGTATTAGCCAGAGCCTTAGGTCCACTTTTCATGACTTGCCTAAATCCTTCCTTTGGTTCACTAATCACTTTCTAGGAAGTAATCCTAACAGCTTAATTGTTCATCTATGGAGAGAATTTATTCAACATGACTGTAGATTTGAGATCGAGCCAGTGCTGTCTATATCACTGTGCCTATTCAAATCAATATGCATAGTGTACAGTGGGTAGAATAATTATTTGATTCCCTGCAGATTTTTTTTTAAGTTTGCCCACTTACAAAGAAATTAAGGGCCAGATCCACAGCCAGCCGCCGTAACTTAAATATTCCCATTTAAGTTACACTGCCGCAAAATTTCTACCTAAGTGCCCGATCCACAAAGCACTTACCTAGAAATTTTCGGCTGTGTAACTTAAATCCGGCCGACGCAAGGCGTTCCTATTCAAATGGGGCGAGTCCCATTTAAATTAGGCGCGCTCCCGCGCCGGACGTACTGCGCATGCTCACGACGTCATTTTCCCGACTTGCTTTGCGCGGTTTTACGTTACGTTATCAGTAGATGCGCGGTTTTACGTTACGTTATCAGTAGATACGCCGTCGTATCCCTTTTGTGGATCTGGCCCTAAGGGTCTATAATTTTTATTCATAGGTGTATGTTAAATGATAGAGAAAGAAAATCAACCAAAAATCCTAAAAAAAAAACATATGATACAAATGTTATAAATTGAGTTGCAGTTCAGTGAGTAAAATAAGTATTTGATCCCCAAGCAAAACATGACTTATTACTTGGTGAAGAAACCCTTGATGGCAAGCAAAGAGGTAAGGTGTTTCTTGTAGTTGGTTACCAGGTTTGCACACAGTTCAGGAGGGATTTTGGTCCACTTTTCTTTACAGATCTTCTTTAAATCCTTGAGGTTTCTTGGCTGTGACTTGGCAACTCGAAGTTTCAGCTTCTGCCATGCATTTTCTATAGGATTAAGGTCTGGAGACTTCTTGAGTCTCTCCTATGTTGCCTTGGTGGTATGTTTTGGGTCATTGTCACACTGACTGGACAACCCATCCACGACCCATGTTCAGTGTTCTGGCTGATGGAAGTAGGTTCTCATCCAAGATCTTACAATACATGGCCCCATCTATTGGCACCTCAAAGCATAATGTTTCCACCGCCATGCTTGACTGCAAGGATGATGTTCTTAGCGTCAAAGTCATATTTTTTCTTCCTCCAAACACAGCGAGTCGAGTTATGCCAAAGAGCTTGATTTTGGTCTCTGAAGTTTGCCAATGAACATTATAATGATTCAGAAAAGGATTGGGAGAAAGTTCTGTGGTCAGATAAAACCAAAATCGAGCTCTTTGGCATTAACTTGTTTGAAGGAAGAAAAAGGCTGACCCTAACCCTAAGAACACCATCCCTACAGTCCAGCATGGAGGTGTAAACATTATGCTTTGGGGCCGTTTTTATGCTAAAGGTACAGGTTGACTTGGCTGCATTAAGGTACCAATGAATGGGGCCATGTATTGTAAAATCTTGGATGAGAACTTACTTCCATCAGCCAGAGCACTGAAGATGGGTCATGGATGGGTTGTTGTCCAGTGTGACAATGACCCAAAACATACTGCCACGGCAACAAAGAAGTGGCTCAATAAGTCTCCAGACCTTAATCCTATAGAAAATGTATGGAGGAAGCTGAAACTTTGAGTTGCCAGGTGACAGTGAATAGACGGGGCCATTTATTGCAAAATCTTGGATGAGAGACTTCTTCCATTAGCCAGACCACTGAAGATGGGTCATGGATGGGTCTTCCAGCATGACCATGACTCAAAAAATACCGCCAAGGCAACAAAGGAACAGTTCAGGAAGAAGTACATTAAAGTCATGAAGTGGCCTAGCCAGTCTCCAGACCTTAAAGGGGTTGTAAAGGTTTGTTTTTTATTTTCTAAATAGGTTCATTTAAGCTAGTGCATTGTTGGTTCACTTACCTTTTCCTTCGATTTCCCTTCTAAATGCTTTTTTTCCTTGTCTAAATTTCTCACTTCCTGTTCCTCCTCAGTAAACTTGCCCCTATCATCCGAGCCGATCTGGCTGGGGGTTAGTCAGCCAAAACAGCTTGCTGAGGGGGAAGTGAGAAATTCAGACAAAGAAAAAAAAACATTTAGAAGAGAAATCGAAAGAAAAGGTAAGTGAACCAACAATGCACTAGCTCAAAGGAACCTATTTAGAAAATAAAAAACAAACCTTTACAACCCCTTTAATACTATAGAAAATGTATGGAGAGAGCTGAAACTTTGAGTTGTCAAGCGACAGCCAAGAATCATCAAGGATTTAGAGAAGATCTGTAAAGAAGAGTGGACCAAAATCCCTCCTGAGCTGTGCGCAAATCTGGTAACCAACTACAACAAATATCTTACCTCTGTGCTTGCCTACAAGGATTTTTCCACCAAGTACTAAGCCATGTTTTGTTTGGGGATCAAATACTTATTTCACTCACTGAATTGCAACTCAATTTATAAAATTTGTATCATGTTTTTTATATGGATTTTTGGTTGATATTCTGTCTCTATCATTTAAAATATACCTATGATAAAAATGATAGACCTTTCATTTCTTTGTAAGTGGTCAAACATACAAAATCTGCAGGGGATCAAATATTTATTTTCCCCACTGTGTGTACATTACAGGAACCTACTCTACCAGTTATTGTACAAGTTAGAGCTGAACTTCAGGCAAACAGCACATAACTCAGATAAAATGCATATATGGAAATAGTTTTACCTGCCAGAGGATTAGCATTTTTGCCCATGGTAAAACCCTGTCACACAGCCACTTTCACTGTCAGAATTCAGAAATACAGTGATGTAATTTCCCATTCTTAGCGTGCCTTTTTGTCAGTGAAAGAGCTGCAGCAGAAAGATGAGGGCATTCCTCTGCTCACTCTTCTCTCCCCTTCTATCAGTATGTTTCCAGTAAGCATATCTGCATGCAGTAAACCCAATTGACTGCTACTGTAGTTGGGCCTCTCTCTCTCCCAGTCTGACTACCACTGTACAGAGAATTTCTACACTAGTTTCAATTAAATTATGTACCATATTTGCCAGCGTAAAATTTTGGTTTTGGGATATAGTCGCCGTATAAGACGACCCCCTTCCTACTAGTCTGTCTGGAAGCTGAGGGGTAGCCAGAACAACCGCTGACAGGAACAACCGCTGACAGAAACAGGCTTTTTTACATTACATTACATGCCTCACTGTGCCATTACATTAAATGCCTCACTGTGACATTACATTACATGCCTCACTGTGCCATTGCCTACCTCATTGTGCCATTATACATGCCTCACTGCGCTATTGCCTGCCTCACTGTGCCATTGCCTACCACACTGTGCCTTTGCCTGTCTCACTGTGCCATTGCCGACCTCACTGTGCCATTGCCGACCTCACTGTGCCATTGCCGACCTCACTGTGCCATTGTCTGCCTCACTGTGCCATTGCCAACCTCACTGTGCCATTGCCTGTCTCACTGTGCCATTGCCTGTCTCACTGTGCCATTGCCGACCTCACTGTGCCATTGCCGACCTCACTGTGCCATTGCCGACCTCACTGTGTCATTGCCGAGCTCACTGTACCATTGCCTGCCTCGACAATCTCCCTACCTTATCCTGTTTGCAGAGTTTGTCAGGCTGCGGGCGTCCATTATTCAAAAGTCGCGCCTCCTCCTCAGGCTGTTCCGTGATAGGCGGAACACTAATTTTCCCAGCAGAGCCTCTGTTCAGTGTTCCGCCTATCACGGATGTCCTCTCGTCCGTGGCCGAGGATGAGAAGGCATCCGTGATAGGCGGAACACTGAACAGAGGCTCTGCTGGGAAAATTAGTGTTCCACCTATCTCGGAACGAGGAGGCGCGGCTTTTGAATAATGGATGCCCGCAGTCTGACAGACAGGTACCGGCGAATAAGATGACCCCTGAGTTTTGAGGCATTTTTTTACATACAAAAGGTCATCTTATACGCTGGAAAATACAGTAATGTTTTATTTTATAAAGCTATATGATAGTTTGTCTTTTATATCTGCCTAGATCTCAGCTTTATCACTAGCTTTGTGTGAATCATTAATTCATACCAGCCATGCTACAATATATAGCAACAGTGTCATCTTCCAAATAGCTCTACCTTTTAATATTAACCACTTGAAGACCAGGCCTTTTCTGGCACCCTAGGGAATACAATGGCGATCGTTGTAATTTTTTATGTCACTCGGTATTTGCGCAGCGTTTTTTTAAACACAAATTTTATGGCAAAAATTAATTTCATTAATTAAAAAAGCAAAAAAAAAAGCACAATATAGACCCCATTTTTGTTGTATAATATAAAAGATGTTGTTACGCTGAGTAAATATATACCTAACATGTCACGTTTTAAAATCTAGTGTAATGGCAACAAACTACGGTACCTAAAAATCTCCATAGGCAACGTTTTAAACGCCTTTACAGCTTACCTGTTTAGAGTTACAGAGGAGGTCTAGCGCTAGAATTATTGCTCTCACTCACTCTCACATGTGTGGTGCAAACAACGTTTACTGATTTACGTATGCGTTAGTTTCTGCGTGCGATCACGAAGGGATGAGAGCGCTTTACATTTTTTAATTTTTTTAATTTTTTTTTTTATTTTTACACTGTCCCCTTATTTTTTTTACAAGGATTATAAACATCCCTTGTAATTGAAATAAGGATGACCGGTCCTATATATGAAGAGATCTGGATCAAAAGACCCCTAATCTCTACTGTACTTTTAAAAGCAAAAGATCAAAAACTAAACAAAGAAAATAGATCTTTTTCTTTAAAAAAAAAAAAATGTTTACTTCCACCCTGGACCGGAAGTTATGTCATGACATAGCTCTGGTCCTTCAAGGCCAGAGAGGTGATCAAAGCAGATCTACTCTTTGATCGCCTCTTTGATTGGCCGGCGGCACAGTCGGATTGTTTATCGGGTGAGGTGGCAGAAACGGTGAGCCTGAGATAGACAGGCGAGGGGCAGGAGACTGCTCGGAGCGCTTTCAAGAAAAAAACAGCCGCCAGCTTAAAAAAAAAACAATACCAGGGGGTTATGGCTGATACCTTCAAACCATTTGCAAACCGCAACGTATATATACATAGTCCTAACTACAGTTTTTCTAGTGTGATAACACTGCTCCTCCATTGATATAGTGCAATGAATGAGTGTTGTCACTCAAGCACTGGATGGATTAACCACTTGCTGACGGCCGTACGACTTTGTACGGCCTCAGCGCGGCTCCCAATCTCTAACAGGCCGTCTTTTTACGGCCTCCCCTTTTCGCGTTCCCCGCGCGCGCTCCCGAGCGCGCAGCGGGGAACTGCTGTGCTGGCCGTGTCCCTTGGACACAGCCAGTCACAGATCGCCGTGAACGCCCAATCGGAGCGGCCGTTTCCTAGGCGATCTGTGCGGCCAATGAGAGATGATCTCATATGTTTACATATGAGATCATCTCTCATTCCCGGCTCTCGCAGACAGCGGTGCTGTCAGGGGAGAGAGGAGACGGATCTGTGTCTCTTGTACATAGGGACACAGATCGGTCACCCCCCCCCAGTCACCCCCCCTCCCCCACAGTTAGAACACTAATTAGGGTACACATTTAACCCCTTCCTCACCCCCTAGTGTTAACCCCTTCCCTGCCAGTCACATTTATACAGTAATTAGTGCATATTTATAGCACTGATTGCAGTATAAATGTGAATGGCGCCAAAAATGTGTCAAAAGTGTCCGATGTGTCCGCCATAACGTCGCAGTCCCAATAAAAATCGCAGATCGCCGCCATTTCTAGTAAAAAAAAGCATTTATACAGTAATTAGTGCATATTTATAGCACTGATTGCAGTATAAATGTGAATGGCGCCAAAAATGTGTCAAAAGTGTCCGATGTGTCCGCCATAACGTCGCAGTCCCAATAAAAATCGCAGATCGCCGCCATTTCTAGTAAAAAAAAAAAAATTCTGTCCCTTATTTTGTAGGCGCTATAACTTTTGCGCAAACCAGTCGCTTATTGCGATTTTTTTTTTTTTTACTAAAAATATGTAGAATACGTATCGGCCTAGACTGAGGATAAAAAAAAAAAACTTTAAAAAAAAAATTGAGCTATTTATTATAGCAACAAAGTAAAAATATTTAATTTTTTTTCAAAATTGTCGCTCTATTTTTGTTTATAGCGCAAAAAATAAAAACCGCAGAGGTGATCAAATGCCACCAAAAGAAAGCTCTATTTGTGGGGAAAAAAGGACGTTAATTTTGTTTGGGAGCCACGTCGCACGACCGCACAATTGTCAGTTAAAGCGACGCAGTGCCGAATCGCAAAAAGTCCTCTGGTCAGGAAGGGGTTTAAGTGCCCAGTAAGGAAGTGGTTAAAAAGTGAAAATAATTGAACATTTCTGAAAAAACGAATGCAATCACCACATCTAAGAACTGGAAATATATTACATGTGTTGTACCTGAGTTTACATACACTTAAAACCTATGCCACGCCTAACCTTAAAGCGATTGTAGGCTTCTTCTTTTTAAATTAAAATAACAAGGGTATTGCACAGAGCGGTTCCAAACCTCCTCTCTTCTGGGGTCCCCTACTGAGGATCTTGGCTCCTCCTTTTCTCTGTGCTCCCCCATAGTAAGCCACTTCCACTGGGGGTGAACCTGTGGGCTCACTCTAGAGCCAGGTTGTGTTCATCCATAGGCACACACAGCGTGACTCAACCCCACCCCACGCTTACACGATTTTATTGACAGCTGCAGGAGTCAATAGCCGCCACTGCTGTCTCTGAGCCTGTGAGAGGGGAAAGAGAGGACCAGCGCTGCTGCAGACAGGCACAGCACTGGATCGATACAGAACTCGGATAAGTATTTAGGGAGGGAGGTGGGGGGAAGAACTAGTGGAAGGCTTTTTACCTTAATGCAGGTAATGCAATAAGGTAAAAAAAACATGTTGGGTTTAGAACCACTTAAAATTATTTGCCAGCCTAACCCTAGCACTAATTTAACCACTTCAAAGCCATAGATACTTTGTAAATGCCAACAATATTACTACAGACTGGTGTCAGTCCCTAAGCTAGGATGTATCCTATGCTAGGAATAACTGATTAAAAGAAAAAGTCTTTACCTGTCTTCCATTGCCTTTAATTTATATGCACCATATCTCCCAGCATTTTGAGATGGGAATGAGGGACACCTACTAGCAAACGTATGTAGGCATAGGACACACACCCTGCCACACCCCCTTAACCACTTAAGACCCAGACCAATATGCAGGTTAAGGACCTGGCCCCTTTTTGCAATTCCGCACTGCGTCGCTTTAACTGACAATTGCGGGGTCGTGCGACGTGGCTCCCAAACAAAATTTGCGTCCTTTTTTCCCCACAAATAGAGCTTTCTTTTGGTGGTATTTGATCACCTCTGCGGTTTTTATTTTTTGCACTATAAAGAAAATAGAGCGACAATTTTGACAATTACTTTTTGCTATAATAAATATCTCCAAAAAATATATAAAACAAAAAAACATTTTTTTTCCTCAGTTTAGGCCGATACGTATTCTTCTACTTATTTTTGGTAAAAAAATCGCAATAAGCGTAGATTGATTGGTTTGCGCAAAAGTTATAGCGCCTACAAAATAGGGGATAGTTTTTATTAATCATTTTTTTTTTATTAGTAATGGCGGCGATCAGCGATTTTTTTTGTGACTGCGACATTATGACGGACACATAGGACACTTTTGACACATTTTTGGGTCCATTGACATTTTCACAGCGAAAATTGCTATACAAATGCACTGATTACTGTGAAAATGATGATGGCAGTGAAGGGGTTAACCACTAGGGGGCGCTAAGGGGTTAAGTGTGCCCTAAGAGAGTGATTTTTACTGTAGGGGGGCGTGGCTGGACGTGTGACATCACTGATTGTCGTTCCCTATAACGGGGAACAGACGATCAGTGACACTGCCATAGAGAAGAACGGGGAAGGTGTGTTTACACTCACCTCTCCCCGTTCTTCAGCTCCTGTGACCGATCGCGGGACACCGGGGGTGATCGGGTCTGCGGGTCCCGCAGGCACGGTCACAGAGCTTCGGACTGGGTTGCGAGCGCGCATGACCCGCGGCTGGGTCTGTACATGACTGTGCCCAGCCGTGACATTCTGCCGACATATATCGGCGTTAGGCGGTCCTTAAAGCGGGGGTTCACCCAAAAAAAAAAATTCAATTACATCTAGCAGAGCCAGCATACTAAGGACATTACATTTCGGCAGGTAATTTTTTTTTTTCTCGGTACATACCTTTATATCCTGATGTTGTCCAGGGCTTCCGGGTTCCGATGACTGCATGACTGGGCGTTCCTATCCTTCCGTTCGATGATTGACGTCTTGTGAAACAAGTGACCTGTCGCACAACGCGCGTCACCAGATGACGGGAAATAGCCGAGCTGCGAGTCGGCACTACACGGCGCCTGCGCAGTCAGCTCTACACGGCGGGCGCAGGCGCCGTATAGTGCCGACTCTTAGCTCGGCTATTTACGGAAATCTGGTGACGCGCGTTGTGCGACAGGTCACCTGTTTCACAAAACGTCAATCATCGAACAGAAGTTTAGGAACGCCCAGTCCCTCAGTCATCGGAACCCTGAGGCTGGGATAGGAACGCCCAGTCCCGGAGTCGTCAGAACGCAGAAGCCCTGGACAAAATCCGGATATAAAGGTAAGTACAGAGAGAAAAAAAAAAAACCTGACGAAATGAAATGTCCTTACTATTGTACTATTAATGTAAAAAAATTGTTTTTAGGGTGAACCTCCACTTTAAGTGGTTAAAGGAGAATTAACCAAAAAAAAAAAAAATGTTAATTCAATCCAAAGTGCTTTTTTTTACCACTATTATTCCTTTATATTGGCTTTTAAAATGTACAAATGCAGCAATTTAGAATTTGGATGAAAGGTTTAGCACTGGGAAAAGACCAAAATGAGGAGGAAAGAGGGACAGAGGGATATTGCTCCAAATCAGGGACAGTCCTTTAAAGTCAGGGACAGTTGGGAGCTATGTATGCACTATTAGTTTTTGATAGACACGTGGATATATAATAACCTATTAAATGAGTTCCTTTGTAACTACAATGGAATGCAAGAGTCACGGTGCTGCTTTCGAAGACTGACATCACACAAAAGTAGCACAATTATTGCCCAGTGATTTCAGCTCCTAATAGGACTGCCAGGGATTTAGTTTGTATATTTGATGTCTGGCAACTGTGCAAAACCCCATAAACAAACCAAGGGCGAGCGGCGCTGTACAAGACCGCGGACTGGATCCTGCAATGTCACCCTCGCCACCTGTTTCGCCTTACGCCCCATAAAACTGTCTCTGTTACAATTTCTAACATAGCTCGGGTCAAAAAGCACTTTAAAACAGCAAACCAAATATTGTGCAGTAAGATAAAGATGATTCTGTTTGCTTGAATGCTTGTATTGCTAGTCATAATTGTATAAAGACATTCCAGTTGTGATTCATTTAATCGCTAAATTTCCTTTTCTTCATATTTAATCTGAAGGTTGTGAAAACATCTACGACGTGTTGTGTACAGAATGTTAATCCACGAATATGTAAATACAATGTGAAGTGAAACTTCTGAATCATACATAAATAAACAGTACAAGTTAGGGGCAGATTTAAGATATTGTAGAAGGAAGATTTTGTGGTCGTGTAAAAGTTCAAGGGCGCTGTTGAATCAGTAAAATCTATATTAAGTGTATGTCAAGGCAAAATTAAGAAGAAAAAAAAAAAACACACACAAAAAAAATTACGTATGCAGTACATCTCTGCTAAGCTCATTCAGCTTTAAAAATGCTCCAAGTACAGAAAAATGCCTCTTGATCTGCCGGAAATCCAGTAAGGTTCTAACTTCTTGTAGTGAGCAGACAACTCTGTCTTAGAAACCCCAAGCAGTGTTGTCAGCCCTGTATAGTTCTATTTGGTGGACTACAAAACACCCCTCCCTTATGCTATGGGCATGAAGACAGGGAGGTGTGTTTTATAGTCCCTCTTATGTCGCGTATACACGACCGTTTTTCGGGTTCTAAAAAATTATGTTTTTAAGGGTCTAGAAAAAACAATTTTTTTTTCAACTCGATCATTAAAATGGCCTTGCCTACACACGATCGTGAAAAAAAAATGCTCTAGAAAAGCGCGGTGACATACAACACGTACGACGGCACTATAAAAGGAAAGTTCCATGCAGATGGTGCCACCCTTTGGACTGCTTTAGCTGATGTCGTTTTAGTAGAAGACGATTCGCGCTTTGATGTTACAGCTTGATGAATGTGCTTACTCCATTATGAACGGTAGTTTTACCAGAACAAGTGCTCCCGTCTCATAACTTGCTTCTGAGCATGCGCTGGTTTTTCCTGTTGTTAAAGCCCACACACGACCATTTTTTACAACCTTAAAAACGACAACGTTAAAAACGTTGTGAAAAAATAGAGCATGTTCGAATTTTTTTTAATGCCCATTTTTTAGATCGTGAAAAATGCTCTGGAGCCCACACACAATCGTTTTTAATGACATAAAAAAAAAACTTCATTTTTTACAACCCGAAAAACGGTCGTGTGTACGCGGGTACCAACTTGCACAGGGGTCAAGTCCTGGGGAAAAAAGAATGATACGCTCATATGCATAATTACTAAAGTGCATGGTTTGTTTTTTTCGATGCACTGTACCTTAGTAATCCTTTATGTTACTGGCCGCTTCCTGTATATGGATTCATCGGGTAGTGTGCGGGTATTCCGTCACTTCCTCAATGCCGCAATGTCTCCTGGAAGCTTTTGTCATTTGTCTTTTGACATTGTTCCCAGGAGACATTGTGGAGGTCTGCCGCGAGTTATCGCGGGATTTAGAAAGAACTTGCTTGCTCCTGGGAACAATGACAAAAGCTCCCGGGATACATTGCGGCATCGAGGAAGTGACGGAATACCCGCACACTACCCGATAAATCCATATACAGGAAGCGGCCAGCAACATAAAGGATTACTAAGGTTCACCTGCCCCTGACAGTGACTCGAGCTGGGCATCGCCGCTTAGTGAAGGATTGGCTCGGGCGGCTCGGCTGCTCTTGGCTGCTCTAGTCCTGCAAAGGGAACTGAGTTCCTGCTATGAAAAAAGTGCAGGAAATCTGTTCCCACGCGTTCCCGCAGGACTTGAGCCCTGGTCTTGCACCTTATGGTTCCTATTACTCACCCCTAAGCATCTTCTGAAATATTCTGGTACCGGTTTACTGTTGGTATGATTGATAATGTTGTTCTTAGAAACTCAGCGGAAGGAAGATAGAGGCTGAAGTGAGCAAACTAGAGTGTTTGCCATAGTAGAGCAATTTATTACAGTTAATGGCCAACAACATTGTAGGTAGGACACAAAAAAAGCTCTTAGTGCCAGCAAACAAATGGAGGACACTCGAGGAATTATGACTGTGTCTGCCCCCTGGATTCCAAGGCCCTTTTGGAAAGGACAGATTTATTTATTTACATGGTATGCTTGGATATCAGATTCAGACAGCTTTGGGATGGGAATAAAAGAGAGGTGCGAAGTGTGAATTTAAGGCTGTGGGGATAACTTGATATGTTACTTTAGATACACTGAAAACTGTATTGTCTGTAATGGAACCTTCAATAAAGGCTGAAAAAAAAAAGATTGTCCAGTGGCAGCCTGTCCAGATAAACAGTTCTAGTATTTTTAACAAGCCAGATGGAACTGCCTTATAGCAAACTTTATGAGAGTAGAACATGATCAAACTATGTTTGGGGAACTTTACTTTCAGATACAGTTACTTAAAAGTTTAACGCTTACTATGAGACTAAAGATTGAGAGCAAAGACTTGGTCACAGGGCTGGTGCAAGGATTTTTGACACCCTAGGCAAAACCTAATTTTGCCGCCCCCTAGCTCCACCCCTTTATCCTGCCCATGTACACCCCACCTTTTTAATGAAGCACCCATCAAATGCAGCCCACCAGGGCCCAAAAAATGCAGCCTCATCAGCGCCCATCAATGCAGCCTGCCAGCAGCCATCAATGCAGCCTCACCAGCACCCATCAATGCAGCCTCATCGCTGCCCATCAATGCAGCCTCATCAGCGCCCATCAATGCAGCCTCATCAGTGCCCATCAATGCTTCCTCATCAGCGCCCATCAATGCCGCCTCATCAGCGCACATCAATGCAGCTTCATCAGCGCCCATCAATGCAGCTTACCAGCGCCCATCAATGCTGCAGAGAGAAGAGAGTAGGAACACCAGTGACCGGGCGCCCCTGGGCAGAAGTGCGCCCTAGGGGTCTGCCTAGTTTGCCTAGTGGTAGCAGCAGCCCTGCTTGGTCATACTTCAGTTATCTGAATGGCTTCACTTAAAGGGGTTGAATACAATTCGTTACCATTCACACTACATGGCAGAACATATGCATTAATAACATAACCATGTGAGGGCATCACCTCAAATCAGTGACATGACTTTAATATCAAGAAAGCGGCCATTTTTACTTATTTCTAGGTGGTCTCTATGTGCATCAAGAAAGAAATACTTTAGTCGAAGAAGTAGTTAAAAAAATAATAAATAAAAGAAGTAAGGTAATTCTAGAAAAGTAAACATACATTTTAAAGGAACCCTTTTAGCCTTCAGTAACCATTTAAAGTGAACCTACAGTAAAAATGCAAGCACCACTGAATATATAAGGCCTCCCTCCATCAGCATGAGTAGCTACTTTAAAGTGATGTTAAAGACTCTGATTTTTATTTATTTTTTAACACGCATGTCATACCTACCTGCTCTGTGCAATCGTATTGCACAGAGCAGCCCTGAGCCTCCTTTTCTGGGGTCCCTAGTTGGTGCTCTTGGCTCCTCCTCTTCTCTGTGCACCACCATAGAAAGCCACTTGTGCAAGCACGCTCCCAAGGCGGACTGTGTGCGTCCATAGACACACACAGCTCAGCTTGGCCCCGCCCCCCGCTTTCTGCTCACAGGATTTGATTGACAGTGGCTGGAGCGAGACGCTAGAAATGTGCACAGGGCTGGATCGAGTGAGGACTCAGGTAAGTATAAGGTGTGTGGGCATGGTCGGGGGGTGTGATGTGGGGGTGTTACAAATACTGGGAAATAAAAAAAATATTTAAAAAAATCTGAATACAGAAAAATTGATTTACATACACTTTATTTCACATTATTTATTGTCTCCGATGCATTTGCCAAAATTGAAAATTTCACCCAAATGTACAGATTTTTGCCCAAATTGAAAACTCTTAATTTCACTCTTCATTTTCCATTATTAAATGTCTTAATATGTGTCTTGGATGACAACCTCACTGTTGTTTTCTGCTCTGATACACAAGCTAAAAGAATAATATAACATTTTAGGGTACTCACGGTATTGCAATCTCGAACAAGTTGTTCTGTATCAATTGTTTCCCCAACATGATGATACTGAGTTGAATGCAGAGCTCCATCAGACATCCTCCCGGAGCACACTATAAGCAAAAACAGTTCATGAAATGTATGGGTATTATTCTTTACTTGTCTTTGCTTCTGTTAACTTCAATAACTGCATGAGGCAGTTTTGCCTGGAAATGGATCAGTTAGCCCAACTCATATCTAAAGTATTTGAACTACCTACTACTAAAAGTGGGAAGAGATGAGTAATCAGATCCAGCAGATTTGGCGCTTCACTACATTTTTAACATGTCGCTCAGTATCTGCATTCAAGATTTGATTCTATTCATTGATGAGCGCTAATGAAAGTGATTTGCGCACTGTTCGAATCTGAAGTCAAGCAGGTGAGTACACATATGTAGCAGGATCCCTGACCTCCAAAGGCCTAATGGTGACCCCCAGAGTCAAGGAGAGTTGACATCCTTCCTTGTAGTGTGGGCTATTAGGCATGGTGAGTGTATTGCAAGTCGGAAACATGGGCACCAGTCACTTTTTAGAATGCAAGAAAAGAGATTTATTGTCTCTTAAACAGAACTGGGGGAGAGAAGGTTAGGGCCAAGACACCCTTAGGCAGATGCAATAGTAATTGGCAGACTCAGAGACAAAATAATAGGCAGACAGCTATACAGTTGGAGAGCTTTTAAGCTGGATGTAGCAAATGTATTTGTAGAACTGCTGTCTCCTATGGCAACTGAACTTTGAACCATTAATAGAGATCCATACACGTAACTCATTGTAACCCGTTACAGATCTTCTCTCACATCTCAGGCCTCGTACACACGAGTTTCTTGGCAAAAACCAGCAAGAAACTTGCTGGGAAATATTTATTTGCTGAGGAAACCGGTCGTGTGTACATTTTCGTCGAGGAAACTGTCGAGAAACTCGACGAGCCAAAAAGAGAGCATGTTCTCTATTTCCTTGACGGGAATGGAGAAAATTGGCTTGTCGAGTTCCTCGACAGCCTAACAAGGGATTCAACGAGGAAAACGATGTGTTTCGCCCGTCGAGTTCCTCGGTCGTGTGTACGAGGCTTCACAGTATCCTACTGTAGATCTGAGCTCCCATTCTCTCACTAGACTTCAAGATCCCAGACATCACTAGATCCCCTGAGCTCTTTCACAGCTAACCCGCTGTGATTTTCTCAAGCTTCACCCACGCTAACCCCGATGGGTCCCTTGCTTGGCACTCTACTGAAGCTTTCCCACTTCTTCACTATCCCTGGCTGGTGAAAAGGCTGCTCTGGTACTTCAGACTTCCACATGCTGGCCTCTGATAATGGTTGTCCCCTACTGGAGACTATTCTTTCCTATACCTCTGGCCTTGATCATCACTTGCCCCTGGCGACAGGAGTGGTCGTCCCTTGTGGCAACTGCTTCTCCCTCACTGCTGGCAATGATCCAGTTCCCCCATCCAGCAGACCCTCTGCAACTTGGTTGGGCTTCCAGACTGAAGCCCCAACTCTGTGCTGCCTCTCTCAAACCTGGATAGGCCTCACACAGCCTAGCAGCCAGGTGCTCCTGGGATAGGCCTCAGGCTTCTGGCCTAGCATCCCAGAGCCTTGTAACGCGCATCAACCCAGACAGCCGTGAGTGAGAAGTTTACCATGACTGATGTGGGAACGGATGGTGGATCTGCTACACAGTTTTAAAGTCTGGGAGAACTTAGTCTCATGATGCCCACCTGACTTTATGTTAATAACATTTGAGTCCACACTATCCGGTAAGCGCATTTGAACCTATATACTGGTGACGGCTTACACACGTGGTTATCTATGGAATAAAGGCTTTTTTTCTATCAGTATGGAAGTTTGATACACCTTGGGCTTTTCTTTTTGAAGTCAGGTATGGACTATAATTTATATATATCGGTGAATGGTCCAATCTGGTTAGGGTTGTATAATTCACCATTTGTCTGATCAATATATGTCACTTTCTGAATAAGTCACTGCATAATAATGTACATGTATAGCGCAGCACTTTTTAACTTTCTATAATCATGCACGATGTTTGTCAAATTGTGGTGTTTGCAACTCTAATCTATAGGTCTATAGCGCAGTATACTATTGTAAATTATTATATATTTTAAATCTGCCTGGAGTTTAGCTTTAAGCCTAGGTTCACACTGTAGCAATGCGGGAACCAGCGCGATTTTAGCATTGGTTCCCGCATCGCATCTCTCCCACAGGCAGTTCACACTGCCCTCTGTGAACCGCTGCGGTGTCAGTACAAAAGTTAATGACACCCCGAGATCGGTTCACAGATCGCAGTGAGAACACCCATGCGATCCGATTCAGGTGTGGGAAAAAAAAGTCCCTGTGCCTTTTTTATTTGAATCCAATGCGAGTTCAGCCACAACTTGCACTGCACAGACATCGCATGTGATCGGCACCACAGTGTGGGTTCCATTCACATGTGTGAACTTAAAGCGGAGGTTCACCCTAAAACAATTATATACCATTCCAACCAGCATACTGCCGACATGTACAGTATGCTGTTTTTTCTTTTTTTTTTTGCCGTACATACCGTTTTATACTTGTTTTTCTTTCCAGACTCCCGCAGGGAATAGGCGTTCCTATGAAGAGGCGTAGATGATTGACGTGCTGCTAAGGCGCGTCACGCGTTCCGAAAATAGCCGGACTGGGACTCGGCTATATACGGCGCCTGCGCAGTCAGCTCCTAGTCTGTGCGCAGGCGTCGTATAGCGCCGTATAGAGTCGAGTCCCAGTCCGGGCTATTTTCGGAACGTGTGACGCGCCTTAGCCGCACGTCAGTCATCTACGCCTCTTCATAGGAACGCCTATTCCCCGCGGGAGTCTGGAAAGAAAAACAAGTATAATACGGTATGTACAGCAAAAAAAAAAAACAGCATACTGTACATGTCGGCAGTATGCTGGTTGGAATGGTATATAATTGTTTTGGGGTGAACCTCCGCTTTAATGTAGGATATGCAATAGCTGAATAACTTACCTCTTCCACTCTGTAATCATTGAAAATGTAGTTGTAGCTGCCAGGTCTTCCAACAAACCTAGATGAAAAGGGACAAAATGTTGTTAGACAAATGCTGTTAAATATTGCTGAGCTTCAGGATGCCTTGTGTGGCTATGGCATCAGATTTTGTGAGTGTTTTACTAAATCTAGCCAGTTGACAAGACCCAAGATAGGTGAGAAGCATTGTGACAGGCAGTGGCAGCGGTGGTGGCACCCTTCCCCCCCCCCCCCCCCCCCCGTGCGCGGCTCTCAGCTCTGACATGTTTCCAGAAAAAAACTGGCTCCCCTCCAGTAGGGCGCTCTCCGCTCTGATATGTGTACTGTCTGACCCCTCTCTCTCTCTGACCCCGCTCTCTCTGTAATATAAGGGGGTCCAGTAATGCAGGGTGCTGTGTAATGTAAAGGGGTCCAGAGGTACAAGGGCTGTGTAATGTAAAGGGGTGCAGGGTGCTGTGTAATGTAAAGGAGTCCAGAGGTGCAGGGTGCAGTGTAATGTAAAGGGGTGCAGGGTGCAGTGTAATGTAAAAAAGGTCCAGTGGTGCAGGGTGCTGTGTAATGTAAAGGGGTCCAGAGGTACAAGGGCGGTGTAATGTAAAGGGGTGCAGGGTGCTGTGTAATGTAAAGGAGTCCAGATGTGCAGGGTGCAGTGTAATGTAAAGGGGTGCAGGGTGCAGTGTAATGTAAAAGGGGTCCACTGGTGCAGGATACTGTGTAATGTAAAGGGGTCCAGAATGCAGTGTAATGTAAAAGGGGTCCAGTAGTGCAGGGTGCTGTGTAATGTAAAGGGGTCCAGATGTGCAATGTAATGTAAAGGGGTGCAGTGTAATGTAAAAGAGGTCCAGTGGTGCAGGGTGATGTGTAATGTAAAGGTGTCCAGAGGTGCAGGGTGCCGTGTAATGTAAAGGGGTGCAGAGTGCAGTGTAATGTAAAAGGGGTCCAGTCATGCAGGGTGTTGTGTAATGTAAAGGGGTCCAGTGATGCAGGGTGCTGTGTAATGTAAGGGGGTCCAGTGATGCAGGGTGTTGTGTAATGTAAAGGGGTTCAGTGATGCAGGGTGCTGTGTAATGTAAGAGGGGGTCCAGTGATGCAGGGTGCTGTGTAATGTAAAGGGGTCCAGTGATGCAGGGTGCTGTGTAATGTAAGGGGGTCCAGTGATGCAGGGTGCTGTGTAATGTAAGGGGGTCCAGTGATGCAGGGTGCTGTGTAATGTAAAGAGGTCCAGTGATGCAAGGTGCTGTGTAATGTAAAGGGGTGTGAAATATATATGCATATAAGCATATCATTTTTTTTTGGTGGGGGAGTGGATCTTGGGTGGGAGTTCCCACACTTTTCCCCCCAGGACCCCTGTTGAATACCTTGTGCAACACAGTGAGCAGCGTTTGGGGTCTCAATCAGTCTGAAATGCCCCCTACCCAGTGCTCTATTCAAGAGTGCTCACATTCCCTAAACAACCCTGTGCTCAGCATCAGTCCGGATCTCTGGCGTTATGTCAGCACATTGTATTTTAACCCCAAAAAGATGCAAGCACCGTTTATGCAGCCTGACTGCATTACAAAAGGCTTCAACTGGACTTTAAGGGCAATCTAAAGGCCCGTACACACCATCTGATATTCCGACAATTGTGTGATGGACGTGTTTTGTCGGATAATCCGACCGTCTGTATGCTCAATCCGACTATTGTTGACGGAATTTCTGACAACAAATGTTGGATGTCCATGCTCTCAAACTGTCTGACAACAAATGTGTTCCGTCTAATTATCTGATCATGTGTACACGAATCCATCGGACTAAAATCCAAAGTACAAACATACAAACACGCATGCTCTGAACTAATGCTAACGATCAGACAACATTAGCAAAAGTTGCCCAAAGGGTGGCGCTAAAGAGCTGAAAAACAACGTAGTTTCATCTGTATGAAGAACAAGTTCACAGCCAATGCCCTTCGGACAAAAATCCCCAGATTTGTCCGATGGAAGTCCGATTGTGTGTATGAGGCTTTACTCGTGTGAAGATCTATCTTTCACAGAAGTCCGAGCCTGGGGATATGCCTCAGTTATCCAAACGACCTGCTTCACTAGCCTGAGTCCTGCATATATTCCTATGAGGAATCCACTAGAGGGTGCATGATGCTATTTTGTTGCCTATATTTTCTAAGAAATTATTTTTATTTCACTTTTGCTGGTAAAGTTTGGAGACCCATGAAAAGCTGAGCTTTCAGCCTGTTGAGCCCAGGCTGGGAATATGTGTTATGTCTCTCTTTGGTGGGGTACTAGACAGCAGGGAAGACCAGCCAGATGACACAAGCCTACGGCAATCCCCCATCAAAATGCATACTATCAAACTAAACTCAGACCACAAAGTACCATAGCTCATCAATCAATGTAAAGAAAATACATTAAGCAGCAATATATTTTAATAAACAGTAATGTGGGGTTTGAACCTTATTAACAATGGCGAGCATTCAAACTGACAGCTGTATATCCTTATAACCTGCAGTGGAAAGGGTACACAGCTCTGTGATACATTCCAGTCACCAGCAGGGGGACAGAACAGAAAATGAACTCAACCCATGAAAACTGGTCCCTGCAGGGTCATAAACAATCACTGGACCACTTCTACTGCAATACTTCACATTAATAGTTAACCAGTGACAATGCAGAACTATAAATTGTGCTTTTTTTTCTCAGCCATGTGTTTCCTCTGTCCTCTGTGAGCTCAATCTATTTCAAAACATTGGGCTAGATTCACAGAGAGATACGACGGTGTATCTCCTGATACGCCGTCGTATCTCCGACTTAGGCTGGTCGTATCTATGCGCCTGATTCATAGAATCAGTTACGCATAGATATGCCTAAGATCCGACAGGTGTAACTGTGTTACACCGTCGGATCTTAACTGCAATTTAAAAATGGCCGCGGGGGGCGTTCTTGCTGATTTACACTGAGAAATATGTAAATCAGCGAGATACGGCAATTCACGAACGTACGCGGACCCGACGCAGTGTTGTTACGACGTTTCCGTAGCGGTTTTCCCGGCGTATACTTACCCCTGCTTCTATGAGGCGCAGGCAATGTTAAGTATAGCCGCCGTTCCCGCGTCGATTTTTGTTTTTTTTTACGTCGTTTGCGTACGCCGATTCAGAAACCCGCGCGCCGCAAGTTACGCTCACGCTGAAACCACTGACGTCCTAGCGACGTCAGTGGGAGCAATGCATGCCGGGAAATTTTGCGGACGGCGCATGCTCATTTAAATCGGCGCGGGGATGAGCCTGATTTAAATAGTACACTGCCCCTAGCCGCGGAATTTGAATTCCGCCGGGGGATTTACGATCCGCCGCCGCAAGTTTGGAGGTAAGTGTTTAGTGAATTAGCCACTTGCCTCTCAAACTTGCGGCAGCGGATCTTAAATCACATAGATCACGCGGATCTAAAGATCCGCTGATCTATGTGAATCTAGCCCATAAACTATGAATTTGATATATACATTTTATTTTGTGTAGGGATATTAAGAGCCAGTTCACACAGGGGCAGCACGACTTGCCAATCGACTCGACAAGGCGATCTGCCCACGACTTCAGAGGCAACTTGCAAAATGACTTCTGTATTGAAGTCAATGCAAGTCGCCCTGAAGTCGTCCCAAAGCAGTACAGGAACCTTTTTCTAAGAACAGTTCCTACGTACAGAATGGAGCGTGACTTATCAGGCGGCTAAGTCGCCTGACGAGTCATGACTGTGTGAACCGGCTCTTAATGTAGTTTATTATAGCATAAAAAACAATAAAAAAAACAACAATTAAACTAATCAATAAAGATTAAACAAGTGTTGTAAATAACATTAATGATAGAGAAAACGCAAAAACGTTAATGTTGCTTGCAACATACATACTGGGGTGTATTTACTAAATGCAAATAGACTGTCTACTCTGCAAGTGCAGTTGAACATGTTTTTTTTAAAGTAAATGTTTGCATGTTCTCCCTGTGCCCGTGTGCATTTCCTCCTCCAGTTTCCTCGCACACTCCAAAGACATTTTGGTAGGTTTATTGGTTCCTGTCTAAATTGGCCCTAATATGTGTATGTATGAGCCCTGGTTCACACTGGGTACGATTTGGAACGATTTGAGATGCGATTTGACATGTCAAATCGCATCTCAAATTGGCAGCAATTGCCGGCAATGGCACTGTCCTAATCAGTGCGACGCCGCATCTGCGATTTCAAAAAGTAGTTCCTGTACTACTTTTTGCGATTTCGGGCCGCAATTTACATTAAATTGCGGCCGAAATCGCGACAAAATCGTGGCAAAATCGCAGCCGCGAAATTTTACCGCGATTTTTGAATTCGCAGCAGTGTGAACCTAGGCTGAATGTGAGTTAGGGACCTTAGATTGTAAGTTCCTGGAGGGCAAGGACTGACGTCATTGTACAATATATATGTAAAGCACTGCGTAAATTGGCGGCGCTATATAAGTACCTGTAATAAATAAATAAATAATAAATGTCGTAAACCTTCACTTTGTAAAGAATACCCAATCAGGTGCAAGGACAATTAAAAAAAGCAATTTTGCTTTCACATGATTGGATGAGGGAAATCAGCAGAGCTTTACCACATTTCCTAAGCTCTGGGGAAAATAAGTGCAACTATAACTGCAAAGTGCACAGTCTATTTGCCTTTAGTAAATCAACCCCACAGTATAGTCTTTATTGTATAGAAGAGAGCTATATTTAGAGCGCACACCCTTGTTATCCAAGACCAATATTTATAGCTTTTGATATTTAGCTTGTATTATGATTTTTTTTTTTTTTGCTTTTTGGTCCCAATGATGCCCCCCAAGACAGTGGCTTTTCAATGTTAGGTCATGAAATAAAATTCTTACTGGACTTACCTAAGCGTTGTAGTGCCCACATCCTTCTAATGTTTTATTGACTGCTCAGGGAATATTTGGGATAGAGAAAAGCCTCCAGAAATGTGATACTGACTCCTGCCTTCAGTCTACCCTGGGGTCCAGTGCCCACCAACACATATTAAGACATTCTGTAGGAACATGTGTGTGATGACAGCTTATGCGCCTGTAAATTTTATGATTTACTTTTACCCAGAAGTTTATTTTAATTAATATAATAGTCATCTGCTGTAATTTTATTCCTATCATTATCACTGTATGTATAGAAACACTTATGCCGCGTACAGACGGTTGTTTTTTGTGATGAAAAAAAAACGACGTTTTGAATCATGAAATAAAACAACGTTTTTGAAACTTCATTTTCAAAAACGACGTTGCCTTCACACCATCGTTTTTTCAAAATGCTCTAGCAAAGCGCGGTTACGTTCAGCACTCTTTTCCATTGAAGCTAGCTTCATAACTTGCTTCTGAGCATGCGCGGGGTTTAAAAACGTCGTTTTGAAACGTCGTTTTGCCCACACACTATCATTTTCATTAACACAAAAAACGACGTTTTGAAAAACGACACCAAAAATTTGAGCATGTTCGAATTTTTTTTTTTGTCGTTTTTCAGAAGACATAAAACAAAGTTTTCCCCACACACTGTCATTTTAACTACTACCCCACCGCACCATAGCGAAAATACTGCTACAGCGCGGTGGAGTTATTCCGGGACGACGTCCCTGGGACGTCCTCCCAGAATCCTTCACTCGCGCGCCCCCTGGGGCACGCTCCCGGAATCATCTGTGAGCGCCGGGTCTAGAAGACCCGGCGCATCACAGATCGCGGTAAATCGCCGCTGATAGCGGTGGTTTAACACGTGATCGCTCCGTTAAATGACATGACGCCGGTTCCTCCCTCTCCTCTCTGTACCGATCGGTACAGTGTGAGAGGAGAGGGGGGAGAGCGGCAGCAGCAGCAGCAGCTGCTGTGGGATGGATCTGTGACACATGCAGTCACAGATCCATCCCTCCCTCCCTGTGCAATACTCTGCAATTAACCCCTCATACTCTGCAATACCCCCCATACTCTGCAATTAACCCCTCATACTCTGCAATACCCCCATACCCCCCATACTCTGCAATTAACCCCCCATACTCTGCATTTAACCCCCATACTCTGCATTTAACCCCCCCATACTCTGCAATTAACCCCCCATACTCTGCAATAACCCCCCCATACTCTGCAATAACCCCCCCATACTCTGAAATACCACCCAATACTCCGCAATACCACCCAATACTCCGCAATACCTGCTAATATGACAGAAACAAGATTTTTTTATTTTTTTTTACAGAATTTTCAGTGTTTTTTCTTTTATAGCGCAAAAAATAAAAATCGCAGAGGTGATCAAATACCACCAAAAGAAAGCTCTATTTGTGGGAAAAAAAGGACAAAAATTTCAAATGGGCACAATGTTGTATGACTGAGTAATTGTCATTCAAATTGTGAGAGCACCGAAAGCTGAAAATTGGTCTGGTGAGGAAGGGGGTTTAAGTGCCCAGTGGTCAAGAGGTTAAATGACGTTTTCAAAAACGTCGTTTTTTTTCATCACAAAAAACGACCGTCTGTACGCGGCATTACTGTACGTAGTTCACTTATTTCTTCAAAAGTGAAGCAAATGTGTTTTTTAACCCTGAAAGTTTTAATACTTTAATATTGTGGAGTTCCCTGCCAATTGAAATGAGACTAGAAGTGGGAGTGTCTGCCCTTTAAGCGATGAGAGGGAAGGGAAGTAGATAAGGCTTACAGAAGTAAGAAAACTTTTGATGGGTGTCGCCAAAGTGTTGATGGTCAATAATCCACAAGGGAAGAGGTGGGGCAGTGGCACAGGGTCTGCACCTTCCTTGGGAACATGTGATCACATAACACAGCAATAGTGGGTAGACACGACAACGTGCATTTCTTTACAGTTCATTTGTGAAGATAAAATTAGATGGGGTGTTCAGCTGTTTGGATGGATTTGCATTTTAAAAAATACTGAAACAGATAACTTACCTTCCTTTGAAAAAGGCAACATAGAAAATTGAGGCATAGGAGTTTACAAACTTCAGGAGAAAGGCTTTGAGAATCAACCGTTCTTCGAAGGTTTTTTCTGTTTTAGGTACCTCTGGCAAAAGCACAGGAATGACCCTTTATTAGTGAAAAGCATGGACATATATTGCAACAAGACTGTAGTAAAACAACAGTATATACTTTAGCTTACCTATACACTACCCACTACCAATGCTGCCTACATTTACAGCATTACCAAGCAACTCAAGTTGGACAAATAGGGCAGTAGATAACAGAGGCAAACAAAAAATTAAACCTGCAATGGCAACTAAGGGCCACTTTAATTTTTCTGTTTAACAGAGCTCAGCACACATATAGAATCGATGTGGCCTTTAGCTTCTCAGAGAAAGGCTTGACCAGTGTAAAAAATGCATTCCCCTAATTCACAGTTATTGTCACTTGCCATACCTTTCACCCAGTTATATTTCCTGAAAACCATTTTCCTATGTTTGCTCACAAAATCAGGTAAGATTTACCCTAAATAATGCAAACTGTAAACAGTAATATAAGTACATCTAACATAACATCTAATGAACAGCTAACATAAACATAAACACATAAACATCCCACAATAGTTTAGTAACGACGTGAAGTGGACACAATACTAGCAGATGCAATGGGGAATTATATGATGGGAGAAAGATTGCACGTAAGAGCATGAGACACCAGCATCAGGCTGTTTAAAGCTGATTATAATCTTTTGCTTAGAGTCTCTGGGCCGGATTCACAAAGAGTCAGGCCCCGTACACACGACCAGTTTCCTCGGCAGAATTCAGCTTCCGACCGAGTTTCTGGCTGAATTCTGCCGAGAAACCCGGCCGTGTGTACACTTTCGGCCGAGGAAGCCGACGAGGAGCTCGGCGAGGAAATAGAGAACATGTTCTCTATTTCCTCGTTGTTCTATGGGAGCTCTCGTCCCGCCGAGCTCCTCGGCGGCTTCAGTGCTGAACTGGCCGAGGAACTCGATGTGTTTGGCACGTCGAGTTCCTCGGCCGTGTGTACGAGGCTTTACGCCGGCGTATCAGTAGATACGCCGACGTAACTCCGAATCTAAGCCCGTCGTATGTTTAAGTGTATGCTTAAACTGAGATATACTTAAACATGCCTAAGATACGACGGCCTGCGCCGTCGTATCTTAGGGTGCAATATTTACGCTGGCCACTAGGTGGCGCTTCCATTGAGTTTGGCAGAGAATATGCAAGTGAGTCGTTACGCCGATTCACGAACGTACGCTTGCCCGTCGCAGTAAAGATACGCCGTTTCCGTAAGAGATACGCCGCGTAAAGATAAACATGCCCCCTAGGTGGCGTATCCAATGTTAAGTATGGCCGTCTTTCCCGCGTCGCAATTTGAAAATTTTACGTCGTCGTTTCGTGAATGGGGCTGGACGCCATTTACGTCCACGTCAAAACCAATGACGTCCTTGCGACGTCATTTAAAGCAATTCATGCCAGGATATTTTAGGGACGGCGCATGCGCAGTTCGTTCGGCGCGGGGACGCGCTTCATTTAAATGAAACACGCCCCCTACCCGCCAAATTTGAATTCCGCCGGGTGATTTACGCTACGCCATCGCAACTTTACAGGCAAGTGCTTTGTGAATAAAGCACTTGCCTGATAAACTTGCGGCGGCGTAACGTAAATCAAATACGTTACGCCCGCCCACAAATACGCCCATCTACGTGAATCTGGCCCTCTGAGTCTAGGAGATGGGTTGAAGCAATCAATGCTGGTTTGGGTACAAATGCTCCAAATCTGTATCCAGGCCCTAGGATCCCAGAGTCTGTGGGTTTCTGGGAAGATATGGACCAAATCTGAAGCAAAACCACCCCAAAGGTCCCCCAGGCACACACCTCCCAAAGAATAGATTGCCTTCAAAAGCCAGGGCCCATAGTCAGTAGGTAAGAGGCGACCCTGCAGTTCCCTCCAAAAGCCTCTGTCCCGGTTGGGTCTGTCACAACACTGATTAGTATGAACACATACTGTATGTTCATATACAGTATGTCTATTCCAGATACAAACTTACAATTTATACCACTTAAACAGTATCATTTCAATACTCATCTTAGGTTGTCACAAACATAAGTTGACCATCTATTTTCTTGGGATTGGTGAATTGGCCATATCAGACAAGCGAATAGGTCAATGCATTAAAGTTTAAAGCACAGACAAATTAAGTATTTTAAATGCTAATTTGCAGAGTTTTACTTTTCTATAAACAATTTCTTATTAATTTACAATGTGCTTCTAAACATACTAGTACATTTTACCAGTCAGTTTCCTAGCACAATCCCTGCCATGTCATAAGTGCTGGGAAAATGTCATCCAATGCCCAGGACAAAGATGTCAAAATGTGCACCCCATTCTCAAAATGTGAGGAGAAGGAGAAAGTAAGGGTGGATAAGTACTGCATTTAATATCTTCTGTTCTGCCAGTAATAGAGAGAAATTACTGCTGAGGGGCAGTGTTTGGACGGACTTTAAAGGCAAGACGGGAACAACAGGATTTAGAAAAAATATATATTTATTACAAAAATTACAATAAAAACCATATAGAATGTGCAATAGTGTTGAAAATATCCTCTCGTTTTGACGAGAGGATATTTTCTCAACACTATTGCATATTATATATGGTTTTTATTGTAATTTTTGTAATAAATATATATTTTTTCTAAATCCTGTTTTTCCCCTCTTGTCTTTAAAGTCCGCCCAATCACTGCCCCTCAGCAGTAATTTCTCTCTATTCCTATATTTACAGATGCTGGCAAATGTGAGTGCCTTTTTGTTCCCCTTCTCCCCCTTTTTTTGGTTCTGCCAGTAACATTGGGCTGCCCAACCCCATTTAGTTCTCCATTGGCACAGGACCCATACATGATTAGTTAACTTGCTTTCTTCTGCTGTGCACTGCAATAGCCATCATCAGTCAGAACAACAAAGGAAGCAAGTAATGGAAAATCTTCTCTGTTGGCTCCTGTGTTTATAAATTACAGCAGCAATAGGATGAGCCATCAAGTTCTGTGCATGTACTGTTCTGATGGAGGTCTAGATTGGGGCTGGCGGTACATGGCATTCTTCCCCGCGCCCATATGACAACACTGTGCCCAGGGCAACTTCCCCATCTCCACCCCTCCCCTTTGTCCCATCCATGTATGTCAGTGTCTGCTCTTCTTCTAATGCCGCGTACAGACGATCGGACATTCCGACAACAAAACCGTGGATTTTTTTCCGACGGATATTGGCTCAAACTTGTCTTGCATACGCACGGTCGCACAAATGTTGTCGGAAATTCCAAACACCAAGAACGCGGTCACATACAACAAGTGTGACTGCACTATTAAAGGGAAGTTCAATACCAGTCATGTTAGTAGAAGTTTGGTGAGAGACGATTCACGCTTTTCAGCCTCGTGCTTTTCAGTCCGTTACAGCGTGATGAATGTTAGTTTTTCAAGACCGAGTGCTTCCGTCTCGTACTTTATTCAGAGCATGCGTGGAATTTTGTGCGTCGGAATTGTCCACACACAATTGGAATTTACGAAAACGGATTTTGTGCGTCGGAAAATTTGAGAACCAGCTCTCAAATTTTTATTGTCGGAAATTCCGACAGAAAATGTCCGATGGAGCCTACACATGGTCGGAAATTCCGACAACAAGCTCCCATCGAACATTTGTTTTCGGAAATTCTGAGTGTGTGTGCGCGGCATAAGAGTGTATAATTATTGTTTGTGCTGGCCCAGCTTCCCCTCTACCACCCTACATAAACTTTGGGCCAGATTCTCAGAGCGAGTACGCCGGCGTATCTACTGATACGCCGGCGTACTTTCAAATTTGCTGCGTCGTATCTTTAGTTTGAATCCTCAAACCAAGATACGACGGCTTCTGGCTTCGATCCGACAGGCGTACGGCTTCGTACGCCTTCAGATCGTAGGTGCAATACTTCGGTGCCTGCTGGGTGGAGTTTGGGTCGTTTTCCGCGTCGGGTATGCTAATTAGCTTTTTCCGTCGATCCACGAAGGTACGCGCGGCCGTCACATTCTCTTATGTCGTCGCTAGTCGGCTTTTCCCGGTGTATAGTTAAAGCTGCTATTTTGCGGCGTATAGATAGACTTGCCATGTTAAGTATGACCGTCGTTCCCGCGTCAAAATTTGAAATTTTATTTTTTTCGTAAGTCGTTCGTGAATAGGAAAGGACGTAACTCACGTCTAAGTTCAAAAAATGACGTTGATGCAACGTAATTTCGCGCAAAGCGCGGCGGGAAATTTCAAAACGTAGCATGCGCAGTTCAATCGGCGCGGGGACGCGCTTCATTTAAATGAATCACGCCCCCCTTCCCGCCGATTTGATTTACGCGCCGAGAGATACACTACGCCGCTGTAACTTACGGCGCGAAATCTTCCTGGATTCGACTTAGAGCCAGGTAAGATACGGCGGCGTAGCGTATCTCTGATACGCTGCGCCTTTCTAAATGTATCTGTTTTTAGCAGCTAGTGAAGGATTGAAGATGAATACTACAAAGTGTCCCATAAGTGACAGCTCTGTGTTTGCTGGGGCTGTTGACATCACATCCAAGCAACAGCCTCAGCGCTTCTGAATGTCTACACAAGGGAGAATATTACAGGTAAACAACATGGTTGAACTAAATTCACAGCACGTGTAATCTTAAGGGAAGACCGTTTTTAAAATGAATGATCTAGTGACAGGGTATTTTTAAACTGACACTTCCAGTGTTGAGAACCGAACAATACATACTATAATCTTTGGGTACCTGTGTACATCTTTATAATTACCTGATCTAACTAAAACTAGATGGATCATGTAACAATCTGCTACTGTCTGTGGATGCCCTCGGGTGCCATATGACTAGGTCACCCAATTACCCAGAAATGCTTTGCAATCCATATAAGATCACCTGTTTCCCCTGCAACCCTCAATAGATGAAAACGAGAACAGAGGAACATTATACAGTATGTTGATTTGTATGAGCATACTACTCAGCTATGTGCAAGTAATGCCACAAACGCTTGGATTCCTTCCCCATCAATTTAGTAAGCCTTGTTAATAATAATGTTCTTTGTTTCCAATTAAGGTTAACCTCAGCTGAGTAGTATGCCATGAAAGTAAGGCCGTGTACACACGGGAAAACATGTACCATGAAACCGGTCCGCCGGACCGTTTTCACCGTACATGTCTGCCCGGGGATTTCTGTACGATGGCTGTACTAACCATCGTACAGAAATCCGCGCGTAAACAATACGCGGGGCGTGTCCGCGGTGTCGCCGCGACGATGACGCGGTGTCGCCGCGACGATGACGCGGCGACGTGGGCGGGCCTGCCATTTAAATGCTTCCACGCATGCGTCAAAGTCATTCGACGCATGCGAGGGATGGCGGGCGCTCGGACATGTACGGTAGGTCTGTACAGACGACCGAACATGTCCGAGCGGGCAGGATTCCAGCGGACTGTTTTAAAACAAGTCCAGGAATATGTGTCCGCTGGGAAAAGGCCCGGCGGGCAAATGTTTGCTGGAATCCTGCACGCTCGGGCCTACACACGACCGAACATGTCTGCTGAAACTGGCCCGCAGACCAGTTTCAGCAGACATGTTTGGTCGTCTGTACGGGGCCTTAGGTATAAAGCTACTGTGTTAGCTGCACCATTTTAATGCTGGTTAAGCAAGTACCTGTCAAGCTAGTAATAGTTAGTCACATTCAACTGAACTTTACAAGACACCTGCAGTTATCTAGCATTGGGCCCACCACGGTTACTGAGTTAAAACATAGAGACTTCACCCCTCAGAGACAGCCTGGCCTGACCAGAATCTAGGACCTCTATTTAGCATACCCTACCTGCTGACCCTAGTCCCATTCTCTTGCAGTTATTACCTTTTGTATCACTTGACTCTCCCTTTTAGAGTGTAAGCTCTAAGGAGCAGGGCCCTCTGATTCCTCCTGTATTGAATTTTATTGTAACTGTACTGTCTGCCCTCGTGTTGCACTGCATAAACTGTTGGCACTTTATAAATCCTGTATAATTAATCATAATAATATTAATCTCAAGTCTTATAAGCCCTGCCCAGTTGTGTAAACTACAAAACACCTCCCTCTTCCCATAACATGGGATCGGAGGTTGTCCTCATATATACAGTACAGAGAGTGAGTGTTGTTACCCTAGGACACAAAATTAGTTAGTGGCAGCATCCCCAGGTCACAATAAAGGAAGCACATCTAAGAATTAGTAAGCTGCAATATATTCCAAATACTTAAGACTAAGTCTTTCAAATGACTAAATCTTTATTCTAATTCTAATTCTAATTACTAGAAACTTTATTAGTAGAATTCAAGCCCAGGGGTTACATTCTCTACCTTCCTCCTTCAGAGCACTATATTTGCTACACACTACAGATTACTATTCAATAACAGTTGAGTTATCCACTTACCTATTTCAGTCAGCCATTTTGCGACAGACCCATAAATTTCATCTAATATAAGAATTACGACTAGGTTAATGATAACAGCGGTTGCTGTCACAGTCACACGAACGTTTGCTCTTGTGCTTTCGTTTGTGCTTAATGCCAAGGCTGCTGAAATGGTGATGCGATAAATGATGACTCCAAACACTGCTGAAAATGTTAGTGCAATCTGCAAAGGCAAGAAAAACAGTCAGCTTAAATTGAAAAGATTTATTCTCTAGCTGTTGTGTATATCTATAGTACCCATCTATTAATATGTAATCTCTTCTCCATCATACTAATGAGCTACATATATACTGTTAACCGATTGCCGACCAGCCGCCGCAGTTTTACGGCGGCAGGTCGGCTCTGCTAGGCGAGATCACGTAATATTATGTCATCTCGCCAAGCAGCCAATAGGGGCGCGCACGCACGGCCCCCGCTCGCCCCTGACGCCGACGAGCGTGCCCGGCGGGCGCGATCACCATCGGGCATCCGCGATCGCTCGTTACAGAGCGAGAACCGGGAGCTGTGTGTGTAAACACACAGCTCCCGGTCCTGTCAGGGGGAGAAATGCCTGATTGTCTACAATGTATGAACAGGGATCAGTCATTTCCCCAAGTCAGTCTCCCCCCCTTCAGTTAGAACACACCCTGGGAACATGCTTAACCCCTTCCTCGCCCCCTAGTGTTAACCCCTTCCCTGCCAGTGGCACTTTTATAGTAATCAATGCATTTTTATAGCACTGATCCCTATAAAAATGTCAATGGTCCTAAAAATGTGTCAAAAGTGTCCGAAGTGTCCGCCATAATGTCGCAGTACCGATAAAAATTGCTGATCAACGCCATTACTAGTAAAAAAAAAATATATTAATAAAAATAGCATAAAACTATCCCCTATTTTGTAAACGCTATAATTTTTGCGCAAACAATCAATGCTTATTGCATATTTTTTTTACGAAAAATATGTAGAAGAATACGTATCGGACTAAACTGAGGAAAAAAATGTTTTTATATATATATTTTTGGGGGATATTTATTACAGCAAAAAGTAAAAAATATTCATTTTTTTCAAAATTGTCGCACTATTTTTGTTTATAGCGCAAAAACTAAAAACCGCAGAGATGATCAAATACCACCAAAAGAAAGCTCTATTTGTGGGGAAAAAAGGACGCCAATTTTGTTTGGGAGCCACGTCGCATGACCATGCAATTGTCAGTTAAAGCGACGCAGTGCCGAATTGCAAAAAGTGCTCTGGTCTTTGACCAGCAATATGGTTAAAAGTGGTTAAAGGAACCTATTTAGAAAATAAAAAACAAACCTTTGCTGAAGTGGTTAAGCAAGAAAGCAAGTTAAAAAAAATAATCTTCCCCTCTCCTTTAAAGAGGTTGTAAAGGTAATTTTTTTCCCCTAAATAGCTTCCTTTACCTTAGTGCAGTCCTCCTTCACTTACCTCGTCCTTCGATTTTGCTTTTAAATGTCCTTATTTCTTCTGAGAAATCCTCACTTCCTGTTCTTCTGTCTGTAACTCCACACAGTAATGCAAGGCTTGCTCCCTGGTGTGGAGTGTCATGCTCGCCCCCTCCCTTGGACTACAGGAGAGTCAGGATGCCCACTAACACACAGCTCCTTTCTCTATCTGCAACGTAGAGAGCATCCTGACTCTCCTGTAATCCAAGGGAGGGGGCGAGCACGACACTCCACACCAGGGAGCAAATGTGTATATTGGGTTGAAACTAATGCGCAAAACCACGCTAACTAAGGCAATAAATAAACAAATTTAAAACTAATTGAAGACTAAGCAGCAGCCACAACTAAATAGTGCTCACACACTGATAATATGTTAAAAAAGAGGGGGGTAATGGCGCTTGCTAATAAACAAATAAAATATTGATAGTATGACTCACAGGGATTGTTAGACTTACTATTATACATGGTTAATATATTATATACTAACAATATTTTATTTGTTTATTAGCAAACGCCATTACCCCCCTATTTTTTAACACCAGGGAGAAAGCCTTGCATTACTGTGTGTAGTTACAGACAGAAGAATAGGAAGTGAGGATTTCTCAGAAGAAATAAGGACATTTAAAAGCAAAATGGAAGGATGAGGTAAGTGAAGGAGGACTGCACTAAGGTAAAGGAAGCTATTTAGGGGGGGGGATGTACCTTTACAACCCCTTTAAAGCTAATTTAGAGCTGCCAATGTTTTGCTTTTCCTGGCTCCTTCTTATTCCCTCATCAATAGACTATTATATTTTTTAGAAGAAAACCTTTCCGTTTTCAATACATCCCTTTTTTTGGACTCATCACAAAGTCTCTATTTTCCTCTATGTAATGCAGGCAGATCATGACTGGTTGGGGGGAACAGCAGAGTGCTGTACATACAGTAGCTTCCTGAAAACATCACAGCACCCAGCATCAGTAGTCTTTTAAAGAGCAGTGGGCTGCCTTTTGGAATGAGTTATGCAAATATAAAAATGCCTTCATGAATAGATGTCAGTCTGGAGGAGTGGGCATCCTATATGGTATTTGTGTGCAGACTGCCCTAGGTAACACCCACCTGTGATGTTGAGCCTCCATGATTGAAAGAACTGCAATCCAATGAATAAAAAGGACTAAACAGGGACATTTAGGTTGACGAGGAAAGTGGTAGATGATGCGTGATGTACTCCAGCTAGGAAATGAGGTAGGCTCTACCTGAATTGCTGCAGATCCTAATGCACATTGTGTGAAGCTCACAGTTTACAGTGAAATCAGAAAAGGCAATTTCAGTATAAGAGAGGAGTCTGGGGGCTTGGGGCTGGCTTCTCGATCATGCGATCACCGTGATTGGCAATAAGAGCGATCACATGATCAAGAGCCTGTTTTCAACTACCAACCATGAACAACGACAGGAAACTGTGGGTGACAGCTTGATCACTGTGCTGGAAGCACCAAATGAGCCCACTCCTAGCAGAGATTAATGGGAGTATATATGAACCAGCCTGGCGTTAAAAACCCACCTTGTGGGGACCGCACATATGTGTAGGCTAGTGTCAAGATATTAAGGAGGGAGAATACTTAAAGGGGTTGTAAAGGTTTGTTTTTTTATTTTCTAAATAGGTTCCTTTAACCACTTCATTACTGGGCACTTAAACCCCCTTTGTGCCCAGACTAATTTTCAGCTTTCAGCGCTGACGCATTTTGAATGACAATTGCGCGGTCATACAACACGGTACCCAAATTATATTTTTATCATTTTTTCCCACGAGAGCTTTCTTTTGGTGGTATTTGATCATCTCTGCAATTTTAATTTTTTGCGCTATAAACATAAAAAGACAGAAAATTTAAAAAAAAAAACACAATATTTTTTACTTTTTGTTATAATAATATCCTAATTTTTTAAAAAAATTAAAATTTCCCTCGGTTTAGGCCGATACGTATTCTTCTACATATTTTTGTTAAAAAAAATCGGAATAAGCGTATATTGATTGGTTTGCGCAAAAGTTATAGCGCCTACAAAATAGGGGATAGATTTATGTTTTTTTTTTTTTTTACTAGTAATGGCGGCGATCTGCGATTTTTTTTGTCAGGCCTGCGATATTGCTGCGGACGTATCGAACACTTTTGACACAATTTTGGGACCATTCACATTTATACAGCGATCAGTGCTATAGAAATGCACTAATTACTGTATAAAGGTGACTGGCAGTGAAGGGGTTAACACTAGGGGTGAGGAAGGGGTTAAATGTGTATCCTGGGTGTGTTCTAACTGTGTGGGGGGAGGGGACTGACTGGGGGAGGTGACCGATGCTGTGTCCCTATGTACATCGGTCTCCTCTCTCCCTGACAGGACGTGGAGCTCGTTGTTTACACACAGAGCTCCACATCCCTGCTGTCACCGACGATCGCGGGTACCTGGCGGACATCGCGGCCACCAGGCACACGCATCGGCCCCCGAACAATGCGCAGGGCGCGTTGTTTCCCCGCTGTGCGCCCCCAGTGGAGTGCACGGGGAATGACAACAACAGGACATCCAAAGACGTCCACTCGGCACTTGAGAGCCGCGCTGTGGACGTCTTTCGTCTATAGCGCGGATCTCAAGTGGTTAAGCTAGTAATTAGAAGGGAATTCGAAGGAAAAGGTAAGTGAACCAACAATGCACTAGCTTGAAGGAATCTATTTACAACCCCTTTAATCTACGAAAGTTGCTTTAACTAGGGTGAAAATTTCAAGCTAAAAATAACTCTCCAACGTAAGGGGAAATTCTCTCTTTCCCTTCTGAATTCCCCTCTAGGATACTTGTCAACATGTATCTACATTGGAATATTTCCTCTTATCACCTGTTCTGGTGACACCTGTGGAATAGGATTCCCTATCACTTTCTGCCTCTGTGGCTGTGGTCCTAAGACAAATAGAGAGGGGAAATGTCTCTATAAAAACCCGACAGAGGTTTCTTTACCTCCCTATTCTATCCAAAACTATAGAAAATAAACATTTTGACTAAACTTTAATTTCACCTTGTCATGGCTCACATCACAGTTGTATGTTATAACAGAGAGATTATACTTTACTTTAAAGAAAGTGCCACAAAATAAAATGTGTCTCTCTGTTAAGTTAGAACATTAGAAGCTCATAAAAATTTTACCTACCATAAATAAAATAGCTCCAAAATTAACCAAATAGGCAGGAATTCGGTCCTTCCATGTCAATTTCTCTTTCTTCTAAAATATACATAAATAAAGTAGTATTAGAAAGAGCTTAACACAAATAATACATACAAGAAAATAAATTGTAAACCCTAATTTGCTGGTGGCTGACAATAGCAGTGTCAGCGTGAGCAGCTTGTAGTCTCCACTGGGGAAGTGTGTAACAAGGTGTCACTGCTAGAGAACAATAGAGATGATAGAAAGTGCCAACATAAGGACTGTCATGGCAGAATCACCAGGTATTATCATAATGAAAACTGCAAATTCATAAATATTGAAAAATATTTTTGACATTGCATTTAGATATTAAACCCTATTTAGTGATTGGATTTAAATATACCATATTTATCGGCGTACACCGCGCACTTTTTTGCCCTGAAAATCAGGGCAAAATCATGGGTGCACGATATACGCCGATACCCGCGCCGAGTTTGAACCACTGCGCCGGCATATACCGAGCGCAGTACACTCAGGTATAGTCGGGCAGGCTCGGCTCCTCTCGCGCTCACGTCCTGGACGTACAGGACGCACAGGACGTGACCGCGAGAGGAGTCGAGCCTGCCCGACTATACCCGAGTGTACTGCGCTCAGTATATGCCGGCGCAGTGGTTCAAACTCAGCGCGGGAAGCAGGGATTGAGCGGGGAGGACACCACAGAAGGACGCCGGACCTGACGAGGAGGACACCACCGAAGCCGCAGACGGACGCCGGACCCGACGAGGCCGCTGATGGACGCCGCGCAAGACACCAAAACTGTAAGTACTAAAAAAAAATTTTACAGGAATGCGGGTCCACTTTAGGGGTGCGCGCTATACGCCGGAGCGCGCAATACCCCAATAAATACGGTACTTTAAAGCTCAACTCTTGAAAAAAATATATATTTTTGGCCACTTTGGCTGTGTAAAAATAATTTACCTCTGATCATGGGTGTCCTCTCTCCAATCACAGAAAGCCCTTTATTCAGTGAAAAGAATACAAGGATTTTTCCTGAATGGAGGAGGTTTACAATGAGCGGCCTTCTGTAATCTGCAGGGACTACAACTTGCACACTGGATGTTCAATGCTTACAGTAACGTGGAGACTAAACAGTTTTACCAAACAGAACAGCTGCCAAACATAGGACAGACATAGTTACTGTACATAGTTATTCTGATTGAAAAAAAGCCACAAGTCCATCTAGTACAACCAATCAATAGAGGTAACATTAATAGAGGTAACCTATTTTTGAATTGCAAATGGCCCAAATCTGTTTTCTTTTCCCAGAGCTAAGCTTTAATAAACAGTTAAAATTAATATACAGGAACTATTTTGCCATCTCAAAGAATTAGTAATTGTGAATTACTTTGTGCGATGTGTGTACCCCTTCCAAACAGCACAACAGAATCCTTAAACTGGCCCTGGATGACATACTGGGGTTACTTACTAAAGCTGGAGAGTGCAAAATCTTGTGCAACTCTGAATATAAACCAATCAGCTTCCAGGTTTCATTGCCAAAGCTTAATTGAACAAGCTGCAGTTAGAAGCTGATTGGCTACTATGCACCAGATTCTGAGTGCACCAGTTTTTTTTTTTTTTCTTTGTAAATGACTTTTACTACGTTTCATGACATACAAACAACAATAACCTGCATAGAGCGGAAACAACCACTGGTTACAGAGTAAAAAAAACTACCAGTGTAAAACAACAAGAGGCATAGAAAAACAACAAAAACAGTGAGTAGGCAAAAAAAAAAAAAGTGCACCAGTTTTAGTAAATCTACCCCATTTTCTTTTGACCAGTCAGTGGTATGTACAAAAAATAAATTAAGAGATTCCTCTATCCAGTGCACAAGCGAGGTGGATGAATGAATCCTCTTCGTTAGGACATTATATTCTGACAGCAGGACTCACTAATCTCCAGAATACACTGATCAGTGACTGCAGCCTCTGATCAAGAAACATTTTCAAACATTTCCATTTGGCAGAAGTCATTCTAACAATCGGATAGGAAGTTGCAAACGGATAGAAATGTGACCAGTCCCTGCTGAACCGGCCGAATTTCGATTAAACTATGGTTAGCTTTAACCCCATAGGAAATTTCCATTACTTTGTTATGCAGGTCTTTTGACTGTTCTTTTCTACCTCCTCATAGCTCAGTGCCTCTCCTGCTTAGTGCATCCATGTGAGAGCTAGCAAACTCATTGACTATTTATACAAATACAATAATTGTGATTTAAAAAGCCACAAATATGGGAAATTAACCTTTATTTGCCATTTTAACCTGTGTGTGCCACCTTCTGTGTCTGTACCAAGGTCAAATATTCCAGGGTATGTAAACTTGTTATCAGGGCCATTTGGGTGATTACTGTTATCATTATGATTTAAAAAGAATCCAAAAAACTATGTGATAATAAATGGCTTCATGTGATTGCTGTCCTTAAATAAAAGACAGTTTTTTGGCATGATCAGTCATATTTTCATTATTAATGCCAACATTTCTCAAAGTGCAAACTTTTGAGCACGACTGTATGTGTGTGATACCTTTACTACTGTTTATGTAGTTTGATTTAGCTCAAACAAAGCCACCTTTACCTGGGGTTCTTTGATACAAGTGTAGCACCCCTTTACTTTCAGAAAGGACTCTATGTTAAATTTAGTGGGGGAATGAGAGAGTTATGTTGCTCTCATTCTTGATTTTGAAAATTTGGCTGTCGCCAAATATGGATTGTTTTGTGGGTCAGTCTGCGTTCCAGGGATGCAGTTCCATCTCTGGGCGGCAGGTGGCGCCAGAGGGGTCCAGGCGGAGCCGCTTCTCCCCAGCAGCCAATTGAAGAAGTTTTCCCTCGCGGGGCATGCTGGGGAGGGGTATTTCTGTGGCGGAGGCCGTTGTTCTGGGTTCTTCGCAGGTTCCTGGTTCCAGGTGCGGCACCTACCTTTAGGGTGTGCGCACATCACAGGCCCCACCACTATGGCCTTCCAGGCCTGGGGTCGCGTGCTACGCGGAGTTCCTGGCCTGGAGCAACTGATGCTACCATGGGGCCCCAGTGACTTACTGGGTCCCCACCTTTATTGAGAAGATCCCAGGCTGTATGCTATTCGGCGGGGGATCGGCTTGAGGAGAACCCAGAGGCAGGTTATACAAAAGGGCTTGAACGAACCATCGGGGATCTGGTGACCGGACATTGACAGATACATTCACACTGTCAACCAGTGACCCTGACATGATTTACTGGGAGGATTTGCTCTATCATTCTGCTGTTTTTCGCTGCTTCGTCGAATCTTCGCCGTTCACGTTGAATGGTCTACCCCAACACTGTCTCTATATTTTCTCTCTATGTCCAATCTTTCCTCTCTATGTAGAATAATCTTGGACTAATAGAGTTAAGGTTAGGCACATTCGACCACAGGTTTGATAGAAACAGATTGCTATTGTCAGCGTCATGTCGAATCTTCTATCTATATCGAACTGTTGTAGCAACGAAAATAAAGCATTTTTTTATGTCGGATCTTTCAGATTTCGGATTCTGCACGTTCGTTTTCATTTGTTAAAACGATAGCGAAAATACCCGGAATTCGGCGAAAATGCATTCGGACGAAAACGAATGCACATGTCTATCCTCCACACACAATTGCTCACAGTACACAACCTATAACTAAAATATCACTTCTGCCTGGACCCTTTCAAATATTGTTCAATGAAAATATTTTGCATTCTTTTTTATAGTCCTATTTCCTAGCTCTCATATCTCACAACCAAAAATATAAGTAAAACCAGAAATGATTCATACTCTCAATGTCAATAAAAATTCATTGGCGTACAGCTAATGATGGTAAAATTAGCAGCAGATCATGCATATGGACATTATAAGTCATATTTTTAATGTGCGAAGATATTAAACAAAAATGTTTCCACGGAATGTGATTTTATGACGAATCCCATGTTCATTTTATCATTAGAAAGATATTTTTGTTTACAACTTTGCAGATGCTGCACACGTGGGCTCCATAGCCAGCATGTCATAAGTGATCCAGAAACTCAATTTTACCAGCAGAATAAGAGAATGGCAGTGAAAAAGTGTGTATTTTGGGCCTATAACATTACCATTTGTCAATAATTGTCAATGTCCAGTACATTTTTTGGAAAGGGGTGATTTTCAGCAACAAAATAACTTTAGCTACATATAAGGCCAGTGTTTTGGGGTTTTGTTTGCAAATACAATTTTTTTGCATTTACATATGCAGTGTTTCTCAATTCCAGTCCTCAGGCCCCCCCAACAGGTCAGGTTTTCAGGATTTCCCTCAGATGAAAAGGCTGTGGTGATTACTAAGGCAGTGAAACTGATCAAATCACCTGTGCAAAATAATGGAAATCCTGAAAACCTGACCTGTTGGGGGGGCCTGAGGACTGGAATTGAGAAACACTGGTTTAGGGGAACACAAGAGCCGTTTGCAAGCTAAATGCACAGAAGGTCAGCAGGAGCCCTGTTGCAGGTCAAAGACATCGCTTGTCAATGAATTTTGAATTATTTCAGAAGCGTCTTAAACTGATATAACAACACAAGACCAAAGCCCATAAACTCAGGCCCCTAATGTAGCACTAAAGTATTAAACACATGTAGCCAAAAGCTTTCTAAATTACCTGCAGTGGCAAGAGACACTAATCAGCATCGCCACAGGGAGATTGTTTCCCCCTAGTCCCCAGCACAGCCTCTGGTGAGGTTTCCTGAATGCAGAGTGTGTAAAGACTTGCAGGTAAAGAGCAAAGGATCTTGGGATATGTAGTCTGGTAAGACAAGTTTGTATTGGCGCTGGGCCATTGTGGAATACAAGTTCCAGCCGGCTGGAGCAGGAAGACAGAATGCTGGAAAAGGGGATAAATAACCTGGAAAGAGGAGGAGCCGGTCTTCCCCGGTGTGGACATGCAAGCAGTGACTCGGGAGGTCAGTGGTGCTGTGGCCGAGCTGAAGCCTGTGCACAGAGAGAGAGTGTCATCATCAGTGGGTTAAGGTGTATCCGCCGCCAGCTACATCTGATTGTTTGTGGCAGCCTGGAGGCCACTGCCATTGCATCCATTCCAGATCCAGCTGGACTGTAGCCCGGTGTGGCACGGAGTCGAGCACTGTCCCTTGAGCTATACTCTACGGAGGGCCTGCCATGGATTTTACACACCAACTTTGGGAAATCGAAGACCACCAGGATTGGTGAGCGAACACTTGCTCATATTCCCATAACAAAGGACACTGCATGCAGACACCACTAACTAAGCTTGTAAGATAATTTTTACCACACTTGCTTTTTGATGAGCGGCCACAGTGTTAACTCTTATGTAAAGACACCTCAAGCATACTTTAACCACTTGACAACTGGGCACTTAAACACCCTTAATAACCAGACCAATTTTCAGCTTTCGGTGCTCTCACATTTTGAATGACAATAACTCAGTCATACAACACTGTAACCAAATTAAATTGTTGTCCTTTTTTTCCCACAAATAGAGCTTTCTTTTGGTGGTATTTGATCACCTCTGCGGTTTTTATTTTTTTCGCTATAAATGAAAAAAGAACGAAAATTTTGTAAAAAAATGAATTTTTCTTCATTTCTATTATAAAATTTTGCAAAAAATGAATTTTTCTTCATAAATTTGGCCTAAAATGTATACTGCTACATATCTTTGGTTAAAAAAAAAAATTTGGATATTATTTAGTCTGGGTGAAAGTTATAAGGTCTACAAGCTATGGTACCAATTACTGAAAATGTATCAATTTGATCACATCTGAAGTACTGACGGCCTCTCTCATTTCTTGAGACCCTAACATGCCAGAAAAGTACAAATACCCCCTAAATGACCCCTTTTTGGAAAGAAGACATTCCAAGGTATTTAGAAAGAGGCATGGTGAGTTTTTTGAAGTTGTAATTTTTTCCCACAATTCTTTGCAAAATCAAGGTTTTTTTTATTTTTATTTTTTTTCCACAAAAGTTTCATATTAGCAGGTTATTTCTCACACACAGCATATGCATACCACAAATTACACCCCAAAACACATTCTGCTATTCCTCCCGAGTATGGCGATACCACATGTGTGAGACTTTTACACAGCATGGCCACATACAGAGGCCCGACATGCAGGGAGCACCATCAGGCGTTCTGGAACACCCAGACCAACTCTGACATTCCTCTCCTACATGGAAAAATCATCATTTATTTGCTAGAAAATTACATAGAACCCCAAAACATTATATATGCTTTTTTAGCAAAGACCCTAGAGAATACAATGGCGGTCGTTGCAACTTTTATCGCGCATGGTATTTGCACAGCAATTTTTCGAACGCATTTTTTGGGGAAATAAAACAGTTTTGTGCTTTTTAAAAAAAAAAACTTTAAAGTTAGCCCAATGTTTTTGCATAATATGAAAGATGAAGTTACGCCGAGTAAATAGATACCCAACATGTCACCCTTCAATATTGCACACGCTTGTGGAATGGCGCCAAACTTCGCTACTTAAAAATCCCCATAGGTGACGTTTTAAATGTTTTTACTGGTTACATGTTTTTAGTTACAGAGGAGGTCTGGGGCCAAAATGATTGCTCTCGCTCTAACGTTCGCAGCGATACCCCACATGTGTGGTTTGAACACCGTTTTCATATGTGGGCGGGACTTACGTACACATTCGCTTCTGTATACGAGCACGCGGGAACAGGGGCGCTTTAAATATTTATTTTTTATTTTTATTGTTCATTTTACTTTATTTATTTTAGTTTGACACGTTTTTCCCCAAAAATAAATGTTTTGATCACTTTTATTCCAATTACAAGGAATGGAAACATCCCTTGTAATAGGAATATAGCATGACAGGTCCTCTTTACAGTGAGATATGGGGTCAATAAGACCCCACATCTCACCTCTAGGCTGGGAAGCCTGAAAAAAAAACAAGAAAAAAAACGATCCTGGCTTCGATTGCAGCGGTGAGTCAGAAGAAGCACCGGAGGGCGAAGGGAGTGGGGACGTCCCTTTTTGCCTCCTGTAAGAACGATCAAGAGGCGGAACAGCTGCCATGATCATTCTTATGGTGTAGAGAATCGCCGGCTGAAAAAAATGATATCTGAATGATGCCTGTAGCTGCAGGCATCATTTAGATATCCCTGCACAAAGTCAAGGACCTCATATGACGTGGGCGGGAAGTGGTTAAAACACATTTTTTTTCCCCAGAGTATTTTCTGGGTATTGCAGAGTATTGGCCGGGGTATTGCAAAGTATTGGCCGGGGTATTGCAAAGTATTGGTGCGGGGGTATTGCAGAGTATTGGTGCGGGGGTATTGCAGAGTATTGTGTGGGGGGTATTGCAGAGTATGGTGCGGGGGTATTGCAGAGTATTGTGTGGGGGGTATTGCAGAGTATTGTGCGGGGGGTATTGCAGAGTATTGTGCGGGGGGTATTCCAGAGTATTGTGCGGGGGGTATTGCGCGGGGGGTATTGCAGAGTATTGTGCGGGGGGTATTGCAGAGTATTGTACGGGGAGTATTGCAGAGTATTGTGCGGGGGGTACTGCAGAGTATTGCGCGGGGGGTATTGCAGAGTATTGTGCGGGGGTACTGCAGAGTATTGCGCAAGGGGTACTGCAGAGTACTGGCAGGGGGTACTGCAGAGTATTGCGCGGGGGTATTGCAGAGTATTGCGCAGGGGTATTGCAGAGTATTGCGCAGGGGGTATTGCAGAGTATTGCGCAGGGGGTATTGCAGAGTATTGTGCAGGGGTTATTGCAGAGTAATTGCGCAGGGAAGGCAGAGCATTGCAGAGTATTGCGCAGGGAAGGCAGAGTATTGCAGGGGTTAATGCAGAGTATTGCACAGGGAAGGAAGAGTATTGCAGGGGTTAATGCAGAGTATTGCACAGGGAAGGAAGAGTATTGCAGGGGTTAATGCAGAGTATTGCACAGGGAAGGAAGAGTATTGCAGGGGTTAATGCAGAGTATTGCACAGGGAAGGCAGAGTATTGCAGGGGTTAATGCAGGGATGGCTGAGCAGGGATGGATGGATCTGTGACTGCAATAGTCACAGATCCATCCCACACTGCTGCTGCCATCCGCGCTCTCCTCTCACACTGTACCGATCGGTACAGCGAGAGGAGGGAGGAACCGGCGTCATCAAATGACGCCGGTTTGTTTACCTGTGATCGCGCCGTCATTGGACGGCGCGATCACATGGTAAAAGACCGCTGTTGTCGGTCAGTTACCGTGATCTGTGTAGCGCCGGGTCTCATAGACCCGGCGCGCACAGAATTTTCTGTGTGCGCGCTCGAGGTGGCGCGCATTCCTGCTTCTGCTGGGCGCCGTTAAATAACGGCGACCCCCGGTTAAGCAACCACCTTGCCGCCGTTATATGACGGCGGCTGGTGGTTAACTGGTTAAATCACCCTGCTGTCAGGACACCGTAACCATACTTTAAAGGACTAGCTGAAGACGCCAGATTTTTCCTCTAAAAGACTACAGCATATCCCCCTCCACAAGGGACAAGAGCTACCGGTGCAGTGGTGCAAGCACGTTTTTTCACATTTAGATGTGTCGCATTTAGGGCAACCCATTTGTTTCAATGTGCTGTTCTATGTGCAACAATTGCAGAAAGGAAGTGTGATATTGCACTCATTTCCACGTTGCATATGTGCGAACAGAGTCCGTGTTCTGATTTGCAGGTACTGTGCTATGGTGTGGTTCCTTTACCAGTGCCGGTATTGTAGGCATATTTGCTCCTTCAGAGAGCACTTTCTCTGACCTCCTCATTAGAACAAGCTCCAAAGCAGAGATAGGGAAAGCATACTGGAGTGTTTCCTAGATAAATCAGACTACTGGCCATTAGCCCAAGGGTGGCACAATAAGCACCAAGGGGCCCAGTGTCAGACACCAAAGCATTAGGTAGTTGTATATCTGCAGGACTAAAATTAATTTCCCATGACAATACAAGAACACAAACACAATAAAAGTGTGAAATAATTCAGTCTGTATGGAACACATATCAAAATTGCTACTTTACTATTTCTATTTTATAGACTAGTTGACATACACTATACCAATTGTATCTATGCTCTTTTGGTTTGTTGCACTGATGATATAATAATTACAATCAGCGCAATTAACATACACTACTAATAAACTTAAATCAAATGTGTGTTGCACAGCCAGATACTGTATAGTGATTCCACAACACCAAAGTAATATATTATTCAAATGAATTCAGTGTAGAGCAAGACCTAAATCATTAACCTATAAATGGTTTAAAGTCCCACAAAAGTGTGCACTAAACCTATATCCAGCAACTTCCAGGTAATAAATAAAAAATTGTGATGAAAATTATTTAACAAAAACACCCGTGTCTTCACTCTTCATGCAAGGGCCTGTTCACCTCAATTAAATCACCAACACGCTCATCAGTCTTTAACCCAGGTACATCTCTCATATCCTCCCTGGGTAACACAGGGCATTCGTCCCATCCACTTGCCGAAGCTCTCCATGGACCCAGCTCATCCACTTTGCACTACAAGTGCACTGAAACAGCATTTTTGTTTGTACATAATGGGATGCTAGAAATCAGCGGAGCTTCCCCTCATTTCAGATCTTCCCCTCAGATCTGCAGTGACTGCACTTCCAAGTGCATTTCCTAGAGCAAAGTGGATTTGCCTTTAGTAAATCAACCAAATAGTGTACTTTAAGAGGGAGGAGCCGAGCCTGTGACGTCACGCCAGAGTTGCGCCATATGTGGTGGAGATATTGCTCTGATTAACGTTTTGATGCTGTCATTTTGTAAGTGTGTTTTTGCTAAATATTTTCCATCACAATTTTGTATTTATTACCTGTAAATTGCTGGATATATGTTTGGTGCACAATTTTGTGGGACTTTAGATTATTTATAGGTTATTGATTTAGGTGTTGGGCTGCACTGATTTTTTTTTAATAAATTGCACTGATGGGCATGGATTGGAACTGTTGGGGCTGCACTGATAATCAGTGCCCTGATTATCAGTGTAAATGTGCCTTATCAGCCTTGCCGGTTACCTGCTCTCCTTTCCTCATGCTGTGACAGCGCATGACATGAGAAAAGGAAAGCCTATAACCAGTAAGTCTGTTTACATGTGATTGGACACTGCTGATCACATGACAAAGGGCCGCTGAAGGACAACACAGCAATCACAGAGTGCACATGATACGTGTCCAATGGGGCGTGTGGGAGGTGTGTTCTGGGTGGGAGGACGTCCAGGGATACCCTTTTAGAACAAGAGTGCTGTGCTAGAGCCATTTTGGGCTATGGCACGCTATTGAAGTGGTTCATTTGCACTTGTTTTCACCTTTTCTTAATCCTTCGTTACCTCTCCATGCTGCTGATCTCCTGTAGCCTCTGCAGCCACTTATTGCTACATGCACGCTATGCATGTTTTTTTTCAGGACGGTTTCCTAGTGGTGACAACATTGGACCATTCAATTGGAAGTCCATGTGACAGGGTGGCTCAAATGAATGCAGCTCTGTAACCACTAATGCATCAATAAACATATTTTTTAAATGCAAGCCGTGTAAGTACCCGAATTAGACTTAATATCAGCCTATTGCAGTCCCTTTACTGCAGAGTTCAGAAAAGTGAAGGGAGAAGCACAGTCAATTAATTTGTGTACTATCAGAAAGCATGCTGATAAGGGGAGCAAACAGAGTAATAGCGCACTGAACAAATGACGTTGCTGTTTCTCCCTTGCTTAGGCTATATTTTGCAATCAGGCAATCAGATTTTGCATGTGGGAAATGCAGGCAAAATCTCATGCTTTCTTAAACAGATAGACTGCGGTGCTATTATTGCTAATTATGCTACGGAACTATGCATTTTGGCACGCGTGTTAGCTGACGCATGCCATGGGGGTGTCATTAGTAAAAGGGCAACATGTTTCTGTGCTTGTCGATAAGGTGGATGATTTTGCGTGCATTCTCAACACGCACAAAGTGTGAACCTAGCATAATGACAGGTCAATGACAGTCTAGGCTCAGCGGATGTAGTTTGTATGAGGCAGGTTGTCATTCAACCAAGACAACTGAGGACATCTAGTGGTGTAAAAAAGTACTGTGGGTGACAACATTTGCAGGAAAACCTTATTTTTTTATATTATTTTTAATTGGGCCAATATTTTATTTTAATTTTGTCTGGAAATCTACTTTAAAGTGTCTATGACATTTTAGCGACTGAGTTAACATACAGCATGCTTTACATTAAAAAGAAATGCCACTGCCAATACGACGTAGCATTATGTAGAGGTATATGCAGTACATCGAAATAAAGACACAACTTCACATTTGTAATTTATGCAGCCATTGGGGGTTAATATCCAAAACTTGTGTGGTATCTATATGTTCTCCATAAATTACAAGTTCATTGTGGACTTCTAGCTCACCGCACAGAGAATTATTTCATTTCAACAGAACATGTGTATGTTTTATTACAGTTGTGTGTATCTGTGGCGTATTAAAAGCTTGTTGAGTCTTGAGAGAGTCATATCATTTTTCAGAGGGGGACCGGAGGTCAGCAGTAAGTTTTGAGCTGGCCTTAACCCTTCCCTGGCTACAAGAATTCCCAGAATTTCCAACAGATACAAATGTAGCTCAGGACAGAAAATTACCTGCAGCTTTTTTTTTTTTAATTCCCATTTGGAAACAATGTTACATCGGCAAGGAAGCTAGGAAAATCAGACTTGAATGTTTACCAGGATGTCCGCTTGGTTAATGTGCAATCTGAAATGAACCATAACTTTGAAAAGAAAAAAGAGTGACTCACTCGAGTAACTCTCCAGAAGATGAGCCAAATATTGCGATGAGTCATGGACTAGAGTTGTGGATTGATGGAGAAAAATTGGGTTTCACTTCATCCATGAAAATGCTTGTGTAGTTTACTTTTATTTTAAATGGGTTTTCCCTTTTTCTATCAAACAAATACAGCTGTCTTTAATAATGCAGCAAGAGAGAGATGAGAAATGTGATGAGCACTGCTCTCTGCATCATAGTATGTGAGTGCACAACAAAGAGATGATGTCTCCTCGGAGGCGGGTCCATGACACCATGTACACAGGATGTTCTCAGTTTTCTGAGTTGAATGACTGAGGACATCTAGTGGCAGAAAGCAGTTATAGCTGGGTACAGCATCGGAGAGGAGGAGATGAAGATTACAGTCAGAGCAGGAGAGGTGGCGGAAGCACATATTTACAAAATGAATAAAGCAGAGCTCTTTGCACTGCATGTACTCAGGTACAGCATCCTCTCCAGCAAGGAGAACAGTGAGCAGTACAGTAGGGAAATGATAACATTAGGTGTTGCGCTTATATCAACATTTGTTAGTGTAAATACAATAGTGCCAATGATACCTAGTACACACCCTAATGAAACAGGAGGTATCAATCAATGTGCAAAAATAGTGAAAGGAAAAAAACAACAAAATAAAATTAAAAATAAAATTAGGAAAAAACAGTGTCAGGTTCCTAGACATAAAACAATAATGTCCCGCTCATTTGCAGCATGAATCCTTCAGCGGAAGGAAAAACCCCACATTGAATTAAGCATATGGAACGAGGGAACTAGTCTTTTGCTGTAATCAGTGCAGTATACTTCACCCCCTGATCTCCTATTCATCCAGGGTAGGTCAGCTCATGCCAGGAGAGAGGAAACAAACATAGTGCAAAAACGTATAAGCAGGTTCAAACAAGATTAACAATACAGCGATTGCACTCATGAAACCCCAGATCAAAGCTCAGCTTCAGGATTCAAAAAGTGCCGCTCAGTGTCTGCGATCTCCTCATTCGGACGGATCTCCCGTCGATCGCGTCACTCGACACGTGACTTACTCATGGGTTGCCGCAACCCATGAGTAAGTCACGTGTCGAGTGACGTAACGCGTGGGGGAGGAGTCTAGTGACGCGATCGACGAGAGATCCGTCTGAATGAGGAGATCGCAGACACTGAGCTGCACTTTTTGAATCCTGAACCTGAGCTTTCATCTGGGGTTTCGTGAGTGCAATCGCTGTATTTGTTAATCCTGCTTGAACCTGCTTATACGTTTTTGCACTATGTTTGTTTCCTCTCTCCTGGCATGAGCTGACCTACCCTTGGTTTACTTTTTTCAACATTTTTGCTTTGGTTTGCGAGCGCCGTCTTGATGTACGAGCGTTTTTTTTAATTAAAAAAAATAAAGAATTACAACATTTGAAGGATTCTGCTGGCCATCCATGCAAAACCGCTGTGTATATGACCAGTTAAGCCGCACAGTGCACAGTACAGTATACAGAATAGCTTTGTGTACTGTATGTGGCCAGAGGACGACTCACAGCACTTCCTGGAGACACTCAGACACTCCCAGCAGGGGAGGGCTTACCCGGAAGTGATGTCAACAGTTCAGAGTTCTCCAGGAAGTGCTGTGAGCTGATGCTGTGGACACATACAGCGTTACGGTGTACTGTACACCAGCTCTACTAAATACAGTACCCTGTAAAAATATAAGCACCATCCCCTCTGGCCAGCTTCCCTACATACAGTACAGTATACAAAGCAGGTGAGCACAAGACTCCTTAACACTGTGCACATTATTTTACTACAACACAGAGCCACTGCAAGTTCAGTTTAATTTGTTTTATGTTTACAGTACATTTTTTTACTGTATTTTGTTTTGCCGTAATCATTTTTATATGAATAAATGGTTGTGGAACAAATTTTCTGAGTTTCCATTATTTCCTATGGGAAAATTTGCTTTGATATAGGAGTGATTCGGTTTAAGAGCATGCTTTCGGAATGAATTATGCTCTTAAACCAAGGTTCCACTGTAATGTGTTAAAGAGGATGCCGATAGTTTTAGTAATGAGCAGACACTGAACATTGGCCTGCCCAGAATTGCCAGGCATTAAAATATAGACTTGCCATTTACTAGAGACCAATGTTAGGCTATAAATGATGAAAAATGTCTTTATCAATGAAGATTCCTTATCAGAATGAATTCAACACCTCATTATATCTTGCAGCATACTATTAAAAACTACAGTACAGTATATGCCAATAATATATGAACACATACAGTACTGTATATCTATATTTTATTAGAATTTTAAAGTGCATCTTAAACCAACATGTTTTTTTTTTGTTTGTTTGTTTGTTTTCGATAAAGTAGAAAAGGGTTAGAGCCCCTATACATTTTTACTGTTTGTAAAAAAATGCATCCTGCATTTTTTATGCCTTATTTGAGGGTGCATGGCCAATGGGCATACTGTGATAAACTTGCAAATAAGCCAGCACACCAAACGTTCAGACCTCAAGGTTATACTATTCATAGATGCAAAAGTACATACAATAAACATAATAACATGACAATTCAGAGATGCAAAGGTCCGTCACCATGGGGAAGGGATCTATGCATCTTCGAAACCTCTGGGTTATTCCGCTTATTTTTTTTGTATTTTGAAACGTTTGCATCTATGACCTCAGTAAAACACTGAGGCCTTGTTCTTGCTGTATTAGTTTTTTTTTGTCTCAAGTTTTTATTGCTTTCACAGCATCTATCTTTGTCCAGTGACATTGACACCTAGATTGAAAGTAAAGGAAAACCCTAAATCTTGAGTTCTCACCGAAACGGGAATAAAGAGAAAGTCTTCTAATGGGAAATCTTGTTGCGGTTTCTATGACAGGTGACAACTGTCTGAGGCCTCGTACACACGACCGAGGAACTTGACGGGCAAAACACATCATTTTCCTCGTCTAGTTCCTTGTTAGGCTGTCGAGGAACTCGACAAGGGAAGTTTCTCTATTCCCGTCGAGGAAATAGAGAACTTGCTCTCTTTTTGGCTCGTCGAGTTTCTCGACAGTTTACTCTACGAAAATGTACACACGACCGGTTTCCTCGGCAAAAAAATATCTTCCAGCAAGTTTCTTGCTGGTTTTTGCCGAGAAACTCGGTCGTGTGTACGAGGCCTCAGACAGGATTTTCCTCACTTTGGAAAGATCTATTCTACTCCCTGCTGTGCCTAATAGACAGGAAATGAAGGCTATTTTCTCTGATAGCACATGGACAGAAAAAAACTAGCCAGGGATTTAACTATTCCTTATAAAAAAATAAAAAATAAAACAAAGTATTTGCTTTAATTTTCCTTTAAATAAAGGGCTCATTCACACCAGCCAGGATGCTATAATCCATGTGTGCATTGTGTAGGAGCTTTGGAATGCAGTGTTTATCTTTATTCCCTTTTTAAAACTTTATTTAGTATATAAAAATGACATTTAATTTAACTCTATGCACCACAGTGTGTTGTGACGTGCTGCGGGCAGTTACATGTGCCCCTCAATGCAGCACGGGCAGTCGGGCACAAAGAAAACAATAATTACATTTTTTTTTTTTTCCGCCTCAGAGAACTATCAGGAGACTTAATCAATTTGCGTTCATTCGCAGTCTCCTAAGTTCACATCATGGTTGGAAAAAATGTTTGTTATTGCAAAAGTATATGTCAATAAATATACAAAAAAAAAATACTTAATACGTGAATAAATACATTAATTTCCCCTAGCTGAACAAGCCCTCATCCCACCCTCGTCCCATCCCCATCCCTTAACCCTACCCTCCCACCCACCCCTATCTCCGAAATTCCGTCTCATATTGTATCTCCCTTTGCCCATTATCCTTCCTACACTATATCATCCTATCTATATAACTCGGTGAAAGTTTATAATTAACCCAGTCCTGCCATTTTAATTTAAATCCTCCTTCTCCTTCCTCTCCTATGAACCTGAGCTGTTCAGCATAGTATATATCGTTGATTTTGCAAAGCCAGCTCCTCTCTGTTGGGCTCGTAGGGTCCTTCCACTGTTTGGGGATCAAACTCTTTGCTGCATCTAGTGCGTGGGGAAGTAAAGTTCTCATATAATGTTTAGTTGACATTTCTGTCCCGTGGAACAGACAGACCCATGGATCAGGAGGTATTTTAATTCCGGTAATTTCCTTAATTACTAATAATACGTTATTCCAGTATGTTTTGATTTTAGGACAGGTCAACCATAGATGTGACATAGTACCCACTTCAAGACAGCCCCTCCAACAATATTTGGAGGTTTTATTTTGATAACGGTGTGCTATGGCCGGGGTTATATACCACCGTGCTAAACATTTAAAGTTCATTTCGATCAATGCACAGTTAGTTGAAGTAGTATGCATCTTTTTTAATATTTTCCTGACCTCTAACTCGGTTTTGCCCGTTTCCAATTCCTCTTCCCATTTATTAATATAAGGAGGGAAACCGGGATTTTTCAATCCCATCAATATTTTGTAAATTGAGGAGATCCCGCCCCTTCCGTTTGGTGCTAAACACAAACGCTCCAGAGGGAGCAAATTTCTATCTGACCTCGGCGGGGAGGGGAAGGAATCTACAAAATGCGTCAGCTGCATATATCGCCACCTGTTCAGCTCAAACAATTCTATTTTTTTACTTAATTCCTGGTAGGTAAGAATTTTGCTGTCTTTCCCTGGTGCAAAAAAATTTGTGTCGAATAAAGGGATTAGTGGGGAATTATAGCCCCATCTATGCTTTTTGTGTACCCTATCCCATATGGACATGGATGCCAATGTGATCGTGTGCATGTGCGCATTTTGTTGTCTGAAATATGGCGGTATCCAAATCTCTTTTCCTAACAGTGACTTGTTTGAACAACTTTCTAATCTAACCCACCTTTTCTCTTTGTTATCTCTAACCCAATCAACCACCCTTGCCATGTGAATAGCCATATAATATGTGTAGATATCAGGTACCCCCAAACCATCATGTTCCTTATCTCTAATTAATATTTCCATACTTATACATGTTTTTTTGTTCCGCCATATAAACCTATTTAATAACTGTTTTAGCATTTTAAAGTAAGCTCCCGGTAGTACGATCGGTAACATTTGAATTTTATATAATATCTTAGGCCCCGTACACACCATAGAATCCATCCGCAGATAAATCCCAGCAAATGGGTTTCAGCGGATAGATCCTATGGTGTGTACACGCCAGCGGATCTTTTTCCGCGGATATATCTCCCCTGGGATGGATTCCAGCAGATCGGATATTTGCTGACATGCAGAACATATCCATCTGCTGGAGTCCATCCCAACGGATGGATCCGCTGGTCTGTACAGACTCACCGAATCCATCCGTCCGAAGGGATCCCCCGCATGCGTCGTAATGATTTGACGCATGCGTGGAATTCCTTATATGACAGCGTCGCGCACGTCGCCGCGTCATAATCGCGGCGACGGCGCGACACGTCATCGCAAGAGGATTTCGGCGCGGATTTCAATGCGATGGTGTGTACACACCATCGCATGAAAATCCGCCGAAATCCACAAGAGGATTTATCCGCGGAAACGGTCCGCTGGACCGTATTCACGGATAAATTCTATCGTGTGTATGGGGCCTCAGGGAGAATAAACATTTTCAAACAATTTATTCTCCCTAGTAGAGATCTTTGTCTAGATGCAATTTTCTTTAAATCTATTTTAATATCATTTAATAATGGGATAAAATTCTGTAAGTAAATTAGCTCAGGGGATGATGTGATATTAACTCCTAAATATTTTATCTCGGTATCTTTCCAAATAAATGGAAACTCTTGCATATAAATATTTTTTTAATACTAGGAGCTTACTATTCTATATTTGTAATCAGTATACTTTTTTTAGTTAAATATACAGGTTATCAGTTTATGTCACTGTGGTTTACAATATTACATACAATCTATCACCACTATTGACATCATTCTTCGAGATCAGGCAAACTTATCCATACAAAAAGCAGATATTTTTAGCAAGGCCAAAGGTTTTCCAGCAACTTAAGTAAATTGGGTTTGCCGTTTATTATCAGAAATGGTCACCCATTTCCAGCATTGTATTACGACCGCATGCTTACACATGATTGCCTGTCATGTTCTTAGCTACTTTATGTCACTTAAGATATGTGTAAGAGAACGTTTGACCCTGGTAATGAAATTGAAGCATCTAATCTGAGCAATACTAAAGATGGTTCTCATTTTGTCGGCTCAATCGCTTTGAGAGATGGCTTTGACCTTGTAAGATTTACAGAGTTACTTTAACAAAGGCGCTAGACATTAGACTGTCTTTTTTTCCATTATTATGATGATTTTTAAACTAAGCTATTATTTTATATCATCCTTTCCTTCCTGTTATAAGTTCCTTTCATTTCAAACGTTGTGGTTTATTTATGAAATCCTCCTTACAGATTTTGAAAGCTTTTGCTAAATTAGAGCTAGAGCTCTCCAATCAGCATGGAGCACGAGCCTTAAAGATTGGAGGCCTCTAGCAGGGGGTATGTCAGGTTCTGCAGAGAGATCACTGCTTCCACACAGAGGACAAGGGTCTGTCTCTTCATAACTCTGGCAGGAGGACTAGCTTTTCTGCTCTGGCTGTAGTTCAGTGGTGGCCCGTCCATTAGGGGTGCCTGGGCGATATTCCCTTTATCCACGCCAACCCCTATATGGATAATAGATAGATTCATGCAAAGCATGAATCCATCCACGGCTGCTGCGGCCACCCCCTATTCATGTGTCTGGCCCCTTTCAGTACACCGAGTGCCTGAATAACAGCCTCAGGGGTGTTTTTTGAAGCACCCGATTAGAACCATAGGCTCCAATAGGCTTCAAAATAGGATGGGCTCATGACACATTTGGCCAAAAAGAGAAGACTCCCGATTGGCTGCTGAGGAGGAGGGAGGAAACAGAAGCCGCCACTGTGATGACCCGTGGAGAACAGGGGAATGGGAGGCCACCGCTGAGCAGGGAAAGCTGCCGGTGAAGCGATGTGGTAAGTGTTACTGACCTGAGGGGGGGTACTGTTTACCACCCCCAAAAAACATTACCACCAGCCGCCACTGCTGTAGTTGCTTTCTAAAAAAACAAATTGAAATATTTTGAACACTTTTTGCTTTAACCTGGCTAACGTTATTCCCGAGTCTGGCTCTGGGTGAGATTTTTGTGCTGGGATCGGTAACATCGAGCCAGACTCTGGCTTGCCTCGCACTGTCCACAGGCACAAGTTACTTACCTTGTCCCTGGATCCTGCGATGCCTCCCCGCTGTGTGAGCGAGTGGCGTCCTCGCTCGATTCACACAGTGTTCCTGTGTGCCGCCGATCTCCATTCCCTGCGATGTTACGACACACGGGGGAGGAGAACGGCGCCAAATTCAAAAAAGTAAATAAACACATTACATACAGTATACTGTAATCTTATAGATTACAGTACTGTATGTAAAAAATACACACCCCCTTTGTCCCTATTGGTCTGCCCAGTGTCCTACATGTACTTTTATAAAATAAAAACTGTTCTTTCTGCCTGCAAACTGTAGATTGTCCATAGCAACCAAAAGTGTCCCTTTATGTCAAAAGTGATTTTAGAGCAGCTAGAAAACAGAGATAATAAATTATAATCACTTGCAGAATTGAGCGATAGCGATTTGTGGGGAAATTCGTCATAAAAATATAAAAGTAATGACAGCGACAATTCTGCAACTGAGCAAATTTCAGTGATTTTGATTTGATTACATTATTGAATAATTTTTATTATAATTACATTATTATTTGTTATAAATATTTATAGTTATTTATTATATTATAATTTATGATTTTGTTTTTCAAACTTTATCATACCCGGGATGTCTACTAGACTCTTGTTTGGACAGATTTAAGTGAGTTATTCCTAAGAATTACAGGCCTACAATTTAAAACGCCAAATTTCCATGCAAAATAATTGTACCGCTTTCAGCACCTAAAATCTGAAATAATCATACCGCCAGGGAGGTTAATGTACCTGGAATGTATTTAGCTTAAAGTTTAACTGAGCTTTAAAGGGGCATAAGCAAACCTATAATTAAATGTTGACTTAAAACCACCCTGTAAACCCTTACGGGCTCAGTTTAAATCCGCAGAGGGGGGATCTGCCCAATGATGCCCAATGATGCCCGCTGAGCAGACAGCTGGCTGGTCCATGTCCGCTCTGCTCTGCTTATGCAGAGTGGACACAGACACAGCCCAACTGCCATCCCATCCGATACGCCAGACAGATGGGGAACAGATCCCCAGTCCATCTTTTTTAAGCAGACAGGATTGGATCGGATGTGGATGGGAGTCATTGAGGTACATTTTTAGCTTTGCCCACCAGGATGATGTAAACTAGTAAAGATTCATAATATTCAAAGTGATACCCACAGTCCAGTTACCTTGCCCTTATTGGTTATTTACTGCATTCATTCAAAAGTAGGTTATAGCCTGAGAGCTGGATTGTGCTATTGTTTCCTGAAGTTTCAAATAAACAATTTAATTCAGAGAGTCTACTGTTATCTATCTTAGACCAGGTTTTTAAAAGGTTTTAAAAAATCTTGTCAAAAATTAAAGGTACTGATGGAGGAATTCCATATTTAATTTTTATGGCTCTCTCATACATAAGAATGCATCCCAAGCCGGGTATAGGGATGGTTTTACCTTTAATGACCTAATGCTACAGAAATGTCATTACTACGAACTGACCAACTGAAAAATTGTGTGCTATCTTCCTTAAAAGGCTACTTTCTAGGTGTTGCAATTGGTTAACCTCCCTGGCGGTATGATTCTTTCAGAAAAAAGGTGCTGAAAGCGGTACCATTATTTGCAAGGAAATTTGGCGTTTTATATTGTAGGCCTGGAATTTTTAGAAATAACTCACTTAAATCTAACCAAACAAGATTCTAATAGGCATCCCGGGTATGAAATGTTTTTAAAAACAAAATTATAAATTATAATATAATAAATAATTATAAATAATTATAACAAGTAATAATATAATTATAATAAAAATGATTCAATAATGTAATCAAATCAAAATCACTGAAATTTGCTCAGTTGCAGAATTGTCGCTGTCATTATTTTTTTTTTTTTTATGACGAATTTCCCCACAAATCGCTATCGCACAATTCTGCAAGTGATTATAATTTATTATCGCTGTTTTTTAGCTGCTCTAAAACTATTTTTGACATTAAGGGACACTTTTGGTTTCTATGGACAATCTACAGTTTGCAGGGAGAAAGAAAGGTTTTTATTATATAAAAGTACATGCAGGACACTGGGCAGACCACTAGGGACAAGGGGGGTGTGTATTTTTTACATACAGTACTGTAATCTATAAGATTACAGTATACTGTATGTAATGTGTTTGTTTACATTTTTGAATTTGGCACCGTTCTCCGCTCCCATGCGTCGTAACGTCGCAGGGAACGGAGATCGGCGTCACACAGAGGCACTGTGTGAATCGAGCGAGGTCCCGCTCGCTCACACAGCGCGGTGGCATCGCTGGATCCAGGGACAAGGTAAGTAAACACTCCCTGTGGATCCAGCGAGGCAAGCCCGAGTCTGACTCGGAGTTACCGCTAGCAGCAGGAAAATCTAACCCCGAGTCAGACTCGGGAATACCGCCAGGCAGGTTAATACTAACAATTACTCTTGTATCTATGACTAGGTTTCTTGTTACATTTTCCAATACTATTGCATTGTTATCTTTATTTGTGTGCTTGTGTATTGCGAAGGAGCCCATTTTTGCTTTTCTCTAATCACCTGCCCATCAAATGCTAAAGGGTATAAGCACCATTGTCAATGTGATGGTGGGAAGGCGACTATGGATGTTTAAGGGCCTAAAAAATGTGATAATATAGCTCTATACACTTGGAAGGCAGGCTTACAATTCTTCAGGAGGTAACCCTGACATAAATTATTAGCAGTGAAGCAGAAAAATATCAAAGGCTTTATAAATTTCCATCTCAGCTCAGTCTGGATCAGTTTCCAAACATGGATGGGCAGTTTGCTTAGCTTTGTTTACCATAGTAGTATAAACCAGGGCTTTTTTTTTCAGCAGGAACGTGGGGCAACACAGTTCTGGCACCTCCGACACTAATGCAACATTGTTGCTGGCTGCTGGAGGGTCTATTGTTGCTGGCTGCTGAGGGATCTCTTGTTGCTGGAGGGGGTCTATTGTTGCTGGGGTAGATGTACTGTTACAGGGGGTAATATGTTGATTTGTTGCATGGGGATCTATTGTTGCTGGGGGGATGTATTGTTGTTGGGGGGGTCTATTATCACGGAGGATATTGTTGCTGGCTGCAGGGATCTATTTACTTGATGTCATTAACAAGTTCCATACAAATTAATTAGCACCACAAAGCGAATGGTCCTGTATTTTCTAAAAGGGCTACGGAGGTAGGAAGGGGTGGAAGAGAGTGTGCTTGAAGGTGGGTAAAGGGTGGAGACAAGGGGTGACTCAGAAGTGGGAAGTACCTGCACTTATTCTCTGAGAAAAAAATCCCTGATATAAACCATACATGGGCAGTGTAGTGGCTTAGTGGTTAGTATGCATGTCCTCCTACAGCATGATTATTGATGGTCCTTTATCCTTGTTCAGCATGATCCTTGATTCATAGCTCATTCAGGACACCGTCTGCAAGGAGCTTGCATGTTCTCCCCGTGTTTGTGAAGTTCTTCTTACATTCCAAAAACATGCAGTCAGGTAAATTGACCCTAGTGTTGGTGCACAAATTGGCTATACACAAGTATTTTCACATTTTGCATGCCGGTCCCAAGCTGAGAAAATGAAGAGGGTTGAGGAAAGACCTGGCAATCTACCTCCTAAAATATTTTACACTAAAATTCTGCACAAAAAGGCTCTCAAAGTGCATCAAATGATGCACAGTGAGCTGGCCCAAAGATTTGATGAGAAACTGTACAGATATATACATAAATAAACCAAAAACATATACAGTACCTAGTATTGCAAAATGAAATTCATGTATGAGATAGATACAGTATATAAACAAAAACTAACCATTTTCATGCATGGTAAATAACAACCAAGCTATATCGCAAGTAACAGACTAAGACGCAGATTATTAATGTACAATAAATACCATACATGGTTTATATTCCTTGCATGTTTCATCGACCACCAGCAATGTTCTAATACAAATAAATACTATACATATGTTCCGAATCACATGGACTAATAACATGCAGTGACAGAAGTGTCTGGAAAGACAGACAGAAATATACTGAGCCGGAGATGAAAGTGTGATGTCTTGGTATAACAAAACAAAGTGTCAATATAAATATGTCAGTCAAAGCCACCCCCCCCCCCCATTCTTACAACTTTTACTGTATAACAAATACATTTAATTTTACTTTACTTTTAAGGAGAAATCGTTTTTTCTTACCCATAATTCTTGGTAATTAATTGGTCATTGCTTTGTGTGGTTTTGAAATAAATATCTTTAAAGGTTTTTCTATATATATATATACTGTAACTAGAATCTAGAAAATTATCTTTTCATCAAATATGAAACAAACTAAATTCCACAAATTCTCCTAAAAAGTAATGCCTAACTATTCAAATAAGAACCCAAAATGCTGGTAAGCTATTGTTGTGCCCAACATCTAAAGCAGCGGTGCTCAACTTTTCTCAGATGTGGACCTCAAATGTTAGTGTGGTATTGGTATCACAAATGTAGATATTGCTGAGATTGCCACCAAGCATATATACTGTATATATACAGTAGATTATAAAAGGATGCATTAATGACATTCTTAGGTGGATTCAGAAAGAGTTAGGCCGGCGTACTTTGCCGCAATGCACACTGGGATATGTACACGGACGGCACATGCGCCGTTCGTAAAAAAACATCAATCACGCCAGGTCACCGCCATTAACATAAAACACGCCTCCTCAGCCTAATTTGAATTAGGCGCGCTTACGCCGGCCACATTTACGCTACGCCGCCGTAAGTTAGGAGGCAAGTACTTTGTGAATACAGTACTTGCCTATCTAACTTAAGGCGGCGTAGCGTAATTACGATACGCTACGCCAGCTTAAAGATGCGGCGGTCTTTCTGAATCCACCTATCTGTGTTCATCCTTAAAGTGGAAGTAAACTTTCTTTCCTGTCTTTTACCTATAGGTAAGCTTATAATAAGGAATGTAAGTGGCCTATATTTACATTACATGCAGCTGGTGACATCACTGGCACATGTGCTCTGAAGGAACAGCCACCCATGCCATTCCTTCCAAGCCTTGTGCTGTGAAAAGCGGTGCGCGGGAGTGACATCATCGTGGCTTCGGCCAGTCACAAAGCCGGAGCCCACGAACCCAGAAGTAAGACGGGTTAAGATGGAAGTGGCTGCAGCGCTGACATCGTGGTGCTGGAAGAGCTTTGTTCTAAAGTAAGTTTCACATAATGTGCTAGTAGGCAATGCATACTAACACATTATGACTTTACCTTGCAGGGGGGAAAAAGGCCAGTGCTATACAACCGCTTTAAGTGTATTTTGCAAGCAGCAAAGATATCTGAATTTGTTTTGGTATAGGCAACTTACAGTCCTTGTACAGCAGTGCTCAGACCGGGAGAGGGGAAAGCAACACAAGTAGCCAATTAGAACAAGATGGACAGAAATATCACTCCTTTGACAGGTAAAACAGCCCTCCTGCATGTATTTGATGTCTGTTGGATAGAGTGGGTAAGGAGTTTTGCCCCATCAGTGTTCTACTGCTATATGTGGCTCCCTTGTAGAAATTTCTTCTCACTTACTGCTGCAGTGACAATGGTTTAATCAAAGTGAGGGAAAGTCTCCAACAGGGTCAGAGAGGAAATAAGGTCAAAGTGATAATGGTTTACTATTTGGTGAAACCTTTGTCACCTTGTTAGTAAGTGAAAAGACATTTATCAAATAGGACCCTTGACAGCAGAAAAAGCAGACCGGGCATCTCTTGTCCAAAGAAAAAAGTTTTGGCTGGAAGGAAACTTTAAACATTCAGTTAATCTTTAGTTTAGAAGGCAAGAGTTTCTTGAATGTCAGCACAAAGATATTAAGTGTGCAGTGTGTTTAAAGGTTAGGTGATCTTCATTTTTGTGAATTCTTGCTAATGCACCAAGGAACTCAATTAGCCTATGCACTTATTTAACTACATTTCAACCTGTGGAAAAAACAATGGGCCTTTTCAGAAAAAGGTGAAAATAATATACACTATTGTCATGTTGGCTACCGTTTCCAAGAATCTAGACATTACTGAGCCTCTCCACCAGGTGTGGAATTAATCCAATACTTTAAATTCTCCAAAGCTGTGGTGCTCTACCGTTCTTCGGTAAGAACTTCAAAGGCTGGTGTGTTGTTGTCCGAAATCTAGTTTTTCACCAAATATGGAACAAACATAATTCTACAAAGTAGTGCTTAACCATTCAAGCATAAACCCAAAATGCCGGTAAGCCATTGTTGTCTAACTTTTGGTTTGTAAAACCCAATGCTCAACACTAGAGTTGAGCGAACACCTGGATGTTCGGGTTCGGGACAACGTTGGAGCAGGAAGCCGGGAACGAGTGGATTATCACCGCTGGAGTTTTTTTATTTATTTTTTATTTTATTAATAAAGGACTTTATTCTACGGTGTGTGTGTTTTTTTTTTTTTTACAAGAATTTACACTTCCTTTGTGAAATGGTAGAGGTACAGTGTACCCCATTACCATTTCACACAGGGGGGGTCAGGATCTGGGGGTCCCCTTTGTTAAAGGGGTCTTCCAGATTCTGATAAGCCTCCCGCCCGCATACCCCCACAACCACCGGGCAAGGGTTGTGGGGATGAGACCCTTGTCCCCATCAACATGGGGACATCCTCCCCATGTTGAGGGCATGTGGCCTGGTGCGGTTCAGGAGAGGGGGGGCCGCACTCTGTCCCCCCTCTTTTCTGTGGCCGGCCAGGTCAACGTGCTTGGATAACGGGTCTGGTTATGGATATTTAGGGGGAACCGCACGTCATTTTCTTTTTAAATTGCCGGCGGGATTCCCCTTAATATCAATACCAGACCTGAAGGGTCTGGTTATGGATATTTAGGGGGAACCGCACGTCATTTTTTTTTTAAATTGACGGCGGGGTTCCCCTTAATATCCATACCAGACCTAAAGGGTCTGGTTATTGAATTTGCGGGGACCTCCGCGCATTTTTTTTCCCGAACTCCGATCCCGGACCCGAACTTTTTCCAATTATTCGGCTTCGGGTCCGGGTTCGGGAAAAACCCAAAGTCCGTACCGAACCCGAATTTTACAGTTCAAGTTCGCTCAACCCTACTCAACACCTAAAGCAATGGTGCTCAACCAATATGGATCCCAAATGTTGGTGTGGTATTGGTGTCAAGAGTCTAGATATTGCAGATATCAAGGATGCAATGGCCCTAGTTCTCTATATCCTCTATTTTAGTGATTCAGTGGCACCTCTAAATGCTGGTGTGCCATCCTTCAGTGATTACCAAATGCCAGATTTGGTATTGGGACCTTGAAAGGTATCATTCCACATATGATTTTTAAAAGTTCTGGTAATCCAGGGACCCAAGAAACAAATGTTTGGGGTCCTGACCCGCAGATTGCTTGTTTCTCCATTATTTATTATTATTATACGGATAGCTTTAGTTTGCTATGTCATAAAAAAGCTTTGGAATATCAAGAAGGGAATCAGCAG